>NC_143026.1:48597500-50997500 GCF_057628025.1 Oncorhynchus mykiss
TAACCAACTTGTCAGTGACAACTGTCTTGAGTTTGGCATTTGTGACAATGTCCTGGGATTACCCACAAACGCCTCACCTGCAAACTAGTATTGTGTGGCTTGTGAGCGGTATAGAGCAAAATCGATTACATGTACGTGTTTGTGAGAGTCTCAGCTTTCCATAGCTGGGTCATAGTAGTTCCTAGCTCCAACCATTCAGTCTCTACAGATATTTTTGTTAGAAGGGTTTAAGCCCAACATTCCAAATTTAGGGTTAGTACCAATGCTCCACGTTTTTTCAAAGTTCCAACCCACCTGCTCCTCGTTAGTATAGTGGTGAGTATCCCCGCCTGTCACGCGGGAGACCGGGGTTCAATTCCCCGACGGGGAGAAAGTACAGCTCTTTTTTTAGGGTGAATAATGTTGCTGAGCCCACAAAGTGGAACATATTCTTGGAAAAAAAGCTTTATGATACAATTTCCTGCCTTTGAGGTTAACTCAGCCTTCCAAGGCATTGGTTGTTCAGTGGTAGAATTCTCGCCTGCCACAGGGGAGGCCCGGGTTCGATTCCCGGCCAATGCAGGAAGTTTTGAACATGTCATTTCGACAAGTATGCAAACCCCTGAGGAGGAAATCTGTGTTAGATTGCCAGGCAAACAGAAATCTCTGGTCTTGGTCGAATTCTCAACTGACTCTTGAAAAATAAGACTTTGAACATTTACTCATTCTCAGTAGACTTTGGTGAATCCATTGCAGATTTCCAGTGTGTGAGGTGATTAACTTTTTGCAAGGCTTTAGTTGTTAAATGGGAAAGAGTAACCAACTTGTCAGTGACAACTGTCTTGAGTTTGGCATTTGTGACAATGTCCTGGGATTACCCACAAACGCCTCACCTGCAAACTAGTATTGTGTGGCTTGTGAGCGGTATAGAGCAAAATCGATTACATGTACGTGTTTGTGAGAGTCTCAGCTTTCCATAGCGGGGTCATAGTAGTTCCTAGCTCCAACCATTCAGTCTCTACAGATATTTTTGTTAGAAGGGTTTAAGCCCAACAGTCCAAATTTAGGGTTAGTACCAATGCTCCACGTTTTTTCAAAGGCCCAACCCACCTGCTCCTCGTTAGTATAGTGGTGAGTATCCCAGCCTGTCACGCGGGAGACCGGGGTTCAATTCCCCGACGGGGAGAAAGTACTGCTCTTTTTTTAGGGTGAACAATGTTGCTGAGCCCACAAAGTGGAACATGTTCTTGGAAAAAAAGCTTTATGATACAATTTCCTGCCTTTGAGGTTAACTCAGCCTTCCAAGGCATTGGTTGTTCAGTGGTAGAATTCTCGCCTGCCACGCGGGAGGCCCGGGTTCGATTCCCGGCCAATGCAGGAAGTTTTGAACATGTCATTTCGACAAGTATGCAAACCCCTGAGGAGGAAATCTGTGTTAGATTGCCAGGCAAACAGAAATCTCTGGTCTTGGTCGAATTCTCAACTGACTCTTGAAAAATAAGACTTTGAACATTTACTCATTCTCAGTAGACTTTGGTGAATCCATTGCAGATTTCCAGTGTGTGAGGTGATTAACTTTTTGCAAGGCTTTAGTTGTTAAATGGGAAAGAGTAACCAACTTGTCAGTGACAACTGTCTTGAGTTTGGCATTTGTGACAATGTCCTGGGATTACCCACAAACGCCTCACCTGCAAACTAGTATTGTGTGGCTTGTGAGCGGTATAGAGCAAAATCGATTACATGTACGTGTTTGTGAGAG
This sequence comes from Oncorhynchus mykiss, assembly GCF_057628025.1. Classification (NCBI taxonomy): domain Eukaryota; kingdom Metazoa; phylum Chordata; class Actinopteri; order Salmoniformes; family Salmonidae; genus Oncorhynchus; species Oncorhynchus mykiss. The sequence continues at coordinate 48,599,239 of NC_143026.1, forward strand.
TCTCAGCTTTCCATAGCGGGGTCATAGTAGTTCCTAGCTCCAACCATTCAGTCTCTACAGATATTTTTGTTAGAAGGGTTTAAGCCCAACATTCCAAATTTAGGGTTAGTACCAATGCTCCACGTTTTTTCAAAGGCCCAACCCACCTGCTCCTCGTTAGTATAGTGGTGAGTATCCCCGCCTGTCACGCGGGAGACCGGGGTTCAATTCCCCGACGGGGAGAAAGTACAGCTCTTTTTTTAGGGTGAATAATGTTGCTGAGCCCACAAAGTGGAACATATTCTTGGAAAAAAAGCTTTATGATACAATTTCCTGCCTTTGAGGTTAACTCAGCCTTCCAAGGCATTGGTTGTTCAGTGGTAGAATTCTCGCCTGCCACAGGGGAGGCCCGGGTTCGATTCCCGGCCAATGCAGGAAGTTTTGAACATGTCATTTCGACAAGTATGCAAACCCCTGAGGAGGAAATCTGTGTTAGATTGCCAGGCAAACAGAAATCTCTGGTCTTGGTCGAATTCTCAACTGACTCTTGAAAAATAAGACTTTGAACATTTACTCATTCTCAGTAGACTTTGGTGAATCCATTGCAGATTTCCAGTGTGTGAGGTGATTAACTTTTTGCAAGGCTTTAGTTGTTAAATGGGAAAGAGTAACCAACTTGTCAGTGACAACTGTCTTGAGTTTGGCATTTGTGACAATGTCCTGGGATTACCCACAAACGCCTCACCTGCAAACTAGTATTGTGTGGCTTGTGAGCGGTATAGAGCAAAATCGATTACATGTACGTGTTTGTGAGAGTCTCAGCTTTCCATAGCGGGGTCATAGTAGTTCCTAGCTCCAACCATTCAGTCTCTACAGATATTTTTGTTAGAAGGGTTTAAGCCCAACAGTCCAAATTTAGGGTTAGTACCAATGCTCCACGTTTTTTCAAAGGCCCAACCCACCTGCTCCTCGTTAGTATAGTGGTGAGTATCCCAGCCTGTCACGCGGGAGACCGGGGTTCAATTCCCCGACGGGGAGAAAGTACTGCTCTTTTTTTAGGGTGAACAATGTTGCTGAGCCCACAAAGTGGAACATGTTCTTGGAAAAAAAGCTTTATGATACAATTTCCTGCCTTTGAGGTTAACTCAGCCTTCCAAGGCATTGGTTGTTCAGTGGTAGAATTCTCGCCTGCCACGCGGGAGGCCCGGGTTCGATTCCCGGCCAATGCAGGAAGTTTTGAACATGTCATTTCGACAAGTATGCAAACCCCTGAGGAGGAAATCTGTGTTAGATTGCCAGGCAAACAGAAATCTCTGGTCTTGGTCGAATTCTCAACTGACTCTTGAAAAATAAGACTTTGAACATTTACTCATTCTCAGTAGACTTTGGTGAATCCATTGCAGATTTCCAGTGTGTGAGGTGATTAACTTTTTGCAAGGCTTTAGTTGTTAAATGGGAAAGAGTAACCAACTTGTCAGTGACAACTGTCTTGAGTTTGGCATTTGTGACAATGTCCTGGGATTACCCACAAACGCCTCACCTGCAAACTAGTATTGTGTGGCTTGTGAGCGGTATAGAGCAAAATCGATTACATGTACGTGTTTGTGAGAGTCTCAGCTTTCCATAGCGGGGTCATAGTAGTTCCTAGCTCCAACCATTCAGTCTCTACAGATATTTTTGTTAGAAGGGTTTAAGCCCAACAGTCCAAATTTAGGGTTAGTACCAATGCTCCACGTTTTTTCAAAGGCCCAACCCACCTGCTCCTCGTTAGTATAGTGGTGAGTATCCCAGCCTGTCACGCGGGAGACCGGGGTTCAATTCCCCGACGGGGAGAAAGTACTGCTCTTTTTTTAGGGTGAACAATGTTGCTGAGCCCACAAAGTGGAACATGTTCTTGGAAAAAAAGCTTTATGATACAATTTCCTGCCTTTGAGGTTAACTCAGCCTTCCAAGGCATTGGTTGTTCAGTGGTAGAATTCTCGCCTGCCACGCGGGAGGCCCGGGTTCGATTCCCGGCCAATGCAGGAAGTTTTGAACATGTCATTTCGACAAGTATGCAAACCCCTGAGGAGGAAATCTGTGTTAGATTGCCAGGCAAACAGAAATCTCTGGTCTTGGTCGAATTCTCAACTGACTCTTGAAAAATAAGACTTTGAACATTTACTCATTCTCAGTAGACTTTGGTGAATCCATTGCAGATTTCCAGTGTGTGAGGTGATTAACTTTTTGCAAGGCTTTAGTTGTTAAATGGGAAAGAGTAACCAACTTGTCAGTGACAACTGTCTTGAGTTTGGCATTTGTGACAATGTCCTGGGATTACCCACAAACGCCTCACCTGCAAACTAGTATTGTGTGGCTTGTGAGCGGTATAGAGCAAAATCGATTACATGTACGTGTTTGTGAGAGTCTCAGCTTTCCATAGCGGGGTCATAGTAGTTCCTAGCTCCAACCATTCAGTCTCTACAGATATTTTTGTTAGAAGGGTTTAAGCCCAACATTCCAAATTTAGGGTTAGTACCAATGCTCCACGTTTTTTCAAAGGCCCAACCCACCTGCTCCTCGTTAGTATAGTGGTGAGTATCCCCGCCTGTCACGCGGGAGACCGGGGTTCAATTCCCCGACGGGGAGAAAGTACAGCTCTTTTTTTAGGGTGAATAATGTTGCTGAGCCCACAAAGTGGAACATATTCTTGGAAAAAAAGCTTTATGATACAATTTCCTGCCTTTGAGGTTAACTCAGCCTTCCAAGGCATTGGTTGTTCAGTGGTAGAATTCTCGCCTGCCACAGGGGAGGCCCGGGTTCGATTCCCGGCCAATGCAGGAAGTTTTGAACATGTCATTTCGACAAGTATGCAAACCCCTGAGGAGGAAATCTGTGTTAGATTGCCAGGCAAACAGAAATCTCTGGTCTTGGTCGAATTCTCAACTGACTCTTGAAAAATAAGACTTTGAACATTTACTCATTCTCAGTAGACTTTGGTGAATCCATTGCAGATTTCCAGTGTGTGAGGTGATTAACTTTTTGCAAGGCTTTAGTTGTTAAATGGGAAAGAGTAACCAACTTGTCAGTGACAACTGTCTTGAGTTTGGCATTTGTGACAATGTCCTGGGATTACCCACAAACGCCTCACCTGCAAACTAGTATTGTGTGGCTTGTGAGCGGTATAGAGCAAAATCGATTACATGTACGTGTTTGTGAGAGTCTCAGCTTTCCATAGCGGGGTCATAGTAGTTCCTAGCTCCAACCATTCAGTCTCTACAGATATTTTTGTTAGAAGGGTTTAAGCCCAACAGTCCAAATTTAGGGTTAGTACCAATGCTCCACGTTTTTTCAAAGGCCCAACCCACCTGCTCCTCGTTAGTATAGTGGTGAGTATCCCAGCCTGTCACGCGGGAGACCGGGGTTCAATTCCCCGACGGGGAGAAAGTACTGCTCTTTTTTTAGGGTGAACAATGTTGCTGAGCCCACAAAGTGGAACATGTTCTTGGAAAAAAAGCTTTATGATACAATTTCCTGCCTTTGAGGTTAACTCAGCCTTCCAAGGCATTGGTTGTTCAGTGGTAGAATTCTCGCCTGCCACGCGGGAGGCCCGGGTTCGATTCCCGGCCAATGCAGGAAGTTTTGAACATGTCATTTCGACAAGTATGCAAACCCCTGAGGAGGAAATCTGTGTTAGATTGCCAGGCAAACAGAAATCTCTGGTCTTGGTCGAATTCTCAACTGACTCTTGAAAAATAAGACTTTGAACATTTACTCATTCTCAGTAGACTTTGGTGAATCCATTGCAGATTTCCAGTGTGTGAGGTGATTAACTTTTTGCAAGGCTTTAGTTGTTAAATGGGAAAGAGTAACCAACTTGTCAGTGACAACTGTCTTGAGTTTGGCATTTGTGACAATGTCCTGGGATTACCCACAAACGCCTCACCTGCAAACTAGTATTGTGTGGCTTGTGAGCGGTATAGAGCAAAATCGATTACATGTACGTGTTTGTGAGAGTCTCAGCTTTCCATAGCGGGGTCATAGTAGTTCCTAGCTCCAACCATTCAGTCTCTACAGATATTTTTGTTAGAAGGGTTTAAGCCCAACAGTCCAAATTTAGGGTTAGTACCAATGCTCCACGTTTTTTCAAAGGCCCAACCCACCTGCTCCTCGTTAGTATAGTGGTGAGTATCCCAGCCTGTCACGCGGGAGACCGGGGTTCAATTCCCCGACGGGGAGAAAGTACTGCTCTTTTTTTAGGGTGAACAATGTTGCTGAGCCCACAAAGTGGAACATGTTCTTGGAAAAAAAGCTTTATGATACAATTTCCTGCCTTTGAGGTTAACTCAGCCTTCCAAGGCATTGGTTGTTCAGTGGTAGAATTCTCGCCTGCCACGCGGGAGGCCCGGGTTCGATTCCCGGCCAATGCAGGAAGTTTTGAACATGTCATTTCGACAAGTATGCAAACCCCTGAGGAGGAAATCTGTGTTAGATTGCCAGGCAAACAGAAATCTCTGGTCTTGGTCGAATTCTCAACTGACTCTTGAAAAATAAGACTTTGAACATTTACTCATTCTCAGTAGACTTTGGTGAATCCATTGCAGATTTCCAGTGTGTGAGGTGATTAACTTTTTGCAAGGCTTTAGTTGTTAAATGGGAAAGAGTAACCAACTTGTCAGTGACAACTGTCTTGAGTTTGGCATTTGTGACAATGTCCTGGGATTACCCACAAACGCCTCACCTGCAAACTAGTATTGTGTGGCTTGTGAGCGGTATAGAGCAAAATCGATTACATGTACGTGTTTGTGAGAGTCTCAGCTTTCCATAGCGGGGTCATAGTAGTTCCTAGCTCCAACCATTCAGTCTCTACAGATATTTTTGTTAGAAGGGTTTAAGCCCAACATTCCAAATTTAGGGTTAGTACCAATGCTCCACGTTTTTTCAAAGGCCCAACCCACCTGCTCCTCGTTAGTATAGTGGTGAGTGTCCCCGCCTGTCACGCGGGAGACCGGGGTTCAATTCCCCGACGGGGAGAAAGTACAGCTCTTTTTTTAGGGTGAATAATGTTGCTGAGCCCACAAAGTGGAACATATTCTTGGAAAAAAAGCTTTATGATACAATTTCCTGCCTTTGAGGTTAACTCAGCCTTCCAAGGCATTGGTTGTTCAGTGGTAGAATTCTCGCCTGCCACAGGGGAGGCCCGGGTTCGATTCCCGGCCAATGCAGGAAGTTTTGAACATGTCATTTCGACAAGTATGCAAACCCCTGAGGAGGAAATCTGTGTTAGATTGCCAGGCAAACAGAAATCTCTGGTCTTGGTCGAATTCTCAACTGACTCTTGAAAAATAAGACTTTGAACATTTACTCATTCTCAGTAGACTTTGGTGAATCCATTGCAGATTTCCAGTGTGTGAGGTGATTAACTTTTTGCAAGGCTTTAGTTGTTAAATGGGAAAGAGTAACCAACTTGTCAGTGACAACTGTCTTGAGTTTGGCATTTGTGACAATGTCCTGGGATTACCCACAAACGCCTCACCTGCAAACTAGTATTGTGTGGCTTGTGAGCGGTATAGAGCAAAATCGATTACATGTACGTGTTTGTGAGAGTCTCAGCTTTCCATAGCGGGGTCATAGTAGTTCCTATCTCCAACCATTCAGTCTCTACAGATATTTTTGTTAGAAGGGTTTAAGCCCAACATTCCAAATTTAGGGTTAGTACCAATGCTCCACGTTTTTTCAAAGGCCCAACCCACCTGCTCCTTGTTAGTATAGTGGTGAGTATCCCAGCCTGTCACGCGGGAGACCGGGGTTCAATTCCCCGACGGGGAGAAAGTACTGCTCTTTTTTTAGGGTGAACAATGTTGCTGAGCCCACAAAGTGGAACATGTTCTTGGAAAAAAAGCTTTATGATACAATTTCCTGCCTTTGAGGTTAACTCAGCCTTCCAAGGCATTGGTTGTTCAGTGGTAGAATTCTCGCCTGCCACGCGGGAGGCCCGGGTTCGATTCCCGGCCAATGCAGGAAGTTTTGAACATGTCATTTCGACAAGTATGCAAACCCCTGAGGAGGAAATCTGTGTTAGATTGCCAGGCAAACAGAAATCTCTGGTCTTGGTCGAATTCTCAACTGACTCTTGAAAAATAAGACTTTGAACATTTACTCATTCTCAGTAGACTTTGGTGAATCCATTGCAGATTTCCAGTGTGTGAGGTGATTCACTTTTTGCAAGGCTTTAGTTGTTAAATGGGAAAGAGTAACCAACTTGTCAGTGACAACTGTCTTGAGTTTGGCATTTGTGACAATGTCCTGGGATTACCCACAAACGCCTCACCTGCAAACTAGTATTGTGTGGCTTGTGAGCGGTATAGAGCAAAATCGATTACATGTACGTGTTTGTGAGAGTCTCAGCTTTCCATAGCGGGGTCATAGTAGTTCCTAGCTCCAACCATTCAGTCTCTACAGATATTTTTGTTAGAAGGGTTTAAGCCCAACAGTCCAAATTTAGGGTTAGTACCAATGCTCCACGTTTTTTCAAAGGCCCAACCCACCTGCTCCTCGTTAGTATAGTGGTGAGTATCCCAGCCTGTCACGCGGGAGACCGGGGTTCAATTCCCCGACGGGGAGAAAGTACTGCTCTTTTTTTAGGGTGAACAATGTTGCTGAGCCCACAAAGTGGAACATGTTCTTGGAAAAAAAGCTTTATGATACAATTTCCTGCCTTTGAGGTTAACTCAGCCTTCCAAGGCATTGGTTGTTCAGTGGTAGAATTCTCGCCTGCCACGCGGGAGGCCCGGGTTCGATTCCCGGCCAATGCAGGAAGTTTTGAACATGTCATTTCGACAAGTATGCAAACCCCTGAGGAGGAAATCTGTGTTAGATTGCCAGGCAAACAGAAATCTCTGGTCTTGGTCGAATTCTCAACTGACTCTTGAAAAATAAGACTTTGAACATTTACTCATTCTCAGTAGACTTTGGTGAATCCATTGCAGATTTCCAGTGTGTGAGGTGATTCACTTTTTGCAAGGCTTTAGTTGTTAAATGGGAAAGAGTAACCAACTTGTCAGTGACAACTGTCTTGAGTTTGGCATTTGTGACAATGTCCTGGGATTACCCACAAACGCCTCACCTGCAAACTAGTATTGTGTGGCTTGTGAGCGGTATAGAGCAAAATCGATTACATGTACGTGTTTGTGAGAGTCTCAGCTTTCCATAGCGGGGTCATAGTAGTTCCTAGCTCCAACCATTCAGTCTCTACAGATATTTTTGTTAGAAGGGTTTAAGCCCAACAGTCCAAATTTAGGGTTAGTACCAATGCTCCACGTTTTTTCAAAGGCCCAACCCACCTGCTCCTCGTTAGTATAGTGGTGAGTATCCCAGCCTGTCACGCGGGAGACCGGGGTTCAATTCCCCGACGGGGAGAAAGTACTGCTCTTTTTTTAGGGTGAACAATGTTGCTGAGCCCACAAAGTGGAACATGTTCTTGGAAAAAAAGCTTTATGATACAATTTCCTGCCTTTGAGGTTAACTCAGCCTTCCAAGGCATTGGTTGTTCAGTGGTAGAATTCTCGCCTGCCACGCGGGAGGCCCGGGTTCGATTCCCGGCCAATGCAGGAAGTTTTGAACATGTCATTTCGACAAGTATGCAAACCCCTGAGGAGGAAATCTGTGTTAGATTGCCAGGCAAACAGAAATCTCTGGTCTTGGTCGAATTCTCAACTGACTCTTGAAAAATAAGACTTTGAACATTTACTCATTCTCAGTAGACTTTGGTGAATCCATTGCAGATTTCCAGTGTGTGAGGTGATTAACTTTTTGCAAGGCTTTAGTTGTTAAATGGGAAAGAGTAACCAACTTGTCAGTGACAACTGTCTTGAGTTTGGCATTTGTGACAATGTCCTGGGATTACCCACAAACGCCTCACCTGCAAACTAGTATTGTGTGGCTTGTGAGCGGTATAGAGCAAAATCGATTACATGTACGTGTTTGTGAGAGTCTCAGCTTTCCATAGCGGGGTCATAGTAGTTCCTAGCTCCAACCATTCAGTCTCTACAGATATTTTTGTTAGAAGGGTTTAAGCCCAACATTCCAAATTTAGGGTTAGTACCAATGCTCCACGTTTTTTCAAAGGCCCAACCCACCTGCTCCTCGTTAGTATAGTGGTGAGTATCCCCGCCTGTCACGCGGGAGACCGGGGTTCAATTCCCCGACGGGGAGAAAGTACAGCTCTTTTTTTAGGGTGAATAATGTTGCTGAGCCCACAAAGTGGAACATATTCTTGGAAAAAAAGCTTTATGATACAATTTCCTGCCTTTGAGGTTAACTCAGCCTTCCAAGGCATTGGTTGTTCAGTGGTAGAATTCTCGCCTGCCACACGGGAGGCCCGGGTTCGATTCCCGGCCAATGCAGGAAGTTTTGAACATGTCATTTCGACAAGTATGCAAACCCCTGAGGAGGAAATCTGTGTTAGATTGCCAGGCAAACAGAAATCTCTGGTCTTGGTCGAATTCTCAACTGACTCTTGAAAAATAAGACTTTGAACATTTACTCATTCTCAGTAGACTTTGGTGAATCCATTGCAGATTTCCAGTGTGTGAGGTGATTCACTTTTTGCAAGGCTTTAGTTGTTAAATGGGAAAGAGTAACCAACTTGTCAGTGACAACTGTCTTGAGTTTGGCATTTGTGACAATGTCCTGGGATTACCCACAAACGCCTCACCTGCAAACTAGTATTGTGTGGCTTGTGAGCGGTATAGAGCAAAATCGATTACATGTACGTGTTTGTGAGAGTCTCAGCTTTCCATAGCGGGGTCATAGTAGTTCCTAGCTCCAACCATTCAGTCTCTACAGATATTTTTGTTAGAAGGGTTTAAGCCCAACAGTCCAAATTTAGGGTTAGTACCAATGCTCCACGTTTTTTCAAAGACCCAACCCACCTGCTCCTCGTTAGTATAGTGGTGAGTATCCCCGCCTGTCACGCGGGAGACCGGGGTTCAATTCCCCGACGGGGAGAAAGTACAGCTCTTTTTTTAGGGTGAATAATGTTGCTGAGCCCACAAAGTGGAACATATTCTTGGAAAAAAAGCTTTATGATACAATTTCCTGCCTTTGAGGTTAACTCAGCCTTCCAAGGCATTGGTTGTTCAGTGGTAGAATTCTCGCCTGCCACGCGGGAGGCCCGGGTTCGATTCCCGGCCAATGCAGGAAGTTTTGAACATGTCATTTCGACAAGTATGCAAACCCCTGAGGAGGAAATCTGTGTTAGATTGCCAGGCAAACAGAAATCTCTGGTCTTGGTCGAATTCTCAACTGACTCTTGAAAAATAAGACTTTGAACATTTACTCATTCTCAGTAGACTTTGGTGAATCCATTGCAGATTTCCAGTGTGTGAGGTGATTAACTTTTTGCAAGGCTTTAGTTGTTAAATGGGAAAGAGTAACCAACTTGTCAGTGACAACTGTCTTGAGTTTGGCATTTGTGACAATGTCCTGGGATTACCCACAAACGCCTCACCTGCAAACTAGTATTGTGTGGCTTGTGAGCGGTATAGAGCAAAATCGATTACATGTACGTGTTTGTGAGAGTCTCAGCTTTCCATAGCGGGGTCATAGTAGTTCCTAGCTCCAACCATTCAGTCTCTACAGATATTTTTGTTAGAAGGGTTTAAGCCCAACAGTCCAAATTTAGGGTTAGTACCAATGCTCCACGTTTTTTCAAAGGCCCAACCCACCTGCTCCTCGTTAGTATAGTGGTGAGTATCCCCGCCTGTCATGCGGGAGACCGGGGTTCAATTCCCCGACGGGGAGAAAGTACAGCTCTTTTTTTAGGGTGAATAATGTTGCTGAGCCCACAAAGTGGAACATATTCTTGGAAAAAAAGCTTTATGATACAATTTCCTGCCTTTGAGGTTAACTCAGCCTTCCAAGGCATTGGTTGTTCAGTGGTAGAATTCTCGCCTGCCACGCGGGAGGCCCGGGTTCGATTCCCGGCCAATGCAGGAAGTTTTGAACATGTCATTTCGACAAGTATGCAAACCCCTGAGGAGGAAATCTGTGTTAGATTGCCAGGCAAACAGAAATCTCTGGTCTTGGTCGAATTCTCAACTGACTCTTGAAAAATAAGACTTTGAACATTTACTCATTCTCAGTAGACTTTGGTGAATCCATTGCAGATTTCCAGTGTGTGAGGTGATTAACTTTTTGCAAGGCTTTAGTTGTTAAATGGGAAAGAGTAACCAACTTGTCAGTGACAACTGTCTTGAGTTTGGCATTTGTGACAATGTCCTGGGATTACCCACAAACGCCTCACCTGCAAACTAGTATTGTGTGGCTTGTGAGCGGTATAGAGCAAAATCGATTACATGTACGTGTTTGTGAGAGTCTCAGCTTTCCATAGCGGGGTCATAGTAGTTCCTAGCTCCAACCATTCAGTCTCTACAGATATTTTTGTTAGAAGGGTTTAAGCCCAACAGTCCAAATTTAGGGTTAGTACCAATGCTCCACGTTTTTTCAAAGGCCCAACCCACCTGCTCCTCGTTAGTATAGTGGTGAGTATCCCCGCCTGTCATGCGGGAGACCGGGGTTCAATTCCCCGACGGGGAGAAAGTACAGCTCTTTTTTTAGGGTGAATAATGTTGCTGAGCCCACAAAGTGGAACATATTCTTGGAAAAAAAGCTTTATGATACAATTTCCTGCCTTTGAGGTTAACTCAGCCTTCCAAGGCATTGGTTGTTCAGTGGTAGAATTCTCGCCTGCCACACGGGAGGCCCGGGTTCGATTCCCGGCCAATGCAGGAAGTTTTGAACATGTCATTTCGACAAGTATGCAAACCCCTGAGGAGGAAATCTGTGTTAGATTGCCAGGCAAACAGAAATCTCTGGTCTTGGTCGAATTCTCAACTGACTCTTGAAAAATAAGACTTTGAACATTTACTCATTCTCAGTAGACTTTGGTGAATCCATTGCAGATTTCCAGTGTGTGAGGTGATTAACTTTTTGCAAGGCTTTAGTTGTTAAATGGGAAAGAGTAACCAACTTGTCAGTGACAACTGTCTTGAGTTTGGCATTTGTGACAATGTCCTGGGATTACCCACAAACGCCTCACCTGCAAACTAGTATTGTGTGGCTTGTGAGCGGTATAGAGCAAAATCGATTACATGTACGTGTTTGTGAGAGTCTCAGCTTTCCATAGCGGGGTCATAGTAGTTCCTAGCTCCAACCATTCAGTCTCTACAGATATTTTTGTTAGAAGGGTTTAAGCCCAACAGTCCAAATTTAGGGTTAGTACCAATGCTCCACGTTTTTTCAAAGACCCAACCCACCTGCTCCTCGTTGGTATAGTGGTGAGTATCCCCGCCTGTCACGCGGGAGACCGGGGTTCAATTCCCCGACGGGGAGAAAGTACAGCTCTTTTTTTAGGGTGAATAATGTTGCTGAGCCCACAAAGTGGAACATATTCTTGGAAAAAAAGCTTTATGATACAATTTCCTGCCTTTGAGGTTAACTCAGCCTTCCAAGGCATTGGTTGTTCAGTGGTAGAATTCTCGCCTGCCACACGGGAGGCCCGGGTTCGATTCCCGGCCAATGCAGGAAGTTTTGAACATGTCATTTCGACAAGTATGCAAACCCCTGAGGAGGAAATCTGTGTTAGATTGCCAGGCAAACAGAAATCTCTGGTCTTGGTCGAATTCTCAACTGACTCTTGAAAAATAAGACTTTGAACATTTACTCATTCTCAGTAGACTTTGGTGAATCCATTGCAGATTTCCAGTGTGTGAGGTGATTAACTTTTTGCAAGGCTTTAGTTGTTAAATGGGAAAGAGTAACCAACTTGTCAGTGACAACTGTCTTGAGTTTGGCATTTGTGACAATGTCCTGGGATTACCCACAAACGCCTCACCTGCAAACTAGTATTGTGTGGCTTGTGAGCGGTATAGAGCAAAATCGATTACATGTACGTGTTTGTGAGAGTCTCAGCTTTCCATAGCGGGGTCATAGTAGTTCCTAGCTCCAACCATTCAGTCTCTACAGATATTTTTGTTAGAAGGGTTTAAGCCCAACAGTCCAAATTTAGGGTTAGTACCAATGCTCCACGTTTTTTCAAAGGCCCAACCCACCTGCTCCTCGTTAGTATAGTGGTGAGTATCCCCGCCTGTCATGCGGGAGACCGGGGTTCAATTCCCCGACGGGGAGAAAGTACAGCTCTTTTTTTAGGGTGAATAATGTTGCTGAGCCCACAAAGTGGAACATATTCTTGGAAAAAAAGCTTTATGATACAATTTCCTGCCTTTGAGGTTAACTCAGCCTTCCAAGGCATTGGTTGTTCAGTGGTAGAATTCTCGCCTGCCACACGGGAGGCCCGGGTTCGATTCCCGGCCAATGCAGGAAGTTTTGAACATGTCATTTCGACAAGTATGCAAACCCCTGAGGAGGAAATCTGTGTTAGATTGCCAGGCAAACAGAAATCTCTGGTCTTGGTCGAATTCTCAACTGACTCTTGAAAAATAAGACTTTGAACATTTACTCATTCTCAGTAGACTTTGGTGAATCCATTGCAGATTTCCAGTGTGTGAGGTGATTAACTTTTTGCAAGGCTTTAGTTGTTAAATGGGAAAGAGTAACCAACTTGTCAGTGACAACTGTCTTGAGTTTGGCATTTGTGACAATGTCCTGGGATTACCCACAAACGCCTCACCTGCAAACTAGTATTGTGTGGCTTGTGAGCGGTATAGAGCAAAATCGATTACATGTACGTGTTTGTGAGAGTCTCAGCTTTCCATAGCGGGGTCATAGTAGTTCCTAGCTCCAACCATTCAGTCTCTACAGATATTTTTGTTAGAAGGGTTTAAGCCCAACAGTCCAAATTTAGGGTTAGTACCAATGCTCCACGTTTTTTCAAAGACCCAACCCACCTGCTCCTCGTTGGTATAGTGGTGAGTATCCCCGCCTGTCACGCGGGAGACCGGGGTTCAATTCCCCGACGGGGAGAAAGTACAGCTCTTTTTTTAGGGTGAATAATGTTGCTGAGCCCACAAAGTGGAACATATTCTTGGAAAAAAAGCTTTATGATACAATTTCCTGCCTTTGAGGTTAACTCAGCCTTCCAAGGCATTGGTTGTTCAGTGGTAGAATTCTCGCCTGCCACACGGGAGGCCCGGGTTCGATTCCCGGCCAATGCAGGAAGTTTTGAACATGTCATTTCGACAAGTATGCAAACCCCTGAGGAGGAAATCTGTGTTAGATTGCCAGGCAAACAGAAATCTCTGGTCTTGGTCGAATTCTCAACTGACTCTTGAAAAATAAGACTTTGAACATTTACTCATTCTCAGTAGACTTTGGTGAATCCATTGCAGATTTCCAGTGTGTGAGGTGATTAACTTTTTGCAAGGCTTTAGTTGTTAAATGGGAAAGAGTAACCAACTTGTCAGTGACAACTGTCTTGAGTTTGGCATTTGTGACAATGTCCTGGGATTACCCACAAACGCCTCACCTGCAAACTAGTATTGTGTGGCTTGTGAGCGGTATAGAGCAAAATCGATTACATGTACGTGTTTGTGAGAGTCTCAGCTTTCCATAGCGGGGTCATAGTAGTTCCTAGCTCCAACCATTCAGTCTCTACAGATATTTTTGTTAGAAGGGTTTAAGCCCAACAGTCCAAATTTAGGGTTAGTACCAATGCTCCACGTTTTTTCAAAGACCCAACCCACCTGCTCCTCGTTAGTATAGTGGTGAGTATCCCCGCCTGTCACGCGGGAGACCGGGGTTCAATTCCCCGACGGGGAGAAAGTACAGCTCTTTTTTTAGGGTGAATAATGTTGCTGAGCCCACAAAGTGGAACATATTCTTGGAAAAAAAGCTTTATGATACAATTTCCTGCCTTTGAGGTTAACTCAGCCTTCCAAGGCATTGGTTGTTCAGTGGTAGAATTCTCGCCTGCCACGCGGGAGGCCCGGGTTCGATTCCCGGCCAATGCAGGAAGTTTTGAACATGTCATTTCGACAAGTATGCAAACCCCTGAGGAGGAAATCTGTGTTAGATTGCCAGGCAAACAGAAATCTCTGGTCTTGGTCGAATTCTCAACTGACTCTTGAAAAATAAGACTTTGAACATTTACTCATTCTCAGTAGACTTTGGTGAATCCATTGCAGATTTCCAGTGTGTGAGGTGATTAACTTTTTGCAAGGCTTTAGTTGTTAAATGGGAAAGAGTAACCAACTTGTCAGTGACAACTGTCTTGAGTTTGGCATTTGTGACAATGTCCTGGGATTACCCACAAACGCCTCACCTGCAAACTAGTATTGTGTGGCTTGTGAGCGGTATAGAGCAAAATCGATTACATGTACGTGTTTGTGAGAGTCTCAGCTTTCCATAGCGGGGTCATAGTAGTTCCTAGCTCCAACCATTCAGTCTCTACAGATATTTTTGTTAGAAGGGTTTAAGCCCAACAGTCCAAATTTAGGGTTAGTACCAATGCTCCACGTTTTTTCAAAGGCCCAACCCACCTGCTCCTCGTTAGTATAGTGGTGAGTATCCCCGCCTGTCATGCGGGAGACCGGGGTTCAATTCCCCGACGGGGAGAAAGTACAGCTCTTTTTTTAGGGTGAATAATGTTGCTGAGCCCACAAAGTGGAACATATTCTTGGAAAAAAAGCTTTATGATACAATTTCCTGCCTTTGAGGTTAACTCAGCCTTCCAAGGCATTGGTTGTTCAGTGGTAGAATTCTCGCCTGCCACACGGGAGGCCCGGGTTCGATTCCCGGCCAATGCAGGAAGTTTTGAACATGTCATTTCGACAAGTATGCAAACCCCTGAGGAGGAAATCTGTGTTAGATTGCCAGGCAAACAGAAATCTCTGGTCTTGGTCGAATTCTCAACTGACTCTTGAAAAATAAGACTTTGAACATTTACTCATTCTCAGTAGACTTTGGTGAATCCATTGCAGATTTCCAGTGTGTGAGGTGATTCACTTTTTGCAAGGCTTTAGTTGTTAAATGGGAAAGAGTAACCAACTTGTCAGTGACAACTGTCTTGAGTTTGGCATTTGTGACAATGTCCTGGGATTACCCACGAACGCCTCACCTGCAAACTAGTATTGTGTGGCTTGTGAGCGGTATAGAGCAAAATCGATTACATGTACGTGTTTGTGAGAGTCTCAGCTTTCCATAGCGGGGTCATAGTAGTTCCTAGCTCCAACCATTCAGTCTCTACAGATATTTTTGTTAGAAGGGTTTAAGCCCAACAGTCCAAATTTAGGGTTAGTACCAATGCTCCACGTTTTTTCAAAGACCCAACCCACCTGCTCCTCGTTAGTATAGTGGTGAGTATCCCCGCCTGTCACGCGGGAGACCGGGGTTCAATTCCCCGACGGGGAGAAAGTACAGCTCTTTTTTTAGGGTGAATAATGTTGCTGAGCCCACAAAGTGGAACATATTCTTGGAAAAAAAGCTTTATGATACAATTTCCTGCCTTTGAGGTTAACTCAGCCTTCCAAGGCATTGGTTGTTCAGTGGTAGAATTCTCGCCTGCCACGCGGGAGGCCCGGGTTCGATTCCCGGCCAATGCAGGAAGTTTTGAACATGTCATTTCGACAAGTATGCAAACCCCTGAGGAGGAAATCTGTGTTAGATTGCCAGGCAAACAGAAATCTCTGGTCTTGGTCGAATTCTCAACTGACTCTTGAAAAATAAGACTTTGAACATTTACTCATTCTCAGTAGACTTTGGTGAATCCATTGCAGATTTCCAGTGTGTGAGGTGAATAACTTTTTGCAAGGCTTTAGTTGTTAAATGGGAAAGAGTAACCAACTTGTCAGTGACAACTGTCTTGAGTTTGGCATTTGTGACAATGTCCTGGGATTACCCACAAACGCCTCACCTGCAAACTAGTATTGTGTGGCTTGTGAGCGGTATAGAGCAAAATCGATTACATGTACGTGTTTGTGAGAGTCTCAGCTTTCCATAGCGGGGTCATAGTAGTTCCTAGCTCCAACCATTCAGTCTCTACAGATATTTTTGTTAGAAGGGTTTAAGCCCAACAGTCCAAATTTAGGGTTAGTACCAATGCTCCACGTTTTTTCAAAGACCCAACCCACCTGCTCCTCGTTAGTATAGTGGTGAGTATCCCCGCCTGTCACGCGGGAGACCGGGGTTCAATTCCCCGACGGGGAGAAAGTACAGCTCTTTTTTTAGGGTGAATAATGTTGCTGAGCCCACAAAGTGGAACATATTCTTGGAAAAAAAGCTTTATGATACAATTTCCTGCCTTTGAGGTTAACTCAGCCTTCCAAGGCATTGGTTGTTCAGTGGTAGAATTCTCGCCTGCCACGCGGGAGGCCAGGGTTCGATTCCCGGCCAATGCAGGAAGTTTTGAACATGTCATTTCGACAAGTATGCAAACCCCTGAGGAGGAAATCTGTGTTAGATTGCCAGGCAAACAGAAATCTCTGGTCTTGGTCGAATTCTCAACTGACTCTTGAAAAATAAGACTTTGAACATTTACTCATTCTCAGTAGACTTTGGTGAATCCATTGCAGATTTCCAGTGTGTGAGGTGATTAACTTTTTGCAAGGCTTTAGTTGTTAAATGGGAAAGAGTAACCAACTTGTCAGTGACAACTGTCTTGAGTTTGGCATTTGTGACAATGTCCTGGGATTACCCACAAACGCCTCACCTGCAAACTAGTATTGTGTGGCTTGTGAGCGGTATAGAGCAAAATCGATTACATGTACGTGTTTGTGAGAGTCTCAGCTTTCCATAGCGGGGTCATAGTAGTTCCTAGCTCCAACCATTCAGTCTCTACAGATATTTTTGTTAGAAGGGTTTAAGCCCAACAGTCCAAATTTAGGGTTAGTACCAATGCTCCACGTTTTTTCAAAGGCCCAACCCACCTGCTCCTCGTTAGTATAGTGGTGAGTATCCCCGCCTGTCATGCGGGAGACCGGGGTTCAATTCCCCGACGGGGAGAAAGTACAGCTCTTTTTTTAGGGTGAATAATGTTGCTGAGCCCACAAAGTGGAACATATTCTTGGAAAAAAAGCTTTATGATACAATTTCCTGCCTTTGAGGTTAACTCAGCCTTCCAAGGCATTGGTTGTTCAGTGGTAGAATTCTCGCCTGCCACACGGGAGGCCCGGGTTCGATTCCCGGCCAATGCAGGAAGTTTTGAACATGTCATTTCGACAAGTATGCAAACCCCTGAGGAGGAAATCTGTGTTAGATTGCCAGGCAAACAGAAATCTCTGGTCTTGGTCGAATTCTCAACTGACTCTTGAAAAATAAGACTTTGAACATTTACTCATTCTCAGTAGACTTTGGTGAATCCATTGCAGATTTCCAGTGTGTGAGGTGATTCACTTTTTGCAAGGCTTTAGTTGTTAAATGGGAAAGAGTAACCAACTTGTCAGTGACAACTGTCTTGAGTTTGGCATTTGTGACAATGTCCTGGGATTACCCACGAACGCCTCACCTGCAAACTAGTATTGTGTGGCTTGTGAGCGGTATAGAGCAAAATCGATTACATGTACGTGTTTGTGAGAGTCTCAGCTTTCCATAGCGGGGTCATAGTAGTTCCTAGCTCCAACCATTCAGTCTCTACAGATATTTTTGTTAGAAGGGTTTAAGCCCAACAGTCCAAATTTAGGGTTAGTACCAATGCTCCACGTTTTTTCAAAGACCCAACCCACCTGCTCCTCGTTAGTATAGTGGTGAGTATCCCCGCCTGTCACGCGGGAGACCGGGGTTCAATTCCCCGACGGGGAGAAAGTACAGCTCTTTTTTTAGGGTGAATAATGTTGCTGAGCCCACAAAGTGGAACATATTCTTGGAAAAAAAGCTTTATGATACAATTTCCTGCCTTTGAGGTTAACTCAGCCTTCCAAGGCATTGGTTGTTCAGTGGTAGAATTCTCGCCTGCCACGCGGGAGGCCCGGGTTCGATTCCCGGCCAATGCAGGAAGTTTTGAACATGTCATTTCGACAAGTATGCAAACCCCTGAGGAGGAAATCTGTGTTAGATTGCCAGGCAAACAGAAATCTCTGGTCTTGGTCGAATTCTCAACTGACTCTTGAAAAATAAGACTTTGAACATTTACTCATTCTCAGTAGACTTTGGTGAATCCATTGCAGATTTCCAGTGTGTGAGGTGAATAACTTTTTGCAAGGCTTTAGTTGTTAAATGGGAAAGAGTAACCAACTTGTCAGTGACAACTGTCTTGAGTTTGGCATTTGTGACAATGTCCTGGGATTACCCACAAACGCCTCACCTGCAAACTAGTATTGTGTGGCTTGTGAGCGGTATAGAGCAAAATCGATTACATGTACGTGTTTGTGAGAGTCTCAGCTTTCCATAGCGGGGTCATAGTAGTTCCTAGCTCCAACCATTCAGTCTCTACAGATATTTTTGTTAGAAGGGTTTAAGCCCAACAGTCCAAATTTAGGGTTAGTACCAATGCTCCACGTTTTTTCAAAGACCCAACCCACCTGCTCCTCGTTAGTATAGTGGTGAGTATCCCCGCCTGTCACGCGGGAGACCGGGGTTCAATTCCCCGACGGGGAGAAAGTACAGCTCTTTTTTTAGGGTGAATAATGTTGCTGAGCCCACAAAGTGGAACATATTCTTGGAAAAAAAGCTTTATGATACAATTTCCTGCCTTTGAGGTTAACTCAGCCTTCCAAGGCATTGGTTGTTCAGTGGTAGAATTCTCGCCTGCCACGCGGGAGGCCCGGGTTCGATTCCCGGCCAATGCAGGAAGTTTTGAACATGTCATTTCGACAAGTATGCAAACCCCTGAGGAGGAAATCTGTGTTAGATTGCCAGGCAAACAGAAATCTCTGGTCTTGGTCGAATTCTCAACTGACTCTTGAAAAATAAGACTTTGAACATTTACTCATTCTCAGTAGACTTTGGTGAATCCATTGCAGATTTCCAGTGTGTGAGGTGATTAACTTTTTGCAAGGCTTTAGTTGTTAAATGGGAAAGAGTAACCAACTTGTCAGTGACAACTGTCTTGAGTTTGGCATTTGTGACAATGTCCTGGGATTACCCACAAACGCCTCACCTGCAAACTAGTATTGTGTGGCTTGTGAGCGGTATAGAGCAAAATCGATTACATGTACGTGTTTGTGAGAGTCTCAGCTTTCCATAGCGGGGTCATAGTAGTTCCTAGCTCCAACCATTCAGTCTCTACAGATATTTTTGTTAGAAGGGTTTAAGCCCAACAGTCCAAATTTAGGGTTAGTACCAATGCTCCACGTTTTTTCAAAGGCCCAACCCACCTGCTCCTCGTTAGTATAGTGGTGAGTATCCCCGCCTGTCATGCGGGAGACCGGGGTTCAATTCCCCGACGGGGAGAAAGTACAGCTCTTTTTTTAGGGTGAATAATGTTGCTGAGCCCACAAAGTGGAACATATTCTTGGAAAAAAAGCTTTATGATACAATTTCCTGCCTTTGAGGTTAACTCAGCCTTCCAAGGCATTGGTTGTTCAGTGGTAGAATTCTCGCCTGCCACACGGGAGGCCCGGGTTCGATTCCCGGCCAATGCAGGAAGTTTTGAACATGTCATTTCGACAAGTATGCAAACCCCTGAGGAGGAAATCTGTGTTAGATTGCCAGGCAAACAGAAATCTCTGGTCTTGGTCGAATTCTCAACTGACTCTTGAAAAATAAGACTTTGAACATTTACTCATTCTCAGTAGACTTTGGTGAATCCATTGCAGATTTCCAGTGTGTGAGGTGATTAACTTTTTGCAAGGCTTTAGTTGTTAAATGGGAAAGAGTAACCAACTTGTCAGTGACAACTGTCTTGAGTTTGGCATTTGTGACAATGTCCTGGGATTACCCACAAACGCCTCACCTGCAAACTAGTATTGTGTGGCTTGTGAGCGGTATAGAGCAAAATCGATTACATGTACGTGTTTGTGAGAGTCTCAGCTTTCCATAGCGGGGTCATAGTAGTTCCTAGCTCCAACCATTCAGTCTCTACAGATATTTTTGTTAGAAGGGTTTAAGCCCAACAGTCCAAATTTAGGGTTAGTACCAATGCTCCACGTTTTTTCAAAGACCCAACCCACCTGCTCCTCGTTGGTATAGTGGTGAGTATCCCCGCCTGTCACGCGGGAGACCGGGGTTCAATTCCCCGACGGGGAGAAAGTACAGCTCTTTTTTTAGGGTGAATAATGTTGCTGAGCCCACAAAGTGGAACATATTCTTGGAAAAAAAGCTTTATGATACAATTTCCTGCCTTTGAGGTTAACTCAGCCTTCCAAGGCATTGGTTGTTCAGTGGTAGAATTCTCGCCTGCCACACGGGAGGCCCGGGTTCGATTCCCGGCCAATGCAGGAAGTTTTGAACATGTCATTTCGACAAGTATGCAAACCCCTGAGGAGGAAATCTGTGTTAGATTGCCAGGCAAACAGAAATCTCTGGTCTTGGTCGAATTCTCAACTGACTCTTGAAAAATAAGACTTTGAACATTTACTCATTCTCAGTAGACTTTGGTGAATCCATTGCAGATTTCCAGTGTGTGAGGTGATTAACTTTTTGCAAGGCTTTAGTTGTTAAATGGGAAAGAGTAACCAACTTGTCAGTGACAACTGTCTTGAGTTTGGCATTTGTGACAATGTCCTGGGATTACCCACAAACGCCTCACCTGCAAACTAGTATTGTGTGGCTTGTGAGCGGTATAGAGCAAAATCGATTACATGTACGTGTTTGTGAGAGTCTCAGCTTTCCATAGCGGGGTCATAGTAGTTCCTAGCTCCAACCATTCAGTCTCTACAGATATTTTTGTTAGAAGGGTTTAAGCCCAACAGTCCAAATTTAGGGTTAGTACCAATGCTCCACGTTTTTTCAAAGACCCAACCCACCTGCTCCTCGTTGGTATAGTGGTGAGTATCCCCGCCTGTCACGCGGGAGACCGGGGTTCAATTCCCCGACGGGGAGAAAGTACAGCTCTTTTTTTAGGGTGAATAATGTTGCTGAGCCCACAAAGTGGAACATATTCTTGGAAAAAAAGCTTTATGATACAATTTCCTGCCTTTGAGGTTAACTCAGCCTTCCAAGGCATTGGTTGTTCAGTGGTAGAATTCTCGCCTGCCACACGGGAGGCCCGGGTTCGATTCCCGGCCAATGCAGGAAGTTTTGAACATGTCATTTCGACAAGTATGCAAACCCCTGAGGAGGAAATCTGTGTTAGATTGCCAGGCA
Organism: Oncorhynchus mykiss; assembly: GCF_057628025.1. Lineage (NCBI taxonomy): Eukaryota > Metazoa > Chordata > Actinopteri > Salmoniformes > Salmonidae > Oncorhynchus > Oncorhynchus mykiss. The sequence goes on from NC_143026.1 coordinate 48,620,395, forward strand.
AACAGAAATCTCTGGTCTTGGTCGAATTCTCAACTGACTCTTGAAAAATAAGACTTTGAACATTTACTCATTCTCAGTAGACTTTGGTGAATCCATTGCAGATTTCCAGTGTGTGAGGTGATTAACTTTTTGCAAGGCTTTAGTTGTTAAATGGGAAAGAGTAACCAACTTGTCAGTGACAACTGTCTTGAGTTTGGCATTTGTGACAATGTCCTGGGATTACCCACAAACGCCTCACCTGCAAACTAGTATTGTGTGGCTTGTGAGCGGTATAGAGCAAAATCGATTACATGTACGTGTTTGTGAGAGTCTCAGCTTTCCATAGCGGGGTCATAGTAGTTCCTAGCTCCAACCATTCAGTCTCTACAGATATTTTTGTTAGAAGGGTTTAAGCCCAACAGTCCAAATTTAGGGTTAGTACCAATGCTCCACGTTTTTTCAAAGACCCAACCCACCTGCTCCTCGTTAGTATAGTGGTGAGTATCCCCGCCTGTCACGCGGGAGACCGGTGTTCAATTCCCCGACGGGGAGAAAGTACAGCTCTTTTTTTAGGGTGAATAATGTTGCTGAGTGGAACATATTCTTGGAAAAAAAGCTTTATGATACAATTTCCTGCCTTTGAGGTTAACTCAGCCTTCCAAGGCATTGGTTGTTCAGTGGTAGAATTCTCGCCTGAATTCTCGCCTGCCACACGGGAGGCCCGGGTTCGATTCCCGGCCAATGCAGGAAGTTTTGAACATGTCATTTCGACAAGTATGCAAACCCCTGAGGAGGAAATCTGTGTTAGATTGCCAGGCAAACAGAAATCTCTGGTCTTGGTCGAATTCTCAACTGACTCTTGAAAAATAAGACTTTGAACATTTACTCATTCTCAGTAGACTTTGGTGAATCCATTGCAGATTTCCAGAGTGTGAGGTGATTAACTTTTTGCAAGGCTTTAGTTGTTAAATGGGAAAGAGTAACCAACTTGTCAGTGACAACTGTCTTGAGTTTGGCATTTGTGACAATGTCCTGGGATTACCCACAAACGCCTCACCTGCAAACTAGTATTGTGTGGCTTGTGAGCGGTATAGAGCAAAATCGATTACATGTACGTGTTTGTGAGAGTCTCAGCTTTCCATAGCGGGGTCATAGTAGTTCCTAGCTCCAACCATTCAGTCTCTACAGATATTTTTGTTAGAAGGGTTTAAGCCCAACAGTCCAAATTTAGGGTTAGTACCAATGCTCCACGTTTTTTCAAAGACCCAACCCACCTGCTCCTCGTTAGTATAGTGGTGAGTATCCCCGCCTGTCACGCGGGAGACCGGTGTTCAATTCCCCGACGGGGAGAAAGTACAGCTCTTTTTTTAGGGTGAATAATGTTGCTGAGCCCACAAAGTGGAACATATTCTTGGAAAAAAAGCTTTATGATACAATTTCCTGCCTTTGAGGTTAACTCAGCCTTCCAAGGCATTGGTTGTTCAGTGGTAGAATTCTCGCCTGCCACACGGGAGGCCCGGGTTCGATTCCCGGCCAATGCAGGAAGTTTTGAACATGTCATTTCGACAAGTATGCAAACCCCTGAGGAGGAAATCTGTGTTAGATTGCCAGGCAAACAGAAATCTCTGGTCTTGGTCGAATTCTCAACTGACTCTTGAAAAATAAGACTTTGAACATTTACTCATTCTCAGTAGACTTTGGTGAATCCATTGCAGATTTCCAGTGTGTGAGGTGATTAACTTTTTGCAAGGCTTTAGTTGTTAAATGGGAAAGAGTAACCAACTTGTCAGTGACAACTGTCTTGAGTTTGGCATTTGTGACAATGTCCTGGGATTACCCACAAACGCCTCACCTGCAAACTAGTATTGTGTGGCTTGTGAGCGGTATAGAGCAAAATCGATTACATGTACGTGTTTGTGAGAGTCTCAGCTTTCCATAGCGGGGTCATAGTAGTTCCTAGCTCCAACCATTCAGTCTCTACAGATATTTTTGTTAGAAGGGTTTAAGCCCAACAGTCCAAATTTAGGGTTAGTACCAATGCTCCACGTTTTTTCAAAGACCCAACCCACCTGCTCCTCGTTGGTATAGTGGTGTGTATCCCCGCCTGTCACGCGGGAGACCGGGGTTCAATTCCCCGACGGGGAGAAAGTACAGCTCTTTTTTTAGGGTGAATAATGTTGCTGAGCCCACAAAGTGGAACATATTCTTGGAAAAAAAGCTTTATGATACAATTTCCTGCCTTTGAGGTTAACTCAGCCTTCCAAGGCATTGGTTGTTCAGTGGTAGAATTCTCGCCTGCCACACGGGAGGCCCGGGTTCGATTCCCGGCCAATGCAGGAAGTTTTGAACATGTCATTTCGACAAGTATGCAAACCCCTGAGGAGGAAATCTGTGTTAGATTGCCAGGCAAACAGAAATCTCTGGTCTTGGTCGAATTCTCAACTGACTCTTGAAAAATAAGACTTTGAACATTTACTCATTCTCAGTAGACTTTGGTGAATCCATTGCAGATTTCCAGTGTGTGAGGTGATTAACTTTTTGCAAGGCTTTAGTTGTTAAATGGGAAAGAGTAACCAACTTGTCAGTGACAACTGTCTTGAGTTTGGCATTTGTGACAATGTCCTGGGATTACCCACAAACGCCTCACCTGCAAACTAGTATTGTGTGGCTTGTGAGCGGTATAGAGCAAAATCGATTACATGTACGTGTTTGTGAGAGTCTCAGCTTTCCATAGCGGGGTCATAGTAGTTCCTAGCTCCAACCATTCAGTCTCTACAGATATTTTTGTTAGAAGGGTTTAAGCCCAACAGTCCAAATTTAGGGTTAGTACCAATGCTCCACGTTTTTTCAAAGACCCAACCCACCTGCTCCTCGTTAGTATAGTGGTGAGTATCCCCGCCTGTCACGCGGGAGACCGGGGTTCAATTCCCCGACGGGGAGAAAGTACAGCTCTTTTTTTAGGGTGAATAATGTTGCTGAGCCCACAAAGTGGAACATATTCTTGGAAAAAAAGCTTTATGATACAATTTCCTGCCTTTGAGGTTAACTCAGCCTTCCAAGGCATTGGTTGTTCAGTGGTAGAATTCTCGCCTGCCACACGGGAGGCCCGGGTTCGATTCCCGGCCAATGCAGGAAGTTTTGAACATGTCATTTCGACAAGTATGCAAACCCCTGAGGAGGAAATCTGTGTTAGATTGCCAGGCAAACAGAAATCTCTGGTCTTGGTCGAATTCTCAACTGACTCTTGAAAAATAAGACTTTGAACATTTACTCATTCTCAGTAGACTTTGGTGAATCCATTGCAGATTTCCAGTGTGTGAGGTGATTAACTTTTTGCAAGGCTTTAGTTGTTAAATGGGAAAGAGTAACCAACTTGTCAGTGACAACTGTCTTGAGTTTGGCATTTGTGACAATGTCCTGGGATTACCCACAAACGCCTCACCTGCAAACTAGTATTGTGTGGCTTGTGAGCGGTATAGAGCAAAATCGATTACATGTACGTGTTTGTGAGAGTCTCAGCTTTCCATAGCGGGGTCATAGTAGTTCCTAGCTCCAACCATTCAGTCTCTACAGATATTTTTGTTAGAAGGGTTTAAGCCCAACAGTCCAAATTTAGGGTTAGTACCAATGCTCCACGTTTTTTCAAAGACCCAACCCACCTGCTCCTCGTTAGTATAGTGGTGAGTATCCCCGCCTGTCACGCGGGAGACCGGGGTTCAATTCCCCGACGGGGAGAAAGTACAGCTCTTTTTTTAGGGTGAATAATGTTGCTGAGCCCACAAAGTGGAACATATTCTTGGAAAAAAAGCTTTATGATACAATTTCCTGCCTTTGAGGTTAACTCAGCCTTCCAAGGCATTGGTTGTTCAGTGGTAGAATTCTCGCCTGCCACACGGGAGGCCCGGGTTCGATTCCCGGCCAATGCAGGAAGTTTTGAACATGTCATTTCGACAAGTATGCAAACCCCTGAGGAGGAAATCTGTGTTAGATTGCCAGGCAAACAGAAATCTCTGGTCTTGGTCGAATTCTCAACTGACTCTTGAAAAATAAGACTTTGAACATTTACTCATTCTCAGTAGACTTTGGTGAATCCATTGCAGATTTCCAGTGTGTGAGGTGATTAACTTTTTGCAAGGCTTTAGTTGTTAAATGGGAAAGAGTAACCAACTTGTCAGTGACAACTGTCTTGAGTTTGGCATTTGTGACAATGTCCTGGGATTACCCACAAACGCCTCACCTGCAAACTAGTATTGTGTGGCTTGTGAGCGGTATAGAGCAAAATCGATTACATGTACGTGTTTGTGAGAGTCTCAGCTTTCCATAGCGGGGTCATAGTAGTTCCTAGCTCCAACCATTCAGTCTCTACAGATATTTTTGTTAGAAGGGTTTAAGCCCAACAGTCCAAATTTAGGGTTAGTACCAATGCTCCACGTTTTTTCAAAGGCCCAACCCACCTGCTCCTCGTTAGTATAGTGGTGAGTATCCCCGCCTGTCATGCGGGAGACCGGGGTTCAATTCCCCGACGGGGAGAAAGTACAGCTCTTTTTTTAGGGTGAATAATGTTGCTGAGCCCACAAAGTGGAACATATTCTTGGAAAAAAAGCTTTATGATACAATTTCCTGCCTTTGAGGTTAACTCAGCCTTCCAAGGCATTGGTTGTTCAGTGGTAGAATTCTCGCCTGCCACACGGGAGGCCCGGGTTCGATTCCCGGCCAATGCAGGAAGTTTTGAACATGTCATTTCGACAAGTATGCAAACCCCTGAGGAGGAAATCTGTGTTAGATTGCCAGGCAAACAGAAATCTCTGGTCTTGGTCGAATTCTCAACTGACTCTTGAAAAATAAGACTTTGAACATTTACTCATTCTCAGTAGACTTTGGTGAATCCATTGCAGATTTCCAGTGTGTGAGGTGATTAACTTTTTGCAAGGCTTTAGTTGTTAAATGGGAAAGAGTAACCAACTTGTCAGTGACAACTGTCTTGAGTTTGGCATTTGTGACAATGTCCTGGGATTACCCACAAACGCCTCACCTGCAAACTAGTATTGTGTGGCTTGTGAGCGGTATAGAGCAAAATCGATTACATGTACGTGTTTGTGAGAGTCTCAGCTTTCCATAGCGGGGTCATAGTAGTTCCTAGCTCCAACCATTCAGTCTCTACAGATATTTTTGTTAGAAGGGTTTAAGCCCAACAGTCCAAATTTAGGGTTAGTACCAATGCTCCACGTTTTTTCAAAGACCCAACCCACCTGCTCCTCGTTGGTATAGTGGTGAGTATCCCCGCCTGTCACGCGGGAGACCGGGGTTCAATTCCCCGACGGGGAGAAAGTACAGCTCTTTTTTTAGGGTGAATAATGTTGCTGAGCCCACAAAGTGGAACATATTCTTGGAAAAAAAGCTTTATGATACAATTTCCTGCCTTTGAGGTTAACTCAGCCTTCCAAGGCATTGGTTGTTCAGTGGTAGAATTCTCGCCTGCCACACGGGAGGCCCGGGTTCGATTCCCGGCCAATGCAGGAAGTTTTGAACATGTCATTTCGACAAGTATGCAAACCCCTGAGGAGGAAATCTGTGTTAGATTGCCAGGCAAACAGAAATCTCTGGTCTTGGTCGAATTCTCAACTGACTCTTGAAAAATAAGACTTTGAACATTTACTCATTCTCAGTAGACTTTGGTGAATCCATTGCAGATTTCCAGTGTGTGAGGTGATTAACTTTTTGCAAGGCTTTAGTTGTTAAATGGGAAAGAGTAACCAACTTGTCAGTGACAACTGTCTTGAGTTTGGCATTTGTGACAATGTCCTGGGATTACCCACAAACGCCTCACCTGCAAACTAGTATTGTGTGGCTTGTGAGCGGTATAGAGCAAAATCGATTACATGTACGTGTTTGTGAGAGTCTCAGCTTTCCATAGCGGGGTCATAGTAGTTCCTAGCTCCAACCATTCAGTCTCTACAGATATTTTTGTTAGAAGGGTTTAAGCCCAACAGTCCAAATTTAGGGTTAGTACCAATGCTCCACGTTTTTTCAAAGGCCCAACCCACCTGCTCCTCGTTAGTATAGTGGTGAGTATCCCCGCCTGTCATGCGGGAGACCGGGGTTCAATTCCCCGACGGGGAGAAAGTACAGCTCTTTTTTTAGGGTGAATAATGTTGCTGAGCCCACAAAGTGGAACATATTCTTGGAAAAAAAGCTTTATGATACAATTTCCTGCCTTTGAGGTTAACTCAGCCTTCCAAGGCATTGGTTGTTCAGTGGTAGAATTCTCGCCTGCCACACGGGAGGCCCGGGTTCGATTCCCGGCCAATGCAGGAAGTTTTGAACATGTCATTTCGACAAGTATGCAAACCCCTGAGGAGGAAATCTGTGTTAGATTGCCAGGCAAACAGAAATCTCTGGTCTTGGTCGAATTCTCAACTGACTCTTGAAAAATAAGACTTTGAACATTTACTCATTCTCAGTAGACTTTGGTGAATCCATTGCAGATTTCCAGTGTGTGAGGTGATTAACTTTTTGCAAGGCTTTAGTTGTTAAATGGGAAAGAGTAACCAACTTGTCAGTGACAACTGTCTTGAGTTTGGCATTTGTGACAATGTCCTGGGATTACCCACAAACGCCTCACCTGCAAACTAGTATTGTGTGGCTTGTGAGCGGTATAGAGCAAAATCGATTACATGTACGTGTTTGTGAGAGTCTCAGCTTTCCATAGCGGGGTCATAGTAGTTCCTAGCTCCAACCATTCAGTCTCTACAGATATTTTTGTTAGAAGGGTTTAAGCCCAACAGTCCAAATTTAGGGTTAGTACCAATGCTCCACGTTTTTTCAAAGACCCAACCCACCTGCTCCTCGTTGGTATAGTGGTGAGTATCCCCGCCTGTCACGCGGGAGACCGGGGTTCAATTCCCCGACGGGGAGAAAGTACAGCTCTTTTTTTAGGGTGAATAATGTTGCTGAGCCCACAAAGTGGAACATATTCTTGGAAAAAAAGCTTTATGATACAATTTCCTGCCTTTGAGGTTAACTCAGCCTTCCAAGGCATTGGTTGTTCAGTGGTAGAATTCTCGCCTGCCACACGGGAGGCCCGGGTTCGATTCCCGGCCAATGCAGGAAGTTTTGAACATGTCATTTCGACAAGTATGCAAACCCCTGAGGAGGAAATCTGTGTTAGATTGCCAGGCAAACAGAAATCTCTGGTCTTGGTCGAATTCTCAACTGACTCTTGAAAAATAAGACTTTGAACATTTACTCATTCTCAGTAGACTTTGGTGAATCCATTGCAGATTTCCAGTGTGTGAGGTGATTAACTTTTTGCAAGGCTTTAGTTGTTAAATGGGAAAGAGTAACCAACTTGTCAGTGACAACTGTCTTGAGTTTGGCATTTGTGACAATGTCCTGGGATTACCCACAAACGCCTCACCTGCAAACTAGTATTGTGTGGCTTGTGAGCGGTATAGAGCAAAATCGATTACATGTACGTGTTTGTGAGAGTCTCAGCTTTCCATAGCGGGGTCATAGTAGTTCCTAGCTCCAACCATTCAGTCTCTACAGATATTTTTGTTAGAAGGGTTTAAGCCCAACAGTCCAAATTTAGGGTTAGTACCAATGCTCCACGTTTTTTCAAAGACCCAACCCACCTGCTCCTCGTTGGTATAGTGGTGAGTATCCCCGCCTGTCACGCGGGAGACCGGGGTTCAATTCCCCGACGGGGAGAAAGTACAGCTCTTTTTTTAGGGTGAATAATGTTGCTGAGCCCACAAAGTGGAACATATTCTTGGAAAAAAAGCTTTATGATACAATTTCCTGCCTTTGAGGTTAACTCAGCCTTCCAAGGCATTGGTTGTTCAGTGGTAGAATTCTCGCCTGCCACACGGGAGGCCCGGGTTCGATTCCCGGCCAATGCAGGAAGTTTTGAACATGTCATTTCGACAAGTATGCAAACCCCTGAGGAGGAAATCTGTGTTAGATTGCCAGGCAAACAGAAATCTCTGGTCTTGGTCGAATTCTCAACTGACTCTTGAAAAATAAGACTTTGAACATTTACTCATTCTCAGTAGACTTTGGTGAATCCATTGCAGATTTCCAGTGTGTGAGGTGATTAACTTTTTGCAAGGCTTTAGTTGTTAAATGGGAAAGAGTAACCAACTTGTCAGTGACAACTGTCTTGAGTTTGGCATTTGTGACAATGTCCTGGGATTACCCACAAACGCCTCACCTGCAAACTAGTATTGTGTGGCTTGTGAGCGGTATAGAGCAAAATCGATTACATGTACGTGTTTGTGAGAGTCTCAGCTTTCCATAGCGGGGTCATAGTAGTTCCTAGCTCCAACCATTCAGTCTCTACAGATATTTTTGTTAGAAGGGTTTAAGCCCAACAGTCCAAATTTAGGGTTAGTACCAATGCTCCACGTTTTTTCAAAGACCCAACCCACCTGCTCCTCGTTAGTATAGTGGTGAGTATCCCCGCCTGTCACGCGGGAGACCGGTGTTCAATTCCCCGACGGGGAGAAAGTACAGCTCTTTTTTTAGGGTGAATAATGTTGCTGAGTGGAACATATTCTTGGAAAAAAAGCTTTATGATACAATTTCCTGCCTTTGAGGTTAACTCAGCCTTCCAAGGCATTGGTTGTTCAGTGGTAGAATTCTCGCCTGAATTCTCGCCTGCCACACGGGAGGCCCGGGTTCGATTCCCGGCCAATGCAGGAAGTTTTGAACATGTCATTTCGACAAGTATGCAAACCCCTGAGGAGGAAATCTGTGTTAGATTGCCAGGCAAACAGAAATCTCTGGTCTTGGTCGAATTCTCAACTGACTCTTGAAAAATAAGACTTTGAACATTTACTCATTCTCAGTAGACTTTGGTGAATCCATTGCAGATTTCCAGTGTGTGAGGTGATTAACTTTTTGCAAGGCTTTAGTTGTTAAATGGGAAAGAGTAACCAACTTGTCAGTGACAACTGTCTTGAGTTTGGCATTTGTGACAATGTCCTGGGATTACCCACAAACGCCTCACCTGCAAACTAGTATTGTGTGGCTTGTGAGCGGTATAGAGCAAAATCGATTACATGTACGTGTTTGTGAGAGTCTCAGCTTTCCATAGCGGGGTCATAGTAGTTCCTAGCTCCAACCATTCAGTCTCTACAGATATTTTTGTTAGAAGGGTTTAAGCCCAACAGTCCAAATTTAGGGTTAGTACCAATGCTCCACGTTTTTTCAAAGACCCAACCCACCTGCTCCTCGTTAGTATAGTGGTGAGTATCCCCGCCTGTCACGCGGGAGACCGGTGTTCAATTCCCCGACGGGGAGAAAGTACAGCTCTTTTTTTAGGGTGAATAATGTTGCTGAGCCCACAAAGTGGAACATATTCTTGGAAAAAAAGCTTTATGATACAATTTCCTGCCTTTGAGGTTAACTCAGCCTTCCAAGGCATTGGTTGTTCAGTGGTAGAATTCTCGCCTGCCACACGGGAGGCCCGGGTTCGATTCCCGGCCAATGCAGGAAGTTTTGAACATGTCATTTCGACAAGTATGCAAACCCCTGAGGAGGAAATCTGTGTTAGATTGCCAGGCAAACAGAAATCTCTGGTCTTGGTCGAATTCTCAACTGACTCTTGAAAAATAAGACTTTGAACATTTACTCATTCTCAGTAGACTTTGGTGAATCCATTGCAGATTTCCAGTGTGTGAGGTGATTAACTTTTTGCAAGGCTTTAGTTGTTAAATGGGAAAGAGTAACCAACTTGTCAGTGACAACTGTCTTGAGTTTGGCATTTGTGACAATGTCCTGGGATTACCCACAAACGCCTCACCTGCAAACTAGTATTGTGTGGCTTGTGAGCGGTATAGAGCAAAATCGATTACATGTACGTGTTTGTGAGAGTCTCAGCTTTCCATAGCGGGGTCATAGTAGTTCCTAGCTCCAACCATTCAGTCTCTACAGATATTTTTGTTAGAAGGGTTTAAGCCCAACAGTCCAAATTTAGGGTTAGTACCAATGCTCCACGTTTTTTCAAAGACCCAACCCACCTGCTCCTCGTTAGTATAGTGGTGAGTATCCCCGCCTGTCACGCGGGAGACCGGTGTTCAATTCCCCGACGGGGAGAAAGTACAGCTCTTTTTTTAGGGTGAATAATGTTGCTGAGCCCACAAAGTGGAACATATTCTTGGAAAAAAAGCTTTATGATACAATTTCCTGCCTTTGAGGTTAACTCAGCCTTCCAAGGCATTGGTTGTTCAGTGGTAGAATTCTCGCCTGCCACACGGGAGGCCCGGGTTCGATTCCCGGCCAATGCAGGAAGTTTTGAACATGTCATTTCGACAAGTATGCAAACCCCTGAGGAGGAAATCTGTGTTAGATTGCCAGGCAAACAGAAATCTCTGGTCTTGGTCGAATTCTCAACTGACTCTTGAAAAATAAGACTTTGAACATTTACTCATTCTCAGTAGACTTTGGTGAATCCATTGCAGATTTCCAGTGTGTGAGGTGATTAACTTTTTGCAAGGCTTTAGTTGTTAAATGGGAAAGAGTAACCAACTTGTCAGTGACAACTGTCTTGAGTTTGGCATTTGTGACAATGTCCTGGGATTACCCACAAACGCCTCACCTGCAAACTAGTATTGTGTGGCTTGTGAGCGGTATAGAGCAAAATCGATTACATGTACGTGTTTGTGAGAGTCTCAGCTTTCCATAGCGGGGTCATAGTAGTTCCTAGCTCCAACCATTCAGTCTCTACAGATATTTTTGTTAGAAGGGTTTAAGCCCAACAGTCCAAATTTAGGGTTAGTACCAATGCTCCACGTTTTTTCAAAGACCCAACCCACCTGCTCCTCGTTGGTATAGTGGTGTGTATCCCCGCCTGTCACGCGGGAGACCGGGGTTCAATTCCCCGACGGGGAGAAAGTACAGCTCTTTTTTTAGGGTGAATAATGTTGCTGAGCCCACAAAGTGGAACATATTCTTGGAAAAAAAGCTTTATGATACAATTTCCTGCCTTTGAGGTTAACTCAGCCTTCCAAGGCATTGGTTGTTCAGTGGTAGAATTCTCGCCTGCCACACGGGAGGCCCGGGTTCGATTCCCGGCCAATGCAGGAAGTTTTGAACATGTCATTTCGACAAGTATGCAAACCCCTGAGGAGGAAATCTGTGTTAGATTGCCAGGCAAACAGAAATCTCTGGTCTTGGTCGAATTCTCAACTGACTCTTGAAAAATAAGACTTTGAACATTTACTCATTCTCAGTAGACTTTGGTGAATCCATTGCAGATTTCCAGTGTGTGAGGTGATTAACTTTTTGCAAGGCTTTAGTTGTTAAATGGGAAAGAGTAACCAACTTGTCAGTGACAACTGTCTTGAGTTTGGCATTTGTGACAATGTCCTGGGATTACCCACAAACGCCTCACCTGCAAACTAGTATTGTGTGGCTTGTGAGCGGTATAGAGCAAAATCGATTACATGTACGTGTTTGTGAGAGTCTCAGCTTTCCATAGCGGGGTCATAGTAGTTCCTAGCTCCAACCATTCAGTCTCTACAGATATTTTTGTTAGAAGGGTTTAAGCCCAACAGTCCAAATTTAGGGTTAGTACCAATGCTCCACGTTTTTTCAAAGACCCAACCCACCTGCTCCTCGTTAGTATAGTGGTGAGTATCCCCGCCTGTCACGCGGGAGACCGGTGTTCAATTCCCCGACGGGGAGAAAGTACAGCTCTTTTTTTAGGGTGAATAATGTTGCTGAGCCCACAAAGTGGAACATATTCTTGGAAAAAAAGCTTTATGATACAATTTCCTGCCTTTGAGGTTAACTCAGCCTTCCAAGGCATTGGTTGTTCAGTGGTAGAATTCTCGCCTGCCACACGGGAGGCCCGGGTTCGATTCCCGGCCAATGCAGGAAGTTTTGAACATGTCATTTCGACAAGTATGCAAACCCCTGAGGAGGAAATCTGTGTTAGATTGCCAGGCAAACAGAAATCTCTGGTCTTGGTCGAATTCTCAACTGACTCTTGAAAAATAAGACTTTGAACATTTACTCATTCTCAGTAGACTTTGGTGAATCCATTGCAGATTTCCAGTGTGTGAGGTGATTAACTTTTTGCAAGGCTTTAGTTGTTAAATGGGAAAGAGTAACCAACTTGTCAGTGACAACTGTCTTGAGTTTGGCATTTGTGACAATGTCCTGGGATTACCCACAAACGCCTCACCTGCAAACTAGTATTGTGTGGCTTGTGAGCGGTATAGAGCAAAATCGATTACATGTACGTGTTTGTGAGAGTCTCAGCTTTCCATAGCGGGGTCATAGTAGTTCCTAGCTCCAACCATTCAGTCTCTACAGATATTTTTGTTAGAAGGGTTTAAGCCCAACAGTCCAAATTTAGGGTTAGTACCAATGCTCCACGTTTTTTCAAAGACCCAACCCACCTGCTCCTCGTTAGTATAGTGGTGAGTATCCCCGCCTGTCACGCGGGAGACCGGGGTTCAATTCCCCGACGGGGAGAAAGTACAGCTCTTTTTTTAGGGTGAATAATGTTGCTGAGCCCACAAAGTGGAACATATTCTTGGAAAAAAAGCTTTATGATACAATTTCCTGCCTTTGAGGTTAACTCAGCCTTCCAAGGCATTGGTTGTTCAGTGGTAGAATTCTCGCCTGCCACACGGGAGGCCCGGGTTCGATTCCCGGCCAATGCAGGAAGTTTTGAACATGTCATTTCGACAAGTATGCAAACCCCTGAGGAGGAAATCTGTGTTAGATTGCCAGGCAAACAGAAATCTCTGGTCTTGGTCGAATTCTCAACTGACTCTTGAAAAATAAGACTTTGAACATTTACTCATTCTCAGTAGACTTTGGTGAATCCATTGCAGATTTCCAGTGTGTGAGGTGATTAACTTTTTGCAAGGCTTTAGTTGTTAAATGGGAAAGAGTAACCAACTTGTCAGTGACAACTGTCTTGAGTTTGGCATTTGTGACAATGTCCTGGGATTACCCACAAACGCCTCACCTGCAAACTAGTATTGTGTGGCTTGTGAGCGGTATAGAGCAAAATCGATTACATGTACGTGTTTGTGAGAGTCTCAGCTTTCCATAGCGGGGTCATAGTAGTTCCTAGCTCCAACCATTCAGTCTCTACAGATATTTTTGTTAGAAGGGTTTAAGCCCAACAGTCCAAATTTAGGGTTAGTACCAATGCTCCACGTTTTTTCAAAGGCCCAACCCACCTGCTCCTCGTTAGTATAGTGGTGAGTATCCCCGCCTGTCATGCGGGAGACCGGGGTTCAATTCCCCGACGGGGAGAAAGTACAGCTCTTTTTTTAGGGTGAATAATGTTGCTGAGCCCACAAAGTGGAACATATTCTTGGAAAAAAAGCTTTATGATACAATTTCCTGCCTTTGAGGTTAACTCAGCCTTCCAAGGCATTGGTTGTTCAGTGGTAGAATTCTCGCCTGCCACACGGGAGGCCCGGGTTCGATTCCCGGCCAATGCAGGAAGTTTTGAACATGTCATTTCGACAAGTATGCAAACCCCTGAGGAGGAAATCTGTGTTAGATTGCCAGGCAAACAGAAATCTCTGGTCTTGGTCGAATTCTCAACTGACTCTTGAAAAATAAGACTTTGAACATTTACTCATTCTCAGTAGACTTTGGTGAATCCATTGCAGATTTCCAGTGTGTGAGGTGATTAACTTTTTGCAAGGCTTTAGTTGTTAAATGGGAAAGAGTAACCAACTTGTCAGTGACAACTGTCTTGAGTTTGGCATTTGTGACAATGTCCTGGGATTACCCACAAACGCCTCACCTGCAAACTAGTATTGTGTGGCTTGTGAGCGGTATAGAGCAAAATCGATTACATGTACGTGTTTGTGAGAGTCTCAGCTTTCCATAGCGGGGTCATAGTAGTTCCTAGCTCCAACCATTCAGTCTCTACAGATATTTTTGTTAGAAGGGTTTAAGCCCAACAGTCCAAATTTAGGGTTAGTACCAATGCTCCACGTTTTTTCAAAGACCCAACCCACCTGCTCCTCGTTGGTATAGTGGTGAGTATCCCCGCCTGTCACGCGGGAGACCGGGGTTCAATTCCCCGACGGGGAGAAAGTACAGCTCTTTTTTTAGGGTGAATAATGTTGCTGAGCCCACAAAGTGGAACATATTCTTGGAAAAAAAGCTTTATGATACAATTTCCTGCCTTTGAGGTTAACTCAGCCTTCCAAGGCATTGGTTGTTCAGTGGTAGAATTCTCGCCTGCCACACGGGAGGCCCGGGTTCGATTCCCGGCCAATGCAGGAAGTTTTGAACATGTCATTTCGACAAGTATGCAAACCCCTGAGGAGGAAATCTGTGTTAGATTGCCAGGCAAACAGAAATCTCTGGTCTTGGTCGAATTCTCAACTGACTCTTGAAAAATAAGACTTTGAACATTTACTCATTCTCAGTAGACTTTGGTGAATCCATTGCAGATTTCCAGTGTGTGAGGTGATTAACTTTTTGCAAGGCTTTAGTTGTTAAATGGGAAAGAGTAACCAACTTGTCAGTGACAACTGTCTTGAGTTTGGCATTTGTGACAATGTCCTGGGATTACCCACAAACGCCTCACCTGCAAACTAGTATTGTGTGGCTTGTGAGCGGTATAGAGCAAAATCGATTACATGTACGTGTTTGTGAGAGTCTCAGCTTTCCATAGCGGGGTCATAGTAGTTCCTAGCTCCAACCATTCAGTCTCTACAGATATTTTTGTTAGAAGGGTTTAAGCCCAACAGTCCAAATTTAGGGTTAGTACCAATGCTCCACGTTTTTTCAAAGACCCAACCCACCTGCTCCTCTTTGGTATAGTGGTGAGTATCCCCGCCTGTCACGCGGGAGACCGGGGTTCAATTCCCCGACGGGGAGAAAGTACAGCTCTTTTTTTAGGGTGAATAATGTTGCTGAGCCCACAAAGTGGAACATATTCTTGGAAAAAAAGCTTTATGATACAATTTCCTGCCTTTGAGGTTAACTCAGCCTTCCAAGGCATTGGTTGTTCAGTGGTAGAATTCTCGCCTGCCACACGGGAGGCCCGGGTTCGATTCCCGGCCAATGCAGGAAGTTTTGAACATGTCATTTCGACAAGTATGCAAACCCCTGAGGAGGAAATCTGTGTTAGATTGCCAGGCAAACAGAAATCTCTGGTCTTGGTCGAATTCTCAACTGACTCTTGAAAAATAAGACTTTGAACATTTACTCATTCTCAGTAGACTTTGGTGAATCCATTGCAGATTTCCAGTGTGTGAGGTGATTAACTTTTTGCAAGGCTTTAGTTGTTAAATGGGAAAGAGTAACCAACTTGTCAGTGACAACTGTCTTGAGTTTGGCATTTGTGACAATGTCCTGGGATTACCCACAAACGCCTCACCTGCAAACTAGTATTGTGTGGCTTGTGAGCGGTATAGAGCAAAATCGATTACATGTACGTGTTTGTGAGAGTCTCAGCTTTCCATAGCGGGGTCATAGTAGTTCCTAGCTCCAACCATTCAGTCTCTACAGATATTTTTGTTAGAAGGGTTTAAGCCCAACAGTCCAAATTTAGGGTTAGTACCAATGCTCCACGTTTTTTCAAAGACCCAACCCACCTGCTCCTCGTTAGTATAGTGGTGAGTATCCCCGCCTGTCACGCGGGAGACCGGTGTTCAATTCCCCGACGGGGAGAAAGTACAGCTCTTTTTTTAGGGTGAATAATGTTGCTGAGCCCACAAAGTGGAACATATTCTTGGAAAAAAAGCTTTATGATACAATTTCCTGCCTTTGAGGTTAACTCAGCCTTCCAAGGCATTGGTTGTTCAGTGGTAGAATTCTCGCCTGCCACACGGGAGGCCCGGGTTCGATTCCCGGCCAATGCAGGAAGTTTTGAACATGTCATTTCGACAAGTATGCAAACCCCTGAGGAGGAAATCTGTGTTAGATTGCCAGGCAAACAGAAATCTCTGGTCTTGGTCGAATTCTCAACTGACTCTTGAAAAATAAGACTTTGAACATTTACTCATTCTCAGTAGACTTTGGTGAATCCATTGCAGATTTCCAGTGTGTGAGGTGATTAACTTTTTGCAAGGCTTTAGTTGTTAAATGGGAAAGAGTAACCAACTTGTCAGTGACAACTGTCTTGAGTTTGGCATTTGTGACAATGTCCTGGGATTACCCACAAACGCCTCACCTGCAAACTAGTATTGTGTGGCTTGTGAGCGGTATAGAGCAAAATCGATTACATGTACGTGTTTGTGAGAGTCTCAGCTTTCCATAGCGGGGTCATAGTAGTTCCTAGCTCCAACCATTCAGTCTCTACAGATATTTTTGTTAGAAGGGTTTAAGCCCAACAGTCCAAATTTAGGGTTAGTACCAATGCTCCACGTTTTTTCAAAGACCCAACCCACCTGCTCCTCGTTGGTATAGTGGTGTGTATCCCCGCCTGTCACGCGGGAGACCGGGGTTCAATTCCCCGACGGGGAGAAAGTACAGCTCTTTTTTTAGGGTGAATAATGTTGCTGAGCCCACAAAGTGGAACATATTCTTGGAAAAAAAGCTTTATGATACAATTTCCTGCCTTTGAGGTTAACTCAGCCTTCCAAGGCATTGGTTGTTCAGTGGTAGAATTCTCGCCTGCCACACGGGAGGCCCGGGTTCGATTCCCGGCCAATGCAGGAAGTTTTGAACATGTCATTTCGACAAGTATGCAAACCCCTGAGGAGGAAATCTGTGTTAGATTGCCAGGCAAACAGAAATCTCTGGTCTTGGTCGAATTCTCAACTGACTCTTGAAAAATAAGACTTTGAACATTTACTCATTCTCAGTAGACTTTGGTGAATCCATTGCAGATTTCCAGTGTGTGAGGTGATTAACTTTTTGCAAGGCTTTAGTTGTTAAATGGGAAAGAGTAACCAACTTGTCAGTGACAACTGTCTTGAGTTTGGCATTTGTGACAATGTCCTGGGATTACCCACAAACGCCTCACCTGCAAACTAGTATTGTGTGGCTTGTGAGCGGTATAGAGCAAAATCGATTACATGTACGTGTTTGTGAGAGTCTCAGCTTTCCATAGCGGGGTCATAGTAGTTCCTAGCTCCAACCATTCAGTCTCTACAGATATTTTTGTTAGAAGGGTTTAAGCCCAACAGTCCAAATTTAGGGTTAGTACCAATGCTCCACGTTTTTTCAAAGACCCAACCCACCTGCTCCTCGTTAGTATAGTGGTGAGTATCCCCGCCTGTCACGCGGGAGACCGGGGTTCAATTCCCCGACGGGGAGAAAGTACAGCTCTTTTTTTAGGGTGAATAATGTTGCTGAGCCCACAAAGTGGAACATATTCTTGGAAAAAAAGCTTTATGATACAATTTCCTGCCTTTGAGGTTAACTCAGCCTTCCAAGGCATTGGTTGTTCAGTGGTAGAATTCTCGCCTGCCACACGGGAGGCCCGGGTTCGATTCCCGGCCAATGCAGGAAGTTTTGAACATGTCATTTCGACAAGTATGCAAACCCCTGAGGAGGAAATCTGTGTTAGATTGCCAGGCAAACAGAAATCTCTGGTCTTGGTCGAATTCTCAACTGACTCTTGAAAAATAAGACTTTGAACATTTACTCATTCTCAGTAGACTTTGGTGAATCCATTGCAGATTTCCAGTGTGTGAGGTGATTAACTTTTTGCAAGGCTTTAGTTGTTAAATGGGAAAGAGTAACCAACTTGTCAGTGACAACTGTCTTGAGTTTGGCATTTGTGACAATGTCCTGGGATTACCCACAAACGCCTCACCTGCAAACTAGTATTGTGTGGCTTGTGAGCGGTATAGAGCAAAATCGATTACATGTACGTGTTTGTGAGAGTCTCAGCTTTCCATAGCGGGGTCATAGTAGTTCCTAGCTCCAACCATTCAGTCTCTACAGATATTTTTGTTAGAAGGGTTTAAGCCCAACAGTCCAAATTTAGGGTTAGTACCAATGCTCCACGTTTTTTCAAAGGCCCAACCCACCTGCTCCTCGTTAGTATAGTGGTGAGTATCCCCGCCTGTCATGCGGGAGACCGGGGTTCAATTCCCCGACGGGGAGAAAGTACAGCTCTTTTTTTAGGGTGAATAATGTTGCTGAGCCCACAAAGTGGAACATATTCTTGGAAAAAAAGCTTTATGATACAATTTCCTGCCTTTGAGGTTAACTCAGCCTTCCAAGGCATTGGTTGTTCAGTGGTAGAATTCTCGCCTGCCACACGGGAGGCCCGGGTTCGATTCCCGGCCAATGCAGGAAGTTTTGAACATGTCATTTCGACAAGTATGCAAACCCCTGAGGAGGAAATCTGTGTTAGATTGCCAGGCAAACAGAAATCTCTGGTCTTGGTCGAATTCTCAACTGACTCTTGAAAAATAAGACTTTGAACATTTACTCATTCTCAGTAGACTTTGGTGAATCCATTGCAGATTTCCAGTGTGTGAGGTGATTAACTTTTTGCAAGGCTTTAGTTGTTAAATGGGAAAGAGTAACCAACTTGTCAGTGACAACTGTCTTGAGTTTGGCATTTGTGACAATGTCCTGGGATTACCCACAAACGCCTCACCTGCAAACTAGTATTGTGTGGCTTGTGAGCGGTATAGAGCAAAATCGATTACATGTACGTGTTTGTGAGAGTCTCAGCTTTCCATAGCGGGGTCATAGTAGTTCCTAGCTCCAACCATTCAGTCTCTACAGATATTTTTGTTAGAAGGGTTTAAGCCCAACAGTCCAAATTTAGGGTTAGTACCAATGCTCCACGTTTTTTCAAAGACCCAACCCACCTGCTCCTCGTTGGTATAGTGGTGAGTATCCCCGCCTGTCACGCGGGAGACCGGGGTTCAATTCCCCGACGGGGAGAAAGTACAGCTCTTTTTTTAGGGTGAATAATGTTGCTGAGCCCACAAAGTGGAACATATTCTTGGAAAAAAAGCTTTATGATACAATTTCCTGCCTTTGAGGTTAACTCAGCCTTCCAAGGCATTGGTTGTTCAGTGGTAGAATTCTCGCCTGCCACACGGGAGGCCCGGGTTCGATTCCCGGCCAATGCAGGAAGTTTTGAACATGTCATTTCGACAAGTATGCAAACCCCTGAGGAGGAAATCTGTGTTAGATTGCCAGGCAAACAGAAATCTCTGGTCTTGGTCGAATTCTCAACTGACTCTTGAAAAATAAGACTTTGAACATTTACTCATTCTCAGTAGACTTTGGTGAATCCATTGCAGATTTCCAGTGTGTGAGGTGATTAACTTTTTGCAAGGCTTTAGTTGTTAAATGGGAAAGAGTAACCAACTTGTCAGTGACAACTGTCTTGAGTTTGGCATTTGTGACAATGTCCTGGGATTACCCACAAACGCCTCACCTGCAAACTAGTATTGTGTGGCTTGTGAGCGGTATAGAGCAAAATCGATTACATGTACGTGTTTGTGAGAGTCTCAGCTTTCCATAGCGGGGTCATAGTAGTTCCTAGCTCCAACCATTCAGTCTCTACAGATATTTTTGTTAGAAGGGTTTAAGCCCAACAGTCCAAATTTAGGGTTAGTACCAATGCTCCACGTTTTTTCAAAGACCCAACCCACCTGCTCCTCGTTGGTATAGTGGTGAGTATCCCCGCCTGTCACGCGGGAGACCGGGGTTCAATTCCCCGACGGGGAGAAAGTACAGCTCTTTTTTTAGGGTGAATAATGTTGCTGAGCCCACAAAGTGGAACATATTCTTGGAAAAAAAGCTTTATGATACAATTTCCTGCCTTTGAGGTTAACTCAGCCTTCCAAGGCATTGGTTGTTCAGTGGTAGAATTCTCGCCTGCCACACGGGAGGCCCGGGTTCGATTCCCGGCCAATGCAGGAAGTTTTGAACATGTCATTTCGACAAGTATGCAAACCCCTGAGGAGGAAATCTGTGTTAGATTGCCAGGCAAACAGAAATCTCTGGTCTTGGTCGAATTCTCAACTGACTCTTGAAAAATAAGACTTTGAACATTTACTCATTCTCAGTAGACTTTGGTGAATCCATTGCAGATTTCCAGTGTGTGAGGTGATTAACTTTTTGCAAGGCTTTAGTTGTTAAATGGGAAAGAGTAACCAACTTGTCAGTGACAACTGTCTTGAGTTTGGCATTTGTGACAATGTCCTGGGATTACCCACAAACGCCTCACCTGCAAACTAGTATTGTGTGGCTTGTGAGCGGTATAGAGCAAAATCGATTACATGTACGTGTTTGTGAGAGTCTCAGCTTTCCATAGCGGGGTCATAGTAGTTCCTAGCTCCAACCATTCAGTCTCTACAGATATTTTTGTTAGAAGGGTTTAAGCCCAACAGTCCAAATTTAGGGTTAGTACCAATGCTCCACGTTTTTTCAAAGACCCAACCCACCTGCTCCTCTTTGGTATAGTGGTGAGTATCCCCGCCTGTCACGCGGGAGACCGGGGTTCAATTCCCCGACGGGGAGAAAGTACAGCTCTTTTTTTAGGGTGAATAATGTTGCTGAGCCCACAAAGTGGAACATATTCTTGGAAAAAAAGCTTTATGATACAATTTCCTGCCTTTGAGGTTAACTCAGCCTTCCAAGGCATTGGTTGTTCAGTGGTAGAATTCTCGCCTGCCACACGGGAGGCCCGGGTTCGATTCCCGGCCAATGCAGGAAGTTTTGAACATGTCATTTCGACAAGTATGCAAACCCCTGAGGAGGAAATCTGTGTTAGATTGCCAGGCAAACAGAAATCTCTGGTCTTGGTCGAATTCTCAACTGACTCTTGAAAAATAAGACTTTGAACATTTACTCATTCTCAGTAGACTTTGGTGAATCCATTGCAGATTTCCAGTGTGTGAGGTGATTAACTTTTTGCAAGGCTTTAGTTGTTAAATGGGAAAGAGTAACCAACTTGTCAGTGACAACTGTCTTGAGTTTGGCATTTGTGACAATGTCCTGGGATTACCCACAAACGCCTCACCTGCAAACTAGTATTGTGTGGCTTGTGAGCGGTATAGAGCAAAATCGATTACATGTACGTGTTTGTGAGAGTCTCAGCTTTCCATAGCGGGGTCATAGTAGTTCCTAGCTCCAACCATTCAGTCTCTACAGATATTTTTGTTAGAAGGGTTTAAGCCCAACAGTCCAAATTTAGGGTTAGTACCAATGCTCCACGTTTTTTCAAAGACCCAACCCACCTGCTCCTCGTTAGTATAGTGGTGAGTATCCCCGCCTGTCACGCGGGAGACCGGTGTTCAATTCCCCGACGGGGAGAAAGTACAGCTCTTTTTTTAGGGTGAATAATGTTGCTGAGCCCACAAAGTGGAACATATTCTTGGAAAAAAAGCTTTATGATACAATTTCCTGCCTTTGAGGTTAACTCAGCCTTCCAAGGCATTGGTTGTTCAGTGGTAGAATTCTCGCCTGCCACACGGGAGGCCCGGGTTCGATTCCCGGCCAATGCAGGAAGTTTTGAACATGTCATTTCGACAAGTATGCAAACCCCTGAGGAGGAAATCTGTGTTAGATTGCCAGGCAAACAGAAATCTCTGGTCTTGGTCGAATTCTCAACTGACTCTTGAAAAATAAGACTTTGAACATTTACTCATTCTCAGTAGACTTTGGTGAATCCATTGCAGATTTCCAGTGTGTGAGGTGATTAACTTTTTGCAAGGCTTTAGTTGTTAAATGGGAAAGAGTAACCAACTTGTCAGTGACAACTGTCTTGAGTTTGGCATTTGTGACAATGTCCTGGGATTACCCACAAACGCCTCACCTGCAAACTAGTATTGTGTGGCTTGTGAGCGGTATAGAGCAAAATCGATTACATGTACGTGTTTGTGAGAGTCTCAGCTTTCCATAGCGGGGTCATAGTAGTTCCTAGCTCCAACCATTCAGTCTCTACAGATATTTTTGTTAGAAGGGTTTAAGCCCAACAGTCCAAATTTAGGGTTAGTACCAATGCTCCACGTTTTTTCAAAGACCCAACCCACCTGCTCCTCGTTAGTATAGTGGTGAGTATCCCCGCCTGTCACGCGGGAGACCGGTGTTCAATTCCCCGACGGGGAGAAAGTACAGCTCTTTTTTTAGGGTGAATAATGTTGCTGAGCCCACAAAGTGGAACATATTCTTGGAAAAAAAGCTTTATGATACAATTTCCTGCCTTTGAGGTTAACTCAGCCTTCCAAGGCATTGGTTGTTCAGTGGTAGAATTCTCGCCTGCCACACGGGAGGCCCGGGTTCGATTCCCGGCCAATGCAGGAAGTTTTGAACATGTCATTTCGACAAGTATGCAAACCCCTGAGGAGGAAATCTGTGTTAGATTGCCAGGCAAACAGAAATCTCTGGTCTTGGTCGAATTCTCAACTGACTCTTGAAAAATAAGACTTTGAACATTTACTCATTCTCAGTAGACTTTGGTGAATCCATTGCAGATTTCCAGTGTGTGAGGTGATTAACTTTTTGCAAGGCTTTAGTTGTTAAATGGGAAAGAGTAACCAACTTGTCAGTGACAACTGTCTTGAGTTTGGCATTTGTGACAATGTCCTGGGATTACCCACAAACGCCTCACCTGCAAACTAGTATTGTGTGGCTTGTGAGCGGTATAGAGCAAAATCGATTACATGTACGTGTTTGTGAGAGTCTCAGCTTTCCATAGCGGGGTCATAGTAGTTCCTAGCTCCAACCATTCAGTCTCTACAGATATTTTTGTTAGAAGGGTTTAAGCCCAACAGTCCAAATTTAGGGTTAGTACCAATGCTCCACGTTTTTTCAAAGACCCAACCCACCTGCTCCTCGTTGGTATAGTGGTGTGTATCCCCGCCTGTCACGCGGGAGACCGGGGTTCAATTCCCCGACGGGGAGAAAGTACAGCTCTTTTTTTAGGGTGAATAATGTTGCTGAGCCCACAAAGTGGAACATATTCTTGGAAAAAAAGCTTTATGATACAATTTCCTGCCTTTGAGGTTAACTCAGCCTTCCAAGGCATTGGTTGTTCAGTGGTAGAATTCTCGCCTGCCACACGGGAGGCCCGGGTTCGATTCCCGGCCAATGCAGGAAGTTTTGAACATGTCATTTCGACAAGTATGCAAACCCCTGAGGAGGAAATCTGTGTTAGATTGCCAGGCAAACAGAAATCTCTGGTCTTGGTCGAATTCTCAACTGACTCTTGAAAAATAAGACTTTGAACATTTACTCATTCTCAGTAGACTTTGGTGAATCCATTGCAGATTTCCAGTGTGTGAGGTGATTAACTTTTTGCAAGGCTTTAGTTGTTAAATGGGAAAGAGTAACCAACTTGTCAGTGACAACTGTCTTGAGTTTGGCATTTGTGACAATGTCCTGGGATTACCCACAAACGCCTCACCTGCAAACTAGTATTGTGTGGCTTGTGAGCGGTATAGAGCAAAATCGATTACATGTACGTGTTTGTGAGAGTCTCAGCTTTCCATAGCGGGGTCATAGTAGTTCCTAGCTCCAACCATTCAGTCTCTACAGATATTTTTGTTAGAAGGGTTTAAGCCCAACAGTCCAAATTTAGGGTTAGTACCAATGCTCCACGTTTTTTCAAAGACCCAACCCACCTGCTCCTCGTTGGTATAGTGGTGAGTATCCCCGCCTGTCACGCGGGAGACCGGGGTTCAATTCCCCGACGGGGAGAAAGTACAGCTCTTTTTTTAGGGTGAATAATGTTGCTGAGCCCACAAAGTGGAACATATTCTTGGAAAAAAAGCTTTATGATACAATTTCCTGCCTTTGAGGTTAACTCAGCCTTCCAAGGCATTGGTTGTTCAGTGGTAGAATTCTCGCCTGCCACACGGGAGGCCCGGGTTCGATTCCCGGCCAATGCAGGAAGTTTTGAACATGTCATTTCGACAAGTATGCAAACCCCTGAGGAGGAAATCTGTGTTAGATTGCCAGGCAAACAGAAATCTCTGGTCTTGGTCGAATTCTCAACTGACTCTTGAAAAATAAGACTTTGAACATTTACTCATTCTCAGTAGACTTTGGTGAATCCATTGCAGATTTCCAGTGTGTGAGGTGATTAACTTTTTGCAAGGCTTTAGTTGTTAAATGGGAAAGAGTAACCAACTTGTCAGTGACAACTGTCTTGAGTTTGGCATTTGTGACAATGTCCTGGGATTACCCACAAACGCCTCACCTGCAAACTAGTATTGTGTGGCTTGTGAGCGGTATAGAGCAAAATCGATTACATGTACGTGTTTGTGAGAGTCTCAGCTTTCCATAGCGGGGTCATAGTAGTTCCTAGCTCCAACCATTCAGTCTCTACAGATATTTTTGTTAGAAGGGTTTAAGCCCAACAGTCCAAATTTAGGGTTAGTACCAATGCTCCACGTTTTTTCAAAGACCCAACCCACCTGCTCCTCGTTGGTATAGTGGTGAGTATCCCCGCCTGTCACGCGGGAGACCGGGGTTCAATTCCCCGACGGGGAGAAAGTACAGCTCTTTTTTTAGGGTGAATAATGTTGCTGAGCCCACAAAGTGGAACATATTCTTGGAAAAAAAGCTTTATGATACAATTTCCTGCCTTTGAGGTTAACTCAGCCTTCCAAGGCATTGGTTGTTCAGTGGTAGAATTCTCGCCTGCCACACGGGAGGTCCGGGTTCGATTCCCGGCCAATGCAGGAAGTTTTGAACATGTCATTTCGACAAGTATGCAAACCCCTGAGGAGGAAATCTGTGTTAGATTGCCAGGCAAACAGAAATCTCTGGTCTTGGTCGAATTCTCAACTGACTCTTGAAAAATAAGACTTTGAACATTTACTCATTCTCAGTAGACTTTGGTGAATCCATTGCAGATTTCCAGTGTGTGAGGTGATTAACTTTTTGCAAGGCTTTAGTTGTTAAATGGGAAAGAGTAACCAACTTGTCAGTGACAACTGTCTTGAGTTTGGCATTTGTGACAATGTCCTGGGATTACCCACAAACGCCTCACCTGCAAACTAGTATTGTGTGGCTTGTGAGCGGTATAGAGCAAAATCGATTACATGTACGTGTTTGTGAGAGTCTCAGCTTTCCATAGCGGGGTCATAGTAGTTCCTAGCTCCAACCATTCAGTCTCTACAGATATTTTTGTTAGAAGGGTTTAAGCCCAACAGTCCAAATTTAGGGTTAGTACCAATGCTCCACGTTTTTTCAAAGACCCAACCCACCTGCTCCTCGTTAGTATAGTGGTGAGTATCCCCGCCTGTCACGCGGGAGACCGGTGTTCAATTCCCCGACGGGGAGAAAGTACAGCTCTTTTTTTAGGGTGAATAATGTTGCTGAGCCCACAAAGTGGAACATATTCTTGGAAAAAAAGCTTTATGATACAATTTCCTGCCTTTGAGGTTAACTCAGCCTTCCAAGGCATTGGTTGTTCAGTGGTAGAATTCTCGCCTGCCACACGGGAGGCCCGGGTTCGATTCCCGGCCAATGCAGGAAGTTTTGAACATGTCATTTCGACAAGTATGCAAACCCCTGAGGAGGAAATCTGTGTTAGATTGCCAGGCAAACAGAAATCTCTGGTCTTGGTCGAATTCTCAACTGACTCTTGAAAAATAAGACTTTGAACATTTACTCATTCTCAGTAGACTTTGGTGAATCCATTGCAGATTTCCAGTGTGTGAGGTGATTAACTTTTTGCAAGGCTTTAGTTGTTAAATGGGAAAGAGTAACCAACTTGTCAGTGACAACTGTCTTGAGTTTGGCATTTGTGACAATGTCCTGGGATTACCCACAAACGCCTCACCTGCAAACTAGTATTGTGTGGCTTGTGAGCGGTATAGAGCAAAATCGATTACATGTACGTGTTTGTGAGAGTCTCAGCTTTCCATAGCGGGGTCATAGTAGTTCCTAGCTCCAACCATTCAGTCTCTACAGATATTTTTGTTAGAAGGGTTTAAGCCCAACAGTCCAAATTTAGGGTTAGTACCAATGCTCCACGTTTTTTCAAAGACCCAACCCACCTGCTCCTCGTTGGTATAGTGGTGTGTATCCCCGCCTGTCACGCGGGAGACCGGGGTTCAATTCCCCGACGGGGAGAAAGTACAGCTCTTTTTTTAGGGTGAATAATGTTGCTGAGCCCACAAAGTGGAACATATTCTTGGAAAAAAAGCTTTATGATACAATTTCCTGCCTTTGAGGTTAACTCAGCCTTCCAAGGCATTGGTTGTTCAGTGGTAGAATTCTCGCCTGCCACACGGGAGGCCCGGGTTCGATTCCCGGCCAATGCAGGAAGTTTTGAACATGTCATTTCGACAAGTATGCAAACCCCTGAGGAGGAAATCTGTGTTAGATTGCCAGGCAAACAGAAATCTCTGGTCTTGGTCGAATTCTCAACTGACTCTTGAAAAATAAGACTTTGAACATTTACTCATTCTCAGTAGACTTTGGTGAATCCATTGCAGATTTCCAGTGTGTGAGGTGATTAACTTTTTGCAAGGCTTTAGTTGTTAAATGGGAAAGAGTAACCAACTTGTCAGTGACAACTGTCTTGAGTTTGGCATTTGTGACAATGTCCTGGGATTACCCACAAACGCCTCACCTGCAAACTAGTATTGTGTGGCTTGTGAGCGGTATAGAGCAAAATCGATTACATGTACGTGTTTGTGAGAGTCTCAGCTTTCCATAGCGGGGTCATAGTAGTTCCTAGCTCCAACCATTCAGTCTCTACAGATATTTTTGTTAGAAGGGTTTAAGCCCAACAGTCCAAATTTAGGGTTAGTACCAATGCTCCACGTTTTTTCAAAGACCCAACCCACCTGCTCCTCGTTAGTATAGTGGTGAGTATCCCCGCCTGTCACGCGGGAGACCGGTGTTCAATTCCCCGACGGGGAGAAAGTACAGCTCTTTTTTTAGGGTGAATAATGTTGCTGAGCCCACAAAGTGGAACATATTCTTGGAAAAAAAGCTTTATGATACAATTTCCTGCCTTTGAGGTTAACTCAGCCTTCCAAGGCATTGGTTGTTCAGTGGTAGAATTCTCGCCTGCCACACGGGAGGCCCGGGTTCGATTCCCGGCCAATGCAGGAAGTTTTGAACATGTCATTTCGACAAGTATGCAAACCCCTGAGGAGGAAATCTGTGTTAGATTGCCAGGCAAACAGAAATCTCTGGTCTTGGTCGAATTCTCAACTGACTCTTGAAAAATAAGACTTTGAACATTTACTCATTCTCAGTAGACTTTGGTGAATCCATTGCAGATTTCCAGTGTGTGAGGTGATTAACTTTTTGCAAGGCTTTAGTTGTTAAATGGGAAAGAGTAACCAACTTGTCAGTGACAACTGTCTTGAGTTTGGCATTTGTGACAATGTCCTGGGATTACCCACAAACGCCTCACCTGCAAACTAGTATTGTGTGGCTTGTGAGCGGTATAGAGCAAAATCGATTACATGTACGTGTTTGTGAGAGTCTCAGCTTTCCATAGCGGGGTCATAGTAGTTCCTAGCTCCAACCATTCAGTCTCTACAGATATTTTTGTTAGAAGGGTTTAAGCCCAACAGTCCAAATTTAGGGTTAGTACCAATGCTCCACGTTTTTTCAAAGACCCAACCCACCTGCTCCTCGTTAGTATAGTGGTGAGTATCCCCGCCTGTCACGCGGGAGACCGGTGTTCAATTCCCCGACGGGGAGAAAGTACAGCTCTTTTTTTAGGGTGAATAATGTTGCTGAGCCCACAAAGTGGAACATATTCTTGGAAAAAAAGCTTTATGATACAATTTCCTGCCTTTGAGGTTAACTCAGCCTTCCAAGGCATTGGTTGTTCAGTGGTAGAATTCTCGCCTGCCACACGGGAGGCCCGGGTTCGATTCCCGGCCAATGCAGGAAGTTTTGAACATGTCATTTCGACAAGTATGCAAACCCCTGAGGAGGAAATCTGTGTTAGATTGCCAGGCAAACAGAAATCTCTGGTCTTGGTCGAATTCTCAACTGACTCTTGAAAAATAAGACTTTGAACATTTACTCATTCTCAGTAGACTTTGGTGAATCCATTGCAGATTTCCAGTGTGTGAGGTGATTAACTTTTTGCAAGGCTTTAGTTGTTAAATGGGAAAGAGTAACCAACTTGTCAGTGACAACTGTCTTGAGTTTGGCATTTGTGACAATGTCCTGGGATTACCCACAAACGCCTCACCTGCAAACTAGTATTGTGTGGCTTGTGAGCGGTATAGAGCAAAATCGATTACATGTACGTGTTTGTGAGAGTCTCAGCTTTCCATAGCGGGGTCATAGTAGTTCCTAGCTCCAACCATTCAGTCTCTACAGATATTTTTGTTAGAAGGGTTTAAGCCCAACAGTCCAAATTTAGGGTTAGTACCAATGCTCCACGTTTTTTCAAAGACCCAACCCACCTGCTCCTCGTTAGTATAGTGGTGAGTATCCCCGCCTGTCACGCGGGAGACCGGTGTTCAATTCCCCGACGGGGAGAAAGTACAGCTCTTTTTTTAGGGTGAATAATGTTGCTGAGCCCACAAAGTGGAACATATTCTTGGAAAAAAAGCTTTATGATACAATTTCCTGCCTTTGAGGTTAACTCAGCCTTCCAAGGCATTGGTTGTTCAGTGGTAGAATTCTCGCCTGCCACACGGGAGGCCCGGGTTCGATTCCCGGCCAATGCAGGAAGTTTTGAACATGTCATTTCGACAAGTATGCAAACCCCTGAGGAGGAAATCTGTGTTAGATTGCCAGGCAAACAGAAATCTCTGGTCTTGGTCGAATTCTCAACTGACTCTTGAAAAATAAGACTTTGAACATTTACTCATTCTCAGTAGACTTTGGTGAATCCATTGCAGATTTCCAGTGTGTGAGGTGATTAACTTTTTGCAAGGCTTTAGTTGTTAAATGGGAAAGAGTAACCAACTTGTCAGTGACAACTGTCTTGAGTTTGGCATTTGTGACAATGTCCTGGGATTACCCACAAACGCCTCACCTGCAAACTAGTATTGTGTGGCTTGTGAGCGGTATAGAGCAAAATCGATTACATGTACGTGTTTGTGAGAGTCTCAGCTTTCCATAGCGGGGTCATAGTAGTTCCTAGCTCCAACCATTCAGTCTCTACAGATATTTTTGTTAGAAGGGTTTAAGCCCAACAGTCCAAATTTAGGGTTAGTACCAATGCTCCACGTTTTTTCAAAGACCCAACCCACCTGCTCCTCGTTAGTATAGTGGTGAGTATCCCCGCCTGTCACGCGGGAGACCGGTGTTCAATTCCCCGACGGGGAGAAAGTACAGCTCTTTTTTTAGGGTGAATAATGTTGCTGAGCCCACAAAGTGGAACATATTCTTGGAAAAAAAGCTTTATGATACAATTTCCTGCCTTTGAGGTTAACTCAGCCTTCCAAGGCATTGGTTGTTCAGTGGTAGAATTCTCGCCTGCCACACGGGAGGCCCGGGTTCGATTCCCGGCCAATGCAGGAAGTTTTGAACATGTCATTTCGACAAGTATGCAAACCCCTGAGGAGGAAATCTGTGTTAGATTGCCAGGCAAACAGAAATCTCTGGTCTTGGTCGAATTCTCAACTGACTCTTGAAAAATAAGACTTTGAACATTTACTCATTCTCAGTAGACTTTGGTGAATCCATTGCAGATTTCCAGTGTGTGAGGTGATTAACTTTTTGCAAGGCTTTAGTTGTTAAATGGGAAAGAGTAACCAACTTGTCAGTGACAACTGTCTTGAGTTTGGCATTTGTGACAATGTCCTGGGATTACCCACAAACGCCTCACCTGCAAACTAGTATTGTGTGGCTTGTGAGCGGTATAGAGCAAAATCGATTACATGTACGTGTTTGTGAGAGTCTCAGCTTTCCATAGCGGGGTCATAGTAGTTCCTAGCTCCAACCATTCAGTCTCTACAGATATTTTTGTTAGAAGGGTTTAAGCCCAACAGTCCAAATTTAGGGTTAGTACCAATGCTCCACGTTTTTTCAAAGACCCAACCCACCTGCTCCTCGTTAGTATAGTGGTGAGTATCCCCGCCTGTCACGCGGGAGACCGGGGTTCAATTCCCCGACGGGGAGAAAGTACAGCTCTTTTTTTAGGGTGAATAATGTTGCTGAGCCCACAAAGTGGAACATATTCTTGGAAAAAAAGCTTTATGATACAATTTCCTGCCTTTGAGGTTAACTCAGCCTTCCAAGGCATTGGTTGTTCAGTGGTAGAATTCTCGCCTGCCACACGGGAGGCCCGGGTTCGATTCCCGGCCAATGCAGGAAGTTTTGAACATGTCATTTCGACAAGTATGCAAACCCCTGAGGAGGAAATCTGTGTTAGATTGCCAGGCAAACAGAAATCTCTGGTCTTGGTCGAATTCTCAACTGACTCTTGAAAAATAAGACTTTGAACATTTACTCATTCTCAGTAGACTTTGGTGAATCCATTGCAGATTTCCAGTGTGTGAGGTGATTAACTTTTTGCAAGGCTTTAGTTGTTAAATGGGAAAGAGTAACCAACTTGTCAGTGACAACTGTCTTGAGTTTGGCATTTGTGACAATGTCCTGGGATTACCCACAAACGCCTCACCTGCAAACTAGTATTGTGTGGCTTGTGAGCGGTATAGAGCAAAATCGATTACATGTACGTGTTTGTGAGAGTCTCAGCTTTCCATAGCGGGGTCATAGTAGTTCCTAGCTCCAACCATTCAGTCTCTACAGATATTTTTGTTAGAAGGGTTTAAGCCCAACAGTCCAAATTTAGGGTTAGTACCAATGCTCCACGTTTTTTCAAAGGCCCAACCCACCTGCTCCTCGTTAGTATAGTGGTGAGTATCCCCGCCTGTCACGCGGGAGACCGGGGTTCAATTCCCCGACGGGGAGAAAGTACAGCTCTTTTTTTAGGGTGAATAATGTTGCTGAGCCCACAAAGTGGAACATATTCTTGGAAAAAAAGCTTTATGATACAATTTCCTGCCTTTGAGGTTAACTCAGCCTTCCAAGGCATTGGTTGTTCAGTGGTAGAATTCTCGCCTGCCACACGGGAGGCCCGGGTTCGATTCCCGGCCAATGCAGGAAGTTTTGAACATGTCATTTCGACAAGTATGCAAACCCCTGAGGAGGAAATCTGTGTTAGATTGCCAGGCAAACAGAAATCTCTGGTCTTGGTCGAATTCTCAACTGACTCTTGAAAAATAAGACTTTGAACATTTACTCATTCTCAGTAGACTTTGGTGAATCCATTGCAGATTTCCAGTGTGTGAGGTGATTAACTTTTTGCAAGGCTTTAGTTGTTAAATGGGAAAGAGTAACCAACTTGTCAGTGACAACTGTCTTGAGTTTGGCATTTGTGACAATGTCCTGGGATTACCCACAAACGCCTCACCTGCAAACTAGTATTGTGTGGCTTGTGAGCGGTATAGAGCAAAATCGATTACATGTACGTGTTTGTGAGAGTCTCAGCTTTCCATAGCGGGGTCATAGTAGTTCCTAGCTCCAACCATTCAGTCTCTACAGATATTTTTGTTAGAAGGGTTTAAGCCCAACAGTCCAAATTTAGGGTTAGTACCAATGCTCCACGTTTTTTCAAAGGCCCAACCCACCTGCTCCTCGTTAGTATAGTGGTGAGTATCCCCGCCTGTCACGCGGGAGACCGGGGTTCAATTCCCCGACGGGGAGAAAGTACAGCTCTTTTTTTAGGGTGAATAATGTTGCTGAGCCCACAAAGTGGAACATATTCTTGGAAAAAAAGCTTTATGATACAATTTCCTGCCTTTGAGGTTAACTCAGCCTTCCAAGGCATTGGTTGTTCAGTGGTAGAATTCTCGCCTGCCACACGGGAGGCCCGGGTTCGATTCCCGGCCAATGCAGGAAGTTTTGAACATGTCATTTCGACAAGTATGCAAACCCCTGAGGAGGAAATCTGTGTTAGATTGCCAGGCAAACAGAAATCTCTGGTCTTGGTCGAATTCTCAACTGACTCTTGAAAAATAAGACTTTGAACATTTACTCATTCTCAGTAGACTTTGGTGAATCCATTGCAGATTTCCAGTGTGTGAGGTGATTAACTTTTTGCAAGGCTTTAGTTGTTAAATGGGAAAGAGTAACCAACTTGTCAGTGACAACTGTCTTGAGTTTGGCATTTGTGACAATGTCCTGGGATTACCCACAAACGCCTCACCTGCAAACTAGTATTGTGTGGCTTGTGAGCGGTATAGAGCAAAATCGATTACATGTACGTGTTTGTGAGAGTCTCAGCTTTCCATAGCGGGGTCATAGTAGTTCCTAGCTCCAACCATTCAGTCTCTACAGATATTTTTGTTAGAAGGGTTTAAGCCCAACAGTCCAAATTTAGGGTTAGTACCAATGCTCCACGTTTTTTCAAAGACCCAACCCACCTGCTCCTCGTTAGTATAGTGGTGAGTATCCCCGCCTGTCACGCGGGAGACCGGGGTTCAATTCCCCGACGGGGAGAAAGTACAGCTCTTTTTTTAGGGTGAATAATGTTGCTGAGCCCACAAAGTGGAACATATTCTTGGAAAAAAAGCTTTATGATACAATTTCCTGCCTTTGAGGTTAACTCAGCCTTCCAAGGCATTGGTTGTTCAGTGGTAGAATTCTCGCCTGCCACACGGGAGGCCCGGGTTCGATTCCCGGCCAATGCAGGAAGTTTTGAACATGTCATTTCGACAAGTATGCAAACCCCTGAGGAGGAAATCTGTGTTAGATTGCCAGGCAAACAGAAATCTCTGGTCTTGGTCGAATTCTCAACTGACTCTTGAAAAATAAGACTTTGAACATTTACTCATTCTCAGTAGACTTTGGTGAATCCATTGCAGATTTCCAGTGTGTGAGGTGATTAACTTTTTGCAAGGCTTTAGTTGTTAAATGGGAAAGAGTAACCAACTTGTCAGTGACAACTGTCTTGAGTTTGGCATTTGTGACAATGTCCTGGGATTACCCACAAACGCCTCACCTGCAAACTAGTATTGTGTGGCTTGTGAGCGGTATAGAGCAAAATCGATTACATGTACGTGTTTGTGAGAGTCTCAGCTTTCCATAGCGGGGTCATAGTAGTTCCTAGCTCCAACCATTCAGTCTCTACAGATATTTTTGTTAGAAGGGTTTAAGCCCAACAGTCCAAATTTAGGGTTAGTACCAATGCTCCACGTTTTTTCAAAGGCCCAACCCACCTGCTCCTCGTTAGTATAGTGGTGAGTACCCCCGCCTGTCACGCGGGAGACCGGGGTTCAATTCCCCGACGGGGAGAAAGTACAGCTCTTTTTTTAGGGTGAATAATGTTGCTGAGCCCACAAAGTGGAACATATTCTTGGAAAAAAAGCTTTATGATACAATTTCCTGCCTTTGAGGTTAACTCAGCCTTCCAAGGCATTGGTTGTTCAGTGGTAGAATTCTCGCCTGCCACACGGGAGGCCCGGGTTCGATTCCCGGCCAATGCAGGAAGTTTTGAACATGTCATTTCGACAAGTATGCAAACCCCTGAGGAGGAAATCTGTGTTAGATTGCCAGGCAAACAGAAATCTCTGGTCTTGGTCGAATTCTCAACTGACTCTTGAAAAATAAGACTTTGAACATTTACTCATTCTCAGTAGACTTTGGTGAATCCATTGCAGATTTCCAGTGTGTGAGGTGATTAACTTTTTGCAAGGCTTTAGTTGTTAAATGGGAAAGAGTAACCAACTTGTCAGTGACAACTGTCTTGAGTTTGGCATTTGTGACAATGTCCTGGGATTACCCACAAACGCCTCACCTGCAAACTAGTATTGTGTGGCTTGTGAGCGGTATAGAGCAAAATCGATTACATGTACGTGTTTGTGAGAGTCTCAGCTTTCCATAGCGGGGTCATAGTAGTTCCTAGCTCCAACCATTCAGTCTCTACAGATATTTTTGTTAGAAGGGTTTAAGCCCAACAGTCCAAATTTAGGGTTAGTACCAATGCTCCACGTTTTTTCAAAGACCCAACCCACCTGCTCCTCGTTAGTATAGTGGTGAGTATCCCCGCCTGTCACGCGGGAGACCGGGGTTCAATTCCCCGACGGGGAGAAAGTACAGCTCTTTTTTTAGGGTGAATAATGTTGCTGAGCCCACAAAGTGGAACATATTCTTGGAAAAAAAGCTTTTTGATACAATTTCCTGCCTTTGAGGTTAACTCAGCCTTCCAAGGCATTGGTTGTTCAGTGGTAGAATTCTCGCCTGCCACACGGGAGGCCCGGGTTCGATTCCCGGCCAATGCAGGAAGTTTTGAACATGTCATTTCGACAAGTATGCAAACCCCTGAGGAGGAAATCTGTGTTAGATTGCCAGGCAAACAGAAATCTCTGGTCTTGGTCGAATTCTCAACTGACTCTTGAAAAATAAGACTTTGAACATTTACTCATTCTCAGTAGACTTTGGTGAATCCATTGCAGATTTCCAGTGTGTGAGGTGATTAACTTTTTGCAAGGCTTTAGTTGTTAAATGGGAAAGAGTAACCAACTTGTCAGTGACAACTGTCTTGAGTTTGGCATTTGTGACAATGTCCTGGGATTACCCACAAACGCCTCACCTGCAAACTAGTATTGTGTGGCTTGTGAGCGGTATAGAGCAAAATCGATTACATGTACGTGTTTGTGAGAGTCTCAGCTTTCCATAGCGGGGTCATAGTAGTTCCTAGCTCCAACCATTCAGTCTCTACAGATATTTTTGTTAGAAGGGTTTAAGCCCAACAGTCCAAATTTAGGGTTAGTACCAATGCTCCACGTTTTTTCAAAGACCCAACCCACCTGCTCCTCGTTAGTATAGTGGTGAGTATCCCCGCCTGTCACGCGGGAGACCGGGGTTCAATTCCCCGACGGTGAGAAAGTACAGCTCTTTTTTTAGGGTGAATAATGTTGCTGAGCCCACAAAGTGGAACATATTCTTGGAAAAAAAAGCTTTATGATACAATTTCCTGCCTTTGAGGTTAACTCAGCCTTCCAAGGCATTGGTTGTTCAGTGGTAGAATTCTCGCCTGCCACACGGGAGGCCCGGGTTCGATTCCCGGCCAATGCAGGAAGTTTTGAACATGTCATTTCGACAAGTATGCAAACCCCTGAGGAGGAAATCTGTGTTAGATTGCCAGGCAAACAGAAATCTCTGGTCTTGGTCGAATTCTCAACTGACTCTTGAAAAATAAGACTTTGAACATTTACTCATTCTCAGTAGACTTTGGTGAATCCATTGCAGATTTCCAGTGTGTGAGGTGATTAACTTTTTGCAAGGCTTTAGTTGTTAAATGGGAAAGAGTAACCAACTTGTCAGTGACAACTGTCTTGAGTTTGGCATTTGTGACAATGTCCTGGGATTACCCACAAACGCCTCACCTGCAAACTAGTATTGTGTGGCTTGTGAGCGGTATAGAGCAAAATCGATTACATGTACGTGTTTGTGAGAGTCTCAGCTTTCCATAGCGGGGTCATAGTAGTTCCTAGCTCCAACCATTCAGTCTCTACAGATATTTTTGTTAGAAGGGTTTAAGCCCAACAGTCCAAATTTAGGGTTAGTACCAATGCTCCACGTTTTTTCAAAGACCCAACCCACCTGCTCCTCGTTAGTATAGTGGTGAGTATCCCCGCCTGTCACGCGGGAGACCGGGGTTCAATTCCCCGACGGGGAGAAAGTACAGCTCTTTTTTTAGGGTGAATAATGTTGCTGAGCCCACAAAGTGGAACATATTCTTGGAAAAAAAGCTTTATGATACAATTTCCTGCCTTTGAGGTTAACTCAGCCTTCCAAGGCATTGGTTGTTCAGTGGTAGAATTCTCGCCTGCCACACGGGAGGCCCGGGTTCGATTCCCGGCCAATGCAGGAAGTTTTGAACATGTCATTTCGACAAGTATGCAAACCCCTGAGGAGGAAATCTGTGTTAGATTGCCAGGCAAACAGAAATCTCTGGTCTTGGTCGAATTCTCAACTGACTCTTGAAAAATAAGACTTTGAACATTTACTCATTCTCAGTAGACTTTGGTGAATCCATTGCAGATTTCCAGTGTGTGAGGTGATTAACTTTTTGCAAGGCTTTAGTTGTTAAATGGGAAAGAGTAACCAACTTGTCAGTGACAACTGTCTTGAGTTTGGCATTTGTGACAATGTCCTGGGATTACCCACAAACGCCTCACCTGCAAACTAGTATTGTGTGGCTTGTGAGCGGTATAGAGCAAAATCGATTACATGTACGTGTTTGTGAGAGTCTCAGCTTTCCATAGCGGGGTCATAGTAGTTCCTAGCTCCAACCATTCAGTCTCTACAGATATTTTTGTTAGAAGGGTTTAAGCCCAACAGTCCAAATTTAGGGTTAGTACCAATGCTCCACGTTTTTTCAAAGACCCAACCCACCTGCTCCTCGTTAGTATAGTGGTGAGTATCCCCGCCTGTCACGCGGGAGACCGGGGTTCAATTCCCCGACGGTGAGAAAGTACAGCTCTTTTTTTAGGGTGAATAATGTTGCTGAGCCCACAAAGTGGAACATATTCTTGGAAAAAAAAGCTTTATGATACAATTTCCTGCCTTTGAGGTTAACTCAGCCTTCCAAGGCATTGGTTGTTCAGTGGTAGAATTCTCGCCTGCCACACGGGAGGCCCGGGTTCGATTCCCGGCCAATGCAGGAAGTTTTGAACATGTCATTTCGACAAGTATGCAAACCCCTGAGGAGGAAATCTGTGTTAGATTGCCAGGCAAACAGAAATCTCTGGTCTTGGTCGAATTCTCAACTGACTCTTGAAAAATAAGACTTTGAACATTTACTCATTCTCAGTAGACTTTGGTGAATCCATTGCAGATTTCCAGTGTGTGAGGTGATTAACTTTTTGCAAGGCTTTAGTTGTTAAATGGGAAAGAGTAACCAACTTGTCAGTGACAACTGTCTTGAGTTTGGCATTTGTGACAATGTCCTGGGATTACCCACAAACGCCTCACCTGCAAACTAGTATTGTGTGGCTTGTGAGCGGTATAGAGCAAAATCGATTACATGTACGTGTTTGTGAGAGTCTCAGCTTTCCATAGCGGGGTCATAGTAGTTCCTAGCTCCAACCATTCAGTCTCTACAGATATTTTTGTTAGAAGGGTTTAAGCCCAACAGTCCAAATTTAGGGTTAGTACCAATGCTCCACGTTTTTTCAAAGACCCAACCCACCTGCTCCTCGTTAGTATAGTGGTGAGTATCCCCGCCTGTCACGCGGGAGACCGGGGTTCAATTCCCCGACGGTGAGAAAGTACAGCTCTTTTTTTAGGGTGAATAATGTTGCTGAGCCCACAAAGTGGAACATATTCTTGGAAAAAAAAGCTTTATGATACAATTTCCTGCCTTTGAGGTTAACTCAGCCTTCCAAGGCATTGGTTGTTCAGTGGTAGAATTCTCGCCTGCCACACGGGAGGCCCGGGTTCGATTCCCGGCCAATGCAGGAAGTTTTGAACATGTCATTTCGACAAGTATGCAAACCCCTGAGGAGGAAATCTGTGTTAGATTGCCAGGCAAACAGAAATCTCTGGTCTTGGTCGAATTCTCAACTGACTCTTGAAAAATAAGACTTTGAACATTTACTCATTCTCAGTAGACTTTGGTGAATCCATTGCAGATTTCCAGTGTGTGAGGTGATTAACTTTTTGCAAGGCTTTAGTTGTTAAATGGGAAAGAGTAACCAACTTGTCAGTGACAACTGTCTTGAGTTTGGCATTTGTGACAATGTCCTGGGATTACCCACAAACGCCTCACCTGCAAACTAGTATTGTGTGGCTTGTGAGCGGTATAGAGCAAAATCGATTACATGTACGTGTTTGTGAGAGTCTCAGCTTTCCATAGCGGGGTCATAGTAGTTCCTAGCTCCAACCATTCAGTCTCTACAGATATTTTTGTTAGAAGGGTTTAAGCCCAACAGTCCAAATTTAGGGTTAGTACCAATGCTCCACGTTTTTTCAAAGACCCAACCCACCTGCTCCTCGTTAGTATAGTGGTGAGTATCCCCGCCTGTCACGCGGGAGACCGGGGTTCAATTCCCCGACGGTGAGAAAGTACAGCTCTTTTTTTAGGGTGAATAATGTTGCTGAGCCCACAAAGTGGAACATATTCTTGGAAAAAAAAGCTTTATGATACAATTTCCTGCCTTTGAGGTTAACTCAGCCTTCCAAGGCATTGGTTGTTCAGTGGTAGAATTCTCGCCTGCCACACGGGAGGCCCGGGTTCGATTCCCGGCCAATGCAGGAAGTTTTGAACATGTCATTTCGACAAGTATGCAAACCCCTGAGGAGGAAATCTGTGTTAGATTGCCAGGCAAACAGAAATCTCTGGTCTTGGTCGAATTCTCAACTGACTCTTGAAAAATAAGACTTTGAACATTTACTCATTCTCAGTAGACTTTGGTGAATCCATTGCAGATTTCCAGTGTGTGAGGTGATTAACTTTTTGCAAGGCTTTAGTTGTTAAATGGGAAAGAGTAACCAACTTGTCAGTGACAACTGTCTTGAGTTTGGCATTTGTGACAATGTCCTGGGATTACCCACAAACGCCTCACCTGCAAACTAGTATTGTGTGGCTTGTGAGCGGTATAGAGCAAAATCGATTACATGTACGTGTTTGTGAGAGTCTCAGCTTTCCATAGCGGGGTCATAGTAGTTCCTAGCTCCAACCATTCAGTCTTCCAGTGTTCCACATTTACTCATTCTCAGTAGACTTTGGTGAATCCATTGCAGATTTCCAGTGTGTGAGGTGATTAACTTTTTGCAAGGCTTTAGTTGTTAAATGGGAAAGAGTAACCAACTTGTCAGTGACAACTGTCTTGAGTTTGGCATTTGTGACAATGTCCTGGGATTACCCACAAACGCCTCACCTGCAAACTAGTATTGTGTGGCTTGTGAGCGGTATAGAGCAAAATCGATTACATGTACGTGTTTGTGAGAGTCTCAGCTTTCCATAGCGGGGTCATAGTAGTTCCTAGCTCCAACCATTCAGTCTCTACAGATATTTTTGTTAGAAGGGTTTAAGCCCAACAGTCCAAATTTAGGGTTAGTACCAATGCTCCACGTTTTTTCAAAGACCCAACCCACCTGCTCCTCGTTAGTATAGTGGTGAGTATCCCCGCCTGTCACGCGGGAGACCGGGGTTCAATTCCCCGACGGTGAGAAAGTACAGCTCTTTTTTTAGGGTGAATAATGTTGCTGAGCCCACAAAGTGGAACATATTCTTGGAAAAAAAAGCTTTATGATACAATTTCCTGCCTTTGAGGTTAACTCAGCCTTCCAAGGCATTGGTTGTTCAGTGGTAGAATTCTCGCCTGCCACACGGGAGGCCCGGGTTCGATTCCCGGCCAATGCAGGAAGTTTTGAACATGTCATTTCGACAAGTATGCAAACCCCTGAGGAGGAAATCTGTGTTAGATTGCCAGGCAAACAGAAATCTCTGGTCTTGGTCGAATTCTCAACTGACTCTTGAAAAATAAGACTTTGAACATTTACTCATTCTCAGTAGACTTTGGTGAATCCATTGCAGATTTCCAGTGTGTGAGGTGATTAACTTTTTGCAAGGCTTTAGTTGTTAAATGGGAAAGAGTAACCAACTTGTCAGTGACAACTGTCTTGAGTTTGGCATTTGTGACAATGTCCTGGGATTACCCACAAACGCCTCACCTGCAAACTAGTATTGTGTGGCTTGTGAGCGGTATAGAGCAAAATCGATTACATGTACGTGTTTGTGAGAGTCTCAGCTTTCCATAGCGGGGTCATAGTAGTTCCTAGCTCCAACCATTCAGTCTCTACAGATATTTTTGTTAGAAGGGTTTAAGCCCAACAGTCCAAATTTAGGGTTAGTACCAATGCTCCACGTTTTTTCAAAGACCCAACCCACCTGCTCCTCGTTAGTATAGTGGTGAGTATCCCCGCCTGTCACGCGGGAGACCGGGGTTCAATTCCCCGACGGTGAGAAAGTACAGCTCTTTTTTTAGGGTGAATAATGTTGCTGAGCCCACAAAGTGGAACATATTCTTGGAAAAAAAAGCTTTATGATACAATTTCCTGCCTTTGAGGTTAACTCAGCCTTCCAAGGCATTGGTTGTTCAGTGGTAGAATTCTCGCCTGCCACACGGGAGGCCCGGGTTCGATTCCCGGCCAATGCAGGAAGTTTTGAACATGTCATTTCGACAAGTATGCAAACCCCTGAGGAGGAAATCTGTGTTAGATTGCCAGGCAAACAGAAATCTCTTGGTCGAATTCTCAACTGACTCTTGAAAAATAAGACTTTGAACATTTACTCATTCTCAGTAGACTTTGGTGAATCCATTGCAGATTTCCAGTGTGTGAGGTGATTAACTTTTTGCAAGGCTTTAGTTGTTAAATGGGAAAGAGTAACCAACTTGTCAGTGACAACTGTCTTGAGTTTGGCATTTGTGACAATGTCCTGGGATTACCCACAAACGCCTCACCTGCAAACTAGTATTGTGTGGCTTGTGAGCGGTATAGAGCAAAATCGATTACATGTACGTGTTTGTGAGAGTCTCAGCTTTCCATAGCGGGGTCATAGTAGTTCCTAGCTCCAACCATTCAGTCTCTACAGATATTTTTGTTAGAAGGGTTTAAGCCCAACAGTCCAAATTTAGGGTTAGTACCAATGCTCCACGTTTTTTCAAAGAACCAACCCACCTGCTCCTCGTTAGTATAGTGGTGAGTATCCCCGCCTGTCACGCGGGAGACCGGGGTTCAATTCCCCGACGGTGAGAAAGTACAGCTCTTTTTTTAGGGTGAATAATGTTGCTGAGCCCACAAAGTGGAACATATTCTTGGAAAAAAAAGCTTTATGATACAATTTCCTGCCTTTGAGGTTAACTCAGCCTTCCAAGGCATTGGTTGTTCAGTGGTAGAATTCTCGCCTGCCACACGGGAGGCCCGGGTTCGATTCCCGGCCAATGCAGGAAGTTTTGAACATGTCATTTCGACAAGTATGCAAACCCCTGAGGAGGAAATCTGTGTTAGATTGCCAGGCAAACAGAAATCTCTGGTCTTGGTCGAATTCTCAACTGACTCTTGAAAAATAAGACTTTGAACATTTACTCATTCTCAGTAGACTTTGGTGAATCCATTGCAGATTTCCAGTGTGTGAGGTGATTAACTTTTTGCAAGGCTTTAGTTGTTAAATGGGAAAGAGTAACCAACTTGTCAGTGACAACTGTCTTGAGTTTGGCATTTGTGACAATGTCCTGGGATTACCCACAAACGCCTCACCTGCAAACTAGTATTGTGTGGCTTGTGAGCGGTATAGAGCAAAATCGATTACATGTACGTGTTTGTGAGAGTCTCAGCTTTCCATAGCGGGGTCATAGTAGTTCCTAGCTCCAACCATTCAGTCTCTACAGATATTTTTGTTAGAAGGGTTTAAGCCCAACAGTCCAAATTTAGGGTTAGTACCAATGCTCCACGTTTTTTCAAAGACCCAACCCACCTGCTCCTCGTTAGTATAGTGGTGAGTATCCCCGCCTGTCACGCGGGAGACCGGGGTTCAATTCCCCGACGGGGAGAAAGTACAGCTCTTTTTTTAGGGTGAATAATGTTGCTGAGCCCACAAAGTGGAACATATTCTTGGAAAAAAAGCTTTATGATACAATTTCCTGCCTTTGAGGTTAACTCAGCCTTCCAAGGCATTGGTTGTTCAGTGGTAGAATTCTCGCCTGCCACACGGGAGGCCCGGGTTCGATTCCCGGCCAATGCAGGAAGTTTTGAACATGTCATTTCGACAAGTATGCAAACCCCTGAGGAGGAAATCTGTGTTAGATTGCCAGGCAAACAGAAATCTCTGGTCTTGGTTGAATTCTCAACTGACTCTTGAAAAATAAGACTTTGAACATTTACTCATTCTCAGTAGACTTTGGTGAATCCATTGCAGATTTCCAGTGTGTGAGGTGATTAACTTTTTGCAAGGCTTTAGTTGTTAAATGGGAAAGAGTAACCAACTTGTCAGTGACAACTGTCTTGAGTTTGGCATTTGTGACAATGTCCTGGGATTACCCACAAACGCCTCACCTGCAAACTAGTATTGTGTGGCTTGTGAGCGGTATAGAGCAAAATCGATTACATGTACGTGTTTGTGAGAGTCTCAGCTTTCCATAGCGGGGTTATAGTAGTTCCTAGCTCCAACCATTCAGTCTCTACAGATATTTTTGTTAGAAGGGTTTAAGCCCAACATTCCAAATTTAGGGTTAGTACCAATGCTCCACGTTTTTTCAAAGTTCCAACCCACCTGCTCCTCGTTAGTATAGTGGTGAGTATCCCCGCCTGTCACGCGGGAGACCGGGATTCAATTCCCCGACGGGGAGAAAGTACTGCTCTTTTTTTAGGGTGAACAATGTTGTTGAGCCCACAAAGTGGAACATATTCTTGGAAAAAAAGCTTTATGATACAATTTCCTGCCTTT
Organism: Oncorhynchus mykiss; assembly: GCF_057628025.1. NCBI lineage: Eukaryota > Metazoa > Chordata > Actinopteri > Salmoniformes > Salmonidae > Oncorhynchus > Oncorhynchus mykiss. The sequence continues at coordinate 48,662,687 of NC_143026.1, forward strand.
GAGGTTAACTCAGCCTTCCAAGGCATTGGTTGTTCAGTGGTAGAATTCTCGCCTGCCACGCGGGAGGCCCGGGTTCGATTCCCGGCCAATGCAGGAAGTTTTGAACATGTCATTTCGACAAGTATGCAAACCCCTGAGGAGGAAATCTGTGTTAGATTGCCAGGCAAACAGAAATCTCTTGGTCGAATTCTCAACTGACTCTTGAAAAATAAGACTTTGAACATTTACTCATTCTCAGTAGACTTTGGTGAATCCATTGCAGATTTCCAGTGTGTGAGGTGATTAACTTTTTGCAAGGCTTTAGTTGTTAAATGGGAAAGAGTAACCAACTTGTCAGTGACAACTGTCTTGAGTTTGGCATTTGTGACAATGTCCTGGGATTACCCACAAACGCCTCACCTGCAAACTAGTATTGTGTGGCTTGTGAGTGGTATAGAGCAAAATCGATTACATGTACGTGTTTGTGAGAGTCTCAGCTTTCCATAGCGGGGTCATAGTAGTTCCTAGCTCCAACCATTCAGTCTCTACAGATATTTTTGTTAGAAGGGTTTAAGCCCAACAGTCCAAATTTAGGGTTAGTACCAATGCTCCACGTTTTTTCAAAGGCCCAACCCACCTGCTCCTCGTTAGTATAGTGGTGAGTATCCCCGCCTGTCACGCGGGAGACCGGGGTTCAATTCCCCGACGGGGAGAAAGTACAGCTCTTTTTTTAGGGTGAATAATGTTGCTGAGCCCACAAAGTGGAACATATTCTTGGAAAAAAAGCTTTATGATACAATTTCCTGCCTTTGAGGTTAACTCAGCCTTCCAAGGCATTGGTTGTTCAGTGGTAGAATTCTCGCCTGCCACACGGGAGGCCCGGGTTCGATTCCCGGCCAATGCAGGAAGTTTTGAACATGTCATTTCGACAAGTATGCAAACCCCTGAGGAGGAAATCTGTGTTAGATTGCCAGGCAAACAGAAATCTCTGGTCTTGGTCGAATTCTCAACTGACTCTTGAAAAATAAGACTTTGAACATTTACTCATTCTCAGTAGACTTTGGTGAATCCATTGCAGATTTCCAGTGTGTGAGGTGATTAACTTTTTGCAAGGCTTTAGTTGTTAAATGGGAAAGAGTAACCAACTTGTCAGTGACAACTGTCTTGAGTTTGGCATTTGTGACAATGTCCTGGGATTACCCACAAACGCCTCACCTGCAAACTAGTATTGTGTGGCTTGTGAGCGGTATAGAGCAAAATCGATTACATGTACGTGTTTGTGAGAGTCTCAGCTTTCCATAGCGGGGTCATAGTAGTTCCTAGCTCCAACCATTCAGTCTCTACAGATATTTTTGTTAGAAGGGTTTAAGCCCAACATTCCAAATTTAGGGTTAGTACCAATGCTCCACGTTTTTTCAAAGACCCAACCCACCTGCTCCTCGTTAGTATAGTGGTGAGTATCCCCGCCTGTCACGCGGGAGACCGGGATTCAATTCCCCGACGGGGAGAAAGTACAGCTCTTTTTTTAGGGTGAATAATGTTGCTGAGCCCACAAAGTGGAACATATTCTTGGAAAAAAAGCTTTATGATACAATTTCCTGCCTTTGAGGTTAACTCAGCCTTCCAAGGCATTGGTTGTTCAGTGGTAGAATTCTCGCCTGCCACACGGGAGGCCCGGGTTCGATTCCCGGCCAATGCAGGAAGTTTTGAACATGTCATTTCGACAAGTATGCAAACCCCTGAGGAGGAAATCTGTGTTAGATTGCCAGGCAAACAGAAATCTCTGGTCTTGGTCGAATTCTCAACTGACTCTTGAAAAATAAGACTTTGAACATTTACTCATTCTCAGTAGACTTTGGTGAATCCATTGCAGATTTCCAGTGTGTGAGGTGATTAACTTTTTGCAAGGCTTTAGTTGTTAAATGGGAAAGAGTAACCAACTTGTCAGTGACAACTGTCTTGAGTTTGGCATTTGTGACAATGTCCTGGGATTACCCACAAACGCCTCACCTGCAAACTAGTATTGTGTGGCTTGTGAGCGGTATAGAGCAAAATCGATTACATGTACGTGTTTGTGAGAGTCTCAGCTTTCCATAGCGGGGTCATAGTAGTTCCTAGCTCCAACCATTCAGTCTCTACAGATATTTTTGTTAGAAGGGTTTAAGCCCAACATTCCAAATTTAGGGTTAGTACCAATGCTCCACGTTTTTTCAAAGTTCCAACCCACCTGCTCCTCGTTAGTATAGTGGTGAGTATCCCCGCCTGTCACGCGGGAGACCGGGATTCAATTCCCCGACGGGGAGAAAGTACTGCTCTTTTTTAGGGTGAACAATGTTGTTGAGCCCACAAAGTGGAACATATTCTTGGAAAAAAAGCTTTATGATACAATTTCCTGCCTTTGAGGTTAACTCAGCCTTCCAAGGCATTGGTTGTTCAGTGGTAGAATTCTCGCCTGCCACGCGGGAGGCCCGGGATTACCCACAAACGCCTCACCTGCAAACTAGTATTGTGTGGCTTGTGAGTGGTATAGAGCAAAATCGATTACATGTACGTGTTTGTGAGAGTCTCAGCTTTCCATAGCGGGGTCATAGTAGTTCCTAGCTCCAACCATTCAGTCTCTACAGATATTTTTGTTAGAAGGGTTTAAGCCCAACATTCCAAATTTAGGGTTAGTACCAATGCTCCACGTTTTTTCAAAGTTCCAACCCACCTGCTACTCGTTAGTATAGTGGTGAGTATCCCCGCCTGTCACGCGGGAGACCGGGATTCAATTCCCCGACGGGGAGAAAGTACTGCTCTTTTTTTAGGGTGAACAATGTTGTTGAGCCCACAAAGTGGAACATATTCTTGGAAAAAAAGCTTTATGATACAATTTCCTGCCTTTGAGGTTAACTCAGCCTTCCAAGGCATTGGTTGTTCAGTGGTAGAATTCTCGCCTGCCACGCGGGAGGCCCGGGTTCGATTCCCGGCCAATGCAGGAAGTTTTGAACATGTCATTTCGACAAGTATGCAAACCCCTGAGGAGGAAATCTGTGTTAGATTGCCAGGCAAACAGAAATCTCTTGGTCGAATTCTCAACTGACTCTTGAAAAATAAGACTTTGAACATTTACTCATTCTCAGTAGACTTTGGTGAATCCATTGCAGATTTCCAGTGTGTGAGGTGATTAACTTTTTGCAAGGCTTTAGTTGTTAAATGGGAAAGAGTAACCAACTTGTCAGTGACAACTGTCTTGAGTTTGGCATTTGTGACAATGTCCTGGGATTACCCACAAACGCCTCACCTGCAAACTAGTATTGTGTGGCTTGTGAGTGGTATAGAGCAAAATCGATTACATGTACGTGTTTGTGAGAGTCTCAGCTTTCCATAGCGGGGTCATAGTAGTTCCTAGCTCCAACCATTCAGTCTCTACAGATATTTTTGTTAGAAGGGTTTAAGCCCAACAGTCCAAATTTAGGGTTAGTACCAATGCTCCACGTTTTTTCAAAGGCCCAACCCACCTGCTCCTCGTTAGTATAGTGGTGAGTATCCCCGCCTGTCACGCGGGAGACCGGGGTTCAATTCCCCGACGGGGAGAAAGTACAGCTCTTTTTTTAGGGTGAATAATGTTGCTGAGCCCACAAAGTGGAACATATTCTTGGAAAAAAAGCTTTATGATACAATTTCCTGCCTTTGAGGTTAACTCAGCCTTCCAAGGCATTGGTTGTTCAGTGGTAGAATTCTCGCCTGCCACACGGGAGGCCCGGGTTCGATTCCCGGCCAATGCAGGAAGTTTTGAACATGTCATTTCGACAAGTATGCAAACCCCTGAGGAGGAAATCTGTGTTAGATTGCCAGGCAAACAGAAATCTCTGGTCTTGGTCGAATTCTCAACTGACTCTTGAAAAATAAGACTTTGAACATTTACTCATTCTCAGTAGACTTTGGTGAATCCATTGCAGATTTCCAGTGTGTGAGGTGATTAACTTTTTGCAAGGCTTTAGTTGTTAAATGGGAAAGAGTAACCAACTTGTCAGTGACAACTGTCTTGAGTTTGGCATTTGTGACAATGTCCTGGGATTACCCACAAACGCCTCACCTGCAAACTAGTATTGTGTGGCTTGTGAGCGGTATAGAGCAAAATCGATTACATGTACGTGTTTGTGAGAGTCTCAGCTTTCCATAGCGGGGTCATAGTAGTTCCTAGCTCCAACCATTCAGTCTCTACAGATATTTTTGTTAGAAGGGTTTAAGCCCAACATTCCAAATTTAGGGTTAGTACCAATGCTCCACGTTTTTTCAAAGACCCAACCCACCTGCTCCTCGTTAGTATAGTGGTGAGTATCCCCGCCTGTCACGCGGGAGACCGGGATTCAATTCCCCGACGGGGAGAAAGTACAGCTCTTTTTTTAGGGTGAATAATGTTGCTGAGCCCACAAAGTGGAACATATTCTTGGAAAAAAAGCTTTATGATACAATTTCCTGCCTTTGAGGTTAACTCAGCCTTCCAAGGCATTGGTTGTTCAGTGGTAGAATTCTCGCCTGCCACACGGGAGGCCCGGGTTCGATTCCCGGCCAATGCAGGAAGTTTTGAACATGTCATTTCGACAAGTATGCAAACCCCTGAGGAGGAAATCTGTGTTAGATTGCCAGGCAAACAGAAATCTCTGGTCTTGGTCGAATTCTCAACTGACTCTTGAAAAATAAGACTTTGAACATTTACTCATTCTCAGTAGACTTTGGTGAATCCATTGCAGATTTCCAGTGTGTGAGGTGATTAACTTTTTGCAAGGCTTTAGTTGTTAAATGGGAAAGAGTAACCAACTTGTCAGTGACAACTGTCTTGAGTTTGGCATTTGTGACAATGTCCTGGGATTACCCACAAACGCCTCACCTGCAAACTAGTATTGTGTGGCTTGTGAGCGGTATAGAGCAAAATCGATTACATGTACGTGTTTGTGAGAGTCTCAGCTTTCCATAGCGGGGTCATAGTAGTTCCTAGCTCCAACCATTCAGTCTCTACAGATATTTTTGTTAGAAGGGTTTAAGCCCAACAGTCCAAATTTAGGGTTAGTACCAATGCTCCACGTTTTTTCAAAGACCCAACCCACCTGCTCCTCGTTAGTATAGTGGTGAGTATCCCCGCCTGTCACGCGGGAGACCGGGGTTCAATTCCCCGACGGGGAGAAAGTACAGCTCTTTTTTTAGGGTGAATAATGTTGCTGAGCCCACAAAGTGGAACATATTCTTGGAAAAAAAGCTTTATGATACAATTTCCTGCCTTTGAGGTTAACTCAGCCTTCCAAGGCATTGGTTGTTCAGTGGTAGAATTCTCGCCTGCCACACGGGAGGCCCGGGTTCGATTCCCGGCCAATGCAGGAAGTTTTGAACATGTCATTTCGACAAGTATGCAAACCCCTGAGGAGGAAATCTGTGTTAGATTGCCAGGCAAACAGAAATCTCTGGTCTTGGTCGAATTCTCAACTGACTCTTGAAAAATAAGACTTTGAACATTTACTCATTCTCAGTAGACTTTGGTGAATCCATTGCAGATTTCCAGTGTGTGAGGTGATTAACTTTTTGCAAGGCTTTAGTTGTTAAATGGGAAAGAGTAACCAACTTGTCAGTGACAACTGTCTTGAGTTTGGCATTTGTGACAATGTCCTGGGATTACCCACAAACGCCTCACCTGCAAACTAGTATTGTGTGGCTTGTGAGCGGTATAGAGCAAAAATCGATTACATGTACGTGTTTGTGAGAGTCTCAGCTTTCCATAGCGGGGTCATAGTAGTTCCTAGCTCCAACCATTCAGTCTCTACAGATATTTTTGTTAGAAGGGTTTAAGCCCAACATTCCAAATTTAGGGTTAGTACCAATGCTCCACGTTTTTTCAAAGTTCCAACCCACCTGCTCCTCGTTAGTATAGTGGTGAGTATCCCCGCCTGTCACGCGGGAGACCGGGATTCAATTCCCCGACGGGGAGAAAGTACTGCTCTTTTTTTAGGGTGAACAATGTTGTTGAGCCCACAAAGTGGAACATATTCTTGGAAAAAAAGCTTTATGATACAATTTCCTGCCTTTGAGGTTAACTCAGCCTTCCAAGGCATTGGTTGTTCAGTGGTAGAATTCTCGCCTGCCACGCGGGAGGCCCGGGTTCGATTCCCGGCCAATGCAGGAAGTTTTGAACATGTCATTTCGACAAGTATGCAAACCCCTGAGGAGGAAATCTGTGTTAGATTGCCAGGCAAACAGAAATCTCTTGGTCGAATTCTCAACTGACTCTTGAAAAATAAGACTTTGAACATTTACTCATTCTCAGTAGACTTTGGTGAATCCATTGCAGATTTCCAGTGTGTGAGGTGATTAACTTTTTGCAAGGCTTTAGTTGTTAAATGGGAAAGAGTAACCAACTTGTCAGTGACAACTGTCTTGAGTTTGGCATTTGTGACAATGTCCTGGGATTACCCACAAACGCCTCACCTGCAAACTAGTATTGTGTGGCTTGTGAGCGGTATAGAGCAAAATCGATTACATGTACGTGTTTGTGAGAGTCTCAGCTTTCCATAGCGGGGTCATAGTAGTTCCTAGCTCCAACCATTCAGTCTCTACAGATATTTTTGTTAGAAGGGTTTAAGCCCAACATTCCAAATTTAGGGTTAGTACCAATGCTCCACGTTTTTTCAAAGTTCCAACCCACCTGCTCCTCGTTAGTATAGTGGTGAGTATCCCCGCCTGTCACGCGGGAGACCGGGATTCAATTCCCCGACGGGGAGAAAGTACTGCTCTTTTTTAGGGTGAACAATGTTGTTGAGCCCACAAAGTGGAACATATTCTTGGAAAAAAAGCTTTATGATACAATTTCCTGCCTTTGAGGTTAACTCAGCCTTCCAAGGCATTGGTTGTTCAGTGGTAGAATTCTCGCCTGCCACGCGGGAGGCCCGGGATTACCCACAAACGCCTCACCTGCAAACTAGTATTGTGTGGCTTGTGAGTGGTATAGAGCAAAATCGATTACATGTACGTGTTTGTGAGAGTCTCAGCTTTCCATAGCGGGGTCATAGTAGTTCCTAGCTCCAACCATTCAGTCTCTACAGATATTTTTGTTAGAAGGGTTTAAGCCCAACATTCCAAATTTAGGGTTAGTACCAATGCTCCACGTTTTTTCAAAGTTCCAACCCACCTGCTACTCGTTAGTATAGTGGTGAGTATCCCCGCCTGTCACGCGGGAGACCGGGATTCAATTCCCCGACGGGGAGAAAGTACTGCTCTTTTTTTAGGGTGAACAATGTTGTTGAGCCCACAAAGTGGAACATATTCTTGGAAAAAAAGCTTTATGATACAATTTCCTGCCTTTGAGGTTAACTCAGCCTTCCAAGGCATTGGTTGTTCAGTGGTAGAATTCTCGCCTGCCACGCGGGAGGCCCGGGTTCGATTCCCGGCCAATGCAGGAAGTTTTGAACATGTCATTTCGACAAGTATGCAAACCCCTGAGGAGGAAATCTGTGTTAGATTGCCAGGCAAACAGAAATCTCTTGGTCGAATTCTCAACTGACTCTTGAAAAATAAGACTTTGAACATTTACTCATTCTCAGTAGACTTTGGTGAATCCATTGCAGATTTCCAGTGTGTGAGGTGATTAACTTTTTGCAAGGCTTTAGTTGTTAAATGGGAAAGAGTAACCAACTTGTCAGTGACAACTGTCTTGAGTTTGGCATTTGTGACAATGTCCTGGGATTACCCACAAACGCCTCACCTGCAAACTAGTATTGTGTGGCTTGTGAGTGGTATAGAGCAAAATCGATTACATGTACGTGTTTGTGAGAGTCTCAGCTTTCCATAGCGGGGTCATAGTAGTTCCTAGCTCCAACCATTCAGTCTCTACAGATATTTTTGTTAGAAGGGTTTAAGCCCAACAGTCCAAATTTAGGGTTAGTACCAATGCTCCACGTTTTTTCAAAGGCCCAACCCACCTGCTCCTCGTTAGTATAGTGGTGAGTATCCCCGCCTGTCACGCGGGAGACCGGGGTTCAATTCCCCGACGGGGAGAAAGTACAGCTCTTTTTTTAGGGTGAATAATGTTGCTGAGCCCACAAAGTGGAACATATTCTTGGAAAAAAAGCTTTATGATACAATTTCCTGCCTTTGAGGTTAACTCAGCCTTCCAAGGCATTGGTTGTTCAGTGGTAGAATTCTCGCCTGCCACACGGGAGGCCCGGGTTCGATTCCCGGCCAATGCAGGAAGTTTTGAACATGTCATTTCGACAAGTATGCAAACCCCTGAGGAGGAAATCTGTGTTAGATTGCCAGGCAAACAGAAATCTCTGGTCTTGGTCGAATTCTCAACTGACTCTTGAAAAATAAGACTTTGAACATTTACTCATTCTCAGTAGACTTTGGTGAATCCATTGCAGATTTCCAGTGTGTGAGGTGATTAACTTTTTGCAAGGCTTTAGTTGTTAAATGGGAAAGAGTAACCAACTTGTCAGTGACAACTGTCTTGAGTTTGGCATTTGTGACAATGTCCTGGGATTACCCACAAACGCCTCACCTGCAAACTAGTATTGTGTGGCTTGTGAGCGGTATAGAGCAAAATCGATTACATGTACGTGTTTGTGAGAGTCTCAGCTTTCCATAGCGGGGTCATAGTAGTTCCTAGCTCCAACCATTCAGTCTCTACAGATATTTTTGTTAGAAGGGTTTAAGCCCAACATTCCAAATTTAGGGTTAGTACCAATGCTCCACGTTTTTTCAAAGACCCAACCCACCTGCTCCTCGTTAGTATAGTGGTGAGTATCCCCGCCTGTCACGCGGGAGACCGGGATTCAATTCCCCGACGGGGAGAAAGTACAGCTCTTTTTTTAGGGTGAATAATGTTGCTGAGCCCACAAAGTGGAACATATTCTTGGAAAAAAAGCTTTATGATACAATTTCCTGCCTTTGAGGTTAACTCAGCCTTCCAAGGCATTGGTTGTTCAGTGGTAGAATTCTCGCCTGCCACACGGGAGGCCCGGGTTCGATTCCCGGCCAATGCAGGAAGTTTTGAACATGTCATTTCGACAAGTATGCAAACCCCTGAGGAGGAAATCTGTGTTAGATTGCCAGGCAAACAGAAATCTCTGGTCTTGGTCGAATTCTCAACTGACTCTTGAAAAATAAGACTTTGAACATTTACTCATTCTCAGTAGACTTTGGTGAATCCATTGCAGATTTCCAGTGTGTGAGGTGATTAACTTTTTGCAAGGCTTTAGTTGTTAAATGGGAAAGAGTAACCAACTTGTCAGTGACAACTGTCTTGAGTTTGGCATTTGTGACAATGTCCTGGGATTACCCACAAACGCCTCACCTGCAAACTAGTATTGTGTGGCTTGTGAGCGGTATAGAGCAAAATCGATTACATGTACGTGTTTGTGAGAGTCTCAGCTTTCCATAGCGGGGTCATAGTAGTTCCTAGCTCCAACCATTCAGTCTCTACAGATATTTTTGTTAGAAGGGTTTAAGCCCAACAGTCCAAATTTAGGGTTAGTACCAATGCTCCACGTTTTTTCAAAGACCCAACCCACCTGCTCCTCGTTAGTATAGTGGTGAGTATCCCCGCCTGTCACGCGGGAGACCGGGGTTCAATTCCCCGACGGGGAGAAAGTACAGCTCTTTTTTTAGGGTGAATAATGTTGCTGAGCCCACAAAGTGGAACATATTCTTGGAAAAAAAGCTTTATGATACAATTTCCTGCCTTTGAGGTTAACTCAGCCTTCCAAGGCATTGGTTGTTCAGTGGTAGAATTCTCGCCTGCCACACGGGAGGCCCGGGTTCGATTCCCGGCCAATGCAGGAAGTTTTGAACATGTCATTTCGACAAGTATGCAAACCCCTGAGGAGGAAATCTGTGTTAGATTGCCAGGCAAACAGAAATCTCTGGTCTTGGTCGAATTCTCAACTGACTCTTGAAAAATAAGACTTTGAACATTTACTCATTCTCAGTAGACTTTGGTGAATCCATTGCAGATTTCCAGTGTGTGAGGTGATTAACTTTTTGCAAGGCTTTAGTTGTTAAATGGGAAAGAGTAACCAACTTGTCAGTGACAACTGTCTTGAGTTTGGCATTTGTGACAATGTCCTGGGATTACCCACAAACGCCTCACCTGCAAACTAGTATTGTGTGGCTTGTGAGCGGTATAGAGCAAAAATCGATTACATGTACGTGTTTGTGAGAGTCTCAGCTTTCCATAGCGGGGTCATAGTAGTTCCTAGCTCCAACCATTCAGTCTCTACAGATATTTTTGTTAGAAGGGTTTAAGCCCAACATTCCAAATTTAGGGTTAGTACCAATGCTCCACGTTTTTTCAAAGTTCCAACCCACCTGCTCCTCGTTAGTATAGTGGTGAGTATCCCCGCCTGTCACGCGGGAGACCGGGATTCAATTCCCCGACGGGGAGAAAGTACTGCTCTTTTTTTAGGGTGAACAATGTTGTTGAGCCCACAAAGTGGAACATATTCTTGGAAAAAAAGCTTTATGATACAATTTCCTGCCTTTGAGGTTAACTCAGCCTTCCAAGGCATTGGTTGTTCAGTGGTAGAATTCTCGCCTGCCACGCGGGAGGCCCGGGTTCGATTCCCGGCCAATGCAGGAAGTTTTGAACATGTCATTTCGACAAGTATGCAAACCCCTGAGGAGGAAATCTGTGTTAGATTGCCAGGCAAACAGAAATCTCTTGGTCGAATTCTCAACTGACTCTTGAAAAATAAGACTTTGAACATTTACTCATTCTCAGTAGACTTTGGTGAATCCATTGCAGATTTCCAGTGTGTGAGGTGATTAACTTTTTGCAAGGCTTTAGTTGTTAAATGGGAAAGAGTAACCAACTTGTCAGTGACAACTGTCTTGAGTTTGGCATTTGTGACAATGTCCTGGGATTACCCACAAACGCCTCACCTGCAAACTAGTATTGTGTGGCTTGTGAGTGGTATAGAGCAAAATCGATTACATGTACGTGTTTGTGAGAGTCTCAGCTTTCCATAGCGGGGTCATAGTAGTTCCTAGCTCCAACCATTCAGTCTCTACAGATATTTTTGTTAGAAGGGTTTAAGCCCAACAGTCCAAATTTAGGGTTAGTACCAATGCTCCACGTTTTTTCAAAGGCCCAACCCACCTGCTCCTCGTTAGTATAGTGGTGAGTATCCCCGCCTGTCACGCGGGAGACCGGGGTTCAATTCCCCGACGGGGAGAAAGTACAGCTCTTTTTTTAGGGTGAATAATGTTGCTGAGCCCACAAAGTGGAACATATTCTTGGAAAAAAAGCTTTATGATACAATTTCCTGCCTTTGAGGTTAACTCAGCCTTCCAAGGCATTGGTTGTTCAGTGGTAGAATTCTCGCCTGCCACACGGGAGGCCCGGGTTCGATTCCCGGCCAATGCAGGAAGTTTTGAACATGTCATTTCGACAAGTATGCAAACCCCTGAGGAGGAAATCTGTGTTAGATTGCCAGGCAAACAGAAATCTCTGGTCTTGGTCGAATTCTCAACTGACTCTTGAAAAATAAGACTTTGAACATTTACTCATTCTCAGTAGACTTTGGTGAATCCATTGCAGATTTCCAGTGTGTGAGGTGATTAACTTTTTGCAAGGCTTTAGTTGTTAAATGGGAAAGAGTAACCAACTTGTCAGTGACAACTGTCTTGAGTTTGGCATTTGTGACAATGTCCTGGGATTACCCACAAACGCCTCACCTGCAAACTAGTATTGTGTGGCTTGTGAGCGGTATAGAGCAAAATCGATTACATGTACGTGTTTGTGAGAGTCTCAGCTTTCCATAGCGGGGTCATAGTAGTTCCTAGCTCCAACCATTCAGTCTCTACAGATATTTTTGTTAGAAGGGTTTAAGCCCAACATTCCAAATTTAGGGTTAGTACCAATGCTCCACGTTTTTTCAAAGACCCAACCCACCTGCTCCTCGTTAGTATAGTGGTGAGTATCCCCGCCTGTCACGCGGGAGACCGGGATTCAATTCCCCGACGGGGAGAAAGTACAGCTCTTTTTTTAGGGTGAATAATGTTGCTGAGCCCACAAAGTGGAACATATTCTTGGAAAAAAAGCTTTATGATACAATTTCCTGCCTTTGAGGTTAACTCAGCCTTCCAAGGCATTGGTTGTTCAGTGGTAGAATTCTCGCCTGCCACACGGGAGGCCCGGGTTCGATTCCCGGCCAATGCAGGAAGTTTTGAACATGTCATTTCGACAAGTATGCAAACCCCTGAGGAGGAAATCTGTGTTAGATTGCCAGGCAAACAGAAATCTCTGGTCTTGGTCGAATTCTCAACTGACTCTTGAAAAATAAGACTTTGAACATTTACTCATTCTCAGTAGACTTTGGTGAATCCATTGCAGATTTCCAGTGTGTGAGGTGATTAACTTTTTGCAAGGCTTTAGTTGTTAAATGGGAAAGAGTAACCAACTTGTCAGTGACAACTGTCTTGAGTTTGGCATTTGTGACAATGTCCTGGGATTACCCACAAACGCCTCACCTGCAAACTAGTATTGTGTGGCTTGTGAGCGGTATAGAGCAAAATCGATTACATGTACGTGTTTGTGAGAGTCTCAGCTTTCCATAGCGGGGTCATAGTAGTTCCTAGCTCCAACCATTCAGTCTCTACAGATATTTTTGTTAGAAGGGTTTAAGCCCAACATTCCAAATTTAGGGTTAGTACCAATGCTCCACGTTTTTTCAAAGACCCAACCCACCTGCTCCTCGTTAGTATAGTGGTGAGTATCCCCGCCTGTCACGCGGGAGACCGGGATTCAATTCCCCGACGGGGAGAAAGTACAGCTCTTTTTTTAGGGTGAATAATGTTGCTGAGCCCACAAAGTGGAACATATTCTTGGAAAAAAAGCTTTATGATACAATTTCCTGCCTTTGAGGTTAACTCAGCCTTCCAAGGCATTGGTTGTTCAGTGGTAGAATTCTCGCCTGCCACACGGGAGGCCCGGGTTCGATTCCCGGCCAATGCAGGAAGTTTTGAACATGTCATTTCGACAAGTATGCAAACCCCTGAGGAGGAAATCTGTGTTAGATTGCCAGGCAAACAGAAATCTCTGGTCTTGGTCGAATTCTCAACTGACTCTTGAAAAATAAGACTTTGAACATTTACTCATTCTCAGTAGACTTTGGTGAATCCATTGCAGATTTCCAGTGTGTGAGGTGATTAACTTTTTGCAAGGCTTTAGTTGTTAAATGGGAAAGAGTAACCAACTTGTCAGTGACAACTGTCTTGAGTTTGGCATTTGTGACAATGTCCTGGGATTACCCACAAACGCCTCACCTGCAAACTAGTATTGTGTGGCTTGTGAGCGGTATAGAGCAAAATCGATTACATGTACGTGTTTGTGAGAGTCTCAGCTTTCCATAGCGGGGTCATAGTAGTTCCTAGCTCCAACCATTCAGTCTCTACAGATATTTTTGTTAGAAGGGTTTAAGCCCAACATTCCAAATTTAGGGTTAGTACCAATGCTCCACGTTTTTTCAAAGTTCCAACCCACCTGCTCCTCGTTAGTATAGTGGTGAGTATCCCCGCCTGTCACGCGGGAGACCGGGATTCAATTCCCCGACGGGGAGAAAGTACTGCTCTTTTTTAGGGTGAACAATGTTGTTGAGCCCACAAAGTGGAACATATTCTTGGAAAAAAAGCTTTATGATACAATTTCCTGCCTTTGAGGTTAACTCAGCCTTCCAAGGCATTGGTTGTTCAGTGGTAGAATTCTCGCCTGCCACGCGGGAGGCCCGGGATTACCCACAAACGCCTCACCTGCAAACTAGTATTGTGTGGCTTGTGAGTGGTATAGAGCAAAATCGATTACATGTACGTGTTTGTGAGAGTCTCAGCTTTCCATAGCGGGGTCATAGTAGTTCCTAGCTCCAACCATTCAGTCTCTACAGATATTTTTGTTAGAAGGGTTTAAGCCCAACATTCCAAATTTAGGGTTAGTACCAATGCTCCACGTTTTTTCAAAGTTCCAACCCACCTGCTACTCGTTAGTATAGTGGTGAGTATCCCCGCCTGTCACGCGGGAGACCGGGATTCAATTCCCCGACGGGGAGAAAGTACTGCTCTTTTTTTAGGGTGAACAATGTTGTTGAGCCCACAAAGTGGAACATATTCTTGGAAAAAAAGCTTTATGATACAATTTCCTGCCTTTGAGGTTAACTCAGCCTTCCAAGGCATTGGTTGTTCAGTGGTAGAATTCTCGCCTGCCACGCGGGAGGCCCGGGTTCGATTCCCGGCCAATGCAGGAAGTTTTGAACATGTCATTTCGACAAGTATGCAAACCCCTGAGGAGGAAATCTGTGTTAGATTGCCAGGCAAACAGAAATCTCTTGGTCGAATTCTCAACTGACTCTTGAAAAATAAGACTTTGAACATTTACTCATTCTCAGTAGACTTTGGTGAATCCATTGCAGATTTCCAGTGTGTGAGGTGATTAACTTTTTGCAAGGCTTTAGTTGTTAAATGGGAAAGAGTAACCAACTTGTCAGTGACAACTGTCTTGAGTTTGGCATTTGTGACAATGTCCTGGGATTACCCACAAACGCCTCACCTGCAAACTAGTATTGTGTGGCTTGTGAGTGGTATAGAGCAAAATCGATTACATGTACGTGTTTGTGAGAGTCTCAGCTTTCCATAGCGGGGTCATAGTAGTTCCTAGCTCCAACCATTCAGTCTCTACAGATATTTTTGTTAGAAGGGTTTAAGCCCAACAGTCCAAATTTAGGGTTAGTACCAATGCTCCACGTTTTTTCAAAGGCCCAACCCACCTGCTCCTCGTTAGTATAGTGGTGAGTATCCCCGCCTGTCACGCGGGAGACCGGGGTTCAATTCCCCGACGGGGAGAAAGTACAGCTCTTTTTTTAGGGTGAATAATGTTGCTGAGCCCACAAAGTGGAACATATTCTTGGAAAAAAAGCTTTATGATACAATTTCCTGCCTTTGAGGTTAACTCAGCCTTCCAAGGCATTGGTTGTTCAGTGGTAGAATTCTCGCCTGCCACACGGGAGGCCCGGGTTCGATTCCCGGCCAATGCAGGAAGTTTTGAACATGTCATTTCGACAAGTATGCAAACCCCTGAGGAGGAAATCTGTGTTAGATTGCCAGGCAAACAGAAATCTCTGGTCTTGGTCGAATTCTCAACTGACTCTTGAAAAATAAGACTTTGAACATTTACTCATTCTCAGTAGACTTTGGTGAATCCATTGCAGATTTCCAGTGTGTGAGGTGATTAACTTTTTGCAAGGCTTTAGTTGTTAAATGGGAAAGAGTAACCAACTTGTCAGTGACAACTGTCTTGAGTTTGGCATTTGTGACAATGTCCTGGGATTACCCACAAACGCCTCACCTGCAAACTAGTATTGTGTGGCTTGTGAGCGGTATAGAGCAAAATCGATTACATGTACGTGTTTGTGAGAGTCTCAGCTTTCCATAGCGGGGTCATAGTAGTTCCTAGCTCCAACCATTCAGTCTCTACAGATATTTTTGTTAGAAGGGTTTAAGCCCAACATTCCAAATTTAGGGTTAGTACCAATGCTCCACGTTTTTTCAAAGACCCAACCCACCTGCTCCTCGTTAGTATAGTGGTGAGTATCCCCGCCTGTCACGCGGGAGACCGGGATTCAATTCCCCGACGGGGAGAAAGTACAGCTCTTTTTTTAGGGTGAATAATGTTGCTGAGCCCACAAAGTGGAACATATTCTTGGAAAAAAAGCTTTATGATACAATTTCCTGCCTTTGAGGTTAACTCAGCCTTCCAAGGCATTGGTTGTTCAGTGGTAGAATTCTCGCCTGCCACACGGGAGGCCCGGGTTCGATTCCCGGCCAATGCAGGAAGTTTTGAACATGTCATTTCGACAAGTATGCAAACCCCTGAGGAGGAAATCTGTGTTAGATTGCCAGGCAAACAGAAATCTCTGGTCTTGGTCGAATTCTCAACTGACTCTTGAAAAATAAGACTTTGAACATTTACTCATTCTCAGTAGACTTTGGTGAATCCATTGCAGATTTCCAGTGTGTGAGGTGATTAACTTTTTGCAAGGCTTTAGTTGTTAAATGGGAAAGAGTAACCAACTTGTCAGTGACAACTGTCTTGAGTTTGGCATTTGTGACAATGTCCTGGGATTACCCACAAACGCCTCACCTGCAAACTAGTATTGTGTGGCTTGTGAGCGGTATAGAGCAAAATCGATTACATGTACGTGTTTGTGAGAGTCTCAGCTTTCCATAGCGGGGTCATAGTAGTTCCTAGCTCCAACCATTCAGTCTCTACAGATATTTTTGTTAGAAGGGTTTAAGCCCAACATTCCAAATTTAGGGTTAGTACCAATGCTCCACGTTTTTTCAAAGTTCCAACCCACCTGCTCCTCGTTAGTATAGTGGTGAGTATCCCCGCCTGTCACGCGGGAGACCGGGATTCAATTCCCCGACGGGGAGAAAGTACTGCTCTTTTTTTAGGGTGAACAATGTTGTTGAGCCCACAAAGTGGAACATATTCTTGGAAAAAAAGCTTTATGATACAATTTCCTGCCTTTGAGGTTAACTCAGCCTTCCAAGGCATTGGTTGTTCAGTGGTAGAATTCTCGCCTGCCACGCGGGAGGCCCGGGTTCGATTCCCGGCCAATGCAGGAAGTTTTGAACATGTCATTTCGACAAGTATGCAAACCCCTGAGGAGGAAATATGTGTTAGATTGCCAGGCAAACAGAAATCTCTTGGTCGAATTCTCAACTGACTCTTGAAAAATAAGACTTTGAACATTTACTCATTCTCAGTAGACTTTGGTGAATCCATTGCAGATTTCCAGTGTGTGAGGTGATTAACTTTTTGCAAGGCTTTAGTTGTTAAATGGGAAAGAGTAACCAACTTGTCAGTGACAACTGTCTTGAGTTTGGCATTTGTGACAATGTCCTGGGATTACCCACAAACGCCTCACCTGCAAACTAGTATTGTGTGGCTTGTGAGCGGTATAGAGCAAAATCGATTACATGTACGTGTTTGTGAGAGTCTCCGCTTTCCATAGCGGGGTCATAGTAGTTCCTAGCTCCAACCATTCAGTCTCTACAGATATTTTTGTTAGAAGGGTTTAAGCCCAACAGTCCAAATTTAGGGTTAGTACCAATGCTCCACGTTTTTTCAAAGACCCAACCCACCTGCTCCTCGTTAGTATAGTGGTGAGTATCCCCGCCTGTCACGCGGGAGACCGGGATTCAATTCCCCGACGGGGAGAAAGTACTGCTCTTTTTTTAGGGTGAACAATGTTGTTGAGCCCACAAAGTGGAACATATTCTTGGAAAAAAAGCTTTATGATACAATTTCCTGCCTTTGAGGTTAACTCAGCCTTCCAAGGCATTGGTTGTTCAGTGGTAGAATTCTCGCCTGCCACGCGGGAGGCCCGGGTTCGATTCCCGGCCAATGCAGGAAGTTTTGAACATGTCATTTCGACAAGTATGCAAACCCCTGAGGAGGAAATCTGTGTTAGATTGCCAGGCAAACAGAAATCTCTTGGTCGAATTCTCAACTGACTCTTGAAAAATAAGACTTTGAACATTTACTCATTCTCAGTAGACTTTGGTGAATCCATTGCAGATTTCCAGTGTGTGAGGTGATTAACTTTTTGCAAGGCTTTAGTTGTTAAATGGGAAAGAGTAACCAACTTGTCAGTGACAACTGTCTTGAGTTTGGCATTTGTGACAATGTCCTGGGATTACCCACAAACGCCTCACCTGCAAACTAGTATTGTGTGGCTTGTGAGCGGTATAGAGCAAAATCGATTACATGTACGTGTTTGTGAGAGTCTCAGCTTTCCATAGCGGGGTCATAGTAGTTCCTAGCTCCAACCATTCAGTCTCTACAGATATTTTTGTTAGAAGGGTTTAAGCCCAACAGTCCAAATTTAGGGTTAGTACCAATGCTCCACGTTTTTTCAAAGGCCCAACCCACCTGCTCCTCGTTAGTATAGTGGTGAGTATCCCCGCCTGTCACGCGGGAGACCGGGGTTCAATTCCCCGACGGGGAGAAAGTACAGCTCTTTTTTTAGGGTGAATAATGTTGCTGAGCCCACAAAGTGGAACATATTCTTGGAAAAAAAGCTTTATGATACAATTTCCTGCCTTTGAGGTTAACTCAGCCTTCCAAGGCATTGGTTGTTCAGTGGTAGAATTCTCGCCTGCCACACGGGAGGCCCGGGTTCGATTCCCGGCCAATGCAGGAAGTTTTGAACATGTCATTTCGACAAGTATGCAAACCCCTGAGGAGGAAATCTGTGTTAGATTGCCAGGCAAACAGAAATCTCTGGTCTTGGTCGAATTCTCAACTGACTCTTGAAAAATAAGACTTTGAACATTTACTCATTCTCAGTAGACTTTGGTGAATCCATTGCAGATTTCCAGTGTGTGAGGTGATTAACTTTTTGCAAGGCTTTAGTTGTTAAATGGGAAAGAGTAACCAACTTGTCAGTGACAACTGTCTTGAGTTTGGCATTTGTGACAATGTCCTGGGATTACCCACAAACGCCTCACCTGCAAACTAGTATTGTGTGGCTTGTGAGCGGTATAGAGCAAAATCGATTACATGTACGTGTTTGTGAGAGTCTCAGCTTTCCATAGCGGGGTCATAGTAGTTCCTAGCTCCAACCATTCAGTCTCTACAGATATTTTTGTTAGAAGGGTTTAAGCCCAACAGTCCAAATTTAGGGTTAGTACCAATGCTCCACGTTTTTTCAAAGGCCCAACCCACCTGCTCCTCGTTAGTATAGTGGTGAGTATCCCCGCCTGTCACGCGGGAGACCGGGGTTCAATTCCCCGACGGGGAGAAAGTACAGCTCTTTTTTTAGGGTGAATAATGTTGCTGAGCCCACAAAGTGGAACATATTCTTGGAAAAAAAGCTTTATGATACAATTTCCTGCCTTTGAGGTTAACTCAGCCTTCCAAGGCATTGGTTGTTCAGTGGTAGAATTCTCGCCTGCCACACGGGAGGCCCGGGTTCGATTCCCGGCCAATGCAGGAAGTTTTGAACATGTCATTTCGACAAGTATGCAAACCCCTGAGGAGGAAATCTGTGTTAGATTGCCAGGCAAACAGAAATCTCTGGTCTTGGTCGAATTCTCAACTGACTCTTGAAAAATAAGACTTTGAACATTTACTCATTCTCAGTAGACTTTGGTGAATCCATTGCAGATTTCCAGTGTGTGAGGTGATTAACTTTTTGCAAGGCTTTAGTTGTTAAATGGGAAAGAGTAACCAACTTGTCAGTGACAACTGTCTTGAGTTTGGCATTTGTGACAATGTCCTGGGATTACCCACAAACGCCTCACCTGCAAACTAGTATTGTGTGGCTTGTGAGCGGTATAGAGCAAAATCGATTACATGTACGTGTTTGTGAGAGTCTCAGCTTTCCATAGCGGGGTCATAGTAGTTCCTAGCTCCAACCATTCAGTCTCTACAGATATTTTTGTTAGAAGGGTTTAAGCCCAACAGTCCAAATTTAGGGTTAGTACCAATGCTCCACGTTTTTTCAAAGGCCCAACCCACCTGCTCCTCGTTAGTATAGTGGTGAGTATCCCCGCCTGTCACGCGGGAGACCGGGGTTCAATTCCCCGACGGGGAGAAAGTACAGCTCTTTTTTTAGGGTGAATAATGTTGCTGAGCCCACAAAGTGGAACATATTCTTGGAAAAAAAGCTTTATGATACAATTTCCTGCCTTTGAGGTTAACTCAGCCTTCCAAGGCATTGGTTGTTCAGTGGTAGAATTCTCGCCTGCCACACGGGAGGCCCGGGTTCGATTCCCGGCCAATGCAGGAAGTTTTGAACATGTCATTTCGACAAGTATGCAAACCCCTGAGGAGGAAATCTGTGTTAGATTGCCAGGCAAACAGAAATCTCTGGTCTTGGTCGAATTCTCAACTGACTCTTGAAAAATAAGACTTTGAACATTTACTCATTCTCAGTAGACTTTGGTGAATCCATTGCAGATTTCCAGTGTGTGAGGTGATTAACTTTTTGCAAGGCTTTAGTTGTTAAATGGGAAAGAGTAACCAACTTGTCAGTGACAACTGTCTTGAGTTTGGCATTTGTGACAATGTCCTGGGATTACCCACAAACGCCTCACCTGCAAACTAGTATTGTGTGGCTTGTGAGCGGTATAGAGCAAAATCGATTACATGTACGTGTTTGTGAGAGTCTCAGCTTTCCATAGCGGGGTCATAGTAGTTCCTAGCTCCAACCATTCAGTCTCTACAGATATTTTTGTTAGAAGGGTTTAAGCCCAACAGTCCAAATTTAGGGTTAGTACCAATGCTCCACGTTTTTTCAAAGGCCCAACCCACCTGCTCCTCGTTAGTATAGTGGTGAGTATCCCCGCCTGTCACGCGGGAGACCGGGGTTCAATTCCCCGACGGGGAGAAAGTACAGCTCTTTTTTTAGGGTGAATAATGTTGCTGAGCCCACAAAGTGGAACATATTCTTGGAAAAAAAGCTTTATGATACAATTTCCTGCCTTTGAGGTTAACTCAGCCTTCCAAGGCATTGGTTGTTCAGTGGTAGAATTCTCGCCTGCCACACGGGAGGCCCGTGTTCGATTCCCGGCCAATGCAGGAAGTTTTGAACATGTCATTTCGACAAGTATGCAAACCCCTGAGGAGGAAATCTGTGTTAGATTGCCAGGCAAACAGAAATCTCTGGTCTTGGTCGAATTCTCAACTGACTCTTGAAAAATAAGACTTTGAACATTTACTCATTCTCAGTAGACTTTGGTGAATCCATTGCAGATTTCCAGTGTGTGAGGTGATTAACTTTTTGCAAGGCTTTAGTTGTTAAATGGGAAAGAGTAACCAACTTGTCAGTGACAACTGTCTTGAGTTTGGCATTTGTGACAATGTCCTGGGATTACCCACAAATGCCTCACCTGCAAACTAGTATTGTGTGGCTTGTGAGCGGTATAGAGCAAAATCGATTACATGTACGTGTTTGTGAGAGTCTCAGCTTTCCATAGCGGGGTCATAGTAGTTCCTAGCTCCAACCATTCAGTCTCTACAGATATTTTTGTTAGAAGGGTTTAAGCCCAACAGTCCAAATTTAGGGTTAGTACCAATGCTCCACGTTTTTTCAAAGACCCAACCCACCTGCTCCTCGTTAGTATAGTGGTGAGTATCCCCGCCTGTCACGCGGGAGATCGGGGTTCAATTCCCCGACGGGGAGAAAGTACAGCTCTTTTTTTAGGGTGAATAATGTTGCTGAGCCCACAAAGTGGAACATATTCTTGGAAAAAAAGCTTTATGATACAATTTCCTGCCTTTGAGGTTAACTCAGCCTTCCAAGGCATTGGTTGTTCAGTGGTAGAATTCTCGCCTGCCACACGGGAGGCCCGGGTTCGATTCCCGGCCAATGCAGGAAGTTTTGAACATGTCATTTCGACAAGTATGCAAACCCCTGAGGAGGAAATCTGTGTTAGATTGCCAGGCAAACAGAAATCTCTGGTCTTGGTCGAATTCTCAACTGACTCTTGAAAAATAAGACTTTGAACATTTACTCATTCTCAGTAGACTTTGGTGAATCCATTGCAGATTTCCAGTGTGTGAGGTGATTAACTTTTTGCAAGGCTTTAGTTGTTAAATGGGAAAGAGTAACCAACTTGTCAGTGACAACTGTCTTGAGTTTGGCATTTGTGACAATGTCCTGGGATTACCCACAAACGCCTCACCTGCAAACTAGTATTGTGTGGCTTGTGAGCGGTATAGAGCAAAATCGATTACATGTACGTGTTTGTGAGAGTCTCAGCTTTCCATAGCGGGGTCATAGTAGTTCCTAGCTCCAACCATTCAGTCTCTACAGATATTTTTGTTAGAAGGGTTTAAGCCCAACAGTCCAAATTTAGGGTTAGTACCAATGCTCCACGTTTTTTCAAAGGCCCAACCCACCTGCTCCTCGTTAGTATAGTGGTGAGTATCCCCGCCTGTCACGCGGGAGACCGGGGTTCAATTCCCCGACGGGGAGAAAGTACAGCTCTTTTTTTAGGGTGAATAATGTTGCTGAGCCCACAAAGTGGAACATATTCTTGGAAAAAAAGCTTTATGATACAATTTCCTGCCTTTGAGGTTAACTCAGCCTTCCAAGGCATTGGTTGTTCAGTGGTAGAATTCTCGCCTGCCACACGGGAGGCCCGGGTTCGATTCCCGGCCAATGCAGGAAGTTTTGAACATGTCATTTCGACAAGTATGCAAACCCCTGAGGAGGAAATCTGTGTTAGATTGCCAGGCAAACAGAAATCTCTGGTCTTGGTCGAATTCTCAACTGACTCTTGAAAAATAAGACTTTGAACATTTACTCATTCTCAGTAGACTTTGGTGAATCCATTGCAGATTTCCAGTGTGTGAGGTGATTAACTTTTTGCAAGGCTTTAGTTGTTAAATGGGAAAGAGTAACCAACTTGTCAGTGACAACTGTCTTGAGTTTGGCATTTGTGACAATGTCCTGGGATTACCCACAAATGCCTCACCTGCAAACTAGTATTGTGTGGCTTGTGAGCGGTATAGAGCAAAATCGATTACATGTACGTGTTTGTGAGAGTCTCAGCTTTCCATAGCGGGGTCATAGTAGTTCCTAGCTCCAACCATTCAGTCTCTACAGATATTTTTGTTAGAAGGGTTTAAGCCCAACAGTCCAAATTTAGGGTTAGTACCAATGCTCCACGTTTTTTCAAAGACCCAACCCACCTGCTCCTCGTTAGTATAGTGGTGAGTATCCCCGCCTGTCACGCGGGAGATCGGGGTTCAATTCCCCGACGGGGAGAAAGTACAGCTCTTTTTTTAGGGTGAATAATGTTGCTGAGCCCACAAAGTGGAACATATTCTTGGAAAAAAAGCTTTATGATACAATTTCCTGCCTTTGAGGTTAACTCAGCCTTCCAAGGCATTGGTTGTTCAGTGGTAGAATTCTCGCCTGCCACACGGGAGGCCCGGGTTCGATTCCCGGCCAATGCAGGAAGTTTTGAACATGTCATTTCGACAAGTATGCAAACCCCTGAGGAGGAAATCTGTGTTAGATTGCCAGGCAAACAGAAATCTCTGGTCTTGGTCGAATTCTCAACTGACTCTTGAAAAATAAGACTTTGAACATTTACTCATTCTCAGTAGACTTTGGTGAATCCATTGCAGATTTCCAGTGTGTGAGGTGATTAACTTTTTGCAAGGCTTTAGTTGTTAAATGGGAAAGAGTAACCAACTTGTCAGTGACAACTGTCTTGAGTTTGGCATTTGTGACAATGTCCTGGGATTACCCACAAACGCCTCACCTGCAAACTAGTATTGTGTGGCTTGTGAGCGGTATAGAGCAAAATCGATTACATGTACGTGTTTGTGAGAGTCTCAGCTTTCCATAGCGGGGTCATAGTAGTTCCTAGCTCCAACCATTCAGTCTCTACAGATATTTTTGTTAGAAGGGTTTAAGCCCAACAGTCCAAATTTAGGGTTAGTACCAATGCTCCACGTTTTTTCAAAGACCCAACCCACCTGCTCCTCGTTAGTATAGTGGTGAGTATCCCCGCCTGTCACGCGGGAGATCGGGGTTCAATTCCCCGACGGGGAGAAAGTACAGCTCTTTTTTTAGGGTGAATAATGTTGCTGAGCCCACAAAGTGGAACATATTCTTGGAAAAAAAGCTTTATGATACAATTTCCTGCCTTTGAGGTTAACTCAGCCTTCCAAGGCATTGGTTGTTCAGTGGTAGAATTCTCGCCTGCCACACGGGAGGCCCGGGTTCGATTCCCGGCCAATGCAGGAAGTTTTGAACATGTCATTTCGACAAGTATGCAAACCCCTGAGGAGGAAATCTGTGTTAGATTGCCAGGCAAACAGAAATCTCTGGTCTTGGTCGAATTCTCAACTGACTCTTGAAAAATAAGACTTTGAACATTTACTCATTCTCAGTAGACTTTGGTGAATCCATTGCAGATTTCCAGTGTGTGAGGTGATTAACTTTTTGCAAGGCTTTAGTTGTTAAATGGGAAAGAGTAACCAACTTGTCAGTGACAACTGTCTTGAGTTTGGCATTTGTGACAATGTCCTGGGATTACCCACAAACGCCTCACCTGCAAACTAGTATTGTGTGGCTTGTGAGCGGTATAGAGCAAAATCGATTACATGTACGTGTTTGTGAGAGTCTCAGCTTTCCATAGCGGGGTCATAGTAGTTCCTAGCTCCAACCATTCAGTCTCTACAGATATTTTTGTTAGAAGGGTTTAAGCCCAACAGTCCAAATTTAGGGTTAGTACCAATGCTCCACGTTTTTTCAAAGGCCCAACCCACCTGCTCCTCGTTAGTATAGTGGTGAGTATCCCCGCCTGTCACGCGGGAGACCGGGGTTCAATTCCCCGACGGGGAGAAAGTACAGCTCTTTTTTTAGGGTGAATAATGTTGCTGAGCCCACAAAGTGGAACATATTCTTGGAAAAAAAGCTTTATGATACAATTTCCTGCCTTTGAGGTTAACTCAGCCTTCCAAGGCATTGGTTGTTCAGTGGTAGAATTCTCGCCTGCCACACGGGAGGCCCGGGTTCGATTCCCGGCCAATGCAGGAAGTTTTGAACATGTCATTTCGACAAGTATGCAAACCCCTGAGGAGGAAATCTGTGTTAGATTGCCAGGCAAACAGAAATCTCTGGTCTTGGTCGAATTCTCAACTGACTCTTGAAAAATAAGACTTTGAACATTTACTCATTCTCAGTAGACTTTGGTGAATCCATTGCAGATTTCCAGTGTGTGAGGTGATTAACTTTTTGCAAGGCTTTAGTTGTTAAATGGGAAAGAGTAACCAACTTGTCAGTGACAACTGTCTTGAGTTTGGCATTTGTGACAATGTCCTGGGATTACCCACAAATGCCTCACCTGCAAACTAGTATTGTGTGGCTTGTGAGCGGTATAGAGCAAAATCGATTACATGTACGTGTTTGTGAGAGTCTCAGCTTTCCATAGCGGGGTCATAGTAGTTCCTAGCTCCAACCATTCAGTCTCTACAGATATTTTTGTTAGAAGGGTTTAAGCCCAACAGTCCAAATTTAGGGTTAGTACCAATGCTCCACGTTTTTTCAAAGACCCAACCCACCTGCTCCTCGTTAGTATAGTGGTGAGTATCCCCGCCTGTCACGCGGGAGATCGGGGTTCAATTCCCCGACGGGGAGAAAGTACAGCTCTTTTTTTAGGGTGAATAATGTTGCTGAGCCCACAAAGTGGAACATATTCTTGGAAAAAAAGCTTTATGATACAATTTCCTGCCTTTGAGGTTAACTCAGCCTTCCAAGGCATTGGTTGTTCAGTGGTAGAATTCTCGCCTGCCACACGGGAGGCCCGGGTTCGATTCCCGGCCAATGCAGGAAGTTTTGAACATGTCATTTCGACAAGTATGCAAACCCCTGAGGAGGAAATCTGTGTTAGATTGCCAGGCAAACAGAAATCTCTGGTCTTGGTCGAATTCTCAACTGACTCTTGAAAAATAAGACTTTGAACATTTACTCATTCTCAGTAGACTTTGGTGAATCCATTGCAGATTTCCAGTGTGTGAGGTGATTAACTTTTTGCAAGGCTTTAGTTGTTAAATGGGAAAGAGTAACCAACTTGTCAGTGACAACTGTCTTGAGTTTGGCATTTGTGACAATGTCCTGGGATTACCCACAAACGCCTCACCTGCAAACTAGTATTGTGTGGCTTGTGAGCGGTATAGAGCAAAATCGATTACATGTACGTGTTTGTGAGAGTCTCAGCTTTCCATAGCGGGGTCATAGTAGTTCCTAGCTCCAACCATTCAGTCTCTACAGATATTTTTGTTAGAAGGGTTTAAGCCCAACATTCCAAATTTAGGGTTAGTACCAATGCTCCACGTTTTTTCAAAGTTCCAACCCACCTGCTCCTCGTTAGTATAGTGGTGAGTATCCCCGCCTGTCACGCGGGAGACCGGGATTCAATTCCCCGACGGGGAGAAAGTACTGCTCTTTTTTTAGGGTGAACAATGTTGTTGAGCCCACAAAGTGGAACATATTCTTGGAAAAAAAGCTTTATGATACAATTTCCTGCCTTTGAGGTTAACTCAGCCTTCCAAGGCATTGGTTGTTCAGTGGTAGAATTCTCGCCTGCCACGCGGGAGGCCCGGGTTCGATTCCCGGCCAATGCAGGAAGTTTTGAACATGTCATTTCGACAAGTATGCAAACCCCTGAGGAGGAAATCTGTGTTAGATTGCCAGGCAAACAGAAATCTCTGGTCTTGGTCGAATTCTCAACTGACTCTTGAAAAATAAGACTTTGAACATTTACTCATTCTCAGTAGACTTTGGTGAATCCATTGCAGATTTCCAGTGTGTGAGGTGATTAACTTTTTGCAAGGCTTTAGTTGTTAAATGGGAAAGAGTAACCAACTTGTCAGTGACAACTGTCTTGAGTTTGGCATTTGTGACAATGTCCTGGGATTACCCACAAACGCCTCACCTGCAAACTAGTATTGTGTGGCTTGTGAGCGGTATAGAGCAAAATCGATTACATGTACGTGTTTGTGAGAGTCTCAGCTTTCCATAGCGGGGTCATAGTAGTTCCTAGCTCCAACCATTCAGTCTCTACAGATATTTTTGTTAGAAGGGTTTAAGCCCAACATTCCAAATTTAGGGTTAGTACCAATGCTCCACGTTTTTTCAAAGTTCCAACCCACCTGCTCCTCGTTAGTATAGTGGTGAGTATCCCCGCCTGTCACGCGGGAGACCGGGATTCAATTCCCCGACGGGGAGAAAGTACTGCTCTTTTTTTAGGGTGAACAATGTTGTTGAGCCCACAAAGTGGAACATATTCTTGGAAAAAAAGCTTTATGATACAATTTCCTGCCTTTGAGGTTAACTCAGCCTTCCAAGGCATTGGTTGTTCAGTGGTAGAATTCTCGCCTGCCACGCGGGAGGCCCGGGTTCGATTCCCGGCCAATGCAGGAAGTTTTGAACATGTCATTTCGACAAGTATGCAAACCCCTGAGGAGGAAATCTGTGTTAGATTGCCAGGCAAACAGAAATCTCTTGGTCGAATTCTCAACTGACTCTTGAAAAATAAGACTTTGAACATTTACTCATTCTCAGTAGACTTTGGTGAATCCATTGCAGATTTCCAGTGTGTGAGGTGATTAACTTTTTGCAAGGCTTTAGTTGTTAAATGGGAAAGAGTAACCAACTTGTCAGTGACAACTGTCTTGAGTTTGGCATTTGTGACAATGTCCTGGGATTACCCACAAACGCCTCACCTGCAAACTAGTATTGTGTGGCTTGTGAGCGGTATAGAGCAAAATCGATTACATGTACGTGTTTGTGAGAGTCTCCGCTTTCCATAGCGGGGTCATAGTAGTTCCTAGCTCCAACCATTCAGTCTCTACAGATATTTTTGTTAGAAGGGTTTAAGCCCAACATTCCAAATTTAGGGTTAGTACCAATGCTCCACGTTTTTTCAAAGACCCAACCCACCTGCTCCTCGTTAGTATAGTGGTGAGTATCCCCGCCTGTCACGCGGGAGATCGGGGTTCAATTCCCC
Source organism: Oncorhynchus mykiss (assembly GCF_057628025.1). NCBI lineage: Eukaryota > Metazoa > Chordata > Actinopteri > Salmoniformes > Salmonidae > Oncorhynchus > Oncorhynchus mykiss. The sequence goes on from NC_143026.1 coordinate 48,690,221, forward strand.
GACGGGGAGAAAGTACAGCTCTTTTTTTAGGGTGAATAATGTTGCTGAGCCCACAAAGTGGAACATATTCTTGGAAAAAAAGCTTTATGATACAATTTCCTGCCTTTGAGGTTAACTCAGCCTTCCAAGGCATTGGTTGTTCAGTGGTAGAATTCTCGCCTGCCACACGGGAGGCCCGGGTTCGATTCCCGGCCAATGCAGGAAGTTTTGAACATGTCATTTCGACAAGTATGCAAACCCCTGAGGAGGAAATCTGTGTTAGATTGCCAGGCAAACAGAAATCTCTGGTCTTGGTCGAATTCTCAACTGACTCTTGAAAAATAAGACTTTGAACATTTACTCATTCTCAGTAGACTTTGGTGAATCCATTGCAGATTTCCAGTGTGTGAGGTGATTAACTTTTTGCAAGGCTTTAGTTGTTAAATGGGAAAGAGTAACCAACTTGTCAGTGACAACTGTCTTGAGTTTGGCATTTGTGACAATGTCCTGGGATTACCCACAAACGCCTCACCTGCAAACTAGTATTGTGTGGCTTGTGAGCGGTATAGAGCAAAATCGATTACATGTACGTGTTTGTGAGAGTCTCAGCTTTCCATAGCGGGGTCATAGTAGTTCCTAGCTCCAACCATTCAGTCTCTACAGATATTTTTGTTAGAAGGGTTTAAGCCCAACATTCCAAATTTAGGGTTAGTACCAATGCTCCACGTTTTTTCAAAGTTCCAACCCACCTGCTCCTCGTTAGTATAGTGGTGAGTATCCCCGCCTGTCACGCGGGAGACCGGGATTCAATTCCCCGACGGGGAGAAAGTACTGCTCTTTTTTTAGGGTGAACAATGTTGTTGAGCCCACAAAGTGGAACATATTCTTGGAAAAAAAGCTTTATGATACAATTTCCTGCCTTTGAGGTTAACTCAGCCTTCCAAGGCATTGGTTGTTCAGTGGTAGAATTCTCGCCTGCCACGCGGGAGGCCCGGGTTCGATTCCCGGCCAATGCAGGAAGTTTTGAACATGTCATTTCGACAAGTATGCAAACCCCTGAGGAGGAAATCTGTGTTAGATTGCCAGGCAAACAGAAATCTCTTGGTCGAATTCTCAACTGACTCTTGAAAAATAAGACTTTGAACATTTACTCATTCTCAGTAGACTTTGGTGAATCCATTGCAGATTTCCAGTGTGTGAGGTGATTAACTTTTTGCAAGGCTTTAGTTGTTAAATGGGAAAGAGTAACCAACTTGTCAGTGACAACTGTCTTGAGTTTGGCATTTGTGACAATGTCCTGGGATTACCCACAAACGCCTCACCTGCAAACTAGTATTGTGTGGCTTGTGAGCGGTATAGAGCAAAATCGATTACATGTACGTGTTTGTGAGAGTCTCCGCTTTCCATAGCGGGGTCATAGTAGTTCCTAGCTCCAACCATTCAGTCTCTACAGATATTTTTGTTAGAAGGGTTTAAGCCCAACATTCCAAATTTAGGGTTAGTACCAATGCTCCACGTTTTTTCAAAGTTCCAACCCACCTGCTCCTCGTTAGTATAGTGGTGAGTATCCCCGCCTGTCACGCGGGAGACCGGGATTCAATTCCCCGACGGGGAGAAAGTACTGCTCTTTTTTTAGGGTGAACAATGTTGTTGAGCCCACAAAGTGGAACATATTCTTGGAAAAAAAGCTTTATGATACAATTTCCTGCCTTTGAGGTTAACTCAGCCTTCCAAGGCATTGGTTGTTCAGTGGTAGAATTCTCGCCTGCCACGCGGGAGGCCAGGGTTCGATTCCCGGCCAATGCAGGAAGTTTTGAACATGTCATTTCGACAAGTATGCAAACCCCTGAGGAGGAAATCTGTGTTAGATTGCCAGGCAAACAGAAATCTCTTGGTCGAATTCTCAACTGACTCTTGAAAAATAAGACTTTGAACATTTACTCATTCTCAGTAGACTTTGGTGAATCCATTGCAGATTTCCAGTGTGTGAGGTGATTAACTTTTTGCAAGGCTTTAGTTGTTAAATGGGAAAGAGTAACCAACTTGTCAGTGACAACTGTCTTGAGTTTGGCATTTGTGACAATGTCCTGGGATTACCCACAAACGCCTCACCTGCAAACTAGTATTGTGTGGCTTGTGAGCGGTATAGAGCAAAATCGATTACATGTACGTGTTTGTGAGAGTCTCCGCTTTCCATAGCGGGGTCATAGTAGTTCCTAGCTCCAACCATTCAGTCTCTACAGATATTTTTGTTAGAAGGGTTTAAGCCCAACAGTCCAAATTTAGGGTTAGTACCAATGCTCCACGTTTTTTCAAAGACCCAACCCACCTGCTCCTCGTTAGTATAGTGGTGAGTATCCCCGCCTGTCACGCGGGAGACCGGGATTCAATTCCCCGACGGGGAGAAAGTACTGCTCTTTTTTTAGGGTGAACAATGTTGTTGAGCCCACAAAGTGGAACATATTCTTGGAAAAAAAGCTTTATGATACAATTTCCTGCCTTTGAGGTTAACTCAGCCTTCCAAGGCATTGGTTGTTCAGTGGTAGAATTCTCGCCTGCCACGCGGGAGGCCCGGGTTCGATTCCCGGCCAATGCAGGAAGTTTTGAACATGTCATTTCGACAAGTATGCAAACCCCTGAGGAGGAAATCTGTGTTAGATTGCCAGGCAAACAGAAATCTCTTGGTCGAATTCTCAACTGACTCTTGAAAAATAAGACTTTGAACATTTACTCATTCTCAGTAGACTTTGGTGAATCCATTGCAGATTTCCAGTGTGTGAGGTGATTAACTTTTTGCAAGGCTTTAGTTGTTAAATGGGAAAGAGTAACCAACTTGTCAGTGACAACTGTCTTGAGTTTGGCATTTGTGACAATGTCCTGGGATTACCCACAAACGCCTCACCTGCAAACTAGTATTGTGTGGCTTGTGAGCGGTATAGAGCAAAATCGATTACATGTACGTGTTTGTGAGAGTCTCAGCTTTCCATAGCGGGGTCATAGTAGTTCCTAGCTCCAACCATTCAGTCTCTACAGATATTTTTGTTAGAAGGGTTTAAGCCCAACAGTCCAAATTTAGGGTTAGTACCAATGCTCCACGTTTTTTCAAAGACCCAACCCACCTGCTCCTTGTTAGTATAGTGGTGAGTATCCCCGCCTGTCACGCGGGAGACCGGGGTTCAATTCCCCGACGGGGAGAAAGTACAGCTCTTTTTTTAGGGTGAATAATGTTGCTGAGCCCACAAAGTGGAACATATTCTTGGAAAAAAAGCTTTATGATACAATTTCCTGCCTTTGAGGTTAACTCAGCCTTCCAAGGCATTGGTTGTTCAGTGGTAGAATTCTCGCCTGCCACACGGGAGGCCCGGGTTCGATTCCCGGCCAATGCAGGAAGTTTTGAACATGTCATTTCGACAAGTATGCAAACCCCTGAGGAGGAAATCTGTGTTAGATTGCCAGGCAAACAGAAATCTCTGGTCTTGGTCGAATTCTCAACTGACTCTTGAAAAATAAGACTTTGAACATTTACTCATTCTCAGTAGACTTTGGTGAATCCATTGCATATTTCCAGTGTGTGAGGTGATTAACTTTTTGCAAGGCTTTAGTTGTTAAATGGGAAAGAGTAACCAACTTGTCAGTGACAACTGTCTTGAGTTTGGCATTTGTGACAATGTCCTGGGATTACCCACAAACGCCTCACCTGCAAACTAGTATTGTGTGGCTTGTGAGCGGTATAGAGCAAAATCGATTACATGTACGTGTTTGTGAGAGTCTCAGCTTTCCATAGCGGGGTCATAGTAGTTCCTAGCTCCAACCATTCAGTCTCTACAGATATTTTTGTTAGAAGGGTTTAAGCCCAACAGTCCAAATTTAGGGTTAGTACCAATGCTCCACGTTTTTTCAAAGGCCCAACCCACCTGCTCCTCGTTAGTATAGTGGTGAGTATCCCCGCCTGTCACGCGGGAGACCGGGGTTCAATTCCCCGACGGGGAGAAAGTACAGCTCTTTTTTTAGGGTGAATAATGTTGCTGAGCCCACAAAGTGGAACATATTCTTGGAAAAAAAGCTTTATGATACAATTTCCTGCCTTTGAGGTTAACTCAGCCTTCCAAGGCATTGGTTGTTCAGTGGTAGAATTCTCGCCTGCCACACGGGAGGCCCGGGTTCGATTCCCGGCCAATGCAGGAAGTTTTGAACATGTCATTTCGACAAGTATGCAAACCCCTGAGGAGGAAATCTGTGTTAGATTGCCAGGCAAACAGAAATCTCTGGTCTTGGTCGAATTCTCAACTGACTCTTGAAAAATAAGACTTTGAACATTTACTCATTCTCAGTAGACTTTGGTGAATCCATTGCAGATTTCCAGTGTGTGAGGTGATTAACTTTTTGCAAGGCTTTAGTTGTTAAATGGGAAAGAGTAACCAACTTGTCAGTGACAACTGTCTTGAGTTTGGCATTTGTGACAATGTCCTGGGATTACCCACAAACGCCTCACCTGCAAACTAGTATTGTGTGGCTTGTGAGCGGTATAGAGCAAAATCGATTACATGTACGTGTTTGTGAGAGTCTCAGCTTTCCATAGCGGGGTCATAGTAGTTCCTAGCTCCAACCATTCAGTCTCTACAGATATTTTTGTTAGAAGGGTTTAAGCCCAACAGTCCAAATTTAGGGTTAGTACCAATGCTCCACGTTTTTTCAAAGGCCCAACCCACCTGCTCCTCGTTAGTATAGTGGTGAGTATCCCCGCCTGTCACGCGGGAGACCGGGGTTCAATTCCCCGACGGGGAGAAAGTACAGCTCTTTTTTTAGGGTGAATAATGTTGCTGAGCCCACAAAGTGGAACATATTCTTGGAAAAAAAGCTTTATGATACAATTTCCTGCCTTTGAGGTTAACTCAGCCTTCCAAGGCATTGGTTGTTCAGTGGTAGAATTCTCGCCTGCCACGCGGGAGGCCCGGGTTCGATTCCCGGCCAATGCAGGAAGTTTTGAACATGTCATTTCGACAAGTATGCAAACCCCTGAGGAGGAAATCTGTGTTAGATTGCCAGGCAAACAGAAATCTCTGGTCTTGGTCGAATTCTCAACTGACTCTTGAAAAATAAGACTTTGAACATTTACTCATTCTCAGTAGACTTTGGTGAATCCATTGCAGATTTCCAGTGTGTGAGGTGATTAACTTTTTGCAAGGCTTTAGTTGTTAAATGGGAAAGAGTAACCAACTTGTCAGTGACAACTGTCTTGAGTTTGGCATTTGTGACAATGTCCTGGGATTACCCACAAACGCCTCACCTGCAAACTAGTATTGTGTGGCTTGTGAGCGGTATAGAGCAAAATCGATTACATGTACGTGTTTGTGAGAGTCTCAGCTTTCCATAGCGGGGTCATAGTAGTTCCTAGCTCCAACCATTCAGTCTCTACAGATATTTTTGTTAGAAGGGTTTAAGCCCAACATTCCAAATTTAGGGTTAGTACCAATGCTCCACGTTTTTTCAAAGTTCCAACCCACCTGCTCCTCGTTAGTATAGTGGTGAGTATCCCCGCCTGTCACGCGGGAGACCGGGATTCAATTCCCCGACGGGGAGAAAGTACTGCTCTTTTTTTAGGGTGAACAATGTTGTTGAGCCCACAAAGTGGAACATATTCTTGGAAAAAAAGCTTTATGATACAATTTCCTGCCTTTGAGGTTAACTCAGCCTTCCAAGGCATTGGTTGTTCAGTGGTAGAATTCTCGCCTGCCACGCGGGAGGCCCGGGTTCGATTCCCGGCCAATGCAGGAAGTTTTGAACATGTCATTTCGACAAGTATGCAAACCCCTGAGGAGGAAATCTGTGTTAGATTGCCAGGCAAACAGAAATCTCTTGGTCGAATTCTCAACTGACTCTTGAAAAATAAGACTTTGAACATTTACTCATTCTCAGTAGACTTTGGTGAATCCATTGCAGATTTCCAGTGTGTGAGGTGATTAACTTTTTGCAAGGCTTTAGTTGTTAAATGGGAAAGAGTAACCAACTTGTCAGTGACAACTGTCTTGAGTTTGGCATTTGTGACAATGTCCTGGGATTACCCACAAACGCCTCACCTGCAAACTAGTATTGTGTGGCTTGTGAGCGGTATAGAGCAAAATCGATTACATGTACGTGTTTGTGAGAGTCTCCGCTTTCCATAGCGGGGTCATAGTAGTTCCTAGCTCCAACCATTCAGTCTCTACAGATATTTTTGTTAGAAGGGTTTAAGCCCAACAGTCCAAATTTAGGGTTAGTACCAATGCTCCACGTTTTTTCAAAGACCCAACCCACCTGCTCCTCGTTAGTATAGTGGTGAGTATCCCCGCCTGTCACGCGGGAGACCGGGATTCAATTCCCCGACGGGGAGAAAGTACTGCTCTTTTTTTAGGGTGAACAATGTTGTTGAGCCCACAAAGTGGAACATATTCTTGGAAAAAAAGCTTTATGATACAATTTCCTGCCTTTGAGGTTAACTCAGCCTTCCAAGGCATTGGTTGTTCAGTGGTAGAATTCTCGCCTGCCACGCGGGAGGCCCGGGTTCGATTCCCGGCCAATGCAGGAAGTTTTGAACATGTCATTTCGACAAGTATGCAAACCCCTGAGGAGGAAATCTGTGTTAGATTGCCAGGCAAACAGAAATCTCTTGGTCGAATTCTCAACTGACTCTTGAAAAATAAGACTTTGAACATTTACTCATTCTCAGTAGACTTTGGTGAATCCATTGCAGATTTCCAGTGTGTGAGGTGATTAACTTTTTGCAAGGCTTTAGTTGTTAAATGGGAAAGAGTAACCAACTTGTCAGTGACAACTGTCTTGAGTTTGGCATTTGTGGTGAGTATCCCCGCCTGTCACGCGGGAGACCGGGGTTCAATTCCCCGACGGGGAGAAAGTACAGCTCTATTTTTTAGGGTGAATAATGTTGCTGAGCCCACAAAGTGGAACATATTCTTGGAAAAAAAGCTTTATGATACAATTTCCTGCCTTTGAGGTTAACTCAGCCTTCCAAGGCATTGGTTGTTCAGTGGTAGAATTCTCGCCTGCCACACGGGAGGCCCGGGTTCGATTCCCGGCCAATGCAGGAAGTTTTGAACATGTCATTTCGACAAGTATGCAAACCCCTGAGGAGGAAATCTGTGTTAGATTGCCAGGCAAACAGAAATCTCTGGTCTTGGTCGAATTCTCAACTGACTCTTGAAAAATAAGACTTTGAACATTTACTCATTCTCAGTAGACTTTGGTGAATCCATTGCAGATTTCCAGTGTGTGAGGTGATTAACTTTTTGCAAGGCTTTAGTTGTTAAATGGGAAAGAGTAACCAACTTGTCAGTGACAACTGTCTTGAGTTTGGCATTTGTGACAATGTCCTGGGATTACCCACAAACGCCTCACCTGCAAACTAGTATTGTGTGGCTTGTGAGCGGTATAGAGCAAAATCGATTACATGTACGTGTTTGTGAGAGTCTCAGCTTTCCATAGCGGGGTCATAGTAGTTCCTAGCTCCAACCATTCAGTCTCTACAGATATTTTTGTTAGAAGGGTTTAAGCCCAACAGTCCAAATTTAAGGTTAGTACCAATGCTCCACGTTTTTTCAAAGGCCCAACCCACCTGCTCCTCGTTAGTATAGTGGTGAGTATCCCCGCCTGTCACGCGGGAGACCGGGGTTCAATTCCCCGACGGGGAGAAAGTACAGCTCTTTTTTTAGGGTGAATAATGTTGCTGAGCCCACAAAGTGGAACATATTCTTGGAAAAAAAGCTTTATGATACAATTTCCTGCCTTTGAGGTTAACTCAGCCTTCCAAGGCATTGGTTGTTCAGTGGTAGAATTCTCGCCTGCCACGCGGGAGGCCCGGGTTCGATTCCCGGCCAATGCAGGAAGTTTTGAACATGTCATTTCGACAAGTATGCAAACCCCTGAGGAGGAAATCTGTGTTAGATTGCCAGGCAAACAGAAATCTCTTGGTCGAATTCTCAACTGACTCTTGAAAAATAAGACTTTGAACATTTACTCATTCTCAGTAGACTTTGGTGAATCCATTGCAGATTTCCAGTGTGTGAGGTGATTAACTTTTTGCAAGGCTTTAGTTGTTAAATGGGAAAGAGTAACCAACTTGTCAGTGACAACTGTCTTGAGTTTGGCATTTGTGACAATGTCCTGGGATTACCCACAAACGCCTCACCTGCAAACTAGTATTGTGTGGCTTGTGAGCGGTATAGAGCAAAATCGATTACATGTACGTGTTTGTGAGAGTCTCCGCTTTCCATAGCGGGGTCATAGTAGTTCCTAGCTCCAACCATTCAGTCTCTACAGATATTTTTGTTAGAAGGGTTTAAGCCCAACAGTCCAAATTTAGGGTTAGTACCAATGCTCCACGTTTTTTCAAAGACCCAACCCACCTGCTCCTCGTTAGTATAGTGGTGAGTATCCCCGCCTGTCACGCGGGAGACCGGGATTCAATTCCCCGACGGGGAGAAAGTACTGCTCTTTTTTTAGGGTGAACAATGTTGTTGAGCCCACAAAGTGGAACATATTCTTGGAAAAAAAGCTTTATGATACAATTTCCTGCCTTTGAGGTTAACTCAGCCTTCCAAGGCATTGGTTGTTCAGTGGTAGAATTCTCGCCTGCCACGCGGGAGGCCCGGGTTCGATTCCCGGCCAATGCAGGAAGTTTTGAACATGTCATTTCGACAAGTATGCAAACCCCTGAGGAGGAAATCTGTGTTAGATTGCCAGGCAAACAGAAATCTCTTGGTCGAATTCTCAACTGACTCTTGAAAAATAAGACTTTGAACATTTACTCATTCTCAGTAGACTTTGGTGAATCCATTGCAGATTTCCAGTGTGTGAGGTGATTAACTTTTTGCAAGGCTTTAGTTGTTAAATGGGAAAGAGTAACCAACTTGTCAGTGACAACTGTCTTGAGTTTGGCATTTGTGGTGAGTATCCCCGCCTGTCACGCGGGAGACCGGGGTTCAATTCCCCGACGGGGAGAAAGTACAGCTCTTTTTTTTAGGGTGAATAATGTTGCTGAGCCCACAAAGTGGAACATATTCTTGGAAAAAAAGCTTTATGATACAATTTCCTGCCTTTGAGGTTAACTCAGCCTTCCAAGGCATTGGTTGTTCAGTGGTAGAATTCTCGCCTGCCACACGGGAGGCCCGGGTTCGATTCCCGGCCAATGCAGGAAGTTTTGAACATGTCATTTCGACAAGTATGCAAACCCCTGAGGAGGAAATCTGTGTTAGATTGCCAGGCAAACAGAAATCTCTGGTCTTGGTCGAATTCTCAACTGACTCTTGAAAAATAAGACTTTGAACATTTACTCATTCTCAGTAGACTTTGGTGAATCCATTGCAGATTTCCAGTGTGTGAGGTGATTAACTTTTTGCAAGGCTTTAGTTGTTAAATGGGAAAGAGTAACCAACTTGTCAGTGACAACTGTCTTGAGTTTGGCATTTGTGACAATGTCCTGGGATTACCCACAAACGCCTCACCTGCAAACTAGTATTGTGTGGCTTGTGAGCGGTATAGAGCAAAATCGATTACATGTACGTGTTTGTGAGAGTCTCAGCTTTCCATAGCGGGGTCATAGTAGTTCCTAGCTCCAACCATTCAGTCTCTACAGATATTTTTGTTAGAAGGGTTTAAGCCCAACAGTCCAAATTTAGGGTTAGTACCAATGCTCCACGTTTTTTCAAAGGCCCAACCCACCTGCTCCTCGTTAGTATAGTGGTGAGTATCCCCGCCTGTCACGCGGGAGACCGGGGTTCAATTCCCCGACGGGGAGAAAGTACAGCTCTTTTTTTAGGGTGAATAATGTTGCTGAGCCCACAAAGTGGAACATATTCTTGGAAAAAAAGCTTTATGATACAATTTCCTGCCTTTGAGGTTAACTCAGCCTTCCAAGGCATTGGTTGTTCAGTGGTAGAATTCTCGCCTGCCACACGGGAGGCCCGGGTTCGATTCCCGGCCAATGCAGGAAGTTTTGAACATGTCATTTCGACAAGTATGCAAACCCCTGAGGAGGAAATCTGTGTTAGATTGCCAGGCAAACAGAAATCTCTGGTCTTGGTCGAATTCTCAACTGACTCTTGAAAAATAAGACTTTGAACATTTACTCATTCTCAGTAGACTTTGGTGAATCCATTGCAGATTTCCAGTGTGTGAGGTGATTAACTTTTTGCAAGGCTTTAGTTGTTAAATGGGAAAGAGTAACCAACTTGTCAGTGACAACTGTCTTGAGTTTGGCATTTGTGACAATGTCCTGGGATTACCCACAAACGCCTCACCTGCAAACTAGTATTGTGTGGCTTGTGAGCGGTATAGAGCAAAATCGATTACATGTACGTGTTTGTGAGAGTCTCAGCTTTCCATAGCGGGGTCATAGTAGTTCCTAGCTCCAACCATTCAGTCTCTACAGATATTTTTGTTAGAAGGGTTTAAGCCCAACAGTCCAAATTTAGGGTTAGTACCAATGCTCCACGTTTTTTCAAAGGCCCAACCCACCTGCTCCTCGTTAGTATAGTGGTGAGTATCCCCGCCTGTCACGCGGGAGACCGGGGTTCAATTCCCCGACGGGGAGAAAGTACAGCTCTTTTTTTAGGGTGAATAATGTTGCTGAGCCCACAAAGTGGAACATATTCTTGGAAAAAAAGCTTTATGATACAATTTCCTGCCTTTGAGGTTAACTCAGCCTTCCAAGGCATTGGTTGTTCAGTGGTAGAATTCTCGCCTGCCACGCGGGAGGCCCGGGTTCGATTCCCGGCCAATGCAGGAAGTTTTGAACATGTCATTTCGACAAGTATGCAAACCCCTGAGGAGGAAATCTGTGTTAGATTGCCAGGCAAACAGAAATCTCTTGGTCGAATTCTCAACTGACTCTTGAAAAATAAGACTTTGAACATTTACTCATTCTCAGTAGACTTTGGTGAATCCATTGCAGATTTCCAGTGTGTGAGGTGATTAACTTTTTGCAAGGCTTTAGTTGTTAAATGGGAAAGAGTAACCAACTTGTCAGTGACAACTGTCTTGAGTTTGGCATTTGTGACAATGTCCTGGGATTACCCACAAACGCCTCACCTGCAAACTAGTATTGTGTGGCTTGTGAGCGGTATAGAGCAAAATCGATTACATGTACGTGTTTGTGAGAGTCTCAGCTTTCCATAGCGGGGTCATAGTAGTTCCTAGCTCCAACCATTCAGTCTCTACAGATATTTTTGTTAGAAGGGTTTAAGCCCAACAGTCCAAATTTAGGGTTAGTACCAATGCTCCACGTTTTTTCAAAGGCCCAACCCACCTGCTCCTCGTTAGTATAGTGGTGAGTATCCCCGCCTGTCACGCGGGAGACCGGGGTTCAATTCCCCGACGGGGAGAAAGTACAGCTCTTTTTTTAGGGTGAATAATGTTGCTGAGCCCACAAAGTGGAACATATTCTTGGAAAAAAAGCTTTATGATACAATTTCCTGCCTTTGAGGTTAACTCAGCCTTCCAAGGCATTGGTTGTTCAGTGGTAGAATTCTCGCCTGCCACACGGGAGGCCCGGGTTCGATTCCCGGCCAATGCAGGAAGTTTTGAACATGTCATTTCGACAAGTATGCAAACCCCTGAGGAGGAAATCTGTGTTAGATTGCCAGGCAAACAGAAATCTCTGGTCTTGGTTGAATTCTCAACTGACTCTTGAAAAACAAGACTTTGAACATTTACTCATTCTCAGTAGACTTTGGTGAATCCATTGCAGATTTCCAGTGTGTGAGGTGATTAACTTTTTGCAAGGCTTTAGTTGTTAAATGGGAAAGAGTAACCAACTTGTCAGTGACAACTGTCTTGAGTTTGGCATTTGTGACAATGTCCTGGGATTACCCACAAACGCCTCACCTGCAAACTAGTATTGTGTGGCTTGTGAGCGGTATAGAGCAAAATCGATTACATGTACGTGTTTGTGAGAGTCTCAGCTTTCCATAGCGGGGTCATAGTAGTTCCTAGCTCCAACCATTCAGTCTCTACAGATATTTTTGTTAGAAGGGTTTAAGCCCAACAGTCCAAATTTAGGGTTAGTACCAATGCTCCACGTTTTTTCAAAGGCCCAACCCACCTGCTCCTCGTTAGTATAGTGGTGAGTATCCCCGCCTGTCACGCGGGAGACCGGGGTTCAATTCCCCGACGGGGAGAAAGTACAGCTCTTTTTTTAGGGTGAATAATGTTGCTGAGCCCACAAAGTGGAACATATTCTTGGAAAAAAAGCTTTATGATACAATTTCCTGCCTTTGAGGTTAACTCAGCCTTCCAAGGCATTGGTTGTTCAGTGGTAGAATTCTCGCCTGCCACACGGGAGGCCCGGGTTCGATTCCCGGCCAATGCAGGAAGTTTTGAACATGTCATTTCGACAAGTATGCAAACCCCTGAGGAGGAAATCTGTGTTAGATTGCCAGGCAAACAGAAATCTCTGGTCTTGGTCGAATTCTCAACTGACTCTTGAAAAATAAGACTTTGAACATTTACTCATTCTCAGTAGACTTTGGTGAATCCATTGCAGATTTCCAGTGTGTGAGGTGATTAACTTTTTGCAAGGCTTTAGTTGTTAAATGGGAAAGAGTAACCAACTTGTCAGTGACAACTGTCTTGAGTTTGGCATTTGTGACAATGTCCTGGGATTACCCACAAACGCCTCACCTGCAAACTAGTATTGTGTGGCTTGTGAGCGGTATAGAGCAAAATCGATTACATGTACGTGTTTGTGAGAGTCTCAGCTTTCCATAGCGGGGTCATAGTAGTTCCTAGCTCCAACCATTCAGTCTCTACAGATATTTTTGTTAGAAGGGTTTAAGCCCAACAGTCCAAATTTAGGGTTAGTACCAATGCTCCACGTTTTTTCAAAGGCCCAACCCACCTGCTCCTCGTTAGTATAGTGGTGAGTATCCCCGCCTGTCACGCGGGAGACCGGGGTTCAATTCCCCGACGGGGAGAAAGTACAGCTCTTTTTTTAGGGTGAATAATGTTGCTGAGCCCACAAAGTGGAACATATTCTTGGAAAAAAAGCTTTATGATACAATTTCCTGCCTTTGAGGTTAACTCAGCCTTCCAAGGCATTGGTTGTTCAGTGGTAGAATTCTCGCCTGCCACACGGGAGGCCCGGGTTCGATTCCCGGCCAATGCAGGAAGTTTTGAACATGTCATTTCGACAAGTATGCAAACCCCTGAGGAGGAAATCTGTGTTAGATTGCCAGGCAAACAGAAATCTCTGGTCTTGGTTGAATTCTCAACTGACTCTTGAAAAATAAGACTTTGAACATTTACTCATTCTCAGTAGACTTTGGTGAATCCATTGCAGATTTCCAGTGTGTGAGGTGATTAACTTTTTGCAAGGCTTTAGTTGTTAAATGGGAAAGAGTAACCAACTTGTCAGTGACAACTGTCTTGAGTTTGGCATTTGTGACAATGTCCTGGGATTACCCACAAACGCCTCACCTGCAAACTAGTATTGTGTGGCTTGTGAGCGGTATAGAGCAAAATCGATTACATGTACGTGTTTGTGAGAGTCTCAGCTTTCCATAGCGGGGTCATAGTAGTTCCTAGCTCCAACCATTCAGTCTCTACAGATATTTTTGTTAGAAGGGTTTAAGCCCAACAGTCCAAATTTAGGGTTAGTACCAATGCTCCACGTTTTTTCAAAGGCCCAACCCACCTGCTCCTCGTTAGTATAGTGGTGAGTATCCCCGCCTGTCACGCGGGAGACCGGGGTTCAATTCCCCGACGGGGAGAAAGTACAGCTCTTTTTTTAGGGTGAATAATGTTGCTGAGCCCACAAAGTGGAACATATTCTTGGAAAAAAAGCTTTATGATACAATTTCCTGCCTTTGAGGTTAACTCAGCCTTCCAAGGCATTGGTTGTTCAGTGGTAGAATTCTCGCCTGCCACACGGGAGGCCCGGGTTCGATTCCCGGCCAATGCAGGAAGTTTTGAACATGTCATTTCGACAAGTATGCAAACCCCTGAGGAGGAAATCTGTGTTAGATTGCCAGGCAAACAGAAATCTCTGGTCTTGGTTGAATTCTCAACTGACTCTTGAAAAATAAGACTTTGAACATTTACTCATTCTCAGTAGACTTTGGTGAATCCATTGCAGATTTCCAGTGTGTGAGGTGATTAACTTTTTGCAAGGCTTTAGTTGTTAAATGGGAAAGAGTAACCAACTTGTCAGTGACAACTGTCTTGAGTTTGGCATTTGTGACAATGTCCTGGGATTACCCACAAACGCCTCACCTGCAAACTAGTATTGTGTGGCTTGTGAGCGGTATAGAGCAAAATCGATTACATGTACGTGTTTGTGAGAGTCTCAGCTTTCCATAGCGGGGTTATAGTAGTTCCTAGCTCCAACCATTCAGTCTCTACAGATATTTTTGTTAGAAGGGTTTAAGCCCAACAGTCCAAATTTAGGGTTAGTACCAATGCTCCACGTTTTTTCAAAGGCCCAACCCACCTGCTCCTCGTTAGTATAGTGGTGAGTATCCCCGCCTGTCACGCGGGAGACCGGGGTTCAATTCCCCGACGGGGAGAAAGTACAGCTCTTTTTTTAGGGTGAATAATGTTGCTGAGCCCACAAAGTGGAACATATTCTTGGAAAAAAAGCTTTATGATACAATTTCCTGCCTTTGAGGTTAACTCAGCCTTCCAAGGCATTGGTTGTTCAGTGGTAGAATTCTCGCCTGCCACGCGGGAGGCCCGGGTTCGATTCCCGGCCAATGCAGGAAGTTTTGAACATGTCATTTCGACAAGTATGCAAACCCCTGAGGAGGAAATCTGTGTTAGATTGCCAGGCAAACAGAAATCTCTTGGTCGAATTCTCAACTGACTCTTGAAAAATAAGACTTTGAACATTTACTCATTCTCAGTAGACTTTGGTGAATCCATTGCAGATTTCCAGTGTGTGAGGTGATTAACTTTTTGCAAGGCTTTAGTTGTTAAATGGGAAAGAGTAACCAACTTGTCAGTGACAACTGTCTTGAGTTTGGCATTTGTGACAATGTCCTGGGATTACCCACAAACGCCTCACCTGCAAACTAGTATTGTGTGGCTTGTGAGCGGTATAGAGCAAAATCGATTACATGTACGTGTTTGTGAGAGTCTCAGCTTTCCATAGCGGGGTCATAGTAGTTCCTAGCTCCAACCATTCAGTCTCTACAGATATTTTTGTTAGAAGGGTTTAAGCCCAACAGTCCAAATTTAGGGTTAGTACCAATGCTCCACGTTTTTTCAAAGACCCAACCCACCTGCTCCTCGTTAGTATAGTGGTGAGTATCCCCGCCTGTCACGCGGGAGACCGGGGTTCAATTCCCCGACGGGGAGAAAGTACAGCTCTTTTTTTAGGGTGAATAATGTTGCTGAGCCCACAAAGTGGAACATATTCTTGGAAAAAAAGCTTTATGATACAATTTCCTGCCTTTGAGGTTAACTCAGCCTTCCAAGGCATTGGTTTTTCAGTGGTAGAATTCTCGCCTGCCACACGGGAGGCCCGGGTTCGATTCCCGGCCAATGCAGGAAGTTTTGAACATGTCATTTCGACAAGTATGCAAACCCCTGAGGAGGAAATCTGTGTTAGATTGCCAGGCAAACAGAAATCTCTGGTCTTGGTCGAATTCTCAACTGACTCTTGAAAAATAAGACTTTGAACATTTACTCATTCTCAGTAGACTTTGGTGAATCCATTGCAGATTTCCAGTGTGTGAGGTGATTAACTTTTTGCAAGGCTTTAGTTGTTAAATGGGAAAGAGTAACCAACTTGTCAGTGACAACTGTCTTGAGTTTGGCATTTGTGACAATGTCCTGGGATTACCCACAAACGCCTCACCTGCAAACTAGTATTGTGTGGCTTGTGAGCGGTATAGAGCAAAATCGATTACATGTACGTGTTTGTGAGAGTCTCAGCTTTCCATAGCGGGGTCATAGTAGTTCCTAGCTCCAACCATTCAGTCTCTACAGATATTTTTGTTAGAAGGGTTTAAGCCCAACAGTCCAAATTTAGGGTTAGTACCAATGCTCCACGTTTTTTCAAAGGCCCAACCCACCTGCTCCTCGTTAGTATAGTGGTGAGTATCCCCGCCTGTCACGCGGGAGACCGGGGTTCAATTCCCCGACGGGGAGAAAGTACAGCTCTTTTTTTAGGGTGAATAATGTTGCTGAGCCCACAAAGTGGAACATATTCTTGGAAAAAAAGCTTTATGATACAATTTCCTGCCTTTGAGGTTAACTCAGCCTTCCAAGGCATTGGTTGTTCAGTGGTAGAATTCTCGCCTGCCACGCGGGAGGCCCGGGTTTGATTCCCGGCCAATGCAGGAAGTTTTGAACATGTCATTTCGACAAGTATGCAAACCCCTGAGGAGGAAATCTGTGTTAGATTGCCAGGCAAACAGAAATCTCTGGTCTTGGTCGAATTCTCAACTGACTCTTGAAAAATAAGACTTTGAACATTTACTCATTCTCAGTAGACTTTGGTGAATCCATTGCAGATTTCCAGTGTGTGAGGTGATTAACTTTTTGCAAGGCTTTAGTTGTTAAATGGGAAAGAGTAACCAACTTGTCAGTGACAACTGTCTTGAGTTTGGCATTTGTGACAATGTCCTGGGATTACCCACAAACGCCTCACCTGCAAACTAGTATTGTGTGGCTTGTGAGCGGTATAGAGCAAAATCGATTACATGTACGTGTTTGTGAGAGTCTCAGCTTTCCATAGCGGGGTCATAGTAGTTCCTAGCTCCAACCATTCAGTCTCTACAGATATTTTTGTTAGAAGGGTTTAAGCCCAACAGTCCAAATTTAGGGTTAGTACCAATGCTCCACGTTTTTTCAAAGGCCCAACCCACCTGCTCCTCGTTAGTATAGTGGTGAGTATCCCCGCCTGTCACGCGGGAGACCGGGGTTCAATTCCCCGACGGGGAGAAAGTACAGCTCTTTTTTTAGGGTGAATAATGTTGCTGAGCCCACAAAGTGGAACATATTCTTGGAAAAAAAGCTTTATGATACAATTTCCTGCCTTTGAGGTTAACTCAGCCTTCCAAGGCATTGGTTGTTCAGTGGTAGAATTCTCGCCTGCCACACGGGAGGCCCGGGTTCGATTCCCGGCCAATGCAGGAAGTTTTGAACATGTCATTTCGACAAGTATGCAAACCCCTGAGGAGGAAATCTGTGTTAGATTGCCAGGCAAACAGAAATCTCTGGTCTTGGTCGAATTCTCAACTGACTCTTGAAAAATAAGACTTTGAACATTTACTCATTCTCAGTAGACTTTGGTGAATCCATTGCAGATTTCCAGTGTGTGAGGTGATTAACTTTTTGCAAGGCTTTAGTTGTTAAATGGGAAAGAGTAACCAACTTGTCAGTGACAACTGTCTTGAGTTTGGCATTTGTGACAATGTCCTGGGATTACCCACAAACGCCTCACCTGCAAACTAGTATTGTGTGGCTTGTGAGCGGTATAGAGCAAAATCGATTACATGTACGTGTTTGTGAGAGTCTCAGCTTTCCATAGCGGGGTCATAGTAGTTCCTAGCTCCAACCATTCAGTCTCTACAGATATTTTTGTTAGAAGGGTTTAAGCCCAACAGTCCAAATTTAGGGTTAGTACCAATGCTCCACGTTTTTTCAAAGACCCAACCCACCTGCTCCTCGTTAGTATAGTGGTGAGTATCCCCGCCTGTCACGCGGGAGATCGGGGTTCAATTCCCCGACGGGGAGAAAGTACAGCTCTTTTTTTAGGGTGAATAATGTTGCTGAGCCCACAAAGTGGAACATATTCTTGGAAAAAAAGCTTTATGATACAATTTCCTGCCTTTGAGGTTAACTCAGCCTTCCAAGGCATTGGTTGTTCAGTGGTAGAATTCTCGCCTGCCACACGGGAGGCCCGGGTTCGATTCCCGGCCAATGCAGGAAGTTTTGAACATGTCATTTCGACAAGTATGCAAACCCCTGAGGAGGAAATCTGTGTTAGATTGCCAGGCAAACAGAAATCTCTGGTCTTGGTCGAATTCTCAACTGACTCTTGAAAAATAAGACTTTGAACATTTACTCATTCTCAGTAGACTTTGGTGAATCCATTGCAGATTTCCAGTGTGTGAGGTGATTAACTTTTTGCAAGGCTTTAGTTGTTAAATGGGAAAGAGTAACCAACTTGTCAGTGACAACTGTCTTGAGTTTGGCATTTGTGACAATGTCCTGGGATTACCCACAAACGCCTCACCTGCAAACTAGTATTGTGTGGCTTGTGAGCGGTATAGAGCAAAATCGATTACATGTACGTGTTTGTGAGAGTCTCAGCTTTCCATAGCGGGGTCATAGTAGTTCCTAGCTCCAACCATTCAGTCTCTACAGATATTTTTGTTAGAAGGGTTTAAGCCCAACAGTCCAAATTTAGGGTTAGTACCAATGCTCCACGTTTTTTCAAAGACCCAACCCACCTGCTCCTCGTTAGTATAGTGGTGAGTATCCCCGCCTGTCACGCGGGAGATCGGGGTTCAATTCCCCGACGGGGAGAAAGTACAGCTCTTTTTTTAGGGTGAATAATGTTGCTGAGCCCACAAAGTGGAACATATTCTTGGAAAAAAAGCTTTATGATACAATTTCCTGCCTTTGAGGTTAACTCAGCCTTCCAAGGCATTGGTTGTTCAGTGGTAGAATTCTCGCCTGCCACACGGGAGGCCCGGGTTCGATTCCCGGCCAATGCAGGAAGTTTTGAACATGTCATTTCGACAAGTATGCAAACCCCTGAGGAGGAAATCTGTGTTAGATTGCCAGGCAAACAGAAATCTCTGGTCTTGGTCGAATTCTCAACTGACTCTTGAAAAATAAGACTTTGAACATTTACTCATTCTCAGTAGACTTTGGTGAATCCATTGCAGATTTCCAGTGTGTGAGGTGATTAACTTTTTGCAAGGCTTTAGTTGTTAAATGGGAAAGAGTAACCAACTTGTCAGTGACAACTGTCTTGAGTTTGGCATTTGTGACAATGTCCTGGGATTACCCACAAACGCCTCACCTGCAAACTAGTATTGTGTGGCTTGTGAGCGGTATAGAGCAAAATCGATTACATGTACGTGTTTGTGAGAGTCTCAGCTTTCCATAGCGGGGTCATAGTAGTTCCTAGCTCCAACCATTCAGTCTCTACAGATATTTTTGTTAGAAGGGTTTAAGCCCAACAGTCCAAATTTAGGGTTAGTACCAATGCTCCACGTTTTTTCAAAGACCCAACCCACCTGCTCCTCGTTAGTATAGTGGTGAGTATCCCCGCCTGTCACGCGGGAGATCGGGGTTCAATTCCCCGACGGGGAGAAAGTACAGCTCTTTTTTTAGGGTGAATAATGTTGCTGAGCCCACAAAGTGGAACATATTCTTGGAAAAAAAGCTTTATGATACAATTTCCTGCCTTTGAGGTTAACTCAGCCTTCCAAGGCATTGGTTGTTCAGTGGTAGAATTCTCGCCTGCCACACGGGAGGCCCGGGTTCGATTCCCGGCCAATGCAGGAAGTTTTGAACATGTCATTTCGACAAGTATGCAAACCCCTGAGGAGGAAATCTGTGTTAGATTGCCAGGCAAACAGAAATCTCTGGTCTTGGTCGAATTCTCAACTGACTCTTGAAAAATAAGACTTTGAACATTTACTCATTCTCAGTAGACTTTGGTGAATCCATTGCAGATTTCCAGTGTGTGAGGTGATTAACTTTTTGCAAGGCTTTAGTTGTTAAATGGGAAAGAGTAACCAACTTGTCAGTGACAACTGTCTTGAGTTTGGCATTTGTGACAATGTCCTGGGATTACCCACAAACGCCTCACCTGCAAACTAGTATTGTGTGGCTTGTGAGCGGTATAGAGCAAAATCGATTACATGTACGTGTTTGTGAGAGTCTCAGCTTTCCATAGCGGGGTCATAGTAGTTCCTAGCTCCAACCATTCAGTCTCTACAGATATTTTTGTTAGAAGGGTTTAAGCCCAACAGTCCAAATTTAGGGTTAGTACCAATGCTCCACGTTTTTTCAAAGGCCCAACCCTCCTGCTCCTCGTTAGTATAGTGGTGAGTATCCCCGCCTGTCACGCGGGAGACCGGGGTTCAATTCCCCGACGGGGAGAAAGTACAGCTCTTTTTTTAGGGTGAATAATGTTGCTGAGCCCACAAAGTGGAACATATTCTTGGAAAAAAAGCTTTATGATACAATTTCCTGCCTTTGAGGTTAACTCAGCCTTCCAAGGCATTGGTTGTTCAGTGGTAGAATTCACTCCTGCCACACGGGAGGCCCGGGTTCGATTCCCGGCCAATGCAGGAAGTTTTGAACATGTCATTTCGACAAGTATGCAAACCCCTGAGGAGGAAATCTGTGTTAGATTGCCAGGCAAACAGAAATCTCTGGTCTTGGTCGAATTCTCAACTGACTCTTGAAAAATAAGACTTTGAACATTTACTCATTCTCAGTAGACTTTGGTGAATCCATTGCAGATTTCCAGTGTGTGAGGTGATTAACTTTTTGCAAGGCTTTAGTTGTTAAATGGGAAAGAGTAACCAACTTGTCAGTGACAACTGTCTTGAGTTTGGCATTTGTGACAATGTCCTGGGATTACCCACAAACGCCTCACCTGCAAACTAGTATTGTGTGGCTTGTGAGCGGTATAGAGCAAAATCGATTACATGTACGTGTTTGTGAGAGTCTCAGCTTTCCATAGCGGGGTCATAGTAGTTCCTAGCTCCAACCATTCAGTCTCTACAGATATTTTTGTTAGAAGGGTTTAAGCCCAACAGTCCAAATTTAGGGTTAGTACCAATGCTCCACGTTTTTTCAAAGACCCAACCCACCTGCTCCTCGTTAGTATAGTGGTGAGTATCCCCGCCTGTCACGCGGGAGATCGGGGTTCAATTCCCCGACGGGGAGAAAGTACAGCTCTTTTTTTAGGGTGAATAATGTTGCTGAGCCCACAAAGTGGAACATATTCTTGGAAAAAAAGCTTTATGATACAATTTCCTGCCTTTGAGGTTAACTCAGCCTTCCAAGGCATTGGTTGTTCAGTGGTAGAATTCTCGCCTGCCACACGGGAGGCCCGGGTTCGATTCCCGGCCAATGCAGGAAGTTTTGAACATGTCATTTCGACAAGTATGCAAACCCCTGAGGAGGAAATCTGTGTTAGATTGCCAGGCAAACAGAAATCTCTGGTCTTGGTCGAATTCTCAACTGACTCTTGAAAAATAAGACCTTGAACATTTACTCATTCTCAGTAGACTTTGGTGAATCCATTGCAGATTTCCAGTGTGTGAGGTGATTAACTTTTTGCAAGGCTTTAGTTGTTAAATGGGAAAGAGTAACCAACTTGTCAGTGACAACTGTCTTGAGTTTGGCATTTGTGACAATGTCCTGGGATTACCCACAAACGCCTCACCTGCAAACTAGTATTGTGTGGCTTGTGAGCGGTATAGAGCAAATTCGATTACATGTACGTGTTTGTGAGAGTCTCAGCTTTCCATAGCGGGGTCATAGTAGTTCCTAGCTCCAACCATTCAGTCTCTACAGATATTTTTGTTAGAAGGGTTTAAGCCCAACAGTCCAAATTTAGGGTTAGTACCAATGCTCCACGTTTTTTCAAAGGCCCAACCCACCTGCTCCTCGTTAGTATAGTGGTGAGTATCCCCGCCTGTCACGCGGGAGACCGGGGTTCAATTCCCCGACGGGGAGAAAGTACAGCTCTTTTTTTAGGGTGAATAATGTTGCTGAGCCCACAAAGTGGAACATATTCTTGGAAAAAAAGCTTTATGATACAATTTCCTGCCTTTGAGGTTAACTCAGCCTTCCAAGGCATTGGTTGTTCAGTGGTAGAATTCTCGCCTGCCACACGGGAGGCCCGGGTTCGATTCCCGGCCAATGCAGGAAGTTTTGAACATGTCATTTCGACAAGTATGCAAACCCCTGAGGAGGAAATCTGTGTTAGATTGCCAGGCAAACAGAAATCTCTGGTCTTGGTCGAATTCTCAACTGACTCTTGAAAAATAAGACTTTGAACATTTACTCATTCTCAGTAGACTTTGGTGAATCCATTGCAGATTTCCAGTGTGTGAGGTGATTAACTTTTTGCAAGGCTTTAGTTGTTAAATGGGAAAGAGTAACCAACTTGTCAGTGACAACTGTCTTGAGTTTGGCATTTGTGACAATGTCCTGGGATTACCCACAAACGCCTCACCTGCAAACTAGTATTGTGTGGCTTGTGAGCGGTATAGAGCAAAATCGATTACATGTACGTGTTTGTGAGAGTCTCAGCTTTCCATAGCGGGGTCATAGTAGTTCCTAGCTCCAACCATTCAGTCTCTACAGATATTTTTGTTAGAAGGGTTTAAGCCCAACAGTCCAAATTTAGGGTTAGTACCAATGCTCCACGTTTTTTCAAAGGCCCAACCCACCTGCTCCTCGTTAGTATAGTGGTGAGTATCCCCGCCTGTCACGCGGGAGACCGGGGTTCAATTCCCCGACGGGGAGAAAGTACAGCTCTTTTTTTAGGGTGAATAATGTTGCTGAGCCCACAAAGTGGAACATATTCTTGGAAAAAAAGCTTTATGATACAATTTCCTGCCTTTGAGGTTAACTCAGCCTTCCAAGGCATTGGTTGTTCAGTGGTAGAATTCTCGCCTGCCACGCGGGAGGCCCGGGTTCGATTCCCGGCCAATGCAGGAAGTTTTGAACATGTCATTTCGACAAGTATGCAAACCCCTGAGGAGGAAATCTGTGTTAGATTGCCAGGCAAACAGAAATCTCTTGGTCGAATTCTCAACTGACTCTTGAAAAATAAGACTTTGAACATTTACTCATTCTCAGTAGACTTTGGTGAATCCATTGCAGATTTCCAGTGTGTGAGGTGATTAACTTTTTGCAAGGCTTTAGTTGTTAAATGGGAAAGAGTAACCAACTTGTCAGTGACAACTGTCTTGAGTTTGGCATTTGTGACAATGTCCTGGGATTACCCACAAACGCCTCACCTGCAAACTAGTATTGTGTGGCTTGTGAGCGGTATAGAGCAAAATCGATTACATGTACGTGTTTGTGAGAGTCTCAGCTTTCCATAGCGGGGTCATAGTAGTTCCTAGCTCCAACCATTCAGTCTCTACAGATATTTTTGTTAGAAGGGTTTAAGCCCAACAGTCCAAATTTAGGGTTAGTACCAATGCTCCACGTTTTTTCAAAGGCCCAACCCACCTGCTCCTCGTTAGTATAGTGGTGAGTATCCCTGCCTGTCACGCGGGAGACCGGGGTTCAATTCCCCGACGGGGAGAAAGTACAGCTCTTTTTTTAGGGTGAATAATGTTGCTGAGCCCACAAAGTGGAACATATTCTTGGAAAAAAAGCTTTATGATACAATTTCCTGCCTTTGAGGTTAACTCAGCCTTCCAAGGCATTGGTTGTTCAGTGGTAGAATTCTCGCCTGCCACACGGGAGGCCCGGGTTCGATTCCCGGCCAATGCAGGAAGTTTTGAACATGTCATTTCGACAAGTATGCAAACCCCTGAGGAGGAAATCTGTGTTAGATTGCCAGGCAAACAGAAATCTCTGGTCTTGGTCGAATTCTCAACTGACTCTTGAAAAATAAGACTTTGAACATTTACTCATTCTCAGTAGACTTTGGTGAATCCATTGCAGATTTCCAGTGTGTGAGGTGATTAACTTTTTGCAAGGCTTTAGTTGTTAAATGGGAAAGAGTAACCAACTTGTCAGTGACAACTGTCTTGAGTTTGGCATTTGTGACAATGTCCTGGGATTACCCACAAACGCCTCACCTGCAAACTAGTATTGTGTGGCTTGTGAGCGGTATAGAGCAAAATCGATTACATGTACGTGTTTGTGAGAGTCTCAGCTTTCCATAGCGGGGTCATAGTAGTTCCTAGCTCCAACCATTCAGTCTCTACAGATATTTTTGTTAGAAGGGTTTAAGCCCAACAGTCCAAATTTAGGGTTAGTACCAATGCTCCACGTTTTTTCAAAGACCCAACCCACCTGCTCCTCGTTAGTATAGTGGTGAGTATCCCCGCCTGTCACGCGGGAGACCGGGGTTCAATTCCCCGACGGGGAGAAAGTACAGCTCTTTTTTTAGGGTGAATAATGTTGCTGAGCCCACAAAGTGGAACATATTCTTGGAAAAAAAGCTTTATGATACAATTTCCTGCCTTTGAGGTTAACTCAGCCTTCCAAGGCATTGGTTGTTCAGTGGTAGAATTCTCGCCTGCCACACGGGAGGCCCGGGTTCGATTCCCGGCCAATGCAGGAAGTTTTGAACATGTCATTTCGACAAGTATGCAAACCCCTGAGGAGGAAATCTGTGTTAGATTGCCAGGCAAACAGAAATCTCTGGTCTTGGTCGAATTCTCAACTGACTCTTGAAAAATAAGACTTTGAACATTTACTCATTCTCAGTAGACTTTGGTGAATCCATTGCAGATTTCCAGTGTGTGAGGTGATTAACTTTTTGCAAGGCTTTAGTTGTTAAATGGGAAAGAGTAACCAACTTGTCAGTGACAACTGTCTTGAGTTTGGCATTTGTGACAATGTCCTGGGATTACCCACAAACGCCTCACCTGCAAACTAGTATTGTGTGGCTTGTGAGCGGTATAGAGCAAAATCGATTACATGTACGTGTTTGTGAGAGTCTCAGCTTTCCATAGCGGGGTCATAGTAGTTCCTAGCTCCAACCATTCAGTCTCTACAGATATTTTTGTTAGAAGGGTTTAAGCCCAACAGTCCAAATTTAGGGTTAGTACCAATGCTCCACGTTTTTTCAAAGGCCCAACCCACCTGCTCCTCGTTAGTATAGTGGTGAGTATCCCCGCCTGTCACGCGGGAGACCGGGGTTCAATTCCCCGACGGGGAGAAAGTACAGCTCTTTTTTTAGGGTGAATAATGTTGCTGAGCCCACAAAGTGGAACATATTCTTGGAAAAAAAGCTTTATGATACAATTTCCTGCCTTTGAGGTTAACTCAGCCTTCCAAGGCATTGGTTGTTCAGTGGTAGAATTCTCGCCTGCCACACGGGAGGCCCGGGTTCGATTCCCGGCCAATGCAGGAAGTTTTGAACATGTCATTTCGACAAGTATGCAAACCCCTGAGGAGGAAATCTGTGTTAGATTGCCAGGCAAACAGAAATCTCTGGTCTTGGTCGAATTCTCAACTGACTCTTGAAAAATAAGACTTTGAACATTTACTCATTCTCAGTAGACTTTGGTGAATCCATTGCAGATTTCCAGTGTGTGAGGTGATTAACTTTTTGCAAGGCTTTAGTTGTTAAATGGGAAAGAGTAACCAACTTGTCAGTGACAACTGTCTTGAGTTTGGCATTTGTGACAATGTCCTGGGATTACCCACAAACGCCTCACCTGCAAACTAGTATTGTGTGGCTTGTGAGCGGTATAGAGCAAAATCGATTACATGTACGTGTTTGTGAGAGTCTCAGCTTTCCATAGCGGGGTCATAGTAGTTCCTAGCTCCAACCATTCAGTCTCTACAGATATTTTTGTTAGAAGGGTTTAAGCCCAACAGTCCAAATTTAGGGTTAGTACCAATGCTCCACGTTTTTTCAAAGACCCAACCCACCTGCTCCTCGTTAGTATAGTGGTGAGTATCCCCGCCTGTCACGCGGGAGACCGGGGTTCAATTCCCCGACGGGGAGAAAGTACAGCTCTTTTTTTAGGGTGAATAATGTTGCTGAGCCCACAAAGTGGAACATATTCTTGGAAAAAAAGCTTTATGATACAATTTCCTGCCTTTGAGGTTAACTCAGCCTTCCAAGGCATTGGTTGTTCAGTGGTAGAATTCTCGCCTGCCACACGGGAGGCCCGGGTTCGATTCCCGGCCAATGCAGGAAGTTTTGAACATGTCATTTCGACAAGTATGCAAACCCCTGAGGAGGAAATCTGTGTTAGATTGCCAGGCAAACAGAAATCTCTGGTCTTGGTCGAATTCTCAACTGACTCTTGAAAAATAAGACTTTGAACATTTACTCATTCTCAGTAGACTTTGGTGAATCCATTGCAGATTTCCAGTGTGTGAGGTGATTAACTTTTTGCAAGGCTTTAGTTGTTAAATGGGAAAGAGTAACCAACTTGTCAGTGACAACTGTCTTGAGTTTGGCATTTGTGACAATGTCCTGGGATTACCCACAAACGCCTCACCTGCAAACTAGTATTGTGTGGCTTGTGAGCGGTATAGAGCAAAATCGATTACATGTACGTGTTTGTGAGAGTCTCAGCTTTCCATAGCGGGGTCATAGTAGTTCCTAGCTCCAACCATTCAGTCTCTACAGATATTTTTGTTAGAAGGGTTTAAGCCCAACAGTCCAAATTTAGGGTTAGTACCAATGCTCCACGTTTTTTCAAAGACCCAACCCACCTGCTCCTCGTTAGTATAGTGGTGAGTATCCCCGCCTGTCACGCGGGAGACCGGGGTTCAATTCCCCGACGGGGAGAAAGTACAGCTCTTTTTTTAGGGTGAATAATGTTGCTGAGCCCACAAAGTGGAACATATTCTTGGAAAAAAAGCTTTATGATACAATTTCCTGCCTTTGAGGTTAACTCAGCCTTCCAAGGCATTGGTTGTTCAGTGGTAGAATTCTCGCCTGCCACACGGGAGGCCCGGGTTCGATTCCCGGCCAATGCAGGAAGTTTTGAACATGTCATTTCGACAAGTATGCAAACCCCTGAGGAGGAAATCTGTGTTAGATTGCCAGGCAAACAGAAATCTCTGGTCTTGGTCGAATTCTCAACTGACTCTTGAAAAATAAGACTTTGAACATTTACTCATTCTCAGTAGACTTTGGTGAATCCATTGCAGATTTCCAGTGTGTGAGGTGATTAACTTTTTGCAAGGCTTTAGTTGTTAAATGGGAAAGAGTAACCAACTTGTCAGTGACAACTGTCTTGAGTTTGGCATTTGTGACAATGTCCTGGGATTACCCACAAACGCCTCACCTGCAAACTAGTATTGTGTGGCTTGTGAGCGGTATAGAGCAAAATCGATTACATGTACGTGTTTGTGAGAGTCTCAGCTTTCCATAGCGGGGTCATAGTAGTTCCTAGCTCCAACCATTCAGTCTCTACAGATATTTTTGTTAGAAGGGTTTAAGCCCAACAGTCCAAATTTAGGGTTAGTACCAATGCTCCACGTTTTTTCAAAGGCCCAACCCACCTGCTCCTCGTTAGTATAGTGGTGAGTATCCCCGCCTGTCACGCGGGAGACCGGGGTTCAATTCCCCGACGGGGAGAAAGTACAGCTCTTTTTTTAGGGTGAATAATGTTGCTGAGCCCACAAAGTGGAACATATTCTTGGAAAAAAAGCTTTATGATACAATTTCCTGCCTTTGAGGTTAACTCAGCCTTCCAAGGCATTGGTTGTTCAGTGGTAGAATTCTCGCCTGCCACGCGGGAGGCCCGGGTTCGATTCCCGGCCAATGCAGGAAGTTTTGAACATGTCATTTCGACAAGTATGCAAACCCCTGAGGAGGAAATCTGTGTTAGATTGCCAGGCAAACAGAAATCTCTTGGTCGAATTCTCAACTGACTCTTGAAAAATAAGACTTTGAACATTTACTCATTCTCAGTAGACTTTGGTGAATCCATTGCAGATTTCCAGTGTGTGAGGTGATTAACTTTTTGCAAGGCTTTAGTTGTTAAATGGGAAAGAGTAACCAACTTGTCAGTGACAACTGTCTTGAGTTTGGCATTTGTGACAATGTCCTGGGATTACCCACAAACGCCTCACCTGCAAACTAGTATTGTGTGGCTTGTGAGCGGTATAGAGCAAAATCGATTACATGTACGTGTTTGTGAGAGTCTCAGCTTTCCATAGCGGGGTCATAGTAGTTCCTAGCTCCAACCATTCAGTCTCTACAGATATTTTTGTTAGAAGGGTTTAAGCCCAACAGTCCAAATTTAGGGTTAGTACCAATGCTCCACGTTTTTTCAAAGACCCAACCCACCTGCTCCTCGTTAGTATAGTGGTGAGTATCCCCGCCTGTCACGCGGGAGACCGGGGTTCAATTCCCCGACGGGGAGAAAGTACAGCTCTTTTTTTAGGGTGAATAATGTTGCTGAGCCCACAAAGTGGAACATATTCTTGGAAAAAAAGCTTTATGATACAATTTCCTGCCTTTGAGGTTAACTCAGCCTTCCAAGGCATTGGTTGTTCAGTGGTAGAATTCTCACCTGCCACACGGGAGGCCCGGGTTCGATTCCCGGCCAATGCAGGAAGTTTTGAACATGTCATTTCGACAAGTATGCAAACCCCTGAGGAGGAAATCTGTGTTAGATTGCCAGGCAAACAGAAATCTCTGGTCTTGGTCGAATTCTCAACTGACTCTTGAAAAATAAGACTTTGAACATTTACTCATTCTCAGTAGACTTTGGTGAATCCATTGCAGATTTCCAGTGTGTGAGGTGATTAACTTTTTGCAAGGCTTTAGTTGTTAAATGGGAAAGAGTAACCAACTTGTCAGTGACAACTGTCTTGAGTTTGGCATTTGTGACAATGTCCTGGGATTACCCACAAACGCCTCACCTGCAAACTAGTATTGTGTGGCTTGTGAGCGGTATAGAGCAAAATCGATTACATGTACGTGTTTGTGAGAGTCTCAGCTTTCCATAGCGGGGTCATAGTAGTTCCTAGCTCCAACCATTCAGTCTCTACAGATATTTTTGTTAGAAGGGTTTAAGCCCAACAGTCCAAATTTAGGGTTAGTACCAATGCTCCACGTTTTTTCAAAGGCCCAACCCACCTGCTCCTCGTTAGTATAGTGGTGAGTATCCCCGCCTGTCACGCGGGAGACCGGGGTTCAATTCCCCGACGGGGAGAAAGTACAGCTCTTTTTTTAGGGTGAATAATGTTGCTGAGCCCACAAAGTGGAACATATTCTTGGAAAAAAAGCTTTATGATACAATTTCCTGCCTTTGAGGTTAACTCAGCCTTCCAAGGCATTGGTTGTTCAGTGGTAGAATTCTCGCCTGCCACACGGGAGGCCCGGGTTCGATTCCCGGCCAATGCAGGAAGTTTTGAACATGTCATTTCGACAAGTATGCAAACCCCTGAGGAGGAAATCTGTGTTAGATTGCCAGGCAAACAGAAATCTCTGGTCTTGGTCGAATTCTCAACTGACTCTTGAAAAATAAGACTTTGAACATTTACTCATTCTCAGTAGACTTTGGTGAATCCATTGCAGATTTCCAGTGTGTGAGGTGATTAACTTTTTGCAAGGCTTTAGTTGTTAAATGGGAAAGAGTAACCAACTTGTCAGTGACAACTGTCTTGAGTTTGGCATTTGTGACAATGTCCTGGGATTACCCACAAACGCCTCACCTGCAAACTAGTATTGTGTGGCTTGTGAGCGGTATAGAGCAAAATCGATTACATGTACGTGTTTGTGAGAGTCTCAGCTTTCCATAGCGGGGTCATAGTAGTTCCTAGCTCCAACCATTCAGTCTCTACAGATATTTTTGTTAGAAGGGTTTAAGCCCAACAGTCCAAATTTAGGGTTAGTACCAATGCTCCACGTTTTTTCAAAGGCCCAACCCACCTGCTCCTCGTTAGTATAGTGGTGAGTATCCCCGCCTGTCACGCGGGAGACCGGGGTTCAATTCCCCGACGGGGAGAAAGTACAGCTCTTTTTTTAGGGTGAATAATGTTGCTGAGCCCACAAAGTGGAACATATTCTTGGAAAAAAAGCTTTATGATACAATTTCCTGCCTTTGAGGTTAACTCAGCCTTCCAAGGCATTGGTTGTTCAGTGGTAGAATTCTCGCCTGCCACACGGGAGGCCCGGGTTCGATTCCCGGCCAATGCAGGAAGTTTTGAACATGTCATTTCGACAAGTATGCAAACCCCTGAGGAGGAAATCTGTGTTAGATTGCCAGGCAAACAGAAATCTCTGGTCTTGGTCGAATTCTCAACTGACTCTTGAAAAATAAGACTTTGAACATTTACTCATTCTCAGTAGACTTTGGTGAATCCATTGCAGATTTCCAGTGTGTGAGGTGATTAACTTTTTGCAAGGCTTTAGTTGTTAAATGGGAAAGAGTAACCAACTTGTCAGTGACAACTGTCTTGAGTTTGGCATTTGTGACAATGTCCTGGGATTACCGACAAACGCCTCACCTGCAAACTAGTATTGTGTGGCTTGTGAGCGGTATAGAGCAAAATCGATTACATGTACGTGTTTGTGAGAGTCTCAGCTTTCCATAGCGGGGTCATAGTAGTTCCTAGCTCCAACCATTCAGTCTCTACAGATATTTTTGTTAGAAGGGTTTAAGCCCAACAGTCCAAATTTAGGGTTAGTACCAATGCTCGACGTTTTTTCAAAGACCCAACCCACCTGCTCCTCGTTAGTATAGTGGTGAGTATCCCCGCCTGTCACGCGGGAGACCGGGGTTCAATTCCCCGACGGGGAGAAAGTACAGCTCTTTTTTTAGGGTGAATAATGTTGCTGAGCCCACAAAGTGGAACATATTCTTGGAAAAAAAGCTTTATGATACAATTTCCTGCCTTTGAGGTTAACTCAGCCTTCCAAGGCATTGGTTGTTCAGTGGTAGAATTCTCGCCTGCCACACGGGAGGCCCGGGTTCGATTCCCGGCCAATGCAGGAAGTTTTGAACATGTCATTTCGACAAGTATGCAAACCCCTGAGGAGGAAATCTGTGTTAGATTGCCAGGCAAACAGAAATCTCTGGTCTTGGTCGAATTCTCAACTGACTCTTGAAAAATAAGACTTTGAACATTTACTCATTCTCAGTAGACTTTGGTGAATCCATTGCAGATTTCCAGTGTGTGAGGTGATTAACTTTTTGCAAGGCTTTAGTTGTTAAATGGGAAAGAGTAACCAACTTGTCAGTGACAACTGTCTTGAGTTTGGCATTTGTGACAATGTCCTGGGATTACCGACAAACGCCTCACCTGCAAACTAGTATTGTGTGGCTTGTGAGCGGTATAGAGCAAAATCGATTACATGTACGTGTTTGTGAGAGTCTCAGCTTTCCATAGCGGGGTCATAGTAGTTCCTAGCTCCAACCATTCAGTCTCTACAGATATTTTTGTTAGAAGGGTTTAAGCCCAACAGTCCAAATTTAGGGTTAGTACCAATGCTCGACGTTTTTTCAAAGACCCAACCCACCTGCTCCTCGTTAGTATAGTGGTGAGTATCCCCGCCTGTCACGCGGGAGACCGGGGTTCAATTCCCCGACGGGGAGAAAGTACAGCTCTTTTTTTAGGGTGAATAATGTTGCTGAGCCCACAAAGTGGAACATATTCTTGGAAAAAAAGCTTTATGATACAATTTCCTGCCTTTGAGGTTAACTCAGCCTTCCAAGGCATTGGTTGTTCAGTGGTAGAATTCTCGCCTGCCACACGGGAGGCCCGGGTTCGATTCCCGGCCAATGCAGGAAGTTTTGAACATGTCATTTCGACAAGTATGCAAACCCCTGAGGAGGAAATCTGTGTTAGATTGCCAGGCAAACAGAAATCTCTGGTCTTGGTCGAATTCTCAACTGACTCTTGAAAAATAAGACTTTGAACATTTACTCATTCTCAGTAGACTTTGGTGAATCCATTGCAGATTTCCAGTGTGTGAGGTGATTAACTTTTTGCAAGGCTTTAGTTGTTAAATGGGAAAGAGTAACCAACTTGTCAGTGACAACTGTCTTGAGTTTGGCATTTGTGACAATGTCCTGGGATTACCGACAAACGCCTCACCTGCAAACTAGTATTGTGTGGCTTGTGAGCGGTATAGAGCAAAATCGATTACATGTACGTGTTTGTGAGAGTCTCAGCTTTCCATAGCGGGGTCATAGTAGTTCCTAGCTCCAACCATTCAGTCTCTACAGATATTTTTGTTAGAAGGGTTTAAGCCCAACAGTCCAAATTTAGGGTTAGTACCAATGCTCCACGTTTTTTCAAAGACCCAACCCACCTGCTCCTCGTTAGTATAGTGGTGAGTATCCCCGCCTGTCACGCGGGAGACCGGGGTTCAATTCCCCGACGGGGAGAAAGTACAGCTCTTTTTTTAGGGTGAATAATGTTGCTGAGCCCACAAAGTGGAACATATTCTTGGAAAAAAAGCTTTATGATACAATTTCCTGCCTTTGAGGTTAACTCAGCCTTCCAAGGCATTGGTTGTTCAGTGGTAGAATTCTCGCCTGCCACACGGGAGGCCCGGGTTCGATTCCCGGCCAATGCAGGAAGTTTTGAACATGTCATTTCGACAAGTATGCAAACCCCTGAGGAGGAAATCTGTGTTAGATTGCCAGGCAAACAGAAATCTCTGGTCTTGGTCGAATTCTCAACTGACTCTTGAAAAATAAGACTTTGAACATTTACTCATTCTCAGTAGACTTTGGTGAATCCATTGCAGATTTCCAGTGTGTGAGGTGATTAACTTTTTGCAAGGCTTTAGTTGTTAAATGGGAAAGAGTAACCAACTTGTCAGTGACAACTGTCTTGAGTTTGGCATTTGTGACAATGTCCTGGGATTACCGACAAACGCCTCACCTGCAAACTAGTATTGTGTGGCTTGTGAGCGGTATAGAGCAAAATCGATTACATGTACGTGTTTGTGAGAGTCTCAGCTTTCCATAGCGGGGTCATAGTAGTTCCTAGCTCCAACCATTCAGTCTCTACAGATATTTTTGTTAGAAGGGTTTAAGCCCAACAGTCCAAATTTAGGGTTAGTACCAATGCTCCACGTTTTTTCAAAGACCCAACCCACCTGCTCCTCGTTAGTATAGTGGTGAGTATCCCCGCCTGTCACGTGGGAGACCGGGGTTCAATTCCCCGACGGGGAGAAAGTACAGCTCTTTTTTTAGGGTGAATAATGTTGCTGAGCCCACAAAGTGGAACATATTCTTGGAAAAAAAGCTTTATGATACAATTTCCTGCCTTTGAGGTTAACTCAGCCTT
Source organism: Oncorhynchus mykiss (assembly GCF_057628025.1). Classification (NCBI taxonomy): domain Eukaryota; kingdom Metazoa; phylum Chordata; class Actinopteri; order Salmoniformes; family Salmonidae; genus Oncorhynchus; species Oncorhynchus mykiss. The sequence continues at coordinate 48,723,140 of NC_143026.1, forward strand.
CCAAGGCATTGGTTGTTCAGTGGTAGAATTCTCGCCTGCCACACGGGAGGCCCGGGTTCGATTCCCGGCCAATGCAGGAAGTTTTGAACATGTCATTTCGACAAGTATGCAAACCCCTGAGGAGGAAATCTGTGTTAGATTGCCAGGCAAACAGAAATCTCTGGTCTTGGTCGAATTCTCAACTGACTCTTGAAAAATAAGACTTTGAACATTTACTCATTCTCAGTAGACTTTGGTGAATCCATTGCAGATTTCCAGTGTGTGAGGTGATTAACTTTTTGCAAGGCTTTAGTTGTTAAATGGGAAAGAGTAACCAACTTGTCAGTGACAACTGTCTTGAGTTTGGCATTTGTGACAATGTCCTGGGATTACCCACAAACGCCTCACCTGCAAACTAGTATTGTGTGGCTTGTGAGCGGTATAGAGCAAAATCGATTACATGTACGTGTTTGTGAGAGTCTCAGCTTTCCATAGCGGGGTCATAGTAGTTCCTAGCTCCAACCATTCAGTCTCTACAGATATTTTTGTTAGAAGGGTTTAAGCCCAACAGTCCAAATTTAGGGTTAGTACCAATGCTCCACGTTTTTTCAAAGACCCAACCCACCTGCTCCTCGTTAGTATAGTGGTGAGTATCCCCGCCTGTCACGCGGGAGATCGGGGTTCAATTCCCCGACGGGGAGAAAGTACAGCTCTTTTTTTAGGGTGAATAATGTTGCTGAGCCCACAAAGTGGAACATATTCTTGGAAAAAAAGCTTTATGATACAATTTCCTGCCTTTGAGGTTAACTCAGCCTTCCAAGGCATTGGTTGTTCAGTGGTAGAATTCTCGCCTGCCACACGGGAGGCCCGGGTTCGATTCCCGGCCAATGCAGGAAGTTTTGAACATGTCATTTCGACAAGTATGCAAACCCCTGAGGAGGAAATCTGTGTTAGATTGCCAGGCAAACAGAAATCTCTGGTCTTGGTCGAATTCTCAACTGACTCTTGAAAAATAAGACTTTGAACATTTACTCATTCTCAGTAGACTTTGGTGAATCCATTGCAGATTTCCAGTGTGTGAGGTGATTAACTTTTTGCAAGGCTTTAGTTGTTAAATGGGAAAGAGTAACCAACTTGTCAGTGACAACTGTCTTGAGTTTGGCATTTGTGACAATGTCCTGGGATTACCCACAAACGCCTCACCTGCAAACTAGTATTGTGTGGCTTGTGAGCGGTATAGAGCAAAATCGATTACATGTACGTGTTTGTGAGAGTCTCAGCTTTCCATAGCTGGGTCATAGTAGTTCCTAGCTCCAACCATTCAGTCTCTACAGATATTTTTGTTAGAAGGGTTTAAGCCCAACAGTCCAAATTTAGGGTTAGTACCAATGCTCCACGTTTTTTCAAAGACCCAACCCACCTGCTCCTCGTTAGTATAGTGGTGAGTATCCCCGCCTGTCACGCGGGAGACCGGGGTTCAATTCCCCGACGGGGAGAAAGTACAGCTCTTTTTTTAGGGTGAATAATGTTGCTGAGCCCACAAAGTGGAACATATTCTTGGAAAAAAAGCTTTATGATACAATTTCCTGCCTTTGAGGTTAACTCAGCCTTCCAAGGCATTGGTTGTTCAGTGGTAGAATTCTCGCCTGCCACACGGGAGGCCCGGGTTCGATTCCCGGCCAATGCAGGAAGTTTTGAACATGTCATTTCGACAAGTATGCAAACCCCTGAGGAGGAAATCTGTGTTAGATTGCCAGGCAAACAGAAATCTCTGGTCTTGGTCGAATTCTCAACTGACTCTTGAAAAATAAGACTTTGAACATTTACTCATTCTCAGTAGACTTTGGTGAATCCATTGCAGATTTCCAGTGTGTGAGGTGATTAACTTTTTGCAAGGCTTTAGTTGTTAAATGGGAAAGAGTAACCAACTTGTCAGTGACAACTGTCTTGAGTTTGGCATTTGTGACAATGTCCTGGGATTACCCACAAACGCCTCACCTGCAAACTAGTATTGTGTGGCTTGTGAGCGGTATAGAGCAAAATCGATTACATGTACGTGTTTGTGAGAGTCTCAGCTTTCCATAGCTGGGTCATAGTAGTTCCTAGCTCCAACCATTCAGTCTCTACAGATATTTTTGTTAGAAGGGTTTAAGCCCAACATTCCAAATTTAGGGTTAGTACCAATGCTCCACGTTTTTTCAAAGTTCCAACCCACCTGCTCCTCGTTAGTATAGTGGTGAGTATCCCCGCCTGTCACGCGGGAGACCGGGGTTCAATTCCCCGACGGGGAGAAAGTACTGCTCTTTTTTTAGGGTGAACAATGTTGTTGAGCCCACAAAGTGGAACATATTCTTGGAAAAAAAGCTTTATGATACAATTTCCTGCCTTTGAGGTTAACTCAGCCTTCCAAGGCATTGGTTGTTCAGTGGTAGAATTCTCGCCTGCCACGCGGGAGGCCCGGGTTCGATTCCCGGCCAATGCAGGAAGTTTTGAACATGTCATTTCGACAAGTATGCAAACCCCTGAGGAGGAAATCTGTGTTAGATTGCCAGGCAAACAGAAATCTCTTGGTCGAATTCTCAACTGACTCTTGAAAAATAAGACTTTGACCATTTACTCATTCTCAGTAGACTTTGGTGAATCCAATGCAGATTTCCAGTGTGTGAGGTGATTAACTTTTTGCAAGGCTTTAGTTGTTAAATGGGAAAGAGTAACCAACTTGTCAGTGACAACTGTCTTGAGTTTGGCATTTGTGACAATGTCCTGGGATTACCCACAAACGCCTCACCTGCAAACTAGTATTGTGTGGCTTGTGAGCGGTATAGAGCAAAATCGATTACATGTACGTGTTTGTGAGAGTCTCAGCTTTCCATAGCTGGGTCATAGTAGTTCCTAGCTCCAACCATTCAGTCTCTACAGATATTTTTGTTAGAAGGGTTTAAGCCCAACAGTCCAAATTTAGGGTTAGTACCAATGCTCCACGTTTTTTCAAAGACCCAACCCACCTGCTCCTCGTTAGTATAGTGGTGAGTATCCCCGCCTGTCACGCGGGAGACCGGGGTTCAATTCCCCGACGGGGAGAAAGTACAGCTCTTTTTTTAGGGTGAATAATGTTGCTGAGCCCACAAAGTGGAACATATTCTTGGAAAAAAAGCTTTATGATACAATTTCCTGCCTTTGAGGTTAACTCAGCCTTCCAAGGCATTGGTTGTTCAGTGGTAGAATTCTCGCCTGCCACACGGGAGGCCCGGGTTCGATTCCCGGCCAATGCAGGAAGTTTTGAACATGTCATTTCGACAAGTATGCAAACCCCTGAGGAGGAAATCTGTGTTAGATTGCCAGGCAAACAGAAATCTCTGGTCTTGGTCGAATTCTCAACTGACTCTTGAAAAATAAGACTTTGAACATTTACTCATTCTCAGTAGACTTTGGTGAATCCATTGCAGATTTCCAGTGTGTGAGGTGATTAACTTTTTGCAAGGCTTTAGTTGTTAAATGGGAAAGAGTAACCAACTTGTCAGTGACAACTGTCTTGAGTTTGGCATTTGTGACAATGTCCTGGGATTACCCACAAACGCCTCACCTGCAAACTAGTATTGTGTGGCTTGTGAGCGGTATAGAGCAAAATCGATTACATGTACGTGTTTGTGAGAGTCTCAGCTTTCCATAGCTGGGTCATAGTAGTTCCTAGCTCCAACCATTCAGTCTCTACAGATATTTTTGTTAGAAGGGTTTAAGCCCAACATTCCAAATTTAGGGTTAGTACCAATGCTCCACGTTTTTTCAAAGTTCCAACCCACCTGCTCCTCGTTAGTATAGTGGTGAGTATCCCCGCCTGTCACGCGGGAGACCGGGGTTCAATTCCCCGACGGGGAGAAAGTACTGCTCTTTTTTTAGGGTGAACAATGTTGTTGAGCCCACAAAGTGGAACATATTCTTGGAAAAAAAGCTTTATGATACAATTTCCTGCCTTTGAGGTTAACTCAGCCTTCCAAGGCATTGGTTGTTCAGTGGTAGAATTCTCGCCTGCCACGCGGGAGGCCCGGGTTCGATTCCCGGCCAATGCAGGAAGTTTTGAACATGTCATTTCGACAAGTATGCAAACCCCTGAGGAGGAAATCTGTGTTAGATTGCCAGGCAAACAGAAATCTCTTGGTCGAATTCTCAACTGACTCTTGAAAAATAAGACTTTGACCATTTACTCATTCTCAGTAGACTTTGGTGAATCCAATGCAGATTTCCAGTGTGTGAGGTGATTAACTTTTTGCAAGGCTTTAGTTGTTAAATGGGAAAGAGTAACCAACTTGTCAGTGACAACTGTCTTGAGTTTGGCATTTGTGACAATGTCCTGGGATTACCCACAAACGCCTCACCTGCAAACTAGTATTGTGTGGCTTGTGAGCGGTATAGAGCAAAATCGATTACATGTACGTGTTTGTGAGAGTCTCAGCTTTCCATAGCTGGGTCATAGTAGTTCCTAGCTCCAACCATTCAGTCTCTACAGATATTTTTGTTAGAAGGGTTTAAGCCCAACATTCCAAATTTAGGGTTAGTACCAATGCTCCACGTTTTTTCAAAGTTCCAACCCACCTGCTCCTCGTTAGTATAGTGGTGAGTATCCCCGCCTGTCACGCGGGAGACCGGGGTTCAATTCCCCGACGGGGAGAAAGTACTGCTCTTTTTTTAGGGTGAACAATGTTGTTGAGCCCACAAAGTGGAACATATTCTTGGAAAAAAAGCTTTATGATACAATTTCCTGCCTTTGAGGTTAACTCAGCCTTCCAAGGCATTGGTTGTTCAGTGGTAGAATTCTCGCCTGCCACGCGGGAGGCCCGGGTTCGATTCCCGGCCAATGCAGGAAGTTTTGAACATGTCATTTCGACAAGTATGCAAACCCCTGAGGAGGAAATCTGTGTTAGATTGCCAGGCAAACAGAAATCTCTTGGTCGAATTCTCAACTGACTCTTGAAAAATAAGACTTTGACCATTTACTCATTCTCAGTAGACTTTGGTGAATCCAATGCAGATTTCCAGTGTGTGAGGTGATTAACTTTTTGCAAGGCTTTAGTTGTTAAATGGGAAAGAGTAACCAACTTGTCAGTGACAACTGTCTTGAGTTTGGCATTTGTGACAATGTCCTGGGATTACCCACAAACGCCTCACCTGCAAACTAGTATCGTGTGGCTTGTGAGCGGTATAGAGCAAAATCGATTACATGTACGTGTTTGTGAGAGTCTCAGCTTTCCATAGCTGGGTCATAGTAGTTCCTAGCTCCAACCATTCAGTCTCTACAGATATTTTTGTTAGAAGGGTTTAAGCCCAACATTCCAAATTTAGGGTTAGTACCAATGCTCCACGTTTTTTCACAGTTTCAACCCACCTGCTCCTCGTTAGTATAGTGGTGAGTATCCCCGCCTGTCACGCGGGAGACTGGGGTTCAATTCCCCGACGGGGAGAAAGTACTGCTCTTTTTTTAGGGTGAATAATGTTGCTGAGCCCACAAAGTGGAACATATTCTTGGAAAAAAAGCTTTATGATACAATTTCCTGCCTTTGAGGTTAACTCAGCCTTCCAAGGCATTGGTTGTTCAGTGGTAGAATTCTCGCCTGCCACACGGGAGGCCCGGGTTCGATTCCCGGCCAATGCAGGAAGTTTTGAACATGTCATTTCGACAAGTATGCAAACCCCTGAGGAGGAAATCTGTGTTAGATTGCCAGGCAAACAGAAATCTCTTGGTCGAATTCTCAACTGACTCTTGAAAAATAAGACTTTGAACATTTACTCATTCTCAGTAGACTTTGGTGAATCCATTGCAGATTTCCAGTGTGTGAGGTGATTAACTTTTTGCAAGGCTTTAGTTGTTAAATGGGAAAGAGTAACCAACTTGTCAGTGACAACTGTCTTGAGTTTGGCATTTGTGACAATGTCCTGGGATTACCCACAAACGCCTCACCTGCAAACTAGTATTGTGTGGCTTGTGAGCGGTATAGAGCAAAATCGATTACATGTACGTGTTTGTGAGAGTCTCAGCTTTCCATAGCTGGGTCATAGTAGTTCCTAGCTCCAACCATTCAGTCTCTACAGATATTTTTGTTAGAAGGGTTTAAGCCCAACATTCCAAATTTAGGGTTAGTACCAATGCTCCACGTTTTTTCACAGTTCCAACCCACCTGCTCCTCGTTAGTATAGTGGTGAGTATCCCCGCCTGTCACGCGGGAGACCGGGGTTCAATTCCCCGACGGGGAGAAAGTACTGCTCTTTTTTTAGGGTGAACAATGTTGTTGAGCCCACAAAGTGGAACATATTCTTGGAAAAAAAGCTTTATGATACAATTTCCTGCCTTTGAGGTTAACTCAGCCTTCCAAGGCATTGGTTGTTCAGTGGTAGAACTCTCGCCTGCCACGCGGGAGGCCCGGGTTCGATTCCCGGCCAATGCAGGAAGTTTTGAACATGTCATTTCGACAAGTATGCAAACCCCTGAGGAGGAAATCTGTGTTAGATTGCCAGGCAAACAGAAATCTCTTGGTCGAATTCTCAACTGACTCTTGAAAAATAAGACTTTGAACATTTACTCATTCTCAGTAGACTTTGGTGAATCCATTGCAGATTTCCAGTGTGTGAGGTGATTAACTTTTTGCAAGGCTTTAGTTGTTAAATGGGAAAGAGTAACCAACTTGTCAGTGACAACTGTCTTGAGTTTGGCATTTGTGACAATGTCCTGGGATTACCCACAAACGCCTCACCTGCAAACTAGTATTGTGTGGCTTGTGAGCGGTATAGAGCAAAATCGATTACATGTACGTGTTTGTGAGAGTCTCAGCTTTCCATAGCTGGGTCATAGTAGTTCCTAGCTCCAACCATTCAGTCTCTACAGATATTTTTGTTAGAAGGGTTTAAGCCCAACATTCCAAATTTAGGGTTAGTACCAATGCTCCACGTTTTTTCACAGTTTCAACCCACCTGCTCCTCGTTAGTATAGTGGTGAGTATCCCCGCCTGTCACGCGGGAGACTGGGGTTCAATTCCCCGACGGGGAGAAAGTACTGCTCTTTTTTTAGGGTGAATAATGTTGCTGAGCCCACAAAGTGGAACATATTCTTGGAAAAAAAGCTTTATGATACAATTTCCTGCCTTTGAGGTTAACTCAGCCTTCCAAGGCATTGGTTGTTCAGTGGTAGAATTCTCGCCTGCCACACGGAGGCCCGGGTTCGATTCCCGGCCAATGCAGGAAGTTTTGAACATGTCATTTCGACAAGTATGCAAACCCCTGAGGAGGAAATCTGTGTTAGATTGCCAGGCAAACAGAAATCTCTGGTCTTGGTCGAATTCTCAACTGACTCTTGAAAAATAAGACTTTGAACATTTACTCATTCTCAGTAGACTTTGGTGAATCCATTGCAGATTTCCAGTGTGTGAGGTGATTAACTTTTTGCAAGGCTTTAGTTGTTAAATGGGAAAGAGTAACCAACTTGTCAGTGACAACTGTCTTGAGTTTGGCATTTGTGACAATGTCCTGGGATTACCCACAAACGCCTCACCTGCAAACTAGTATTGTGTGGCTTGTGAGCGGTATAGAGCAAAATCGATTACATGTACGTGTTTGTGAGAGTCTCAGCTTTCCATAGCTGGGTCATAGTAGTTCCTAGCTCCAACCATTCAGTCTCTACAGATATTTTTGTTAGAAGGGTTTAAGCCCAACATTCCAAATTTAGGGTTAGTACCAATGCTCCACGTTTTTTCAAAGTTCCAACCCACCTGCTCCTCGTTAGTATAGTGGTGAGTATCCCCGCCTGTCACGCGGGAGACCGGGGTTCAATTCCCCGACGGGGAGAAAGTACTGCTCTTTTTTTAGGGTGAACAATGTTGTTGAGCCCACAAAGTGGAACATATTCTTGGAAAAAAAGCTTTATGATACAATTTCCTGCCTTTGAGGTTAACTCAGCCTTCCAAGGCATTGGTTGTTCAGTGGTAGAATTCTCGCCTGCCACGCGGGAGGCCCGGGTTCGATTCCCGGCCAATGCAGGAAGTTTTGAACATGTCATTTCGACAAGTATGCAAACCCCTGAGGAGGAAATCTGTGTTAGATTGCCAGGCAAACAGAAATCTCTGGTCTTGGTCGAATTCTCAACTGACTCTTGAAAAATAAGACTTTGAACATTTACTCATTCTCAGTAGACTTTGGTGAATCCATTGCAGATTTCCAGTGTGTGAGGTGATTAACTTTTTGCAAGGCTTTAGTTGTTAAATGGGAAAGAGTAACCAACTTGTCAGTGACAACTGTCTTGAGTTTGGCATTTGTGACAATGTCCTGGGATTACCCACAAACGCCTCACCTGCAAACTAGTATTGTGTGGCTTGTGAGCGGTATAGAGCAAAATCGATTACATGTACGTGTTTGTGAGAGTCTCAGCTTTCCATAGCTGGGTCATAGTAGTTCCTAGCTCCAACCATTCAGTCTCTACAGATATTTTTGTTAGAAGGGTTTAAGCCCAACATTCCAAATTTAGGGTTAGTACCAATGCTCCACGTTTTTTCAAAGTTCCAACCCACCTGCTCCTCGTTAGTATAGTGGTGAGTATCCCCGCCTGTCACGCGGGAGACCGGTGTTCAATTCCCCGACGGGGAGAAAGTACTGCTCTTTTTTTAGGGTGAACAATGTTGTTGAGCCCACAAAGTGGAACATATTCTTGGAAAAAAAGCTTTATGATACAATTTCCTGCCTTTGAGGTTAACTCAGCCTTCCAAGGCATTGGTTGTTCAGTGGTAGAATTCTCGCCTGCCACGCGGGAGGCCCGGGTTCGATTCCCGGCCAATGCAGGAAGTTTTGAACATGTCATTTCGACAAGTATGCAAACCCCTGAGGAGGAAATCTGTGTTAGATTGCCAGGCAAACAGAAATCTCTTGGTCGAATTCTCAACTGACTCTTGAAAAATAAGACTTTGAACATTTACTCATTCTCAGTAGACTTTGGTGAATCCATTGCAGATTTCCAGTGTGTGAGGTGATTAACTTTTTGCAAGGCTTTAGTTGTTAAATGGGAAAGAGTAACCAACTTGTCAGTGACAACTGTCTTGAGTTTGGCATTTGTGACAATGTCCTGGGATTACCCACAAACGCCTCACCTGCAAACTAGTATTGTGTGGCTTGTGAGCGGTATAGAGCAAAATCGATTACATGTACGTGTTTGTGAGAGTCTCAGCTTTCCATAGCGGGGTCATAGTAGTTCCTAGCTCCAACCATTCAGTCTCTACAGATATTTTTGTTAGAAGGGTTTAAGCCCAACAGTCCAAATTTAGGGTTAGTACCAATGCTCCACGTTTTTTCAAAGTTTCAACCCACCTGCTCCTCGTTAGTATAGTGGTGAGTATCCCCGCCTGTCACGCGGGAGACCGGGGTTCAGTTCCCCGACGGGGAGAAAGTACTGCTCTTTTTTTAGGGTGAACAATGTTGTTGAGCCCACAAAGTGGAACATATTCTTGGAAAAAAAGCTTTATGATACAATTTCCTGCCTTTGAGGTTAACTCAGCCTTCCAAGGCATTGGTTGTTCAGTGGTAGAATTCTCGCCTGCCACGCGGGAGGCCCGGGTTCGATTCCCGGCCAATGCAGGAAGTTTTGAACATGTCATTTCGACAAGTATGCAAACCCCTGAGGAGGAAATCTGTGTTAGATTGCCAGGCAAACAGAAATCTCTTGGTCGAATTCTCAACTGACTCTTGAAAAATAAGACTTTGAACATTTACTCATTCTCAGTAGACTTTGGTGAATCCATTGCAGATTTCCAGTGTGTGAGGTGATTAACTTTTTGCAAGGCTTTAGTTGTTAAATGGGAAAGAGTAACCAACTTGTCAGTGACAACTGTCTTGAGTTTGGCATTTGTGACAATGTCCTGGGATTACCCACAAACGCCTCACCTGCAAACTAGTATTGTGTGGCTTGTGAGCGGTATAGAGCAAAATCGATTACATGTACGTGTTTGTGAGAGTCTCAGCTTTCCATAGCTGGGTCATAGTAGTTCCTAGCTCCAACCATTCAGTCTCTACAGATATTTTTGTTAGAAGGGTTTAAGCCCAACATTCCAAATTTAGGGTTAGTACCAATGCTCCACGTTTTTTCAAAGTTCCAACCCACCTGCTCCTCGTTAGTATAGTGGTGAGTATCCCCGCCTGTCACGCGGGAGACCGGGGTTCAATTCCCCGACGGGGAGAAAGTACTGCTCTTTTTTTAGGGTGAACAATGTTGTTGAGCCCACAAAGTGGAACATATTCTTGGAAAAAAAGCTTTATGATACAATTTCCTGCCTTTGAGGTTAACTCAGCCTTCCAAGGCATTGGTTGTTCAGTGGTAGAATTCTCGCCTGCCACGCGGGAGGCCCGGGTTCGATTCCCGGCCAATGCAGGAAGTTTTGAACATGTCATTTCGACAAGTATGCAAACCCCTGAGGAGGAAATCTGTGTTAGATTGCCAGGCAAACAGAAATCTCTTGGTCGAATTCTCAACTGACTCTTGAAAAATAAGACTTTGACCATTTACTCATTCTCAGTAGACTTTGGTGAATCCAATGCAGATTTCCAGTGTGTGAGGTGATTAACTTTTTGCAAGGCTTTAGTTGTTAAATGGGAAAGAGTAACCAACTTGTCAGTGACAACTGTCTTGAGTTTGGCATTTGTGACAATGTCCTGGGATTACCCACAAACGCCTCACCTGCAAACTAGTATTGTGTGGCTTGTGAGCGGTATAGAGCAAAATCGATTACATGTACGTGTTTGTGAGAGTCTCAGCTTTCCATAGCTGGGTCATAGTAGTTCCTAGCTCCAACCATTCAGTCTCTACAGATATTTTTGTTAGAAGGGTTTAAGCCCAACATTCCAAATTTAGGGTTAGTACCAATGCTCCACGTTTTTTCACAGTTTCAACCCACCTGCTCCTCGTTAGTATAGTGGTGAGTATCCCCGCCTGTCACGCGGGAGACTGGGGTTCAATTCCCCGACGGGGAGAAAGTACTGCTCTTTTTTTAGGGTGAATAATGTTGCTGAGCCCACAAAGTGGAACATATTCTTGGAAAAAAAGCTTTATGATACAATTTCCTGCCTTTGAGGTTAACTCAGCCTTCCAAGGCATTGGTTGTTCAGTGGTAGAATTCTCGCCTGCCACACGGGAGGCCCGGGTTCGATTCCCGGCCAATGCAGGAAGTTTTGAACATGTCATTTCGACAAGTATGCAAACCCCTGAGGAGGAAATCTGTGTTAGATTGCCAGGCAAACAGAAATCTCTGGTCTTGGTCGAATTCTCAACTGACTCTTGAAAAATAAGACTTTGAACATTTACTCATTCTCAGTAGACTTTGGTGAATCCATTGCAGATTTCCAGTGTGTGAGGTGATTAACTTTTTGCAAGGCTTTAGTTGTTAAATGGGAAAGAGTAACCAACTTGTCAGTGACAACTGTCTTGAGTTTGGCATTTGTGACAATGTCCTGGGATTACCCACAAACGCCTCACCTGCAAACTAGTATTGTGTGGCTTGTGAGCGGTATAGAGCAAAATCGATTACATGTACGTGTTTGTGAGAGTCTCAGCTTTCCATAGCTGGGTCATAGTAGTTCCTAGCTCCAACCATTCAGTCTCTACAGATATTTTTGTTAGAAGGGTTTAAGCCCAACATTCCAAATTTAGGGTTAGTACCAATGCTCCACGTTTTTTCAAAGTTCCAACCCACCTGCTCCTCGTTAGTATAGTGGTGAGTATCCCCGCCTGTCACGCGGGAGACCGGGGTTCAATTCCCCGACGGGGAGAAAGTACTGCTCTTTTTTTAGGGTGAACAATGTTGTTGAGCCCACAAAGTGGAACATATTCTTGGAAAAAAAGCTTTATGATACAATTTCCTGCCTTTGAGGTTAACTCAGCCTTCCAAGGCATTGGTTGTTCAGTGGTAGAATTCTCGCCTGCCACGCGGGAGGCCCGGGTTCGATTCCCGGCCAATGCAGGAAGTTTTGAACATGTCATTTCGACAAGTATGCAAACCCCTGAGGAGGAAATCTGTGTTAGATTGCCAGGCAAACAGAAATCTCTTGGTCAAATTCTCAACTGACTCTTGAAAAATAAGACTTTGAACATTTACTCATTCTCAGTAGACTTTGGTGAATCCATTGCCGATTTCCAGTGTGTGAGGTGATTAACTTTTTGCAAGGCTTTAGTTGTTAAATGGGAAAGAGTAACCAACTTGTCAGTGACAACTGTCTTGAGTTTGGCATTTGTGACAATGTCCTGGGATTACCCACAAACGCCTCACCTGCAAACTAGTATTGTGTGGCTTGTGAGCGGTATAGAGCAAAATCGATTACATGTACGTGTTTGTGAGAGTCTCAGCTTTCCATAGCGGGGTCATAGTAGTTCCTAGCTCCAACCATTCAGTCTCTACAGATATTTTTGTTAGAAGGGTTTAAGCCCAACAGTCCAAATTTAGGGTTAGTACCAATGCTCCACGTTTTTTCAAAGTTTCAACCCACCTGCTCCTCGTTAGTATAGTGGTGAGTATCCCCGCCTGTCACGCGGGAGACTGGGGTTCAATTCCCCGACGGGGAGAAAGTACTGCTCTTTTTTTAGGGTGAACAATGTTGTTGAGCCCACAAAGTGGAACATATTCTTGGAAAAAAAGCTTTATGATACAATTTCCTGCCTTTGAGGTTAACTCAGCCTTCCAAGGCATTGGTTGTTCAGTGGTAGAATTCTCGCCTGCCACACAGGAGGCCCGGGTTCGATTCCCGGCCAATGCAGGAAGTTTTGAACATGTCATTTCGACAAGTATGCAAACCCCTGAGGAGGAAATCTGTGTTAGATTGCCAGGCAAACAGAAATCTCTTGGTCGAATTCTCAACTGACTCTTGAAAAATAAGACTTTGAACATTTACTCATTCTCAGTAGACTTTGGTGAATCCATTGCAGATTTCCAGTGTGTGAGGTGATTAACTTTTTGCAAGGCTTTAGTTGTTAAATGGGAAAGAGTAACCAACTTGTCAGTGACAACTGTTTTGAGTTTGGCATTTGTGACAATGTCCTGGGATTACCCACAAACGCCTCACCTGCAAACTAGTATTGTGTGGCTTGTGAGCGGTATAGAGTAAAATCGATTACATGTACGTGTTTGTGAGAGTCTCAGCTTTCCATAGCGGGGTCATAGTAGTTCCTAGCTCCAACCATTCAGTCTCTACAGATATTTTTGTTAGAAGGGTTTAAGCCCAACAGTCCAAATTTAGGGTTAGTACCAATGCTCCACGTTTTTTCAAAGGCCCAACCCACCTTCTCCTCGTTAGTATAGTGGTGAGTATCCCCGCCTGTCACGCGGGAGACCGGGGTTCAATTCCCCGACGGGGAGAAAGTACAGCTCTTTTTTTAGGGTGAATAATGTTGCTGAGCCCACAAAGTGGAACATATTCTTGGAAAAAAAGCTTTATGATACAATTTCCTGCCTTTGAGGTTAACTCAGCCTTCCAAGGCATTGGTTGTTCAGTGGTAGAATTCTCGCCTGCCACACGGGAGGCCCGGGTTCGATTCCCGGCCAATGCAGGAAGTTTTGAACATGTCATTTCGACAAGTATGCAAACCCCTGAGGAGGAAATCTGTGTTAGATTGCCAGGCAAACAGAAATCTCTTGGTCGAATTCTCAACTGACTCTTGAAAAATAAGACTTTGAACATTTACTCATTCTCAGTAGACTTTGGTGAATCCATTGCAGATTTCCAGTGTGTGAGGTGATTAACTTTTTGCAAGGCTTTAGTTGTTAAATGGGAAAGAGTAACCAACTTGTCAGTGACAACTGTCTTGAGTTTGGCATTTGTGACAATGTCCTGGGATTACCCACAAACGCCTCACCTGCAAACTAGTATTGTGTGGCTTGTGAGCGGTATAGAGTAAAATCGATTACATGTACGTGTTTGTGAGAGTCTCAGCTTTCCATAGCTGGGTCATAGTAGTTCCTAGCTCCAACCATTCAGTCTCTACAGATATTTTTGTTAGAAGGGTTTAAGCCCAACAGTCCAAATTTAGGGTTAGTACCAATGCTCCACGTTTTTTCAAAGGCCCAACCCACCTTCTCCTCGTTAGTATAGTGGTGAGTATCCCCGCCTGTCACGCGGGAGACCGGGGTTCAATTCCCCGACGGGGAGAAAGTACAGCTCTTTTTTTAGGGTGAATAATGTTGCTGAGCCCACAAAGTGGAACATATTCTTGGAAAAAAAGCTTTATGATACAATTTCCTGCCTTTGAGGTTAACTCAGCCTTCCAAGGCATTGGTTGTTCAGTGGTAGAATTCTCGCCTGCCACACGGGAGGCCCGGGTTCGATTCCCGGCCAATGCAGGAAGTTTTGAACATGTCATTTCGACAAGTATGCAAACCCCTGAGGAGGAAATCTGTGTTAGATTGCCAGGCAAACAGAAATCTCTTGGTCGAATTCTCAACTGACTCTTGAAAAATAAGACTTTGAACATTTACTCATTCTCAGTAGACTTTGGTGAATCCATTGCAGATTTCCAGTGTGTGAGGTGATTAACTTTTTGCAAGGCTTTAGTTGTTAAATGGGAAAGAGTAACCAACTTGTCAGTGACAACTGTCTTGAGTTTGGCATTTGTGACAATGTCCTGGGATTACCCACAAACGCCTCACCTGCAAACTAGTATTGTGTGGCTTGTGAGCGGTATAGAGTAAAATCGATTACATGTACGTGTTTGTGAGAGTCTCAGCTTTCCATAGCTGGGTCATAGTAGTTCCTAGCTCCAACCATTCAGTCTCTACAGATATTTTTGTTAGAAGGGTTTAAGCCCAACATTCCAAATTTAGGGTTAGTACCAATGCTCCACGTTTTTTCAAAGTTTCAACCCACCTGCTCCTCGTTAGTATAGTGGTGAGTATCCCCGCCTGTCACGCGGGAGACTGGGGTTCAATTCCCCGACGGGGAGAAAGTACTGCTCTTTTTTTAGGGTGAACAATGTTGTTGAGCCCACAAAGTGGAACATATTCTTGGAAAAAAAGCTTTATGATACAATTTCCTGCCTTTGAGGTTAACTCAGCCTTCCAAGGCATTGGTTGTTCAGTGGTAGAATTCTCGCCTGCCACACGGGAGGCCCGGGTTCGATTCCCGGCCAATGCAGGAAGTTTTGAACATGTCATTTCGACAAGTATGCAAACCCCTGAGGAGGAAATCTGTGTTAGATTGCCAGGCAAACAGAAATCTCTTGGTCGAATTCTCAACTGACTCTTGAAAAATAAGACTTTGAACATTTACTCATTCTCAGTAGACTTTGGTGAATCCATTGCAGATTTCCAGTGTGTGAGGTGATTAACTTTTTGCAAGGCTTTAGTTGTTAAATGGGAAAGAGTAACCAACTTGTCAGTGACAACTGTCTTGAGTTTGGCATTTGTGACAATGTCCTGGGATTACCCACAAACGCCTCACCTGCAAACTAGTATTGTGTGGCTTGTGAGCGGTATAGAGTAAAATCGATTACATGTACGTGTTTGTGAGAGTCTCAGCTTTCCATAGCTGGGTCATAGTAGTTCCTAGCTCCAACCATTCAGTCTCTACAGATATTTTTGTTAGAAGGGTTTAAGCCCAACAGTCCAAATTTAGGGTTAGTACCAATGCTCCACGTTTTTTCAAAGGCCCAACCCACCTTCTCCTCGTTAGTATAGTGGTGAGTATCCCCGCCTGTCACGCGGGAGACCGGGGTTCAATTCCCCGACGGGGAGAAAGTACAGCTCTTTTTTTAGGGTGAATAATGTTGCTGAGCCCACAAAGTGGAACATATTCTTGGAAAAAAAGCTTTATGATACAATTTCCTGCCTTTGAGGTTAACTCAGCCTTCCAAGGCATTGGTTGTTCAGTGGTAGAATTCTCGCCTGCCACACGGGAGGCCCGGGTTCGATTCCCGGCCAATGCAGGAAGTTTTGAACATGTCATTTCGACAAGTATGCAAACCCCTGAGGAGGAAATCTGTGTTAGATTGCCAGGCAAACAGAAATCTCTTGGTCGAATTCTCAACTGACTCTTGAAAAATAAGACTTTGAACATTTACTCATTCTCAGTAGACTTTGGTGAATCCATTGCAGATTTCCAGTGTGTGAGGTGATTAACTTTTTGCAAGGCTTTAGTTGTTAAATGGGAAAGAGTAACCAACTTGTCAGTGACAACTGTCTTGAGTTTGGCATTTGTGACAATGTCCTGGGATTACCCACAAACGCCTCACCTGCAAACTAGTATTGTGTGGCTTGTGAGCGGTATAGAGTAAAATCGATTACATGTACGTGTTTGTGAGAGTCTCAGCTTTCCATAGCTGGGTCATAGTAGTTCCTAGCTCCAACCATTCAGTCTCTACAGATATTTTTGTTAGAAGGGTTTAAGCCCAACATTCCAAATTTAGGGTTAGTACCAATGCTCCACGTTTTTTCAAAGTTTCAACCCACCTGCTCCTCGTTAGTATAGTGGTGAGTATCCCCGCCTGTCACGCGGGAGACTGGGGTTCAATTCCCCGACGGGGAGAAAGTACTGCTCTTTTTTTAGGGTGAACAATGTTGTTGAGCCCACAAAGTGGAACATATTCTTGGAAAAAAAGCTTTATGATACAATTTCCTGCCTTTGAGGTTAACTCAGCCTTCCAAGGCATTGGTTGTTCAGTGGTAGAATTCTCGCCTGCCACACGGGAGGCCCGGGTTCGATTCCCGGCCAATGCAGGAAGTTTTGAACATGTCATTTCGACAAGTATGCAAACCCCTGAGGAGGAAATCTGTGTTAGATTGCCAGGCAAACAGAAATCTCTTGGTCGAATTCTCAACTGACTCTTGAAAAATAAGACTTTGAACATTTACTCATTCTCAGTAGACTTTGGTGAATCCATTGCAGATTTCCAGTGTGTGAGGTGATTAACTTTTTGCAAGGCTTTAGTTGTTAAATGGGAAAGAGTAACCAACTTGTCAGTGACAACTGTCTTGAGTTTGGCATTTGTGACAATGTCCTGGGATTACCCACAAACGCCTCACCTGCAAACTAGTATTGTGTGGCTTGTGAGCGGTATAGAGTAAAATCGATTACATGTACGTGTTTGTGAGAGTCTCAGCTTTCCATAGCTGGGTCATAGTAGTTCCTAGCTCCAACCATTCAGTCTCTACAGATATTTTTGTTAGAAGGGTTTAAGCCCAACAGTCCAAATTTAGGGTTAGTACCAATGCTCCACGTTTTTTCAAAGGCCCAACCCACCTTCTCCTCGTTAGTATAGTGGTGAGTATCCCCGCCTGTCACGCGGGAGACCGGGGTTCAATTCCCCGACGGGGAGAAAGTACAGCTCTTTTTTTAGGGTGAATAATGTTGCTGAGCCCACAAAGTGGAACATATTCTTGGAAAAAAAGCTTTATGATACAATTTCCTGCCTTTGAGGTTAACTCAGCCTTCCAAGGCATTGGTTGTTCAGTGGTAGAATTCTCGCCTGCCACACGGGAGGCCCGGGTTCGATTCCCGGCCAATGCAGGAAGTTTTGAACATGTCATTTCGACAAGTATGCAAACCCCTGAGGAGGAAATCTGTGTTAGATTGCCAGGCAAACAGAAATCTCTTGGTCGAATTCTCAACTGACTCTTGAAAAATAAGACTTTGAACATTTACTCATTCTCAGTAGACTTTGGTGAATCCATTGCAGATTTCCAGTGTGTGAGGTGATTAACTTTTTGCAAGGCTTTAGTTGTTAAATGGGAAAGAGTAACCAACTTGTCAGTGACAACTGTCTTGAGTTTGGCATTTGTGACAATGTCCTGGGATTACCCACAAACGCCTCACCTGCAAACTAGTATTGTGTGGCTTGTGAGCGGTATAGAGTAAAATCGATTACATGTACGTGTTTGTGAGAGTCTCAGCTTTCCATAGCTGGGTCATAGTAGTTCCTAGCTCCAACCATTCAGTCTCTACAGATATTTTTGTTAGAAGGGTTTAAGCCCAACATTCCAAATTTAGGGTTAGTACCAATGCTCCACGTTTTTTCAAAGTTTCAACCCACCTGCTCCTCGTTAGTATAGTGGTGAGTATCCCCGCCTGTCACGCGGGAGACTGGGGTTCAATTCCCCGACGGGGAGAAAGTACTGCTCTTTTTTTAGGGTGAACAATGTTGTTGAGCCCACAAAGTGGAACATATTCTTGGAAAAAAAGCTTTATGATACAATTTCCTGCCTTTGAGGTTAACTCAGCCTTCCAAGGCATTGGTTGTTCAGTGGTAGAATTCTCGCCTGCCACGCGGGAGGCCCGGGTTCGATTCCCGGCCAATGCAGGAAGTTTTGAACATGTCATTTCGACAAGTATGCAAACCCCTGAGGAGGAAATCTGTGTTAGATTGCCAGGCAAACAGAAATCTCTTGGTCGAATTCTCAACTGACTCTTGAAAAATAAGACTTTGAACATTTACTCATTCTCAGTAGACTTTGGTGAATCCATTGCAGATTTCCAGTGTGTGAGGTGATTAACTTTTTGCAAGGCTTTAGTTGTTAAATGGGAAAGAGTAACCAACTTGTCAGTGACAACTGTCTTGAGTTTGGCATTTGTGACAATGTCCTGGGATTACCCACAAACGCCTCACCTGCAAACTAGTATTGTGTGGCTTGTGAGCGGTATAGAGCAAAATCGATTACATGTACGTGTTTGTGAGAGTCTCAGCTTTCCATAGCTGGGTCATAGTAGTTCCTAGCTCCAACCATTCAGTCTCTACAGATATTTTTGTTAGAAGGGTTTAAGCCCAACATTCCAAATTTAGGGTTAGTACCAATGCTCCACGTTTTTTCAAAGTTCCAACCCACCTGCTCCTCGTTAGTATAGTGGTGAGTATCCCCGCCTGTCACGCGGGAGACCGGGGTTCAATTCCCCGACGGGGAGAAAGTACTGCTCTTTTTTTAGGGTGAATAATGTTGCTGAGCCCACAAAGTGGAACATATTCTTGGAAAAAAAGCTTTATGATACAATTTCCTGCCTTTGAGGTTAACTCAGCCTTCCAAGGCATTGGTTGTTCAGTGGTAGAATTCTCGCCTGCCACGCGGGAGGCCCGGGTTCGATTCCCGGCCAATGCAGGAAGTTTTGAACATGTCATTTCGACAAGTATGCAAACCCCTGAGGAGGAAATCTGTGTTAGATTGCCAGGCAAACAGAAATCTCTTGGTCGAATTCTCAACTGACTCTTGAAAAATAAGACTTTGAACATTTACTCATTCTCAGTAGACTTTGGTGAATCCATTGCAGATTTCCAGTGTGTGAGGTGATTAACTTTTTGCAAGGCTTTAGTTGTTAAATGGGAAAGAGTAACCAACTTGTCAGTGACAACTGTCTTGAGTTTGGCATTTGTGACAATGTCCTGGGATTACCCACAAACGCCTCACCTGCAAACTAGTATTGTGTGGCTTGTGAGCGGTATAGAGCAAAATCGATTACATGTACGTGTTTGTGAGAGTCTCAGCTTTCCATAGCGGGGTCATAGTAGTTCCTAGCTCCAACCATTCAGTCTCTACAGATATTTTTGTTAGAAGGGTTTAAGCCCAACATTCCAAATTTAGGGTTAGTACCAATGCTCCACGTTTTTTCAAAGTTTCAACCCACCTGCTCCTCGTTAGTATAGTGGTGAGTATCCCCGCCTGTCACGCGGGAGACTGGGGTTCAATTCCCCGACGGGGAGAAAGTACTGCTCTTTTTTTAGGGTGAACAATGTTGTTGAGCCCACAAAGTGGAACATATTCTTGGAAAAAAAGCTTTATGATACAATTTCCTGCCTTTGAGGTTAACTCAGCCTTCCAAGGCATTGGTTGTTCAGTGGTAGAATTCTCGCCTGCCACGCGGGAGGCCCGGGTTCGATTCCCGGCCAATGCAGGAAGTTTTGAACATGTCATTTCGACAAGTATGCAAACCCCTGAGGAGGAAATCTGTGTTAGATTGCCAGGCAAACAGAAATCTCTGGTCTTGGTCGAATTCTCAACTGACTCTTGAAAAATAAGACTTTGAACATTTACTCATTCTCAGTAGACTTTGGTGAATCCATTGCAGATTTCCAGTGTGTGAGGTGATTAACTTTTTGCAAGGCTTTAGTTGTTAAATGGGAAAGAGTAACCAACTTGTCAGTGACAACTGTCTTGAGTTTGGCATTTGTGACAATGTCCTGGGATTACCCACAAACGCCTCACCTGCAAACTAGTATTGTGTGGCTTGTGAGCGGTATAGAGCAAAATCGATTACATGTACGTGTTTGTGAGAGTCTCAGCTTTCCATAGCTGGGTCATAGTAGTTCCTAGCTCCAACCATTCAGTCTCTACAGATATTTTTGTTAGAAGGGTTTAAGCCCAACATTCCAAATTTAGGGTTAGTACCAATGCTCCACGTTTTTTCAAAGTTCCAACCCACCTGCTCCTCGTTAGTATAGTGGTGAGTCACGCGGGAGACCGGGGTTCAATTCCCCGACGGGGAGAAAGTACTGCTCTTTTTTTAGGGTGAACAATGTTGTTGAGCCCACAAAGTGGAACATATTCTTGGAAAAAAAGCTTTATGATACAATTTCCTGCCTTTGAGGTTAACTCAGCCTTCCAAGGCATTGGTTGTTCAGTGGTAGAATTCTCGCCTGCCACGCGGGAGGCCCGGGTTCGATTCCCGGCCAATGCAGGAAGTTTTGAACATGTCATTTCGACAAGTATGCAAACCCCTGAGGAGGAAATCTGTGTTAGATTGCCAGGCAAACAGAAATCTCTGGTCTTGGTCGAATTCTCAACTGACTCTTGAAAAATAAGACTTTGAACATTTACTCATTCTCAGTAGACTTTGGTGAATCCATTGCAGATTTCCAGTGTGTGAGGTGATTAACTTTTTGCAAGGCTTTAGTTGTTAAATGGGAAAGAGTAACCAACTTGTCAGTGACAACTGTCTTGAGTTTGGCATTTGTGACAATGTCCTGGGATTACCCACAAACGCCTCACCTGCAAACTAGTATTGTGTGGCTTGTGAGCGGTATAGAGCAAAATCGATTACATGTACGTGTTTGTGAGAGTCTCAGCTTTCCATAGCGGGGTCATAGTAGTTCCTAGCTCCAACCATTCAGTCTCTACAGATATTTTTGTTAGAAGGGTTTAAGCCCAACAGTCCAAATTTAGGGTTAGTACCAATGCTCCACGTTTTTTCAAAGGCCCAACCCACCTGCTCCTCGTTAGTATAGTGGTGAGTATCCCCGCCTGTCACGCGGGAGACCGGGGTTCAATTCCCCGACGGGGAGAAAGTACAGCTCTTTTTTTTAGGGTGAATAATGTTGCTGAGCCCACAAAGTGGAACATATTCTTGGAAAAAAAGCTTTATGATACAATTTCCTGCCTTTGAGGTTAACTCAGCCTTCCAAGGCATTGGTTGTTCAGTGGTAGAATTCTCGCCTGCCACACGGGAGGCCCGGGTTCGATTCCCGGCCAATGCAGGAAGTTTTGAACATGTCATTTCGACAAGTATGCAAACCCCTGAGGAGGAAATCTGTGTTAGATTGCCAGGCAAACAGAAATCTCTGGTCTTGGTCGAATTCTCAACTGACTCTTGAAAAATAAGACTTTGAACATTTACTCATTCTCAGTAGACTTTGGTGAATCCATTGCAGATTTCCAGTGTGTGAGGTGATTAACTTTTTGCAAGGCTTTAGTTGTTAAATGGGAAAGAGTAACCAACTTGTCAGTGACAACTGTCTTGAGTTTGGCATTTGTGACAATGTCCTGGGATTACCCACAAACGCCTCACCTGCAAACTAGTATTGTGTGGCTTGTGAGCGGTATAGAGCAAAATCGATTTCATGTACGTGTTTGTGAGAGTCTCAGCTTTCCATAGCGGGGTCATAGTAGTTCCTAGCTCCAACCATTCAGTCTCTACAGATATTTTTGTTAGAAGGGTTTAAGCCCAACAGTCCAAATTTAGGGTTAGTACCAATGCTCCACATTTTTTCAAAGGCCCAACCCACCTGCTCCTCGTTAGTATAGTGGTGAGTATCCCCGCCTGTCACGCGGGAGACCGGGGTTCAATTCCCCGACGGGGAGAAAGTACAGCTCTTTTTTTAGGGTGAATAATGTTGCTGAGCCCACAAAGTGGAACATATTCTTGGAAAAAAAGCTTTATGATACAATTTCCTGCCTTTGAGGTTAACTCAGCCTTCCAAGGCATTGGTTGTTCAGTGGTAGAATTCTCGCCTGCCACACGGGAGGCCCGGGTTCGATTCCCGGCCAATGCAGGAAGTTTTGAACATGTCATTTTGACAAGTATGCAAACCCCTGAGGAGGAAATCTGTGTTAGATTGCCAGGCAAACAGAAATCTCTGGTCTTGGTCGAATTCTCAACTGACTCTTGAAAAATAAGACTTTGAACATTTACTCATTCTCAGTAGACTTTGGTGAATCCATTGCAGATTTCCAGTGTGTGAGGTGATTAACTTTTTGCAAGGCTTTAGTTGTTAAATGGGAAAGAGTAACCAACTTGTCAGTGACAACTGTCTTGAGTTTGGCATTTGTGACAATGTCCTGGGATTACCCACAAACGCCTCACCTGCAAACTAGTATTGTGTGGCTTGTGAGCGGTATAGAGCAAAATCGATTACATGTACGTGTTTGTGAGAGTCTCAGCTTTCCATAGCTGGGTCATAGTAGTTCCTAGCTCCAACCATTCAGTCTCTACAGATATTTTTGTTAGAAGGGTTTAAGCCCAACATTCCAAATTTAGGGTTAGTACCAATGCTCCACGTTTTTTCAAAGTTCCAACCCACCTGCTCCTCGTTAGTATAGTGGTGAGTATCCCCGCCTGTCACGCGGGAGACCGGGGTTCAATTCCCCGACGGGGAGAAAGTACTGCTCTTTTTTTAGGGTGAACAATGTTGTTGAGCCCACAAAGTGGAACATATTCTTGGAAAAAAAGCTTTATGATACAATTTCCTGCCTTTGAGGTTAACTCAGCCTTCCAAGGCATTGGTTGTTCAGTGGTAGAATTCTCGCCTGCCACGCGGGAGGCCCGGGTTCGATTCCCGGCCAATGCAGGAAGTTTTGAACATGTCATTTCGACAAGTATGCAAACCCCTGAGGAGGAAATCTGTGTTAGATTGCCAGGCAAACAGAAATCTCTTGGTCGAATTCTCAACTGACTCTTGAAAAATAAGACTTTGACCATTTACTCATTCTCAGTAGACTTTGGTGAATCCAATGCAGATTTCCAGTGTGTGAGGTGATTAACTTTTTGCAAGGCTTTAGTTGTTAAATGGGAAAGAGTAACCAACTTGTCAGTGACAACTGTCTTGAGTTTGGCATTTGTGACAATGTCCTGGGATTACCCACAAACGCCTCACCTGCAAACTAGTATTGTGTGGCTTGTGAGCGGTATAGAGCAAAGTCGATTACATGTACGTGTTTGTGAGAGTCTCAGCTTTCCATAGCTGGGTCATAGTAGTTCCTAGCTCCAACCATTCAGTCTCTACAGATATTTTTGTTAGAAGGGTTTAAGCCCAACATTCCAAATTTAGGGTTAGTACCAATGCTCCACGTTTTTTCAAAGTTCCAACCCACCTGCTCCTCGTTAGTATAGTGGTGAGTATCCCCGCCTGTCACGCGGGAGACCGGGGTTCAATTCCCCGACGGGGAGAAAGTACTGCTCTTTTTTTAGGGTGAATAATGTTGCTGAGCCCACAAAGTGGAACATATTCTTGGAAAAAAAGCTTTATGATACAATTTCCTGCCTTTGAGGTTAACTCAGCCTTCCAAGGCATTGGTTGTTCAGTGGTAGAATTCTCGCCTGCCACGCGGGAGGCCCGGGTTCGATTCCCGGCCAATGCAGGAAGTTTTGAACATGTCATTTCGACAAGTATGCAAACCCCTGAGGAGGAAATCTGTGTTAGATTGCCAGGCAAACAGAAATCTCTTGGTCGAATTCTCAACTGACTCTTGAAAAATAAGACTTTGAACATTTACTCATTCTCAGTAGACTTTGGTGAATCCATTGCAGATTTCCAGTGTGTGAGGTGATTAACTTTTTGCAAGGCTTTAGTTGTTAAATGGGAAAGAGTAACCAACTTGTCAGTGACAACTGTCTTGAGTTTGGCATTTGTGACAATGTCCTGGGATTACCCACAAACGCCTCACCTGCAAACTAGTATTGTGTGGCTTGTGAGCGGTATAGAGCAAAATCGATTACATGTACGTGTTTGTGAGAGTCTCAGCTTTCCATAGCTGGGTCATAGTAGTTCCTAGCTCCAACCATTCAGTCTCTACAGATATTTTTGTTAGAAGGGTTTAAGCCCAACATTCCAAATTTAGGGTTAGTACCAATGCTCCACGTTTTTTTCAAAGTTCCAACCCACCTGCTCCTCGTTAGTATAGTGGTGAGTATCCCCGCCTGTCACGCGGGAGACCGGGGTTCAATTCCCCGACGGGGAGAAAGTACTGCTCTTTTTTTAGGGTGAACAATGTTGTTGAGCCCACAAAGTGGAACATATTCTTGGAAAAAAAGCTTTATGATACAATTTCCTGCCTTTGAGGTTAACTCAGCCTTCCAAGGCATTGGTTGTTCAGTGGTAGAATTCTCGCCTGCCACGCGGGAGGCCCGGGTTCGATTCCCGGCCAATGCAGGAAGTTTTGAACATGTCATTTCGACAAGTATGCAAACCCCTGAGGAGGAAATCTGTGTTAGATTGCCAGGCAAACAGAAATCTCTTGGTCGAATTCTCAACTGACTCTTGAAAAATAAGACTTTGAACATTTACTCATTCTCAGTAGACTTTGGTGAATCCATTGCAGATTTCCAGTGTGTGAGGTGATTAACTTTTTGCAAGGCTTTAGTTGTTAAATGGGAAAGAGTAACCAACTTGTCAGTGACAACTGTCTTGAGTTTGGCATTTGTGACAATGTCCTGGGATTACCCACAAACGCCTCACCTGCAAACTAGTATTGTGTGGCTTGTGAGCGGTATAGAGCAAAATCGATTACATGTACGTGTTTGTGAGAGTCTCAGCTTTCCATAGCTGGGTCATAGTAGTTCCTAGCTCCAACCATTCAGTCTCTACAGATATTTTTGTTAGAAGGGTTTAAGCCCAACATTCCAAATTTAGGGTTAGTACCAATGCTCCACGTTTTTTCAAAGGCCCAACCCACCTGCTCCTCGTTAGTATAGTGGTGAGTATCCCCGCCTGTCACGCGGGAGACCGGGGTTCAATTCCCCGACGGGGAGAAAGTACAGCTCTTTTTTTAGGGTGAATAATGTTGCTGAGCCCACAAAGTGGAACATATTCTTGGAAAAAAAGCTTTATGATACAATTTCCTGCCTTTGAGGTTAACTCAGCCTTCCAAGGCATTGGTTGTTCAGTGGTAGAATTCTCGCCTGCCACGCGGGAGGCCCGGGTTCGATTCCCGGCCAATGCAGGAAGTTTTGAACATGTCATTTCGACAAGTATGCAAACCCCTGAGGAGGAAATCTGTGTTAGATTGCCAGGCAAACAGAAATCTCTGGTCTTGGTCGAATTCTCAACTGACTCTTGAAAAATAAGACTTTGAACATTTACTCATTCTCAGTAGACTTTGGTGAATCCATTGCAGATTTCCAGTGTGTGAGGTGATTAACTTTTTGCAAGGCTTTAGTTGTTAAATGGGAAAGAGTAACCAACTTGTCAGTGACAACTGTCTTGAGTTTGGCATTTGTGACAATGTCCTGGGATTACCCACAAACGCCTCACCTGCAAACTAGTATTGTGTGGCTTGTGAGCGGTATAGAACAAAATCGATTACATGTACGTGTTTGTGAGAGTCTCAGCTTTCCATAGCTGGGTCATAGTAGTTCCTAGCTCCAACCATTCAGTCTCTACAGATATTTTTGTTAGAAGGGTTTAAGCCCAACATTCCAAATTTAGGGTTAGTACCAATGCTCCACGTTTTTTCAAAGTTCCAACCCACCTGCTCCTCGTTAGTATAGTGGTGAGTATCCCCGCCTGTCACGCGGGAGACCGGGGTTCAATTCCCCGACGGGGAGAAAGTACTGCTCTTTTTTTAGGGTGAACAATGTTGTTGAGCCCACAAAGTGGAACATATTCTTGGAAAAAAAGCTTTATGATACAATTTCCTGCCTTTGAGGTTAACTCAGCCTTCCAAGGCATTGGTTGTTCAGTGGTAGAATTCTCGCCTGCCACGCGGGAGGCCCGGGTTCGATTCCCGGCCAATGCAGGAAGTTTTGAACATGTCATTTCGACAAGTATGCAAACCCCTGAGGAGGAAATCTGTGTTAGATTGCCAGGCAAACAGAAATCTCTTGGTCGAATTCTCAACTGACTCTTGAAAAATAAGACTTTGAACATTTACTCATTCTCAGTAGACTTTGGTGAATCCATTGCAGATTTCCAGTGTGTGAGGTGATTAACTTTTTGCAAGGCTTTAGTTGTTAAATGGGAAAGAGTAACCAACTTGTCAGTGACAACTGTCTTGAGTTTGGCATTTGTGACAATGTCCTGGGATTACCCACAAACGCCTCACCTGCAAACTAGTATTGTGTGGCTTGTGAGCGGTATAGAGCAAAATCGATTACATGTACGTGTTTGTGAGAGTCTCAGCTTTCCATAGCTGGGTCATAGTAGTTCCTAGCTCCAACCATTCAGTCTCTACAGATATTTTTGTTAGAAGGGTTTAAGCCCAACATTCCAAATTTAGGGTTAGTACCAATGCTCCACGTTTTTTCAAAGGCCCAACCCACCTGCTCCTCGTTAGTATAGTGGTGAGTATCCCCGCCTGTCACGCGGGAGACCGGGGTTCAATTCCCCGACGGGGAGAAAGTACAGCTCTTTTTTTAGGGTGAATAATGTTGCTGAGCCCACAAAGTGGAACATATTCTTGGAAAAAAAGCTTTATGATACAATTTCCTGCCTTTGAGGTTAACTCAGCCTTCCAAGGCATTGGTTGTTCAGTGGTAGAATTCTCGCCTGCCACGCGGGAGGCCCGGGTTCGATTCCCGGCCAATGCAGGAAGTTTTGAACATGTCATTTCGACAAGTATGCAAACCCCTGAGGAGGAAATCTGTGTTAGATTGCCAGGCAAACAGAAATCTCTTGGTCGAATTCTCAACTGACTCTTGAAAAATAAGACTTTGAACATTTACTCATTCTCAGTAGACTTTGGTGAATCCATTGCAGATTTCCAGTGTGTGAGGTGATTAACTTTTTGCAAGGCTTTAGTTGTTAAATGGGAAAGAGTAACCAACTTGTCAGTGACAACTGTCTTGAGTTTGGCATTTGTGACAATGTCCTGGGATTACCCACAAACGCCTCACCTGCAAACTAGTATTGTGTGGCTTGTGAGCGGTATAGAGCAAAATCGATTACATGTACGTGTTTGTGAGAGTCTCAGCTTTCCATAGCTGGGTCATAGTAGTTCCTAGCTCCAACCATTCAGTCTCTACAGATATTTTTGTTAGAAGGGTTTAAGCCCAACATTCCAAATTTAGGGTTAGTACCAATGCTCCACGTTTTTTCAAAGTTTCAACCCACCTGCTCCTCGTTAGTATAGTGGTGAGTATCCCCGCCTGTCACGCGGGAGACTGGGGTTCAATTCCCCGACGGGGAGAAAGTACTGCTCTTTTTTTAGGATGAACAATGTTGTTGAGCCCACAAAGTGGAACATATTCTTGGAAAAAAAGCTTTATGATACAATTTCCTGCCTTTGAGGTTAACTCAGCCTTCCAAGGCATTGGTTGTTCAGTGGTAGAATTCTCGCCTGCCACGCGGGAGGCCCGGGTTCGATTCCCGGCCAATGCAGGAAGTTTTGAACATGTCATTTCGACAAGTATGCAAACCCCTGAGGAGGAAATCTGTGTTAGATTGCCAGGCAAACAGAAATCTCTGGTCTTGGTCGAATTCTCAACTGACTCTTGAAAAATAAGACTTTGAACATTTACTCATTCTCAGTAGACTTTGGTGAATCCATTGCAGATTTCCAGTGTGTGAGGTGATTAACTTTTTGCAAGGCTTTAGTTGTTAAATGGGAAAGAGTAACCAACTTGTCAGTGACAACTGTCTTGAGTTTGGCATTTGTGACAATGTCCTGGGATTACCCACAAACGCCTCACCTGCAAACTAGTATTGTGTGGCTTGTGAGCGGTATAGAGCAAAATCGATTACATGTACGTGTTTGTGAGAGTCTCAGCTTTCCATAGCTGGGTCATAGTAGTTCCTAGCTCCAACCATTCAGTCTCTACAGATATTTTTGTTAGAAGGGTTTAAGCCCAACATTCCAAATTTAGGGTTAGTACCAATGCTCCACGTTTTTTCAAAGGCCCAACCCACCTGCTCCTCGTTAGTATAGTGGTGAGTATCCCCGCCTGTCACGCGGGAGACCGGGGTTCAATTCCCCGACGGGGAGAAAGTACAGCTCTTTTTTTAGGGTGAATAATGTTGCTGAGCCCACAAAGTGGAACATATTCTTGGAAAAAAAGCTTTATGATACAATTTCCTGCCTTTGAGGTTAACTCAGCCTTCCAAGGCATTGGTTGTTCAGTGGTAGAATTCTCGCCTGCCACGCGGGAGGCCCGGGTTCGATTCCCGGCCAATGCAGGAAGTTTTGAACATGTCATTTCGACAAGTATGCAAACCCCTGAGGAGGAAATCTGTGTTAGATTGCCAGGCAAACAGAAATCTCTTGGTCGAATTCTCAACTGACTCTTGAAAAATAAGACTTTGAACATTTACTCATTCTCAGTAGACTTTGGTGAATCCATTGCAGATTTCCAGTGTGTGAGGTGATTAACTTTTTGCAAGGCTTTAGTTGTTAAATGGGAAAGAGTAACCAACTTGTCAGTGACAACTGTCTTGAGTTTGGCATTTGTGACAATGTCCTGGGATTACCCACAAACGCCTCACCTGCAAACTAGTATTGTGTGGCTTGTGAGCGGTATAGAGCAAAATCGATTACATGTACGTGTTTGTGAGAGTCTCAGCTTTCCATAGCTGGGTCATAGTAGTTCCTAGCTCCAACCATTCAGTCTCTACAGATATTTTTGTTAGAAGGGTTTAAGCCCAACATTCCAAATTTAGGGTTAGTACCAATGCTCCACGTTTTTTCAAAGTTTCAACCCACCTGCTCCTCGTTAGTATAGTGGTGAGTATCCCCGCCTGCCACACGGGAGGCCCGGGTTCGATTCCCGGCCAATGCAGGAAGTTTTGAACATGTCATTTCGACAAGTATGCAAACCCCTGAGGAGGAAATCTGTGTTAGATTGCCAGGCAAACAGAAATCTCTGGTCTTGGTCGAATTCTCAACTGACTCTTGAAAAATAAGACTTTGAACATTTACTCATTCTCAGTAGACTTTGGTGAATCCATTGCAGATTTCCAGTGTGTGAGGTGATTAACTTTTTGCAAGGCTTTAGTTGTTAAATGGGAAAGAGTAACCAACTTGTCAGTGACAACTGTCTTGAGTTTGGCATTTGTGACAATGTCCTGGGATTACCCACAAACGCCTCACCTGCAAACTAGTATTGTGTGGCTTGTGAGCGGTATAGAGCAAAATCGATTACATGTACGTGTTTGTGAGAGTCTCAGCTTTCCATAGCTGGGTCATAGTAGTTCCTAGCTCCAACCATTCAGTCTCTACAGATATTTTTGTTAGAAGGGTTTAAGCCCAACATTCCAAATTTAGGGTTAGTACCAATGCTCCACGTTTTTTCAAAGTTCCAACCCACCTGCTCCTCGTTAGTATAGTGGTGAGTATCCCCGCCTGTCACGCGGGAGACCGGGGTTCAATTCCCCGACGGGGAGAAAGTACTGCTCTTTTTTTAGGGTGAACAATGTTGTTGAGCCCACAAAGTGGAACATATTCTTGGAAAAAAAGCTTTATGATACAATTTCCTGCCTTTGAGGTTAACTCAGCCTTCCAAGGCATTGGTTGTTCAGTGGTAGAATTCTCGCCTGCCACGCGGGAGGCCCGGGTTCGATTCCCGGCCAATGCAGGAAGTTTTGAACATGTCATTTCGACAAGTATGCAAACCCCTGAGGAGGAAATCTGTGTTAGATTGCCAGGCAAACAGAAATCTCTTGGTCGAATTCTCAACTGACTCTTGAAAAATAAGACTTTGAACATTTACTCATTCTCAGTAGACTTTGGTGAATCCATTGCAGATTTCCAGTGTGTGAGGTGATTAACTTTTTGCAAGGCTTTAGTTGTTAAATGGGAAAGAGTAACCAACTTGTCAGTGACAACTGTCTTGAGTTTGGCATTTGTGACAATGTCCTGGGATTACCCACAAACGCCTCACCTGCAAACTAGTATTGTGTGGCTTGTGAGCGGTATAGAGCAAAATCGATTACATGTACGTGTTTGTGAGAGTCTCAGCTTTCCATAGCTGGGTCATAGTAGTTCCTAGCTCCAACCATTCAGTCTCTACAGATATTTTTGTTAGAAGGGTTTAAGCCCAACATTCCAAATTTAGGGTTAGTACCAATGCTCCACGTTTTTTCAAAGGCCCAACCCACCTGCTCCTCGTTAGTATAGTGGTGAGTATCCCCGCCTGTCACGCGGGAGACCGGGGTTCAATTCCCCGACGGGGAGAAAGTACTGCTCTTTTTTTAGGGTGAACAATGTTGTTGAGCCCACAAAGTGGAACATATTCTTGGAAAAAAAGCTTTATGATACAATTTCCTGCCTTTGAGGTTAACTCAGCCTTCCAAGGCATTGGTTGTTCAGTGGTAGAATTCTCGCCTGCCACGCGGGAGGCCCGGGTTCGATTCCCGGCCAATGCAGGAAGTTTTGAACATGTCATTTCGACAAGTATGCAAACCCCTGAGGAGGAAATCTGTGTTAGATTGCCAGGCAAACAGAAATCTCTTGGTCGAATTCTCAACTGACTCTTGAAAAATAAGACTTTGAACATTTACTCATTCTCAGTAGACTTTGGTGAATCCATTGCAGATTTCCAGTGTGTGAGGTGATTAACTTTTTGCAAGGCTTTAGTTGTTAAATGGGAAAGAGTAACCAACTTGTCAGTGACAACTGTCTTGAGTTTGGCATTTGTGACAATGTCCTGGGATTACCCACAAACGCCTCACCTGCAAACTAGTATTGTGTGGCTTGTGAGCGGTATAGAGCAAAATCGATTACATGTACGTGTTTGTGAGAGTCTCAGCTTTCCATAGCTGGGTCATAGTAGTTCCTAGCTCCAACCATTCAGTCTCTACAGATATTTTTGTTAGAAGGGTTTAAGCCCAACATTCCAAATTTAGGGTTAGTACCAATGCTCCACGTTTTTTCAAAGTTTCAACCCACCTGCTCCTCGTTAGTATAGTGGTGAGTATCCCCGCCTGTCACGCGGGAGACTGGGGTTCAATTCCCCGACGGGGAGAAAGTACTGCTCTTTTTTTAGGATGAACAATGTTGTTGAGCCCACAAAGTGGAACATATTCTTGGAAAAAAAGCTTTATGATACAATTTCCTGCCTTTGAGGTTAACTCAGCCTTCCAAGGCATTGGTTGTTCAGTGGTAGAATTCTCGCCTGCCACGCGGGAGGCCCGGGTTCGATTCCCGGCCAATGCAGGAAGTTTTGAA
The DNA here is from genome assembly GCF_057628025.1 of Oncorhynchus mykiss. NCBI lineage: Eukaryota > Metazoa > Chordata > Actinopteri > Salmoniformes > Salmonidae > Oncorhynchus > Oncorhynchus mykiss. The sequence continues at coordinate 48,754,696 of NC_143026.1, forward strand.
CATGTCATTTCGACAAGTATGCAAACCCCTGAGGAGGAAATCTGTGTTAGATTGCCAGGCAAACAGAAATCTCTGGTCTTGGTCGAATTCTCAACTGACTCTTGAAAAATAAGACTTTGAACATTTACTCATTCTCAGTAGACTTTGGTGAATCCATTGCAGATTTCCAGTGTGTGAGGTGATTAACTTTTTGCAAGGCTTTAGTTGTTAAATGGGAAAGAGTAACCAACTTGTCAGTGACAACTGTCTTGAGTTTGGCATTTGTGACAATGTCCTGGGATTACCCACAAACGCCTCACCTGCAAACTAGTATTGTGTGGCTTGTGAGCGGTATAGAGCAAAATCGATTACATGTACGTGTTTGTGAGAGTCTCAGCTTTCCATAGCTGGGTCATAGTAGTTCCTAGCTCCAACCATTCAGTCTCTACAGATATTTTTGTTAGAAGGGTTTAAGCCCAACATTCCAAATTTAGGGTTAGTACCAATGCTCCACGTTTTTTCAAAGTTCCAACCCACCTGCTCCTTGTTAGTATAGTGGTGAGTATCCCCGCCTGTCACGCGGGAGACCGGGGTTCAATTCCCCGACGGGGAGAAAGTACTGCTCTTTTTTTAGGGTGAACAATGTTGTTGAGCCCACAAAGTGGAACATATTCTTGGAAAAAAAGCTTTATGATACAATTTCCTGCCTTTGAGGTTAACTCAGCCTTCCAAGGCATTGGTTGTTCAGTGGTAGAATACTCGCCTGCCACGCGGGAGGCCCGGGTTCGATTCCCGGCCAATGCAGGAAGTTTTGAACATGTCATTTCGACAAGTATGCAAACCCCTGAGGAGGAAATCTGTGTTAGATTGCCAGGCAAACAGAAATCTCTTGGTCGAATTCTCAACTGACTCTTGAAAAATAAGACTTTGAACATTTACTCATTCTCAGTAGACTTTGGTGAATCCATTGCAGATTTCCAGTGTGTGAGGTGATTAACTTTTTGCAAGGCTTTAGTTGTTAAATGGGAAAGAGTAACCAACTTGTCAGTGACAACTGTCTTGAGTTTGGCATTTGTGACAATGTCCTGGGATTACCCACAAACGCCTCACCTGCAAACTAGTATTGTGTGGCTTGTGAGCGGTATAGAGCAAAATCGATTACATGTACGTGTTTGTGAGAGTCTCAGCTTTCCATAGCTGGGTCATAGTAGTTCCTAGCTCCAACCATTCAGTCTCTACAGATATTTTTGTTAGAAGGGTTTAAGCCCAACATTCCAAATTTAGGGTTAGTACCAATGCTCCACGTTTTTTCAAAGTTCCAACCCACCTGCTCCTTGTTAGTATAGTGGTGAGTATCCCCGCCTGTCACGCGGGAGACCGGGGTTCAATTCCCCGACGGGGAGAAAGTACTGCTCTTTTTTTAGGGTGAACAATGTTGTTGAGCCCACAAAGTGGAACATATTCTTGGAAAAAAAGCTTTATGATACAATTTCCTGCCTTTGAGGTTAACTCAGCCTTCCAAGGCATTGGTTGTTCAGTGGTAGAATTCTCGCCTACCACGCGGGAGGCCCGGGTTCGATTCCCGGCCAATGCAGGAAGTTTTGAACATGTCATTTCGACAAGTATGCAAACCCCTGAGGAGGAAATCTGTGTTAGATTGCCAGGCAAACAGAAATCTCTTGGTCGAATTCTCAACTGACTCTTGAAAAATAAGACTTTGAACATTTACTCATTCTCAGTAGACTTTGGTGAATCCATTGCAGATTTCCAGTGTGTGAGGTGATTAACTTTTTGCAAGGCTTTAGTTGTTAAATGGGAAAGAGTAACCAACTTGTCAGTGACAACTGTCTTGAGTTTGGCATTTGTGACAATGTCCTGGGATTACCCACAAACGCCTCACCTGCAAACTAGTATTGTGTGGCTTGTGAGCGGTATAGAGCAAAATCGATTACATGTACGTGTTTGTGAGAGTCTCAGCTTTCCATAGCTGGGTCATAGTAGTTCCTAGCTCCAACCATTCAGTCTCTACAGATATTTTTGTTAGAAGGGTTTAAGCCCAACATTCCAAATTTAGGGTTAGTACCAATGCTCCACGTTTTTTCAAAGGCCCAACCCACCTGCTCCTCGTTAGTATAGTGGTGAGTATCCCCGCCTGTCACGCGGGAGACCGGGGTTCAATTCCCCGACGGGGAGAAAGTACAGCTCTTTTTTTAGGGTGAATAATGTTGCTGAGCCCACAAAGTGGAACATATTCTTGGAAAAAAAGCTTTATGATACAATTTCCTGCCTTTGAGGTTAACTCAGCCTTCCAAGGCATTGGTTGTTCAGTGGTAGAATTCTCGCCTGCCACACGGGAGGCCCGGGTTCGATTCCCGGCCAATGCAGGAAGTTTTGAACATGTCATTTCGACAAGTATGCAAACCCCTGAGGAGGAAATCTGTGTTAGATTGCCAGGCAAACAGAAATCTCTGGTCTTGGTCGAATTCTCAACTGACTCTTGAAAAATAAGACTTTGAACATTTACTCATTCTCAGTAGACTTTGGTGAATCCATTGCAGATTTCCAGTGTGTGAGGTGATTAACTTTTTGCAAGGCTTTAGTTGTTAAATGGGAAAGAGTAACCAACTTGTCAGTGACAACTGTCTTGAGTTTGGCATTTGTGACAATGTCCTGGGATTACCCACAAACGCCTCACCTGCAAACTAGTATTGTGTGGCTTGTGAGCGGTATAGAGCAAAATCGATTACATGTACGTGTTTGTGAGAGTCTCAGCTTTCCATAGCTGGGTCATAGTAGTTCCTAGCTCCAACCATTCAGTCTCTACAGATATTTTTGTTAGAAGGGTTTAAGCCCAACATTCCAAATTTAGGGTTAGTACCAATGCTCCACGTTTTTTCAAAGGCCCAACCCACCTGCTCCTCGTTAGTATAGTGGTGAGTATCCCCGCCTGTCACGCGGGAGACCGGGGTTCAATTCCCCGACGGGGAGAAAGTACAGCTCTTTTTTTAGGGTGAATAATGTTGCTGAGCCCACAAAGTGGAACATATTCTTGGAAAAAAAGCTTTATGATACAATTTCCTGCCTTTGAGGTTAACTCAGCCTTCCAAGGCATTGGTTGTTCAGTGGTAGAATTCTCGCCTGCCACACGGGAGGCCCGGGTTCGATTCCCGGCCAATGCAGGAAGTTTTGAACATGTCATTTCGACAAGTATGCAAACCCCTGAGGAGGAAATCTGTGTTAGATTGCCAGGCAAACAGAAATCTCTGGTCTTGGTCGAATTCTCAACTGACTCTTGAAAAATAAGACTTTGAACATTTACTCATTCTCAGTAGACTTTGGTGAATCCATTGCAGATTTCCAGTGTGTGAGGTGATTAACTTTTTGCAAGGCTTTAGTTGTTAAATGGGAAAGAGTAACCAACTTGTCAGTGACAACTGTCTTGAGTTTGGCATTTGTGACAATGTCCTGGGATTACCCACAAACGCCTCACCTGCAAACTAGTATTGTGTGGCTTGTGAGCGGTATAGAGCAAAATCGATTACATGTACGTGTTTGTGAGAGTCTCAGCTTTCCATAGCTGGGTCATAGTAGTTCCTAGCTCCAACCATTCAGTCTCTACAGATATTTTTGTTAGAAGGGTTTAAGCCCAACATTCCAAATTTAGGGTTAGTACCAATGCTCCACGTTTTTTCAAAGTTCCAACCCACCTGCTCCTTGTTAGTATAGTGGTGAGTATCCCCGCCTGTCACGCGGGAGACCGGGGTTCAATTCCCCGACGGGGAGAAAGTACTGCTCTTTTTTTAGGGTGAACAATGTTGTTGAGCCCACAAAGTGGAACATATTCTTGGAAAAAAAGCTTTATGATACAATTTCCTGCCTTTGAGGTTAACTCAGCCTTCCAAGGCATTGGTTGTTCAGTGGTAGAATTCTCGCCTGCCACGCGGGAGGCCCGGGTTCGATTCCCGGCCAATGCAGGAAGTTTTGAACATGTCATTTCGACAAGTATGCAAACCCCTGAGGAGGAAATCTGTGTTAGATTGCCAGGCAAACAGAAATCTCTTGGTCGAATTCTCAACTGACTCTTGAAAAATAAGACTTTGAACATTTACTCATTCTCAGTAGACTTTGGTGAATCCATTGCAGATTTCCAGTGTGTGAGGTGATTAACTTTTTGCAAGGCTTTAGTTGTTAAATGGGAAAGAGTAACCAACTTGTCAGTGACAACTGTCTTGAGTTTGGCATTTGTGACAATGTCCTGGGATTACCCACAAACGCCTCACCTGCAAACTAGTATTGTGTGGCTTGTGAGCGGTATAGAGCAAAATCGATTACATGTACGTGTTTGTGAGAGTCTCAGCTTTCCATAGCTGGGTCATAGTAGTTCCTAGCTCCAACCATTCAGTCTCTACAGATATTTTTGTTAGAAGGGTTTAAGCCCAACATTCCAAATTTAGGGTTAGTACCAATGCTCCACGTTTTTTCAAAGTTTCAACCCACCTGCTCCTCGTTAGTATAGTGGTGAGTATCCCCGCCTGTCACGCGGGAGACTGGGGTTCAATTCCCCGACGGGGAGAAAGTACTGCTCTTTTTTTAGGGTGAACAATGTTGTTGAGCCCACAAAGTGGAACATATTCTTGGAAAAAAAGCTTTATGATACAATTTCCTGCCTTTGAGGTTAACTCAGCCTTCCAAGGCATTGGTTGTTCAGTGGTAGAATTCTCGCCTGCCACGCGGGAGGCCCGGGTTCGATTCCCGGCCAATGCAGGAAGTTTTGAACATGTCATTTCGACAAGTATGCAAACCCCTGAGGAGGAAATCTGTGTTAGATTGCCAGGCAAACAGAAATCTCTTGGTCGAATTCTCAACTGACTCTTGAAAAATAAGACTTTGAACATTTACTCATTCTCAGTAGACTTTGGTGAATCCATTGCAGATTTCCAGTGTGTGAGGTGATTAACTTTTTGCAAGGCTTTAGTTGTTAAATGGGAAAGAGTAACCAACTTGTCAGTGACAACTGTCTTGAGTTTGGCATTTGTGACAATGTCCTGGGATTACCCACAAACGCCTCACCTGCAAACTAGTATTGTGTGGCTTGTGAGCGGTATAGAGCAAAATCGATTACATGTACGTGTTTGTGAGAGTCTCAGCTTTCCATAGCTGGGTCATAGTAGTTCCTAGCTCCAACCATTCAGTCTCTACAGATATTTTTGTTAGAAGGGTTTAAGCCCAACATTCCAAATTTAGGGTTAGTACCAATGCTCCACGTTTTTTCAAAGGCCCAACCCACCTGCTCCTCGTTAGTATAGTGGTGAGTATCCCCGCCTGTCACGCGGGAGACCGGGGTTCAATTCCCCGACGGGGAGAAAGTACAGCTCTTTTTTTAGGGTGAATAATGTTGCTGAGCCCACAAAGTGGAACATATTCTTGGAAAAAAAGCTTTATGATACAATTTCCTGCCTTTGAGGTTAACTCAGCCTTCCAAGGCATTGGTTGTTCAGTGGTAGAATTCTCGCCTGCCACACGGGAGGCCCGGGTTCGATTCCCGGCCAATGCAGGAAGTTTTGAACATGTCATTTCGACAAGTATGCAAACCCCTGAGGAGGAAATCTGTGTTAGATTGCCAGGCAAACAGAAATCTCTGGTCTTGGTCGAATTCTCAACTGACTCTTGAAAAATAAGACTTTGAACATTTACTCATTCTCAGTAGACTTTGGTGAATCCATTGCAGATTTCCAGTGTGTGAGGTGATTAACTTTTTGCAAGGCTTTAGTTGTTAAATGGGAAAGAGTAACCAACTTGTCAGTGACAACTGTCTTGAGTTTGGCATTTGTGACAATGTCCTGGGATTACCCACAAACGCCTCACCTGCAAACTAGTATTGTGTGGCTTGTGAGCGGTATAGAGCAAAATCGATTACATGTACGTGTTTGTGAGAGTCTCAGCTTTCCATAGCGGGGTCATAGTAGTTCCTAGCTCCAACCATTCAGTCTCTACAGATATTTTTGTTAGAAGGGTTTAAGCCCAACATTCCAAATTTAGGGTTAGTACCAATGCTCCACGTTTTTTCAAAGTTCCAACCCACCTGCTCCTCGTTAGTATAGTGGTGAGTATCCCCGCCTGTCACGCGGGAGACCGGGGTTCAATTCCCCGACGGGGAGAAAGTACTGCTCTTTTTTTAGGGTGAACAATGTTGTTGAGCCCACAAAGTGGAACATATTCTTGGAAAAAAAGCTTTATGATACAATTTCCTGCCTTTGAGGTTAACTCAGCCTTCCAAGGCATTGGTTGTTCAGTGGTAGAATTCTCGCCTGCCACGCGGGAGGCCCGGGTTCGATTCCCGGCCAATGCAGGAAGTTTTGAACATGTCATTTCGACAAGTATGCAAACCCCTGAGGAGGAAATCTGTGTTAGATTGCCAGGCAAACAGAAATCTCTTGGTCGAATTCTCAACTGACTCTTGAAAAATAAGACTTTGAACATTTACTCATTCTCAGTAGACTTTGGTGAATCCATTGCAGATTTCCAGTGTGTGAGGTGATTAACTTTTTGCAAGGCTTTAGTTGTTAAATGGGAAAGAGTAACCAACTTGTCAGTGACAACTGTCTTGAGTTTGGCATTTGTGACAATGTCCTGGGATTACCCACAAACGCCTCACCTGCAAACTAGTATTGTGTGGCTTGTGAGCGGTATAGAGCAAAATCGATTACATGTACGTGTTTGTGAGAGTCTCAGCTTTCCATAGCTGGGTCATAGTAGTTCCTAGCTCCAACCATTCAGTCTCTACAGATATTTTTGTTAGAAGGGTTTAAGCCCAACATTCCAAATTTAGGGTTAGTACCAATGCTCCACGTTTTTTCAAAGTTTCAACCCACCTGCTCCTCGTTAGTATAGTGGTGAGTATCCCCGCCTGTCACGCGGGAGACTGGGGTTCAATTCCCCGACGGGGAGAAAGTACTGCTCTTTTTTTAGGGTGAACAATGTTGTTGAGCCCACAAAGTGGAACATATTCTTGGAAAAAAAGCTTTATGATACAATTTCCTGCCTTTGAGGTTAACTCAGCCTTCCAAGGCATTGGTTGTTCAGTGGTAGAATTCTCGCCTGCCACGCGGGAGGCCCGGGTTCGATTCCCGGCCAATGCAGGAAGTTTTGAACATGTCATTTCGACAAGTATGCAAACCCCTGAGGAGGAAATCTGTGTTAGATTGCCAGGCAAACAGAAATCTCTTGGTCGAATTCTCAACTGACTCTTGAAAAATAAGACTTTGAACATTTACTCATTCTCAGTAGACTTTGGTGAATCCATTGCAGATTTCCAGTGTGTGAGGTGATTAACTTTTTGCAAGGCTTTAGTTGTTAAATGGGAAAGAGTAACCAACTTGTCAGTGACAACTGTCTTGAGTTTGGCATTTGTGACAATGTCCTGGGATTACCCACAAACGCCTCACCTGCAAACTAGTATTGTGTGGCTTGTGAGCGGTATAGAGCAAAATCGATTACATGTACGTGTTTGTGAGAGTCTCAGCTTTCCATAGCTGGGTCATAGTAGTTCCTAGCTCCAACCATTCAGTCTCTACAGATATTTTTGTTAGAAGGGTTTAAGCCCAACATTCCAAATTTAGGGTTAGTACCAATGCTCCACGTTTTTTCAAAGTTTCAACCCACCTGCTCCTCGTTAGTATAGTGGTGAGTATCCCCGCCTGTCACGCGGGAGACTGGGGTTCAATTCCCCGACGGGGAGAAAGTACTGCTCTTTTTTTAGGGTGAACAATGTTGTTGAGCCCACAAAGTGGAACATATTCTTGGAAAAAAAGCTTTATGATACAATTTCCTGCCTTTGAGGTTAACTCAGCCTTCCAAGGCATTGGTTGTTCAGTGGTAGAATTCTCGCCTGCCACGCGGGAGGCCCGGGTTCGATTCCCGGCCAATGCAGGAAGTTTTGAACATGTCATTTCGACAAGTATGCAAACCCCTGAGGAGGAAATCTGTGTTAGATTGCCAGGCAAACAGAAATCTCTTGGTCGAATTCTCAACTGACTCTTGAAAAATAAGACTTTGAACATTTACTCATTCTCAGTAGACTTTGGTGAATCCATTGCAGATTTCCAGTGTGTGAGGTGATTAACTTTTTGCAAGGCTTTAGTTGTTAAATGGGAAAGAGTAACCAACTTGTCAGTGACAACTGTCTTGAGTTTGGCATTTGTGACAATGTCCTGGGATTACCCACAAACGCCTCACCTGCAAACTAGTATTGTGTGGCTTGTGAGCGGTATAGAGCAAAATCGATTACATGTACGTGTTTGTGAGAGTCTCAGCTTTCCATAGCTGGGTCATAGTAGTTCCTAGCTCCAACCATTCAGTCTCTACAGATATTTTTGTTAGAAGGGTTTAAGCCCAACATTCCAAATTTAGGGTTAGTACCAATGCTCCACGTTTTTTCAAAGTTTCAACCCACCTGCTCCTCGTTAGTATAGTGGTGAGTATCCCCGCCTGCCACACGGGAGGCCCGGGTTCGATTCCCGGCCAATGCAGGAAGTTTTGAACATGTCATTTCGACAAGTATGCAAACCCCTGAGGAGGAAATCTGTGTTAGATTGCCAGGCAAACAGAAATCTCTGGTCTTGGTCGAATTCTCAACTGACTCTTGAAAAATAAGACTTTGAACATTTACTCATTCTCAGTAGACTTTGGTGAATCCATTGCAGATTTCCAGTGTGTGAGGTGATTAACTTTTTGCAAGGCTTTAGTTGTTAAATGGGAAAGAGTAACCAACTTGTCAGTGACAACTGTCTTGAGTTTGGCATTTGTGACAATGTCCTGGGATTACCCACAAACGCCTCACCTGCAAACTAGTATTGTGTGGCTTGTGAGCGGTATAGAGCAAAATCGATTACATGTACGTGTTTGTGAGAGTCTCAGCTTTCCATAGCTGGGTCATAGTAGTTCCTAGCTCCAACCATTCAGTCTCTACAGATATTTTTGTTAGAAGGGTTTAAGCCCAACATTCCAAATTTAGGGTTAGTACCAATGCTCCACGTTTTTTCAAAGTTCCAACCCACCTGCTCCTCGTTAGTATAGTGGTGAGTATCCCCGCCTGTCACGCGGGAGACCGGGGTTCAATTCCCCGACGGGGAGAAAGTACTGCTCTTTTTTTAGGGTGAACAATGTTGTTGAGCCCACAAAGTGGAACATATTCTTGGAAAAAAAGCTTTATGATACAATTTCCTGCCTTTGAGGTTAACTCAGCCTTCCAAGGCATTGGTTGTTCAGTGGTAGAATTCTCGCCTGCCACGCGGGAGGCCCGGGTTCGATTCCCGGCCAATGCAGGAAGTTTTGAACATGTCATTTCGACAAGTATGCAAACCCCTGAGGAGGAAATCTGTGTTAGATTGCCAGGCAAACAGAAATCTCTTGGTCGAATTCTCAACTGACTCTTGAAAAATAAGACTTTGAACATTTACTCATTCTCAGTAGACTTTGGTGAATCCATTGCAGATTTCCAGTGTGTGAGGTGATTAACTTTTTGCAAGGCTTTAGTTGTTAAATGGGAAAGAGTAACCAACTTGTCAGTGACAACTGTCTTGAGTTTGGCATTTGTGACAATGTCCTGGGATTACCCACAAACGCCTCACCTGCAAACTAGTATTGTGTGGCTTGTGAGCGGTATAGAGCAAAATCGATTACATGTACGTGTTTGTGAGAGTCTCAGCTTTCCATAGCTGGGTCATAGTAGTTCCTAGCTCCAACCATTCAGTCTCTACAGATATTTTTGTTAGAAGGGTTTAAGCCCAACATTCCAAATTTAGGGTTAGTACCAATGCTCCACGTTTTTTCAAAGGCCCAACCCACCTGCTCCTCGTTAGTATAGTGGTGAGTATCCCCGCCTGTCACGCGGGAGACCGGGGTTCAATTCCCCGACGGGGAGAAAGTACAGCTCTTTTTTTAGGGTGAATAATGTTGCTGAGCCCACAAAGTGGAACATATTCTTGGAAAAAAAGCTTTATGATACAATTTCCTGCCTTTGAGGTTAACTCAGCCTTCCAAGGCATTGGTTGTTCAGTGGTAGAATTCTCGCCTGCCACACGGGAGGCCCGGGTTCGATTCCCGGCCAATGCAGGAAGTTTTGAACATGTCATTTCGACAAGTATGCAAACCCCTGAGGAGGAAATCTGTGTTAGATTGCCAGGCAAACAGAAATCTCTGGTCTTGGTCGAATTCTCAACTGACTCTTGAAAAATAAGACTTTGAACATTTACTCATTCTCAGTAGACTTTGGTGAATCCATTGCAGATTTCCAGTGTGTGAGGTGATTAACTTTTTGCAAGGCTTTAGTTGTTAAATGGGAAAGAGTAACCAACTTGTCAGTGACAACTGTCTTGAGTTTGGCATTTGTGACAATGTCCTGGGATTACCCACAAACGCCTCACCTGCAAACTAGTATTGTGTGGCTTGTGAGCGGTATAGAGCAAAATCGATTACATGTACGTGTTTGTGAGAGTCTCAGCTTTCCATAGCTGGGTCATAGTAGTTCCTAGCTCCAACCATTCAGTCTCTACAGATATTTTTGTTAGAAGGGTTTAAGCCCAACATTCCAAATTTAGGGTTAGTACCAATGCTCCACGTTTTTTCAAAGGCCCAACCCACCTGCTCCTCGTTAGTATAGTGGTGAGTATCCCCGCCTGTCACGCGGGAGACCGGGGTTCAATTCCCCGACGGGGAGAAAGTACTGCTCTTTTTTTAGGGTGAACAATGTTGTTGAGCCCACAAAGTGGAACATATTCTTGGAAAAAAAGCTTTATGATACAATTTCCTGCCTTTGAGGTTAACTCAGCCTTCCAAGGCATTGGTTGTTCAGTGGTAGAATTCTCGCCTGCCACGCGGGAGGCCCGGGTTCGATTCCCGGCCAATGCAGGAAGTTTTGAACATGTCATTTCGACAAGTATGCAAACCCCTGAGGAGGAAATCTGTGTTAGATTGCCAGGCAAACAGAAATCTCTTGGTCGAATTCTCAACTGACTCTTGAAAAATAAGACTTTGAACATTTACTCATTCTCAGTAGACTTTGGTGAATCCATTGCAGATTTCCAGTGTGTGAGGTGATTAACTTTTTGCAAGGCTTTAGTTGTTAAATGGGAAAGAGTAACCAACTTGTCAGTGACAACTGTCTTGAGTTTGGCATTTGTGACAATGTCCTGGGATTACCCACAAACGCCTCACCTGCAAACTAGTATTGTGTGGCTTGTGAGCGGTATAGAGCAAAATCGATTACATGTACGTGTTTGTGAGAGTCTCAGCTTTCCATAGCTGGGTCATAGTAGTTCCTAGCTCCAACCATTCAGTCTCTACAGATATTTTTGTTAGAAGGGTTTAAGCCCAACATTCCAAATTTAGGGTTAGTACCAATGCTCCACGTTTTTTCAAAGTTTCAACCCACCTGCTCCTCGTTAGTATAGTGGTGAGTATCCCCGCCTGTCACGCGGGAGACTGGGGTTCAATTCCCCGACGGGGAGAAAGTACTGCTCTTTTTTTAGGATGAACAATGTTGTTGAGCCCACAAAGTGGAACATATTCTTGGAAAAAAAGCTTTATGATACAATTTCCTGCCTTTGAGGTTAACTCAGCCTTCCAAGGCATTGGTTGTTCAGTGGTAGAATTCTCGCCTGCCACGCGGGAGGCCCGGGTTCGATTCCCGGCCAATGCAGGAAGTTTTGAACATGTCATTTCGACAAGTATGCAAACCCCTGAGGAGGAAATCTGTGTTAGATTGCCAGGCAAACAGAAATCTCTGGTCTTGGTCGAATTCTCAACTGACTCTTGAAAAATAAGACTTTGAACATTTACTCATTCTCAGTAGACTTTGGTGAATCCATTGCAGATTTCCAGTGTGTGAGGTGATTAACTTTTTGCAAGGCTTTAGTTGTTAAATGGGAAAGAGTAACCAACTTGTCAGTGACAACTGTCTTGAGTTTGGCATTTGTGACAATGTCCTGGGATTACCCACAAACGCCTCACCTGCAAACTAGTATTGTGTGGCTTGTGAGCGGTATAGAGCAAAATCGATTACATGTACGTGTTTGTGAGAGTCTCAGCTTTCCATAGCTGGGTCATAGTAGTTCCTAGCTCCAACCATTCAGTCTCTACAGATATTTTTGTTAGAAGGGTTTAAGCCCAACATTCCAAATTTAGGGTTAGTACCAATGCTCCACGTTTTTTCAAAGTTCCAACCCACCTGCTCCTTGTTAGTATAGTGGTGAGTATCCCCGCCTGTCACGCGGGAGACCGGGGTTCAATTCCCCGACGGGGAGAAAGTACTGCTCTTTTTTTAGGGTGAACAATGTTGTTGAGCCCACAAAGTGGAACATATTCTTGGAAAAAAAGCTTTATGATACAATTTCCTGCCTTTGAGGTTAACTCAGCCTTCCAAGGCATTGGTTGTTCAGTGGTAGAATTCTCGCCTGCCACGCGGGAGGCCCGGGTTCGATTCCCGGCCAATGCAGGAAGTTTTGAACATGTCATTTCGACAAGTATGCAAACCCCTGAGGAGGAAATCTGTGTTAGATTGCCAGGCAAACAGAAATCTCTTGGTCGAATTCTCAACTGACTCTTGAAAAATAAGACTTTGAACATTTACTCATTCTCAGTAGACTTTGGTGAATCCATTGCAGATTTCCAGTGTGTGAGGTGATTAACTTTTTGCAAGGCTTTAGTTGTTAAATGGGAAAGAGTAACCAACTTGTCAGTGACAACTGTCTTGAGTTTGGCATTTGTGACAATGTCCTGGGATTACCCACAAACGCCTCACCTGCAAACTAGTATTGTGTGGCTTGTGAGCGGTATAGAGCAAAATCGATTACATGTACGTGTTTGTGAGAGTCTCAGCTTTCCATAGCTGGGTCATAGTAGTTCCTAGCTCCAACCATTCAGTCTCTACAGATATTTTTGTTAGAAGGGTTTAAGCCCAACATTCCAAATTTAGGGTTAGTACCAATGCTCCACGTTTTTTCAAAGTTCCAACCCACCTGCTCCTTGTTAGTATAGTGGTGAGTATCCCCGCCTGTCACGCGGGAGACCGGGGTTCAATTCCCCGACGGGGAGAAAGTACTGCTCTTTTTTTAGGGTGAACAATGTTGTTGAGCCCACAAAGTGGAACATATTCTTGGAAAAAAAGCTTTATGATACAATTTCCTGCCTTTGAGGTTAACTCAGCCTTCCAAGGCATTGGTTGTTCAGTGGTAGAATTCTCGCCTGCCACGCGGGAGGCCCGGGTTCGATTCCCGGCCAATGCAGGAAGTTTTGAACATGTCATTTCGACAAGTATGCAAACCCCTGAGGAGGAAATCTGTGTTAGATTGCCAGGCAAACAGAAATCTCTTGGTCGAATTCTCAACTGACTCTTGAAAAATAAGACTTTGAACATTTACTCATTCTCAGTAGACTTTGGTGAATCCATTGCAGATTTCCAGTGTGTGAGGTGATTAACTTTTTGCAAGGCTTTAGTTGTTAAATGGGAAAGAGTAACCAACTTGTCAGTGACAACTGTCTTGAGTTTGGCATTTGTGACAATGTCCTGGGATTACCCACAAACGCCTCACCTGCAAACTAGTATTGTGTGGCTTGTGAGCGGTATAGAGCAAAATCGATTACATGTACGTGTTTGTGAGAGTCTCAGCTTTCCATAGCTGGGTCATAGTAGTTCCTAGCTCCAACCATTCAGTCTCTACAGATATTTTTGTTAGAAGGGTTTAAGCCCAACATTCCAAATTTAGGGTTAGTACCAATGCTCCACGTTTTTTCAAAGTTCCAACCCACCTGCTCCTTGTTAGTATAGTGGTGAGTATCCCCGCCTGTCACGCGGGAGACCGGGGTTCAATTCCCCGACGGGGAGAAAGTACTGCTCTTTTTTTAGGGTGAACAATGTTGTTGAGCCCACAAAGTGGAACATATTCTTGGAAAAAAAGCTTTATGATACAATTTCCTGCCTTTGAGGTTAACTCAGCCTTCCAAGGCATTGGTTGTTCAGTGGTAGAATTCTCGCCTGCCACGCGGGAGGCCCGGGTTCGATTCCCGGCCAATGCAGGAAGTTTTGAACATGTCATTTCGACAAGTATGCAAACCCCTGAGGAGGAAATCTGTGTTAGATTGCCAGGCAAACAGAAATCTCTTGGTCGAATTCTCAACTGACTCTTGAAAAATAAGACTTTGAACATTTACTCATTCTCAGTAGACTTTGGTGAATCCATTGCAGATTTCCAGTGTGTGAGGTGATTAACTTTTTGCAAGGCTTTAGTTGTTAAATGGGAAAGAGTAACCAACTTGTCAGTGACAACTGTCTTGAGTTTGGCATTTGTGACAATGTCCTGGGATTACCCACAAACGCCTCACCTGCAAACTAGTATTGTGTGGCTTGTGAGCGGTATAGAGCAAAATCGATTACATGTACGTGTTTGTGAGAGTCTCAGCTTTCCATAGCTGGGTCATAGTAGTTCCTAGCTCCAACCATTCAGTCTCTACAGATATTTTTGTTAGAAGGGTTTAAGCCCAACATTCCAAATTTAGGGTTAGTACCAATGCTCCACGTTTTTTCAAAGTTCCAACCCACCTGCTCCTTGTTAGTATAGTGGTGAGTATCCCCGCCTGTCACGCGGGAGACCGGGGTTCAATTCCCCGACGGGGAGAAAGTACTGCTCTTTTTTTAGGGTGAACAATGTTGTTGAGCCCACAAAGTGGAACATATTCTTGGAAAAAAAGCTTTATGATACAATTTCCTGCCTTTGAGGTTAACTCAGCCTTCCAAGGCATTGGTTGTTCAGTGGTAGAATTCTCGCCTGCCACGCGGGAGGCCCGGGTTCGATTCCCGGCCAATGCAGGAAGTTTTGAACATGTCATTTCGACAAGTATGCAAACCCCTGAGGAGGAAATCTGTGTTAGATTGCCAGGCAAACAGAAATCTCTTGGTCGAATTCTCAACTGACTCTTGAAAAATAAGACTTTGAACATTTACTCATTCTCAGTAGACTTTGGTGAATCCATTGCAGATTTCCAGTGTGTGAGGTGATTAACTTTTTGCAAGGCTTTAGTTGTTAAATGGGAAAGAGTAACCAACTTGTCAGTGACAACTGTCTTGAGTTTGGCATTTGTGACAATGTCCTGGGATTACCCACAAACGCCTCACCTGCAAACTAGTATTGTGTGGCTTGTGAGCGGTATAGAGCAAAATCGATTACATGTACGTGTTTGTGAGAGTCTCAGCTTTCCATAGCTGGGTCATAGTAGTTCCTAGCTCCAACCATTCAGTCTCTACAGATATTTTTGTTAGAAGGGTTTAAGCCCAACATTCCAAATTTAGGGTTAGTACCAATGCTCCACGTTTTTTCAAAGGCCCAACCCACCTGCTCCTCGTTAGTATAGTGGTGAGTATCCCCGCCTGTCACGCGGGAGACCGGGGTTCAATTCCCCGACGGGGAGAAAGTACAGCTCTTTTTTTAGGGTGAATAATGTTGCTGAGCCCACAAAGTGGAACATATTCTTGGAAAAAAAGCTTTATGATACAATTTCCTGCCTTTGAGGTTAACTCAGCCTTCCAAGGCATTGGTTGTTCAGTGGTAGAATTCTCGCCTGCCACACGGGAGGCCCGGGTTCGATTCCCGGCCAATGCAGGAAGTTTTGAACATGTCATTTCGACAAGTATGCAAACCCCTGAGGAGGAAATCTGTGTTAGATTGCCAGGCAAACAGAAATCTCTGGTCTTGGTCGAATTCTCAACTGACTCTTGAAAAATAAGACTTTGAACATTTACTCATTCTCAGTAGACTTTGGTGAATCCATTGCAGATTTCCAGTGTGTGAGGTGATTAACTTTTTGCAAGGCTTTAGTTGTTAAATGGGAAAGAGTAACCAACTTGTCAGTGACAACTGTCTTGAGTTTGGCATTTGTGACAATGTCCTGGGATTACCCACAAACGCCTCACCTGCAAACTAGTATTGTGTGGCTTGTGAGCGGTATAGAGCAAAATCGATTACATGTACGTGTTTGTGAGAGTCTCAGCTTTCCATAGCTGGGTCATAGTAGTTCCTAGCTCCAACCATTCAGTCTCTACAGATATTTTTGTTAGAAGGGTTTAAGCCCAACATTCCAAATTTAGGGTTAGTACCAATGCTCCACGTTTTTTCAAAGGCCCAACCCACCTGCTCCTCGTTAGTATAGTGGTGAGTATCCCCGCCTGTCACGCGGGAGACCGGGGTTCAATTCCCCGACGGGGAGAAAGTACAGCTCTTTTTTTAGGGTGAATAATGTTGCTGAGCCCACAAAGTGGAACATATTCTTGGAAAAAAAGCTTTATGATACAATTTCCTGCCTTTGAGGTTAACTCAGCCTTCCAAGGCATTGGTTGTTCAGTGGTAGAATTCTCGCCTGCCACACGGGAGGCCCGGGTTCGATTCCCGGCCAATGCAGGAAGTTTTGAACATGTCATTTCGACAAGTATGCAAACCCCTGAGGAGGAAATCTGTGTTAGATTGCCAGGCAAACAGAAATCTCTGGTCTTGGTCGAATTCTCAACTGACTCTTGAAAAATAAGACTTTGAACATTTACTCATTCTCAGTAGACTTTGGTGAATCCATTGCAGATTTCCAGTGTGTGAGGTGATTAACTTTTTGCAAGGCTTTAGTTGTTAAATGGGAAAGAGTAACCAACTTGTCAGTGACAACTGTCTTGAGTTTGGCATTTGTGACAATGTCCTGGGATTACCCACAAACGCCTCACCTGCAAACTAGTATTGTGTGGCTTGTGAGCGGTATAGAGCAAAATCGATTACATGTACGTGTTTGTGAGAGTCTCAGCTTTCCATAGCTGGGTCATAGTAGTTCCTAGCTCCAACCATTCAGTCTCTACAGATATTTTTGTTAGAAGGGTTTAAGCCCAACATTCCAAATTTAGGGTTAGTACCAATGCTCCACGTTTTTTCAAAGTTCCAACCCACCTGCTCCTTGTTAGTATAGTGGTGAGTATCCCCGCCTGTCACGCGGGAGACCGGGGTTCAATTCCCCGACGGGGAGAAAGTACTGCTCTTTTTTTAGGGTGAACAATGTTGTTGAGCCCACAAAGTGGAACATATTCTTGGAAAAAAAGCTTTATGATACAATTTCCTGCCTTTGAGGTTAACTCAGCCTTCCAAGGCATTGGTTGTTCAGTGGTAGAATTCTCGCCTGCCACGCGGGAGGCCCGGGTTCGATTCCCGGCCAATGCAGGAAGTTTTGAACATGTCATTTCGACAAGTATGCAAACCCCTGAGGAGGAAATCTGTGTTAGATTGCCAGGCAAACAGAAATCTCTTGGTCGAATTCTCAACTGACTCTTGAAAAATAAGACTTTGAACATTTACTCATTCTCAGTAGACTTTGGTGAATCCATTGCAGATTTCCAGTGTGTGAGGTGATTAACTTTTTGCAAGGCTTTAGTTGTTAAATGGGAAAGAGTAACCAACTTGTCAGTGACAACTGTCTTGAGTTTGGCATTTGTGACAATGTCCTGGGATTACCCACAAACGCCTCACCTGCAAACTAGTATTGTGTGGCTTGTGAGCGGTATAGAGCAAAATCGATTACATGTACGTGTTTGTGAGAGTCTCAGCTTTCCATAGCTGGGTCATAGTAGTTCCTAGCTCCAACCATTCAGTCTCTACAGATATTTTTGTTAGAAGGGTTTAAGCCCAACATTCCAAATTTAGGGTTAGTACCAATGCTCCACGTTTTTTCAAAGTTTCAACCCACCTGCTCCTCGTTAGTATAGTGGTGAGTATCCCCGCCTGTCACGCGGGAGACTGGGGTTCAATTCCCCGACGGGGAGAAAGTACTGCTCTTTTTTTAGGGTGAACAATGTTGTTGAGCCCACAAAGTGGAACATATTCTTGGAAAAAAAGCTTTATGATACAATTTCCTGCCTTTGAGGTTAACTCAGCCTTCCAAGGCATTGGTTGTTCAGTGGTAGAATTCTCGCCTGCCACGCGGGAGGCCCGGGTTCGATTCCCGGCCAATGCAGGAAGTTTTGAACATGTCATTTCGACAAGTATGCAAACCCCTGAGGAGGAAATCTGTGTTAGATTGCCAGGCAAACAGAAATCTCTTGGTCGAATTCTCAACTGACTCTTGAAAAATAAGACTTTGAACATTTACTCATTCTCAGTAGACTTTGGTGAATCCATTGCAGATTTCCAGTGTGTGAGGTGATTAACTTTTTGCAAGGCTTTAGTTGTTAAATGGGAAAGAGTAACCAACTTGTCAGTGACAACTGTCTTGAGTTTGGCATTTGTGACAATGTCCTGGGATTACCCACAAACGCCTCACCTGCAAACTAGTATTGTGTGGCTTGTGAGCGGTATAGAGCAAAATCGATTACATGTACGTGTTTGTGAGAGTCTCAGCTTTCCATAGCGGGGTCATAGTAGTTCCTAGCTCCAACCATTCAGTCTCTACAGATATTTTTGTTAGAAGGGTTTAAGCCCAACATTCCAAATTTAGGGTTAGTACCAATGCTCCACGTTTTTTCAAAGTTCCAACCCACCTGCTCCTCGTTAGTATAGTGGTGAGTATCCCCGCCTGTCACGCGGGAGACCGGGGTTCAATTCCCCGACGGGGAGAAAGTACTGCTCTTTTTTTAGGGTGAACAATGTTGTTGAGCCCACAAAGTGGAACATATTCTTGGAAAAAAAGCTTTATGATACAATTTCCTGCCTTTGAGGTTAACTCAGCCTTCCAAGGCATTGGTTGTTCAGTGGTAGAATTCTCGCCTGCCACGCGGGAGGCCCGGGTTCGATTCCCGGCCAATGCAGGAAGTTTTGAACATGTCATTTCGACAAGTATGCAAACCCCTGAGGAGGAAATCTGTGTTAGATTGCCAGGCAAACAGAAATCTCTTGGTCGAATTCTCAACTGACTCTTGAAAAATAAGACTTTGAACATTTACTCATTCTCAGTAGACTTTGGTGAATCCATTGCAGATTTCCAGTGTGTGAGGTGATTAACTTTTTGCAAGGCTTTAGTTGTTAAATGGGAAAGAGTAACCAACTTGTCAGTGACAACTGTCTTGAGTTTGGCATTTGTGACAATGTCCTGGGATTACCCACAAACGCCTCACCTGCAAACTAGTATTGTGTGGCTTGTGAGCGGTATAGAGCAAAATCGATTACATGTACGTGTTTGTGAGAGTCTCAGCTTTCCATAGCGGGGTCATAGTAGTTCCTAGCTCCAACCATTCAGTCTCTACAGATATTTTTGTTAGAAGGGTTTAAGCCCAACATTCCAAATTTAGGGTTAGTACCAATGCTCCACGTTTTTTCAAAGTTCCAACCCACCTGCTCCTCGTTAGTATAGTGGTGAGTATCCCCGCCTGTCACGCGGGAGACCGGGGTTCAATTCCCCGACGGGGAGAAAGTACTGCTCTTTTTTTAGGGTGAACAATGTTGTTGAGCCCACAAAGTGGAACATATTCTTGGAAAAAAAGCTTTATGATACAATTTCCTGCCTTTGAGGTTAACTCAGCCTTCCAAGGCATTGGTTGTTCAGTGGTAGAATTCTCGCCTGCCACGCGGGAGGCCCGGGTTCGATTCCCGGCCAATGCAGGAAGTTTTGAACATGTCATTTCGACAAGTATGCAAACCCCTGAGGAGGAAATCTGTGTTAGATTGCCAGGCAAACAGAAATCTCTTGGTCGAATTCTCAACTGACTCTTGAAAAATAAGACTTTGAACATTTACTCATTCTCAGTAGACTTTGGTGAATCCATTGCAGATTTCCAGTGTGTGAGGTGATTAACTTTTTGCAAGGCTTTAGTTGTTAAATGGGAAAGAGTAACCAACTTGTCAGTGACAACTGTCTTGAGTTTGGCATTTGTGACAATGTCCTGGGATTACCCACAAACGCCTCACCTGCAAACTAGTATTGTGTGGCTTGTGAGCGGTATAGAGCAAAATCGATTACATGTACGTGTTTGTGAGAGTCTCAGCTTTCCATAGCTGGGTCATAGTAGTTCCTAGCTCCAACCATTCAGTCTCTACAGATATTTTTGTTAGAAGGGTTTAAGCCCAACATTCCAAATTTAGGGTTAGTACCAATGCTCCACGTTTTTTCAAAGTTTCAACCCACCTGCTCCTCGTTAGTATAGTGGTGAGTATCCCCGCCTGTCACGCGGGAGACTGGGGTTCAATTCCCCGACGGGGAGAAAGTACTGCTCTTTTTTTAGGGTGAACAATGTTGTTGAGCCCACAAAGTGGAACATATTCTTGGAAAAAAAGCTTTATGATACAATTTCCTGCCTTTGAGGTTAACTCAGCCTTCCAAGGCATTGGTTGTTCAGTGGTAGAATTCTCGCCTGCCACGCGGGAGGCCCGGGTTCGATTCCCGGCCAATGCAGGAAGTTTTGAACATGTCATTTCGACAAGTATGCAAACCCCTGAGGAGGAAATCTGTGTTAGATTGCCAGGCAAACAGAAATCTCTTGGTCGAATTCTCAACTGACTCTTGAAAAATAAGACTTTGAACATTTACTCATTCTCAGTAGACTTTGGTGAATCCATTGCAGATTTCCAGTGTGTGAGGTGATTAACTTTTTGCAAGGCTTTAGTTGTTAAATGGGAAAGAGTAACCAACTTGTCAGTGACAACTGTCTTGAGTTTGGCATTTGTGACAATGTCCTGGGATTACCCACAAACGCCTCACCTGCAAACTAGTATTGTGTGGCTTGTGAGCGGTATAGAGCAAAATCGATTACATGTACGTGTTTGTGAGAGTCTCAGCTTTCCATAGCGGGGTCATAGTAGTTCCTAGCTCCAACCATTCAGTCTCTACAGATATTTTTGTTAGAAGGGTTTAAGCCCAACATTCCAAATTTAGGGTTAGTACCAATGCTCCACGTTTTTTCAAAGTTCCAACCCACCTGCTCCTCGTTAGTATAGTGGTGAGTATCCCCGCCTGTCACGCGGGAGACCGGGGTTCAATTCCCCGACGGGGAGAAAGTACTGCTCTTTTTTTAGGGTGAACAATGTTGCTGAGCCCACAAAGTGGAACATATTCTTGGAAAAAAAGCTTTATGATACAATTTCCTGCCTTTGAGGTTAACTCAGCCTTCCAAGGCATTGGTTGTTCAGTGGTAGAATTCTCGCCTGCCACGCGGGAGGCCAGGGTTCGATTCCCGGCCAATGCAGGAAGTTTTGAACATGTCATTTCGACAAGTATGCAAACCCCTGAGGAGGAAATCTGTGTTAGATTGCCAGGCAAACAGAAATCTCTGGTCTTGGTCGAATTCTCAACTGACTCTTGAAAAATAAGACTTTGAACATTTACTCATTCTCAGTAGACTTTGGTGAATCCATTGCAGATTTCCAGTGTGTGAGGTGATTAACTTTTTGCAAGGCTTTAGTTGTTAAATGGGAAAGAGTAACCAACTTGTCAGTGACAACTGTCTTGAGTTTGGCATTTGTGACAATGTCCTGGGATTACCCACAAACGCCTCACCTGCAAACTAGTATTGTGTGGCTTGTGAGCGGTATAGAGCAAAATCGATTACATGTACGTGTTTGTGAGAGTCTCAGCTTTCCATAGCGGGGTCATAGTAGTTCCTAGCTCCAACCATTCAGTCTCTACAGATATTTTTGTTAGAAGGGTTTAAGCCCAACATTCCAAATTTAGGGTTAGTACCAATGCTCCACGTTTTTTCAAAGTTCCAACCCACCTGCTCCTCGTTAGTATAGTGGTGAGTATCCCCGCCTGTCACGCGGGAGACCGGGGTTCAATTCCCCGACGGGGAGAAAGTACTGCTCTTTTTTTAGGGTGAACAATGTTGCTGAGCCCACAAAGTGGAACATATTCTTGGAAAAAAAGCTTTATGATACAATTTCCTGCCTTTGAGGTTAACTCAGCCTTCCAAGGCATTGGTTGTTCAGTGGTAGAATTCTCGCCTGCCACGCGGGAGGCCCGGGTTCGATTCCCGGCCAATGCAGGAAGTTTTGAACATGTCATTTCGACAAGTATGCAAACCCCTGAGGAGGAAATCTGTGTTAGATTGCCAGGCAAACAGAAATCTCTGGTCTTGGTCGAATTCTCAACTGACTCTTGAAAAATAAGACTTTGAACATTTACTCATTCTCAGTAGACTTTGGTGAATCCATTGCAGATTTCCAGTGTGTGAGGTGATTAACTTTTTGCAAGGCTTTAGTTGTTAAATGGGAAAGAGTAACCAACTTGTCAGTGACAACTGTCTTGAGTTTGGCATTTGTGACAATGTCCTGGGATTACCCACAAACGCCTCACCTGCAAACTAGTATTGTGTGGCTTGTGAGCGGTATAGAGCAAAATCGATTACATGTACGTGTTTGTGAGAGTCTCAGCTTTCCATAGCGGGGTCATAGTAGTTCCTAGCTCCAACCATTCAGTCTCTACAGATATTTTTGTTAGAAGGGTTTAAGCCCAACATTCCAAATTTAGGGTTAGTACCAATGCTCCACGTTTTTTCAAAGTTCCAACCCACCTGCTCCTCGTTAGTATAGTGGTGAGTATCCCCGCCTGTCACGCGGGAGACCGGGGTTCAATTCCCCGACGGGGAGAAAGTACTGCTCTTTTTTTAGGGTGAACAATGTTGCTGAGCCCACAAAGTGGAACATATTCTTGGAAAAAAAGCTTTATGATACAATTTCCTGCCTTTGAGGTTAACTCAGCCTTCCAAGGCATTGGTTGTTCAGTGGTAGAATTCTCGCCTGCCACGCGGGAGGCCCGGGTTCGATTCCCGGCCAATGCAGGAAGTTTTGAACATGTCATTTCGACAAGTATGCAAACCCCTGAGGAGGAAATCTGTGTTAGATTGCCAGGCAAACAGAAATCTCTGGTCTTGGTCGAATTCTCAACTGACTCTTGAAAAATAAGACTTTGAACATTTACTCATTCTCAGTAGACTTTGGTGAATCCATTGCAGATTTCCAGTGTGTGAGGTGATTAACTTTTTGCAAGGCTTTAGTTGTTAAATGGGAAAGAGTAACCAACTTGTCAGTGACAACTGTCTTGAGTTTGGCATTTGTGACAATGTCCTGGGATTACCCACAAACGCCTCACCTGCAAACTAGTATTGTGTGGCTTGTGAGCGGTATAGAGCAAAATCGATTACATGTACGTGTTTGTGAGAGTCTCAGCTTTCCATAGCTGGGTCATAGTAGTTCCTAGCTCCAACCATTCAGTCTCTACAGATATTTTTGTTAGAAGGGTTTAAGCCCAACATTCCAAATTTAGGGTTAGTACCAATGCTCCACGTTTTTTCAAAGGCCCAACCCACCTGCTCCTCGTTAGTATAGTGGTGAGTATCCCCGCCTGTCACGCGGGAGACCGGGGTTCAATTCCCCGACGGGGAGAAAGTACAGCTCTTTTTTTAGGGTGAATAATGTTGCTGAGCCCACAAAGTGGAACATATTCTTGGAAAAAAAGCTTTATGATACAATTTCCTGCCTTTGAGGTTAACTCAGCCTTCCAAGGCATTGGTTGTTCAGTGGTAGAATTCTCGCCTGCCACGCGGGAGGCCCGGGTTCGATTCCCGGCCAATGCAGGAAGTTTTGAACATGTCATTTCGACAAGTATGCAAACCCCTGAGGAGGAAATCTGTGTTAGATTGCCAGGCAAACAGAAATCTCTTGGTCGAATTCTCAACTGACTCTTGAAAAATAAGACTTTGAACATTTACTCATTCTCAGTAGACTTTGGTGAATCCATTGCAGATTTCCAGTGTGTGAGGTGATTAACTTTTTGCAAGGCTTTAGTTGTTAAATGGGAAAGAGTAACCAACTTGTCAGTGACAACTGTCTTGAGTTTGGCATTTGTGACAATGTCCTGGGATTACCCACAAACGCCTCACCTGCAAACTAGTATTGTGTGGCTTGTGAGCGGTATAGAGCAAAATCGATTACATGTACGTGTTTGTGAGAGTCTCAGCTTTCCATAGCTGGGTCATAGTAGTTCCTAGCTCCAACCATTCAGTCTCTACAGATATTTTTGTTAGAAGGGTTTAAGCCCAACATTCCAAATTTAGGGTTAGTACCAATGCTCCACGTTTTTTCAAAGGCCCAACCCACCTGCTCCTCGTTAGTATAGTG
This sequence comes from Oncorhynchus mykiss, assembly GCF_057628025.1. NCBI lineage: Eukaryota > Metazoa > Chordata > Actinopteri > Salmoniformes > Salmonidae > Oncorhynchus > Oncorhynchus mykiss. Next base: position 48,778,797 of record NC_143026.1, read on the forward strand.
GTGAGTATCCCCGCCTGTCACGCGGGAGACCGGGGTTCAATTCCCCGACGGGGAGAAAGTACAGCTCTTTTTTTAGGGTGAATAATGTTGCTGAGCCCACAAAGTGGAACATATTCTTGGAAAAAAAGCTTTATGATACAATTTCCTGCCTTTGAGGTTAACTCAGCCTTCCAAGGCATTGGTTGTTCAGTGGTAGAATTCTCGCCTGCCACACGGGAGGCCCGGGTTCGATTCCCGGCCAATGCAGGAAGTTTTGAACATGTCATTTCGACAAGTATGCAAACCCCTGAGGAGGAAATCTGTGTTAGATTGCCAGGCAAACAGAAATCTCTGGTCTTGGTCGAATTCTCAACTGACTCTTGAAAAATAAGACTTTGAACATTTACTCATTCTCAGTAGACTTTGGTGAATCCATTGCAGATTTCCAGTGTGTGAGGTGATTAACTTTTTGCAAGGCTTTAGTTGTTAAATGGGAAAGAGTAACCAACTTGTCAGTGACAACTGTCTTGAGTTTGGCATTTGTGACAATGTCCTGGGATTACCCACAAACGCCTCACCTGCAAACTAGTATTGTGTGGCTTGTGAGCGGTATAGAGCAAAATCGATTACATGTACGTGTTTGTGAGAGTCTCAGCTTTCCATAGCGGGGTCATAGTAGTTCCTAGCTCCAACCATTCAGTCTCTACAGATATTTTTGTTAGAAGGGTTTAAGCCCAACATTCCAAATTTAGGGTTAGTACCAATGCTCCACGTTTTTTCAAAGTTCCAACCCACCTGCTCCTCGTTAGTATAGTGGTGAGTATCCCCGCCTGTCACGCGGGAGACCGGGGTTCAATTCCCCGACGGGGAGAAAGTACTGCTCTTTTTTTAGGGTGAACAATGTTGTTGAGCCCACAAAGTGGAACATATTCTTGGAAAAAAAGCTTTATGATACAATTTCCTGCCTTTGAGGTTAACTCAGCCTTCCAAGGCATTGGTTGTTCAGTGGTAGAATTCTCGCCTGCCACGCGGGAGGCCCGGGTTCGATTCCCGGCCAATGCAGGAAGTTTTGAACATGTCATTTCGACAAGTATGCAAACCCCTGAGGAGGAAATCTGTGTTAGATTGCCAGGCAAACAGAAATCTCTGGTCTTGGTCGAATTCTCAACTGACTCTTGAAAAATAAGACTTTGAACATTTACTCATTCTCAGTAGACTTTGGTGAATCCATTGCAGATTTCCAGTGTGTGAGGTGATTAACTTTTTGCAAGGCTTTAGTTGTTAAATGGGAAAGAGTAACCAACTTGTCAGTGACAACTGTCTTGAGTTTGGCATTTGTGACAATGTCCTGGGATTACCCACAAACGCCTCACCTGCAAACTAGTATTGTGTGGCTTGTGAGCGGTATAGAGCAAAATCGATTACATGTACGTGTTTGTGAGAGTCTCAGCTTTCCATAGCGGGGTCATAGTAGTTCCTAGCTCCAACCATTCAGTCTCTACAGATATTTTTGTTAGAAGGGTTTAAGCCCAACATTCCAAATTTAGGGTTAGTACCAATGCTCCACGTTTTTTCAAAGTTCCAACCCACCTGCTCCTCGTTAGTATAGTGGTGAGTATCCCCGCCTGTCACGCGGGAGACCGGGGTTCAATTCCCCGACGGGGAGAAAGTACTGCTCTTTTTTTAGGGTGAACAATGTTGCTGAGCCCACAAAGTGGAACATATTCTTGGAAAAAAAGCTTTATGATACAATTTCCTGCCTTTGAGGTTAACTCAGCCTTCCAAGGCATTGGTTGTTCAGTGGTAGAATTCTCGCCTGCAACGCGGGAGGCCAGGGTTCGATTCCCGGCCAATGCAGGAAGTTTTGAACATGTCATTTCGACAAGTATGCAAACCCCTGAGGAGGAAATCTGTGTTAGATTGCCAGGCAAACAGAAATCTCTGGTCTTGGTCGAATTCTCAACTGACTCTTGAAAAATAAGACTTTGAACATTTACTCATTCTCAGTAGACTTTGGTGAATCCATTGCAGATTTCCAGTGTGTGAGGTGATTAACTTTTTGCAAGGCTTTAGTTGTTAAATGGGAAAGAGTAACCAACTTGTCAGTGACAACTGTCTTGAGTTTGGCATTTGTGACAATGTCCTGGGATTACCCACAAACGCCTCACCTGCAAACTAGTATTGTGTGGCTTGTGAGCGGTATAGAGCAAAATCGATTACATGTACGTGTTTGTGAGAGTCTCAGCTTTCCATAGCGGGGTCATAGTAGTTCCTAGCTCCAACCATTCAGTCTCTACAGATATTTTTGTTAGAAGGGTTTAAGCCCAACATTCCAAATTTAGGGTTAGTACCAATGCTCCACGTTTTTTCAAAGTTCCAACCCACCTGCTCCTCGTTAGTATAGTGGTGAGTATCCCCGCCTGTCACGCGGGAGACCGGGGTTCAATTCCCCGACGGGGAGAAAGTACTGCTCTTTTTTTAGGGTGAACAATGTTGCTGAGCCCACAAAGTGGAACATATTCTTGGAAAAAAAGCTTTATGATACAATTTCCTGCCTTTGAGGTTAACTCAGCCTTCCAAGGCATTGGTTGTTCAGTGGTAGAATTCTCGCCTGCCACGCGGGAGGCCCGGGTTCGATTCCCGGCCAATGCAGGAAGTTTTGAACATGTCATTTCGACAAGTATGCAAACCCCTGAGGAGGAAATCTGTGTTAGATTGCCAGGCAAACAGAAATCTCTGGTCTTGGTCGAATTCTCAACTGACTCTTGAAAAATAAGACTTTGAACATTTACTCATTCTCAGTAGACTTTGGTGAATCCATTGCAGATTTCCAGTGTGTGAGGTGATTAACTTTTTGCAAGGCTTTAGTTGTTAAATGGGAAAGAGTAACCAACTTGTCAGTGACAACTGTCTTGAGTTTGGCATTTGTGACAATGTCCTGGGATTACCCACAAACGCCTCACCTGCAAACTAGTATTGTGTGGCTTGTGAGCGGTATAGAGCAAAATCGATTACATGTACGTGTTTGTGAGAGTCTCAGCTTTCCATAGCGGGGTCATAGTAGTTCCTAGCTCCAACCATTCAGTCTCTACAGATATTTTTGTTAGAAGGGTTTAAGCCCAACATTCCAAATTTAGGGTTAGTACCAATGCTCCACGTTTTTTCAAAGTTCCAACCCACCTGCTCCTCGTTAGTATAGTGGTGAGTATCCCCGCCTGTCACGCGGGAGACCGGGGTTCAATTCCCCGACGGGGAGAAAGTACTGCTCTTTTTTTAGGGTGAACAATGTTGCTGAGCCCACAAAGTGGAACATATTCTTGGAAAAAAAGCTTTATGATACAATTTCCTGCCTTTGAGGTTAACTCAGCCTTCCAAGGCATTGGTTGTTCAGTGGTAGAATTCTCGCCTGCAACGCGGGAGGCCAGGGTTCGATTCCCGGCCAATGCAGGAAGTTTTGAACATGTCATTTCGACAAGTATGCAAACCCCTGAGGAGGAAATCTGTGTTAGATTGCCAGGCAAACAGAAATCTCTGGTCTTGGTCGAATTCTCAACTGACTCTTGAAAAATAAGACTTTGAACATTTACTCATTCTCAGTAGACTTTGGTGAATCCATTGCAGATTTCCAGTGTGTGAGGTGATTAACTTTTTGCAAGGCTTTAGTTGTTAAATGGGAAAGAGTAACCAACTTGTCAGTGACAACTGTCTTGAGTTTGGCATTTGTGACAATGTCCTGGGATTACCCACAAACGCCTCACCTGCAAACTAGTATTGTGTGGCTTGTGAGCGGTATAGAGCAAAATCGATTACATGTACGTGTTTGTGAGAGTCTCAGCTTTCCATAGCGGGGTCATAGTAGTTCCTAGCTCCAACCATTCAGTCTCTACAGATATTTTTGTTAGAAGGGTTTAAGCCCAACATTCCAAATTTAGGGTTAGTACCAATGCTCCACGTTTTTTCAAAGTTCCAACCCACCTGCTCCTCGTTAGTATAGTGGTGAGTATCCCCGCCTGTCACGCGGGAGACCGGGGTTCAATTCCCCGACGGGGAGAAAGTACTGCTCTTTTTTTAGGGTGAACAATGTTGCTGAGCCCACAAAGTGGAACATATTCTTGGAAAAAAAGCTTTATGATACAATTTCCTGCCTTTGAGGTTAACTCAGCCTTCCAAGGCATTGGTTGTTCAGTGGTAGAATTCTCGCCTGCCACGCGGGAGGCCCGGGTTCGATTCCCGGCCAATGCAGGAAGTTTTGAACATGTCATTTCGACAAGTATGCAAACCCCTGAGGAGGAAATCTGTGTTAGATTGCCAGGCAAACAGAAATCTCTGGTCTTGGTCGAATTCTCAACTGACTCTTGAAAAATAAGACTTTGAACATTTACTCATTCTCAGTAGACTTTGGTGAATCCATTGCAGATTTCCAGTGTGTGAGGTGATTAACTTTTTGCAAGGCTTTAGTTGTTAAATGGGAAAGAGTAACCAACTTGTCAGTGACAACTGTCTTGAGTTTGGCATTTGTGACAATGTCCTGGGATTACCCACAAACGCCTCACCTGCAAACTAGTATTGTGTGGCTTGTGAGCGGTATAGAGCAAAATCGATTACATGTACGTGTTTGTGAGAGTCTCAGCTTTCCATAGCGGGGTCATAGTAGTTCCTAGCTCCAACCATTCAGTCTCTACAGATATTTTTGTTAGAAGGGTTTAAGCCCAACATTCCAAATTTAGGGTTAGTACCAATGCTCCACGTTTTTTCAAAGTTCCAACCCACCTGCTCCTCGTTAGTATAGTGGTGAGTATCCCCGCCTGTCACGCGGGAGACCGGGGTTCAATTCCCCGACGGGGAGAAAGTACTGCTCTTTTTTTAGGGTGAACAATGTTGCTGAGCCCACAAAGTGGAACATATTCTTGGAAAAAAAGCTTTATGATACAATTTCCTGCCTTTGAGGTTAACTCAGCCTTCCAAGGCATTGGTTGTTCAGTGGTAGAATTCTCGCCTGCCACGCGGGAGGCCCGGGTTCGATTCCCGGCCAATGCAGGAAGTTTTGAACATGTCATTTCGACAAGTATGCAAACCCCTGAGGAGGAAATCTGTGTTAGATTGCCAGGCAAACAGAAATCTCTGGTCTTGGTCGAATTCTCAACTGACTCTTGAAAAATAAGACTTTGAACATTTACTCATTCTCAGTAGACTTTGGTGAATCCATTGCAGATTTCCAGTGTGTGAGGTGATTAACTTTTTGCAAGGCTTTAGTTGTTAAATGGGAAAGAGTAACCAACTTGTCAGTGACAACTGTCTTGAGTTTGGCATTTGTGACAATGTCCTGGGATTACCCACAAACGCCTCACCTGCAAACTAGTATTGTGTGGCTTGTGAGCGGTATAGAGCAAAATCGATTACATGTACGTGTTTGTGAGAGTCTCAGCTTTCCATAGCGGGGTCATAGTAGTTCCTAGCTCCAACCATTCAGTCTCTACAGATATTTTTGTTAGAAGGGTTTAAGCCCAACATTCCAAATTTAGGGTTAGTACCAATGCTCCACGTTTTTTCAAAGTTCCAACCCACCTGCTCCTCGTTAGTATAGTGGTGAGTATCCCCGCCTGTCACGCGGGAGACCGGGGTTCAATTCCCCGACGGGGAGAAAGTACTGCTCTTTTTTTAGGGTGAACAATGTTGCTGAGCCCACAAAGTGGAACATATTCTTGGAAAAAAAGCTTTATGATACAATTTCCTGCCTTTGAGGTTAACTCAGCCTTCCAAGGCATTGGTTGTTCAGTGGTAGAATTCTCGCCTGCAACGCGGGAGGCCAGGGTTCGATTCCCGGCCAATGCAGGAAGTTTTGAACATGTCATTTCGACAAGTATGCAAACCCCTGAGGAGGAAATCTGTGTTAGATTGCCAGGCAAACAGAAATCTCTGGTCTTGGTCGAATTCTCAACTGACTCTTGAAAAATAAGACTTTGAACATTTACTCATTCTCAGTAGACTTTGGTGAATCCATTGCAGATTTCCAGTGTGTGAGGTGATTAACTTTTTGCAAGGCTTTAGTTGTTAAATGGGAAAGAGTAACCAACTTGTCAGTGACAACTGTCTTGAGTTTGGCATTTGTGACAATGTCCTGGGATTACCCACAAACGCCTCACCTGCAAACTAGTATTGTGTGGCTTGTGAGCGGTATAGAGCAAAATCGATTACATGTACGTGTTTGTGAGAGTCTCAGCTTTCCATAGCGGGGTCATAGTAGTTCCTAGCTCCAACCATTCAGTCTCTACAGATATTTTTGTTAGAAGGGTTTAAGCCCAACATTCCAAATTTAGGGTTAGTACCAATGCTCCACGTTTTTTCAAAGTTCCAACCCACCTGCTCCTCGTTAGTATAGTGGTGAGTATCCCCGCCTGTCACGCGGGAGACCGGGGTTCAATTCCCCGACGGGGAGAAAGTACTGCTCTTTTTTTAGGGTGAACAATGTTGCTGAGCCCACAAAGTGGAACATATTCTTGGAAAAAAAGCTTTATGATACAATTTCCTGCCTTTGAGGTTAACTCAGCCTTCCAAGGCATTGGTTGTTCAGTGGTAGAATTCTCGCCTGCAACGCGGGAGGCCAGGGTTCGATTCCCGGCCAATGCAGGAAGTTTTGAACATGTCATTTCGACAAGTATGCAAACCCCTGAGGAGGAAATCTGTGTTAGATTGCCAGGCAAACAGAAATCTCTGGTCTTGGTCGAATTCTCAACTGACTCTTGAAAAATAAGACTTTGAACATTTACTCATTCTCAGTAGACTTTGGTGAATCCATTGCAGATTTCCAGTGTGTGAGGTGATTAACTTTTTGCAAGGCTTTAGTTGTTAAATGGGAAAGAGTAACCAACTTGTCAGTGACAACTGTCTTGAGTTTGGCATTTGTGACAATGTCCTGGGATTACCCACAAACGCCTCACCTGCAAACTAGTATTGTGTGGCTTGTGAGCGGTATAGAGCAAAATCGATTACATGTACGTGTTTGTGAGAGTCTCAGCTTTCCATAGCGGGGTCATAGTAGTTCCTAGCTCCAACCATTCAGTCTCTACAGATATTTTTGTTAGAAGGGTTTAAGCCCAACATTCCAAATTTAGGGTTAGTACCAATGCTCCACGTTTTTTCAAAGTTCCAACCCACCTGCTCCTCGTTAGTATAGTGGTGAGTATCCCCGCCTGTCACGCGGGAGACCGGGGTTCAATTCCCCGACGGGGAGAAAGTACTGCTCTTTTTTTAGGGTGAACAATGTTGCTGAGCCCACAAAGTGGAACATATTCTTGGAAAAAAAGCTTTATGATACAATTTCCTGCCTTTGAGGTTAACTCAGCCTTCCAAGGCATTGGTTGTTCAGTGGTAGAATTCTCGCCTGCCACGCGGGAGGCCAGGGTTCGATTCCCGGCCAATGCAGGAAGTTTTGAACATGTCATTTCGACAAGTATGCAAACCCCTGAGGAGGAAATCTGTGTTAGATTGCCAGGCAAACAGAAATCTCTGGTCTTGGTCGAATTCTCAACTGACTCTTGAAAAATAAGACTTTGAACATTTACTCATTCTCAGTAGACTTTGGTGAATCCATTGCAGATTTCCAGTGTGTGAGGTGATTAACTTTTTGCAAGGCTTTAGTTGTTAAATGGGAAAGAGTAACCAACTTGTCAGTGACAACTGTCTTGAGTTTGGCATTTGTGACAATGTCCTGGGATTACCCACAAACGCCTCACCTGCAAACTAGTATTGTGTGGCTTGTGAGCGGTATAGAGCAAAATCGATTACATGTACGTGTTTGTGAGAGTCTCAGCTTTCCATAGCTGGGTCATAGTAGTTCCTAGCTCCAACCATTCAGTCTCTACAGATATTTTTGTTAGAAGGGTTTAAGCCCAACATTCCAAATTTAGGGTTAGTACCAATGCTCCACGTTTTTTCAAAGTTCCAACCCACCTGCTCCTCGTTAGTATAGTGGTGAGTATCCCCGCCTGTCACGCGGGAGACCGGGGTTCAATTCCCCGACGGGGAGAAAGTACTGCTCTTTTTTTAGGGTGAACAATGTTGCTGAGCCCACAAAGTGGAACATATTCTTGGAAAAAAAGAGCTTTATGATACAATTTCCTGCCTTTGAGGTTAACTCAGCCTTCCAAGGCATTGGTTGTTCAGTGGTAGAATTCTCGCCTGCCACGCGGGAGGCCCGGGTTCGATTCCCGGCCAATGCAGGAAGTTTTGAACATGTCATTTCGACAAGTATGCAAACCCCTGAGGAGGAAATCTGTGTTAGATTGCCAGGCAAACAGAAATCTCTGGTCTTGGTCGAATTCTCAACTGACTCTTGAAAAATAAGACTTTGAACATTTACTCATTCTCAGTAGACTTTGGTGAATCCATTGCAGATTTCCAGTGTGTGAGGTGATTAACTTTTTGCAAGGCTTTAGTTGTTAAATGGGAAAGAGTAACCAACTTGTCAGTGACAACTGTCTTGAGTTTGGCATTTGTGACAATGTCCTGGGATTACCCACAAACGCCTCACCTGCAAACTAGTATTGTGTGGCTTGTGAGCGGTATAGAGCAAAATCGATTACATGTACGTGTTTGTGAGAGTCTCAGCTTTCCATAGCGGGGTCATAGTAGTTCCTAGCTCCAACCATTCAGTCTCTACAGATATTTTTGTTAGAAGGGTTTAAGCCCAACATTCCAAATTTAGGGTTAGTACCAATGCTCCACGTTTTTTCAAAGTTCCAACCCACCTGCTCCTCGTTAGTATAGTGGTGAGTATCCCCGCCTGTCACGCGGGAGACCGGGGTTCAATTCCCCGACGGGGAGAAAGTACTGCTCTTTTTTTAGGGTGAACAATGTTGCTGAGCCCACAAAGTGGAACATATTCTTGGAAAAAAAGCTTTATGATACAATTTCCTGCCTTTGAGGTTAACTCAGCCTTCCAAGGCATTGGTTGTTCAGTGGTAGAATTCTCGCCTGCCACGCGGGAGGCCAGGGTTCGATTCCCGGCCAATGCAGGAAGTTTTGAACATGTCATTTCGACAAGTATGCAAACCCCTGAGGAGGAAATCTGTGTTAGATTGCCAGGCAAACAGAAATCTCTGGTCTTGGTCGAATTCTCAACTGACTCTTGAAAAATAAGACTTTGAACATTTACTCATTCTCAGTAGACTTTGGTGAATCCATTGCAGATTTCCAGTGTGTGAGGTGATTAACTTTTTGCAAGGCTTTAGTTGTTAAATGGGAAAGAGTAACCAACTTGTCAGTGACAACTGTCTTGAGTTTGGCATTTGTGACAATGTCCTGGGATTACCCACAAACGCCTCACCTGCAAACTAGTATTGTGTGGCTTGTGAGCGGTATAGAGCAAAATCGATTACATGTACGTGTTTGTGAGAGTCTCAGCTTTCCATAGCTGGGTCATAGTAGTTCCTAGCTCCAACCATTCAGTCTCTACAGATATTTTTGTTAGAAGGGTTTAAGCCCAACATTCCAAATTTAGGGTTAGTACCAATGCTCCACGTTTTTTCAAAGTTCCAACCCACCTGCTCCTCGTTAGTATAGTGGTGAGTATCCCCGCCTGTCACGCGGGAGACCGGGGTTCAATTCCCCGACGGGGAGAAAGTACTGCTCTTTTTTTAGGGTGAACAATGTTGCTGAGCCCACAAAGTGGAACATATTCTTGGAAAAAAAGAGCTTTATGATACAATTTCCTGCCTTTGAGGTTAACTCAGCCTTCCAAGGCATTGGTTGTTCAGTGGTAGAATTCTCGCCTGCCACGCGGGAGGCCCGGGTTCGATTCCCGGCCAATGCAGGAAGTTTTGAACATGTCATTTCGACAAGTATGCAAACCCCTGAGGAGGAAATCTGTGTTAGATTGCCAGGCAAACAGAAATCTCTGGTCTTGGTCGAATTCTCAACTGACTCTTGAAAAATAAGACTTTGAACATTTACTCATTCTCAGTAGACTTTGGTGAATCCATTGCAGATTTCCAGTGTGTGAGGTGATTAACTTTTTGCAAGGCTTTAGTTGTTAAATGGGAAAGAGTAACCAACTTGTCAGTGACAACTGTCTTGAGTTTGGCATTTGTGACAATGTCCTGGGATTACCCACAAACGCCTCACCTGCAAACTAGTATTGTGTGGCTTGTGAGCGGTATAGAGCAAAATCGATTACATGTACGTGTTTGTGAGAGTCTCAGCTTTCCATAGCGGGGTCATAGTAGTTCCTAGCTCCAACCATTCAGTCTCTACAGATATTTTTGTTAGAAGGGTTTAAGCCCAACATTCCAAATTTAGGGTTAGTACCAATGCTCCACGTTTTTTCAAAGTTCCAACCCACCTGCTCCTCGTTAGTATAGTGGTGAGTATCCCCGCCTGTCACGCGGGAGACCGGGGTTCAATTCCCCGACGGGGAGAAAGTACTGCTCTTTTTTTAGGGTGAACAATGTTGCTGAGCCCACAAAGTGGAACATATTCTTGGAAAAAAAGCTTTATGATACAATTTCCTGCCTTTGAGGTTAACTCAGCCTTCCAAGGCATTGGTTGTTCAGTGGTAGAATTCTCGCCTGCCACGCGGGAGGCCAGGGTTCGATTCCCGGCCAATGCAGGAAGTTTTGAACATGTCATTTCGACAAGTATGCAAACCCCTGAGGAGGAAATCTGTGTTAGATTGCCAGGCAAACAGAAATCTCTGGTCTTGGTCGAATTCTCAACTGACTCTTGAAAAATAAGACTTTGAACATTTACTCATTCTCAGTAGACTTTGGTGAATCCATTGCAGATTTCCAGTGTGTGAGGTGATTAACTTTTTGCAAGGCTTTAGTTGTTAAATGGGAAAGAGTAACCAACTTGTCAGTGACAACTGTCTTGAGTTTGGCATTTGTGACAATGTCCTGGGATTACCCACAAACGCCTCACCTGCAAACTAGTATTGTGTGGCTTGTGAGCGGTATAGAGCAAAATCGATTACATGTACGTGTTTGTGAGAGTCTCAGCTTTCCATAGCTGGGTCATAGTAGTTCCTAGCTCCAACCATTCAGTCTCTACAGATATTTTTGTTAGAAGGGTTTAAGCCCAACATTCCAAATTTAGGGTTAGTACCAATGCTCCACGTTTTTTCAAAGTTCCAACCCACCTGCTCCTCGTTAGTATAGTGGTGAGTATCCCCGCCTGTCACGCGGGAGACCGGGGTTCAATTCCCCGACGGGGAGAAAGTACTGCTCTTTTTTTAGGGTGAACAATGTTGCTGAGCCCACAAAGTGGAACATATTCTTGGAAAAAAAGAGCTTTATGATACAATTTCCTGCCTTTGAGGTTAACTCAGCCTTCCAAGGCATTGGTTGTTCAGTGGTAGAATTCTCGCCTGCCACGCGGGAGGCCCGGGTTCGATTCCCGGCCAATGCAGGAAGTTTTGAACATGTCATTTCGACAAGTATGCAAACCCCTGAGGAGGAAATCTGTGTTAGATTGCCAGGCAAACAGAAATCTCTGGTCTTGGTCGAATTCTCAACTGACTCTTGAAAAATAAGACTTTGAACATTTACTCATTCTCAGTAGACTTTGGTGAATCCATTGCAGATTTCCAGTGTGTGAGGTGATTAACTTTTTGCAAGGCTTTAGTTGTTAAATGGGAAAGAGTAACCAACTTGTCAGTGACAACTGTCTTGAGTTTGGCATTTGTGACAATGTCCTGGGATTACCCACAAACGCCTCACCTGCAAACTAGTATTGTGTGGCTTGTGAGCGGTATAGAGCAAAATCGATTACATGTACGTGTTTGTGAGAGTCTCAGCTTTCCATAGCGGGGTCATAGTAGTTCCTAGCTCCAACCATTCAGTCTCTACAGATATTTTTGTTAGAAGGGTTTAAGCCCAACATTCCAAATTTAGGGTTAGTACCAATGCTCCACGTTTTTTCAAAGTTCCAACCCACCTGCTCCTCGTTAGTATAGTGGTGAGTATCCCCGCCTGTCACGCGGGAGACCGGGGTTCAATTCCCCGACGGGGAGAAAGTACTGCTCTTTTTTTAGGGTGAACAATGTTGCTGAGCCCACAAAGTGGAACATATTCTTGGAAAAAAAGCTTTATGATACAATTTCCTGCCTTTGAGGTTAACTCAGCCTTCCAAGGCATTGGTTGTTCAGTGGTAGAATTCTCGCCTGCCACGCGGGAGGCCAGGGTTCGATTCCCGGCCAATGCAGGAAGTTTTGAACATGTCATTTCGACAAGTATGCAAACCCCTGAGGAGGAAATCTGTGTTAGATTGCCAGGCAAACAGAAATCTCTGGTCTTGGTCGAATTCTCAACTGACTCTTGAAAAATAAGACTTTGAACATTTACTCATTCTCAGTAGACTTTGGTGAATCCATTGCAGATTTCCAGTGTGTGAGGTGATTAACTTTTTGCAAGGCTTTAGTTGTTAAATGGGAAAGAGTAACCAACTTGTCAGTGACAACTGTCTTGAGTTTGGCATTTGTGACAATGTCCTGGGATTACCCACAAACGCCTCACCTGCAAACTAGTATTGTGTGGCTTGTGAGCGGTATAGAGCAAAATCGATTACATGTACGTGTTTGTGAGAGTCTCAGCTTTCCATAGCTGGGTCATAGTAGTTCCTAGCTCCAACCATTCAGTCTCTACAGATATTTTTGTTAGAAGGGTTTAAGCCCAACATTCCAAATTTAGGGTTAGTACCAATGCTCCACGTTTTTTCAAAGTTCCAACCCACCTGCTCCTCGTTAGTATAGTGGTGAGTATCCCCGCCTGTCACGCGGGAGACCGGGGTTCAATTCCCCGACGGGGAGAAAGTACTGCTCTTTTTTTAGGGTGAACAATGTTGCTGAGCCCACAAAGTGGAACATATTCTTGGAAAAAAAGAGCTTTATGATACAATTTCCTGCCTTTGAGGTTAACTCAGCCTTCCAAGGCATTGGTTGTTCAGTGGTAGAATTCTCGCCTGCCACGCGGGAGGCCCGGGTTCGATTCCCGGCCAATGCAGGAAGTTTTGAACATGTCATTTCGACAAGTATGCAAACCCCTGAGGAGGAAATCTGTGTTAGATTGCCAGGCAAACAGAAATCTCTGGTCTTGGTCGAATTCTCAACTGACTCTTGAAAAATAAGACTTTGAACATTTACTCATTCTCAGTAGACTTTGGTGAATCCATTGCAGATTTCCAGTGTGTGAGGTGATTAACTTTTTGCAAGGCTTTAGTTGTTAAATGGGAAAGAGTAACCAACTTGTCAGTGACAACTGTCTTGAGTTTGGCATTTGTGACAATGTCCTGGGATTACCCACAAACGCCTCACCTGCAAACTAGTATTGTGTGGCTTGTGAGCGGTATAGAGCAAAATCGATTACATGTACGTGTTTGTGAGAGTCTCAGCTTTCCATAGCTGGGTCATAGTAGTTCCTAGCTCCAACCATTCAGTCTCTACAGATATTTTTGTTAGAAGGGTTTAAGCCCAACATTCCAAATTTAGGGTTAGTACCAATGCTCCACGTTTTTTCAAAGTTCCAACCCACCTGCTCCTCGTTAGTATAGTGGTGAGTATCCCCGCCTGTCACGCGGGAGACCGGGGTTCAATTCCCCGACGGGGAGAAAGTACTGCTCTTTTTTTAGGGTGAACAATGTTGCTGAGCCCACAAAGTGGAACATATTCTTGGAAAAAAAGCTTTATGATACAATTTCCTGCCTTTGAGGTTAACTCAGCCTTCCAAGGCATTGGTTGTTCAGTGGTAGAATTCTCGCCTGCCACGCGGGAGGCCCGGGTTCGATTCCCGGCCAATGCAGGAAGTTTTGAACATGTCATTTCGACAAGTATGCAAACCCCTGAGGAGGAAATCTGTGTTAGATTGCCAGGCAAACAGAAATCTCTGGTCTTGGTCGAATTCTCAACTGACTCTTGAAAAATAAGACTTTGAACATTTACTCATTCTCAGTAGACTTTGGTGAATCCATTGCAGATTTCCAGTGTGTGAGGTGATTAACTTTTTGCAAGGCTTTAGTTGTTAAATGGGAAAGAGTAACCAACTTGTCAGTGACAACTGTCTTGAGTTTGGCATTTGTGACAATGTCCTGGGATTACCCACAAACGCCTCACCTGCAAACTAGTATTGTGTGGCTTGTGAGCGGTATAGAGCAAAATCGATTACATGTACGTGTTTGTGAGAGTCTCAGCTTTCCATAGCTGGGTCATAGTAGTTCCTAGCTCCAACCATTCAGTCTCTACAGATATTTTTGTTAGAAGGGTTTAAGCCCAACATTCCAAATTTAGGGTTAGTACCAATGCTCCACGTTTTTTCAAAGTTCCAACCCACCTGCTCCTCGTTAGTATAGTGGTGAGTATCCCCGCCTGTCACGCGGGAGACCGGGGTTCAATTCCCCGACGGGGAGAAAGTACTGCTCTTTTTTTAGGGTGAACAATGTTGCTGAGCCCACAAAGTGGAACATATTCTTGGAAAAAAAGAGCTTTATGATACAATTTCCTGCCTTTGAGGTTAACTCAGCCTTCCAAGGCATTGGTTGTTCAGTGGTAGAATTCTCGCCTGCCACGCGGGAGGCCCGGGTTCGATTCCCGGCCAATGCAGGAAGTTTTGAACATGTCATTTCGACAAGTATGCAAACCCCTGAGGAGGAAATCTGTGTTAGATTGCCAGGCAAACAGAAATCTCTGGTCTTGGTCGAATTCTCAACTGACTCTTGAAAAATAAGACTTTGAACATTTACTCATTCTCAGTAGACTTTGGTGAATCCATTGCAGATTTCCAGTGTGTGAGGTGATTAACTTTTTGCAAGGCTTTAGTTGTTAAATGGGAAAGAGTAACCAACTTGTCAGTGACAACTGTCTTGAGTTTGGCATTTGTGACAATGTCCTGGGATTACCCACAAACGCCTCACCTGCAAACTAGTATTGTGTGGCTTGTGAGCGGTATAGAGCAAAATCGATTACATGTACGTGTTTGTGAGAGTCTCAGCTTTCCATAGCTGGGTCATAGTAGTTCCTAGCTCCAACCATTCAGTCTCTACAGATATTTTTGTTAGAAGGGTTTAAGCCCAACATTCCAAATTTAGGGTTAGTACCAATGCTCCACGTTTTTTCAAAGTTCCAACCCACCTGCTCCTCGTTAGTATAGTGGTGAGTATCCCCGCCTGTCACGCGGGAGACCGGGGTTCAATTCCCCGACGGGGAGAAAGTACTGCTCTTTTTTTAGGGTGAACAATGTTGCTGAGCCCACAAAGTGGAACATATTCTTGGAAAAAAAGCTTTATGATACAATTTCCTGCCTTTGAGGTTAACTCAGCCTTCCAAGGCATTGGTTGTTCAGTGGTAGAATTCTCGCCTGCCACGCGGGAGGCCCGGGTTCGATTCCCGGCCAATGCAGGAAGTTTTGAACATGTCATTTCGACAAGTATGCAAACCCCTGAGGAGGAAATCTGTGTTAGATTGCCAGGCAAACAGAAATCTCTGGTCTTGGTCGAATTCTCAACTGACTCTTGAAAAATAAGACTTTGAACATTTACTCATTCTCAGTAGACTTTGGTGAATCCATTGCAGATTTCCAGTGTGTGAGGTGATTAACTTTTTGCAAGGCTTTAGTTGTTAAATGGGAAAGAGTAACCAACTTGTCAGTGACAACTGTCTTGAGTTTGGCATTTGTGACAATGTCCTGGGATTACCCACAAACGCCTCACCTGCAAACTAGTATTGTGTGGCTTGTGAGCGGTATAGAGCAAAATCGATTACATGTACGTGTTTGTGAGAGTCTCAGCTTTCCATAGCTGGGTCATAGTAGTTCCTAGCTCCAACCATTCAGTCTCTACAGATATTTTTGTTAGAAGGGTTTAAGCCCAACATTCCAAATTTAGGGTTAGTACCAATGCTCCACGTTTTTTCAAAGTTCCAACCCACCTGCTCCTCGTTAGTATAGTGGTGAGTATCCCCGCCTGTCACGCTGGAGACCGGGGTTCAATTCCCCGATGGGGAGAAAGTACTGCTCTTTTTTTAGGGTGAACAATGTTGTTGAGCCCACAAAGTGGAACATATTCTTGGAAAAAAAGCTTTATGATACAATTTCCTGCCTTTGAGGTTAACTCAGCCTTCCAAGGCATTGGTTGTTCAGTGGTAGAATTCTCGCCTGCCACGCGGGAGGCCCGGGTTCGATTCCCGGCCAATGCAGGAAGTTTTGAACATGTCATTTCGACAAGTATGCAAACCCCTGAGGAGGAAATCTGTGTTAGATTGCCAGGCAAACAGAAATCTCTGGTCTTGGTCGAATTCTCAACTGACTCTTGAAAAATAAGACTTTGAACATTTACTCATTCTCAGTAGACTTTGGTGAATCCAGTGTGTGAGGTGATTAACTTTTTGCAAGGCTTTAGTTGTTAAATGGGAAAGAGTAACCAACTTGTCAGTGACAACTGTCTTGAGTTTGGCATTTGTGACAATGTCCTGGGATTACCCACAAACGCCTCACCTGCAAACTAGTATTGTGTGGCTTGTGAGCGGTATAGAGCAAAATCGATTACATGTACGTGTTTGTGAGAGTCTCAGCTTTCCATAGCTGGGTCATAGTAGTTCCTAGCTCCAACCATTCAGTCTCTACAGATATTTTTGTTAGAAGGGTTTAAGCCCAACATTCCAAATTTAGGGTTAGTACCAATGCTCCACGTTTTTTCAAAGTTCCAACCCACCTGCTCCTCGTTAGTATAGTGGTGAGTATCCCCGCCTGTCACGCGGGAGACCGGGGTTCAATTCCCCGACGGGGAGAAAGTACTGCTCTTTTTTTAGGGTGAACAATGTTGTTGAGCCCACAAAGTGGAACATATTCTTGGAAAAAAAGCTTTATGATACAATTTCCTGCCTTTGAGGTTAACTCAGCCTTCCAAGGCATTGGTTGTTCAGTGGTAGAATTCTCGCCTGCCACGCGGGAGGCCCGGGTTCGATTCCCGGCCAATGCAGGAAGTTTTGAACATGTCATTTCGACAAGTATGCAAACCCCTGAGGAGGAAATCTGTGTTAGATTGCCAGGCAAACAGAAATCTCTGGTCTTGGTCGAATTCTCAACTGACTCTTGAAAAATAAGACTTTGAACATTTACTCATTCTCAGTAGACTTTGGTGAATCCATTGCAGATTTCCAGTGTGTGAGGTGATTAACTTTTTGCAAGGCTTTAGTTGTTAAATGGGAAAGAGTAACCAACTTGTCAGTGACAACTGTCTTGAGTTTGGCATTTGTGACAATGTCCTGGGATTACCCACAAACGCCTCACCTGCAAACTAGTATTGTGTGGCTTGTGAGCGGTATAGAGCAAAATCGATTACATGTACGTGTTTGTGAGAGTCTCAGCTTTCCATAGCTGGGTCATAGTAGTTCCTAGCTCCAACCATTCAGTCTCTACAGATATTTTTGTTAGAAGGGTTTAAGCCCAACATTCCAAATTTAGGGTTAGTACCAATGCTCCACGTTTTTTCAAAGTTCCAACCCACCTGCTCCTCGTTAGTATAGTGGTGAGTATCCCCGCCTGTCACGCGGGAGACCGGGGTTCAATTCCCCGACGGGGAGAAAGTACTGCTCTTTTTTTAGGGTGAACAATGTTGCTGAGCCCACAAAGTGGAACATATTTTTGGAAAAAAAGCTTTATGATACAATTTCCTGCCTTTGAGGTTAACTCAGCCTTCCAAGGCATTGGTTGTTCAGTGGTAGAATTCTCGCCTGCCACGCGGGAGGCCCGGGTTCGATTCCCGGCCAATGCAGGAAGTTTTGAACATGTCATTTCGACAAGTATGCAAACCCCTGAGGAGGAAATCTGTGTTAGATTGCCAGGCAAACAGAAATCTCTGGTCTTGGTCGAATTCTCAACTGACTCTTGAAAAATAAGACTTTGAACATTTACTCATTCTCAGTAGACTTTGGTGAATCCAGTGTGTGAGGTGATTAACTTTTTGCAAGGCTTTAGTTGTTAAATGGGAAAGAGTAACCAACTTGTCAGTGACAACTGTCTTGAGTTTGGCATTTGTGACAATGTCCTGGGATTACCCACAAACGCCTCACCTGCAAACTAGTATTGTGTGGCTTGTGAGCGGTATAGAGCAAAATCGATTACATGTACGTGTTTGTGAGAGTCTCAGCTTTCCATAGCTGGGTCATAGTAGTTCCTAGCTCCAACCATTCAGTCTCTACAGATATTTTTGTTAGAAGGGTTTAAGCCCAACATTCCAAATTTAGGGTTAGTACCAATGCTCCACGTTTTTTCAAAGTTCCAACCCACCTGCTCCTCGTTAGTATAGTGGTGAGTATCCCCGCCTGTCACGCGGGAGACCGGGGTTCAATTCCCCGACGGGGAGAAAGTACTGCTCTTTTTTTTAGGGTGAACAATGTTGTTGAGCCCACAAAGTGGAACATATTCTTGGAAAAAAAGCTTTATGATACAATTTCCTGCCTTTGAGGTTAACTCAGCCTTCCAAGGCATTGGTTGTTCAGTGGTAGAATTCTCGCCTGCCACGCGGGAGGCCCGGGTTCGATTCCCGGCCAATGCAGGAAGTTTTGAACATGTCATTTCGACAAGTATGCAAACCCCTGAGGAGGAAATCTGTGTTAGATTGCCAGGCAAACAGAAATCTCTGGTCTTGGTCGAATTCTCAACTGACTCTTGAAAAATAAGACTTTGAACATTTACTCATTCTCAGTAGACTTTGGTGAATCCATTGCAGATTTCCAGTGTGTGAGGTGATTAACTTTTTGCAAGGCTTTAGTTGTTAAATGGGAAAGAGTAACCAACTTGTCAGTGACAACTGTCTTGAGTTTGGCATTTGTGACAATGTCCTGGGATTACCCACAAACGCCTCACCTGCAAACTAGTATTGTGTGGCTTGTGAGCGGTATAGAGCAAAATCGATTACATGTACGTGTTTGTGAGAGTCTCAGCTTTCCATAGCTGGGTCATAGTAGTTCCTAGCTCCAACCATTCAGTCTCTACAGATATTTTTGTTAGAAGGGTTTAAGCCCAACATTCCAAATTTAGGGTTAGTACCAATGCTCCACGTTTTTTCAAAGTTCCAACCCACCTGCTCCTCGTTAGTATAGTGGTGAGTATCCCCGCCTGTCACGCTGGAGACCGGGGTTCAATTCCCCGATGGGGAGAAAGTACTGCTCTTTTTTTAGGGTGAACAATGTTGTTGAGCCCACAAAGTGGAACATATTCTTGGAAAAAAAGCTTTATGATACAATTTCCTGCCTTTGAGGTTAACTCAGCCTTCCAAGGCATTGGTTGTTCAGTGGTAGAATTCTCGCCTGCCACGCGGGAGGCCCGGGTTCGATTCCCGGCCAATGCAGGAAGTTTTGAACATGTCATTTCGACAAGTATGCAAACCCCTGAGGAGGAAATCTGTGTTAGATTGCCAGGCAAACAGAAATCTCTGGTCTTGGTCGAATTCTCAACTGACTCTTGAAAAATAAGACTTTGAACATTTACTCATTCTCAGTAGACTTTGGTGAATCCAGTGTGTGAGGTGATTAACTTTTTGCAAGGCTTTAGTTGTTAAATGGGAAAGAGTAACCAACTTGTCAGTGACAACTGTCTTGAGTTTGGCATTTGTGACAATGTCCTGGGATTACCCACAAACGCCTCACCTGCAAACTAGTATTGTGTGGCTTGTGAGCGGTATAGAGCAAAATCGATTACATGTACGTGTTTGTGAGAGTCTCAGCTTTCCATAGCTGGGTCATAGTAGTTCCTAGCTCCAACCATTCAGTCTCTACAGATATTTTTGTTAGAAGGGTTTAAGCCCAACATTCCAAATTTAGGGTTAGTACCAATGCTCCACGTTTTTTCAAAGTTCCAACCCACCTGCTCCTCGTTAGTATAGTGGTGAGTATCCCCGCCTGTCACGCGGGAGACCGGGGTTCAATTCCCCGACGGGGAGAAAGTACTGCTCTTTTTTTAGGGTGAACAATGTTGTTGAGCCCACAAAGTGGAACATATTCTTGGAAAAAAAGCTTTATGATACAATTTCCTGCCTTTGAGGTTAACTCAGCCTTCCAAGGCATTGGTTGTTCAGTGGTAGAATTCTCGCCTGCCACGCGGGAGGCCCGGGTTCGATTCCCGGCCAATGCAGGAAGTTTTGAACATGTCATTTCGACAAGTATGCAAACCCCTGAGGAGGAAATCTGTGTTAGATTGCCAGGCAAACAGAAATCTCTGGTCTTGGTCGAATTCTCAACTGACTCTTGAAAAATAAGACTTTGAACATTTACTCATTCTCAGTAGACTTTGGTGAATCCATTGCAGATTTCCAGTGTGTGAGGTGATTAACTTTTTGCAAGGCTTTAGTTGTTAAATGGGAAAGAGTAACCAACTTGTCAGTGACAACTGTCTTGAGTTTGGCATTTGTGACAATGTCCTGGGATTACCCACAAACGCCTCACCTGCAAACTAGTATTGTGTGGCTTGTGAGCGGTATAGAGCAAAATCGATTACATGTACGTGTTTGTGAGAGTCTCAGCTTTCCATAGCTGGGTCATAGTAGTTCCTAGCTCCAACCATTCAGTCTCTACAGATATTTTTGTTAGAAGGGTTTAAGCCCAACATTCCAAATTTAGGGTTAGTACCAATGCTCCACGTTTTTTCAAAGTTCCAACCCACCTGCTCCTCGTTAGTATAGTGGTGAGTATCCCCGCCTGTCACGCGGGAGACCGGGGTTCAATTCCCCGACGGGGAGAAAGTACTGCTCTTTTTTTAGGGTGAACAATGTTGCTGAGCCCACAAAGTGGAACATATTTTTGGAAAAAAAGCTTTATGATACAATTTCCTGCCTTTGAGGTTAACTCAGCCTTCCAAGGCATTGGTTGTTCAGTGGTAGAATTCTCGCCTGCCACGCGGGAGGCCCGGGTTCGATTCCCGGCCAATGCAGGAAGTTTTGAACATGTCATTTCGACAAGTATGCAAACCCCTGAGGAGGAAATCTGTGTTAGATTGCCAGGCAAACAGAAATCTCTGGTCTTGGTCGAATTCTCAACTGACTCTTGAAAAATAAGACTTTGAACATTTACTCATTCTCAGTAGACTTTGGTGAATCCAGTGTGTGAGGTGATTAACTTTTTGCAAGGCTTTAGTTGTTAAATGGGAAAGAGTAACCAACTTGTCAGTGACAACTGTCTTGAGTTTGGCATTTGTGACAATGTCCTGGGATTACCCACAAACGCCTCACCTGCAAACTAGTATTGTGTGGCTTGTGAGCGGTATAGAGCAAAATCGATTACATGTACGTGTTTGTGAGAGTCTCAGCTTTCCATAGCTGGGTCATAGTAGTTCCTAGCTCCAACCATTCAGTCTCTACAGATATTTTTGTTAGAAGGGTTTAAGCCCAACATTCCAAATTTAGGGTTAGTACCAATGCTCCACGTTTTTTCAAAGTTCCAACCCACCTGCTCCTCGTTAGTATAGTGGTGAGTATCCCCGCCTGTCACGCGGGAGACCGGGGTTCAATTCCCCGACGGGGAGAAAGTACTGCTCTTTTTTTTAGGGTGAACAATGTTGTTGAGCCCACAAAGTGGAACATATTCTTGGAAAAAAAGCTTTATGATACAATTTCCTGCCTTTGAGGTTAACTCAGCCTTCCAAGGCATTGGTTGTTCAGTGGTAGAATTCTCGCCTGCCACGCGGGAGGCCCGGGTTCGATTCCCGGCCAATGCAGGAAGTTTTGAACATGTCATTTCGACAAGTATGCAAACCCCTGAGGAGGAAATCTGTGTTAGATTGCCAGGCAAACAGAAATCTCTGGTCTTGGTCGAATTCTCAACTGACTCTTGAAAAATAAGACTTTGAACATTTACTCATTCTCAGTAGACTTTGGTGAATCCATTGCAGATTTCCAGTGTGTGAGGTGATTAACTTTTTGCAAGGCTTTAGTTGTTAAATGGGAAAGAGTAACCAACTTGTCAGTGACAACTGTCTTGAGTTTGGCATTTGTGACAATGTCCTGGGATTACCCACAAACGCCTCACCTGCAAACTAGTATTGTGTGGCTTGTGAGCGGTATAGAGCAAAATCGATTACATGTACGTGTTTGTGAGAGTCTCAGCTTTCCATAGCGGGGTCATAGTAGTTCCTAGCTCCAACCATTCAGTCTCTACAGATATTTTTGTTAGAAGGGTTTAAGCCCAACATTCCAAATTTAGGGTTAGTACCAATGCTCCACGTTTTTTCAAAGTTCCAACCCACCTGCTCCTCGTTAGTATAGTGGTGAGTATCCCCGCATGTCACGCGGGAGACCGGGGTTCAATTCCCCGACGGGGAGAAAGTACTGCTCTTTTTTTAGGGTGAACAATGTTGCTGAGCCCACAAAGTGGAACATATTTTTGGAAAAAAAGCTTTATGATACAATTTCCTGCCTTTGAGGTTAACTCAGCCTTCCAAGGCATTGGTTGTTCAGTGGTAGAATTCTCGCCTGCCACGCGGGAGGCCCGGGTTCGATTCCCGGCCAATGCAGGAAGTTTTGAACATGTCATTTCGACAAGTATGCAAACCCCTGAGGAGGAAATCTGTGTTAGATTGCCAGGCAAACAGAAATCTCTGGTCTTGGTCGAATTCTCAACTGACTCTTGAAAAATAAGACTTTGAACATTTACTCATTCTCAGTAGACTTTGGTGAATCCAGTGTGTGAGGTGATTAACTTTTTGCAAGGCTTTAGTTGTTAAATGGGAAAGAGTAACCAACTTGTCAGTGACAACTGTCTTGAGTTTGGCATTTGTGACAATGTCCTGGGATTACCCACAAACGCCTCACCTGCAAACTAGTATTGTGTGGCTTGTGAGCGGTATAGAGCAAAATCGATTACATGTACGTGTTTGTGAGAGTCTCAGCTTTCCATAGCGGGGTCATAGTAGTTCCTAGCTCCAACCATTCAGTCTCTACAGATATTTTTGTTAGAAGGGTTTAAGCCCAACATTCCAAATTTAGGGTTAGTACCAATGCTCCACGTTTTTTCAAAGTTCCAACCCACCTGCTCCTCGTTAGTATAGTGGTGAGTATCCCCGCATGTCACGCGGGAGACCGGGGTTCAATTCCCCGACGGGGAGAAAGTACTGCTCTTTTTTTAGGGTGAACAATGTTGCTGAGCCCACAAAGTGGAACATATTTTTGGAAAAAAAGCTTTATGATACAATTTCCTGCCTTTGAGGTTAACTCAGCCTTCCAAGGCATTGGTTGTTCAGTGGTAGAATTCTCGCCTGCCACGCGGGAGGCCCGGGTTCGATTCCCGGCCAATGCAGGAAGTTTTGAACATGTCATTTCGACAAGTATGCAAACCCCTGAGGAGGAAATCTGTGTTAGATTGCCAGGCAAACAGAAATCTCTGGTCTTGGTCGAATTCTCAACTGACTCTTGAAAAATAAGACTTTGAACATTTACTCATTCTCAGTAGACTTTGGTGAATCCAGTGTGTGAGGTGATTAACTTTTTGCAAGGCTTTAGTTGTTAAATGGGAAAGAGTAACCAACTTGTCAGTGACAACTGTCTTGAGTTTGGCATTTGTGACAATGTCCTGGGATTACCCACAAACGCCTCACCTGCAAACTAGTATTGTGTGGCTTGTGAGCGGTATAGAGCAAAATCGATTACATGTACGTGTTTGTGAGAGTCTCAGCTTTCCATAGCTGGGTCATAGTAGTTCCTAGCTCCAACCATTCAGTCTCTACAGATATTTTTGTTAGAAGGGTTTAAGCCCAACATTCCAAATTTAGGGTTAGTACCAATGCTCCACGTTTTTTCAAAGTTCCAACCCACCTGCTCCTCGTTAGTATAGTGGTGAGTATCCCCGCCTGTCACGCGGGAGACCGGGGTTCAATTCCCCGACGGGGAGAAAGTACTGCTCTTTTTTTAGGGTGAACAATGTTGTTGAGCCCACAAAGTGGAACATATTCTTGGAAAAAAAGCTTTATGATACAATTTCCTGCCTTTGAGGTTAACTCAGCCTTCCAAGGCATTGGTTGTTCAGTGGTAGAATTCTCGCCTGCCACGCGGGAGGCCCGGGTTCGATTCCCGGCCAATGCAGGAAGTTTTGAACATGTCATTTCGACAAGTATGCAAACCCCTGAGGAGGAAATCTGTGTTAGATTGCCAGGCAAACAGAAATCTCTGGTCTTGGTCGAATTCTCAACTGACTCTTGAAAAATAAGACTTTGAACATTTACTCATTCTCAGTAGACTTTGGTGAATCCAGTGTGTGAGGTGATTAACTTTTTGCAAGGCTTTAGTTGTTAAATGGGAAAGAGTAACCAACTTGTCAGTGACAACTGTCTTGAGTTTGGCATTTGTGACAATGTCCTGGGATTACCCACAAACGCCTCACCTGCAAACTAAGCTGCAAAAACCAAGCTATGAGGTCGAAAGAATTGTCCGTAGAGCTCCGAAACAGTATTGTGTCGAGGCACAGATCTGGGGAAGGGTACCAAAAACTGTCTGCAGTATTGAAGGTCCCCAAGAAGTGTCCTCCATCATTCTTAAATGGAAGAAGTTTGGAACCACCAAGACTCTTCCTAGAGCTGGCAGCCCGGCCAAACTGAGCAATCAGGGGAGAAGGGCCTTGGTCAGGGAGTTGATCAAGAACCCGATGGTCACTCTGGCCGAGCTCCAGAGTTCCTCTGTGGAGATGGGAGAACCTTCCAGAAAGACAACCACCTCTGCAGCACTCCACCAATCAGGCTTATACCTAGCTCCAACCATTCAGTCTCTACAGATATTTTTGTTAGAAGGGTTTAAGCCCAACATTCCAAATTTAGGGTTAGTACCAATGCTCCACGTTTTTTCAAAGTTCCAACCCACCTGCTCCTCGTTAGTATAGTGGTGAGTATCCCCGCCTGTCAAGCGGGAGACCGGGGTTCAATTCCCCGACGGGGAGAAAGTACTGCTCTTTTTTTAGGGTGAACAATGTTGTTGAGCCCACAAAGTGGAACATATTCTTGGAAAAAAAGCTTTATGATACAATTTCCTGCCTTTGAGGTTAACTCAGCCTTCCAAGGCATTGGTTGTTCAGTGGTAGAATTCTCGCCTGCCACGCGGGAGGCCCGGGTTCGATTCCCGGCCAATGCAGGAAGTTTTGAACATGTCATTTCGACAAGTATGCAAACCCCTGAGGAGGAAATCTGTGTTAGATTGCCAGGCAAACAGAAATCTCTGGTCTTGGTCGAATTCTCAACTGACTCTTGAAAAATAAGACTTTGAACATTTACTCATTCTCAGTAGACTTTGGTGAATCCATTGCAGATTTCCAGTGTGTGAGGTGATTAACTTTTTGCAAGGCTTTAGTTGTTAAATGGGAAAGAGTAACCAACTTGTCAGTGACAACTGTCTTGAGTTTGGCATTTGTGACAATGTCCTGGGATTACCCACAAACGCCTCACCTGCAAACTAGTATTGTGTGGCTTGTGAGCGGTATAGAGCAAAATCGATTACATGTACGTGTTTGTGAGAGTCTCAGCTTTCCATAGCTGGGTCATAGTAGTTCCTAGCTCCAACCATTCAGTCTCTACAGATATTTTTGTTAGAAGGGTTTAAGCCCAACATTCCAAATTTAGGGTTAGTACCAATGCTCCACGTTTTTTCAAAGTTCCAACCCACCTGCTCCTCGTTAGTATAGTGGTGAGTATTGTCACGCGGGAGACCGGGGTTCAATTCCCCGACGGGGAGAAAGTACTGCTCTTTTTTTAGGGTGAACAATGTTGCTGAGCCCACAAAGTGGAACATATTCTTGGAAAAAAAGCTTTATGATACAATTTCCTGCCTTTGAGGTTAACTCAGCCTTCCAAGGCATTGGTTGTTCAGTGGTAGAATTCTCGCCTGCCACGCGGGAGGCCCGGGTTCGATTCCCGGCCAATGCAGGAAGTTTTGAACATGTCATTTCGACAAGTATGCAAACCCCTGAGGAGGAAATCTGTGTTAGATTGCCAGGCAAACAGAAATCTCTGGTCTTGGTCGAATTCTCAACTGACTCTTGAAAAATAAGACTTTGAACATTTACTCATTCTCAGTAGACTTTGGTGAATCCATTGCAGATTTCCAGTGTGTGAGGTGATTAACTTTTTGCAAGGCTTTAGTTGTTAAATGGGAAAGAGTAACCAACTTGTCAGTGACAACTGTCTTGAGTTTGGCATTTGTGACAATGTCCTGGGATTACCCACAAACGCCTCACCTGCAAACTAGTATTGTGTGGCTTGTGAGCGGTATAGAGCAAAATCGATTACATGTACGTGTTTGTGAGAGTCTCAGCTTTCCATAGCTGGGTCATAGTAGTTCCTAGCTCCAACCATTCAGTCTCTACAGATATTTTTGTTAGAAGGGTTTAAGCCCAACATTCCAAATTTAGGGTTAGTACCAATGCTCCACGTTTTTTCAAAGTTCCAACCCACCTGCTCCTCGTTAGTATAGTGGTGAGTATCCCCGCCTGTCACGCGGGAGACCGGGGTTCAATTCCCCGACGGGGAGAAAGTACTGCTCTTTTTTTAGGGTGAACAATGTTGCTGAGCCCACAAAGTGGAACATATTCTTGGAAAAAAAGCTTTATGATACAATTTCCTGCCTTTGAGGTTAACTCAGCCTTCCAAGGCATTGGTTGTTCAGTGGTAGAATTCTCGCCTGCCACGCGGGAGGCCCGGGTTCGATTCCCGGCCAATGCAGGAAGTTTTGAACATGTCATTTCGACAAGTATGCAAACCCCTGAGGAGGAAATCTGTGTTAGATTGCCAGGCAAACAGAAATCTCTGGTCTTGGTCGAATTCTCAACTGACTCTTGAAAAATAAGACTTTGAACATTTACTCATTCTCAGTAGACTTTGGTGAATCCATTGCAGATTTCCAGTGTGTGAGGTGATTAACTTTTTGCAAGGCTTTAGTTGTTAAATGGGAAAGAGTAACCAACTTGTCAGTGACAACTGTCTTGAGTTTGGCATTTGTGACAATGTCCTGGGATTACCCACAAACGCCTCACCTGCAAACTAGTATTGTGTGGCTTGTGAGCGGTATAGAGCAAAATCGATTACATGTACGTGTTTGTGAGAGTCTCAGCTTTCCATAGCTGGGTCATAGTAGTTCCTAGCTCCAACCATTCAGTCTCTACAGATATTTTTGTTAGAAGGGTTTAAGCCCAACATTCCAAATTTAGGGTTAGTACCAATGCTCCACGTTTTTTCAAAGTTCCAACCCACCTGCTCCTCGTTAGTATAGTGGTGAGTATCCCCGCCTGTCACGCGGGAGACCGGGGTTCAATTCCCCGACGGGGAGAAAGTACTGCTCTTTTTTTAGGGTGAACAATGTTGCTGAGCCCACAAAGTGGAACATATTCTTGGAAAAAAAGCTTTATGATACAATTTCCTGCCTTTGAGGTTAACTCAGCCTTCCAAGGCATTGGTTGTTCAGTGGTAGAATTCTCGCCTGCCACGCGGGAGGCCCGGGTTCGATTCCCGGCCAATGCAGGAAGTTTTGAACATGTCATTTCGACAAGTATGCAAACCCCTGAGGAGGAAATCTGTGTTAGATTGCCAGGCAAACAGAAATCTCTGGTCTTGGTCGAATTCTCAACTGACTCTTGAAAAATAAGACTTTGAACATTTACTCATTCTCAGTAGACTTTGGTGAATCCATTGCAGATTTCCAGTGTGTGAGGTGATTAACTTTTTGCAAGGCTTTAGTTGTTAAATGGGAAAGAGTAACCAACTTGTCAGTGACAACTGTCTTGAGTTTGGCATTTGTGACAATGTCCTGGGATTACCCACAAACGCCTCACCTGCAAACTAGTATTGTGTGGCTTGTGAGCGGTATAGAGCAAAATCGATTACATGTACGTGTTTGTGAGAGTCTCAGCTTTCCATAGCTGGGTCATAGTAGTTCCTAGCTCCAACCATTCAGTCTCTACAGATATTTTTGTTAGAAGGGTTTAAGCCCAACATTCCAAATTTAGGGTTAGTACCAATGCTCCACGTTTTTTCAAAGTTCCAACCCACCTGCTCCTCGTTAGTATAGTGGTGAGTATCCCCGCCTGTCACGCGGGAGACCGGGGTTCAATTCCCCGACGGGGAGAAAGTACTGCTCTTTTTTTAGGGTGAACAATGTTGTTGAGCCCACAAAGTGGAACATATTCTTGGAAAAAAAGCTTTATGATACAATTTCCTGCCTTTGAGGTTAACTCAGCCTTCCAAGGCATTGGTTGTTCAGTGGTAGAATTCTCGCCTGCCAGGCGGGAGGCCCGGGTTCGATTCCCGGCCAATGCAGGAAGTTTTGAACATGTCATTTCGACAAGTATGCAAACCCCTGAGGAGGAAATCTGTGTTAGATTGCCAGGCAAACAGAAATCTCTGGTCTTGGTCGAATTCTCAACTGACTCTTGAAAAATAAGACTTTGAACATTTAGTCATTCTCAGTAGACTTTGGTGAATCCATTGCAGATTTCCAGTGTGTGAGGTGATTAACTTTTTGCAAGGCTTTAGTTGTTAAATGGGAAAGAGTAACCAACTTGTCAGTGACAACTGTCTTGAGTTTGGCATTTGTGACAATGTCCTGGGATTACCCACAAACGCCTCACCTGCAAACTAGTATTGTGTGGCTTGTGAGCGGTATAGAGCAAAATCGATTACATGTACGTGTTTGTGAGAGTCTCAGCTTTCCATAGCTGGGTCATAGTAGTTCCTAGCTCCAACCATTCAGTCTCTACAGATATTTTTGTTAGAAGGGTTTAAGCCCAACATTCCAAATTTAGGGTTAGTACCAATGCTCCACGTTTTTTCAAAGTTCCAACCCACCTGCTCCTCGTTAGTATAGTGGTGAGTATCCCCGCCTGTCACGCGGGAGACCGGGGTTCAATTCCCCGACGGGGAGAAAGTACTGCTCTTTTTTTAGGGTGAACAATGTTGCTGAGCCCACAAAGTGGAACATATTTTTGGAAAAAAAGCTTTATGATACAATTTCCTGCCTTTGAGGTTAACTCAGCCTTCCAAGGCATTGGTTGTTCAGTGGTAGAATTCTCGCCTGCCACGCGGGAGGCCCGGGTTCGATTCCCGGCCAATGCAGGAAGTTTTGAACATGTCATTTCGACAAGTATGCAAACCCCTGAGGAGGAAATCTGTGTTAGATTGCCAGGCAAACAGAAATCTCTGGTCTTGGTCGAATTCTCAACTGACTCTTGAAAAATAAGACTTTGAACATTTACTCATTCTCAGTAGACTTTGGTGAATCCAGTGTGTGAGGTGATTAACTTTTTGCAAGGCTTTAGTTGTTAAATGGGAAAGAGTAACCAACTTGTCAGTGACAACTGTCTTGAGTTTGGCATTTGTGACAATGTCCTGGGATTACCCACAAACGCCTCACCTGCAAACTAGTATTGTGTGGCTTGTGAGCGGTATAGAGCAAAATCGATTACATGTACGTGTTTGTGAGAGTCTCAGCTTTCCATAGCTGGGTCATAGTAGTTCCTAGCTCCAACCATTCAGTCTCTACAGATATTTTTGTTAGAAGGGTTTAAGCCCAACATTCCAAATTTAGGGTTAGTACCAATGCTCCACGTTTTTTCAAAGTTCCAACCCACCTGCTCCTCGTTAGTATAGTGGTGAGTATCCCCGCCTGTCACGCGGGAGACCGGGGTTCAATTCCCCGACGGGGAGAAAGTACTGCTCTTTTTTTAGGGTGAACAATGTTGCTGAGCCCACAAAGTGGAACATATTCTTGGAAAAAAAGCTTTATGATACAATTTCCTGCCTTTGAGGTTAACTCAGCCTTCCAAGGCATTGGTTGTTCAGTGGTAGAATTCTCGCCTGCCACGCGGGAGGCCCGGGTTCGATTCCCGGCCAATGCAGGAAGTTTTGAACATGTCATTTCGACAAGTATGCAAACCCCTGAGGAGGAAATCTGTGTTAGATTGCCAGGCAAACAGAAATCTCTGGTCTTGGTCGAATTCTCAACTGACTCTTGAAAAATAAGACTTTGAACATTTACTCATTCTCAGTAGACTTTGGTGAATCCATTGCAGATTTCCAGTGTGTGAGGTGATTAACTTTTTGCAAGGCTTTAGTTGTTAAATGGGAAAGAGTAACCAACTTGTCAGTGACAACTGTCTTGAGTTTGGCATTTGTGACAATGTCCTGGGATTACCCACAAACGCCTCACCTGCAAACTAGTATTGTGTGGCTTGTGAGCGGTATAGAGCAAAATCGATTACATGTACGTGTTTGTGAGAGTCTCAGCTTTCCATAGCTGGGTCATAGTAGTTCCTAGCTCCAACCATTCAGTCTCTACAGATATTTTTGTTAGAAGGGTTTAAGCCCAACATTCCAAATTTAGGGTTAGTACCAATGCTCCACGTTTTTTCAAAGTTCCAACCCACCTGCTCCTCGTTAGTATAGTGGTGAGTATCCCCGCCTGTCACGCGGGAGACCGGGGTTCAATTCCCCGACGGGGAGAAAGTACTGCTCTTTTTTTAGGGTGAACAATGTTGCTGAGCCCACAAAGTGGAACATATTCTTGGAAAAAAAGCTTTATGATACAATTTCCTGCCTTTGAGGTTAACTCAGCCTTCCAAGGCATTGGTTGTTCAGTGGTAGAATTCTCGCCTGCCACGCGGGAGGCCCGGGTTCGATTCCCGGCCAATGCAGGAAGTTTTGAACATGTCATTTCGACAAGTATGCAAACCCCTGAGGAGGAAATCTGTGTTAGATTGCCAGGCAAACAGAAATCTCTGGTCTTGGTCGAATTCTCAACTGACTCTTGAAAAATAAGACTTTGAACATTTACTCATTCTCAGTAGACTTTGGTGAATCCATTGCAGATTTCCAGTGTGTGAGGTGATTAACTTTTTGCAAGGCTTTAGTTGTTAAATGGGAAAGAGTAACCAACTTGTCAGTGACAACTGTCTTGAGTTTGGCATTTGTGACAATGTCCTGGGATTACCCACAAACGCCTCACCTGCAAACTAGTATTGTGTGGCTTGTGAGCGGTATAGAGCAAAATCGATTACATGTACGTGTTTGTGAGAGTCTCAGCTTTCCATAGCTGGGTCATAGTAGTTCCTAGCTCCAACCATTCAGTCTCTACAGATATTTTTGTTAGAAGGGTTTAAGCCCAACATTCCAAATTTAGGGTTAGTACCAATGCTCCACGTTTTTTCAAAGTTCCAACCCACCTGCTCCTCGTTAGTATAGTGGTGAGTATCCCCGCCTGTCACGCGGGAGACCGGGGTTCAATTCCCCGACGGGGAGAAAGTACTGCTCTTTTTTTAGGGTGAACAATGTTGCTGAGCCCACAAAGTGGAACATATTCTTGGAAAAAAAGCTTTATGATACAATTTCCTGCCTTTGAGGTTAACTCAGCCTTCCAAGGCATTGGTTGTTCAGTGGTAGAATTCTCGCCTGCCACGCGGGAGGCCCGGGTTCGATTCCCGGCCAATGCAGGAAGTTTTGAACATGTCATTTCGACAAGTATGCAAACCCCTGAGGAGGAAATCTGTGTTAGATTGCCAGGCAAACAGAAATCTCTGGTCTTGGTCGAATTCTCAACTGACTCTTGAAAAATAAGACTTTGAACATTTACTCATTCTCAGTAGACTTTGGTGAATCCATTGCAGATTTCCAGTGTGTGAGGTGATTAACTTTTTGCAAGGCTTTAGTTGTTAAATGGGAAAGAGTAACCAACTTGTCAGTGACAACTGTCTTGAGTTTGGCATTTGTGACAATGTCCTGGGATTACCCACAAACGCCTCACCTGCAAACTAAGCTGCAAAAACCAAGCTATGAGGTCGAAAGAATTGTCCGTAGAGCTCCGAAACAGTATTGTGTCGAGGCACAGATCTGGGGAAGGGTACCAAAAACTGTCTGCAGTATTGAAGGTCCCCAAGAAGTGTCCTCCATCATTCTTAAATGGAAGAAGTTTGGAACCACCAAGACTCTTCCTAGAGCTGGCAGCCCGGCCAAACTGAGCAATCAGGGGAGAAGGGCCTTGGTCAGGGAGTTGATCAAGAACCCGATGGTCACTCTGGCCGAGCTCCAGAGTTCCTCTGTGGAGATGGGAGAACCTTCCAGAAAGACAACCACCTCTGCAGCACTCCACCAATCAGGCTTATACCTAGCTCCAACCATTCAGTCTCTACAGATATTTTTGTTAGAAGGGTTTAAGCCCAACATTCCAAATTTAGGGTTAGTACCAATGCTCCACGTTTTTTCAAAGTTCCAACCCACCTGCTCCTCGTTAGTATAGTGGTGAGTATCCCCGCCTGTCACGCGGGAGACCGGGGTTCAATTCCCCGACGGGGAGAAAGTACTGCTCTTTTTTTAGGGTGAACAATGTTGCTGAGCCCACAAAGTGGAACATATTCTTGGAAAAAAAGCTTTATGATACAATTTCCTGCCTTTGAGGTTAACTCAGCCTTCCAAGGCATTGGTTGTTCAGTGGTAGAATTCTCGCCTGCCACGCGGGAGGCCCGGGTTCGATTCCCGGCCAATGCAGGAAGTTTTGAACATGTCATTTCGACAAGTATGCAAACCCCTGAGGAGGAAATCTGTGTTAGATTGCCAGGCAAACAGAAATCTCTGGTCTTGGTCGAATTCTCAACTGACTCTTGAAAAATAAGACTTTGAACATTTACTCATTCTCAGTAGACTTTGGTGAATCCATTGCAGATTTCCAGTGTGTGAGGTGATTAACTTTTTGCAAGGCTTTAGTTGTTAAATGGGAAAGAGTAACCAACTTGTCAGTGACAACTGTCTTGAGTTTGGCATTTGTGACAATGTCCTGGGATTACCCACAAACGCCTCACCTGCAAACTAGTATTGTGTGGCTTGTGAGCGGTATAGAGCAAAATCGATTACATGTACGTGTTTGTGAGAGTCTCAGCTTTCCATAGCTGGGTCATAGTAGTTCCTAGCTCCAACCATTCAGTCTCTACAGATATTTTTGTTAGAAGGGTTTAAGCCCAACATTCCAAATTTAGGGTTAGTACCAATGCTCCACGTTTTTTCAAAGTTCCAACCCACCTGCTCCTCGTTAGTATAGTGGTGAGTATCCCCGCCTGTCACGCGGGAGACCGGGGTTCAATTCCCCGACGGGGAGAAAGTACTGCTCTTT
This sequence comes from Oncorhynchus mykiss, assembly GCF_057628025.1. NCBI lineage: Eukaryota > Metazoa > Chordata > Actinopteri > Salmoniformes > Salmonidae > Oncorhynchus > Oncorhynchus mykiss. Next base: position 48,811,875 of record NC_143026.1, read on the forward strand.
TTTTAGGGTGAACAATGTTGCTGAGCCCACAAAGTGGAACATATTCTTGGAAAAAAAGCTTTATGATACAATTTCCTGCCTTTGAGGTTAACTCAGCCTTCCAAGGCATTGGTTGTTCAGTGGTAGAATTCTCGCCTGCCACGCGGGAGGCCCGGGTTCGATTCCCGGCCAATGCAGGAAGTTTTGAACATGTCATTTCGACAAGTATGCAAACCCCTGAGGAGGAAATCTGTGTTAGATTGCCAGGCAAACAGAAATCTCTGGTCTTGGTCGAATTCTCAACTGACTCTTGAAAAATAAGACTTTGAACATTTACTCATTCTCAGTAGACTTTGGTGAATCCATTGCAGATTTCCAGTGTGTGAGGTGATTAACTTTTTGCAAGGCTTTAGTTGTTAAATGGGAAAGAGTAACCAACTTGTCAGTGACAACTGTCTTGAGTTTGGCATTTGTGACAATGTCCTGGGATTACCCACAAACGCCTCACCTGCAAACTAGTATTGTGTGGCTTGTGAGCGGTATAGAGCAAAATCGATTACATGTACGTGTTTGTGAGAGTCTCAGCTTTCCATAGCTGGGTCATAGTAGTTCCTAGCTCCAACCATTCAGTCTCTACAGATATTTTTGTTAGAAGGGTTTAAGCCCAACATTCCAAATTTAGGGTTAGTACCAATGCTCCACGTTTTTTCAAAGTTCCAACCCACCTGCTCCTCGTTAGTATAGTGGTGAGTATCCCCGCCTGTCACGCGGGAGACCGGGGTTCAATTCCCCGACGGGGAGAAAGTACTGCTCTTTTTTTAGGGTGAACAATGTTGCTGAGCCCACAAAGTGGAACATATTCTTGGAAAAAAAGCTTTATGATACAATTTCCTGCCTTTGAGGTTAACTCAGCCTTCCAAGGCATTGGTTGTTCAGTGGTAGAATTCTCGCCTGCCACGCGGGAGGCCCGGGTTCGATTCCCGGCCAATGCAGGAAGTTTTGAACATGTCATTTCGACAAGTATGCAAACCCCTGAGGAGGAAATCTGTGTTAGATTGCCAGGCAAACAGAAATCTCTGGTCTTGGTCGAATTCTCAACTGACTCTTGAAAAATAAGACTTTGAACATTTACTCATTCTCAGTAGACTTTGGTGAATCCATTGCAGATTTCCAGTGTGTGAGGTGATTAACTTTTTGCAAGGCTTTAGTTGTTAAATGGGAAAGAGTAACCAACTTGTCAGTGACAACTGTCTTGAGTTTGGCATTTGTGACAATGTCCTGGGATTACCCACAAACGCCTCACCTGCAAACTAGTATTGTGTGGCTTGTGAGCGGTATAGAGCAAAATCGATTACATGTACGTGTTTGTGAGAGTCTCAGCTTTCCATAGCTGGGTCATAGTAGTTCCTAGCTCCAACCATTCAGTCTCTACAGATATTTTTGTTAGAAGGGTTTAAGCCCAACATTCCAAATTTAGGGTTAGTACCAATGCTCCACGTTTTTTCAAAGTTCCAACCCACCTGCTCCTCGTTAGTATAGTGGTGAGTATCCCCGCCTGTCACGCGGGAGACCGGGGTTCAATTCCCCGACGGGGAGAAAGTACTGCTCTTTTTTTAGGGTGAACAATGTTGCTGAGCCCACAAAGTGGAACATATTCTTGGAAAAAAAGCTTTATGATACAATTTCCTGCCTTTGAGGTTAACTCAGCCTTCCAAGGCATTGGTTGTTCAGTGGTAGAATTCTCGCCTGCCACGCGGGAGGCCCGGGTTCGATTCCCGGCCAATGCAGGAAGTTTTGAACATGTCATTTCGACAAGTATGCAAACCCCTGAGGAGGAAATCTGTGTTAGATTGCCAGGCAAACAGAAATCTCTGGTCTTGGTCGAATTCTCAACTGACTCTTGAAAAATAAGACTTTGAACATTTACTCATTCTCAGTAGACTTTGGTGAATCCATTGCAGATTTCCAGTGTGTGAGGTGATTAACTTTTTGCAAGGCTTTAGTTGTTAAATGGGAAAGAGTAACCAACTTGTCAGTGACAACTGTCTTGAGTTTGGCATTTGTGACAATGTCCTGGGATTACCCACAAACGCCTCACCTGCAAACTAGTATTGTGTGGCTTGTGAGCGGTATAGAGCAAAATCGATTACATGTACGTGTTTGTGAGAGTCTCAGCTTTCCATAGCTGGGTCATAGTAGTTCCTAGCTCCAACCATTCAGTCTCTACAGATATTTTTGTTAGAAGGGTTTAAGCCCAACATTCCAAATTTAGGGTTAGTACCAATGCTCCACGTTTTTTCAAAGTTCCAACCCACCTGCTCCTCGTTAGTATAGTGGTGAGTATCCCCGCCTGTCACGCGGGAGACCGGGGTTCAATTCCCCGACGGGGAGAAAGTACTGCTCTTTTTTTAGGGTGAACAATGTTGCTGAGCCCACAAAGTGGAACATATTCTTGGAAAAAAAGCTTTATGATACAATTTCCTGCCTTTGAGGTTAACTCAGCCTTCCAAGGCATTGGTTGTTCAGTGGTAGAATTCTCGCCTGCCACGCGGGAGGCCCGGGTTCGATTCCCGGCCAATGCAGGAAGTTTTGAACATGTCATTTCGACAAGTATGCAAACCCCTGAGGAGGAAATCTGTGTTAGATTGCCAGGCAAACAGAAATCTCTGGTCTTGGTCGAATTCTCAACTGACTCTTGAAAAATAAGACTTTGAACATTTACTCATTCTCAGTAGACTTTGGTGAATCCATTGCAGATTTCCAGTGTGTGAGGTGATTAACTTTTTGCAAGGCTTTAGTTGTTAAATGGGAAAGAGTAACCAACTTGTCAGTGACAACTGTCTTGAGTTTGGCATTTGTGACAATGTCCTGGGATTACCCACAAACGCCTCACCTGCAAACTAGTATTGTGTGGCTTGTGAGCGGTATAGAGCAAAATCGATTACATGTACGTGTTTGTGAGAGTCTCAGCTTTCCATAGCTGGGTCATAGTAGTTCCTAGCTCCAACCATTCAGTCTCTACAGATATTTTTGTTAGAAGGGTTTAAGCCCAACATTCCAAATTTAGGGTTAGTACCAATGCTCCACGTTTTTTCAAAGTTCCAACCCACCTGCTCCTCGTTAGTATAGTGGTGAGTATCCCCGCCTGTCACGCGGGAGACCGGGGTTCAATTCCCCGACGGGGAGAAAGTACTGCTCTTTTTTTAGGGTGAACAATGTTGCTGAGCCCACAAAGTGGAACATATTCTTGGAAAAAAAGCTTTATGATACAATTTCCTGCCTTTGAGGTTAACTCAGCCTTCCAAGGCATTGGTTGTTCAGTGGTAGAATTCTCGCCTGCCACGCGGGAGGCCCGGGTTCGATTCCCGGCCAATGCAGGAAGTTTTGAACATGTCATTTCGACAAGTATGCAAACCCCTGAGGAGGAAATCTGTGTTAGATTGCCAGGCAAACAGAAATCTCTGGTCTTGGTCGAATTCTCAACTGACTCTTGAAAAATAAGACTTTGAACATTTACTCATTCTCAGTAGACTTTGGTGAATCCATTGCAGATTTCCAGTGTGTGAGGTGATTAACTTTTTGCAAGGCTTTAGTTGTTAAATGGGAAAGAGTAACCAACTTGTCAGTGACAACTGTCTTGAGTTTGGCATTTGTGACAATGTCCTGGGATTACCCACAAACGCCTCACCTGCAAACTAGTATTGTGTGGCTTGTGAGCGGTATAGAGCAAAATCGATTACATGTACGTGTTTGTGAGAGTCTCAGCTTTCCATAGCTGGGTCATAGTAGTTCCTAGCTCCAACCATTCAGTCTCTACAGATATTTTTGTTAGAAGGGTTTAAGCCCAACATTCCAAATTTAGGGTTAGTACCAATGCTCCACGTTTTTTCAAAGTTCCAACCCACCTGCTCCTCGTTAGTATAGTGGTGAGTATCCCCGCCTGTCACGCGGGAGACCGGGGTTCAATTCCCCGACGGGGAGAAAGTACTGCTCTTTTTTTAGGGTGAACAATGTTGCTGAGCCCACAAAGTGGAACATATTCTTGGAAAAAAAGCTTTATGATACAATTTCCTGCCTTTGAGGTTAACTCAGCCTTCCAAGGCATTGGTTGTTCAGTGGTAGAATTCTCGCCTGCCACGCGGGAGGCCCGGGTTCGATTCCCGGCCAATGCAGGAAGTTTTGAACATGTCATTTCGACAAGTATGCAAACCCCTGAGGAGGAAATCTGTGTTAGATTGCCAGGCAAACAGAAATCTCTGGTCTTGGTCGAATTCTCAACTGACTCTTGAAAAATAAGACTTTGAACATTTACTCATTCTCAGTAGACTTTGGTGAATCCATTGCAGATTTCCAGTGTGTGAGGTGATTAACTTTTTGCAAGGCTTTAGTTGTTAAATGGGAAAGAGTAACCAACTTGTCAGTGACAACTGTCTTGAGTTTGGCATTTGTGACAATGTCCTGGGATTACCCACAAACGCCTCACCTGCAAACTAGTATTGTGTGGCTTGTGAGCGGTATAGAGCAAAATCGATTACATGTACGTGTTTGTGAGAGTCTCAGCTTTCCATAGCTGGGTCATAGTAGTTCCTAGCTCCAACCATTCAGTCTCTACAGATATTTTTGTTAGAAGGGTTTAAGCCCAACATTCCAAATTTAGGGTTAGTACCAATGCTCCACGTTTTTTCAAAGTTCCAACCCACCTGCTCCTCGTTAGTATAGTGGTGAGTATCCCCGCCTGTCACGCGGGAGACCGGGGTTCAATTCCCCGACGGGGAGAAAGTACTGCTCTTTTTTTAGGGTGAACAATGTTGCTGAGCCCACAAAGTGGAACATATTCTTGGAAAAAAAGCTTTATGATACAATTTCCTGCCTTTGAGGTTAACTCAGCCTTCCAAGGCATTGGTTGTTCAGTGGTAGAATTCTCGCCTGCCACGCGGGAGGCCCGGGTTCGATTCCCGGCCAATGCAGGAAGTTTTGAACATGTCATTTCGACAAGTATGCAAACCCCTGAGGAGGAAATCTGTGTTAGATTGCCAGGCAAACAGAAATCTCTGGTCTTGGTCGAATTCTCAACTGACTCTTGAAAAATAAGACTTTGAACATTTACTCATTCTCAGTAGACTTTGGTGAATCCATTGCAGATTTCCAGTGTGTGAGGTGATTAACTTTTTGCAAGGCTTTAGTTGTTAAATGGGAAAGAGTAACCAACTTGTCAGTGACAACTGTCTTGAGTTTGGCATTTGTGACAATGTCCTGGGATTACCCACAAACGCCTCACCTGCAAACTAGTATTGTGTGGCTTGTGAGCGGTATAGAGCAAAATCGATTACATGTACGTGTTTGTGAGAGTCTCAGCTTTCCATAGCTGGGTCATAGTAGTTCCTAGCTCCAACCATTCAGTCTCTACAGATATTTTTGTTAGAAGGGTTTAAGCCCAACATTCCAAATTTAGGGTTAGTACCAATGCTCCACGTTTTTTCAAAGTTCCAACCCACCTGCTCCTCGTTAGTATAGTGGTGAGTATCCCCGCCTGTCACGCGGGAGACCGGGGTTCAATTCCCCGACGGGGAGAAAGTACTGCTCTTTTTTTAGGGTGAACAATGTTGTTGAGCCCACAAAGTGGAACATATTCTTGGAAAAAAAGCTTTATGATACAATTTCCTGCCTTTGAGGTTAACTCAGCCTTCCAAGGCATTGGTTGTTCAGTGGTAGAATTCTCGCCTGCCACGCGGGAGGCCCGGGTTCGATTCCCGGCCAATGCAGGAAGTTTTGAACATGTCATTTCGACAAGTATGCAAACCCCTGAGGAGGAAATCTGTGTTAGATTGCCAGGCAAACAGAAATCTCTGGTCTTGGTCGAATTCTCAACTGACTCTTGAAAAATAAGACTTTGAACATTTACTCATTCTCAGTAGACTTTGGTGAATCCATTGCAGATTTCCAGTGTGTGAGGTGATTAACTTTTTGCAAGGCTTTAGTTGTTAAATGGGAAAGAGTAACCAACTTGTCAGTGACAACTGTCTTGAGTTTGGCATTTGTGACAATGTCCTGGGATTACCCACAAACGCCTCACCTGCAAACTAGTATTGTGTGGCTTGTGAGCGGTATAGAGCAAAATCGATTACATGTACGTGTTTGTGAGAGTCTCAGCTTTCCATAGCTGGGTCATAGTAGTTCCTAGCTCCAACCATTCAGTCTCTACAGATATTTTTGTTAGAAGGGTTTAAGCCCAACATTCCAAATTTAGGGTTAGTACCAATGCTCCACGTTTTTTCAAAGTTCCAACCCACCTGCTCCTCGTTAGTATAGTGGTGAGTATCCCCGCCTGTCACGCGGGAGACCGGGGTTCAATTCCCCGACGGGGAGAAAGTACTGCTCTTTTTTTAGGGTGAACAATGTTGCTGAGCCCACAAAGTGGAACATATTCTTGGAAAAAAAGCTTTATGATACAATTTCCTGCCTTTGAGGTTAACTCAGCCTTCCAAGGCATTGGTTGTTCAGTGGTAGAATTCTCGCCTGCCACGCGGGAGGCCCGGGTTCGATTCCCGGCCAATGCAGGAAGTTTTGAACATGTCATTTCGACAAGTATGCAAACCCCTGAGGAGGAAATCTGTGTTAGATTGCCAGGCAAACAGAAATCTCTGGTCTTGGTCGAATTCTCAACTGACTCTTGAAAAATAAGACTTTGAACATTTACTCATTCTCAGTAGACTTTGGTGAATCCATTGCAGATTTCCAGTGTGTGAGGTGATTAACTTTTTGCAAGGCTTTAGTTGTTAAATGGGAAAGAGTAACCAACTTGTCAGTGACAACTGTCTTGAGTTTGGCATTTGTGACAATGTCCTGGGATTACCCACAAACGCCTCACCTGCAAACTAGTATTGTGTGGCTTGTGAGCGGTATAGAGCAAAATCGATTACATGTACGTGTTTGTGAGAGTCTCAGCTTTCCATAGCTGGGTCATAGTAGTTCCTAGCTCCAACCATTCAGTCTCTACAGATATTTTTGTTAGAAGGGTTTAAGCCCAACATTCCAAATTTAGGGTTAGTACCAATGCTCCACGTTTTTTCAAAGTTCCAACCCACCTGCTCCTCGTTAGTATAGTGGTGAGTATCCCCGCCTGTCACGCGGGAGACCGGGGTTCAATTCCCCGACGGGGAGAAAGTACTGCTCTTTTTTTAGGGTGAACAATGTTGCTGAGCCCACAAAGTGGAACATATTCTTGGAAAAAAAGCTTTATGATACAATTTCCTGCCTTTGAGGTTAACTCAGCCTTCCAAGGCATTGGTTGTTCAGTGGTAGAATTCTCGCCTGCCACGCGGGAGGCCCGGGTTCGATTCCCGGCCAATGCAGGAAGTTTTGAACATGTCATTTCGACAAGTATGCAAACCCCTGAGGAGGAAATCTGTGTTAGATTGCCAGGCAAACAGAAATCTCTGGTCTTGGTCGAATTCTCAACTGACTCTTGAAAAATAAGACTTTGAACATTTACTCATTCTCAGTAGACTTTGGTGAATCCATTGCAGATTTCCAGTGTGTGAGGTGATTAACTTTTTGCAAGGCTTTAGTTGTTAAATGGGAAAGAGTAACCAACTTGTCAGTGACAACTGTCTTGAGTTTGGCATTTGTGACAATGTCCTGGGATTACCCACAAACGCCTCACCTGCAAACTAGTATTGTGTGGCTTGTGAGCGGTATAGAGCAAAATCGATTACATGTACGTGTTTGTGAGAGTCTCAGCTTTCCATAGCTGGGTCATAGTAGTTCCTAGCTCCAACCATTCAGTCTCTACAGATATTTTTGTTAGAAGGGTTTAAGCCCAACATTCCAAATTTAGGGTTAGTACCAATGCTCCACGTTTTTTCAAAGTTCCAACCCACCTGCTCCTCGTTAGTATAGTGGTGAGTATCCCCGCCTGTCACGCGGGAGACCGGGGTTCAATTCCCCGACGGGGAGAAAGTACTGCTCTTTTTTTAGGGTGAACAATGTTGCTGAGCCCACAAAGTGGAACATATTCTTGGAAAAAAAGCTTTATGATACAATTTCCTGCCTTTGAGGTTAACTCAGCCTTCCAAGGCATTGGTTGTTCAGTGGTAGAATTCTCGCCTGCCACGCGGGAGGCCCGGGTTCGATTCCCGGCCAATGCAGGAAGTTTTGAACATGTCATTTCGACAAGTATGCAAACCCCTGAGGAGGAAATCTGTGTTAGATTGCCAGGCAAACAGAAATCTCTGGTCTTGGTCGAATTCTCAACTGACTCTTGAAAAATAAGACTTTGAACATTTACTCATTCTCAGTAGACTTTGGTGAATCCATTGCAGATTTCCAGTGTGTGAGGTGATTAACTTTTTGCAAGGCTTTAGTTGTTAAATGGGAAAGAGTAACCAACTTGTCAGTGACAACTGTCTTGAGTTTGGCATTTGTGACAATGTCCTGGGATTACCCACAAACGCCTCACCTGCAAACTAGTATTGTGTGGCTTGTGAGCGGTATAGAGCAAAATCGATTACATGTACGTGTTTGTGAGAGTCTCAGCTTTCCATAGCTGGGTCATAGTAGTTCCTAGCTCCAACCATTCAGTCTCTACAGATATTTTTGTTAGAAGGGTTTAAGCCCAACATTCCAAATTTAGGGTTAGTACCAATGCTCCACGTTTTTTCAAAGTTCCAACCCACCTGCTCCTCGTTAGTATAGTGGTGAGTATCCCCGCCTGTCACGCGGGAGACCGGGGTTCAATTCCCCGACGGGGAGAAAGTACTGCTCTTTTTTTAGGGTGAACAATGTTGCTGAGCCCACAAAGTGGAACATATTCTTGGAAAAAAAGCTTTATGATACAATTTCCTGCCTTTGAGGTTAACTCAGCCTTCCAAGGCATTGGTTGTTCAGTGGTAGAATTCTCGCCTGCCACGCGGGAGGCCCGGGTTCGATTCCCGGCCAATGCAGGAAGTTTTGAACATGTCATTTCGACAAGTATGCAAACCCCTGAGGAGGAAATCTGTGTTAGATTGCCAGGCAAACAGAAATCTCTGGTCTTGGTCGAATTCTCAACTGACTCTTGAAAAATAAGACTTTGAACATTTACTCATTCTCAGTAGACTTTGGTGAATCCATTGCAGATTTCCAGTGTGTGAGGTGATTAACTTTTTGCAAGGCTTTAGTTGTTAAATGGGAAAGAGTAACCAACTTGTCAGTGACAACTGTCTTGAGTTTGGCATTTGTGACAATGTCCTGGGATTACCCACAAACGCCTCACCTGCAAACTAGTATTGTGTGGCTTGTGAGCGGTATAGAGCAAAATCGATTACATGTACGTGTTTGTGAGAGTCTCAGCTTTCCATAGCTGGGTCATAGTAGTTCCTAGCTCCAACCATTCAGTCTCTACAGATATTTTTGTTAGAAGGGTTTAAGCCCAACATTCCAAATTTAGGGTTAGTACCAATGCTCCACGTTTTTTCAAAGTTCCAACCCACCTGCTCCTCGTTAGTATAGTGGTGAGTATCCCCGCCTGTCACGCGGGAGACCGGGGTTCAATTCCCCGACGGGGAGAAAGTACTGCTCTTTTTTTAGGGTGAACAATGTTGTTGAGCCCACAAAGTGGAACATATTCTTGGAAAAAAAGCTTTATGATACAATTTCCTGCCTTTGAGGTTAACTCAGCCTTCCAAGGCATTGGTTGTTCAGTGGTAGAATTCTCGCCTGCCACGCGGGAGGCCCGGGTTCGATTCCCGGCCAATGCAGGAAGTTTTGAACATGTCATTTCGACAAGTATGCAAACCCCTGAGGAGGAAATCTGTGTTAGATTGCCAGGCAAACAGAAATCTCTGGTCTTGGTCGAATTCTCAACTGACTCTTGAAAAATAAGACTTTGAACATTTACTCATTCTCAGTAGACTTTGGTGAATCCATTGCAGATTTCCAGTGTGTGAGGTGATTAACTTTTTGCAAGGCTTTAGTTGTTAAATGGGAAAGAGTAACCAACTTGTCAGTGACAACTGTCTTGAGTTTGGCATTTGTGACAATGTCCTGGGATTACCCACAAACGCCTCACCTGCAAACTAGTATTGTGTGGCTTGTGAGCGGTATAGAGCAAAATCGATTACATGTACGTGTTTGTGAGAGTCTCAGCTTTCCATAGCTGGGTCATAGTAGTTCCTAGCTCCAACCATTCAGTCTCTACAGATATTTTTGTTAGAAGGGTTTAAGCCCAACATTCCAAATTTAGGGTTAGTACCAATGCTCCACGTTTTTTCAAAGTTCCAACCCACCTGCTCCTCGTTAGTATAGTGGTGAGTATCCCCGCCTGTCACGCGGGAGACCGGGGTTCAATTCCCCGACGGGGAGAAAGTACTGCTCTTTTTTTAGGGTGAACAATGTTGCTGAGCCCACAAAGTGGAACATATTCTTGGAAAAAAAGCTTTATGATACAATTTCCTGCCTTTGAGGTTAACTCAGCCTTCCAAGGCATTGGTTGTTCAGTGGTAGAATTCTCGCCTGCCACGCGGGAGGCCCGGGTTCGATTCCCGGCCAATGCAGGAAGTTTTGAACATGTCATTTCGACAAGTATGCAAACCCCTGAGGAGGAAATCTGTGTTAGATTGCCAGGCAAACAGAAATCTCTGGTCTTGGTCGAATTCTCAACTGACTCTTGAAAAATAAGACTTTGAACATTTACTCATTCTCAGTAGACTTTGGTGAATCCATTGCAGATTTCCAGTGTGTGAGGTGATTAACTTTTTGCAAGGCTTTAGTTGTTAAATGGGAAAGAGTAACCAACTTGTCAGTGACAACTGTCTTGAGTTTGGCATTTGTGACAATGTCCTGGGATTACCCACAAACGCCTCACCTGCAAACTAGTATTGTGTGGCTTGTGAGCGGTATAGAGCAAAATCGATTACATGTACGTGTTTGTGAGAGTCTCAGCTTTCCATAGCTGGGTCATAGTAGTTCCTAGCTCCAACCATTCAGTCTCTACAGATATTTTTGTTAGAAGGGTTTAAGCCCAACATTCCAAATTTAGGGTTAGTACCAATGCTCCACGTTTTTTCAAAGTTCCAACCCACCTGCTCCTCGTTAGTATAGTGGTGAGTATCCCCGCCTGTCACGCGGGAGACCGGGGTTCAATTCCCCGACGGGGAGAAAGTACTGCTCTTTTTTTAGGGTGAACAATGTTGCTGAGCCCACAAAGTGGAACATATTCTTGGAAAAAAAGCTTTATGATACAATTTCCTGCCTTTGAGGTTAACTCAGCCTTCCAAGGCATTGGTTGTTCAGTGGTAGAATTCTCGCCTGCCACGCGGGAGGCCCGGGTTCGATTCCCGGCCAATGCAGGAAGTTTTGAACATGTCATTTCGACAAGTATGCAAACCCCTGAGGAGGAAATCTGTGTTAGATTGCCAGGCAAACAGAAATCTCTGGTCTTGGTCGAATTCTCAACTGACTCTTGAAAAATAAGACTTTGAACATTTACTCATTCTCAGTAGACTTTGGTGAATCCATTGCAGATTTCCAGTGTGTGAGGTGATTAACTTTTTGCAAGGCTTTAGTTGTTAAATGGGAAAGAGTAACCAACTTGTCAGTGACAACTGTCTTGAGTTTGGCATTTGTGACAATGTCCTGGGATTACCCACAAACGCCTCACCTGCAAACTAGTATTGTGTGGCTTGTGAGCGGTATAGAGCAAAATCGATTACATGTACGTGTTTGTGAGAGTCTCAGCTTTCCATAGCTGGGTCATAGTAGTTCCTAGCTCCAACCATTCAGTCTCTACAGATATTTTTGTTAGAAGGGTTTAAGCCCAACATTCCAAATTTAGGGTTAGTACCAATGCTCCACGTTTTTTCAAAGTTCCAACCCACCTGCTCCTCGTTAGTATAGTGGTGAGTATCCCCGCCTGTCACGCGGGAGACCGGGGTTCAATTCCCCGACGGGGAGAAAGTACTGCTCTTTTTTTAGGGTGAACAATGTTGCTGAGCCCACAAAGTGGAACATATTCTTGGAAAAAAAGCTTTATGATACAATTTCCTGCCTTTGAGGTTAACTCAGCCTTCCAAGGCATTGGTTGTTCAGTGGTAGAATTCTCGCCTGCCACGCGGGAGGCCCGGGTTCGATTCCCGGCCAATGCAGGAAGTTTTGAACATGTCATTTCGACAAGTATGCAAACCCCTGAGGAGGAAATCTGTGTTAGATTGCCAGGCAAACAGAAATCTCTGGTCTTGGTCGAATTCTCAACTGACTCTTGAAAAATAAGACTTTGAACATTTACTCATTCTCAGTAGACTTTGGTGAATCCATTGCAGATTTCCAGTGTGTGAGGTGATTAACTTTTTGCAAGGCTTTAGTTGTTAAATGGGAAAGAGTAACCAACTTGTCAGTGACAACTGTCTTGAGTTTGGCATTTGTGACAATGTCCTGGGATTACCCACAAACGCCTCACCTGCAAACTAGTATTGTGTGGCTTGTGAGCGGTATAGAGCAAAATCGATTACATGTACGTGTTTGTGAGAGTCTCAGCTTTCCATAGCTGGGTCATAGTAGTTCCTAGCTCCAACCATTCAGTCTCTACAGATATTTTTGTTAGAAGGGTTTAAGCCCAACATTCCAAATTTAGGGTTAGTACCAATGCTCCACGTTTTTTCAAAGTTCCAACCCACCTGCTCCTCGTTAGTATAGTGGTGAGTATCCCCGTGTGTAGCGTTGGAGACCGGGGTTCAATTCCCCGACGGGGAGAAAGTACTGCTCTTTTTTTAGGGTGAACAATGTTGTTGAGCCCACAAAGTGGAACATATTCTTGGAAAAAAAGCTTTATGATACAATTTCCTGCCTTTGAGGTTAACTCAGCCTTCCAAGGCATTGGTTGTTCAGTGGTAGAATTCTCGCCTGCCACGCGGGAGGCCCGGGTTCGATTCCCGGCCAATGCAGGAAGTTTTGAACATGTCATTTCGACAAGTATGCAAACCCCTGAGGAGGAAATCTGTGTTAGATTGCCAGGCAAACAGAAATCTCTGGTCTTGGTCGAATTCTCAACTGACTCTTGAAAAATAAGACTTTGAACATTTACTCATTCTCAGTAGACTTTGGTGAATCCATTGCAGATTTCCAGTGTGTGAGGTGATTAACTTTTTGCAAGGCTTTAGTTGTTAAATGGGAAAGAGTAACCAACTTGTCAGTGACAACTGTCTTGAGTTTGGCATTTGTGACAATGTCCTGGGATTACCCACAAACGCCTCACCTGCAAACTAGTATTGTGTGGCTTGTGAGCGGTATAGAGCAAAATCGATTACATGTACGTGTTTGTGAGAGTCTCAGCTTTCCATAGCTGGGTCATAGTAGTTCCTAGCTCCAACCATTCAGTCTCTACAGATATTTTTGTTAGAAGGGTTTAAGCCCAACATTCCAAATTTAGGGTTAGTACCAATGCTCCACGTTTTTTCAAAGTTCCAACCCACCTGCTCCTCGTTAGTATAGTGGTGAGTATCCCCGCCTGTCACGCGGGAGACCGGGGTTCAATTCCCCGACGGGGAGAAAGTACTGCTCTTTTTTTAGGGTGAACAATGTTGCTGAGCCCACAAAGTGGAACATATTCTTGGAAAAAAAGCTTTATGATACAATTTCCTGCCTTTGAGGTTAACTCAGCCTTCCAAGGCATTGGTTGTTCAGTGGTAGAATTCTCGCCTGCCACGCGGGAGGCCCGGGTTCGATTCCCGGCCAATGCAGGAAGTTTTGAACATGTCATTTCGACAAGTATGCAAACCCCTGAGGAGGAAATCTGTGTTAGATTGCCAGGCAAACAGAAATCTCTGGTCTTGGTCGAATTCTCAACTGACTCTTGAAAAATAAGACTTTGAACATTTACTCATTCTCAGTAGACTTTGGTGAATCCATTGCAGATTTCCAGTGTGTGAGGTGATTAACTTTTTGCAAGGCTTTAGTTGTTAAATGGGAAAGAGTAACCAACTTGTCAGTGACAACTGTCTTGAGTTTGGCATTTGTGACAATGTCCTGGGATTACCCACAAACGCCTCACCTGCAAACTAGTATTGTGTGGCTTGTGAGCGGTATAGAGCAAAATCGATTACATGTACGTGTTTGTGAGAGTCTCAGCTTTCCATAGCTGGGTCATAGTAGTTCCTAGCTCCAACCATTCAGTCTCTACAGATATTTTTGTTAGAAGGGTTTAAGCCCAACATTCCAAATTTAGGGTTAGTACCAATGCTCCACGTTTTTTCAAAGTTCCAACCCACCTGCTCCTCGTTAGTATAGTGGTGAGTATCCCCGCCTGTCACGCGGGAGACCGGGGTTCAATTCCCCGACGGGGAGAAAGTACTGCTCTTTTTTTAGGGTGAACAATGTTGCTGAGCCCACAAAGTGGAACATATTCTTGGAAAAAAAGCTTTATGATACAATTTCCTGCCTTTGAGGTTAACTCAGCCTTCCAAGGCATTGGTTGTTCAGTGGTAGAATTCTCGCCTGCCACGCGGGAGGCCCGGGTTCGATTCCCGGCCAATGCAGGAAGTTTTGAACATGTCATTTCGACAAGTATGCAAACCCCTGAGGAGGAAATCTGTGTTAGATTGCCAGGCAAACAGAAATCTCTGGTCTTGGTCGAATTCTCAACTGACTCTTGAAAAATAAGACTTTGAACATTTACTCATTCTCAGTAGACTTTGGTGAATCCATTGCAGATTTCCAGTGTGTGAGGTGATTAACTTTTTGCAAGGCTTTAGTTGTTAAATGGGAAAGAGTAACCAACTTGTCAGTGACAACTGTCTTGAGTTTGGCATTTGTGACAATGTCCTGGGATTACCCACAAACGCCTCACCTGCAAACTAGTATTGTGTGGCTTGTGAGCGGTATAGAGCAAAATCGATTACATGTACGTGTTTGTGAGAGTCTCAGCTTTCCATAGCTGGGTCATAGTAGTTCCTAGCTCCAACCATTCAGTCTCTACAGATATTTTTGTTAGAAGGGTTTAAGCCCAACATTCCAAATTTAGGGTTAGTACCAATGCTCCACGTTTTTTCAAAGTTCCAACCCACCTGCTCCTCGTTAGTATAGTGGTGAGTATCCCCGCCTGTCACGCGGGAGACCGGGGTTCAATTCCCCGACGGGGAGAAAGTACTGCTCTTTTTTTAGGGTGAACAATGTTGCTGAGCCCACAAAGTGGAACATATTCTTGGAAAAAAAGCTTTATGATACAATTTCCTGCCTTTGAGGTTAACTCAGCCTTCCAAGGCATTGGTTGTTCAGTGGTAGAATTCTCGCCTGCCACGCGGGAGGCCCGGGTTCGATTCCCGGCCAATGCAGGAAGTTTTGAACATGTCATTTCGACAAGTATGCAAACCCCTGAGGAGGAAATCTGTGTTAGATTGCCAGGCAAACAGAAATCTCTGGTCTTGGTCGAATTCTCAACTGACTCTTGAAAAATAAGACTTTGAACATTTACTCATTCTCAGTAGACTTTGGTGAATCCATTGCAGATTTCCAGTGTGTGAGGTGATTAACTTTTTGCAAGGCTTTAGTTGTTAAATGGGAAAGAGTAACCAACTTGTCAGTGACAACTGTCTTGAGTTTGGCATTTGTGACAATGTCCTGGGATTACCCACAAACGCCTCACCTGCAAACTAGTATTGTGTGGCTTGTGAGCGGTATAGAGCAAAATCGATTACATGTACGTGTTTGTGAGAGTCTCAGCTTTCCATAGCTGGGTCATAGTAGTTCCTAGCTCCAACCATTCAGTCTCTACAGATATTTTTGTTAGAAGGGTTTAAGCCCAACATTCCAAATTTAGGGTTAGTACCAATGCTCCACGTTTTTTCAAAGTTCCAACCCACCTGCTCCTCGTTAGTATAGTGGTGAGTATCCCCGCCTGTCACGCTGGAGACCGGGGTTCAATTCCCCGATGGGGAGAAAGTACTGCTCTTTTTTTAGGGTGAACAATGTTGTTGAGCCCACAAAGTGGAACATATTCTTGGAAAAAAAGCTTTATGATACAATTTCCTGCCTTTGAGGTTAACTCAGCCTTCCAAGGCATTGGTTGTTCAGTGGTAGAATTCTCGCCTGCCACGCGGGAGGCCCGGGTTCGATTCCCGGCCAATGCAGGAAGTTTTGAACATGTCATTTCGACAAGTATGCAAACCCCTGAGGAGGAAATCTGTGTTAGATTGCCAGGCAAACAGAAATCTCTGGTCTTGGTCGAATTCTCAACTGACTCTTGAAAAATAAGACTTTGAACATTTACTCATTCTCAGTAGACTTTGGTGAATCCATTGCAGATTTCCAGTGTGTGAGGTGATTAACTTTTTGCAAGGCTTTAGTTGTTAAATGGGAAAGAGTAACCAACTTGTCAGTGACAACTGTCTTGAGTTTGGCATTTGTGACAATGTCCTGGGATTACCCACAAACGCCTCACCTGCAAACTAGTATTGTGTGGCTTGTGAGCGGTATAGAGCAAAATCGATTACATGTACGTGTTTGTGAGAGTCTCAGCTTTCCATAGCTGGGTCATAGTAGTTCCTAGCTCCAACCATTCAGTCTCTACAGATATTTTTGTTAGAAGGGTTTAAGCCCAACATTCCAAATTTAGGGTTAGTACCAATGCTCCACGTTTTTTCAAAGTTCCAACCCACCTGCTCCTCGTTAGTATAGTGGTGAGTATCCCCGCCTGTCACGCTGGAGACCGGGGTTCAATTCCCCGATGGGGAGAAAGTACTGCTCTTTTTTTAGGGTGAACAATGTTGTTGAGCCCACAAAGTGGAACATATTCTTGGAAAAAAAGCTTTATGATACAATTTCCTGCCTTTGAGGTTAACTCAGCCTTCCAAGGCATTGGTTGTTCAGTGGTAGAATTCTCGCCTGCCACGCGGGAGGCCCGGGTTCGATTCCCGGCCAATGCAGGAAGTTTTGAACATGTCATTTCGACAAGTATGCAAACCCCTGAGGAGGAAATCTGTGTTAGATTGCCAGGCAAACAGAAATCTCTGGTCTTGGTCGAATTCTCAACTGACTCTTGAAAAATAAGACTTTGAACATTTACTCATTCTCAGTAGACTTTGGTGAATCCATTGCAGATTTCCAGTGTGTGAGGTGATTAACTTTTTGCAAGGCTTTAGTTGTTAAATGGGAAAGAGTAACCAACTTGTCAGTGACAACTGTCTTGAGTTTGGCATTTGTGACAATGTCCTGGGATTACCCACAAACGCCTCACCTGCAAACTAGTATTGTGTGGCTTGTGAGCGGTATAGAGCAAAATCGATTACATGTACGTGTTTGTGAGAGTCTCAGCTTTCCATAGCTGGGTCATAGTAGTTCCTAGCTCCAACCATTCAGTCTCTACAGATATTTTTGTTAGAAGGGTTTAAGCCCAACATTCCAAATTTAGGGTTAGTACCAATGCTCCACGTTTTTTCAAAGTTCCAACCCACCTGCTCCTCGTTAGTATAGTGGTGAGTATCCCCGCCTGTCACGCGGGAGACCGGGGTTCAATTCCCCGACGGGGAGAAAGTACTGCTCTTTTTTTAGGGTGAACAATGTTGCTGAGCCCACAAAGTGGAACATATTCTTGGAAAAAAAGCTTTATGATACAATTTCCTGCCTTTGAGGTTAACTCAGCCTTCCAAGGCATTGGTTGTTCAGTGGTAGAATTCTCGCCTGCCACGCGGGAGGCCCGGGTTCGATTCCCGGCCAATGCAGGAAGTTTTGAACATGTCATTTCGACAAGTATGCAAACCCCTGAGGAGGAAATCTGTGTTAGATTGCCAGGCAAACAGAAATCTCTGGTCTTGGTCGAATTCTCAACTGACTCTTGAAAAATAAGACTTTGAACATTTACTCATTCTCAGTAGACTTTGGTGAATCCATTGCAGATTTCCAGTGTGTGAGGTGATTAACTTTTTGCAAGGCTTTAGTTGTTAAATGGGAAAGAGTAACCAACTTGTCAGTGACAACTGTCTTGAGTTTGGCATTTGTGACAATGTCCTGGGATTACCCACAAACGCCTCACCTGCAAACTAGTATTGTGTGGCTTGTGAGCGGTATAGAGCAAAATCGATTACATGTACGTGTTTGTGAGAGTCTCAGCTTTCCATAGCTGGGTCATAGTAGTTCCTAGCTCCAACCATTCAGTCTCTACAGATATTTTTGTTAGAAGGGTTTAAGCCCAACATTCCAAATTTAGGGTTAGTACCAATGCTCCACGTTTTTTCAAAGTTCCAACCCACCTGCTCCTCGTTAGTATAGTGGTGAGTATCCCCGCCTGTCACGCGGGAGACCGGGGTTCAATTCCCCGACGGGGAGAAAGTACTGCTCTTTTTTTAGGGTGAACAATGTTGCTGAGCCCACAAAGTGGAACATATTCTTGGAAAAAAAGCTTTATGATACAATTTCCTGCCTTTGAGGTTAACTCAGCCTTCCAAGGCATTGGTTGTTCAGTGGTAGAATTCTCGCCTGCCACGCGGGAGGCCCGGGTTCGATTCCCGGCCAATGCAGGAAGTTTTGAACATGTCATTTCGACAAGTATGCAAACCCCTGAGGAGGAAATCTGTGTTAGATTGCCAGGCAAACAGAAATCTCTGGTCTTGGTCGAATTCTCAACTGACTCTTGAAAAATAAGACTTTGAACATTTACTCATTCTCAGTAGACTTTGGTGAATCCATTGCAGATTTCCAGTGTGTGAGGTGATTAACTTTTTGCAAGGCTTTAGTTGTTAAATGGGAAAGAGTAACCAACTTGTCAGTGACAACTGTCTTGAGTTTGGCATTTGTGACAATGTCCTGGGATTACCCACAAACGCCTCACCTGCAAACTAGTATTGTGTGGCTTGTGAGCGGTATAGAGCAAAATCGATTACATGTACGTGTTTGTGAGAGTCTCAGCTTTCCATAGCTGGGTCATAGTAGTTCCTAGCTCCAACCATTCAGTCTCTACAGATATTTTTGTTAGAAGGGTTTAAGCCCAACATTCCAAATTTAGGGTTAGTACCAATGCTCCACGTTTTTTCAAAGTTCCAACCCACCTGCTCCTCGTTAGTATAGTGGTGAGTATCCCCGCCTGTCACGCTGGAGACCGGGGTTCAATTCCCCGATGGGGAGAAAGTACTGCTCTTTTTTTAGGGTGAACAATGTTGTTGAGCCCACAAAGTGGAACATATTCTTGGAAAAAAAGCTTTATGATACAATTTCCTGCCTTTGAGGTTAACTCAGCCTTCCAAGGCATTGGTTGTTCAGTGGTAGAATTCTCGCCTGCCACGCGGGAGGCCCGGGTTCGATTCCCGGCCAATGCAGGAAGTTTTGAACATGTCATTTCGACAAGTATGCAAACCCCTGAGGAGGAAATCTGTGTTAGATTGCCAGGCAAACAGAAATCTCTGGTCTTGGTCGAATTCTCAACTGACTCTTGAAAAATAAGACTTTGAACATTTACTCATTCTCAGTAGACTTTGGTGAATCCATTGCAGATTTCCAGTGTGTGAGGTGATTAACTTTTTGCAAGGCTTTAGTTGTTAAATGGGAAAGAGTAACCAACTTGTCAGTGACAACTGTCTTGAGTTTGGCATTTGTGACAATGTCCTGGGATTACCCACAAACGCCTCACCTGCAAACTAGTATTGTGTGGCTTGTGAGCGGTATAGAGCAAAATCGATTACATGTACGTGTTTGTGAGAGTCTCAGCTTTCCATAGCTGGGTCATAGTAGTTCCTAGCTCCAACCATTCAGTCTCTACAGATATTTTTGTTAGAAGGGTTTAAGCCCAACATTCCAAATTTAGGGTTAGTACCAATGCTCCACGTTTTTTCAAAGTTCCAACCCACCTGCTCCTCGTTAGTATAGTGGTGAGTATCCCCGCCTGTCACGCTGGAGACCGGGGTTCAATTCCCCGATGGGGAGAAAGTACTGCTCTTTTTTTAGGGTGAACAATGTTGTTGAGCCCACAAAGTGGAACATATTCTTGGAAAAAAAGCTTTATGATACAATTTCCTGCCTTTGAGGTTAACTCAGCCTTCCAAGGCATTGGTTGTTCAGTGGTAGAATTCTCGCCTGCCACGCGGGAGGCCCGGGTTCGATTCCCGGCCAATGCAGGAAGTTTTGAACATGTCATTTCGACAAGTATGCAAACCCCTGAGGAGGAAATCTGTGTTAGATTGCCAGGCAAACAGAAATCTCTGGTCTTGGTCGAATTCTCAACTGACTCTTGAAAAATAAGACTTTGAACATTTACTCATTCTCAGTAGACTTTGGTGAATCCATTGCAGATTTCCAGTGTGTGAGGTGATTAACTTTTTGCAAGGCTTTAGTTGTTAAATGGGAAAGAGTAACCAACTTGTCAGTGACAACTGTCTTGAGTTTGGCATTTGTGACAATGTCCTGGGATTACCCACAAACGCCTCACCTGCAAACTAGTATTGTGTGGCTTGTGAGCGGTATAGAGCAAAATCGATTACATGTACGTGTTTGTGAGAGTCTCAGCTTTCCATAGCTGGGTCATAGTAGTTCCTAGCTCCAACCATTCAGTCTCTACAGATATTTTTGTTAGAAGGGTTTAAGCCCAACATTCCAAATTTAGGGTTAGTACCAATGCTCCACGTTTTTTCAAAGTTCCAACCCACCTGCTCCTCGTTAGTATAGTGGTGAGTATCCCCGCCTGTCACGCTGGAGACCGGGGTTCAATTCCCCGATGGGGAGAAAGTACTGCTCTTTTTTTAGGGTGAACAATGTTGTTGAGCCCACAAAGTGGAACATATTCTTGGAAAAAAAGCTTTATGATACAATTTCCTGCCTTTGAGGTTAACTCAGCCTTCCAAGGCATTGGTTGTTCAGTGGTAGAATTCTCGCCTGCCACGCGGGAGGCCCGGGTTCGATTCCCGGCCAATGCAGGAAGTTTTGAACATGTCATTTCGACAAGTATGCAAACCCCTGAGGAGGAAATCTGTGTTAGATTGCCAGGCAAACAGAAATCTCTGGTCTTGGTCGAATTCTCAACTGACTCTTGAAAAATAAGACTTTGAACATTTACTCATTCTCAGTAGACTTTGGTGAATCCATTGCAGATTTCCAGTGTGTGAGGTGATTAACTTTTTGCAAGGCTTTAGTTGTTAAATGGGAAAGAGTAACCAACTTGTCAGTGACAACTGTCTTGAGTTTGGCATTTGTGACAATGTCCTGGGATTACCCACAAACGCCTCACCTGCAAACTAGTATTGTGTGGCTTGTGAGCGGTATAGAGCAAAATCGATTACATGTACGTGTTTGTGAGAGTCTCAGCTTTCCATAGCTGGGTCATAGTAGTTCCTAGCTCCAACCATTCAGTCTCTACAGATATTTTTGTTAGAAGGGTTTAAGCCCAACATTCCAAATTTAGGGTTAGTACCAATGCTCCACGTTTTTTCAAAGTTCCAACCCACCTGCTCCTCGTTAGTATAGTGGTGAGTATCCCCGCCTGTCACGCTGGAGACCGGGGTTCAATTCCCCGATGGGGAGAAAGTACTGCTCTTTTTTTAGGGTGAACAATGTTGTTGAGCCCACAAAGTGGAACATATTCTTGGAAAAAAAGCTTTATGATACAATTTCCTGCCTTTGAGGTTAACTCAGCCTTCCAAGGCATTGGTTGTTCAGTGGTAGAATTCTCGCCTGCCACGCGGGAGGCCCGGGTTCGATTCCCGGCCAATGCAGGAAGTTTTGAACATGTCATTTCGACAAGTATGCAAACCCCTGAGGAGGAAATCTGTGTTAGATTGCCAGGCAAACAGAAATCTCTGGTCTTGGTCGAATTCTCAACTGACTCTTGAAAAATAAGACTTTGAACATTTACTCATTCTCAGTAGACTTTGGTGAATCCATTGCAGATTTCCAGTGTGTGAGGTGATTAACTTTTTGCAAGGCTTTAGTTGTTAAATGGGAAAGAGTAACCAACTTGTCAGTGACAACTGTCTTGAGTTTGGCATTTGTGACAATGTCCTGGGATTACCCACAAACGCCTCACCTGCAAACTAGTATTGTGTGGCTTGTGAGCGGTATAGAGCAAAATCGATTACATGTACGTGTTTGTGAGAGTCTCAGCTTTCCATAGCTGGGTCATAGTAGTTCCTAGCTCCAACCATTCAGTCTCTACAGATATTTTTGTTAGAAGGGTTTAAGCCCAACATTCCAAATTTAGGGTTAGTACCAATGCTCCACGTTTTTTCAAAGTTCCAACCCACCTGCTCCTCGTTAGTATAGTGGTGAGTATCCCCGCCTGTCACGCTGGAGACCGGGGTTCAATTCCCCGATGGGGAGAAAGTACTGCTCTTTTTTTAGGGTGAACAATGTTGTTGAGCCCACAAAGTGGAACATATTCTTGGAAAAAAAGCTTTATGATACAATTTCCTGCCTTTGAGGTTAACTCAGCCTTCCAAGGCATTGGTTGTTCAGTGGTAGAATTCTCGCCTGCCACGCGGGAGGCCCGGGTTCGATTCCCGGCCAATGCAGGAAGTTTTGAACATGTCATTTCGACAAGTATGCAAACCCCTGAGGAGGAAATCTGTGTTAGATTGCCAGGCAAACAGAAATCTCTGGTCTTGGTCGAATTCTCAACTGACTCTTGAAAAATAAGACTTTGAACATTTACTCATTCTCAGTAGACTTTGGTGAATCCATTGCAGATTTCCAGTGTGTGAGGTGATTAACTTTTTGCAAGGCTTTAGTTGTTAAATGGGAAAGAGTAACCAACTTGTCAGTGACAACTGTCTTGAGTTTGGCATTTGTGACAATGTCCTGGGATTACCCACAAACGCCTCACCTGCAAACTAGTATTGTGTGGCTTGTGAGCGGTATAGAGCAAAATCGATTACATGTACGTGTTTGTGAGAGTCTCAGCTTTCCATAGCTGGGTCATAGTAGTTCCTAGCTCCAACCATTCAGTCTCTACAGATATTTTTGTTAGAAGGGTTTAAGCCCAACATTCCAAATTTAGGGTTAGTACCAATGCTCCACGTTTTTTCAAAGTTCCAACCCACCTGCTCCTCGTTAGTATAGTGGTGAGTATCCCCGCCTGTCACGCTGGAGACCGGGGTTCAATTCCCCGATGGGGAGAAAGTACTGCTCTTTTTTTAGGGTGAACAATGTTGTTGAGCCCACAAAGTGGAACATATTCTTGGAAAAAAAGCTTTATGATACAATTTCCTGCCTTTGAGGTTAACTCAGCCTTCCAAGGCATTGGTTGTTCAGTGGTAGAATTCTCGCCTGCCACGCGGGAGGCCCGGGTTCGATTCCCGGCCAATGCAGGAAGTTTTGAACATGTCATTTCGACAAGTATGCAAACCCCTGAGGAGGAAATCTGTGTTAGATTGCCAGGCAAACAGAAATCTCTGGTCTTGGTCGAATTCTCAACTGACTCTTGAAAAATAAGACTTTGAACATTTACTCATTCTCAGTAGACTTTGGTGAATCCATTGCAGATTTCCAGTGTGTGAGGTGATTAACTTTTTGCAAGGCTTTAGTTGTTAAATGGGAAAGAGTAACCAACTTGTCAGTGACAACTGTCTTGAGTTTGGCATTTGTGACAATGTCCTGGGATTACCCACAAACGCCTCACCTGCAAACTAGTATTGTGTGGCTTGTGAGCGGTATAGAGCAAAATCGATTACATGTACGTGTTTGTGAGAGTCTCAGCTTTCCATAGCTGGGTCATAGTAGTTCCTAGCTCCAACCATTCAGTCTCTACAGATATTTTTGTTAGAACGGTTTAAGCCCAACATTCCAAATTTAGGGTTAGTACCAATGCTCCACGTTTTTTCAAAGTTCCAACCCACCTGCTCCTCGTTAGTATAGTGGTGAGTATCCCCGCCTGTCACGCGGGAGACCGGGGTTCAATTCCCCGACGGGGAGAAAGTACTGCTCTTTTTTTAGGGTGAACAATGTTGCTGAGCCCACAAAGTGGAACATATTCTTGGAAAAAAAGCTTTATGATACAATTTCCTGCCTTTGAGGTTAACTCAGCCTTCCAAGGCATTGGTTGTTCAGTGGTAGAATTCTCGCCTGCCACGCGGGAGGCCCGGGTTCGATTCCCGGCCAATGCAGGAAGTTTTGAACATGTCATTTCGACAAGTATGCAAACCCCTGAGGAGGAAATCTGTGTTAGATTGCCAGGCAAACAGAAATCTCTGGTCTTGGTCGAATTCTCAACTGACTCTTGAAAAATAAGACTTTGAACATTTACTCATTCTCAGTAGACTTTGGTGAATCCATTGCAGATTTCCAGTGTGTGAGGTGATTAACTATTTGCAAGGCTTTAGTTGTTAAATGGGAAAGAGTAACCAACTTGTCAGTGACAACTGTCTTGAGTTTGGCATTTGTGACAATGTCCTGGGATTACCCACAAACGCCTCACCTGCAAACTAGTATTGTGTGGCTTGTGAGCGGTATAGAGCAAAATCGATTACATGTACGTGTTTGTGAGAGTCTCAGCTTTCCATAGCTGGGTCATAGTAGTTCCTAGCTCCAACCATTCAGTCTCTACAGATATTTTTGTTAGAAGGGTTTAAGCCCAACATTCCAAATTTAGGGTTAGTACCAATGCTCCACGTTTTTTCAAAGTTCCAACCCACCTGCTCCTCGTTAGTATAGTGGTGAGTATCCCCGCCTGTCACGCGGGAGACCGGGGTTCAATTCCCCGACGGGGAGAAAGTACTGCTCTTTTTTTAGGGTGAACAATGTTGCTGAGCCCACAAAGTGGAACATATTCTTGGAAAAAAAGCTTTATGATACAATTTCCTGCCTTTGAGGTTAACTCAGCCTTCCAAGGCATTGGTTGTTCAGTGGTAGAATTCTCGCCTGCCACGCGGGAGGCCCGGGTTCGATTCCCGGCCAATGCAGGAAGTTTTGAACATGTCATTTCGACAAGTATGCAAACCCCTGAGGAGGAAATCTGTGTTAGATTGCCAGGCAAACAGAAATCTCTGGTCTTGGTCGAATTCTCAACTGACTCTTGAAAAATAAGACTTTGAACATTTACTCATTCTCAGTAGACTTTGGTGAATCCATTGCAGATTTCCAGTGTGTGAGGTGATTAACTTTTTGCAAGGCTTTAGTTGTTAAATGGGAAAGAGTAACCAACTTGTCAGTGACAACTGTCTTGAGTTTGGCATTTGTGACAATGTCCTGGGATTACCCACAAACGCCTCACCTGCAAACTAGTATTGTGTGGCTTGTGAGCGGTATAGAGCAAAATCGATTACATGTACGTGTTTGTGAGAGTCTCAGCTTTCCATAGCTGGGTCATAGTAGTTCCTAGCTCCAACCATTCAGTCTCTACAGATATTTTTGTTAGAAGGGTTTAAGCCCAACATTCCAAATTTAGGGTTAGTACCAATGCTCCACGTTTTTTCAAAGTTCCAACCCACCTGCTCCTCGTTAGTATAGTGGTGAGTATCCCCGCCTGTCACGCGGGAGACCGGGGTTCAATTCCCCGACGGGGAGAAAGTACTGCTCTTTTTTTAGGGTGAACAATGTTGCTGAGCCCACAAAGTGGAACATATTCTTGGAAAAAAAGCTTTATGATACAATTTCCTGCCTTTGAGGTTAACTCAGCCTTCCAAGGCATTGGTTGTTCAGTGGTAGAATTCTCGCCTGCCACGCGGGAGGCCCGGGTTCGATTCCCGGCCAATGCAGGAAGTTTTGAACATGTCATTTCGACAAGTATGCAAACCCCTGAGGAGGAAATCTGTGTTAGATTGCCAGGCAAACAGAAATCTCTGGTCTTGGTCGAATTCTCAACTGACTCTTGAAAAATAAGACTTTGAACATTTACTCATTCTCAGTAGACTTTGGTGAATCCATTGCAGATTTCCAGTGTGTGAGGTGATTAACTATTTGCAAGGCTTTAGTTGTTAAATGGGAAAGAGTAACCAACTTGTCAGTGACAACTGTCTTGAGTTTGGCATTTGTGACAATGTCCTGGGATTACCCACAAACGCCTCACCTGCAAACTAGTATTGTGTGGCTTGTGAGCGGTATAGAGCAAAATCGATTACATGTACGTGTTTGTGAGAGTCTCAGCTTTCCATAGCTGGGTCATAGTAGTTCCTAGCTCCAACCATTCAGTCTCTACAGATATTTTTGTTAGAAGGGTTTAAGCCCAACATTCCAAATTTAGGGTTAGTACCAATGCTCCACGTTTTTTCAAAGTTCCAACCCACCTGCTCCTCGTTAGTATAGTGGTGAGTATCCCCGCCTGTCACGCGGGAGACCGGGGTTCAATTCCCCGACGGGGAGAAAGTACTGCTCTTTTTTTAGGGTGAACAATGTTGCTGAGCCCACAAAGTGGAACATATTCTTGGAAAAAAAGAGCTTTATGATACAATTTCCTGCCTTTGAGGTTAACTCAGCCTTCCAAGGCATTGGTTGTTCAGTGGTAGAATTCTCGCCTGCCACGCGGGAGGCCCGGGTTCGATTCCCGGCCAATGCAGGAAGTTTTGAACATGTCATTTCGACAAGTATGCAAACCCCTGAGGAGGAAATCTGTGTTAGATTGCCAGGCAAACAGAAATCTCTGGTCTTGGTCGAATTCTCAACTGACTCTTGAAAAATAAGACTTTGAACATTTACTCATTCTCAGTAGACTTTGGTGAATCCATTGCAGATTTCCAGTGTGTGAGGTGATTAACTTTTTGCAAGGCTTTAGTTGTTAAATGGGAAAGAGTAACCAACTTGTCAGTGACAACTGTCTTGAGTTTGGCATTTGTGACAATGTCCTGGGATTACCCACAAACGCCTCACCTGCAAACTAGTATTGTGTGGCTTGTGAGCGGTATAGAGCAAAATCGATTACATGTACGTGTTTGTGAGAGTCTCAGCTTTCCATAGCTGGGTCATAGTAGTTCCTAGCTCCAACCATTCAGTCTCTACAGATATTTTTGTTAGAAGGGTTTAAGCCCAACATTCCAAATTTAGGGTTAGTACCAATGCTCCACGTTTTTTCAAAGTTCCAACCCACCTGCTCCTCGTTAGTATAGTGGTGAGTATCCCCGCCTGTCACGCTGGAGACCGGGGTTCAATTCCCCGACGGGGAGAAAGTACTGCTCTTTTTTTAGGGTGAACAATGTTGTTGAGCCCACAAAGTGGAACATATTCTTGGAAAAAAAGCTTTATGATACAATTTCCTGCCTTTGAGGTTAACTCAGCCTTCCAAGGCATTGGTTGTTCAGTGGTAGAATTCTCGCCTGCCACGCGGGAGGCCCGGGTTCGATTCCCGGCCAATGCAGGAAGTTTTGAACATGTCATTTCGACAAGTATGCAAACCCCTGAGGAGGAAATCTGTGTTAGATTGCCAGGCAAACAGAAATCTCTGGTCTTGGTCGAATTCTCAACTGACTCTTGAAAAATAAGACTTTGAACATTTACTCATTCTCAGTAGACTTTGGTGAATCCATTGCAGATTTCCAGTGTGTGAGGTGATTAACTTTTTGCAAGGCTTTAGTTGTTAAATGGGAAAGAGTAACCAACTTGTCAGTGACAACTGTCTTGAGTTTGGCATTTGTGACAATGTCCTGGGATTACCCACAAACGCCTCACCTGCAAACTAGTATTGTGTGGCTTGTGAGCGGTATAGAGCAAAATCGATTACATGTACGTGTTTGTGAGAGTCTCAGCTTTCCATAGCTGGGTCATAGTAGTTCCTAGCTCCAACCATTCAGTCTCTACAGATATTTTTGTTAGAAGGGTTTAAGCCCAACATTCCAAATTTAGGGTTAGTACCAATGCTCCACGTTTTTTCAAAATTCCAACCCACCTGCTCCTCGTTAGTATAGTGGTGAGTATCCCCGCCTGTCACGCGGGAGACCGGGGTTCAATTCCCCGACGGGGAGAAAGTACTGCTCTTTTTTTAGGGTGAACAATGTTGCTGAGCCCACAAAGTGGAACATATTCTTGGAAAAAAAGCTTTATGATACAATTTCCTGCCTTTGAGGTTAACTCAGCCTTCCAAGTTTTGAACATGTCATTTCGACAAGTATGCAAACCCCTGAGGAGGAAATCTGTGTTAGATTGCCAGGCAAACAGAAATCTCTGGTCTTGGTCGAATTCTCAACTGACTCTTGAAAAATAAGACTTTGAACATTTACTCATTCTCAGTAGACTTTGGTGAATCCATTGCAGATTTCCAGTGTGTGAGGTGATTAACTTTTTGCAAGGCTTTAGCTGTTAAATGGGAAAGAGTAACCAACTTGTCAGTGACAACTGTCTTGAGTTTGGCATTTGTGACAATGTCCTGGGATTACCCACAAACGCCTCACCTGCAAACTAGTATTGTGTGGCTTGTGAGCGGTATAGAGCAAAATCGATTACATGTACGTGTTTGTGAGAGTCTCAGCTTTCCATAGCTGGGTCATAGTAGTTCCTAGCTCCAACCATTCAGTCTCTACAGATATTTTTGTTAGAAGGGTTTAAGCCCAACATTCCAAATTTAGGGTTAGTACCAATGCTCCACGTTTTTTCAAAGTTCCAACCCACCTGCTCCTCGTTAGTATAGTGGTGAGTATCCCCGCCTGTCACGCGGGAGACCGGGGTTCAATTCCCCGACGGGGAGAAAGTACTGCTCTTTTTTTAGGGTGAACAATGTTGCTGAGCCCACAAAGTGGAACATATTTTTGGAAAAAAAGCTTTATGATACAATTTCCTGCCTTTGAGGTTAACTCAGCCTTCCAAGGCATTGGTTGTTCAGTGGTAGAATTCTCGCCTGCCACGCGGGAGGCCCGGGTTCGATTCCCGGCCAATGCAGGAAGTTTTGAACATGTCATTTCGACAAGTATGCAAACCCCTGAGGAGGAAATCTGTGTTAGATTGCCAGGCAAACAGAAATCTCTGGTCTTGGTCGAATTCTCAACTGACTCTTGAAAAATAAGACTTTGAACATTTACTCATTCTCAGTAGACTTTGGTGAATCCAGTGTGTGAGGTGATTAACTTTTTGCAAGGCTTTAGTTGTTAAATGGGAAAGAGTAACCAACTTGTCAGTGACAACTGTCTTGAGTTTGGCATTTGTGACAATGTCCTGGGATTACCCACAAACGCCTCACCTGCAAACTAGTATTGTGTGGCTTGTGAGCGGTATAGAGCAAAATCGATTACATGTACGTGTTTGTGAGAGTCTCAGCTTTCCATAGCTGGGTCATAGTAGTTCCTAGCTCCAACCATTCAGTCTCTACAGATATTTTTGTTAGAAGGGTTTAAGCCCAACATTCCAAATTTAGGGTTAGTACCAATGCTCCACGTTTTTTCAAAGTTCCAACCCACCTGCTCCTCGTTAGTATAGTGGTGAGTATCCCCGCCTGTCACGCGGGAGACCGGGGTTCAATTCCCCGACGGGGAGAAAGTACTGCTCTTTTTTTAGGGTGAACAATGTTGTTGAGCCCACAAAGTGGAACATATTCTTGGAAAAAAAGCTTTATGATACAATTTCCTGCCTTTGAGGTTAACTCAGCCTTCCAAGGCATTGGTTGTTCAGTGGTAGAATTCTCGCCTGCCACGCGGGAGGCCCGGGTTCGATTCCCGGCCAATGCAGGAAGTTTTGAACATGTCATTTCGACAAGTATGCAAACCCCTGAGGAGGAAATCTGTGTTAGATTGCCAGGCAAACAGAAATCTCTGGTCTTGGTCGAATTCTCAACTGACTCTTGAAAAATAAGACTTTGAACATTTACTCATTCTCAGTAGACTTTGGTGAATCCATTGCAGATTTCCAGTGTGTGAGGTGATTAACTTTTTGCAAGGCTTTAGTTGTTAAATGGGAAAGAGTAACCAACTTGTCAGTGACAACTGTCTTGAGTTTGGCATTTGTGACAATGTCCTGGGATTACCCACAAACGCCTCACCTGCAAACTAGTATTGTGTGGCTTGTGAGCGGTATAGAGCAAAATCGATTACATGTACGTGTTTGTGAGAGTCTCAGCTTTCCATAGCTGGGTCATAGTAGTTCCTAGCTCCAACCATTCAGTCTCTACAGATATTTTTGTTAGAAGGGTTTAAGCCCAACATTCCAAATTTAGGGTTAGTACCAATGCTCCACATTTTTTCAAAGTTCCAACCCACCTGCTCCTCGTTAGTATAGTGGTGAGTATCCCCGCCTGTCACGCTGGAGACCGGGGTTCAATTCCCCGACGGGGAGAAAGTACTGCTCTTTTTTTAGGGTGAACAATGTTGTTGAGCCCACAAAGTGGAACATATTCTTGGAAAAAAAGCTTTATGATACAATTTCCTGCCTTTGAGGTTAACTCAGCCTTCCAAGGCATTGGTTGTTCAGTGGTAGAATTCTCGCCTGCCACGCGGGAGGCCCGGGTTCGATTCCCGGCCAATGCAGGAAGTTTTGAACATGTCATTTCGACAAGTATGCAAACCCCTGAGGAGGAAATCTGTGTTAGATTGCCAGGCAAACAGAAATCTCTGGTCTTGGTCGAATTCTCAACTGACTCTTGAAAAATAAGACTTTGAACATTTACTCATTCTCAGTAGACTTTGGTGAATCCATTGCAGATTTCCAGTGTGTGAGGTGATTAACTTTTTGCAAGGCTTTAGTTGTTAAATGGGAAAGAGTAACCAACTTGTCAGTGACAACTGTCTTGAGTTTGGCATTTGTGACAATGTCCTGGGATTACCCACAAACGCCTCACCTGCAAACTAGTATTGTGTGGCTTGTGAGCGGTATAGAGCAAAATCGATTACATGTACGTGTTTGTGAGAGTCTCAGCTTTCCATAGCTGGGTCATAGTAGTTCCTAGCTCCAACCATTCAGTCTCTACAGATATTTTTGTTAGAAGGGTTTAAGCCCAACATTCCAAATTTAGGGTTAGTACCAATGCTCCACGTTTTTTCAAAGTTTCAACCCACCTGCTCCTCGTTAGTATAGTGGTGAGTATCCCCGCCTGTCACGCGGGAGACCGGGGTTCAATTCCCCGACGGGGAGAAAGTACTGCTCTTTTTTTAGGGTGAACAATGTTGCTGAGCCCACAAAGTGGAACATATTTTTGGAAAAAAAGCTTTATGATACAATTTCCTGCCTTTGAGGTTAACTCAGCCTTCCAAGGCATTGGTTGTTCAGTGGTAGAATTCTCGCCTGCCATGCGGGAGGCCCGGGTTCGATTCCCGGCCAATGCAGGAAGTTTTGAACATGTCATTTCGACAAGTATGCAAACCCCTGAGGAGGAAATCTGTGTTAGATTGCCAGGCAAACAGAAATCTCTGGTCTTGGTCGAATTCTCAACTGACTCTTGAAAAATAAGACTTTGAACATTTACTCATTCTCAGTAGACTTTGGTGAATCCATTGCAGATTTCCAGTGTGTGAGGTGATTAACTTTTTGCAAGGCTTTAGTTGTTAAATGGGAAAGAGTAACCAACTTGTCAGTGACAACTGTCTTGAGTTTGGCATTTGTGACAATGTCCTGGGATTACCCACAAACGCCTCACCTGCAAACTAGTATTGTGTGGCTTGTGAGCGGTATAGAGCAAAATCGATTACATGTACGTGTTTGTGAGAGTCTCAGCTTTCCATAGCTGGGTCATAGTAGTTCCTAGCTCCAACCATTCAGTCTCTACAGATATTTTTGTTAGAAGGGTTTAAGCCCAACATTCCAAATTTAGGGTTAGTACCAATGCTCCACATTTTTTCAAAGTTCCAACCCACCTGCTCCTCGTTAGTATAGTGGTGAGTATCCCCGCCTGTCACGCTGGAGACCGGGGTTCAATTCCCCGACGGGGAGAAAGTACTGCTCTTTTTTTAGGGTGAACAATGTTGTTGAGCCCACAAAGTGGAACATATTCTTGGAAAAAAAGCTTTATGATACAATTTCCTGCCTTTGAGGTTAACTCAGCCTTCCAAGGCATTGGTTGTTCAGTGGTAGAATTCTCGCCTGCCACGCGGGAGGCCCGGGTTCGATTCCCGGCCAATGCAGGAAGTTTTGAACATGTCATTTCGACAAGTATGCAAACCCCTGAGGAGGAAATCTGTGTTAGATTGCCAGGCAAACAGAAATCTCTGGTCTTGGTCGAATTCTCAACTGACTCTTGAAAAATAAGACTTTGAACATTTACTCATTCTCAGTAGACTTTGGTGAATCCATTGCAGATTTCCAGTGTGTGAGGTGATTAACTTTTTGCAAGGCTTTAGTTGTTAAATGGGAAAGAGTAACCAACTTGTCAGTGACAACTGTCTTGAGTTTGGCATTTGTGACAATGTCCTGGGATTACCCACAAACGCCTCACCTGCAAACTAGTATTGTGTGGCTTGTGAGCGGTATAGAGCAAAATCGATTACATGTACGTGTTTGTGAGAGTCTCAGCTTTCCATAGCTGGGTCATAGTAGTTCCTAGCTCCAACCATTCAGTCTCTACAGATATTTTTGTTAGAAGGGTTTAAGCCCAACATTCCAAATTTAGGGTTAGTACCAATGCTCCACGTTTTTTCAAAGTTTCAACCCACCTGCTCCTCGTTAGTATAGTGGTGAGTATCCCCGCCTGTCACGCGGGAGACCGGGGTTCAATTCCCCGACGGGGAGAAAGTACTGCTCTTTTTTTAGGGTGAACAATGTTGCTGAGCCCACAAAGTGGAACATATTTTTGGAAAAAAAGCTTTATGATACAATTTCCTGCCTTTGAGGTTAACTCAGCCTTCCAAGGCATTGGTTGTTCAGTGGTAGAATTCTCGCCTGCCATGCGGGAGGCCCGGGTTCGATTCCCGGCCAATGCAGGAAGTTTTGAACATGTCATTTCGACAAGTATGCAAACCCCTGAGGAGGAAATCTGTGTTAGATTGCCAGGCAAACAGAAATCTCTGGTCTTGGTCGAATTCTCAACTGACTCTTGAAAAATAAGACTTTGAACATTTACTCATTCTCAGTAGACTTTGGTGAATCCATTGCAGATTTCCAGTGTGTGAGGTGATTAACTTTTTGCAAGGCTTTAGTTGTTAAATGGGAAAGAGTAACCAACTTGTCAGTGACAACTGTCTTGAGTTTGGCATTTGTGACAATGTCCTGGGATTACCCACAAACGCCTCACCTGCAAACTAGTATTGTGTGGCTTGTGAGCGGTATAGAGCAAAATCGATTACATGTACGTGTTTGTGAGAGTCTCAGCTTTCCATAGCTGGGTCATAGTAGTTCCTAGCTCCAACCATTCAGTCTCTACAGATATTTTTGTTAGAAGGGTTTAAGCCCAACATTCCAAATTTAGGGTTAGTACCAATGCTCCACGTTTTTTCAAAGTTCCAACCCACCTGCTCCTCGTTAGTATAGTGGTGAGTATCCCCGCCTGTCACGCTGGAGACCGGGGTTCAATTCCCCGACTTGGAGAAAGTACTGCTCTTTTTTTAGGGTGAACAATGTTGTTGAGCCCACAAAGTGGAACATATTCTTGGAAAAAAAGCTTTATGATACAATTTCCTGCCTTTGAGGTTAACTCAGCCTTCCAAGGCATTGGTTGTTCAGTGGTAGAATTCTCGCCTGCCACGCGGGAGGCCCGGGTTCGATTCCCGGCCAATGCAGGAAGTTTTGAACATGTCATTTCGACAAGTATGCAAACCCCTGAGGAGGAAATCTGTGTTAGATTGCCAGGCAAACAGAAATCTCTGGTCTTGGTCGAATTCTCAACTGACTCTTGAAAAATAAGACTTTGAACATTTACTCATTCTCAGTAGACTTTGGTGAATCCATTGCAGATTTCCAGTGTGTGAGGTGATTAACTTTTTGCAAGGCTTTAGTTGTTAAATGGGAAAGAGTAACCAACTTGTCAGTGACAACTGTCTTGAGTTTGGCATTTGTGACAATGTCCTGGGATTACCCACAAACGCCTCACCTGCAAACTAGTATTGTGTGGCTTGTGAGCGGTATAGAGCAAAATCGATTACATGTACGTGTTTGTGAGAGTCTCAGCTTTCCATAGCTGGGTCATAGTAGTTCCTAGCTCCAACCATTCAGTCTCTACAGATATTTTTGTTAGAAGGGTTTAAGCCCAACATTCCAAATTTAGGGTTAGTACCAATGCTCCACGTTTTTTCAAAGTTCCAACCCACCTGCTCCTCGTTAGTATAGTGGTGAGTATCCCCGCCTGTCACGCTGGAGACCGGGGTTCAATTCCCCGACGGGGAGAAAGTACTGCTCTTTTTTTAGGGTGAACAATGTTGTTGAGCCCACAAAGTGGAACATATTCTTGGAAAAAAAGCTTTATGATACAATTTCCTGCCTTTGAGGTTAACTCAGCCTTCCAAGGCATTGGTTGTTCAGTGGTAGAATTCTCGCCTGCCACGCGGGAGGCCCGGGTTCGATTCCCGGCCAATGCAGGAAGTTTTGAACATGTCATTTCGACAAGTATGCAAACCCCTGAGGAGGAAATCTGTGTTAGATTGCCAGGCAAACAGAAATCTCTGGTCTTGGTCGAATTCTCAACTGACTCTTGAAAAATAAGACTTTGAACATTTACTCATTCTCAGTAGACTTTGGTGAATCCATTGCAGATTTCCAGTGTGTGAGGTGATTAACTTTTTGCAAGGCTTTAGTTGTTAAATGGGAAAGAGTAACCAACTTGTCAGTGACAACTGTCTTGAGTTTGGCATTTGTGACAATGTCCTGGGATTACCCACAAACGCCTCACCTGCAAACTAGTATTGTGTGGCTTGTGAGCGGTATAGAGCAAAATCGATTACATGTACGTGTTTGTGAGAGTCTCAGCTTTCCATAGCTGGGTCATAGTAGTTCCTAGCTCCAACCATTCAGTCTCTACAGATATTTTTGTTAGAAGGGTTTAAGCCCAACATTCCAAATTTAGGGTTAGTACCAATGCTCCACGTTTTTTCAAAGTTCCAACCCACCTGCTCCTCGTTAGTATAGTGGTGAGTATCCCCGCCTGTCACGCGGGAGACCGGGGTTCAATTCCCCGACGGGGAGAAAGTACTGCTCTTTTTTTAGGGTGAACAATGTTGCTGAGCCCACAAAGTGGAACATATTTTTGGAAAAAAAGCTTTATGATACAATTTCCTGCCTTTGAGGTTAACTCAGCCTTCCAAGGCATTGGTTGTTCAGTGGTAGAATTCTCGCCTGCCACGCGGGAGGCCCGGGTTCGATTCCCGGCCAATGCAGGAAGTTTTGAACATGTCATTTCGACAAGTATGCAAACCCCTGAGGAGGAAATCTGTGTTAGATTGCCAGGCAAACAGAAATCTCTGGTCTTGGTCGAATTCTCAACTGACTCTTGAAAAATAAGACTTTGAACATTTACTCATTCTCAGTAGACTTTGGTGAATCCATTGCAGATTTCCAGTGTGTGAGGTGATTAACTTTTTGCAAGGCTTTAGTTGTTAAATGGGAAAGAGTAACCAACTTGTCAGTGACAACTGTCTTGAGTTTGGCATTTGTGACAATGTCCTGGGATTACCCACAAACGCCTCACCTGCAAACTAGTATTGTGTGGCTTGTGAGCGGTATAGAGCAAAATCGATTACATGTACGTGTTTGTGAGAGTCTCAGCTTTCCATAGCTGGGTCATAGTAGTTCCTAGCTCCAACCATTCAGTCTCTACAGATATTTTTGTTAGAAGGGTTTAAGCCCAACATTCCAAATTTAGGGTTAGTACCAATGCTCCACGTTTTTTCAAAGTTTCAACCCACCTGCTCCTCGTTAGTATAGTGGTGAGTATCCCCGCCTGTCACGCGGGAGACCGGGGTTCAATTCCCCGACGGGGAGAAAGTACTGCTCTTTTTTTAGGGTGAACAATGTTGCTGAGCCCACAAAGTGGAACATATTTTTGGAAAAAAAGCTTTATGATACAATTTCCTGCCTTTGAGGTTAACTCAGCCTTCCAAGGCATTGGTTGTTCAGTGGTAGAATTCTCGCCTGCCATGCGGGAGGCCCGGGTTCGATTCCCGGCCAATGCAGGAAGTTTTGAACATGTCATTTCGACAAGTATGCAAACCCCTGAGGAGGAAATCTGTGTTAGATTGCCAGGCAAACAGAAATCTCTGGTCTTGGTCGAATTCTCAACTGACTCTTGAAAAATAAGACTTTGAACATTTACTCATTCTCAGTAGACTTTGGTGAATCCATTGCAGATTTCCAGTGTGTGAGGTGATTAACTTTTTGCAAGGCTTTAGTTGTTAAATGGGAAAGAGTAACCAACTTGTCAGTGACAACTGTCTTGAGTTTGGCATTTGTGACAATGTCCTGGGATTACCCACAAACGCCTCACCTGCAAACTAGTATTGTGTGGCTTGTGAGCGGTATAGAGCAAAATCGATTACATGTACGTGTTTGTGAGAGTCTCAGCTTTCCATAGCTGGGTCATAGTAGTTCCTAGCTCCAACCATTCAGTCTCTACAGATATTTTTGTTAGAAGGGTTTAAGCCCAACATTCCAAATTTAGGGTTAGTACCAATGCTCCACGTTTTTTCAAAGTTCCAACCCACCTGCTCCTCGTTAGTATAGTGGTGAGTATCCCCGCCTGTCACGCGGGAGACCGGGGTTCAATTCCCCGACGGGGAGAAAGTACTGCTCTTTTTTTAGGGTGAACAATGTTGCTGAGCCCACAAAGTGGAACATATTTTTGGAAAAAAAGCTTTATGATACAATTTCCTGCCTTTGAGGTTAACTCAGCCTTCCAAGGCATTGGTTGTTCAGTGGTAGAATTCTCACCTGCCACGCGGGAGGCCCGGGTTCGATTCCCGGCCAATGCAGGAAGTTTTGAACATGTCATTTCGACAAGTATGCAAACCCCTGAGGAGGAAATCTGTGTTAGATTGCCAGGCAAACAGAAATCTCTGGTCTTGGTCGAATTCTCAACTGACTCTTGAAAAATAAGACTTTGAACATTTACTCATTCTCAGTAGACTTTGGTGAATCCATTGCAGATTTCCAGTGTGTGAGGTGATTAACTTTTTGCAAGGCTTTAGTTGTTAAATGGGAAAGAGTAACCAACTTGTCAGTGACAACTGTCTTGAGTTTGGCATTTGTGACAATGTCCTGGGATTACCCACAAACGCCTCACCTGCAAACTAGTATTGTGTGGCTTGTGAGCGGTATAGAGCAAAATCGATTACATGTACGTGTTTGTGAGAGTCTCAGCTTTCCATAGCTGGGTCATAGTAGTTCCTAGCTCCAACCATTCAGTCTCTACAGATATTTTTGTTAGAAGGGTTTAAGCCCAACATTCCAAATTTAGGGTTAGTACCAATGCTCCACGTTTTTTCAAAGTTTCAACCCACCTGCTCCTCGTTAGTATAGTGGTGAGTATCCCCGCCTGTCACGCTGGAGACCGGGGTTCAATTCCCCGACGGGGAGAAAGTACTGCTCTTTTTTTAGGGTGAACAATGTTGTTGAGCCCACAAAGTGGAACATATTCTTGGAAAAAAAGCTTTATGATACAATTTCCTGCCTTTGAGGTTAACTCAGCCTTCCAAGGCATTGGTTGTTCAGTGGTAGAATTCTCGCCTGCCACGCGGGAGGCCCGGGTTCGATTCCCGGCCAATGCAGGAAGTTTTGAACATGTCATTTCGACAAGTATGCAAACCCCTGAGGAGGAAATCTGTGTTAGATTGCCAGGCAAACAGAAATCTCTGGTCTTGGTCGAATTCTCAACTGACTCTTGAAAAATAAGACTTTGAACATTTACTCATTCTCAGTAGACTTTGGTGAATCCATTGCAGATTTCCAGTGTGTGAGGTGATTAACTTTTTGCAAGGCTTTAGTTGTTAAATGGGAAAGAGTAACCAACTTGTCAGTGACAACTGTCTTGAGTTTGGCATTTGTGACAATGTCCTGGGATTACCCACAAACGCCTCACCTGCAAACTAGTATTGTGTGGCTTGTGAGCGGTATAGAGCAAAATCGATTACATGTACGTGTTTGTGAGAGTCTCAGCTTTCCATAGCTGGGTCATAGTAGTTCCTAGCTCCAACCATTCAGTCTCTACAGATATTTTTGTTAGAAGGGTTTAAGCCCAACATTCCAAATTTAGGGTTAGTACCAATGCTCCACGTTTTTTCAAAGTTTCAACCCACCTGCTCCTCGTTAGTATAGTGGTGAGTATCCCCGCCTGTCACGCTGGAGACCGGGGTTCAATTCCCCGACGGGGAGAAAGTACTGCTCTTTTTTTAGGGTGAACAATGTTGTTGAGCCCACAAAGTGGAACATATTCTTGGAAAAAAAGCTTTATGATACAATTTCCTGCCTTTGAGGTTAACTCAGCCTTCCAAGGCATTGGTTGTTCAGTGGTAGAATTCTCGCCTGCCACGCGGGAGGCCCGGGTTCGATTCCCGGCCAATGCAGGAAGTTTTGAACATGTCATTTCGACAAGTATGCAAACCCCTGAGGAGGAAATCTGTGTTAGATTGCCAGGCAAACAGAAATCTCTGGTCTTGGTCGAATTCTCAACTGACTCTTGAAAAATAAGACTTTGAACATTTACTCATTCTCAGTAGACTTTGGTGAATCCATTGCAGATTTCCAGTGTGTGAGGTGATTAACTTTTTGCAAGGCTTTAGTTGTTAAATGGGAAAGAGTAACCAACTTGTCAGTGACAACTGTCTTGAGTTTGGCATTTGTGACAATGTCCTGGGATTACCCACAAACGCCTCACCTGCAAACTAGTATTGTGTGGCTTGTGAGCGGTATAGAGCAAAATCGATTACATGTACGTGTTTGTGAGAGTCTCAGCTTTCCATAGCTGGGTCATAGTAGTTCCTAGCTCCAACCATTCAGTCTCTACAGATATTTTTGTTAGAAGGGTTTAAGCCCAACATTCCAAATTTAGGGTTAGTACCAATGCTCCACGTTTTTTCAAAGTTCCAACCCACCTGCTCCTCGTTAGTATAGTGGTGAGTATCCCCGCCTGTCACGCGGGAGACCGGGGTTCAATTCCCCGACGGGGAGAAAGTACTGCTCTTTTTTTAGGGTGAACAATGTTGCTGAGCCCACAAAGTGGAACATATTTTTGGAAAAAAAGCTTTATGATACAATTTCCTGCCTTTGAGGTTAACTCAGCCTTCCAAGGCATTGGTTGTTCAGTGGTAGAATTCTCGCCTGCCACGCGGGAGGCCCGGGTTCGATTCCCGGCCAATGCAGGAAGTTTTGAACATGTCATTTCGACAAGTATGCAAACCCCTGAGGAGGAAATCTGTGTTAGATTGCCAGGCAAACAGAAATCTCTGGTCTTGGTCGAATTCTCAACTGACTCTTGAAAAATAAGACTTTGAACATTTACTCATTCTCAGTAGACTTTGGTGAATCCATTGCAGATTTCCAGTGTGTGAGGTGATTAACTTTTTGCAAGGCTTTAGTTGTTAAATGGGAAAGAGTAACCAACTTGTCAGTGACAACTGTCTTGAGTTTGGCATTTGTGACAATGTCCTGGGATTACCCACAAACGCCTCACCTGCAAACTAGTATTGTGTGGCTTGTGAGCGGTATAGAGCAAAATCGATTACATGTACGTGTTTGTGAGAGTCTCAGCTTTCCATAGCTGGGTCATAGTAGTTCCTAGCTCCAACCATTCAGTCTCTACAGATATTTTTGTTAGAAGGGTTTAAGCCCAACATTCCAAATTTAGGGTTAGTACCAATGCTCCACGTTTTTTCAAAGTTTCAACCCACCTGCTCCTCGTTAGTATAGTGGTGAGTATCCCCGCCTGTCACGCGGGAGACCGGGGTTCAATTCCCCGACGGGGAGAAAGTACTGCTCTTCTTTTTAGGGTGAACAATGTTGCTGAGCCCACAAAGTGGAACATATTTTTGGAAAAAAAGCTTTATGATACAATTTCCTGCCTTTGAGGTTAACTCAGCCTTCCAAGGCATTGGTTGTTCAGTGGTAGAATTCTCGCCTGCCATGCGGGAGGCCCGGGTTCGATTCCCGGCCAATGCAGGAAGTTTTGAACATGTCATTTCGACAAGTATGCAAACCCCTGAGGAGGAAATCTGTGTTAGATTGCCAGGCAAACAGAAATCTCTGGTCTTGGTCGAATTCTCAACTGACTCTTGAAAAATAAGACTTTGAACATTTACTCATTCTCAGTAGACTTTGGTGAATCCATTGCAGATTTCCAGTGTGTGAGGTGATTAACTTTTTGCAAGGCTTTAGTTGTTAAATGGGAAAGAGTAACCAACTTGTCAGTGACAACTGTCTTGAGTTTGGCATTTGTGACAATGTCCTGGGATTACCCACAAACGCCTCACC
This sequence comes from Oncorhynchus mykiss, assembly GCF_057628025.1. NCBI lineage: Eukaryota > Metazoa > Chordata > Actinopteri > Salmoniformes > Salmonidae > Oncorhynchus > Oncorhynchus mykiss. The sequence continues at coordinate 48,852,027 of NC_143026.1, forward strand.
TGCAAACTAGTATTGTGTGGCTTGTGAGCGGTATAGAGCAAAATCGATTACATGTACGTGTTTGTGAGAGTCTCAGCTTTCCATAGCTGGGTCATAGTAGTTCCTAGCTCCAACCATTCAGTCTCTACAGATATTTTTGTTAGAAGGGTTTAAGCCCAACATTCCAAATTTAGGGTTAGTACCAATGCTCCACGTTTTTTCAAAGTTTCAACCCACCTGCTCCTCGTTAGTATAGTGGTGAGTATCCCCGCCTGTCACGCGGGAGACCGGGGTTCAATTCCCCGACGGGGAGAAAGTACTGCTCTTTTTTTAGGGTGAACAATGTTGCTGAGCCCACAAAGTGGAACATATTTTTGGAAAAAAAGCTTTATGATACAATTTCCTGCCTTTGAGGTTAACTCAGCCTTCCAAGGCATTGGTTGTTCAGTGGTAGAATTCTCGCCTGCCATGCGGGAGGCCCGGGTTCGATTCCCGGCCAATGCAGGAAGTTTTGAACATGTCATTTCGACAAGTATGCAAACCCCTGAGGAGGAAATCTGTGTTAGATTGCCAGGCAAACAGAAATCTCTGGTCTTGGTCGAATTCTCAACTGACTCTTGAAAAATAAGACTTTGAACATTTACTCATTCTCAGTAGACTTTGGTGAATCCATTGCAGATTTCCAGTGTGTGAGGTGATTAACTTTTTGCAAGGCTTTAGTTGTTAAATGGGAAAGAGTAACCAACTTGTCAGTGACAACTGTCTTGAGTTTGGCATTTGTGACAATGTCCTGGGATTACCCACAAACGCCTCACCTGCAAACTAGTATTGTGTGGCTTGTGAGCGGTATAGAGCAAAATCGATTACATGTACGTGTTTGTGAGAGTCTCAGCTTTCCATAGCTGGGTCATAGTAGTTCCTAGCTCCAACCATTCAGTCTCTACAGATATTTTTGTTAGAAGGGTTTAAGCCCAACATTCCAAATTTAGGGTTAGTACCAATGCTCCACTTTTTTTCAAAGTTTCAACCCACCTGCTCCTAGTTAGTATAGTGGTGAGTATCCCCGCCTGTCACGCGGGAGACCGGGGTTCAATTCCCCGACGGGGAGAAAGTACTGCTCTTTTTTTAGGGTGAACAATGTTGCTGAGCCCACAAAGTGGAACATATTTTTGGAAAAAAAGCTTTATGATACAATTTCCTGCCTTTGAGGTTAACTCAGCCTTCCAAGGCATTGGTTGTTCAGTGGTAGAATTCTCGCCTGCCATGCGGGAGGCCCGGGTTCGATTCCCGGCCAATGCAGGAAGTTTTGAACATGTCATTTCGACAAGTATGCAAACCCCTGAGGAGGAAATCTGTGTTAGATTGCCAGGCAAACAGAAATCTCTGGTCTTGGTCGAATTCTCAACTGACTCTTGAAAAATAAGACTTTGAACATTTACTCATTCTCAGTAGACTTTGGTGAATCCATTGCAGATTTCCAGTGTGTGAGGTGATTAACTTTTTGCAAGGCTTTAGTTGTTAAATGGGAAAGAGTAACCAACTTGTCAGTGACAACTGTCTTGAGTTTGGCATTTGTGACAATGTCCTGGGATTACCCACAAACGCCTCACCTGCAAACTAGTATTGTGTGGCTTGTGAGCGGTATAGAGCAAAATCGATTACATGTACGTGTTTGTGAGAGTCTCAGCTTTCCATAGCTGGGTCATAGTAGTTCCTAGCTCCAACCATTCAGTCTCTACAGATATTTTTGTTAGAAGGGTTTAAGCCCAACATTCCAAATTTAGGGTTAGTACCAATGCTCCACGTTTTTTCAAAGTTCCAACCCACCTGCTCCTCGTTAGTATAGTGGTGAGTATCCCCGCCTGTCACGCGGGAGACCGGGGTTCAATTCCCCGACGGGGAGAAAGTACTGCTCTTTTTTTAGGGTGAACAATGTTGCTGAGCCCACAAAGTGGAACATATTTTTGGAAAAAAAGCTTTATGATACAATTTCCTGCCTTTGAGGTTAACTCAGCCTTCCAAGGCATTGGTTGTTCAGTGGTAGAATTCTCGCCTGCCACGCGGGAGGCCCGGGTTCGATTCCCGGCCAATGCAGGAAGTTTTGAACATGTCATTTCGACAAGTATGCAAACCCCTGAGGAGGAAATCTGTGTTAGATTGCCAGGCAAACAGAAATCTCTGGTCTTGGTCGAATTCTCAACTGACTCTTGAAAAATAAGACTTTGAACATTTACTCATTCTCAGTAGACTTTGGTGAATCCATTGCAGATTTCCAGTGTGTGAGGTGATTAACTTTTTGCAAGGCTTTAGTTGTTAAATGGGAAAGAGTAACCAACTTGTCAGTGACAACTGTCTTGAGTTTGGCATTTGTGACAATGTCCTGGGATTACCCACAAACGCCTCACCTGCAAACTAGTATTGTGTGGCTTGTGAGCGGTATAGAGCAAAATCGATTACATGTACGTGTTTGTGAGAGTCTCAGCTTTCCATAGCTGGGTCATAGTAGTTCCTAGCTCCAACCATTCAGTCTCTACAGATATTTTTGTTAGAAGGGTTTAAGCCCAACATTCCAAATTTAGGGTTAGTACCAATGCTCCACGTTTTTTCAAAGTTTCAACCCACCTGCTCCTCGTTAGTATAGTGGTGAGTATCCCCGCCTGTCACGCGGGAGACCGGGGTTCAATTCCCCGACGGGGAGAAAGTACTGCTCTTCTTTTTAGGGTGAACAATGTTGCTGAGCCCACAAAGTGGAACATATTTTTGGAAAAAAAGCTTTATGATACAATTTCCTGCCTTTGAGGTTAACTCAGCCTTCCAAGGCATTGGTTGTTCAGTGGTAGAATTCTCGCCTGCCATGCGGGAGGCCCGGGTTCGATTCCCGGCCAATGCAGGAAGTTTTGAACATGTCATTTCGACAAGTATGCAAACCCCTGAGGAGGAAATCTGTGTTAGATTGCCAGGCAAACAGAAATCTCTGGTCTTGGTCGAATTCTCAACTGACTCTTGAAAAATAAGACTTTGAACATTTACTCATTCTCAGTAGACTTTGGTGAATCCATTGCAGATTTCCAGTGTGTGAGGTGATTAACTTTTTGCAAGGCTTTAGTTGTTAAATGGGAAAGAGTAACCAACTTGTCAGTGACAACTGTCTTGAGTTTGGCATTTGTGACAATGTCCTGGGATTACCCACAAACGCCTCACCTGCAAACTAGTATTGTGTGGCTTGTGAGCGGTATAGAGCAAAATCGATTACATGTACGTGTTTGTGAGAGTCTCAGCTTTCCATAGCTGGGTCATAGTAGTTCCTAGCTCCAACCATTCAGTCTCTACAGATATTTTTGTTAGAAGGGTTTAAGCCCAACATTCCAAATTTAGGGTTAGTACCAATGCTCCACGTTTTTTCAAAGTTTCAACCCACCTGCTCCTCGTTAGTATAGTGGTGAGTATCCCCGCCTGTCACGCGGGAGACCGGGGTTCAATTCCCCGACGGGGAGAAAGTACTGCTCTTCTTTTTAGGGTGAACAATGTTGCTGAGCCCACAAAGTGGAACATATTTTTGGAAAAAAAGCTTTATGATACAATTTCCTGCCTTTGAGGTTAACTCAGCCTTCCAAGGCATTGGTTGTTCAGTGGTAGAATTCTCGCCTGCCATGCGGGAGGCCCGGGTTCGATTCCCGGCCAATGCAGGAAGTTTTGAACATGTCATTTCGACAAGTATGCAAACCCCTGAGGAGGAAATCTGTGTTAGATTGCCAGGCAAACAGAAATCTCTGGTCTTGGTCGAATTCTCAACTGACTCTTGAAAAATAAGACTTTGAACATTTACTCATTCTCAGTAGACTTTGGTGAATCCATTGCAGATTTCCAGTGTGTGAGGTGATTAACTTTTTGCAAGGCTTTAGTTGTTAAATGGGAAAGAGTAACCAACTTGTCAGTGACAACTGTCTTGAGTTTGGCATTTGTGACAATGTCCTGGGATTACCCACAAACGCCTCACCTGCAAACTAGTATTGTGTGGCTTGTGAGCGGTATAGAGCAAAATCGATTACATGTACGTGTTTGTGAGAGTCTCAGCTTTCCATAGCTGGGTCATAGTAGTTCCTAGCTCCAACCATTCAGTCTCTACAGATATTTTTGTTAGAAGGGTTTAAGCCCAACATTCCAAATTTAGGGTTAGTACCAATGCTCCACGTTTTTTCAAAGTTTCAACCCACCTGCTCCTCGTTAGTATAGTGGTGAGTATCCCCGCCTGTCACGCGGGAGACCGGGGTTCAATTCCCCGACGGGGAGAAAGTACTGCTCTTTTTTTAGGGTGAACAATGTTGCTGAGCCCACAAAGTGGAACATATTTTTGGAAAAAAAGCTTTATGATACAATTTCCTGCCTTTGAGGTTAACTCAGCCTTCCAAGGCATTGGTTGTTCAGTGGTAGAATTCTCGCCTGCCATGCGGGAGGCCCGGGTTCGATTCCCGGCCAATGCAGGAAGTTTTGAACATGTCATTTCGACAAGTATGCAAACCCCTGAGGAGGAAATCTGTGTTAGATTGCCAGGCAAACAGAAATCTCTGGTCTTGGTCGAATTCTCAACTGACTCTTGAAAAATAAGACTTTGAACATTTACTCATTCTCAGTAGACTTTGGTGAATCCATTGCAGATTTCCAGTGTGTGAGGTGATTAACTTTTTGCAAGGCTTTAGTTGTTAAATGGGAAAGAGTAACCAACTTGTCAGTGACAACTGTCTTGAGTTTGGCATTTGTGACAATGTCCTGGGATTACCCACAAACGCCTCACCTGCAAACTAGTATTGTGTGGCTTGTGAGCGGTATAGAGCAAAATCGATTACATGTACGTGTTTGTGAGAGTCTCAGCTTTCCATAGCTGGGTCATAGTAGTTCCTAGCTCCAACCATTCAGTCTCTACAGATATTTTTGTTAGAAGGGTTTAAGCCCAACATTCCAAATTTAGGGTTAGTACCAATGCTCCACGTTTTTTCAAAGTTTCAACCCACCTGCTCCTCGTTAGTATAGTGGTGAGTATCCCCGCCTGTCACGCGGGAGACCGGGGTTCAATTCCCCGACGGGGAGAAAGTACTGCTCTTTTTTTAGGGTGAACAATGTTGCTGAGCCCACAAAGTGGAACATATTTTTGGAAAAAAAGCTTTATGATACAATTTCCTGCCTTTGAGGTTAACTCAGCCTTCCAAGGCATTGGTTGTTCAGTGGTAGAATTCTCGCCTGCCATGCGGGAGGCCCGGGTTCGATTCCCGGCCAATGCAGGAAGTTTTGAACATGTCATTTCGACAAGTATGCAAACCCCTGAGGAGGAAATCTGTGTTAGATTGCCAGGCAAACAGAAATCTCTGGTCTTGGTCGAATTCTCAACTGACTCTTGAAAAATAAGACTTTGAACATTTACTCATTCTCAGTAGACTTTGGTGAATCCATTGCAGATTTCCAGTGTGTGAGGTGATTAACTTTTTGCAAGGCTTTAGTTGTTAAATGGGAAAGAGTAACCAACTTGTCAGTGACAACTGTCTTGAGTTTGGCATTTGTGACAATGTCCTGGGATTACCCACAAACGCCTCACCTGCAAACTAGTATTGTGTGGCTTGTGAGCGGTATAGAGCAAAATCGATTACATGTACGTGTTTGTGAGAGTCTCAGCTTTCCATAGCTGGGTCATAGTAGTTCCTAGCTCCAACCATTCAGTCTCTACAGATATTTTTGTTAGAAGGGTTTAAGCCCAACATTCCAAATTTAGGGTTAGTACCAATGCTCCACGTTGTTTCAAAGTTCCAACCCACCTGCTCCTCGTTAGTATAGTGGTGAGTATCCCCGCCTGTCACGCTGGAGACCGGGGTTCAATTCCCCGACGGGGAGAAAGTACTGCTCTTTTTTTAGGGTGAACAATGTTGTTGAGCCCACAAAGTGGAACATATTCTTGGAAAAAAAGCTTTATGATACAATTTCCTGCCTTTGAGGTTAACTCAGCCTTCCAAGGCATTGGTTGTTCAGTGGTAGAATTCTCGCCTGCCATGCGGGAGGCCCGGGTTCGATTCCCGGCCAATGCAGGAAGTTTTGAACATGTCATTTCGACAAGTATGCAAACCCCTGAGGAGGAAATCTGTGTTAGATTGCCAGGCAAACAGAAATCTCTGGTCTTGGTCGAATTCTCAACTGACTCTTGAAAAATAAGACTTTGAACATTTACTCATTCTCAGTAGACTTTGGTGAATCCATTGCAGATTTCCAGTGTGTGAGGTGATTAACTTTTTGCAAGGCTTTAGTTGTTAAATGGGAAAGAGTAACCAACTTGTCAGTGACAACTGTCTTGAGTTTGGCATTTGTGACAATGTCCTGGGATTACCCACAAACGCCTCACCTGCAAACTAGTATTGTGTGGCTTGTGAGCGGTATAGAGCAAAATCGATTACATGTACGTGTTTGTGAGAGTCTCAGCTTTCCATAGCTGGGTCATAGTAGTTCCTAGCTCCAACCATTCAGTCTCTACAGATATTTTTGTTAGAAGGGTTTAAGCCCAACATTCCAAATTTAGGGTTAGTACCAATGCTCCACGTTTTTTCAAAGTTTCAACCCACCTGCTCCTCGTTAGTATAGTGGTGAGTATCCCCGCCTGTCACGCGGGAGACCGGGGTTCAATTCCCCGACGGGGAGAAAGTACTGCTCTTTTTTTAGGGTGAACAATGTTGCTGAGCCCACAAAGTGGAACATATTTTTGGAAAAAAAGCTTTATGATACAATTTCCTGCCTTTGAGGTTAACTCAGCCTTCCAAGGCATTGGTTGTTCAGTGGTAGAATTCTCGCCTGCCATGCGGGAGGCCCGGGTTCGATTCCCGGCCAATGCAGGAAGTTTTGAACATGTCATTTCGACAAGTATGCAAACCCCTGAGGAGGAAATCTGTGTTAGATTGCCAGGCAAACAGAAATCTCTGGTCTTGGTCGAATTCTCAACTGACTCTTGAAAAATAAGACTTTGAACATTTACTCATTCTCAGTAGACTTTGGTGAATCCATTGCAGATTTCCAGTGTGTGAGGTGATTAACTTTTTGCAAGGCTTTAGTTGTTAAATGGGAAAGAGTAACCAACTTGTCAGTGACAACTGTCTTGAGTTTGGCATTTGTGACAATGTCCTGGGATTACCCACAAACGCCTCACCTGCAAACTAGTATTGTGTGGCTTGTGAGCGGTATAGAGCAAAATCGATTACATGTACGTGTTTGTGAGAGTCTCAGCTTTCCATAGCTGGGTCATAGTAGTTCCTAGCTCCAACCATTCAGTCTCTACAGATATTTTTGTTAGAAGGGTTTAAGCCCAACATTCCAAATTTAGGGTTAGTACCAATGCTCCACGTTTTTTCAAAGTTTCAACCCACCTGCTCCTCGTTAGTATAGTGGTGAGTATCCCCGCCTGTCACGCGGGAGACCGGGGTTCAATTCCCCGACGGGGAGAAAGTACTGCTCTTTTTTTAGGGTGAACAATGTTGCTGAGCCCACAAAGTGGAACATATTTTTGGAAAAAAAGCTTTATGATACAATTTCCTGCCTTTGAGGTTAACTCAGCCTTCCAAGGCATTGGTTGTTCAGTGGTAGAATTCTCGCCTGCCATGCGGGAGGCCCGGGTTCGATTCCCGGCCAATGCAGGAAGTTTTGAACATGTCATTTCGACAAGTATGCAAACCCCTGAGGAGGAAATCTGTGTTAGATTGCCAGGCAAACAGAAATCTCTGGTCTTGGTCGAATTCTCAACTGACTCTTGAAAAATAAGACTTTGAACATTTACTCATTCTCAGTAGACTTTGGTGAATCCATTGCAGATTTCCAGTGTGTGAGGTGATTAACTTTTTGCAAGGCTTTAGTTGTTAAATGGGAAAGAGTAACCAACTTGTCAGTGACAACTGTCTTGAGTTTGGCATTTGTGACAATGTCCTGGGATTACCCACAAACGCCTCACCTGCAAACTAGTATTGTGTGGCTTGTGAGCGGTATAGAGCAAAATCGATTACATGTACGTGTTTGTGAGAGTCTCAGCTTTCCATAGCTGGGTCATAGTAGTTCCTAGCTCCAACCATTCAGTCTCTACAGATATTTTTGTTAGAAGGGTTTAAGCCCAACATTCCAAATTTAGGGTTAGTACCAATGCTCCACGTTGTTTCAAAGTTCCAACCCACCTGCTCCTCGTTAGTATAGTGGTGAGTATCCCCGCCTGTCACGCTGGAGACCGGGGTTCAATTCCCCGACGGGGAGAAAGTACTGCTCTTTTTTTAGGGTGAACAATGTTGTTGAGCCCACAAAGTGGAACATATTCTTGGAAAAAAAGCTTTATGATACAATTTCCTGCCTTTGAGGTTAACTCAGCCTTCCAAGGCATTGGTTGTTCAGTGGTAGAATTCTCGCCTGCCATGCGGGAGGCCCGGGTTCGATTCCCGGCCAATGCAGGAAGTTTTGAACATGTCATTTCGACAAGTATGCAAACCCCTGAGGAGGAAATCTGTGTTAGATTGCCAGGCAAACAGAAATCTCTGGTCTTGGTCGAATTCTCAACTGACTCTTGAAAAATAAGACTTTGAACATTTACTCATTCTCAGTAGACTTTGGTGAATCCATTGCAGATTTCCAGTGTGTGAGGTGATTAACTTTTTGCAAGGCTTTAGTTGTTAAATGGGAAAGAGTAACCAACTTGTCAGTGACAACTGTCTTGAGTTTGGCATTTGTGACAATGTCCTGGGATTACCCACAAACGCCTCACCTGCAAACTAGTATTGTGTGGCTTGTGAGCGGTATAGAGCAAAATCGATTACATGTACGTGTTTGTGAGAGTCTCAGCTTTCCATAGCTGGGTCATAGTAGTTCCTAGCTCCAACCATTCAGTCTCTACAGATATTTTTGTTAGAAGGGTTTAAGCCCAACATTCCAAATTTAGGGTTAGTACCAATGCTCCACGTTTTTTCAAAGTTTCAACCCACCTGCTCCTCGTTAGTATAGTGGTGAGTATCCCCGCCTGTCACGCGGGAGACCGGGGTTCAATTCCCCGACGGGGAGAAAGTACTGCTCTTTTTTTAGGGTGAACAATGTTGCTGAGCCCACAAAGTGGAACATATTTTTGGAAAAAAAGCTTTATGATACAATTTCCTGCCTTTGAGGTTAACTCAGCCTTCCAAGGCATTGGTTGTTCAGTGGTAGAATTCTCGCCTGCCATGCGGGAGGCCCGGGTTCGATTCCCGGCCAATGCAGGAAGTTTTGAACATGTCATTTCGACAAGTATGCAAACCCCTGAGGAGGAAATCTGTGTTAGATTGCCAGGCAAACAGAAATCTCTGGTCTTGGTCGAATTCTCAACTGACTCTTGAAAAATAAGACTTTGAACATTTACTCATTCTCAGTAGACTTTGGTGAATCCATTGCAGATTTCCAGTGTGTGAGGTGATTAACTTTTTGCAAGGCTTTAGTTGTTAAATGGGAAAGAGTAACCAACTTGTCAGTGACAACTGTCTTGAGTTTGGCATTTGTGACAATGTCCTGGGATTACCCACAAACGCCTCACCTGCAAACTAGTATTGTGTGGCTTGTGAGCGGTATAGAGCAAAATCGATTACATGTACGTGTTTGTGAGAGTCTCAGCTTTCCATAGCTGGGTCATAGTAGTTCCTAGCTCCAACCATTCAGTCTCTACAGATATTTTTGTTAGAAGGGTTTAAGCCCAACATTCCAAATTTAGGGTTAGTACCAATGCTCCACGTTTTTTCAAAGTTTCAACCCACCTGCTCCTCGTTAGTATAGTGGTGAGTATCCCCGCCTGTCACGCGGGAGACCGGGGTTCAATTCCCCGACGGGGAGAAAGTACTGCTCTTTTTTTAGGGTGAACAATGTTGCTGAGCCCACAAAGTGGAACATATTTTTGGAAAAAAAGCTTTATGATACAATTTCCTGCCTTTGAGGTTAACTCAGCCTTCCAAGGCATTGGTTGTTCAGTGGTAGAATTCTCGCCTGCCATGCGGGAGGCCCGGGTTCGATTCCCGGCCAATGCAGGAAGTTTTGAACATGTCATTTCGACAAGTATGCAAACCCCTGAGGAGGAAATCTGTGTTAGATTGCCAGGCAAACAGAAATCTCTGGTCTTGGTCGAATTCTCAACTGACTCTTGAAAAATAAGACTTTGAACATTTACTCATTCTCAGTAGACTTTGGTGAATCCATTGCAGATTTCCAGTGTGTGAGGTGATTAACTTTTTGCAAGGCTTTAGTTGTTAAATGGGAAAGAGTAACCAACTTGTCAGTGACAACTGTCTTGAGTTTGGCATTTGTGACAATGTCCTGGGATTACCCACAAACGCCTCACCTGCAAACTAGTATTGTGTGGCTTGTGAGCGGTATAGAGCAAAATCGATTACATGTACGTGTTTGTGAGAGTCTCAGCTTTCCATAGCTGGGTCATAGTAGTTCCTAGCTCCAACCATTCAGTCTCTACAGATATTTTTGTTAGAAGGGTTTAAGCCCAACATTCCAAATTTAGGGTTAGTACCAATGCTCCACGTTTTTTCAAAGTTTCAACCCACCTGCTCCTCGTTAGTATAGTGGTGAGTATCCCCGCCTGTCACGCGGGAGACCGGGGTTCAATTCCCCGACGGGGAGAAAGTACTGCTCTTTTTTTAGGGTGAACAATGTTGCTGAGCCCACAAAGTGGAACATATTTTTGGAAAAAAAGCTTTATGATACAATTTCCTGCCTTTGAGGTTAACTCAGCCTTCCAAGGCATTGGTTGTTCAGTGGTAGAATTCTCGCCTGCCATGCGGGAGGCCCGGGTTCGATTCCCGGCCAATGCAGGAAGTTTTGAACATGTCATTTCGACAAGTATGCAAACCCCTGAGGAGGAAATCTGTGTTAGATTGCCAGGCAAACAGAAATCTCTGGTCTTGGTCGAATTCTCAACTGACTCTTGAAAAATAAGACTTTGAACATTTACTCATTCTCAGTAGACTTTGGTGAATCCATTGCAGATTTCCAGTGTGTGAGGTGATTAACTTTTTGCAAGGCTTTAGTTGTTAAATGGGAAAGAGTAACCAACTTGTCAGTGACAACTGTCTTGAGTTTGGCATTTGTGACAATGTCCTGGGATTACCCACAAACGCCTCACCTGCAAACTAGTATTGTGTGGCTTGTGAGCGGTATAGAGCAAAATCGATTACATGTACGTGTTTGTGAGAGTCTCAGCTTTCCATAGCTGGGTCATAGTAGTTCCTAGCTCCAACCATTCAGTCTCTACAGATATTTTTGTTAGAAGGGTTTAAGCCCAACATTCCAAATTTAGGGTTAGTACCAATGCTCCACGTTTTTTCAAAGTTTCAACCCACCTGCTCCTCGTTAGTATAGTGGTGAGTATCCCCGCCTGTCACGCGGGAGACCGGGGTTCAATTCCCCGACGGGGAGAAAGTACTGCTCTTTTTTTAGGGTGAACAATGTTGCTGAGCCCACAAAGTGGAACATATTTTTGGAAAAAAAGCTTTATGATACAATTTCCTGCCTTTGAGGTTAACTCAGCCTTCCAAGGCATTGGTTGTTCAGTGGTAGAATTCTCGCCTGCCATGCGGGAGGCCCGGGTTCGATTCCCGGCCAATGCAGGAAGTTTTGAACATGTCATTTCGACAAGTATGCAAACCCCTGAGGAGGAAATCTGTGTTAGATTGCCAGGCAAACAGAAATCTCTGGTCTTGGTCGAATTCTCAACTGACTCTTGAAAAATAAGACTTTGAACATTTACTCATTCTCAGTAGACTTTGGTGAATCCATTGCAGATTTCCAGTGTGTGAGGTGATTAACTTTTTGCAAGGCTTTAGTTGTTAAATGGGAAAGAGTAACCAACTTGTCAGTGACAACTGTCTTGAGTTTGGCATTTGTGACAATGTCCTGGGATTACCCACAAACGCCTCACCTGCAAACTAGTATTGTGTGGCTTGTGAGCGGTATAGAGCAAAATCGATTACATGTACGTGTTTGTGAGAGTCTCAGCTTTCCATAGCTGGGTCATAGTAGTTCCTAGCTCCAACCATTCAGTCTCTACAGATATTTTTGTTAGAAGGGTTTAAGCCCAACATTCCAAATTTAGGGTTAGTACCAATGCTCCACGTTGTTTCAAAGTTCCAACCCACCTGCTCCTCGTTAGTATAGTGGTGAGTATCCCCGCCTGTCACGCTGGAGACCGGGGTTCAATTCCCCGACGGGGAGAAAGTACTGCTCTTTTTTTAGGGTGAACAATGTTGTTGAGCCCACAAAGTGGAACATATTCTTGGAAAAAAAGCTTTATGATACAATTTCCTGCCTTTGAGGTTAACTCAGCCTTCCAAGGCATTGGTTGTTCAGTGGTAGAATTCTCGCCTGCCATGCGGGAGGCCCGGGTTCGATTCCCGGCCAATGCAGGAAGTTTTGAACATGTCATTTCGACAAGTATGCAAACCCCTGAGGAGGAAATCTGTGTTAGATTGCCAGGCAAACAGAAATCTCTGGTCTTGGTCGAATTCTCAACTGACTCTTGAAAAATAAGACTTTGAACATTTACTCATTCTCAGTAGACTTTGGTGAATCCATTGCAGATTTCCAGTGTGTGAGGTGATTAACTTTTTGCAAGGCTTTAGTTGTTAAATGGGAAAGAGTAACCAACTTGTCAGTGACAACTGTCTTGAGTTTGGCATTTGTGACAATGTCCTGGGATTACCCACAAACGCCTCACCTGCAAACTAGTATTGTGTGGCTTGTGAGCGGTATAGAGCAAAATCGATTACATGTACGTGTTTGTGAGAGTCTCAGCTTTCCATAGCTGGGTCATAGTAGTTCCTAGCTCCAACCATTCAGTCTCTACAGATATTTTTGTTAGAAGGGTTTAAGCCCAACATTCCAAATTTAGGGTTAGTACCAATGCTCCACGTTTTTTCAAAGTTTCAACCCACCTGCTCCTCGTTAGTATAGTGGTGAGTATCCCCGCCTGTCACGCGGGAGACCGGGGTTCAATTCCCCGACGGGGAGAAAGTACTGCTCTTTTTTTAGGGTGAACAATGTTGCTGAGCCCACAAAGTGGAACATATTTTTGGAAAAAAAGCTTTATGATACAATTTCCTGCCTTTGAGGTTAACTCAGCCTTCCAAGGCATTGGTTGTTCAGTGGTAGAATTCTCGCCTGCCATGCGGGAGGCCCGGGTTCGATTCCCGGCCAATGCAGGAAGTTTTGAACATGTCATTTCGACAAGTATGCAAACCCCTGAGGAGGAAATCTGTGTTAGATTGCCAGGCAAACAGAAATCTCTGGTCTTGGTCGAATTCTCAACTGACTCTTGAAAAATAAGACTTTGAACATTTACTCATTCTCAGTAGACTTTGGTGAATCCATTGCAGATTTCCAGTGTGTGAGGTGATTAACTTTTTGCAAGGCTTTAGTTGTTAAATGGGAAAGAGTAACCAACTTGTCAGTGACAACTGTCTTGAGTTTGGCATTTGTGACAATGTCCTGGGATTACCCACAAACGCCTCACCTGCAAACTAGTATTGTGTGGCTTGTGAGCGGTATAGAGCAAAATCGATTACATGTACGTGTTTGTGAGAGTCTCAGCTTTCCATAGCTGGGTCATAGTAGTTCCTAGCTCCAACCATTCAGTCTCTACAGATATTTTTGTTAGAAGGGTTTAAGCCCAACATTCCAAATTTAGGGTTAGTACCAATGCTCCACGTTTTTTCAAAGTTTCAACCCACCTGCTCCTCGTTAGTATAGTGGTGAGTATCCCCGCCTGTCACGCGGGAGACCGGGGTTCAATTCCCCGACGGGGAGAAAGTACTGCTCTTTTTTTAGGGTGAACAATGTTGCTGAGCCCACAAAGTGGAACATATTTTTGGAAAAAAAGCTTTATGATACAATTTCCTGCCTTTGAGGTTAACTCAGCCTTCCAAGGCATTGGTTGTTCAGTGGTAGAATTCTCGCCTGCCATGCGGGAGGCCCGGGTTCGATTCCCGGCCAATGCAGGAAGTTTTGAACATGTCATTTCGACAAGTATGCAAACCCCTGAGGAGGAAATCTGTGTTAGATTGCCAGGCAAACAGAAATCTCTGGTCTTGGTCGAATTCTCAACTGACTCTTGAAAAATAAGACTTTGAACATTTACTCATTCTCAGTAGACTTTGGTGAATCCATTGCAGATTTCCAGTGTGTGAGGTGATTAACTTTTTGCAAGGCTTTAGTTGTTAAATGGGAAAGAGTAACCAACTTGTCAGTGACAACTGTCTTGAGTTTGGCATTTGTGACAATGTCCTGGGATTACCCACAAACGCCTCACCTGCAAACTAGTATTGTGTGGCTTGTGAGCGGTATAGAGCAAAATCGATTACATGTACGTGTTTGTGAGAGTCTCAGCTTTCCATAGCTGGGTCATAGTAGTTCCTAGCTCCAACCATTCAGTCTCTACAGATATTTTTGTTAGAAGGGTTTAAGCCCAACATTCCAAATTTAGGGTTAGTACCAATGCTCCACGTTGTTTCAAAGTTCCAACCCACCTGCTCCTCGTTAGTATAGTGGTGAGTATCCCCGCCTGTCACGCTGGAGACCGGGGTTCAATTCCCCGACGGGGAGAAAGTACTGCTCTTTTTTTAGGGTGAACAATGTTGTTGAGCCCACAAAGTGGAACATATTCTTGGAAAAAAAGCTTTATGATACAATTTCCTGCCTTTGAGGTTAACTCAGCCTTCCAAGGCATTGGTTGTTCAGTGGTAGAATTCTCGCCTGCCATGCGGGAGGCCCGGGTTCGATTCCCGGCCAATGCAGGAAGTTTTGAACATGTCATTTCGACAAGTATGCAAACCCCTGAGGAGGAAATCTGTGTTAGATTGCCAGGCAAACAGAAATCTCTGGTCTTGGTCGAATTCTCAACTGACTCTTGAAAAATAAGACTTTGAACATTTACTCATTCTCAGTAGACTTTGGTGAATCCATTGCAGATTTCCAGTGTGTGAGGTGATTAACTTTTTGCAAGGCTTTAGTTGTTAAATGGGAAAGAGTAACCAACTTGTCAGTGACAACTGTCTTGAGTTTGGCATTTGTGACAATGTCCTGGGATTACCCACAAACGCCTCACCTGCAAACTAGTATTGTGTGGCTTGTGAGCGGTATAGAGCAAAATCGATTACATGTACGTGTTTGTGAGAGTCTCAGCTTTCCATAGCTGGGTCATAGTAGTTCCTAGCTCCAACCATTCAGTCTCTACAGATATTTTTGTTAGAAGGGTTTAAGCCCAACATTCCAAATTTAGGGTTAGTACCAATGCTCCACGTTTTTTCAAAGTTTCAACCCACCTGCTCCTCGTTAGTATAGTGGTGAGTATCCCCGCCTGTCACGCGGGAGACCGGGGTTCAATTCCCCGACGGGGAGAAAGTACTGCTCTTTTTTTAGGGTGAACAATGTTGCTGAGCCCACAAAGTGGAACATATTTTTGGAAAAAAAGCTTTATGATACAATTTCCTGCCTTTGAGGTTAACTCAGCCTTCCAAGGCATTGGTTGTTCAGTGGTAGAATTCTCGCCTGCCATGCGGGAGGCCCGGGTTCGATTCCCGGCCAATGCAGGAAGTTTTGAACATGTCATTTCGACAAGTATGCAAACCCCTGAGGAGGAAATCTGTGTTAGATTGCCAGGCAAACAGAAATCTCTGGTCTTGGTCGAATTCTCAACTGACTCTTGAAAAATAAGACTTTGAACATTTACTCATTCTCAGTAGACTTTGGTGAATCCATTGCAGATTTCCAGTGTGTGAGGTGATTAACTTTTTGCAAGGCTTTAGTTGTTAAATGGGAAAGAGTAACCAACTTGTCAGTGACAACTGTCTTGAGTTTGGCATTTGTGACAATGTCCTGGGATTACCCACAAACGCCTCACCTGCAAACTAGTATTGTGTGGCTTGTGAGCGGTATAGAGCAAAATCGATTACATGTACGTGTTTGTGAGAGTCTCAGCTTTCCATAGCTGGGTCATAGTAGTTCCTAGCTCCAACCATTCAGTCTCTACAGATATTTTTGTTAGAAGGGTTTAAGCCCAACATTCCAAATTTAGGGTTAGTACCAATGCTCCACGTTTTTTCAAAGTTTCAACCCACCTGCTCCTCGTTAGTATAGTGGTGAGTATCCCCGCCTGTCACGCGGGAGACCGGGGTTCAATTCCCCGACGGGGAGAAAGTACTGCTCTTTTTTTAGGGTGAACAATGTTGCTGAGCCCACAAAGTGGAACATATTTTTGGAAAAAAAGCTTTATGATACAATTTCCTGCCTTTGAGGTTAACTCAGCCTTCCAAGGCATTGGTTGTTCAGTGGTAGAATTCTCGCCTGCCATGCGGGAGGCCCGGGTTCGATTCCCGGCCAATGCAGGAAGTTTTGAACATGTCATTTCGACAAGTATGCAAACCCCTGAGGAGGAAATCTGTGTTAGATTGCCAGGCAAACAGAAATCTCTGGTCTTGGTCGAATTCTCAACTGACTCTTGAAAAATAAGACTTTGAACATTTACTCATTCTCAGTAGACTTTGGTGAATCCATTGCAGATTTCCAGTGTGTGAGGTGATTAACTTTTTGCAAGGCTTTAGTTGTTAAATGGGAAAGAGTAACCAACTTGTCAGTGACAACTGTCTTGAGTTTGGCATTTGTGACAATGTCCTGGGATTACCCACAAACGCCTCACCTGCAAACTAGTATTGTGTGGCTTGTGAGCGGTATAGAGCAAAATCGATTACATGTACGTGTTTGTGAGAGTCTCAGCTTTCCATAGCTGGGTCATAGTAGTTCCTAGCTCCAACCATTCAGTCTCTACAGATATTTTTGTTAGAAGGGTTTAAGCCCAACATTCCAAATTTAGGGTTAGTACCAATGCTCCACGTTGTTTCAAAGTTCCAACCCACCTGCTCCTCGTTAGTATAGTGGTGAGTATCCCCGCCTGTCACGCTGGAGACCGGGGTTCAATTCCCCGACGGGGAGAAAGTACTGCTCTTTTTTTAGGGTGAACAATGTTGTTGAGCCCACAAAGTGGAACATATTCTTGGAAAAAAAGCTTTATGATACAATTTCCTGCCTTTGAGGTTAACTCAGCCTTCCAAGGCATTGGTTGTTCAGTGGTAGAATTCTCGCCTGCCACGCGGGAGGCCCGGGTTCGATTCCCGGCCAATGCAGGAAGTTTTGAACATGTCATTTCGACAAGTATGCAAACCCCTGAGGAGGAAATCTGTGTTAGATTGCCAGGCAAACAGAAATCTCTGGTCTTGGTCGAATTCTCAACTGACTCTTGAAAAATAAGACTTTGAACATTTACTCATTCTCAGTAGACTTTGGTGAATCCATTGCAGATTTCCAGTGTGTGAGGTGATTAACTTTTTGCAAGGCTTTAGTTGTTAAATGGGAAAGAGTAACCAACTTGTCAGTGACAACTGTCTTGAGTTTGGCATTTGTGACAATGTCCTGGGATTACCCACAAACGCCTCACCTGCAAACTAGTATTGTGTGGCTTGTGAGCGGTATAGAGCAAAATCGATTACATGTACGTGTTTGTGAGAGTCTCAGCTTTCCATAGCTGGGTCATAGTAGTTCCTAGCTCCAACCATTCAGTCTCTACAGATATTTTTGTTAGAAGGGTTTAAGCCCAACATTCCAAATTTAGGGTTAGTACCAATGCTCCACGTTTTTTCAAAGTTCCAACCCACCTGCTCCTCGTTAGTATAGTGGTGAGTATCCCCGCCTGTCACGCGGGAGACCGGGGTTCAATTCCCCGACGGGGAGAAAGTACTGCTCTTTTTTTAGGGTGAACAATGTTGCTGAGCCCACAAAGTGGAACATATTTTTGGAAAAAAAGCTTTATGATACAATTTCCTGCCTTTGAGGTTAACTCAGCCTTCCAAGGCATTGGTTGTTCAGTGGTAGAATTCTCGCCTGCCATGCGGGAGGCCCGGGTTCGATTCCCGGCCAATGCAGGAAGTTTTGAACATGTCATTTCGACAAGTATGCAAACCCCTGAGGAGGAAATCTGTGTTAGATTGCCAGGCAAACAGAAATCTCTGGTCTTGGTCGAATTCTCAACTGACTCTTGAAAAATAAGACTTTGAACATTTACTCATTCTCAGTAGACTTTGGTGAATCCATTGCAGATTTCCAGTGTGTGAGGTGATTAACTTTTTGCAAGGCTTTAGTTGTTAAATGGGAAAGAGTAACCAACTTGTCAGTGACAACTGTCTTGAGTTTGGCATTTGTGACAATGTCCTGGGATTACCCACAAACGCCTCACCTGCAAACTAGTATTGTGTGGCTTGTGAGCGGTATAGAGCAAAATCGATTACATGTACGTGTTTGTGAGAGTCTCAGCTTTCCATAGCTGGGTCATAGTAGTTCCTAGCTCCAACCATTCAGTCTCTACAGATATTTTTGTTAGAAGGGTTTAAGCCCAACATTCCAAATTTAGGGTTAGTACCAATGCTCCACGTTGTTTCAAAGTTCCAACCCACCTGCTCCTCGTTAGTATAGTGGTGAGTATCCCCGCCTGTCACGCTGGAGACCGGGGTTCAATTCCCCGACGGGGAGAAAGTACTGCTCTTTTTTTAGGGTGAACAATGTTGTTGAGCCCACAAAGTGGAACATATTCTTGGAAAAAAAGCTTTATGATACAATTTCCTGCCTTTGAGGTTAACTCAGCCTTCCAAGGCATTGGTTGTTCAGTGGTAGAATTCTCGCCTGCCACGCGGGAGGCCCGGGTTCGATTCCCGGCCAATGCAGGAAGTTTTGAACATGTCATTTCGACAAGTATGCAAACCCCTGAGGAGGAAATCTGTGTTAGATTGCCAGGCAAACAGAAATCTCTGGTCTTGGTCGAATTCTCAACTGACTCTTGAAAAATAAGACTTTGAACATTTACTCATTCTCAGTAGACTTTGGTGAATCCATTGCAGATTTCCAGTGTGTGAGGTGATTAACTTTTTGCAAGGCTTTAGTTGTTAAATGGGAAAGAGTAACCAACTTGTCAGTGACAACTGTCTTGAGTTTGGCATTTGTGACAATGTCCTGGGATTACCCACAAACGCCTCACCTGCAAACTAGTATTGTGTGGCTTGTGAGCGGTATAGAGCAAAATCGATTACATGTACGTGTTTGTGAGAGTCTCAGCTTTCCATAGCTGGGTCATAGTAGTTCCTAGCTCCAACCATTCAGTCTCTACAGATATTTTTGTTAGAAGGGTTTAAGCCCAACATTCCAAATTTAGGGTTAGTACCAATGCTCCACGTTTTTTCAAAGTTCCAACCCACCTGCTCCTCGTTAGTATAGTGGTGAGTATCCCCGCCTGTCACGCGGGAGACCGGGGTTCAATTCCCCGACGGGGAGAAAGTACTGCTCTTTTTTTAGGGTGAACAATGTTGCTGAGCCCACAAAGTGGAACATATTTTTGGAAAAAAAGCTTTATGATACAATTTCCTGCCTTTGAGGTTAACTCAGCCTTCCAAGGCATTGGTTGTTCAGTGGTAGAATTCTCGCCTGCCACGCGGGAGGCCCGGGTTCGATTCCCGGCCAATGCAGGAAGTTTTGAACATGTCATTTCGACAAGTATGCAAACCCCTGAGGAGGAAATCTGTGTTAGATTGCCAGGCAAACAGAAATCTCTGGTCTTGGTCGAATTCTCAACTGACTCTTGAAAAATAAGACTTTGAACATTTACTCATTCTCAGTAGACTTTGGTGAATCCATTGCAGATTTCCAGTGTGTGAGGTGATTAACTTTTTGCAAGGCTTTAGTTGTTAAATGGGAAAGAGTAACCAACTTGTCAGTGACAACTGTCTTGAGTTTGGCATTTGTGACAATGTCCTGGGATTACCCACAAACGCCTCACCTGCAAACTAGTATTGTGTGGCTTGTGAGCGGTATAGAGCAAAATCGATTACATGTACGTGTTTGTGAGAGTCTCAGCTTTCCATAGCTGGGTCATAGTAGTTCCTAGCTCCAACCATTCAGTCTCTACAGATATTTTTGTTAGAAGGGTTTAAGCCCAACATTCCAAATTTAGGGTTAGTACCAATGCTCCACGTTTTTTCAAAGTTTCAACCCACCTGCTCCTCGTTAGTATAGTGGTGAGTATCCCCGCCTGTCACGCGGGAGACCGGGGTTCAATTCCCCGACGGGGAGAAAGTACTGCTCTTTTTTTAGGGTGAACAATGTTGCTGAGCCCACAAAGTGGAACATATTTTTGGAAAAAAAGCTTTATGATACAATTTCCTGCCTTTGAGGTTAACTCAGCCTTCCAAGGCATTGGTTGTTCAGTGGTAGAATTCTCGCCTGCCATGCGGGAGGCCCGGGTTTGATTCCCGGCCAATGCAGGAAGTTTTGAACATGTCATTTCGACAAGTATGCAAACCCCTGAGGAGGAAATCTGTGTTAGATTGCCAGGCAAACAGAAATCTCTGGTCTTGGTCGAATTCTCAACTGACTCTTGAAAAATAAGACTTTGAACATTTACTCATTCTCAGTAGACTTTGGTGAATCCATTGCAGATTTCCAGTGTGTGAGGTGATTAACTTTTTGCAAGGCTTTAGTTGTTAAATGGGAAAGAGTAACCAACTTGTCAGTGACAACTGTCTTGAGTTTGGCATTTGTGACAATGTCCTGGGATTACCCACAAACGCCTCACCTGCAAACTAGTATTGTGTGGCTTGTGAGCGGTATAGAGCAAAATCGATTACATGTACGTGTTTGTGAGAGTCTCAGCTTTCCATAGCTGGGTCATAGTAGTTCCTAGCTCCAACCATTCAGTCTCTACAGATATTTTTGTTAGAAGGGTTTAAGCCCAACATTCCAAATTTAGGGTTAGTACCAATGCTCCACGTTTTTTCAAAGTTCCAACCCACCTGCTCCTCGTTAGTATAGTGGTGAGTATCCCCGCCTGTCACGCGGGAGACCGGGGTTCAATTCCCCGACGGGGAGAAAGTACTGCTCTTTTTTTAGGGTGAACAATGTTGCTGAGCCCACAAAGTGGAACATATTCTTGGAAAAAAAGCTTTATGATACAATTTCCTGCCTTTGAGGTTAACTCAGCCTTCCAAGGCATTGGTTGTTCAGTGGTAGAATTCTCGCCTGCCACGCGGGAGGCCCGGGTTCGATTCCCGGCCAATGCAGGAAGTTTTGAACATGTCATTTCGACAAGTATGCAAACCCCTGAGGAGGAAATCTGTGTTAGATTGCCAGGCAAACAGAAATCTCTGGTCTTGGTCGAATTCTCAACTGACTCTTGAAAAATAAGACTTTGAACATTTACTCATTCTCAGTAGACTTTGGTGAATCCATTGCAGATTTCCAGTGTGTGAGGTGATTAACTTTTTGCAAGGCTTTAGTTGTTAAATGGGAAAGAGTAACCAACTTGTCAGTGACAACTGTCTTGAGTTTGGCATTTGTGACAATGTCCTGGGATTACCCACAAACGCCTCACCTGCAAACTAGTATTGTGTGGCTTGTGAGCGGTATAGAGCAAAATCGATTACATGTACGTGTTTGTGAGAGTCTCAGCTTTCCATAGCTGGGTCATAGTAGTTCCTAGCTCCAACCATTCAGTCTCTACAGATATTTTTGTTAGAAGGGTTTAAGCCCAACATTCCAAATTTAGGGTTAGTACCAATGCTCCACGTTTTTTCAAAGTTTCAACCCACCTGCTCCTCGTTAGTATAGTGGTGAGTATCCCCGCCTGTCACGCGGGAGACCGGGGTTCAATTCCCCGACGGGGAGAAAGTACTGCTCTTTTTTTAGGGTGAACAATGTTGCTGAGCCCACAAAGTGGAACATATTTTTGGAAAAAAAGCTTTATGATACAATTTCCTGCCTTTGAGGTTAACTCAGCCTTCCAAGGCATTGGTTGTTCAGTGGTAGAATTCTCGCCTGCCATGCGGGAGGCCCGGGTTTGATTCCCGGCCAATGCAGGAAGTTTTGAACATGTCATTTCGACAAGTATGCAAACCCCTGAGGAGGAAATCTGTGTTAGATTGCCAGGCAAACAGAAATCTCTGGTCTTGGTCGAATTCTCAACTGACTCTTGAAAAATAAGACTTTGAACATTTACTCATTCTCAGTAGACTTTGGTGAATCCATTGCAGATTTCCAGTGTGTGAGGTGATTAACTTTTTGCAAGGCTTTAGTTGTTAAATGGGAAAGAGTAACCAACTTGTCAGTGACAACTGTCTTGAGTTTGGCATTTGTGACAATGTCCTGGGATTACCCACAAACGCCTCACCTGCAAACTAGTATTGTGTGGCTTGTGAGCGGTATAGAGCAAAATCGATTACATGTACGTGTTTGTGAGAGTCTCAGCTTTCCATAGCTGGGTCATAGTAGTTCCTAGCTCCAACCATTCAGTCTCTACAGATATTTTTGTTAGAAGGGTTTAAGCCCAACATTCCAAATTTAGGGTTAGTACCAATGCTCCACGTTTTTTCAAAGTTCCAACCCACCTGCTCCTCGTTAGTATAGTGGTGAGTATCCCCGCCTGTCACGCGGGAGACCGGGGTTCAATTCCCCGACGGGGAGAAAGTACTGCTCTTTTTTTAGGGTGAACAATGTTGCTGAGCCCACAAAGTGGAACATATTCTTGGAAAAAAAGCTTTATGATACAATTTCCTGCCTTTGAGGTTAACTCAGCCTTCCAAGGCATTGGTTGTTCAGTGGTAGAATTCTCGCCTGCCACGCGGGAGGCCCGGGTTCGATTCCCGGCCAATGCAGGAAGTTTTGAACATGTCATTTCGACAAGTATGCAAACCCCTGAGGAGGAAATCTGTGTTAGATTGCCAGGCAAACAGAAATCTCTGGTCTTGGTCGAATTCTCAACTGACTCTTGAAAAATAAGACTTTGAACATTTACTCATTCTCAGTAGACTTTGGTGAATCCATTGCAGATTTCCAGTGTGTGAGGTGATTAACTTTTTGCAAGGCTTTAGTTGTTAAATGGGAAAGAGTAACCAACTTGTCAGTGACAACTGTCTTGAGTTTGGCATTTGTGACAATGTCCTGGGATTACCCACAAACGCCTCACCTGCAAACTAGTATTGTGTGGCTTGTGAGCGGTATAGAGCAAAATCGATTACATGTACGTGTTTGTGAGAGTCTCAGCTTTCCATAGCTGGGTCATAGTAGTTCCTAGCTCCAACCATTCAGTCTCTACAGATATTTTTGTTAGAAGGGTTTAAGCCCAACATTCCAAATTTAGGGTTAGTACCAATGCTCCACGTTTTTTCAAAGTTCCAACCCACCTGCTCCTCGTTAGTATAGTGGTGAGTATCCCCGCCTGTCACGCTGGAGACCGGGGTTCAATTCCCCGATGGGGAGAAAGTACTGCTCTTTTTTTAGGGTGAACAATGTTGTTGAGCCCACAAAGTGGAACATATTCTTGGAAAAAAAGCTTTATGATACAATTTCCTGCCTTTGAGGTTAACTCAGCCTTCCAAGGCATTGGTTGTTCAGTGGTAGAATTCTCGCCTGCCACGCGGGAGGCCCGGGTTCGATTCCCGGCCAATGCAGGAAGTTTTGAACATGTCATTTCGACAAGTATGCAAACCCCTGAGGAGGAAATCTGTGTTAGATTGCCAGGCAAACAGAAATCTCTGGTCTTGGTCGAATTCTCAACTGACTCTTGAAAAATAAGACTTTGAACATTTACTCATTCTCAGTAGACTTTGGTGAATCCATTGCAGATTTCCAGTGTGTGAGGTGATTAACTTTTTGCAAGGCTTTAGTTGTTAAATGGGAAAGAGTAACCAACTTGTCAGTGACAACTGTCTTGAGTTTGGCATTTGTGACAATGTCCTGGGATTACCCACAAACGCCTCACCTGCAAACTAGTATTGTGTGGCTTGTGAGCGGTATAGAGCAAAATCGATTACATGTACGTGTTTGTGAGAGTCTCAGCTTTCCATAGCTGGGTCATAGTAGTTCCTAGCTCCAACCATTCAGTCTCTACAGATATTTTTGTTAGAAGGGTTTAAGCCCAACATTCCAAATTTAGGGTTAGTACCAATGCTCCACGTTTTTTCAAAGTTTCAACCCACCTGCTCCTCGTTAGTATAGTGGTGAGTATCCCCGCCTGTCACGCGGGAGACCGGGGTTCAATTCCCCGACGGGGAGAAAGTACTGCTCTTTTTTTAGGGTGAACAATGTTGCTGAGCCCACAAAGTGGAACATATTTTTGGAAAAAAAGCTTTATGATACAATTTCCTGCCTTTGAGGTTAACTCAGCCTTCCAAGGCATTGGTTGTTCAGTGGTAGAATTCTCGCCTGCCATGCGGGAGGCCCGGGTTCGATTCCCGGCCAATGCAGGAAGTTTTGAACATGTCATTTCGACAAGTATGCAAACCCCTGAGGAGGAAATCTGTGTTAGATTGCCAGGCAAACAGAAATCTCTGGTCTTGGTCGAATTCTCAACTGACTCTTGAAAAATAAGACTTTGAACATTTACTCATTCTCAGTAGACTTTGGTGAATCCATTGCAGATTTCCAGTGTGTGAGGTGATTAACTTTTTGCAAGGCTTTAGTTGTTAAATGGGAAAGAGTAACCAACTTGTCAGTGACAACTGTCTTGAGTTTGGCATTTGTGACAATGTCCTGGGATTACCCACAAACGCCTCACCTGCAAACTAGTATTGTGTGGCTTGTGAGCGGTATAGAGCAAAATCGATTACATGTACGTGTTTGTGAGAGTCTCAGCTTTCCATAGCTGGGTCATAGTAGTTCCTAGCTCCAACCATTCAGTCTCTACAGATATTTTTGTTAGAAGGGTTTAAGCCCAACATTCCAAATTTAGGGTTAGTACCAATGCTCCACGTTTTTTCAAAGTTTCAACCCACCTGCTCCTCGTTAGTATAGTGGTGAGTATCCCCGCCTGTCACGCGGGAGACCGGGGTTCAATTCCCCGACGGGGAGAAAGTACTGCTCTTTTTTTAGGGTGAACAATGTTGCTGAGCCCACAAAGTGGAACATATTTTTGGAAAAAAAGCTTTATGATACAATTTCCTGCCTTTGAGGTTAACTCAGCCTTCCAAGGCATTGGTTGTTCAGTGGTAGAATTCTCGCCTGCCATGCGGGAGGCCCGGGTTCGATTCCCGGCCAATGCAGGAAGTTTTGAACATGTCATTTCGACAAGTATGCAAACCCCTGAGGAGGAAATCTGTGTTAGATTGCCAGGCAAACAGAAATCTCTGGTCTTGGTCGAATTCTCAACTGACTCTTGAAAAATAAGACTTTGAACATTTACTCATTCTCAGTAGACTTTGGTGAATCCATTGCAGATTTCCAGTGTGTGAGGTGATTAACTTTTTGCAAGGCTTTAGTTGTTAAATGGGAAAGAGTAACCAACTTGTCAGTGACAACTGTCTTGAGTTTGGCATTTGTGACAATGTCCTGGGATTACCCACAAACGCCTCACCTGCAAACTAGTATTGTGTGGCTTGTGAGCGGTATAGAGCAAAATCGATTACATGTACGTGTTTGTGAGAGTCTCAGCTTTCCATAGCTGGGTCATAGTAGTTCCTAGCTCCAACCATTCAGTCTCTACAGATATTTTTGTTAGAAGGGTTTAAGCCCAACATTCCAAATTTAGGGTTAGTACCAATGCTCCACGTTGTTTCAAAGTTCCAACCCACCTGCTCCTCGTTAGTATAGTGGTGAGTATCCCCGCCTGTCACGCTGGAGACCGGGGTTCAATTCCCCGACGGGGAGAAAGTACTGCTCTTTTTTTAGGGTGAACAATGTTGTTGAGCCCACAAAGTGGAACATATTCTTGGAAAAAAAGCTTTATGATACAATTTCCTGCCTTTGAGGTTAACTCAGCCTTCCAAGGCATTGGTTGTTCAGTGGTAGAATTCTCGCCTGCCATGCGGGAGGCCCGGGTTCGATTCCCGGCCAATGCAGGAAGTTTTGAACATGTCATTTCGACAAGTATGCAAACCCCTGAGGAGGAAATCTGTGTTAGATTGCCAGGCAAACAGAAATCTCTGGTCTTGGTCGAATTCTCAACTGACTCTTGAAAAATAAGACTTTGAACATTTACTCATTCTCAGTAGACTTTGGTGAATCCATTGCAGATTTCCAGTGTGTGAGGTGATTAACTTTTTGCAAGGCTTTAGTTGTTAAATGGGAAAGAGTAACCAACTTGTCAGTGACAACTGTCTTGAGTTTGGCATTTGTGACAATGTCCTGGGATTACCCACAAACGCCTCACCTGCAAACTAGTATTGTGTGGCTTGTGAGCGGTATAGAGCAAAATCGATTACATGTACGTGTTTGTGAGAGTCTCAGCTTTCCATAGCTGGGTCATAGTAGTTCCTAGCTCCAACCATTCAGTCTCTACAGATATTTTTGTTAGAAGGGTTTAAGCCCAACATTCCAAATTTAGGGTTAGTACCAATGCTCCACGTTTTTTCAAAGTTTCAACCCACCTGCTCCTCGTTAGTATAGTGGTGAGTATCCCCGCCTGTCACGCGGGAGACCGGGGTTCAATTCCCCGACGGGGAGAAAGTACTGCTCTTTTTTTAGGGTGAACAATGTTGCTGAGCCCACAAAGTGGAACATATTTTTGGAAAAAAAGCTTTATGATACAATTTCCTGCCTTTGAGGTTAACTCAGCCTTCCAAGGCATTGGTTGTTCAGTGGTAGAATTCTCGCCTGCCATGCGGGAGGCCCGGGTTCGATTCCCGGCCAATGCAGGAAGTTTTGAACATGTCATTTCGACAAGTATGCAAACCCCTGAGGAGGAAATCTGTGTTAGATTGCCAGGCAAACAGAAATCTCTGGTCTTGGTCGAATTCTCAACTGACTCTTGAAAAATAAGACTTTGAACATTTACTCATTCTCAGTAGACTTTGGTGAATCCATTGCAGATTTCCAGTGTGTGAGGTGATTAACTTTTTGCAAGGCTTTAGTTGTTAAATGGGAAAGAGTAACCAACTTGTCAGTGACAACTGTCTTGAGTTTGGCATTTGTGACAATGTCCTGGGATTACCCACAAACGCCTCACCTGCAAACTAGTATTGTGTGGCTTGTGAGCGGTATAGAGCAAAATCGATTACATGTACGTGTTTGTGAGAGTCTCAGCTTTCCATAGCTGGGTCATAGTAGTTCCTAGCTCCAACCATTCAGTCTCTACAGATATTTTTGTTAGAAGGGTTTAAGCCCAACATTCCAAATTTAGGGTTAGTACCAATGCTCCACGTTTTTTCAAAGTTTCAACCCACCTGCTCCTCGTTAGTATAGTGGTGAGTATCCCCGCCTGTCACGCGGGAGACCGGGGTTCAATTCCCCGACGGGGAGAAAGTACTGCTCTTTTTTTAGGGTGAACAATGTTGCTGAGCCCACAAAGTGGAACATATTTTTGGAAAAAAAGCTTTATGATACAATTTCCTGCCTTTGAGGTTAACTCAGCCTTCCAAGGCATTGGTTGTTCAGTGGTAGAATTCTCGCCTGCCATGCGGGAGGCCCGGGTTCGATTCCCGGCCAATGCAGGAAGTTTTGAACATGTCATTTCGACAAGTATGCAAACCCCTGAGGAGGAAATCTGTGTTAGATTGCCAGGCAAACAGAAATCTCTGGTCTTGGTCGAATTCTCAACTGACTCTTGAAAAATAAGACTTTGAACATTTACTCATTCTCAGTAGACTTTGGTGAATCCATTGCAGATTTCCAGTGTGTGAGGTGATTAACTTTTTGCAAGGCTTTAGTTGTTAAATGGGAAAGAGTAACCAACTTGTCAGTGACAACTGTCTTGAGTTTGGCATTTGTGACAATGTCCTGGGATTACCCACAAACGCCTCACCTGCAAACTAGTATTGTGTGGCTTGTGAGCGGTATAGAGCAAAATCGATTACATGTACGTGTTTGTGAGAGTCTCAGCTTTCCATAGCTGGGTCATAGTAGTTCCTAGCTCCAACCATTCAGTCTCTACAGATATTTTTGTTAGAAGGGTTTAAGCCCAACATTCCAAATTTAGGGTTAGTACCAATGCTCCACGTTGTTTCAAAGTTCCAACCCACCTGCTCCTCGTTAGTATAGTGGTGAGTATCCCCGCCTGTCACGCTGGAGACCGGGGTTCAATTCCCCGACGGGGAGAAAGTACTGCTCTTTTTTTAGGGTGAACAATGTTGTTGAGCCCACAAAGTGGAACATATTCTTGGAAAAAAAGCTTTATGATACAATTTCCTGCCTTTGAGGTTAACTCAGCCTTCCAAGGCATTGGTTGTTCAGTGGTAGAATTCTCGCCTGCCACGCGGGAGGCCCGGGTTCGATTCCCGGCCAATGCAGGAAGTTTTGAACATGTCATTTCGACAAGTATGCAAACCCCTGAGGAGGAAATCTGTGTTAGATTGCCAGGCAAACAGAAATCTCTGGTCTTGGTCGAATTCTCAACTGACTCTTGAAAAATAAGACTTTGAACATTTACTCATTCTCAGTAGACTTTGGTGAATCCATTGCAGATTTCCAGTGTGTGAGGTGATTAACTTTTTGCAAGGCTTTAGTTGTTAAATGGGAAAGAGTAACCAACTTGTCAGTGACAACTGTCTTGAGTTTGGCATTTGTGACAATGTCCTGGGATTACCCACAAACGCCTCACCTGCAAACTAGTATTGTGTGGCTTGTGAGCGGTATAGAGCAAAATCGATTACATGTACGTGTTTGTGAGAGTCTCAGCTTTCCATAGCTGGGTCATAGTAGTTCCTAGCTCCAACCATTCAGTCTCTACAGATATTTTTGTTAGAAGGGTTTAAGCCCAACATTCCAAATTTAGGGTTAGTACCAATGCTCCACGTTTTTTCAAAGTTCCAACCCACCTGCTCCTCGTTAGTATAGTGGTGAGTATCCCCGCCTGTCACGCGGGAGACCGGGGTTCAATTCCCCGACGGGGAGAAAGTACTGCTCTTTTTTTAGGGTGAACAATGTTGCTGAGCCCACAAAGTGGAACATATTTTTGGAAAAAAAGCTTTATGATACAATTTCCTGCCTTTGAGGTTAACTCAGCCTTCCAAGGCATTGGTTGTTCAGTGGTAGAATTCTCGCCTGCCACGCGGGAGGCCCGGGTTCGATTCCCGGCCAATGCAGGAAGTTTTGAACATGTCATTTCGACAAGTATGCAAACCCCTGAGGAGGAAATCTGTGTTAGATTGCCAGGCAAACAGAAATCTCTGGTCTTGGTCGAATTCTCAACTGACTCTTGAAAAATAAGACTTTGAACATTTACTCATTCTCAGTAGACTTTGGTGAATCCATTGCAGATTTCCAGTGTGTGAGGTGATTAACTTTTTGCAAGGCTTTAGTTGTTAAATGGGAAAGAGTAACCAACTTGTCAGTGACAACTGTCTTGAGTTTGGCATTTGTGACAATGTCCTGGGATTACCCACAAACGCCTCACCTGCAAACTAGTATTGTGTGGCTTGTGAGCGGTATAGAGCAAAATCGATTACATGTACGTGTTTGTGAGAGTCTCAGCTTTCCATAGCTGGGTCATAGTAGTTCCTAGCTCCAACCATTCAGTCTCTACAGATATTTTTGTTAGAAGGGTTTAAGCCCAACATTCCAAATTTAGGGTTAGTACCAATGCTCCACGTTTTTTCAAAGTTTCAACCCACCTGCTCCTCGTTAGTATAGTGGTGAGTATCCCCGCCTGTCACGCGGGAGACCGGGGTTCAATTCCCCGACGGGGAGAAAGTACTGCTCTTTTTTTAGGGTGAACAATGTTGCTGAGCCCACAAAGTGGAACATATTTTTGGAAAAAAAGCTTTATGATACAATTTCCTGCCTTTGAGGTTAACTCAGCCTTCCAAGGCATTGGTTGTTCAGTGGTAGAATTCTCGCCTGCCATGCGGGAGGCCCGGGTTTGATTCCCGGCCAATGCAGGAAGTTTTGAACATGTCATTTCGACAAGTATGCAAACCCCTGAGGAGGAAATCTGTGTTAGATTGCCAGGCAAACAGAAATCTCTGGTCTTGGTCGAATTCTCAACTGACTCTTGAAAAATAAGACTTTGAACATTTACTCATTCTCAGTAGACTTTGGTGAATCCATTGCAGATTTCCAGTGTGTGAGGTGATTAACTTTTTGCAAGGCTTTAGTTGTTAAATGGGAAAGAGTAACCAACTTGTCAGTGACAACTGTCTTGAGTTTGGCATTTGTGACAATGTCCTGGGATTACCCACAAACGCCTCACCTGCAAACTAGTATTGTGTGGCTTGTGAGCGGTATAGAGCAAAATCGATTACATGTACGTGTTTGTGAGAGTCTCAGCTTTCCATAGCTGGGTCATAGTAGTTCCTAGCTCCAACCATTCAGTCTCTACAGATATTTTTGTTAGAAGGGTTTAAGCCCAACATTCCAAATTTAGGGTTAGTACCAATGCTCCACGTTTTTTCAAAGTTCCAACCCACCTGCTCCTCGTTAGTATAGTGGTGAGTATCCCCGCCTGTCACGCGGGAGACCGGGGTTCAATTCCCCGACGGGGAGAAAGTACTGCTCTTTTTTTAGGGTGAACAATGTTGCTGAGCCCACAAAGTGGAACATATTCTTGGAAAAAAAGCTTTATGATACAATTTCCTGCCTTTGAGGTTAACTCAGCCTTCCAAGGCATTGGTTGTTCAGTGGTAGAATTCTCGCCTGCCACGCGGGAGGCCCGGGTTCGATTCCCGGCCAATGCAGGAAGTTTTGAACATGTCATTTCGACAAGTATGCAAACCCCTGAGGAGGAAATCTGTGTTAGATTGCCAGGCAAACAGAAATCTCTGGTCTTGGTCGAATTCTCAACTGACTCTTGAAAAATAAGACTTTGAACATTTACTCATTCTCAGTAGACTTTGGTGAATCCATTGCAGATTTCCAGTGTGTGAGGTGATTAACTTTTTGCAAGGCTTTAGTTGTTAAATGGGAAAGAGTAACCAACTTGTCAGTGACAACTGTCTTGAGTTTGGCATTTGTGACAATGTCCTGGGATTACCCACAAACGCCTCACCTGCAAACTAGTATTGTGTGGCTTGTGAGCGGTATAGAGCAAAATCGATTACATGTACGTGTTTGTGAGAGTCTCAGCTTTCCATAGCTGGGTCATAGTAGTTCCTAGCTCCAACCATTCAGTCTCTACAGATATTTTTGTTAGAAGGGTTTAAGCCCAACATTCCAAATTTAGGGTTAGTACCAATGCTCCACGTTTTTTCAAAGTTTCAACCCACCTGCTCCTCGTTAGTATAGTGGTGAGTATCCCCGCCTGTCACGCGGGAGACCGGGGTTCAATTCCCCGACGGGGAGAAAGTACTGCTCTTTTTTTAGGGTGAACAATGTTGCTGAGCCCACAAAGTGGAACATATTTTTGGAAAAAAAGCTTTATGATACAATTTCCTGCCTTTGAGGTTAACTCAGCCTTCCAAGGCATTGGTTGTTCAGTGGTAGAATTCTCGCCTGCCATGCGGGAGGCCCGGGTTTGATTCCCGGCCAATGCAGGAAGTTTTGAACATGTCATTTCGACAAGTATGCAAACCCCTGAGGAGGAAATCTGTGTTAGATTGCCAGGCAAACAGAAATCTCTGGTCTTGGTCGAATTCTCAACTGACTCTTGAAAAATAAGACTTTGAACATTTACTCATTCTCAGTAGACTTTGGTGAATCCATTGCAGATTTCCAGTGTGTGAGGTGATTAACTTTTTGCAAGGCTTTAGTTGTTAAATGGGAAAGAGTAACCAACTTGTCAGTGACAACTGTCTTGAGTTTGGCATTTGTGACAATGTCCTGGGATTACCCACAAACGCCTCACCTGCAAACTAGTATTGTGTGGCTTGTGAGCGGTATAGAGCAAAATCGATTACATGTACGTGTTTGTGAGAGTCTCAGCTTTCCATAGCTGGGTCATAGTAGTTCCTAGCTCCAACCATTCAGTCTCTACAGATATTTTTGTTAGAAGGGTTTAAGCCCAACATTCCAAATTTAGGGTTAGTACCAATGCTCCACGTTTTTTCAAAGTTCCAACCCACCTGCTCCTCGTTAGTATAGTGGTGAGTATCCCCGCCTGTCACGCGGGAGACCGGGGTTCAATTCCCCGACGGGGAGAAAGTACTGCTCTTTTTTTAGGGTGAACAATGTTGCTGAGCCCACAAAGTGGAACATATTCTTGGAAAAAAAGCTTTATGATACAATTTCCTGCCTTTGAGGTTAACTCAGCCTTCCAAGGCATTGGTTGTTCAGTGGTAGAATTCTCGCCTGCCACGCGGGAGGCCCGGGTTCGATTCCCGGCCAATGCAGGAAGTTTTGAACATGTCATTTCGACAAGTATGCAAACCCCTGAGGAGGAAATCTGTGTTAGATTGCCAGGCAAACAGAAATCTCTGGTCTTGGTCGAATTCTCAACTGACTCTTGAAAAATAAGACTTTGAACATTTACTCATTCTCAGTAGACTTTGGTGAATCCATTGCAGATTTCCAGTGTGTGAGGTGATTAACTTTTTGCAAGGCTTTAGTTGTTAAATGGGAAAGAGTAACCAACTTGTCAGTGACAACTGTCTTGAGTTTGGCATTTGTGACAATGTCCTGGGATTACCCACAAACGCCTCACCTGCAAACTAGTATTGTGTGGCTTGTGAGCGGTATAGAGCAAAATCGATTACATGTACGTGTTTGTGAGAGTCTCAGCTTTCCATAGCTGGGTCATAGTAGTTCCTAGCTCCAACCATTCAGTCTCTACAGATATTTTTGTTAGAAGGGTTTAAGCCCAACATTCCAAATTTAGGGTTAGTACCAATGCTCCACGTTTTTTCAAAGTTCCAACCCACCTGCTCCTCGTTAGTATAGTGGTGAGTATCCCCGCCTGTCACGCTGGAGACCGGGGTTCAATTCCCCGATGGGGAGAAAGTACTGCTCTTTTTTTAGGGTGAACAATGTTGTTGAGCCCACAAAGTGGAACATATTCTTGGAAAAAAAGCTTTATGATACAATTTCCTGCCTTTGAGGTTAACTCAGCCTTCCAAGGCATTGGTTGTTCAGTGGTAGAATTCTCGCCTGCCACGCGGGAGGCCCGGGTTCGATTCCCGGCCAATGCAGGAAGTTTTGAACATGTCATTTCGACAAGTATGCAAACCCCTGAGGAGGAAATCTGTGTTAGATTGCCAGGCAAACAGAAATCTCTGGTCTTGGTCGAATTCTCAACTGACTCTTGAAAAATAAGACTTTGAACATTTACTCATTCTCAGTAGACTTTGGTGAATCCATTGCAGATTTCCAGTGTGTGAGGTGATTAACTTTTTGCAAGGCTTTAGTTGTTAAATGGGAAAGAGTAACCAACTTGTCAGTGACAACTGTCTTGAGTTTGGCATTTGTGACAATGTCCTGGGATTACCCACAAACGCCTCACCTGCAAACTAGTATTGTGTGGCTTGTGAGCGGTATAGAGCAAAATCGATTACATGTACGTGTTTGTGAGAGTCTCAGCTTTCCATAGCTGGGTCATAGTAGTTCCTAGCTCCAACCATTCAGTCTCTACAGATATTTTTGTTAGAAGGGTTTAAGCCCAACATTCCAAATTTAGGGTTAGTACCAATGCTCCACGTTTTTTCAAAGTTCCAACCCACCTGCTCCTCGTTAGTATAGTGGTGAGTATCCCCGCCTGTCACGCGGGAGACCGGGGTTCAATTCCCCGACGGGGAGAAAGTACTGCTCTTTTTTTAGGGTGAACAATGTTGCTGAGCCCACAAAGTGGAACATATTTTTGGAAAAAAAGCTTTATGATACAATTTCCTGCCTTTGAGGTTAACTCAGCCTTCCAAGGCATTGGTTGTTCAGTGGTAGAATTCTCGCCTGCCACGCGGGAGGCCCGGGTTCGATTCCCGGCCAATGCAGGAAGTTTTGAACATGTCATTTCGACAAGTATGCAAACCCCTGAGGAGGAAATCTGTGTTAGATTGCCAGGCAAACAGAAATCTCTGGTCTTGGTCGAATTCTCAACTGACTCTTGAAAAATAAGACTTTGAACATTTACTCATTCTCAGTAGACTTTGGTGAATCCATTGCAGATTTCCAGTGTGTGAGGTGATTAACTTTTTGCAAGGCTTTAGTTGTTAAATGGGAAAGAGTAACCAACTTGTCAGTGACAACTGTCTTGAGTTTGGCATTCGTGACAATGTCCTGGGATTACCCACAAACGCCTCACCTGCAAACTAGTATTGTGTGGCTTGTGAGCGGTATAGAGCAAAATCGATTACATGTACGTGTTTGTGAGAGTCTCAGCTTTCCATAGCTGGGTCATAGTAGTTCCTAGCTCCAACCATTCAGTCTCTACAGATATTTTTGTTAGAAGGGTTTAAGCCCAACATTCCAAATTTAGGGTTAGTACCAATGCTCCACGTTTTTTCAAAGTTCCAACCCACCTGCTCCTCGTTAGTATAGTGGTGAGTATCCCCGCCTGTCACGCGGGAGACCGGGGTTCAATTCCCCGACGGGGAGAAAGTACTGCTCTTTTTTTAGGGTGAACAATGTTGCTGAGCCCACAAAGTGGAACATATTTTTGGAAAAAAAGCTTTATGATACAATTTCCTGCCTTTGAGGTTAACTCAGCCTTCCAAGGCATTGGTTGTTCAGTGGTAGAATTCTCGCCTGCCACGCGGGAGGCCCGGGTTCGATTCCCGGCCAATGCAGGAAGTTTTGAACATGTCATTTCGACAAGTATGCAAACCCCTGAGGAGGAAATCTGTGTTAGATTGCCAGGCAAACAGAAATCTCTGGTCTTGGTCGAATTCTCAACTGACTCTTGAAAAATAAGACTTTGAACATTTACTCATTCTCAGTAGACTTTGGTGAATCCATTGCAGATTTCCAGTGTGTGAGGTGATTAACTTTTTGCAAGGCTTTAGTTGTTAAATGGGAAAGAGTAACCAACTTGTCAGTGACAACTGTCTTGAGTTTGGCATTTGTGACAATGTCCTGGGATTACCCACAAACGCCTCACCTGCAAACTAGTATTGTGTGGCTTGTGAGCGGTATAGAGCAAAATCGATTACATGTACGTGTTTGTGAGAGTCTCAGCTTTCCATAGCTGGGTCATAGTAGTTCCTAGCTCCAACCATTCAGTCTCTACAGATATTTTTGTTAGAAGGGTTTAAGCCCAACATTCCAAATTTAGGGTTAGTACCAATGCTCCACGTTTTTTCAAAGTTCCAACCCACCTGCTCCTCGTTAGTATAGTGGTGAGTATCCCCGCCTGTCACGCGGGAGACCGGGGTTCAATTCCCCGACGGGGAGAAAGTACTGCTCTTTTTTTAGGGTGAACAATGTTGCTGAGCCCACAAAGTGGAACATATTTTTGGAAAAAAAGCTTTATGATACAATTTCCTGCCTTTGAGGTTAACTCAGCCTTCCAAGGCATTGGTTGTTCAGTGGTAGAATTCTCGCCTGCCACGCGGGAGGCCCGGGTTCGATTCCCGGCCAATGCAGGAAGTTTTGAACATGTCATTTCGACAAGTATGCAAACCCCTGAGGAGGAAATCTGTGTTAGATTGCCAGGCAAACAGAAATCTCTGGTCTTGGTCGAATTCTCAACTGACTCTTGAAAAATAAGACTTTGAACATTTACTCATTCTCAGTAGACTTTGGTGAATCCATTGCAGATTTCCAGTGTGTGAGGTGATTAACTTTTTGCAAGGCTTTAGTTGTTAAATGGGAAAGAGTAACCAACTTGTCAGTGACAACTGTCTTGAGTTTGGCATTTGTGACAATGTCCTGGGATTACCCACAAACGCCTCACCTGCAAACTAGTATTGTGTGGCTTGTGAGCGGTATAGAGCAAAATCGATTACATGTACGTGTTTGTGAGAGTCTCAGCTTTCCATAGCTGGGTCATAGTAGTTCCTAGCTCCAACCATTCAGTCTCTACAGATATTTTTGTTAGAAGGGTTTAAGCCCAACATTCCAAATTTAGGGTTAGTACCAATGCTCCACATTTTTTCAAAGTTCCAACCCACCTGCTCCTCGTTAGTATAGTGGTGAGTATCCCCGCCTGTCACGCGGGAGACCGGGGTTCAATTCCCCGACGGGGAGAAAGTACTGCTCTTTTTTTAGGGTGAACAATGTTGCTGAGCCCACAAAGTGGAACATATTTTTGGAAAAAAAGCTTTATGATACAATTTCCTGCCTTTGAGGTTAACTCAGCCTTCCAAGGCATTGGTTGTTCAGTGGTAGAATTCTCGCCTGCCACGCGGGAGGCCCGGGTTCGATTCCCGGCCAATGCAGGAAGTTTTGAACATGTCATTTCGACAAGTATGCAAACCCCTGAGGAGGAAATCTGTGTTAGATTGCCAGGCAAACAGAAATCTCTGGTCTTGGTCGAATTCTCAACTGACTCTTGAAAAATAAGACTTTGAACATTTACTCATTCTCAGTAGACTTTGGTGAATCCATTGCAGATTTCCAGTGTGTGAGGTGATTAACTTTTTGCAAGGCTTTAGTTGTTAAATGGGAAAGAGTAACCAACTTGTCAGTGACAACTGTCTTGAGTTTGGCATTTGTGACAATGTCCTGGGATTACCCACAAACGCCTCACCTGCAAACTAGTATTGTGTGGCTTGTGAGCGGTATAGAGCAAAATCGATTACATGTACGTGTTTGTGAGAGTCTCAGCTTTCCATAGCTGGGTCATAGTAGTTCCTAGCTCCAACCATTCAGTCTCTACAGATATTTTTGTTAGAAGGGTTTAAGCCCAACATTCCAAATTTAGGGTTAGTACCAATGCTCCACGTTTTTTCAAAGTTTCAACCCACCTGCTCCTCGTTAGTATAGTGGTGAGTATCCCCGCCTGTCACGCGGGAGACCGGGGTTCAATTCCCCGACGGGGAGAAAGTACTGCTCTTTTTTTAGGGTGAACAATGTTGCTGAGC
This sequence comes from Oncorhynchus mykiss, assembly GCF_057628025.1. Lineage (NCBI taxonomy): Eukaryota > Metazoa > Chordata > Actinopteri > Salmoniformes > Salmonidae > Oncorhynchus > Oncorhynchus mykiss. The sequence continues at coordinate 48,888,932 of NC_143026.1, forward strand.
CCACAAAGTGGAACATATTTTTGGAAAAAAAGCTTTATGATACAATTTCCTGCCTTTGAGGTTAACTCAGCCTTCCAAGGCATTGGTTGTTCAGTGGTAGAATTCTCGCCTGCCATGCGGGAGGCCCGGGTTCGATTCCCGGCCAATGCAGGAAGTTTTGAACATGTCATTTCGACAAGTATGCAAACCCCTGAGGAGGAAATCTGTGTTAGATTGCCAGGCAAACAGAAATCTCTGGTCTTGGTCGAATTCTCAACTGACTCTTGAAAAATAAGACTTTGAACATTTACTCATTCTCAGTAGACTTTGGTGAATCCATTGCAGATTTCCAGTGTGTGAGGTGATTAACTTTTTGCAAGGCTTTAGTTGTTAAATGGGAAAGAGTAACCAACTTGTCAGTGACAACTGTCTTGAGTTTGGCATTTGTGACAATGTCCTGGGATTACCCACAAACGCCTCACCTGCAAACTAGTATTGTGTGGCTTGTGAGCGGTATAGAGCAAAATCGATTACATGTACGTGTTTGTGAGAGTCTCAGCTTTCCATAGCTGGGTCATAGTAGTTCCTAGCTCCAACCATTCAGTCTCTACAGATATTTTTGTTAGAAGGGTTTAAGCCCAACATTCCAAATTTAGGGTTAGTACCAATGCTCCACGTTTTTTCAAAGTTCCAACCCACCTGCTCCTCGTTAGTATAGTGGTGAGTATCCCCGCCTGTCACGCGGGAGACCGGGGTTCAATTCCCCGACGGGGAGAAAGTACTGCTCTTTTTTTAGGGTGAACAATGTTGCTGAGCCCACAAAGTGGAACATATTTTTGGAAAAAAAGCTTTATGATACAATTTCCTGCCTTTGAGGTTAACTCAGCCTTCCAAGGCATTGGTTGTTCAGTGGTAGAATTCTCGCCTGCCATGCGGGAGGCCCGGGTTCGATTCCCGGCCAATGCAGGAAGTTTTGAACATGTCATTTCGACAAGTATGCAAACCCCTGAGGAGGAAATCTGTGTTAGATTGCCAGGCAAACAGAAATCTCTGGTCTTGGTCGAATTCTCAACTGACTCTTGAAAAATAAGACTTTGAACATTTACTCATTCTCAGTAGACTTTGGTGAATCCATTGCAGATTTCCAGTGTGTGAGGTGATTAACTTTTTGCAAGGCTTTAGTTGTTAAATGGGAAAGAGTAACCAACTTGTCAGTGACAACTGTCTTGAGTTTGGCATTTGTGACAATGTCCTGGGATTACCCACAAACGCCTCACCTGCAAACTAGTATTGTGTGGCTTGTGAGCGGTATAGAGCAAAATCGATTACATGTACGTGTTTGTGAGAGTCTCAGCTTTCCATAGCTGGGTCATAGTAGTTCCTAGCTCCAACCATTCAGTCTCTACAGATATTTTTGTTAGAAGGGTTTAAGCCCAACATTCCAAATTTAGGGTTAGTACCAATGCTCCACGTTTTTTCAAAGTTCCAACCCACCTGCTCCTCGTTAGTATAGTGGTGAGTATCCCCGCCTGTCACGCGGGAGACCGGGGTTCAATTCCCCGACGGGGAGAAAGTACTGCTCTTTTTTTAGGGTGAACAATGTTGCTGAGCCCACAAAGTGGAACATATTTTTGGAAAAAAAGCTTTATGATACAATTTCCTGCCTTTGAGGTTAACTCAGCCTTCCAAGGCATTGGTTGTTCAGTGGTAGAATTCTCGCCTGCCACGCGGGAGGCCCGGGTTCGATTCCCGGCCAATGCAGGAAGTTTTGAACATGTCATTTCGACAAGTATGCAAACCCCTGAGGAGGAAATCTGTGTTAGATTGCCAGGCAAACAGATATCTCTGGTCTTGGTCGAATTCTCAACTGACTCTTGAAAAATAAGACTTTGAACATTTACTCATTCTCAGTAGACTTTGGTGAATCCATTGCAGATTTCCAGTGTGTGAGGTGATTAACTTTTTGCAAGGCTTTAGTTGTTAAATGGGAAAGAGTAACCAACTTGTCAGTGACAACTGTCTTGAGTTTGGCATTCGTGACAATGTCCTGGGATTACCCACAAACGCCTCACCTGCAAACTAGTATTGTGTGGCTTGTGAGCGGTATAGAGCAAAATCGATTACATGTACGTGTTTGTGAGAGTCTCAGCTTTCCATAGCTGGGTCATAGTAGTTCCTAGCTCCAACCATTCAGTCTCTACAGATATTTTTGTTAGAAGGGTTTAAGCCCAACATTCCAAATTTAGGGTTAGTACCAATGCTCCACGTTTTTTCAAAGTTCCAACCCACCTGCTCCTCGTTAGTATAGTGGTGAGTATCCCCGCCTGTCACGCGGGAGACCGGGGTTCAATTCCCCGACGGGGAGAAAGTACTGCTCTTTTTTTAGGGTGAACAATGTTGCTGAGCCCACAAAGTGGAACATATTTTTGGAAAAAAAGCTTTATGATACAATTTCCTGCCTTTGAGGTTAACTCAGCCTTCCAAGGCATTGGTTGTTCAGTGGTAGAATTCTCGCCTGCCACGCGGGAGGCCCGGGTTCGATTCCCGGCCAATGCAGGAAGTTTTGAACATGTCATTTCGACAAGTATGCAAACCCCTGAGGAGGAAATCTGTGTTAGATTGCCAGGCAAACAGAAATCTCTGGTCTTGGTCGAATTCTCAACTGACTCTTGAAAAATAAGACTTTGAACATTTACTCATTCTCAGTAGACTTTGGTGAATCCATTGCAGATTTCCAGTGTGTGAGGTGATTAACTTTTTGCAAGGCTTTAGTTGTTAAATGGGAAAGAGTAACCAACTTGTCAGTGACAACTGTCTTGAGTTTGGCATTTGTGACAATGTCCTGGGATTACCCACAAACGCCTCACCTGCAAACTAGTATTGTGTGGCTTGTGAGCGGTATAGAGCAAAATCGATTACATGTACGTGTTTGTGAGAGTCTCAGCTTTCCATAGCTGGGTCATAGTAGTTCCTAGCTCCAACCATTCAGTCTCTACAGATATTTTTGTTAGAAGGGTTTAAGCCCAACATTCCAAATTTAGGGTTAGTACCAATGCTCCACGTTTTTTCAAAGTTCCAACCCACCTGCTCCTCGTTAGTATAGTGGTGAGTATCCCCGCCTGTCACGCGGGAGACCGGGGTTCAATTCCCCGACGGGGAGAAAGTACTGCTCTTTTTTTAGGGTGAACAATGTTGCTGAGCCCACAAAGTGGAACATATTTTTGGAAAAAAAGCTTTATGATACAATTTCCTGCCTTTGAGGTTAACTCAGCCTTCCAAGGCATTGGTTGTTCAGTGGTAGAATTCTCGCCTGCCACGCGGGAGGCCCGGGTTCGATTCCCGGCCAATGCAGGAAGTTTTGAACATGTCATTTCGACAAGTATGCAAACCCCTGAGGAGGAAATCTGTGTTAGATTGCCAGGCAAACAGAAATCTCTGGTCTTGGTCGAATTCTCAACTGACTCTTGAAAAATAAGACTTTGAACATTTACTCATTCTCAGTAGACTTTGGTGAATCCATTGCAGATTTCCAGTGTGTGAGGTGATTAACTTTTTGCAAGGCTTTAGTTGTTAAATGGGAAAGAGTAACCAACTTGTCAGTGACAACTGTCTTGAGTTTGGCATTTGTGACAATGTCCTGGGATTACCCACAAACGCCTCACCTGCAAACTAGTATTGTGTGGCTTGTGAGCGGTATAGAGCAAAATCGATTACATGTACGTGTTTGTGAGAGTCTCAGCTTTCCATAGCTGGGTCATAGTAGTTCCTAGCTCCAACCATTCAGTCTCTACAGATATTTTTGTTAGAAGGGTTTAAGCCCAACATTCCAAATTTAGGGTTAGTACCAATGCTCCACATTTTTTCAAAGTTCCAACCCACCTGCTCCTCGTTAGTATAGTGGTGAGTATCCCCGCCTGTCACGCGGGAGACCGGGGTTCAATTCCCCGACGGGGAGAAAGTACTGCTCTTTTTTTAGGGTGAACAATGTTGCTGAGCCCACAAAGTGGAACATATTTTTGGAAAAAAAGCTTTATGATACAATTTCCTGCCTTTGAGGTTAACTCAGCCTTCCAAGGCATTGGTTGTTCAGTGGTAGAATTCTCGCCTGCCACGCGGGAGGCCCGGGTTCGATTCCCGGCCAATGCAGGAAGTTTTGAACATGTCATTTCGACAAGTATGCAAACCCCTGAGGAGGAAATCTGTGTTAGATTGCCAGGCAAACAGAAATCTCTGGTCTTGGTCGAATTCTCAACTGACTCTTGAAAAATAAGACTTTGAACATTTACTCATTCTCAGTAGACTTTGGTGAATCCATTGCAGATTTCCAGTGTGTGAGGTGATTAACTTTTTGCAAGGCTTTAGTTGTTAAATGGGAAAGAGTAACCAACTTGTCAGTGACAACTGTCTTGAGTTTGGCATTTGTGACAATGTCCTGGGATTACCCACAAACGCCTCACCTGCAAACTAGTATTGTGTGGCTTGTGAGCGGTATAGAGCAAAATCGATTACATGTACGTGTTTGTGAGAGTCTCAGCTTTCCATAGCTGGGTCATAGTAGTTCCTAGCTCCAACCATTCAGTCTCTACAGATATTTTTGTTAGAAGGGTTTAAGCCCAACATTCCAAATTTAGGGTTAGTACCAATGCTCCACATTTTTTCAAAGTTCCAACCCACCTGCTCCTCGTTAGTATAGTGGTGAGTATCCCCGCCTGTCACGCGGGAGACCGGGGTTCAATTCCCCGACGGGGAGAAAGTACTGCTCTTTTTTTAGGGTGAACAATGTTGCTGAGCCCACAAAGTGGAACATATTCCTGGAAAAAAAGCTTTATGATACAATTTCCTGCCTTTGAGGTTAACTCAGCCTTCCAAGGCATTGGTTGTTCAGTGGTAGAATTCTCGCCTGCCATGCGGGAGGCCCGGGTTCGATTCCCGGCCAATGCAGGAAGTTTTGAACATGTCATTTCGACAAGTATGCAAACCCCTGAGGAGGAAATCTGTGTTAGATTGCCAGGCAAACAGAAATCTCTGGTCTTGGTCGAATTCTCAACTGACTCTTGAAAAATAAGACTTTGAACATTTACTCATTCTCAGTAGACTTTGGTGAATCCATTGCAGATTTCCAGTGTGTGAGGTGATTAACTTTTTGCAAGGCTTTAGTTGTTAAATGGGAAAGAGTAACCAACTTGTCAGTGACAACTGTCTTGAGTTTGGCATTTGTGACAATGTCCTGGGATTACCCACAAACGCCTCACCTGCAAACTAGTATTGTGTGGCTTGTGAGCGGTATAGAGCAAAATCGATTACATGTACGTGTTTGTGAGAGTCTCAGCTTTCCATAGCTGGGTCATAGTAGTTCCTAGCTCCAACCATTCAGTCTCTACAGATATTTTTGTTAGAAGGGTTTAAGCCCAACATTCCAAATTTAGGGTTAGTACCAATGCTCCACGTTTTTTCAAAGTTCCAACCCACCTGCTCCTCGTTAGTATAGTGGTGAGTATCCCCGCCTGTCACGCGGGAGACCGGGGTTCAATTCCCCGACGGGGAGAAAGTACTGCTCTTTTTTTAGGGTGAACAATGTTGCTGAGCCCACAAAGTGGAACATATTTTTGGAAAAAAAGCTTTATGATACAATTTCCTGCCTTTGAGGTTAACTCAGCCTTCCAAGGCATTGGTTGTTCAGTGGTAGAATTCTCGCCTGCCACGCGGGAGGCCCGGGTTCGATTCCCGGCCAATGCAGGAAGTTTTGAACATGTCATTTCGACAAGTATGCAAACCCCTGAGGAGGAAATCTGTGTTAGATTGCCAGGCAAACAGAAATCTCTGGTCTTGGTCGAATTCTCAACTGACTCTTGAAAAATAAGACTTTGAACATTTACTCATTCTCAGTAGACTTTGGTGAATCCATTGCAGATTTCCAGTGTGTGAGGTGATTAACTTTTTGCAAGGCTTTAGTTGTTAAATGGGAAAGAGTAACCAACTTGTCAGTGACAACTGTCTTGAGTTTGGCATTCGTGACAATGTCCTGGGATTACCCACAAACGCCTCACCTGCAAACTAGTATTGTGTGGCTTGTGAGCGGTATAGAGCAAAATCGATTACATGTACGTGTTTGTGAGAGTCTCAGCTTTCCATAGCTGGGTCATAGTAGTTCCTAGCTCCAACCATTCAGTCTCTACAGATATTTTTGTTAGAAGGGTTTAAGCCCAACATTCCAAATTTAGGGTTAGTACCAATGCTCCACGTTTTTTCAAAGTTCCAACCCACCTGCTCCTCGTTAGTATAGTGGTGAGTATCCCCGCCTGTCACGCGGGAGACCGGGGTTCAATTCCCCGACGGGGAGAAAGTACTGCTCTTTTTTTAGGGTGAACAATGTTGCTGAGCCCACAAAGTGGAACATATTTTTGGAAAAAAAGCTTTATGATACAATTTCCTGCCTTTGAGGTTAACTCAGCCTTCCAAGGCATTGGTTGTTCAGTGGTAGAATTCTCGCCTGCCATGCGGGAGGCCCGGGTTCGATTCCCGGCCAATGCAGGAAGTTTTGAACATGTCATTTCGACAAGTATGCAAACCCCTGAGGAGGAAATCTGTGTTAGATTGCCAGGCAAACAGAAATCTCTGGTCTTGGTCGAATTCTCAACTGACTCTTGAAAAATAAGACTTTGAACATTTACTCATTCTCAGTAGACTTTGGTGAATCCATTGCAGATTTCCAGTGTGTGAGGTGATTAACTTTTTGCAAGGCTTTAGTTGTTAAATGGGAAAGAGTAACCAACTTGTCAGTGACAACTGTCTTGAGTTTGGCATTTGTGACAATGTCCTGGGATTACCCACAAACGCCTCACCTGCAAACTAGTATTGTGTGGCTTGTGAGCGGTATAGAGCAAAATCGATTACATGTACGTGTTTGTGAGAGTCTCAGCTTTCCATAGCTGGGTCATAGTAGTTCCTAGCTCCAACCATTCAGTCTCTACAGATATTTTTGTTAGAAGGGTTTAAGCCCAACATTCCAAATTTAGGGTTAGTACCAATGCTCCACGTTTTTTCAAAGTTCCAACCCACCTGCTCCTCGTTAGTATAGTGGTGAGTATCCCCGCCTGTCACGCGGGAGACCGGGGTTCAATTCCCCGACGGGGAGAAAGTACTGCTCTTTTTTTAGGGTGAACAATGTTGCTGAGCCCACAAAGTGGAACATATTTTTGGAAAAAAAGCTTTATGATACAATTTCCTGCCTTTGAGGTTAACTCAGCCTTCCAAGGCATTGGTTGTTCAGTGGTAGAATTCTCGCCTGCCACGCGGGAGGCCCGGGTTCGATTCCCGGCCAATGCAGGAAGTTTTGAACATGTCATTTCGACAAGTATGCAAACCCCTGAGGAGGAAATCTGTGTTAGATTGCCAGGCAAACAGAAATCTCTGGTCTTGGTCGAATTCTCAACTGACTCTTGAAAAATAAGACTTTGAACATTTACTCATTCTCAGTAGACTTTGGTGAATCCATTGCAGATTTCCAGTGTGTGAGGTGATTAACTTTTTGCAAGGCTTTAGTTGTTAAATGGGAAAGAGTAACCAACTTGTCAGTGACAACTGTCTTGAGTTTGGCATTTGTGACAATGTCCTGGGATTACCCACAAACGCCTCACCTGCAAACTAGTATTGTGTGGCTTGTGAGCGGTATAGAGCAAAATCGATTACATGTACGTGTTTGTGAGAGTCTCAGCTTTCCATAGCTGGGTCATAGTAGTTCCTAGCTCCAACCATTCAGTCTCTACAGATATTTTTGTTAGAAGGGTTTAAGCCCAACATTCCAAATTTAGGGTTAGTACCAATGCTCCACGTTTTTTCAAAGTTCCAACCCACCTGCTCCTCGTTAGTATAGTGGTGAGTATCCCCGCCTGTCACGCGGGAGACCGGGGTTCAATTCCCCGACGGGGAGAAAGTACTGCTCTTTTTTTAGGGTGAACAATGTTGCTGAGCCCACAAAGTGGAACATATTTTTGGAAAAAAAGCTTTATGATACAATTTCCTGCCTTTGAGGTTAACTCAGCCTTCCAAGGCATTGGTTGTTCAGTGGTAGAATTCTCGCCTGCCACGCGGGAGGCCCGGGTTCGATTCCCGGCCAATGCAGGAAGTTTTGAACATGTCATTTCGACAAGTATGCAAACCCCTGAGGAGGAAATCTGTGTTAGATTGCCAGGCAAACAGAAATCTCTGGTCTTGGTCGAATTCTCAACTGACTCTTGAAAAATAAGACTTTGAACATTTACTCATTCTCAGTAGACTTTGGTGAATCCATTGCAGATTTCCAGTGTGTGAGGTGATTAACTTTTTGCAAGGCTTTAGTTGTTAAATGGGAAAGAGTAACCAACTTGTCAGTGACAACTGTCTTGAGTTTGGCATTTGTGACAATGTCCTGGGATTACCCACAAACGCCTCACCTGCAAACTAGTATTGTGTGGCTTGTGAGCGGTATAGAGCAAAATCGATTACATGTACGTGTTTGTGAGAGTCTCAGCTTTCCATAGCTGGGTCATAGTAGTTCCTAGCTCCAACCATTCAGTCTCTACAGATATTTTTGTTAGAAGGGTTTAAGCCCAACATTCCAAATTTAGGGTTAGTACCAATGCTCCACGTTTTTTCAAAGTTCCAACCCACCTGCTCCTCGTTAGTATAGTGGTGAGTATCCCCGCCTGTCACGCGGGAGACCGGGGTTCAATTCCCCGACGGGGAGAAAGTACTGCTCTTTTTTTAGGGTGAACAATGTTGCTGAGCCCACAAAGTGGAACATATTTTTGGAAAAAAAGCTTTATGATACAATTTCCTGCCTTTGAGGTTAACTCAGCCTTCCAAGGCATTGGTTGTTCAGTGGTAGAATTCTCGCCTGCCACGCGGGAGGCCCGGGTTCGATTCCCGGCCAATGCAGGAAGTTTTGAACATGTCATTTCGACAAGTATGCAAACCCCTGAGGAGGAAATCTGTGTTAGATTGCCAGGCAAACAGAAATCTCTGGTCTTGGTCGAATTCTCAACTGACTCTTGAAAAATAAGACTTTGAACATTTACTCATTCTCAGTAGACTTTGGTGAATCCATTGCAGATTTCCAGTGTGTGAGGTGATTAACTTTTTGCAAGGCTTTAGTTGTTAAATGGGAAAGAGTAACCAACTTGTCAGTGACAACTGTCTTGAGTTTGGCATTTGTGACAATGTCCTGGGATTACCCACAAACGCCTCACCTGCAAACTAGTATTGTGTGGCTTGTGAGCGGTATAGAGCAAAATCGATTACATGTACGTGTTTGTGAGAGTCTCAGCTTTCCATAGCTGGGTCATAGTAGTTCCTAGCTCCAACCATTCAGTCTCTACAGATATTTTTGTTAGAAGGGTTTAAGCCCAACATTCCAAATTTAGGGTTAGTACCAATGCTCCACGTTTTTTCAAAGTTCCAACCCACCTGCTCCTCGTTAGTATAGTGGTGAGTATCCCCGCCTGTCACGCGGGAGACCGGGGTTCAATTCCCCGACGGGGAGAAAGTACTGCTCTTTTTTTAGGGTGAACAATGTTGCTGAGCCCACAAAGTGGAACATATTTTTGGAAAAAAAGCTTTATGATACAATTTCCTGCCTTTGAGGTTAACTCAGCCTTCCAAGGCATTGGTTGTTCAGTGGTAGAATTCTCGCCTGCCACGCGGGAGGCCCGGGTTCGATTCCCGGCCAATGCAGGAAGGTTTGAACATGTCATTTCGACAAGTATGCAAACCCCTGAGGAGGAAATCTGTGTTAGATTGCCAGGCAAACAGAAATCTCTGGTCTTGGTCGAATTCTCAACTGACTCTTGAAAAATAAGACTTTGAACATTTACTCATTCTCAATAGACTTTGGTGAATCCATTGCAGATTTCCAGTGTGTGAGGTGATTAACTTTTTGCAAGGCTTTAGTTGTTAAATGGGAAAGAGTAACCAACTTGTCAGTGACAACTGTCTTGAGTTTGGCATTTGTGACAATGTCCTGGGATTACCCACAAACGCCTCACCTGCAAACTAGTATTGTGTGGCTTGTGAGCGGTATAGAGCAAAATCGATTACATGTACGTGTTTGTGAGAGTCTCAGCTTTCCATAGCTGGGTCATAGTAGTTCCTAGCTCCAACCATTCAGTCTCTACAGATATTTTTGTTAGAAGGGTTTAAGCCCAACATTCCAAATTTAGGGTTAGTACCAATGCTCCACGTTTTTTCAAAGTTCCAACCCACCTGCTCCTCGTTAGTATAGTGGTGAGTATCCCCGCCTGTCACGCGGGAGACCGGGGTTCAATTCCCCGACGGGGAGAAAGTACTGCTCTTTTTTTAGGGTGAACAATGTTGCTGAGCCCACAAAGTGGAACATATTTTTGGAAAAAAAGCTTTATGATACAATTTCCTGCCTTTGAGGTTAACTCAGCCTTCCAAGGCATTGGTTGTTCAGTGGTAGAATTCTCGCCTGCCATGCGGGAGGCCCGGGTTCGATTCCCGGCCAATGCAGGAAGTTTTGAACATGTCATTTCGACAAGTATGCAAACCCCTGAGGAGGAAATCTGTGTTAGATTGCCAGGCAAACAGAAATCTCTGGTCTTGGTCGAATTCTCAACTGACTCTTGAAAAATAAGACTTTGAACATTTACTCATTCTCAGTAGACTTTGGTGAATCCATTGCAGATTTCCAGTGTGTGAGGTGATTAACTTTTTGCAAGGCTTTAGTTGTTAAATGGGAAAGAGTAACCAACTTGTCAGTGACAACTGTCTTGAGTTTGGCATTTGTGACAATGTCCTGGGATTACCCACAAACGCCTCACCTGCAAACTAGTATTGTGTGGCTTGTGAGCGGTATAGAGCAAAATCGATTACATGTACGTGTTTGTGAGAGTCTCAGCTTTCCATAGCTGGGTCATAGTAGTTCCTAGCTCCAACCATTCAGTCTCTACAGATATTTTTGTTAGAAGGGTTTAAGCCCAACATTCCAAATTTAGGGTTAGTACCAATGCTCCACGTTTTTTCAAAGTTCCAACCCACCTGCTCCTCGTTAGTATAGTGGTGAGTATCCCCGCCTGTCACGCGGGAGACCGGGGTTCAATTCCCCGACGGGGAGAAAGTACTGCTCTTTTTTTAGGGTGAACAATGTTGCTGAGCCCACAAAGTGGAACATATTTTTGGAAAAAAAGCTTTATGATACAATTTCCTGCCTTTGAGGTTAACTCAGCCTTCCAAGGCATTGGTTGTTCAGTGGTAGAATTCTCGCCTGCCACGCGGGAGGCCCGGGTTCGATTCCCGGCCAATGCAGGAAGTTTTGAACATGTCATTTCGACAAGTATGCAAACCCCTGAGGAGGAAATCTGTGTTAGATTGCCAGGCAAACAGAAATCTCTGGTCTTGGTCGAATTCTCAACTGACTCTTGAAAAATAAGACTTTGAACATTTACTCATTCTCAGTAGACTTTGGTGAATCCATTGCAGATTTCCAGTGTGTGAGGTGATTAACTTTTTGCAAGGCTTTAGTTGTTAAATGGGAAAGAGTAACCAACTTGTCAGTGACAACTGTCTTGAGTTTGGCATTTGTGACAATGTCCTGGGATTACCCACAAACGCCTCACCTGCAAACTAGTATTGTGTGGCTTGTGAGCGGTATAGAGCAAAATCGATTACATGTACGTGTTTGTGAGAGTCTCAGCTTTCCATAGCTGGGTCATAGTAGTTCCTAGCTCCAACCATTCAGTCTCTACAGATATTTTTGTTAGAAGGGTTTAAGCCCAACATTCCAAATTTAGGGTTAGTACCAATGCTCCACGTTTTTTCAAAGTTTCAACCCACCTGCTCCTCGTTAGTATAGTGGTGAGTATCCCCGCCTGTCACGCGGGAGACCGGGGTTCAATTCCCCGACGGGGAGAAAGTACTGCTCTTTTTTTAGGGTGAACAATGTTGCTGAGCCCACAAAGTGGAACATATTTTTGGAAAAAAAGCTTTATGATACAATTTCCTGCCTTTGAGGTTAACTCAGCCTTCCAAGGCATTGGTTGTTCAGTGGTAGAATTCTCGCCTGCCACGCGGGAGGCCCGGGTTCGATTCCCGGCCAATGCAGGAAGTTTTGAACATGTCATTTCGACAAGTATGCAAACCCCTGAGGAGGAAATCTGTGTTAGATTGCCAGGCAAACAGAAATCTCTGGTCTTGGTCGAATTCTCAACTGACTCTTGAAAAATAAGACTTTGAACATTTACTCATTCTCAGTAGACTTTGGTGAATCCATTGCAGATTTCCAGTGTGTGAGGTGATTAACTTTTTGCAAGGCTTTAGTTGTTAAATGGGAAAGAGTAACCAACTTGTCAGTGACAACTGTCTTGAGTTTGGCATTTGTGACAATGTCCTGGGATTACCCACAAACGCCTCACCTGCAAACTAGTATTGTGTGGCTTGTGAGCGGTATAGAGCAAAATCGATTACATGTACGTGTTTGTGAGAGTCTCAGCTTTCCATAGCTGGGTCATAGTAGTTCCTAGCTCCAACCATTCAGTCTCTACAGATATTTTTGTTAGAAGGGTTTAAGCCCAACATTCCAAATTTAGGGTTAGTACCAATGCTCCACGTTTTTTCAAAGTTTCAACCCACCTGCTCCTCGTTAGTATAGTGGTGAGTATCCCCGCCTGTCACGCGGGAGACCGGGGTTCAATTCCCCGACGGGGAGAAAGTACTGCTCTTTTTTTAGGGTGAACAATGTTGCTGAGCCCACAAAGTGGAACATATTTTTGGAAAAAAAGCTTTATGATACAATTTCCTGCCTTTGAGGTTAACTCAGCCTTCCAAGGCATTGGTTGTTCAGTGGTAGAATTCTCGCCTGCCATGCGGGAGGCCCGGGTTCGATTCCCGGCCAATGCAGGAAGTTTTGAACATGTCATTTCGACAAGTATGCAAACCCCTGAGGAGGAAATCTGTGTTAGATTGCCAGGCAAACAGAAATCTCTGGTCTTGGTCGAATTCTCAACTGACTCTTGAAAAATAAGACTTTGAACATTTACTCATTCTCAGTAGACTTTGGTGAATCCATTGCAGATTTCCAGTGTGTGAGGTGATTAACTTTTTGCAAGGCTTTAGTTGTTAAATGGGAAAGAGTAACCAACTTGTCAGTGACAACTGTCTTGAGTTTGGCATTTGTGACAATGTCCTGGGATTACCCACAAACGCCTCACCTGCAAACTAGTATTGTGTGGCTTGTGAGCGGTATAGAGCAAAATCGATTACATGTACGTGTTTGTGAGAGTCTCAGCTTTCCATAGCTGGGTCATAGTAGTTCCTAGCTCCAACCATTCAGTCTCTACAGATATTTTTGTTAGAAGGGTTTAAGCCCAACATTCCAAATTTAGGGTTAGTACCAATGCTCCACGTTTTTTCAAAGTTCCAACCCACCTGCTCCTCGTTAGTATAGTGGTGAGTATCCCCGCCTGTCACGCGGGAGACCGGGGTTCAATTCCCCGACGGGGATAAAGTACTGCTCTTTTTTTAGGGTGAACAATGTTGCTGAGCCCACAAAGTGGAACATATTTTTGGAAAAAAAGCTTTATGATACAATTTCCTGCCTTTGAGGTTAACTCAGCCTTCCAAGGCATTGGTTGTTCAGTGGTAGAATTCTCGCCTGCCACGCGGGAGGCCCGGGTTCGATTCCCGGCCAATGCAGGAAGTTTTGAACATGTCATTTCGACAAGTATGCAAACCCCTGAGGAGGAAATCTGTGTTAGATTGCCAGGCAAACAGAAATCTCTGGTCTTGGTCGAATTCTCAACTGACTCTTGAAAAATAAGACTTTGAACATTTACTCATTCTCAGTAGACTTTGGTGAATCCATTGCAGATTTCCAGTGTGTGAGGTGATTAACTTTTTGCAAGGCTTTAGTTGTTAAATGGGAAAGAGTAACCAACTTGTCAGTGACAACTGTCTTGAGTTTGGCATTTGTGACAATGTCCTGGGATTACCCACAAACGCCTCACCTGCAAACTAGTATTGTGTGGCTTGTGAGCGGTATAGAGCAAAATCGATTACATGTACGTGTTTGTGAGAGTCTCAGCTTTCCATAGCTGGGTCATAGTAGTTCCTAGCTCCAACCATTCAGTCTCTACAGATATTTTTGTTAGAAGGGTTTAAGCCCAACATTCCAAATTTAGGGTTAGTACCAATGCTCCACGTTTTTTCAAAGTTCCAACCCACCTGCTCCTCGTTAGTATAGTGGTGAGTATCCCCGCCTGTCACGCGGGAGACCGGGGTTCAATTCCCCGACGGGGAGAAAGTACTGCTCTTTTTTTAGGGTGAACAATGTTGCTGAGCCCACAAAGTGGAACATATTTTTGGAAAAAAAGCTTTATGATACAATTTCCTGCCTTTGAGGTTAACTCAGCCTTCCAAGGCATTGGTTGTTCAGTGGTAGAATTCTCGCCTGCCACGCGGGAGGCCCGGGTTCGATTCCCGGCCAATGCAGGAAGTTTTGAACATGTCATTTCGACAAGTATGCAAACCCCTGAGGAGGAAATCTGTGTTAGATTGCCAGGCAAACAGAAATCTCTGGTCTTGGTCGAATTCTCAACTGACTCTTGAAAAATAAGACTTTGAACATTTACTCATTCTCAGTAGACTTTGGTGAATCCATTGCAGATTTCCAGTGTGTGAGGTGATTAACTTTTTGCAAGGCTTTAGTTGTTAAATGGGAAAGAGTAACCAACTTGTCAGTGACAACTGTCTTGAGTTTGGCATTTGTGACAATGTCCTGGGATTACCCACAAACGCCTCACCTGCAAACTAGTATTGTGTGGCTTGTGAGCGGTATAGAGCAAAATCGATTACATGTACGTGTTTGTGAGAGTCTCAGCTTTCCATAGCTGGGTCATAGTAGTTCCTAGCTCCAACCATTCAGTCTCTACAGATATTTTTGTTAGAAGGGTTTAAGCCCAACATTCCAAATTTAGGGTTAGTACCAATGCTCCACGTTTTTTCAAAGTTCCAACCCACCTGCTCCTCGTTAGTATAGTGGTGAGTATCCCCGCCTGTCACGCGGGAGACCGGGGTTCAATTCCCCGACGGGGAGAAAGTACTGCTCTTTTTTTAGGGTGAACAATGTTGCTGAGCCCACAAAGTGGAACATATTTTTGGAAAAAAAGCTTTATGATACAATTTCCTGCCTTTGAGGTTAACTCAGCCTTCCAAGGCATTGGTTGTTCAGTGGTAGAATTCTCGCCTGCCACGCGGGAGGCCCGGGTTCGATTCCCGGCCAATGCAGGAAGTTTTGAACATGTCATTTCGACAAGTATGCAAACCCCTGAGGAGGAAATCTGTGTTAGATTGCCAGGCAAACAGAAATCTCTGGTCTTGGTCGAATTCTCAACTGACTCTTGAAAAATAAGACTTTGAACATTTACTCATTCTCAGTAGACTTTGGTGAATCCATTGCAGATTTCCAGTGTGTGAGGTGATTAACTTTTTGCAAGGCTTTAGTTGTTAAATGGGAAAGAGTAACCAACTTGTCAGTGACAACTGTCTTGAGTTTGGCATTTGTGACAATGTCCTGGGATTACCCACAAACGCCTCACCTGCAAACTAGTATTGTGTGGCTTGTGAGCGGTATAGAGCAAAATCGATTACATGTACGTGTTTGTGAGAGTCTCAGCTTTCCATAGCTGGGTCATAGTAGTTCCTAGCTCCAACCATTCAGTCTCTACAGATATTTTTGTTAGAAGGGTTTAAGCCCAACATTCCAAATTTAGGGTTAGTACCAATGCTCCACGTTTTTTCAAAGTTCCAACCCACCTGCTCCTCGTTAGTATAGTGGTGAGTATCCCCGCCTGTCACGCGGGAGACCGGGGTTCAATTCCCCGACGGGGAGAAAGTACTGCTCTTTTTTTAGGGTGAACAATGTTGCTGAGCCCACAAAGTGGAACATATTTTTGGAAAAAAAGCTTTATGATACAATTTCCTGCCTTTGAGGTTAACTCAGCCTTCCAAGGCATTGGTTGTTCAGTGGTAGAATTCTCGCCTGCCACGCGGGAGGCCCGGGTTCGATTCCCGGCCAATGCAGGAAGTTTTGAACATGTCATTTCGACAAGTATGCAAACCCCTGAGGAGGAAATCTGTGTTAGATTGCCAGGCAAACAGAAATCTCTGGTCTTGGTCGAATTCTCAACTGACTCTTGAAAAATAAGACTTTGAACATTTACTCATTCTCAGTAGACTTTGGTGAATCCATTGCAGATTTCCAGTGTGTGAGGTGATTAACTTTTTGCAAGGCTTTAGTTGTTAAATGGGAAAGAGTAACCAACTTGTCAGTGACAACTGTCTTGAGTTTGGCATTTGTGACAATGTCCTGGGATTACCCACAAACGCCTCACCTGCAAACTAGTATTGTGTGGCTTGTGAGCGGTATAGAGCAAAATCGATTACATGTACGTGTTTGTGAGAGTCTCAGCTTTCCATAGCGGGGTCATAGTAGTTCCTAGCTCCAACCATTCAGTCTCTACAGATATTTTTGTTAGAAGGGTTTAAGCCCAACATTCCAAATTTAGGGTTAGTACCAATGCTCCACGTTTTTTCAAAGTTCCAACCCACCTGCTCCTCGTTAGTATAGTGGTGAGTATCCCCGCCTGTCACGCGGGAGACCGGGGTTCAATTCCCCGACGGGGAGAAAGTACTGCTCTTTTTTTAGGGTGAACAATGTTGCTGAGCCCACAAAGTGGAACATATTTTTGGAAAAAAAGCTTTATGATACAATTTCCTGCCTTTGAGGTTAACTCAGCCTTCCAAGGCATTGGTTGTTCAGTGGTAGAATTCTCGCCTGCCACGCGGGAGGCCCGGGTTCGATTCCCGGCCAATGCAGGAAGTTTTGAACATGTCATTTCGACAAGTATGCAAACCCCTGAGGAGGAAATCTGTGTTAGATTGCCAGGCAAACAGAAATCTCTGGTCTTGGTCGAATTCTCAACTGACTCTTGAAAAATAAGACTTTGAACATTTACTCATTCTCAGTAGACTTTGGTGAATCCATTGCAGATTTCCAGTGTGTGAGGTGATTAACTTTTTGCAAGGCTTTAGTTGTTAAATGGGAAAGAGTAACCAACTTGTCAGTGACAACTGTCTTGAGTTTGGCATTTGTGACAATGTCCTGGGATTACCCACAAACGCCTCACCTGCAAACTAGTATTGTGTGGCTTGTGAGCGGTATAGAGCAAAATCGATTACATGTACGTGTTTGTGAGAGTCTCAGCTTTCCATAGCTGGGTCATAGTAGTTCCTAGCTCCAACCATTCAGTCTCTACAGATATTTTTGTTAGAAGGGTTTAAGCCCAACATTCCAAATTTAGGGTTAGTACCAATGCTCCACGTTTTTTCAAAGTTCCAACCCACCTGCTCCTCGTTAGTATAGTGGTGAGTATCCCCGCCTGTCACGCGGGAGACCGGGGTTCAATTCCCCGACGGGGAGAAAGTACTGCTCTTTTTTTAGGGTGAACAATGTTGCTGAGCCCACAAAGTGGAACATATTTTTGGAAAAAAAGCTTTATGATACAATTTCCTGCCTTTGAGGTTAACTCAGCCTTCCAAGGCATTGGTTGTTCAGTGGTAGAATTCTCGCCTGCCATGCGGGAGGCCCGGGTTCGATTCCCGGCCAATGCAGGAAGTTTTGAACATGTCATTTCGACAAGTATGCAAACCCCTGAGGAGGAAATCTGTGTTAGATTGCCAGGCAAACAGAAATCTCTGGTCTTGGTCGAATTCTCAACTGACTCTTGAAAAATAAGACTTTGAACATTTACTCATTCTCAGTAGACTTTGGTGAATCCATTGCAGATTTCCAGTGTGTGAGGTGATTAACTTTTTGCAAGGCTTTAGTTGTTAAATGGGAAAGAGTAACCAACTTGTCAGTGACAACTGTCTTGAGTTTGGCATTTGTGACAATGTCCTGGGATTACCCACAAACGCCTCACCTGCAAACTAGTATTGTGTGGCTTGTGAGCGGTATAGAGCAAAATCGATTACATGTACGTGTTTGTGAGAGTCTCAGCTTTCCATAGCTGGGTCATAGTAGTTCCTAGCTCCAACCATTCAGTCTCTACAGATATTTTTGTTAGAAGGGTTTAAGCCCAACATTCCAAATTTAGGGTTAGTACCAATGCTCCACGTTTTTTCAAAGTTCCAACCCACCTGCTCCTCGTTAGTATAGTGGTGAGTATCCCCGCCTGTCACGCGGGAGACCGGGGTTCAATTCCCCGACGGGGAGAAAGTACTGCTCTTTTTTTAGGGTGAACAATGTTGCTGAGCCCACAAAGTGGAACATATTTTTGGAAAAAAAGCTTTATGATACAATTTCCTGCCTTTGAGGTTAACTCAGCCTTCCAAGGCATTGGTTGTTCAGTGGTAGAATTCTCGCCTGCCACGCGGGAGGCCCGGGTTCGATTCCCGGCCAATGCAGGAAGTTTTGAACATGTCATTTCGACAAGTATGCAAACCCCTGAGGAGGAAATCTGTGTTAGATTGCCAGGCAAACAGAAATCTCTGGTCTTGGTCGAATTCTCAACTGACTCTTGAAAAATAAGACTTTGAACATTTACTCATTCTCAGTAGACTTTGGTGAATCCATTGCAGATTTCCAGTGTGTGAGGTGATTAACTTTTTGCAAGGCTTTAGTTGTTAAATGGGAAAGAGTAACCAACTTGTCAGTGACAACTGTCTTGAGTTTGGCATTTGTGACAATGTCCTGGGATTACCCACAAACGCCTCACCTGCAAACTAGTATTGTGTGGCTTGTGAGCGGTATAGAGCAAAATCGATTACATGTACGTGTTTGTGAGAGTCTCAGCTTTCCATAGCGGGGTCATAGTAGTTCCTAGCTCCAACCATTCAGTCTCTACAGATATTTTTGTTAGAAGGGTTTAAGCCCAACATTCCAAATTTAGGGTTAGTACCAATGCTCCACGTTTTTTCAAAGTTCCAACCCACCTGCTCCTCGTTAGTATAGTGGTGAGTATCCCCGCCTGTCACGCGGGAGACCGGGGTTCAATTCCCCGACGGGGAGAAAGTACTGCTCTTTTTTTAGGGTGAACAATGTTGCTGAGCCCACAAAGTGGAACATATTTTTGGAAAAAAAGCTTTATGATACAATTTCCTGCCTTTGAGGTTAACTCAGCCTTCCAAGGCATTGGTTGTTCAGTGGTAGAATTCTCGCCTGCCACGCGGGAGGCCCGGGTTCGATTCCCGGCCAATGCAGGAAGTTTTGAACATGTCATTTCGACAAGTATGCAAACCCCTGAGGAGGAAATCTGTGTTAGATTGCCAGGCAAACAGAAATCTCTGGTCTTGGTCGAATTCTCAACTGACTCTTGAAAAATAAGACTTTGAACATTTACTCATTCTCAGTAGACTTTGGTGAATCCATTGCAGATTTCCAGTGTGTGAGGTGATTAACTTTTTGCAAGGCTTTAGTTGTTAAATGGGAAAGAGTAACCAACTTGTCAGTGACAACTGTCTTGAGTTTGGCATTTGTGACAATGTCCTGGGATTACCCACAAACGCCTCACCTGCAAACTAGTATTGTGTGGCTTGTGAGCGGTATAGAGCAAAATCGATTACATGTACGTGTTTGTGAGAGTCTCAGCTTTCCATAGCGGGGTCATAGTAGTTCCTAGCTCCAACCATTCAGTCTCTACAGATATTTTTGTTAGAAGGGTTTAAGCCCAACATTCCAAATTTAGGGTTAGTACCAATGCTCCACGTTTTTTCAAAGTTCCAACCCACCTGCTCCTCGTTAGTATAGTGGTGAGTATCCCCGCCTGTCACGCGGGAGACCGGGGTTCAATTCCCCGACGGGGAGAAAGTACTGCTCTTTTTTTAGGGTGAACAATGTTGCTGAGCCCACAAAGTGGAACATATTTTTGGAAAAAAAGCTTTATGATACAATTTCCTGCCTTTGAGGTTAACTCAGCCTTCCAAGGCATTGGTTGTTCAGTGGTAGAATTCTCGCCTGCCACGCGGGAGGCCCGGGTTCGATTCCCGGCCAATGCAGGAAGTTTTGAACATGTCATTTCGACAAGTATGCAAACCCCTGAGGAGGAAATCTGTGTTAGATTGCCAGGCAAACAGAAATCTCTGGTCTTGGTCGAATTCTCAACTGACTCTTGAAAAATAAGACTTTGAACATTTACTCATTCTCAGTAGACTTTGGTGAATCCATTGCAGATTTCCAGTGTGTGAGGTGATTAACTTTTTGCAAGGCTTTAGTTGTTAAATGGGAAAGAGTAACCAACTTGTCAGTGACAACTGTCTTGAGTTTGGCATTTGTGACAATGTCCTGGGATTACCCACAAACGCCTCACCTGCAAACTAGTATTGTGTGGCTTGTGAGCGGTATAGAGCAAAATCGATTACATGTACGTGTTTGTGAGAGTCTCAGCTTTCCATAGCTGGGTCATAGTAGTTCCTAGCTCCAACCATTCAGTCTCTACAGATATTTTTGTTAGAAGGGTTTAAGCCCAACATTCCAAATTTAGGGTTAGTACCAATGCTCCACGTTTTTTCAAAGTTCCAACCCACCTGCTCCTCGTTAGTATAGTGGTGAGTATCCCCGCCTGTCACGCGGGAGACCGGGGTTCAATTCCCCGACGGGGAGAAAGTACTGCTCTTTTTTTAGGGTGAACAATGTTGCTGAGCCCACAAAGTGGAACATATTTTTGGAAAAAAAGCTTTATGATACAATTTCCTGCCTTTGAGGTTAACTCAGCCTTCCAAGGCATTGGTTGTTCAGTGGTAGAATTCTCGCCTGCCATGCGGGAGGCCCGGGTTCGATTCCCGGCCAATGCAGGAAGTTTTGAACATGTCATTTCGACAAGTATGCAAACCCCTGAGGAGGAAATCTGTGTTAGATTGCCAGGCAAACAGAAATCTCTGGTCTTGGTCGAATTCTCAACTGACTCTTGAAAAATAAGACTTTGAACATTTACTCATTCTCAGTAGACTTTGGTGAATCCATTGCAGATTTCCAGTGTGTGAGGTGATTAACTTTTTGCAAGGCTTTAGTTGTTAAATGGGAAAGAGTAACCAACTTGTCAGTGACAACTGTCTTGAGTTTGGCATTTGTGACAATGTCCTGGGATTACCCACAAACGCCTCACCTGCAAACTAGTATTGTGTGGCTTGTGAGCGGTATAGAGCAAAATCGATTACATGTACGTGTTTGTGAGAGTCTCAGCTTTCCATAGCTGGGTCATAGTAGTTCCTAGCTCCAACCATTCAGTCTCTACAGATATTTTTGTTAGAAGGGTTTAAGCCCAACATTCCAAATTTAGGGTTAGTACCAATGCTCCACATTTTTTCAAAGTTCCAACCCACCTGCTCCTCGTTAGTATAGTGGTGAGTATCCCCGCCTGTCACGCGGGAGACCGGGGTTCAATTCCCCGACGGGGAGAAAGTACTGCTCTTTTTTTAGGGTGAACAATGTTGCTGAGCCCACAAAGTGGAACATATTCCTGGAAAAAAAGCTTTATGATACAATTTCCTGCCTTTGAGGTTAACTCAGCCTTCCAAGGCATTGGTTGTTCAGTGGTAGAATTCTCGCCTGCCATGCGGGAGGCCCGGGTTCGATTCCCGGCCAATGCAGGAAGTTTTGAACATGTCATTTCGACAAGTATGCAAACCCCTGAGGAGGAAATCTGTGTTAGATTGCCAGGCAAACAGAAATCTCTGGTCTTGGTCGAATTCTCAACTGACTCTTGAAAAATAAGACTTTGAACATTTACTCATTCTCAGTAGACTTTGGTGAATCCATTGCAGATTTCCAGTGTGTGAGGTGATTAACTTTTTGCAAGGCTTTAGTTGTTAAATGGGAAAGAGTAACCAACTTGTCAGTGACAACTGTCTTGAGTTTGGCATTTGTGACAATGTCCTGGGATTACCCACAAACGCCTCACCTGCAAACTAGTATTGTGTGGCTTGTGAGCGGTATAGAGCAAAATCGATTACATGTACGTGTTTGTGAGAGTCTCAGCTTTCCATAGCTGGGTCATAGTAGTTCCTAGCTCCAACCATTCAGTCTCTACAGATATTTTTGTTAGAAGGGTTTAAGCCCAACATTCCAAATTTAGGGTTAGTACCAATGCTCCACGTTTTTTCAAAGTTTCAACCCACCTGCTCCTCGTTAGTATAGTGGTGAGTATCCCCGCCTGTCACGCGGGAGACCGGGGTTCAATTCCCCGACGGGGAGAAAGTACTGCTCTTTTTTTAGGGTGAACAATGTTGCTGAGCCCACAAAGTGGAACATATTTTTGGAAAAAAAGCTTTATGATACAATTTCCTGCCTTTGAGGTTAACTCAGCCTTCCAAGGCATTGGTTGTTCAGTGGTAGAATTCTCGCCTGCCACGCGGGAGGCCCGGGTTCGATTCCCGGCCAATGCAGGAAGTTTTGAACATGTCATTTCGACAAGTATGCAAACCCCTGAGGAGGAAATCTGTGTTAGATTGCCAGGCAAACAGAAATCTCTGGTCTTGGTCGAATTCTCAACTGACTCTTGAAAAATAAGACTTTGAACATTTACTCATTCTCAGTAGACTTTGGTGAATCCATTGCAGATTTCCAGTGTGTGAGGTGATTAACTTTTTGCAAGGCTTTAGTTGTTAAATGGGAAAGAGTAACCAACTTGTCAGTGACAACTGTCTTGAGTTTGGCATTTGTGACAATGTCCTGGGATTACCCACAAACGCCTCACCTGCAAACTAGTATTGTGTGGCTTGTGAGCGGTATAGAGCAAAATCGATTACATGTACGTGTTTGTGAGAGTCTCAGCTTTCCATAGCTGGGTCATAGTAGTTCCTAGCTCCAACCATTCAGTCTCTACAGATATTTTTGTTAGAAGGGTTTAAGCCCAACATTCCAAATTTAGGGTTAGTACCAATGCTCCACGTTTTTTCAAAGTTTCAACCCACCTGCTCCTCGTTAGTATAGTGGTGAGTATCCCCGCCTGTCACGCGGGAGACCGGGGTTCAATTCCCCGACGGGGAGAAAGTACTGCTCTTTTTTTAGGGTGAACAATGTTGCTGAGCCCACAAAGTGGAACATATTTTTGGAAAAAAAGCTTTATGATACAATTTCCTGCCTTTGAGGTTAACTCAGCCTTCCAAGGCATTGGTTGTTCAGTGGTAGAATTCTCGCCTGCCACGCGGGAGGCCCGGGTTCGATTCCCGGCCAATGCAGGAAGTTTTGAACATGTCATTTCGACAAGTATGCAAACCCCTGAGGAGGAAATCTGTGTTAGATTGCCAGGCAAACAGAAATCTCTGGTCTTGGTCGAATTCTCAACTGACTCTTGAAAAATAAGACTTTGAACATTTACTCATTCTCAGTAGACTTTGGTGAATCCATTGCAGATTTCCAGTGTGTGAGGTGATTAACTTTTTGCAAGGCTTTAGTTGTTAAATGGGAAAGAGTAACCAACTTGTCAGTGACAACTGTCTTGAGTTTGGCATTTGTGACAATGTCCTGGGATTACCCACAAACGCCTCACCTGCAAACTAGTATTGTGTGGCTTGTGAGCGGTATAGAGCAAAATCGATTACATGTACGTGTTTGTGAGAGTCTCAGCTTTCCATAGCTGGGTCATAGTAGTTCCTAGCTCCAACCATTCAGTCTCTACAGATATTTTTGTTAGAAGGGTTTAAGCCCAACATTCCAAATTTAGGGTTAGTACCAATGCTCCACATTTTTTCAAAGTTTCAACCCACCTGCTCCTCGTTAGTATAGTGGTGAGTATCCCCGCCTGTCACGCGGGAGACCGGGGTTCAATTCCCCGACGGGGAGAAAGTACTGCTCTTTTTTTAGGGTGAACAATGTTGCTGAGCCCACAAAGTGGAACATATTCTTGGAAAAAAAGCTTTATGATACAATTTCCTGCCTTTGAGGTTAACTCAGCCTTCCAAGGCATTGGTTGTTCAGTGGTAGAATTCTCGCCTGCCACGCGGGAGGCCCGGGTTCGATTCCCGGCCAATGCAGGAAGTTTTGAACATGTCATTTCGACAAGTATGCAAACCCCTAACGAGGAAATCTGTGTTAGATTGCCAGGCAAACAGAAATCTCTGGTCTTGGTCGAATTCTCAACTGACTCTTGAAAAATAAGACTTTGAACATTTACTCATTCTCAGTAGACTTTGGTGAATCCATTGCAGATTTCCAGTGTGTGAGGTGATTAACTTTTTGCAAGGCTTTAGTTGTTAAATGGGAAAGAGTAACCAACTTGTCAGTGACAACTGTCTTGAGTTTGGCATTTGTGACAATGTCCTGGGATTACCCACAAACGCCTCACCTGCAAACTAGTATTGTGTGGCTTGTGAGCGGTATAGAGCAAAATCGATTACATGTACGTGTTTGTGAGAGTCTCAGCTTTCCATAGCTGGGTCATAGTAGTTCCTAGCTCCAACCATTCAGTCTCTACAGATATTTTTGTTAGAAGGGTTTAAGCCCAACATTCCAAATTTAGGGTTAGTACCAATGCTCCACGTTTTTTCAAAGTTTCAACCCACCTGCTCCTCGTTAGTATAGTGGTGAGTATCCCCGCCTGTCACGCGGGAGACCGGGGTTCAATTCCCCGACGGGGAGAAAGTACTGCTCTTTTTTTAGGGTGAACAATGTTGCTGAGCCCACAAAGTGGAACATATTTTTGGAAAAAAAGCTTTATGATACAATTTCCTGCCTTTGAGGTTAACTCAGCCTTCCAAGGCATTGGTTGTTCAGTGGTAGAATTCTCGCCTGCCACGCGGGAGGCCCGGGTTCGATTCCCGGCCAATGCAGGAAGTTTTGAACATGTCATTTCGACAAGTATGCAAACCCCTGAGGAGGAAATCTGTGTTAGATTGCCAGGCAAACAGAAATCTCTGGTCTTGGTCGAATTCTCAACTGACTCTTGAAAAATAAGACTTTGAACATTTACTCATTCTCAGTAGACTTTGGTGAATCCATTGCAGATTTCCAGTGTGTGAGGTGATTAACTTTTTGCAAGGCTTTAGTTGTTAAATGGGAAAGAGTAACCAACTTGTCAGTGACAACTGTCTTGAGTTTGGCATTTGTGACAATGTCCTGGGATTACCCACAAACGCCTCACCTGCAAACTAGTATTGTGTGGCTTGTGAGCGGTATAGAGCAAAATCGATTACATGTACGTGTTTGTGAGAGTCTCAGCTTTCCATAGCTGGGTCATAGTAGTTCCTAGCTCCAACCATTCAGTCTCTACAGATATTTTTGTTAGAAGGGTTTAAGCCCAACATTCCAAATTTAGGGTTAGTACCAATGCTCCACATTTTTTCAAAGTTTCAACCCACCTGCTCCTCGTTAGTATAGTGGTGAGTATCCCCGCCTGTCACGCGGGAGACCGGGGTTCAATTCCCCGACGGGGAGAAAGTACTGCTCTTTTTTTAGGGTGAACAATGTTGCTGAGCCCACAAAGTGGAACATATTCTTGGAAAAAAAGCTTTATGATACAATTTCCTGCCTTTGAGGTTAACTCAGCCTTCCAAGGCATTGGTTGTTCAGTGGTAGAATTCTCGCCTGCCACGCGGGAGGCCCGGGTTCGATTCCCGGCCAATGCAGGAAGTTTTGAACATGTCATTTCGACAAGTATGCAAACCCCTAACGAGGAAATCTGTGTTAGATTGCCAGGCAAACAGAAATCTCTGGTCTTGGTCGAATTCTCAACTGACTCTTGAAAAATAAGACTTTGAACATTTACTCATTCTCAGTAGACTTTGGTGAATCCATTGCAGATTTCCAGTGTGTGAGGTGATTAACTTTTTGCAAGGCTTTAGTTGTTAAATGGGAAAGAGTAACCAACTTGTCAGTGACAACTGTCTTGAGTTTGGCATTTGTGACAATGTCCTGGGATTACCCACAAACGCCTCACCTGCAAACTAGTATTGTGTGGCTTGTGAGCGGTATAGAGCAAAATCGATTACATGTACGTGTTTGTGAGAGTCTCAGCTTTCCATAGCTGGGTCATAGTAGTTCCTAGCTCCAACCATTCAGTCTCTACAGATATTTTTGTTAGAAGGGTTTAAGCCCAACATTCCAAATTTAGGGTTAGTACCAATGCTCCACATTTTTTCAAAGTTTCAACCCACCTGCTCCTCGTTAGTATAGTGGTGAGTATCCCCGCCTGTCACGCGGGAGACCGGGGTTCAATTCCCCGACGGGGAGAAAGTACTGCTCTTTTTTTAGGGTGAACAATGTTGCTGAGCCCACAAAGTGGAACATATTCTTGGAAAAAAAGCTTTATGATACAATTTCCTGCCTTTGAGGTTAACTCAGCCTTCCAAGGCATTGGTTGTTCAGTGGTAGAATTCTCGCCTGCCACGCGGGAGGCCCGGGTTCGATTCCCGGCCAATGCAGGAAGTTTTGAACATGTCATTTCGACAAGTATGCAAACCCCTAACGAGGAAATCTGTGTTAGATTGCCAGGCAAACAGAAATCTCTGGTCTTGGTCGAATTCTCAACTGACTCTTGAAAAATAAGACTTTGAACATTTACTCATTCTCAGTAGACTTTGGTGAATCCATTGCAGATTTCCAGTGTGTGAGGTGATTAACTTTTTGCAAGGCTTTAGTTGTTAAATGGGAAAGAGTAACCAACTTGTCAGTGACAACTGTCTTGAGTTTGGCATTTGTGACAATGTCCTGGGATTACCCACAAACGCCTCACCTGCAAACTAGTATTGTGTGGCTTGTGAGCGGTATAGAGCAAAATCGATTACATGTACGTGTTTGTGAGAGTCTCAGCTTTCCATAGCTGGGTCATAGTAGTTCCTAGCTCCAACCATTCAGTCTCTACAGATATTTTTGTTAGAAGGGTTTAAGCCCAACATTCCAAATTTAGGGTTAGTACCAATGCTCCACATTTTTTCAAAGTTTCAACCCACCTGCTCCTCGTTAGTATAGTGGTGAGTATCCCCGCCTGTCACGCGGGAGACCGGGGTTCAATTCCCCGACGGGGAGAAAGTACTGCTCTTTTTTTAGGGTGAACAATGTTGCTGAGCCCACAAAGTGGAACATATTCTTGGAAAAAAAGCTTTATGATACAATTTCCTGCCTTTGAGGTTAACTCAGCCTTCCAAGGCATTGGTTGTTCAGTGGTAGAATTCTCGCCTGCCACGCGGGAGGCCCGGGTTCGATTCCCGGCCAATGCAGGAAGTTTTGAACATGTCATTTCGACAAGTATGCAAACCCCTAACGAGGAAATCTGTGTTAGATTGCCAGGCAAACAGAAATCTCTGGTCTTGGTCGAATTCTCAACTGACTCTTGAAAAATAAGACTTTGAACATTTACTCATTCTCAGTAGACTTTGGTGAATCCATTGCAGATTTCCAGTGTGTGAGGTGATTAACTTTTTGCAAGGCTTTAGTTGTTAAATGGGAAAGAGTAACCAACTTGTCAGTGACAACTGTCTTGAGTTTGGCATTTGTGACAATGTCCTGGGATTTCCCACAAACGCCTCATAGAGCAAAATCGATTAAATGTACGTGTTTGTGGGAAGCGATAGATGCCAAATTAATACAAACACTAGGATCAAAAACTGTTTTAAGCAATGAGCCTGATGCAACAGATCAGAAAGTTTAGCTGAAAATGTTGATAAACTATTAGCCTATTTCTTCATATTATGAGTGCAGCAATGCCCCACAAGGCAGTAGGCTATAACCATGAATATTCCATTAGTGGAAAACACCATTCTCAAAAGTGAGAGCAAATGTGATTATGCATGTAATGCTTTTATTATAAAGGTGCATTTGTATTGCGAAAATGATCGTCCCCAAACTTTAAACTCACACACTGTGTAAGGGGAAAGGGGGATACGTAGTCAATTGTACAACTGAAATATTTCAACTGAAATGTGTCTTCCGCATTCAACCCAACTCCTCTGAATCAGAGAGGTGCGGGAGGCTGTCATAATCGACATCCACATCTTCGGCGCCAGTTGGGCTCATTTTAAAGCGGATTAATGTGCTTAATTTTTAGAAGTTATTCGTCCACTTTAGTGTTTGATGCAAACCTTATCAAAACATATAGGCCTATGGGCTAGGCTACATGAGGTGTGCAACTATGATTTGAAAAAGTTGCAAAAAAAGACCTGCCTTAAACTGGGCATCATTCACAAGTGATAATATATCATTAATAAGTGAAAGGCTAATATTGTCACCCATCACACTATTCTTGATTTAAACTTGTCTTTACATATATACTAAATAATATATGTGTGAAAATTGATTTGATATAGAATGGACCATTATCATGCACCTGTCTCGAAACAGGGGGGGAAAATACATGTAATCATTGCACTTAAATAGCGAATGGAGTACACTTTTCCTGTAGTTCATTTTCATGCCAGCTAGGTAGGCTATACTCCTGTTATAAAGATAATTAATGTGCTTAATATTAGGCAAGTTGAGAAAATAATATAGTCGGCCTAGCCTATAGAAAGCTGATGGAATACTCCTCATTTTAATAGGGGCCATCACTCTGTTTTCTTGCACAATTGCATAGCCTAGAGAAATGTTGCACAACATGAGCTCATGGGCTCTCATGAAGTGTTTGATTAGATTTTCGATAACATTTACATTGATGTCAGAGTGATTAGAGGGACAATAGAGTGCTGAGTACCTGGCAGTTAGCAAGTTTGGTAGGCTACGAATGACCATCAGCAGCATCAGAGCTTGGAGAAGCCTAATCACCGTGACTAAATGGTCACGTGGAATTTGACTGCCATCATGACTTGTGACCGCTGGTGTGGCAGTAATATGGTCACCTGTAACAGTGGTAACTTGAAGTACATCTTCAGTATTTTGCTAAGGTAATTACGATCACTTTTACTGACTGTTTAAAACTCATTGGTTATCGTCAGTAACTTTGCGCTGTCACACTTGCTGCTAGCTCTGAGGAGAATTCAGCAAGCTAGCTCACTCTCAACTTCGGTTTGGCGGAGGACTAGTTGACTAGGTGGGTATATAGATGACTAGTGAAACATAAAATATAAAATAACAAGGTTTATTAACAGATCACAACTCATCAGTAGCTTCAACACCGGAACTCCTTTCAGACTAAGTGTGCGGTCCTTTATACTACAATAACTAGTAAAACGTTTTTGGAACCGTTACTGATAATGTTGTTGCTGTTTAGGCCGGCTACTTGCAAATACATTTTTCTATTTTAAAATACAAAATACATGTATTTTGTAGTTTATGTTAATACATTTCTCTATGGTATTTTGTATCTGTATTTTGTCATTGTATTTTTACATTTTTGCCCATCCCTGTTTGTAGACTAATCAGGTGATGTGGCTATCTATGGAAATAGAGTGCCATAGTATGAGTCATAATACCCATAAAACCTAGTGGTCAAACGGGGAAATGGTTCCACTCGTTTTTTCCACCATTCATATTTCCCATACGGGAATATATAGCAATATATTTGCCTCTATTTACCCCCCAAAAATGAAATGCTAATTCACTGCTTATGTGGCTATCATAAAGAACTACAAATGCCATGATGATCTGGACTAGACTGCTGAATCGAGGCAAGGCTAAGAATCTCTGGATTAACTATCTAATGTTAGCTAAATGTAGTAATGAATAAACTGACTAAATTTCTTAAAATGGACAATTCTGTGAACTGTCTTCTGCTGGTTTTAAATCGACACAATACCTGGTTGCAAAGGTGTCACCTAGAGATTATGTGCATGAGCTTGCAGGGATTTGTAGTTTTGCATGATTTCTACTTTGATGATAATTTAAATTTTCTAATCTTTGAATAAATAGTGCTGAAAATATTGATAAAAGTCACCTTGTCCGAAAGAGATTTACTTGGCTATCAAATCGTCACTCCAGGGAAAGTTTACACGAAACGAAACACAGTCCTTATTTTAAGTGTTTCTAAAAACCCCTATGGGAAAATGAATGGTGGAAAAACGTTTGGAACCATTTTCGCTTGACCACGGGGTTTTCTGTGGGGCTCTATTGTCTTTCTAGGCCGGGCGTCAGTTAAACTGCAGTAACGAAGCAAGACTGTAGGATCAGTCGAAACCGTGATTCTAGACCGGAACACTGGCCCCTTGAGGCAACCGTGTTTGTTATTATGTCGCATTCAAAACAACTGGAACTCCGAAAAATACAAGGTCAAATCATGACTTCAGCGATCTTGAGTTCGGAGCTCTAGAAAGAGGCTCGAGTTCCCGAGTTGGAATTCCGACTTAAATGACCGTTCAAATCGAATTTTCCCAGTCGGAGCTCGGTTTTTTCAGAGTTCCTAGTTGTTTTGAACGCACTGAAGTCGGAGATTTTTTAATTCCCAGTTGTTTTGAACGTGGCACAAGAGTGACGTTGCTGGTAGCATACACGTAGCCTAGTAGGATGTGTTCATTGAATATGGCGGCTGTGTTTCAGCCTCACTGTCCTGTACATTTGTAAGAACTTCCTATTTAATCCTTCATTTCATCTTTTATTTTATCGTGAAGAGGTAAGATAATGTGTTTTTCGTAAGGACAAATGGTCAGTATTTTGGTATTCAGAGTATTGTAGAAATAAATCGCTATTTAAGTACATGTTGGCTAGCTATAACTTACCTGTCAGTCATCAAGTAAATCGTGAAGAGGCTATAGCTAGCTATATCCGAAGTTCCTGATACCGGATTTGGAGCT
Source organism: Oncorhynchus mykiss (assembly GCF_057628025.1). Classification (NCBI taxonomy): domain Eukaryota; kingdom Metazoa; phylum Chordata; class Actinopteri; order Salmoniformes; family Salmonidae; genus Oncorhynchus; species Oncorhynchus mykiss. The sequence goes on from NC_143026.1 coordinate 48,919,613, forward strand.
AAGTCTTGTAATAACAGCGTATTGATGATACACATCCAGTCCTGTAATATTCTGTATGTTATCTAAGTTAATCAATACGTTTTGTGTCATCCATTTGATGTGCTGCTCTCTCAATCTGTGAACAAATGTTGGCTGCAATAAATCAGTTAACCAACGTTAGCTAATTTGGATAGCTAACGTTAGGTAGGTAGCTAGCGACTGTAGACGCCGATGTCCGGTAGCTGTACGGACTCATAAAATTATTAACTCACGAAGTTGTGTTGTTAAACAGCTAACTAACATTGGACCCGTTGTCTGAAGGATGTAACCTGGTGGTTTGTCAAGGATATGACAGTACTTTAGCTAACTAACTATATTTTATAGCAGTTAGCTTGTTGCTATCTATTTCATAGTGGTAGCCTAGTTGGCTAGCTAGAAGGCAGCTCAGTTTGACGTTGACACTTAGCACACGGTCCGTGCAAGTCGGGATCCTTGGGACGTCCCTACCCCATTGAAGTTGACATTTAAAATGGTAGGGTTTAGGGTAGGGACGTCCCAAGGATTCCGGATAGCACTGACGCTTAGCACAACAGCTCTAGGGTCTTTTTCCGCTTTCATAACCTATTGCTAACATCGTTATGCAATATTTATCTACGATGTCTCCAAATTGAAATTTGCCGTCTGTCGTCCTTGATGTTTAATCCATGGAAGCGAGCAAGCTAGGATCCTACCTAGCTTTCATGATGAAACCCAGCGACTGGAACAAGCTATATAGCTACGATTGCCTTCTAGGTCGTGACAGCAGTGGCGCATACAAGGCGCAAAGTGGTCGTCCAACAAAAGCTAGCTAGATCTGGCCGATCAGAGTTCAGCTCGCTAATCCTCTGACATACTGACATTTCAGCTGCTAATGTCAGCAAACCCCTCGCCATGCTCCCTCAGTGACAAGTGTCATATTATGTATGACAAACAGACATATAGTGGCAGTAGATATCCCAACGCAACACGCTCCCCTCTCAGTAATGTTTGGAATATAAGGATTCATGAGTGTTCTGAAATTCCCCCAGTATAGGTCTGTGGAAAATCTCATTAATTAGGTATTATTTGCTCAAATGCATAGCTAACATGGCTCTGGATGTTGTAAAATGTGTATGCATTATTGCTTGTAGCGTAGCTTTATTTTCCTGTTGTGAAAATGACCATAACTCCAAAGTTCAATGTGAGATTAGCAGTCTTTATCTCTGTCACACCATTTGCTTTTGGATGTAGCACACTCACCACAAAAGCCTTTTAAATATGCTCAGTTTGCGTTGAAGTCAAGCGGTTGTTGGAGATACATTTTTATCATTTAGCAGACGCTCCTATCCACAGCGACATATAAAAGTGAGTGAATAGATTTTCATTACTTCTTTTGCACTGGGGAATCGAACTCACAACCCTGGAATGGCAAGCGCCATGCTCCAGCAACTGAGCTACTCAGTACAGTGAGATACCGCACATACAAAACTTCACCGATACAGAAATATATTGGTCTGTTTGTGTGTATAAGCGGGTGTAAAGGGTTTATCCCCCATAAATCCTTAAGCTACTCAGGAATTTCTGCATTTCCTGTACACTAGCAGAAATATGGCCAAATTGCTAGACTGGACTTCAGGGTGCTGCAGAGAATCGTATGTAACAAATACAATCCTGTTGGTCAAGGAAAGTGGGGTGCTTGTGTTCTGGAATTCAATGCTTTTGTTCTGGAGCTCCACAATCTTCTAGAATCTTTAGCCTGTTATCAGGCTTACATTAGAACTGCCACGCTGTAAAAGATGGTTAGGTACATAGCTTGGAGCAAATATAGGTGTGGTGGGTCAGTCCAACAAAAGCACAGTAATGACCCTACTGTTTTCTCTCTTCTCCCTACAGCCAAGTCAGAGCTCAACCTCTTCAGTGACGTCACTATCGAGTGGCCTGGTCCTTGGACCTGTCAGAACTGCAGCCATGCAGCCCCCTCCTCGGACCGGCCCCCCTGGTGCATCCGGCCCCCCTCCTGCCGGCGTTGGGCCCAATGCCTTCCGGAGGACAAGGCCCCACAAGCATACAGGAGCAGCGGTCATGGCGGGACTACCAGCCCAGCCCATGACAGACCCCTTTGCATTTGGCAGGCAAGCCCCTCCTCCTATGGCTACAGGTCACCTGCCGCCACCCAATAGCAGCCCTCTGCCTTTGCAAGCCCTGCCTCCCGGTATGTACCACCAGGCTGGCATGGGTCAGGGGCTGCACCAACCACAACCACTGGATAGTGCACAGGCTGGGGCTGTGCCCCTTGGCCCACCACCGCCCTCTACCCCTGGGGTAAGCATCTTAACCCCTCACGGTACTGCGTCCCCTGTCCCTTTCCCTGGACAGCAACCTGGCCCGCCAGGCCATGCACCACCAAGTGCAGAGCAGGGCTATTTTAACTCTAGGGAGCCAGCCCCCTCGATGACCCCAGGACACCTTCCCATGGCCTCAGCCGCTATGTCTGGCCAAGCGCCTTATGGTCAGGACCACGGAGGAGACCATCACCCTCAGGCGATGCCCTTTAAGCCTGTGCCTCCCGTTTTGTCTCAGTGGGTGCCCGATCATGGGAGCCGCCCCCCGTCGGTTCAGAACTATTTCCAACCCACTAGTGATCCTCTACCCCAGGTTTGTAATGCCCCTCCCCAGTCCCAAATATCTCCACACACACCCTTGCCTTGCAACACCCCTCCAACAAACCCCCAGCAGCAACACCAGCCCCAACCACCACCTCAGCACCCAGACAGGCCAACTAGCTCCCAGTGGCCTGACCTGGCAGGTGCGAACACACCCCAGCAACACAACGCCCATTTTCAGGCTCAGACCTACTTCAGCCAGAGCTCAGCCACCCTGGACTCCTGGTTCAACCAGCACCCCCAGGACCTGGTCTACCACCAGATGGGAGCTGGCCCTGGCCTGGCTCGGCCCGACTCAGCCAGAACTCACTATCGGCACGACTCGGCCGGGTCTCACCATGGATCCCACTATGGATCTTACCATGCATCAACCCCTGGCCCAGCGCCGGTCCCAGCGCCGGTCCCCTTCATCCCAGACGGCACCATCTCCATGTTTTTCAAAGGAAACGACGTGGAGAACGAGGAGACCCTCGCCGGAGAGGGAGCCAGAGCAGTGAATGGGCTCCAGGACTTCCAGCCCTCCCATAATCACCAGCAGATGTCATGCCCTCAACCCCAAGCCAACCCGGTGGCGGGTGCAGAGGCCACCCACAGTTACCGTGGTCCCCCCCCACAAGCTGGCCAATCATTAACCTACATGAACGATGGTAACTTTCCTGGAGCTGGCAAACCCATCCAGCAGAAACCTGCTGAGGCCCAGTTTGACCATGTGGAGAACCTGGAGTGTGTGCCCAACCAGGAAGTCCTACCCAGCGAGCCCCAGAGCAACCCTGCTGTAGCAGCCGCCCACGGGGGAGATTGCTACGAGGCAGGCCCCAATCTGGAGACCCCCGACTCTGTCCCCCGGCCCATACGTTCTGCCAGCGTGTCCTCTAGCTACAGCAACTTGAGCCACGGCAGCGGCACTGGTACAGTTCCACGCCGGCACCAAGGAGTGGTGGGCACCTTCATCCAGCAGGAGAGCCCTCGGCCCTCAGAGGACGCATTCTCCTCAGCTGCTGCCGGAGGCTACTTTGAGCAGATTGACACCTCTCCGGCCGGGGATATGGCTGCTGCTTACCAGAGCATCCCGGAGAGAATGTGCCACAGCCAACCCCCTACGCCCAGTCCTCCCAAACCCACCGGCATTTTCCAGGCTAGTGCCAACTCCTCCTTTGAGCCTGTGCGCTCACACAGTGTCGCAGTGCGCCCAGCGGAGGTGGACCGTGCCCGGATGGTGGCGGAGAGGGGCTCTGACTCTCTGCCTGGGAACCTGGAGCAGCCTCCAGACAACCTTGAGAATATCTACGGAGCAGCTACAGGGCACACTCAAGCTGGGGATGGAGCTGGGGCACCTCCTCTTGCATACCCTCTGAGTCACTCCCACTCCAGGCCCTCGTCCCGGGCTCATGTGGCCCACCGGCCCTGTGAGAGCCCTGCCACCACCCTGTGGGCCCAACATGACCCCGCTAGCCTGGGAACCAACATCCTGCTGGTCCCCGCTGCCCCTCCGGTCCTTGCCCCACTGCGAGAGCCCAGTGCCGAGGTCATCCAGCCCCCCGAGGATGGCTCCTTGGACCTTCAGCCCCCTCAACGTGCCCCTCCGCCCTCCCAGCACCCCTCGGAGAACCTGGAGAACCCTCCTAAGGTGAGTGAGGGGGACACGTCTGACTCGCAGCCCAATCTGGGCTATGCCTCTCTCCTGGTGTCTGAATCGCTCCACCAGCCCGTGTTGATTGCCCCACCCACCTCCAATTACAGCGTGATTCCTCCCAGTAACCCTGCACTCGCAGCCAATCAGGTCAGCCCCAGGGAGGTCACAGTACCTGTGAGGCCACCCTCACAGGCTCAAGGGGCCAGTGCCGCACAGCCCGGTCCTCCCTTGAGCTCCAATCAGAACCCATTATTTGCCCCTACACCAATGAGCTTCAGCGTCGCCTCTAGTCAGAGCCCTCTCAATCTTGTTCGGGATGACAGGGAAGGGGTTAAACCAGAGATCACGCCCCCACCATCCCAGTCCCAGCCTGCTCGCTCCCCTCTCTCAAAGGTCCAATCAACGTGCAGAAACAACCATTCTTCTCTACCTGTTAATTTGCAGGCTCCTCTTCCTGCTGCTCCTGGTGCCGGCAATTATAATCAGCTCTCAAATTACGAGCTGCTTGATTTTTCTATGCACCAATCTCAGATCCCAAACCAAGCCGCAGGGCTGCCACCTCTCTCCCTCCAGCAGGGCCCGCCCCTCGCGAGTAACGCTCCTGGGTTTTACCTGCAGGTCACCAAAGATGCTCAGCAGGTGAGTAGAGGCAATGGGGACGCCTCCACAGCACAGATGCCTGCCGATCCCATGCCCCCCCCAGTGGCCCCAAACACCCAACAACCACCCTCTGAGCCACCCATGGTGCCACAGCCTGGGCACCAAGGCCAAGGAGATGACCCTGCAGCCCCTCTCAGTGGAGCACCACCACCGCAAGGGCAGTACCCAACCCCGATGCAGGGTCCTGTCACAGGGAATGCACCCACCCCCTCTGTGGCTTATCCTGGGCCTCGGGGACATGTGCCTCTAGCCAACCCTCATACACCAGGAACCGGGGTTCCTTCAGCCCAGCCAGCCCCTACAGACCCACCGCGACCTCCCTCGTCTCTGGGAAGCCAGCTGGGGTACGGCCCACCTCCCCCAGGGCAGGTGTATGGGGGATACTACGGAGGTGCCTACCCGGAGTACCCAGATGGCAGAGGATCATATCTTCCTGCTCAGTACCCACCTGCACCTGTGGACCCCAGAGCACAGCAGTATTATCAGGTACACATACTCACAAGTCTATCAGTGTTGCTTGCAGCAGGTTATATGTTGAATCACAGGTCTAGGATATCTGGTTCTCTTGAGACCGTATATTTCACAAACTATTGTGGAGTGACGCTACAGTATTTGTACGGTTTAATTTGCCTGTGGGATGTAATGGAGTTTAGGGCGGGGGAGTACTCTGTAGGCCTGGGTGATATAGCCTAAAAATCTTCTTTTTTTTTTTTCAAATTTTATGAGCGATTCACAATATATATCTACATTTTTCGTTTTCTCTAAATAAGATTTCTTGTACAAATAAACGTTAAGTACACTGCATTTCATAACACATCATATGCAGTAGATCTATAGAGATGAGATGATGACTTGGAATAAAATAATAGTCATCAAATAACAAATAAAATGTACACAACTGAATTATTTTATTAAAGTAATGTGAATTAATTATGGTAAATAAGTGATAAGCGGTAATGGCACTTTTATTCATTGTTTTATTCTGTTACAGCATTCAAGCCACATAATGCATAGTGCATTTAATGTTAAGTTTTATCGAAATTGAAAATGTTATTTTTTTAAATAATCGAACCGAAACCGAACCTACCTCAAAAAGAACTAATCGCTCAGCACTAATATTTACAAAAGGAATACTTTTGCCAAATTGGATTTTCTGAACATTCTCACCAAGTTCCTCCATTAGGCAAACCATTAACAGGATTACATTGCCTATTGTGTAATAAAGATAACCTTTGACATTGAACAGCTACAGTGCTGCTCTTTATGTACACCCATTTAGCATCGTTCATACCCTCTAGTCTAAAGCCTTAGACCCACCCATCTCTTAAAGAATTCACATTGTAAGTACTTAAAAAACAAAGAAAAGATTTCAACATTAAAATATTTTATTAACTAAAGGTAGTAGCCACAATTAGGAAAAACTTTAAAAAACATAAAGGCTTAGGTAAAAACACTACCTAGGCCTGTATCATATAATTATCTGAGTGACTTTGGTTCAGGTGATGATATGAACAAAGGAATCTAGCCTGAGAGCATATTTCTGTCCAGCCCTTTAGAGCATTACAATGTAAAGTCCTGATCTTCTCAAAAATATACGGTACTGCACAAAAATACAGTGCATTTGGAAAGTACTCAGTACTTTTAACACAATTTGTTACATTGTAGCCTTATTCTAAAATGTATTAAATCATGTTTTTCCTAATTAATCTATACCCAATACCCCATAATGACAAAGCAAAAACAGGTTTTTAAAAATGTTTGCAAATGAATAAAAAAATGTACATGAATAAACATTTACATAATTATTCAGACACTTTACACAGTACTTTGTTGAAGCACCTTTGGCAGCGATTATAGCCTCGAGTCTTCTTGGGTATGACGCTACAAGCTTGGCACACCTGTATTTGGGGCGTTACCCATTCTAATCTGCATATCCTCTCAAGTTCTGTCAGGTTGGCTGGGGAGCGTTGCTGCACAGCTATTTTCAGGTCTCTCCAGAGATGTTCGATGGAGTCCTGGCTCTGGCTGGTACCACTCAAGGACATTGAGACCTGTTCCGAAACCACTCCTGCATTGTCTTGGCTGTGTGCTTAAGGTCATTGTCCTGTTGGTAGGTGAACCTTCGCCCCAGTTTGAGGTCCTGAGCTCTAAGGAGCAGGTTTTTATCAAGGATCTATCTTACCTTTGCTCCGTTCATCTTTTCCTTGATCCTGACTACTCTCCCAGTCCCTACCGCTGAAAAACATCCCCACATCATGATGCCGTCACCACCATGCTTCGGCGTAGGGATGGTGCCAGGTTTCCTCCATTCGTGACGCTTGGCATTCAGGCCAAGGAGTTAAATCTTATTTTCATCAGACCAGAAAATATTGTTTCTCATGGTCTGAGAGTTCTTCAGGTGCCTTTTGGCAAACTCCAAGCGGTCTGTCATGTGCCTTTTACTGAGGAGTGGCTTTCGTCTGGCCACTTTACCCTAAAAGCCTGACTGGTGGAGTGCTGCAGAGATGTTTGTCCTTCTGGGAGGTTCTCCCATCTCCACAGAGCAACTCTGGAGCTCTGTCAAAGTGACCATCAGGTTCTTGGTCACCTCCCTGACCGAGGCCCTTCTCCCCGATTGCTCAGTTTGGCCGGGCAGCCAGCTCTAGGAAGAGTTTTGGTGGTTCCAAGCTTCTTCCATTTAAGAGTGATGGAGGCCACCGTGTTCTTGGGGGCCTTCTATACTGAAGAAATGTTTTGGTACCCTTCCCCAGAGCTGTGCCTCGACACAATCCTGTCTCAGATCTCTACAGACAATTCCTTTGAACTCATGGCCTGGTGTTTGCTCTGACATGCGCTGTGAACTGTGGGATATATATAACACACACACACACACACACACACACACACATACAGAGGTGTGTGCCTTTCCAAATCATGTCCAATCAATTAAATGTACCACAGGTGGACTTCAATCAAATTGTAGAAACATCCAGGATGATCAATGGGAAAAGGATGCACCTGAACTCAATTCCGAGTGTCATTGCAAAGGGTCTGAATACTTCTGTAAATAAGATATTTCTGTTTTTATTGTTAATGCATATACAAAAAATTCTAAACTGTTTTTGCTTTGTCTTTATGGGGTATTATGTGTAGATTAATGAGGATGTTTGAAATAAATATTAGTATAAAGCGTAACGTAACAAATTGTGGAAAAAGTCAAGGGGTCTGAATACTTTTCAAATGCACTGTATCAACACAACAGGAAATGGTTTGATCTCACGTTTCATGAGCTGAAAGAAAATATCACAGAAATGTTCTGTATGCACAAAAAGCTTATTTCTCTCAAATGATGTGCACAAATTTGTTTACATCCTTGTTAGTTAGCATTTCTCATTTGCCAAGACAATCCTTCCATGCATGCTTCAGTTTTGCTTGCCTCGAAGCGAGCATAGAAGTAATTTAGCTCGTCTGGTTGGCTCGTGTCACTGGGCAGCTCGCGGTGGTGCTTCCCTTTTGTAGTCTAATAGTTTGCAAGCCCTGCCACATCCAACCTGCCCCAGTGCCTGTGTAGTACAATTCAATTTTAGTCCTGTATTGATGGTTTGCCTGTTTGTTGGAGGGTGTAGCGGGATTTCTTATAAGCTTCCGGGTTAGAGTCCCGCTGCTTGGAAGAGGCAGCTGTACCCTTTACCTCAGTGTGGATGTTGCCTGTAATCCAGTTGGTTGGGGGTATGTACGTGTGGTCACTGTGGGAATAACGTTATCAATGCACTTATTGATGAAGCCAGTGACTGATGTGGTGTACTTCTCAATGCCATTGGAGGATTCCCGGAACATATTACAGTCTGTGGTAGCAAAACAGTCCTGTAGCTTAGCATCTGCATCATCTGACCACTTCCTTATTGAGTGAGTCACTGGTGCTTCCTGCATAAGTTTTTGCTTCTAAGTGGGAATCAGGAGGATAGAATTATGGTCAGATTTGCCAAATGGAGAGTGAGGGAGAGCTTTGTATGCGTCTCTGTTTGTGGCATAAAGGTGGTTTAGAGTGTGTGTTTCCCCCCCCCCCCCCCCCCCCCCCCCTCTGGTTGCACATTTTAACATGCTGGTAGAAGGTAAAACGGATTTAAGTTTCCCTGCATTAAAGACCCCAGCCACTAGGATCCCCACCTCTGGATGAGTTTTTTCCTGTTTACTTATGGTCTTATACAGTATGGTCTTAGTGGCAGCATCAGTTTATGGTGGTAAATAGACAGCTATGAAAAATATAGTTAAAAACTGTCTAGGTAAATAGTGTGGTCTACAGCTTATCATGAGATACTCTACCTCAGGCGAGCAAAACCTTGAGACTTCCTTAATATTAGACTTTGTGCACAGACCACCATCCCTGGTCTTACCGGAGGCAACTGTTCTATCTTGCTGATGCAGCGTAAACCCCACCACCTGTATGTTATCCATGTCGTTGTTCAGCCACGACTTGATGAAACATAAGATATTACAGTTTTTAATGTCCCGTTGGTAGGATATTCGTGGACGTAACTCATCTATTTTGTTGGCTAATAGGACTGATGGTAGAGGCAGATTACCCACTCGCCGTCGGATCCTTACAAGGCACCCCGAACTACGTCCCTGATATGTCTCTTTCTCATGGGAATGACAGGGATTTGGGCCTTGTCGGATGTCTGATGTAAATATTTCGCATCCGACTTGTTAAAGAAAAAATCTTTGTCCAGTACGTGAGTAATCGCTGCCCTGATATCCAGAAGCACTTTTCGGTCATATGAGACTGTGGCAGAAACATTACGTACAAAATAAGTTGCGAAAAAAACACACACAATAAATAGCACAGTAAAACGGCAGCCATCTCAACCGGCGCCATGTCATACCAGGAAGATGATAAAACTGTAGGTTTGCACAACCGAAGAATTTCTGCACAAACTGTCAGGAATTGTCTCAGGGAAGCTCATCTGCATGCTCATTGTCCTCACCAGGGTCTTAACCTGACTGCAGTTTGGCGTCATAACTGACTTCAGTGGGCAAATGCTCACCTTCGATGACCACAGGCATGCTAGAGAAGTGTGCTCTTCCCAGTTTCAACTGTACTGGACAGATTGCAGGCGTTGTTGTCCAGCGGTTTGCTGATGTTAACGGTTATGGTATGGGCAGGCATAACCTATGGACAATGTACACCATTTTATCGTGACGAGATCCTAAGGCCCATTGTCATGCCATTTATCCGCTGCCATAACCTCATGTTTCAGCATGATAATGCATGGCCCCATGTCTCAAGGTTCTTGACACAAATCCTGGAAGCTGAAAATGTCCAGTTCTTCCATGGCCTGCATACTCACCTGACGTCACCCATTAAGCAGGTTTGGGATGCTCTGGCACAACCTGTACGACAGCGCGTTCCAGTTCGCACCAATATCCAGCAGGCTACAGACAATAGAAGCTGTAAAGGATGAAATCAAACAAAAATAGACCAAGTATTGAAACTTTGCATGACAAAATAACATTTATTGACCCCCAACTTCAAGCAATAAGCTAAAAGTACAAAGACAAAATACCTGTAATGTTTCTTGTTCTCCCTCGCTCATCTCCTACTTGTGGTGACAGCAGGTTTATGCTGAAAGACAAATTCCAGAAAAATAGGTTAAAACAATTAATTAATCCCCTATAGCTTGTTGTTGCCTGTTGACTGCTACAACTGTACTAAAATGCCCTTTACACACCAGTGGAGGTTAGTTTGAGGCGCTATACGAGGAAGGGCTCATTGTAACGTCTGGAATGGAATAAATGGAACAGAGGAAAAAAGTGGTTTCCGTGTGTTTGACAACGTTCCTTTTTTTCCATTCCTGACAATTAATTGAGTCCGTTCTCTTATACCTCCTCCCACCGGCCTCCTCTGGTACACACTCAACCTGCTTCAACCAAACAACCATCAATACTGAACGAAAATATAAACGCAACAATTTCAAAGATTTTACTGAGTTACAGTTCATATAAGGAAATCAGTCAATTTAAATAAATAAATTAGGCCCTAATCTATGGGGCGCAGCCATTATAACATGCATGAAAATGACACGTATATATATATATATATATATATATATATATGTATATGTATATGTATGTATATGTATATGTGTATGTGTATATGTATATGTGTATATATATGTATATGTATATGTGTATATATATGTATATGTATATGTGTATATATATGTATATGTATATGTGTATATATATATATGTATATATATATGTATATATATATGTATGTATATGTATATATATATATATATATGTATGTATGTGTTGCCAAAAAAATTATTGCTAAATGTTGAATTAATATGGAAATGACTAAAAGTAACTCCACTACAGAATAACTGTTATTCTTGGGAGGGGATAGGCCCACCCACCTGGGAGCCAGGCCCACCCATTTGGAAGCCGGAACCAGGCCCAGCCAATCAGAATGAGTTTTTTTCCCCCACTAAAGGGCTTTATTACAGATATAAATTCTCCTCAATTACATTAGCTGTCCAGATGTGGAGGTCCTGGGCTGGCGTTACATGTGGTTGTGAGGCCGGTTGAACGTACTGCCAAATTCTCAAAAACAATGTTGGAGGCGGCTTATTGTAAAGAAATTAACATCTGGCAACCGCTCTGGTGGACATGCCTGCAGTCAGCATGCCAATCTGTGGCGTTGTGTGACAAAACTGCACATTTTAGAGTGGCTTTTTATTGTCCGCAGCCCTATGTGCACCTGTGTAATGATCATGCTGTTTAATCAGCTTCTTGTCAGGTGGATGGTTTATCTTGGCAAAGGAGAAATGTGCACTAACAGGGATGTAAACAAGTTTGTGCACTATATGAGAGAGCTTTTTGTGCATATGGAACATTTCTGGATCCTTTTATTTCAGCTCATGAAACATGGAACCAACACTACATGAAGCGTTTTAAATTTTTGTTCAGTATATATTTAGCTTCATATTTACTAGCTGGCTAGATGTAAATGGTTTTCAGCTAGCTAGCCAGCTAATTGAATGTGCAAAAAAACCGAGCCTAGCTGGCATACATACGCAGCACGTGAGTTTAAAGTTTTGGGAAGATAATTTTCACCAAAATGCACCTTTTTTATAGTAAAAGCATTACATGCAAAATCACATTTGTGGTCACTTTTGAGAATGTCCCGGACTATGTTTGGAAGATTTATTTCTTGCACAGAATAGAATGTCAACTTTTGTACTATGGGGAATATTAGGTTGACATAGGCTAGTGCTTTTGCTGTTTGTTAGGCTAGCTAGCTAACAATACAAAAAAAGTAAATGTGAACAGTTCTAATATCTTCAGTATGCGCCTCAGAATTGGATTAGGCCACGCATAGTTGCGTCCCCGATGTGTCTTAACTTGTAGCCTGTGAAAAAGACCGGATCACGTGACTGAGAACCATGTGAGTGAGAGGTGCTTTGGCATGCAGCGGGGAGAAGGGAATTATAATTATTATATGCAGCCCAAGGGCACAACTGCAAAAAACATTGATTCTTTAGGGGTTTATGGCCACACAAAGGGGATGCAGCTTGGAAATTTGAGCCATTATCAAGTGCTTGTCAATTGTGAATGAGAGATATAGCCCAACATTTGTATCACAACTACAGTTGCATAAATTACTCTAAATTAAACAAATAAGAGTCACTGTTTCTTTGTTAACCGCTCAACACAGAATAGCCGCATGTCCGCACTCCCTCAAATCGTTTGTAGAAAATATCCTTTCTATTTTATTCAGCTGGGTTCAATTATATTCTTCATATTATAAAATAGTATAAAATAATGCCACGTAATTCTAAGAAAATCTTGTCTGCTAAATGAACTCATATAGTCATATAAGAGCCTAATATAAGGACAACGCAGAGTATGCTATTCTGTTCTTCTGAAAGACTACATTTTCTTCATGTTTCTTCAGACCTATCTAAAATAAATAATGGATTTATTGTGATGGTGTAGGCTATATTGCATGGTTTTATTAGACTTTTTAGAATGTAGATGTTCCAAAGGTCTGCATCAGTGGCTTGTGTGGAAGCCAGGATATGCAAAATGTGTTTAATTAACGATCAATTACTGTGAGACAGGCAGTTATTTGCTTGACAATCACCGGCTGACACAATTTCAACCCCACTCCCATCACACTCCCTCCATGCTTCATGATGTGGACAACACATGTGGAGATAATCCGTTCACCTACTCTGCATCTCATAAAGACCAAAAAATCTCACATTTGGACTCATCAGACCAAAGGAAAGATTTCCACTGGTCTAATGTCCATTGCTTGTGTTTCTTTGCCAAAGCAAGTCTCTTCTTATTATTGGTGTCCTTTTAGTAGTGGTTTCTTTGCAGAAATTTGATCATGAAGGCCTGATTCACGTCATCTCCTCTGAACAGTTGATGTTGAGATGTGTCTGTTACTTAAACTATGTGAAGCATTTATTTGGGCTGCATTCTGAGGTGCAGTTAATTCTCATCCTCAGCAGCACAGGTAACTCTGGGTCTTCCATTCATGTGTCGGACCTCATGAGAGCCAGTTTCATCATACAGTGGTTCCTTCTTCAAACGCTGTGAGCTTATACCGCGGGACTTAGAGGTACCCAGCATCAGGGCTTCATTGCTCCAGACCACCGCAAGGGGGAGTTGGAGCACTCATTATGCATTTGGGTCCCAAGGTTTTTATATAACCAATCATATTGAGTGGTTCCAATGACGATTTTGATGCGAGCCACCTGTCGCTGGTGACTTTCTTCAGCGAAGAGGGCTGACAACATGGTGGACGCTAAGTTAAGTAATTATAACGTCATAACAAGTCAAGAAAAACATTTCCAGTTGAAAGGAATATGTTACAGACAAACGATTGTGCATATTTTGTTGTCATCAAGTTCATTTATGAAAATCTATATTTAGCAAGTTTTTTTGTTTCTTTTTGTTCAGTCATATCCAATACCAGGTGTATCAAACTCCATTCTTTGAATGATGCTGTGTCTGCATGTATGTATTACAATTATACACTTCAACAGTGTTTACCACTCCTGCTCCTGGGACATCAATGATTACACATTGTAACTATGCAATAGATGGAACATGATTTAAGTAAAGGCTGATTTGTAATTCATATATACAGAATAAAAAACAGTAGCCACGAGAATGACACGTGGAAGAGAGCAGGAACGAGATGGGAGTAACAATCTAGGCTATTTGCTCTGAGACGGGCATAATATTGTAATGAAACAAGCAGGGAGCAGGTTTCGAGCCCTCAACATTCCAGCCCGAAGTCCAGCATGCTATCGACTGTGCCCAAATGTATTAATTGGGGTTGAGGCCGATTGTGGCTAAAAACACTTTATCAATTGGAATATTTAACATGTGGAAAGGGGAAAAAAATTCTTACTAGTTTTTCACAAGTGTAGCAGGATGGGCTATTAGCTGAATAGACTATTCAACTAAAGAATTGTCTCATAGCCGAGCTAGGTGTGTGTGACCCCCCCCCCCCCCAAGACAACAAGAGGGCGTAATTGGAGTCTATTTCTTCGGAGCCAAAACCTAAATAAAGTAACTAAGTCTACCTCAGCCAGCTATGAGGCTAAACAGTAGGATTAGGGAGTAGGATTTTTTTATTTTATTAGACCGACTTACAATTCCAACCGGTCTCCCGTCCGCATGGCACAGGGATTCTTTAGCTATAAATAGCCCAGTACTGTACTGCCGACCGTCACGTTGTACAGCGCCATATTTTCCGTTCCATCCTAACAGAAACCCAGAGGGTTTCAAATTAATTAAGCAAGTACCAGTCAAAAGTTTGGACACCTACTCATTCCAGGATTTTTCTATATTTTTACTATTTTCTACATTAGTATTATTCTACAAAGACATCACAACTGTAGCAGGTGTAGCCATCATGCAAATGTTTTCTATTAGCAGGACAATAGACTATGACCCGGCTACTGTTGTGAAAATTCCTCAACTTGCAATGTTTTCGATGCTTATGTACTCTATAGTGTTACATTTCTAACTCAAAACAGCAGTACAGTATTTATTCATAAACATCTTTATGCTTTTGTTAATACAATTATGAGAAAAGACTTTCAAATGCGAATGTTTATATTAACTAGATTTTAGTCACTTTTCCACCCAGCTCCACGACCACAGGTAAAACCTTGCTGAGATTATCAATGTATTTGTTACGTTGTTGTATCGTCAATTTCTCTAGCCAAAACATCTTGATGGCCTTGACTAGTTCATCTTTGCCTGTCGGCTTGGCACAGTTATGGATGAATGTTTTCAGTTGATGCCAAACAAGTTCTATCGGGTTTAAATCAGGAGACCTACGTGTAGCTATTTCCTCCAAGGCAATCAAACAAGCTAACCGTCAGTAGAGACAGTAGAGTCACAATTCAACGGCTCAGACACAAGACTTTTATGTGGCAGGGTCTACAATCACAGACTTCAAAAAGAAAACCAGACCCGTCGCGGACCCCGATGTCTGGGAGCAAGACAAACTTAACAACTTCTTTGCTCGCTTTGAGGACAATAGTGCCACCAACATGGCCCGCTACCAAAACCTGCAGGCTATCCTTCACCGCAGCCAACGTGAGTAAAACATTTAAACGTGTTAACCCTCGCAAGGCTGCCGGCCCAGACGGCATCCCGAGCCGCGTCCTCAGAGCATGCGCAGATCAGCTGGCTGGTGTGTTTATGGGCATATTCAATCAATCCCTGTCCCAGTCTGCTGTTCCCACATTCTTCAAGAGGGCCACCATTGTTCCTGTTCCCAATAATGCAAAGTTGTAACTGAACTAAATGACTATCGCCCCGCAGCACTCACTTCTGTCATCATGAAGTGCTTTGAGAGACTATTCAAGGATCATCTCACCTCCACACTACCTGACACCCTAGACCCACTCCAATTTGCTTACCATCCCAATAGGTCCACAGATGACGCAATCACACTGCACACTGCCCTAACCCATCTGGACAAGAGGAAACTGGGTCCTGGACTTTCTGACGGGACGCCCCCAGGTGGTGAGGGTAGGCAACATCTCCACCCCGCTGATCCTCAACACTGGGGCCCCACAAGGGTGCGTTCTCATGACCCATGACTGCGTGGCCAAGCACGCCTCCAACTCAATCATCAAGTTTGCAAACAACACAACAGTGGTAGGCTTGATTACTAACAACGACGAGACGGCCTACAGGGAGGAGGTGAGGGCCCTCGGAGTGTGGTGTCAGGAAAATAACCTCACACTCAAGGTCAACAAAACTAAGGAGATGATTGTGAACTTCAGGAAACAGCAGAGGGCGCCCCCTCCATCCACATCGATGGGACAGTAGTGGAGAGGGAAGGAAGTTTTAAGTTCCTCGGCGTACACATCACGGACAAACTGAAATGGTCCACCCACACAGACAGCATGGTGAAGAAGGCGCAACAGCACCTCTTCAACCTTAGGAGGCTGAAGAAATTTGGCTTGTCACCAAAAACACTCAAACTTTTACAGATGCACAATCGAGGGCATCCTGTATCACCACCTGGTACGGCAACTGCACAACCATAAGGCTCTCCAGTGGGCAGTGAGGTCTGCACAACGCATCACCGGGGGCAAAATACCTGCCCTCCAGGACACCTACACCACCCGATGTCACAGGAAGGCCAAAAAGATCATCAAGGACAACAACCACCCGAGCCACTACCTGTTCACCACGCTATCATCCAGAAGGTGAGGTCAGTACAGGTGCAACAAAGCTGGGACCGAGAGACCGAAAAACAGCTTCTATCTCAGACTGTTAAACTGCCATCACTAACATTGGGTGGCTGCTGCTAACATACTGACTCAAATCTCTAACAACTTTAACAATTAAATATTGGATGTAAATGTATCACTAGTCACTTTAAACAATGCCACTTTATATAATGTTTACATACAAGATGAGTGAAGTAGGGTATAAACTGTACTCTATACCATCTACTGCATCTTGCCTATGTCGTTTGGCCATCGCTCGCTCATCCATATATTTATATGTACATATTCTTATTCATTCCTTTACACTTGTGTGTATAAGGTAGTTGTAGTGAAATTGCTAGTTATTGCTGCATGGTTGGAACTAGAAGCACAAGCATTTCGCTACACTCGCATTAAAATCTTCTAACCATGTCTAATCTAAAATTAGATTTGATTTAGATTTTTTTATATATAGTGTAGGCCTACCGAAGGTGTTGTAGGTCTTATTTATTTTTATTTAACCTTTATTTTACTACATAAAGGTCTACTTACTCTGCTGGCGTCTTGACCCAGTTTATGTCCTCATTTGCAATGCAAACCTGGGCAGCAGTATGTTTTGGGTCTTTGTCTGCATTTGGAGAAGAAAGAAAAATACATTTATCCTAACAGCGAAAATTAGGTACAATAATAGAAATATACATGTAAATAGGCCTAAACGTAACATAATCTTGCTATAATCCTACCTTGAAAGAAATGTTGGGTTAGCATATCTCATGTCTCTTGATTTCTTCCTCAAAGAAATCTCGTGCCATGATACCTGAAAAAGAAGGCAAGAGAGAATTATTTTGCAACACATTCCGTGAGGTGTTGGCTACAATATTTTCTGTACCTTTAGCTTTGTAAATAGCCAAACTTACCATAAAATATCAAATATGGGCCTGGTCCCTGGCGAAAATTGACCACCACCCATGGAATTTGAGCGAATGCTTGGGACTCGGCTTGCTTGACCGTTTTCCTTTTTTTTTCTGTAGCAATTTTGAGCAAATTGCTCAAGGGCCATGGTTGATTCATCTGTAAAGATAACATTATTGAATGTTTCGCCAGCTTTGATCCATGCCTGGGCCTACAGGACGCAAAGTCCTTTGTCAGACGAATCATTGGGTCAAAACTACAGAACAGTACAAAATAAGCGAACACACATGGTTAATGTTCTGATAATTAAAATATACAGTGCCTTGCGAAAGTATTCGGCCCCCTTGAACTTTGCGACCTTTTGCCACATTTCAGGCTTCAAACATAAAGATATAAAACTATTTTTTTGTGAAGAATCAACAACAAGTGGGACACAATCATGAAGTGGAACGACATTTATTGGATATTTCAAACTTTTTTAACAAATCAAAAACTGAAAAATTGGGCGTGCAAAATTATTCAGCCCCCTTAAGTTAATACTTTGTAGCGCCACCTTTTGCTGCGATTACAGCTGTAAGTCGCTTGGGGTATGTCTCTATCAGTTTTGCACATCGAGAGACTGACATTTTTTCCCATTCCTCCTTGCAAAACAGCTCGAGCTCAGTGAGGTTGGATGGAGAGCATTTGTGAACAGCAGTTTTCAGTTCTTTCCACAGATTCTCGATTGGATTCAGGTCTGGACTTTGACTTGGCCATTCTAACACCTGGATATGTTTATTATTGAACCATTCCATTGTAGATTTTGCTTTATGTTTTGGATCATTGTCTTGTTGGAAGACAAATCTCCGTCCCAGTCTCAGGTCTTTTGCAGACTCCATCAGGTTTTCTTCCAGAATGGTCCTGTATTTGGCTCCATCCATCTTCCCATCAATTTCATCTTCCCTGTCCCTGCTGAAGAAAAGCAGGCCCAAACCATGATGCTGCCACCACCATGTTTGACAGTTGGGATGGTGTGTTCAGCTGTGTTGCTTTTACGCCAAACATAACGTTTTGCATTGTTGCCAAAAAGTTCAATTTTGGTTTCATCTGACCAGAGCACCTTCTTCCACATGTTTGGTGTGTCTCCCAGGTGGCTTGTGGCAAACTTTAAGCAAAACTTTTTATGGATATCTTTAAGAAATGGCTTTCTTCTTGCCACTCTTCCATAAAGGCCAGATTTGTGCAATATACGACTGATTGTTGTCCTATGGACAGAGTCTCCCACCTCAGCTGTAGATCTCTGCAGTTCATCCAGAGTGATCATGGGCCTCTTGGCTGCATCTCTGATCAGTCTTCTCCTTGTATGAGCTGAAAGTTTAGAGGGACGGCCAGGTCTTGGTAGATTTGCAGTGGTCTGATACTCCTTCCATTTCAATATTATCGCTTGCACAGTGCTCCTTGGGATGTTTAAAGCTTGGGAAATCTTTTTGTATCCAAACCGGCTTTAAACTTCTTCACAACAGTATCTCGGACCTGCCTGGTGTGTTCCTTGTTCTTCATGATGCTCTCTGCGCTTTTAACGGACCTCTGAGACTATCACAGTGCAGGTGCATTTATACGGAGACTTGATTACACACAGGTGGATTGTATTTATCATCATTAGTCATTTAGGTCAACATTGGATCATTCAGAGATCCTCACTGAACTTCTGGAGAGAGTTTGCTGCACTGAAAGTAAAGGGGCTGAATAATTTTGCACGCCCAATTTTTCAGTTTTTGATTTATTAAAAAAGTTTAAATAAATGTCGTTCCACTTCATGATTGTGTCCCACTTGTTGTTGATTCTTCACAAAAAAATACAGTTTTATATCTTTATGTTTATCTATGTTTATCTTTATGTTTGAAGCCTGAAATGTGGCAAAAGGTCGCAAAGTTCAAGGGGGCCGAATACTTTCGCAAGGCACTGTATATATTTATATATAAACATTTCTTACAGGGCCTTTCCATAAGTCCACGCAAGTTTCTTCAACTGTCTTCTGACTGTAATTAGAGCGATGTTGATGTGATGTCAGCAGATTACAGATTGCCTTTGCCAATTGCTCATCATCTTCATGAATATAAGCAAGTGA
Organism: Oncorhynchus mykiss; assembly: GCF_057628025.1. Classification (NCBI taxonomy): domain Eukaryota; kingdom Metazoa; phylum Chordata; class Actinopteri; order Salmoniformes; family Salmonidae; genus Oncorhynchus; species Oncorhynchus mykiss. The sequence goes on from NC_143026.1 coordinate 48,939,323, forward strand.
TATCTGCTAAATAATCAAGTTTGGTTTCTCCATAAATAAACAATTCTAAATAACTGACGGGCTTTATTTACAAATTAGTGAGTGTCTCACCCCATGTTCAATAATTGCCTTTTTCTCACTCTAGGTTAAATGAAAACGAAATCTCCAAAATGTTGTTACTTTTTAAACAAAGCCATTTACTATTAATTAATTTAGAATGATATAAAAGCCCCTTAGAATCTGTGAGAATATCTGAGAATATCTAATGAAAAATCCACCTTAGATATTTATTTAGAGGCCTCCAATCCTCTAAATGTAATTGTTTTTTATATATAAGTTAGGCCTACCATAAGGCGAAAGGAGTCTCACTAGTGTTGAGTAATGTACTGTTCAAAATGGTGTAGTACTTATTTATTTATAGAGCATATTGAAGTTAGAAGCAAAATCTTCAATTTTTAGCACCGTTTCGTACTGCTCTGAGGCAAGCATGGGGACTGGTCTTGATAAATCAATTATTTTTTATTTTCACTTAATCTCTGGTTGGGTATTAGTTAGACAAGAATTAGAAAATTCGGGTGCAGAAATGTTATGCCCTTAGTGTAACCTTTATTTAACTAGGCAAGTCAGTTATGAACAAATTCTTATTTACAAGGACAGCCTACTCCTTCCTCCTGTTATACAAATTTCTTAATCAATCTCATATACTATTTTATTACAATAAAGGTTTTAAATTCTATGTTAATTCCAATACGGAAGACTATCAAATGCTTCTCAAAGATGTCATCTGGTGGTCAAACTAGCAATAACTTGCATTAACAGAAAAAAAGGCTGACAAATAGAAAACGTGCCACAGAATGCTACAGCAGCCCTCAAGGTGTGCCACAGTATGATGCAACTTTTTAAAGGAGGAACCACTGTAGCGCTTGATGGTTTTTGCGACTGCACTTGAAGAAACTTTCAAAGTTATTCATTTTCCGTGTTGACTGACCTTCATGTCTTAAGGTAATGATTGACTGTAGTATCTATTTGCTTATTTGAGCTTTTTCTTGTCATAATATGGACTTGGTCTTTTACCAAATAGGGTGATCTTCTGTACACAGTACCACCCCTATCTTGTATACCAACCCTAACTTGTCACAAACCAACTGATTGGCTCAAACACATTAAGAAGGAAAGAAATTCCACAAACTAACTTTCAACAAGGCACACTTGTTAATTGAAATGCATTCCAGGTGACTACCTCATGAAGCTGGTTGAGAAAATGCCAGGAGTGTGTGAAGCTGTCATCAAGGCAAAGGGTGGCTACTTGGAAGAATCTCAAATATAAAATATATTTTGATATGTTTAACACTTTTTTTTGTTACTACATGATTCCATATGTGTGTTTTCAAGGTTTTGATGTCTTCACTATTATTCTACAATGTAGAAAATAGTTTTTTTTAAATGGAATGAGGATGTGTGTCTAAACTTGTGATTGGTACTGTACATTCAAATTAATTTGAGATAGGGCTGGGCACTGTCACGTCAGCGTACTCAGATCCTGTATTTCTCACACAGGTGCTTGGTAAAACAAGACAGCCATGCTCCCATGTGCATGTCCTTCCACATTCCAATTTGACCATGTTTTTTGTCCCTCAGGATGACCCATACATGATAGCAGACCCTCGCTATGGCAGATATGAAGGAGCCAACCCAGCCTACCCCCCATACAGAGAGCCCCAGCCAGAGAGACCCAGCTCCAGAACCAGCCAGTACTCAGACAGACCCTCCTCCAGGTACTAGTGTAATTCTCCACTGACCAGTAACAGTACCCTATTACCAATGCAAACTGTGGAGAAATGTGTGCATGCGTGTTACAGCTGTACTGTTTACGTGGGTGGGTTGGATGGTAAAAATTCCCACGCACCTCCATTGACAGTTTGGGACTGGAAAAGCCTTTGTGTGTGTAGTTGCTTTAGGGCCTAACGTTTAGGTAAGTACCACCTGTAACTGTCAGTTAGTTGAAGAACCTATCGTCTGACCTTTTTGACCACCCCTCCGTGAGCTTTTGGACACTCAATCCTCCCTGTTTTCTGAATATCCCAGGCAAGGTTTCCCCCCTGAAGAATATCAGAGAGCTAACCGAAGTGCTTATGATGACTACTATGCAGAGTATTACAAAAACCAGTACGGAGGTAAGAGGAACAGTACCAACCACCAATGGCTTAGTTACATTGCGATAACTATGGTAGAAAGTTAGGTAAAACTTACAAAACCTACAATTATTACTATACATAGAAATTTACATTTGGTTATTCCTAACTTACACTGAGTGTACAAAACATTAAAAACACCTTTGTAATATTGAGTTCCACCCCATCCTGTTGCCCTCAGAACAGCCTCAATTTGTCAGGGCATGGACCTACAGTGCATTCGGAAAGTATTTTAACCTCTTGACTTTTTCCACATTTTGATACGTTACATTCTTATTCTAAAATGTATTAAATTGTTTTTTTCCCCCTCATCAATCGACACACACCCCATTATGACGAAGCAAAAACAGGTTGTTTTTTGCAAATTTTTTGTTTATTTTTAAAGAAGCTTTAATATATATTTTTTTCAATTACTTTTCCCCCCCAATTTCGTGGTATCCAATTGGTAGTTACAGCCTTGTGTCATCGCTGCCACTGCCATACGGACTCGGGAGAGGCTGACGGTCGAGAGCTGTGCGTCCTCCGGAACACAAGCCAGCTAGCACTGTGATGCAGTGCCTTAGATCACTTGGGAGGCACTGAAATATTACATTTACATATGTATTCAGACCCTTTACTCAGTACTTTGTTGAAGCACCTTTTGCAGCGATTAGAGCCTTGAGTCTTCTTCGGTATGACGCTACAAGCTTGGCACACCTGTATTGGGGGCGTTTCTCCCATTCTTCTCAAGCTCTGTCAGGTTGGAGGGGGAGCGTCGCTGCACAGCTATTTTCAGGTCTCCAGAGATGTTTGAAGTTCGGGCTCTGCCTGGGCCACTCAAGGACATTCAGAGACTCCCGAAACCATTCCTCCGTTGTCTTGGCTGTGTGCTTAGGGTTGTTGTACTGTTGGAAGGTGAACCTTTGCCCCAGTCTGAGGTCCTTAGCGCTTTAGAGCTCAGGACTAGTCTGCCAGTCTGCAGCTGAAAAAATCCCCACAGCATAATGCCTCTACCACCATACTTAACCGTAGAGATGGTGCCAGGTTTCCTCCAGACGTGGCGCTTGGCATTCAGGCCAAGGAGTTCAATCTTGGTTTCATTAGACCAGAGAATCTTGTTTCTCATGGCCTTTTGGCAAACTCCGAGCAGGCTGTCATGTGCCTTTTTCTGAGGAGTGGCTTCCGTCTGACCACTCTATCATCAAGGCCTGATTGGTGGAGTGCTGCAGAGATGGTTGTCCTTGAAGGTTCTCCCATCTCCTCTGATGAACTCTGGAGTTCTGTCAGATTGACCATCGGGTCTTGGTCAAATTTGATTTGTCACATACATGTTTAGCAGATGTTATTGTGGATGTGGTGAAATGCTTGTTTTTCTAGCTCCAACAATTCACAACAATACACACAACCTAAAACTAAAAGAATGGAATTAAGGAATATATAAATATTAGGATGAGCAATGTTGGAGTGGCATAGACTACTGTCTATGCCACTCCAACATTGCTCATCCTAATATCACATACTTGTGAGATAAGTAAAGCAAAAATATGTGAACATTATTAAAGTAAAACATTTTAGGGTCTTCCTCTGACACTGCCTGGTATAGAGGTCCTGGATGGAAGGAAGCTTGGCCCCGGTGATGTACTGGGGCCGTACGCACTACCCTCTGTAGTAGAGGTCGACCGATTTATTATTCTTTTTGATACCGATTTTATTGGAGTACCAAAAAAAGCCGATACCGATTAATCTGCCGTTTTTTAAAATATTTATATTTGAGAAACACAAGCATTTCGCCACGTCTGCTAAACATATATTTATATTTGTAATGATGACAATTACAACAATACTGAATTAACACTAACTTAATATAATACATAAGTAAAATCAATTTAGTCACATATAAATAATGAAACATGTTCAATTTGGTTTAAATAATGCGAAAACCAAGTGTTGGAGAAGAAAGTAAAAGTGCAATATGTGCCATGTAAAAAAGCTAACGTTTGAGTTCCTTGCTCAGAACATGAGAACATATGAAAGCTGGTGGTTCCTTTTAACATGAGTCTTCAATTTTCCCAGTTAAGAAGTTTTAGGTTGTCGTTATTATGGGACTATTTTTCTCTATGCCATTTGTATTTCATATATCTTTCACTATTGGATGTTCTTTTAGGCACTAGAGTATTGCCAGCCTAATCTCAGGAGTTGATAGGCTTGAAGTCCTAAACAGCGCTGTGCGTCAAGCATTGCAAAGAGCTTCTGGCAAACGCAGGAAGTTCTGTTTGAATGAATGCTTATGAGCCTGCTACTGCCAATCACCACTCAGTCAGACTGCTATATTAAATCATAGACTTAATTATAATATAATACACACATATGAGCCTTTGGTCATTTAACATGGTCAAATACGGAAACTCATTTCGAAAACAACACGTTTATTCTTTCAGTGAAATACGGAACCGTTCCGTATTTTATCTAACGGGTGGCAACCCTAAGTCTAAATATTGCTGTTACATTGCACAACCTTCAATGTTATGTCATAATTATATAAAATTCTGGCAAATTAATTACGGTCTTTGTTAAGGAAGAAATGGTCTTCACACAGTTCGCAATGAGCCAGGCGGCCCAAACTGTTGCATATTTATATATTTATTTATTTATTTTTATTTCACCTTTATTTAACCAGGTAGGCAAGTTGAGAACAAGTTCTCATTTACAATTGCGACCTGGCCAAGATAAAGCAAAGCAGCTCGACACATACAACGACACAGAGTTACACATGGAGTAAAACAAACATACAGTCAACAATACAGTATAAACAAGTCTATATACGATGTGAGCAAATGAGGTGAGATAAGGGAGGTAAAGGGGAAAAAGGCCATGGTGGCAAAGTAAATACAATATAGCAAGTAAAACACTGGAATGGTAGATTTGCAATGGGAGAATGTGCAAAGTAGAAATAAAAATAATGGGGGTGCAAAGGAGCAAAATAAATAAATAAATTAAATACAGTAGGGAAAGAGGTAGTAGTTTGGGCTAAATTATAGGTGGGCTATGTACAGGTGCAGTAATCTGTGAGCTGCTCTGACAGTTGGTGCTTAAAGCTAGTGAGGGAGATAAGTGTTTCAAGTTTCAGAGATTTTTGTAGTTCGTTCCAGTCATTGGCAGCAGAGAACTGGAAGGAGAGGCGGCCAAAGAAAGAATTGGTCCTGGGGGTGACTAGAGAGATATACCTGCTGGAGCGTGTGCTACAGGTGGGAGATGCAATGGTGACCAGCGAGCTGAGATAAGGGGGGACTTTACCTAGCAGGGTCTTGTAGATGACATGGAGCCAGTGGGTTTGGCGACGAGTATGAAGTGAGGGCCAGCCAACGAGAGCGTACAGGTTGCAATGGTGGGTAGTATATGGGGCTTTGGTGACAAAACGGATTGCACTGTGATAGACTGCATCCAATTTGTTGAGTAGGGTATTGGAGGCTATTTTGTAAATGACATCGCCAAAGTCGAGGATTGGTAGGATGGTCAGTTTTACAAGGGTATGTTTGGCAGCATGAGTGAAGGATGCTTTGTTGCGAAATAGGAAGCCAATTCTAGATTTAACTTTGGATTGGAGATGTTTGATATGGGTCTGGAAGGAGAGTTTACAGTCTAACCAGACACCTAAGTATTTGTAGTTGTCCACGTATTCTAAGTCAGAGCCGTCCAGAGTAGTAATGTTGGACAGGCGGGTTGGTACAGGTAGCGATCGGTTGAAGAGCATGCATTTAGTTTTACTTGTATTTAAGAGCAATTGGAGGCCACGGAAGGAGAGTTGTATGGCATTGAAGCTTGCCTGGAGGGTTGTTAACACAGTGTCCAAAGAAGGGCCAGAAGTATACAGAATGGTGTCGTCTGTGTAGAGGTGGATCAGAGACTCACCAGCAGCAAGAGCGACCTCATTGATGTATACAGAGAAGAGAGTCGGTCCAAGAATTGAACCCTGTGGCACCCCCATAGAGACTGCCAGAGGTCCGGACAGCAGACCCTCCGATTTGACACACTGAACTCTATCAGAGAAGTAGTTGGTGAACCAGGCGAGGCAATCATTTGAGAAACCAAGGCTGCCGAGTCTGCCGATGAGGATGTGGTGATTGACAGAGTCGAAAGCCTTGGCCAGATCAATGAATACGGCTGCACAGTAATGTTTCTTATCGATGGCGGTTAAGATATCATTTAGGACCTTGAGCGTGGCTGAGGTGCACCCATGACCAGCTCAGAAACCAGATTGCATAGCAGAGAAGGTATGGTGAGATTCGAAATGGTCGGTAATCTGTTTGTTGACTTGGCTTTCGAAGACCTTAGAAAGGCATGGTAGGATAGATATAGGTCTGTAGCAGTTTGGTCAAGAGTGTCACCCCCTTTGAAGAGGGGGATGACCGCAGCTGCTTTCCAATCTTTGGGAATCTCAGACGACACGAAAGAGAGGTTGAACAGGCTAGTAATAGGGGTGGCAACAATTTTGGCAGATAATTTTAGAAAGAAAGGATCCAGATTGTCTAGCCCGGCTGATTTGTAGGGGTCCAGATACCCATATGTCCATATACCCTGACGCAAGATGCGCTTTTGTTAAATAATCACCCGTTTGGCGAAGTCGGCTGTGATTCAATGATAAATGAATAGGCACCGCATTGATTATATGCAACGCAGGACAAGCTAGTTAAACTACTAATGTCATCAACCATGTGTAGTTAACTAGTGATCATGTTTTGATGTTTTTTTAAATATAAGATAAGTTTAATGCTAGTTAGCAACTTACCTTGGCTACTTGCTGCACTCGCGTAACATGTGTTCGGCCTGCAGTTTCCTCGTGGATTTGCAATGGAATCGGCCATAATTGGCGTCCAAAAATGCAGATTACCGATGGTTATGAACTTGAAATCGGCTCTAATTAATCGGCCATTCCAATGAATCGGTTGACCTCTACTCTGTAGTGCCTTGCGGTCGGAGGCCAAGCAGTTGCCATACCAGGCAGTGATGCAACCTGTCAGGATGCTCTCGATGGTGCAGCTGTAGAACCTTTCGAGGATCTGAGGACCCATGCTAAATCTAGGTCTCCTGAGGGGGAATAGGTTTTGTCATGCCATCTTTCACGACTGGTGTGCTTTGACCGTTGTTTGTTTGTTTGGTGATGTGGATGCCAAGGAACTTGAAGCTCTCAACCTGCTGCACTACAGCTTGTCGATGAGAATGGGGGTGTGCTCAGTCCTCCTTTTCCTTTAGTCCACGATCATCTCCTTTGTCTTGATCCCGTTGAGGGAGAGGTTGTTGTCCTGGCACCACACGGTCAGGTCTCTGACAACCTCCCTATAGGTTGTCTCACTGTTGTCGTGATCAGGCCTACCACTGGTGTTGGAGTCGTACCTGGCCGTACAGTTATGAGTGAACAGAGAACAGGAGGGGTCTGAGCACGCAACCCTGAGGGGCCCCTATGTTGAGGATGAGCGTGGCGGATGTGTTGTTACCTGCCCTTCTAGTCTACCATTATTGAAATGGCCAGTGATTTCAAGTATGTATATGTGGCAGCAGGCTCTAAGGTGCAGGGTTACGTAACTGGGTGGACGTTGCCTAGTGATGGCTATTTAAGTCTGATGGCCTTGAGAAAGATGTTTTTCAGTCTCTTGGTCCCAGCTTTGAAGCACCTGTACCTACCCCTGGATGATAGCGGGGTGAACAGGCAGTGGCTTGGGTGGTTTTGCACTTGATGATCTTTTTGACCTTCCTGTGACATCAGGTGCTGTAGGTGTACTGGAGGGCAGGTAGTTTTCCCCCGATGATGCGTTGGGTAGACCGCACCACCCTCTGGGGAGGTTTGCGGTTGCGGGCTGTGCAGTTGCCGTACCAGTCGGTGATACAGCCCGACAGGATGTATTCACCTGTAAAAGTTTGAGGGTCTTATGTGCCAAGCCAAATTTCTTCAGCCTCCTGAGGTTGAAGAGGCACAGTTGCGCCTTCACCACGCTGTCTGTGTGGGTGGACCATTTCAGATCGGCAGTGATGTGTATGCGGAGGAACTTGAGTCTTTCCACCTGCTTCACTGTGGATGTGGATAGGGGCGTGCTTACTTCTGCTGTTTCCTGAAGTCCACGATCAGCTCCTTTTTGTTTTGTCGACATTGAGTGAGAGGTTATTTTCCTGGTACCACATTCCCAGGGCCCTCACCTCTCTTACCGCCCCGTAGCACTCACGTCGGTAGCCATGAAGTGCTTTGAAAGGCTGGTCATGGCTCACATCAACAGTATCCTCCGGGATACACTAGGGCCAATCCAATTCGCATCCCACCGCAACAGATCCACAGATGACACAATCTCAGTCGCACTCCACACTGCCCTTTCCCACCTGGACAAAAGGAACACCTATGTGAGAATGCTGTTCCTTGACTACAGCTCAGTGTTCAACATCATAGTGCCAACGAAGCTCATCACTAAGCTAAGGACACTGGGACTGAACACCAGCCTCTGCAAATGGATCCTGGACTTCTTGACGGGCCGCCCCCAGGTGGTAAGGGTAGGCAACAACACGTCTGCCACGCTGATCCTGACACTGGGGCCCCTCGGGTGTGTACTTAGTCCTCTCCTGTACTCCCTATTCACCCACTACTGCGTGGCCAAGCACGAATCAAATCAAAGTTTATTTGTCACGTGCGCCTAGTACAACAGGTATAGACGTCAGTGAAATGCTTACTTACTCCAACACCATTAAGTTTGCTGACAACACAACAGTGGTAGGCCTTATCACAGAAAATGATGAGACAGCCTATAGGGAGGAGGTCTAAGACCTGGCAGTGTGGTGCCAGGACTACAACCTCTCCCTCGACGTGAGCAAGACAAAGGAGCTGGTCGTGGACTACAAGAGAAGGCGGGCCGAACATGCCCTCATTAACATTGGCTGGGCTGTAGTTGAGCGGGTCAAGAGTTTCAAGTTCCTTGGTGTCCACATCACCAACAAACTATCATGGTCCAAACACACCAAGACAAGTCGTGAAGAGGACACGACAACCTACCCAAAAAGATTTGGCATGGGTCTTCAGGTCCTCAAAGTTCTACAGCTGCACGATCGAGAGCATCCTGACAGGTTGCATCACTGCCTGGAATGGCAACTGCTCGGCCTCCAACCACAAGGCGCTACAGAGGGTAGTGCATACGGCCCATACATCGCTGGGGCCAAGCTTCCTGCCATCCAGGACCTACATAATAGATGGTGTCAGAGGAAAGCCCATAAAATTGTCAGACTCCGGGCACCCATTTTCTCTGCTACCGCACGGCAAGCAGTATCGGAGTGCCAAGTCTAGGCCCAAAAGGATCCTTAACCTGCCTGGGAACGGGGAACCCCTCGCCAACAGCCAGTGAAATTACAGGGTGCCAAATTCAAACAAGAAATCTCATAAATACATTTCTCAAACATACAACTATTAGGCACCATTTTAAAGATAAAATTATCTTTAATCTAGCCACAGTGTATGATTTCAAAAGGCTTTACAGCGAAAGCTCCACAAACGATTGTTCGGTCACCACCAAGTCACAGAAAAACACAGCCATTTTTCCAGCCAAAAAGAGTTGTCACAAAAAGCAGAAATATAGATTAAATTAATCACTAACTTTTGATGATCTTCATCAGATGACACTCATAGGACTTCATGTTACACAAAACATGTATGTTTTGTTCGATGAAGTGAATATTTATATCCAAAAATCTCCTTTTACATTGACGTGGTATGTTCAGTAGTTCCAGAACATGCTGTGATTTTGCAGAGAGCCACATCAATTCACAGAAATACGCATAATAAATATTGATAATAGATACAACTATTATACGTGGAACTTTAGATAAACTTCTCCTTAAATCAACCGCTGTGTCAGATTTCAAAAAAACTTTACGGAAAAAGCATACCATGCAATAATCTGAGTACGGCGGTCAGAGCCCAAAGCAGCCAAAGAAATATCTGCCATGTTGTGTAGTCAACATCAGTCAGAAATAGCATTATAAATATTCACTTACCTTTGATGATCTTCATCAGAATGCACTCCCAGGAATCCCAGTTCCACAATAAATGTTTTGATTTGTTCGATAAAGTTAATAATTTGTCTAAACACCTTCTGTTAGCGCGTTTCGTAAACAAATCGAAACTCACGAGGCACGGGCAAGTCCAGCGCAAAGGTCGGACGAAAATCCCAAAAAGTTGCTGGTCGTAGAAACATATCAAACGATGTATAAAATCAATCTTTATGATGTTTTTATCATAAATCTTCAATAATGTCCCAAACGGAGAATTCCTTTGTCTGTAGAAAAGCAATGGAACGAGAGGTAACTTTCTCATGACCGCGTGTCACAAGCCCGTGGCTCTCTGCCAGACCTCTGACTAATTCCCCTCTCATTCAGCACCCCTTCACAGGAGAAGCCTGAAACAATGTTCTAAAGACTGTTGACATCTAGTGGATGCCTTAGGAAGTGCAACATGACCAATATCCCACTATCTTCAATAGGGGCTGAAAAACTGAAAAACTTGAAAAACTACAAACCTCAGATTTCCCACTTCCTGGATGGATTTTTTTCTCAGGTTTTTGCCTGCCATATGAGTTATGTTATACTCAGACATCATTCAAACAGTTTTAGAAACTTCAGAGTGTTTTCTATCCAAAACTACGTATAATATGCATATATTAGCATCTGGGACTGAGTAGGAGGTAGTTTACTCTGGGCACGATTTTCAACCAGAAGTGAAAATGCTGCCCCCTAGCCCAAACAGGTTAACAGCTTTTAGCCCCAATCCATAAGACTGGTAAACAATTAATAAATTGGCCACTGGACTATTTACTGCACTGTTGGTTAAGGGCTTGTAGGTAAGCATTTTGCGGTAAGGTCTACACTTTTTGTATTTGGCGCGTGTGACAAATAAAGTTTGATTTGATTTGTCCAGATGGGCTAGGGCCGTGTGCAGTGCGATGGCATCGTCTGTGGATCTATTGGGGCTGTAAGCAAAATGAAGTGGGTCTAGAGGGTAAGGTAGAGGTGAAATGATCCTTAACTAGCCTCTCAAAGCACTTCATGATGACAGAAGTGAGTGCTACGGGGCGATAGTCATTTATTTAAGTTACTTTTGCTTTCTTGTGTATACAAACAATGGTGGACATCAGACTGGTATACGGAGAGATTGAATACTCCAGCCAGGTGGTCTGCACACGTTCTGAGGATGCGGTTCGGGATACCGTCTTGTCCCCGCAGCCTTGCGAAGCATACCACCTCATCTGTGAAACATGGGGGAGGGGGTGTTATGGCTTGGGCCTGTTGCTGCCAGTGGACAGGCTCACTTGTCTTCATTGATGATGTGACTGCAGACAGAAGTAGAACAATGAATTCTGAAGTTTACAGAAATATTTTATCTGCTCGGACAAACCAAATGCCTCAACTCATTGGATGGCACTTCATCATGCAACAAGACAATGACCCTAAACATACTGCTAGAGCAACAAAGGGGTTTTTGATGGCCAAAAAGTGGAAAATCCTTGACTGGCTGAGTCAATCACTGGATCTGAATCCAATTGAACATGCATTTTACATTCTGAAGAGGAGACTGAAGGCAGTAAGTCCCCAAAACAAGCAGGAACTGAAGATTGCTGCAGCACAGGCCTGGCAGAGCATCACCAGGGAAGATACCCAGCATCTGGTGATGTCGATGTTATTTCTAAACTTCACCCTCATTTTCATTGTATCCTTTCAAACTCAAAGTGCTAGAGTACAGAACCAAAATAACACAAAAAAATGGTCACTGTCCAATGAATTATGGTGCTCACTGTAACTTGGGATGAAATGTGGAGACCCAGACTGTAGGCTTCTGTAGTCATGTGCAAATGACAGTATAGCACCAAACCTACCGAGTTGATTTATGATTTCTAGAATGTTTTAATTAAATGCCTAGACTTTCCACTGTTTTTTAAAAGTTTATTTTCAAATTTGTATTGTGTTAAATATTAGCCACCGTCAGTTATACCCACATACATTTACACTACCGTTCAAAAGGGTCACTTAAAAATGTCCTTGTTTTCCATGAAAACATACATGAAATTAGTTGCAAAATGAATAGGAAATATAGTCAAGATGTTGACAAGGTTATAAATAACTAATTACTTTTAATTGAAATAATAATTGTGTCCTTCAAACTTTCATCAAAGAATCCTCAATTTTCAGCAATTATAGCCTCGCAGACCTTTGGCATTCTAGTTGTCCATTTTTTGAGGTAATCTGAAGAGATTTCACCCCATGCTTCCTGAAGCACCTCCCACAAGTTGATTGGCTTGATGGGCTCTTCTTACGTACCATACGGTCAAGCTGCTCCCACAACAGCTCAATAGGGTTGAGATCTGGTGACTGTGCTGGCCACTCCATTATAGACAGAATACCAGCGGACTGCTTCTTCCCTAAATAGTTCTTGCATAGTTTGGAGCTGTGCTTTGGGTCATTGTCCTCTTGTAGGAGGAAATTGACTCAATTTAAGCGCCGTCCACAGGGTATTGCATGGCGTTGCAAAATGGAGTGATAGCCTTCCTTCCTTCAAGATCCCTTTTACCCTGTAGAAATCTCCCACTTTACCACCACCAAAGCACCCCCAGATCATCACATTACCCCCAGATCATCACATTGCCTCCACCAATGGAGTCAAGCACTCCTCCAGCATCTTAATTTTTTCTGCAGCTCATGAATGTTCTTCTTTGTGATCCCAACACCTCAAACGTATAATCGTCTGCCCGTAACACTTTTTTCCAATCTTCCTCTGTCCAGTGTCTGTTCTTTTGCCCATCTTAATATTTTATTTTTATTGGCAGCCTGTGATATGGCTTTTTCTTTGTAACTCTGCCTAGAAGGCCAGCATCCCGGAGTCGCCTCTTCACTGTTGACGTTGAGACTGGTGTTTTGTGAGGACTTGTGAGGCGTCTGATTCTCAAACTAGACACTCTAATGTACTTGTCCTCTTGCTCAGTTGTGCACCGGGGCCTCCCACTCCTCTTTCTATTCTGGTAAGAGCCAGTTTGTGCTGTTCTTTAAAGGGAGTAGTACACAGCGTTGTTCAAGATCTTCAGTTTTTTTGCAATTTCTTGCATGGCATAGCCTTCATTTCTCAGAACAAGAATAGACTGACGAGTTTCAGAAGAATGTCCTTTTGTTTCTGTCCATTTTGAGCCTGTAATCGAACCCACAAATGCTGTTGCTCCAGATACTCGACTAGTCTAAAGAAGGACAATTTTATTGCTTAAATCATTTCAACAGTTTTTTGTACTAACATAATTGTAAAATGGTTTTCTAATGATCAATTAGCCTATTAAAATTATAAACTTGGACTAGCTAACACAACGTGCCATTGGAACACAGGAGTGATGGTTGCTGGTAATGGGCCTATGTTCACCTATGTAAATATTCCATAAAGAATCTGCTGTTTTTCAGCTACAATAGTCATTTACAACATTAACAATGTCTTGACTGTAGAATTTGGTGTTATTTTAGTGGTAAAAAAAATATATTTTTCTTTCAATAACAAGTGCTAAGTGACCACAAACTTTTTAACGGTAGTGTATAACTGTCACTGTTTTTAGAGTTAGTTCCCTTGCATTTTGTATCATTGCATCACATCACATTGTTAGTTTACCTTTCTTTCCTCTGTCACGTTTGTGTGGTTCTTCCTGAGGATTGCTAGCAAAAGTGGATCATATTAGGCTAACGTAGGCCTTTACAAGTTGTGCAATAATTTCGGGACATGTAACCTATTTGAATCATTATGGAACGCAGACCATATGTAGCAGTTGTAAGCCTGGCGCATGGTTCACGACAACTGGACCGTTGTCATCACAATTCCATTTATAGGACTACAGTTCAACCCCTATTTTATACTTTTAAAACCTATTTCATAGATTGAACAATTTCAATATGGCAACTTTCAGGATGAATCTTTTTTTTTTTTATGCACAAATAAACCAAACGTTTTTTTCTTTGCATCAATACTTTCCTAATACTAAATAATATACATGATCAGAGTATTTTAAAATGTACTAGCTGGTGCTGAAAAGGAGAAAATGTGTGTGTTTGCATCACTTTCTTTCATTGATCCCTAACCATTCTCTTCATATTCTAGTGAGTCTGTTGAAAATTCTAGTTAAAGGTACACCAAATGTAAAGGGATGGCTTTAAATAAACGGACGGAAAACCCTATTCAATGAAAACTCCATGAGAAAGTGGCAGGGTTTTTAGCGGTTTAATTAAATGTATTTAGCACACACTAGGGAACCATGCCTGCAAAGCCCGTTATGCACCTGAATACCAACTGCGGAGAAGTGCATAGGAAAGGCGTACATTTCTTAAGTCTGAATTGGGCGCTTAGATGATAGGTGCTGCCAGCAATAGACAATGTACAAACAGAATACAGACACAAAGTCAACATAAAAAGTGTACATACAGAATTGACAATATAAATACCGTAAACATAAGGATTAATTGCAACAACAATGATATAATAACTCTAATGTAGTGTTAACATTGACATAGTCCTGATGGTCTCCCCTGTCTGTGTTTGTTCAGACCGGAGCAGGTGGGAGGGCTACAATGCTTCAGCAGGCACTTATGACCCCCGCTACAGAGACTACTACGACCAGAACTATTGGTACAACTACAACCCTGAGGCCTACCGGGGCAGGGAGGCAGCCTACTACAACCAGCAGCCCTCCCAGCAGTACCCTGCCGCTACCACCAGGTATTCGCTTATACAGCCTTGATTGTTTTTCATTGAGATATGTCACTAATGATAGGGAAAGACAGTTGGGTAGAGGAATACAGAATGAAGGTGCAGGGTTTGAACACATGCCACAAGGGGCAATGTGTGGTCCAGAGTTAGGAGTGCTACCACTAAACCAGACTATGGCTTCTTTAGCACTTCCAGATACTCAGTCATAGTGGTTTACATTTTGTATTTTGATAAACTCGCCTCATCTACAACCAACTTGTAGCATCCATCACACACTACAGGAGCTTGACGTTGATGCATATCATATATTTATGTTGAAGGGATGGTTCACCCGAATTACAAAATTACGTATTTGTTTCTTTGCCTTGTAAGCAATTTATGGACAAGGACATGGTGCAATCCATGGATTAGGTTTGTTGACAGTCACTGCCATCACCTAATTTTTGGGGTAAACTACCCCTTTAATGAGAGACAAGCCCTGAAATGATTGTTCTGCATTCCAATTTGTGTTAGTAATCACCCCCCAGTTTGATGTCAGTGTTGTGCCGCCTAACATGGCCAAATCCAGTTCTAATGGAGTTTCTGTGTGTAGGCCACAGGGCTATGACGACAAGTGGCGCTATTATCCTGGTTACGATGCCAGTTTTGACGATGACTACCGGCGGCAGAGGGACCAGTACAAGGACGATTTTGACCGACGGAGCGTCCACAGCGAACAGTCGGCCCACAGTCTACACAGCTCCCAAAGCCATCGCAGCCGACGCAGCAGCTTTAGCTCTCGCTCACAACAGGTGTGTGTCTATATGGATTTGCGAAAGACTGTCGTAATTTCCTTCCAGTGCTGGTACTTTTTTATTGGTTATTAGTATGGATCATCACGTCAGTGTGTGAATCACTTGTGTGTTGTAGTTTCTTCAAACCCTCCAAAATATTAACTTATGTACCCCCCCTCTGCCCTGTAGAGCGAGGTGTACAGGTCCCAGCCTGACCTGACAGCAGTTTACGACCCCACTGTTTCTACCCTGCCTGTGGACTACTCCTATGGACAATACCCAGAACAGATGGATCCCGGACAGAGCTTCAGCCAGTACCCTTACACCTCGGGCTACCAGGCAGACAACAGCACCTGGGTCGTCGCTGAGCAGCGTAAGAACATTGTTACTGGCAACATTCATTTGTCATTTCTGGTTTGCAGAATAGAAGAATGAACCAGAAGGTGTTGAGTCCCATGAGTGATTCTGACTGATCTGGGGATTTTCCTGATTGCTGACCTTATCTGATTCTTGAAATGGCTTGTAGCCTTTTTCCCTTTGATTTGTATCGATTGTGCTGGTCACTGTCATGAGTTGTGGACATTGGGACAGAATTTTCAGTCTGTTCAGATTTTGGATTGTTTAAAGTTCTCCCTCTCCCCCCTCAGCTCCTCCTCGTCCCGTTACTCCAGAGAAGTACTCGGTATCCCACCGCTGTGCCCGCTTCGGGCCAGGTGGTCAGCTGATCCAGGTCCTGCCCAACCTCCCCTCGGCCGGCCAGCCTGCTCTAGTGGAGATCCACAACATGGAGGTAACCCTGAGAACCCAACTCACGACCCAGTCTTCCAATCGGCTAATGCCTGAATTCAGTTGTCACCGATAGTGATTTAAAGAGCACTGGAAATAATCAATCTATACTGTGGTTGATTGGGATTCAAACAAATACCTGTACGGTGTGGCTTTGTGTCAATAATATCCCATGGTAATATCCATGTGATGTCAACCTTTAAATACACAAGGAGGTGATGGGATGTCCACCAAGCAGCTTGTGAAGTGTGTTGGCCATAATGAGGTTGATATCTCCAATATAGCATAATTTTGCTGAGAAGAATGTTACAGTTTAGGCAAATTCAAATCTGGAACTTGAAGCCAGTTCCACTGCTTATTTTCATTCTTCCCCTCTAATCAGGGACTTTAGACCTGGGACACCAAGTGGGTGCTATTAATTATCAGGTAAAACAGAAAAACAGCAGTACTCGGGATCCGTCAGGGTCCGATTTTAATACTTCTGGTATAGTAGGTAGTTGCGCTATGGGCTCTTACTTACTTTACGTCAGCTAGGTGCTGAACATGAACCTGGTGTTTCACCGTCTGCTTCAGTGGTGTTGATGCTTCTAATGAGTTATCTAGTCTAAGACATCCTTAACTAGGGGTCTGTCATTGATTGTGAGAAGGTGTGCGGTATGATCAGCATTTTAGCACATGGGTGTAGGAAGCGAATGGATTGAGATTGGCAATCACTAGAGGAGATGGCAGTTCACTTGCAGCTCATGTATCATCAGACCGATACAGAACTAAACATACATGAAGGGTTTACCACAGCTGGTTTCTGTATAAAGCATATTTTATACCCAACGTAAGTACCCTAAGCAAAATTGCTTTCTTTCGTAGTTGCATCATGTTACAGATTTTGACCTTCATACTTGTGTGTATATTTGTGACACCCATTTTGCGTAGCTAATAAACTAGGCTTTTATAAATTAGGCAATAGAAATGCTAAACAAAGTCATTGTTTTATTATCCACCATAGGAAAAAACACAATTTGAATAGATTGTGAAATTATGACCATTAAATGGCCTTTTGAAGTGTATTTCTTGAGCATCAATGGTTTTCCTACAGACGATGCTGCAGGACACACCAGACCAATCCGAGCTGCGCTCCTTCCCCGGACCGCTTTTGAAGTAAGAGCGTTTTGAACTTTTAACCTTAACCCCTGAAGCCTAGTCTCTAGAATGAGATAAAGATTAGGCTACATCCTAGCTATTTTCATACCCAACTGCTTAGCTACGTGTTCTACCTGCTTGTCTGTCTGTGTGAGATTGACTACATTGCAGGCGGACTATGCAGAAGGATTGATCGACAAATCCCCTTGTATCCCAAATTCTGTGATAAAAATTAGCAATTCTGTGCTTTGACTTTCTCTAACTAGTTCCCTCAAACAAGCTGTGTGTTCCTTTTCAAAGGGAGGAGACTCACAAGGTTGACGTGATAAAGTTCTCCCAGAACAAAGGCCTGGAGTGTGCCCGCAACAACGACCTCCTGGACAAGGACTCGGCTGCCCTCCTCTGGGACTTCATCGTGCTGCTGTGTAGGCAGAACGGGGTAAGACTGGTGGTCGGAGGTGGGACTCTTATATTATAAAAGTTTCATTGTCTGTATCACAGATGCATTAAAAGACAATAAAAATATAGACGTGGTGTAGACCCCTCAAAATTCAAATTTGGACCTTGAAGCCAATTTCACTGCTTTTTCATTCTTCCTTTCTAATAAATGACTGATTTAGACCTGGGACACCAAGTGGGTGCTATTTCAGGCAAAACAGAAAACCAGCAGTACACTATAGAGGTCGACCGATTAATCGGAATGGCCGATTTAATTAGGGCTGATTTCAAGTTTTCATAACAATCGGTATTTTTGGGCGCCGATTTCCGATTATTTTTTTTAATTTAAATTTTTATTTTATTTTATTTTTTATACCTTTTAATTAACTAGGCATGTCAAATTCTTTTTTTCAATGACTGCCTAGGAACTGTGGGTTAACTGAATTGTTCAGGGGCAAAACGGCAGATTTTCACCTTGTCAGCTCAGGGGTTCCAATCTTGCAACCGCACAGCTAACTAGTCCAACGCTCTAACCATTGCACTCCACGAGTAGCCTGCCTATTACGCAAATGCAGTAGAAGCCAAGGTAAATTGCTAGCTAGCATTAAACTTATCTTATAAAAAAACAATCAATCATAATCACTAGTTATAACTACTAATCCAGTTTAGCAGTTTAGCAGGCTAACCAGGTGAAATTGTGTCATTTCTCTTGCGTTCATTGCACACAGTCAGGGTATATGCAACAGTTTGGGCTGCCTGGCTAATTTGCCAGAATTTTACGTAATTATGACATACATTAAAGATTATGCAATGTAACAAAAATATTTAGACTTAGGGATGCCACCCGTTAGATAAAATACCGAACGGTTCCGTATTTCACTGAAATAATAAACATTTGTTTTCGAAATGATAGTTTCCGGATTCAATCATATTAATGACCAAAGGCTCGTATTTCTGTGTGTTATTATGTTATAATTAAGTTTGATTTTATAGAGCAGTCTGACTGAGCAGTAGCAGGCCCGTAATCATTCATTCAAACAGCACTTTTGTGTGTTTTGCCTGCAGCTCTTCGCAAGCACAGCGCTGTTTATGACTTCAAGCCTATCAGCCTAATGGCTGGTGTAACCAATGTGAAATGGCTAGCTAGTTAGCTGGGTGGTGTGCGCTAATACTGTTTCAAACGTCACTTGCTTTTAGATTTGGAGTAGTTATTCCCCTTGCGCTGCAAGGGCCGCGGCTTTTGTGGAGCGATGGGTAACGATGCTTCGAGTGTGGCTGTTGTCGATGTGTTCCTGGTTCGAGCCCAGGTAGGGGCGAGGAGAGGGACAGAAACTATACTGTTACACTGGTAATACTAAAGTGCCTATAAGAACATCCAATAGTCAAAGGTATATGAAATACAAATGGTATAGAGAGAAATAGTACAACCTAAAACCTCTTACCTTGGAATATTGAAGTCTCATGTGAAAGGAATCACCAACTGTTCTCATGTTCTGAGCCAGGAACTTAAACGTTAGCTTTTTTACATGGCACACATTTTTACATGCCACATATTACTTTCTTCTCCAACACTTTGTTTTTGCATTATTTAAACCAAATTGAACATGTTTCATTATTTATTTGAGGCTAAATTGATTTTATTGATGTTTTATATTAAGTTAAAATAAGTGTTAATTCAGTATTGTTGTAATTGTCATTATTACAAATAAAAAATGTTTAAAAATCGGCCGATTTTTAATCGGTATCGGCTTTTTGGGGCCTCCAATTATCGGCATTGAAAAATCATAATCGGTCGACCTCTAGTACACTAGACACTTCAGGGTCGAATTTAAATACCCCTGTTATAGACCGTTGCATCAGACATACTTGTTGTGTGTACAGTTCATTCAGAAAGTATTCACATTTTGTTATGTTACTGCCTTATTTTAAAATTGATTATATAAAATGTTTTCCTCATCAATCTACACATAATACCCCATAATGACAAAGCGAAAACAGGTTTTTAGAAATGGGAGACTGGGAGACTTGATTTTCAGCGGCAGGGATTGGGAGACTAGCCAGAATCGAGGGAAAGATGAACGTAGCAAAGTACAGAGATCCTTGATGAAAACCTGCTCCATAACACTCAGGACCTCAGGACACCTTCCAGCAGGACAACGACCCTAATCACACAGCCAAGACAATGCAGGAGTGGCTTCGGAACAAGTGTCTGACTGTTCTTGAGTGGCCCAGCCAGAGCCTGAACGAACATCTCTGGAGAGACCTGAAAATAGCTGTGTCGTGACTCTCCCCAGAGGATCTGCAGTGAAGAATGGGAGAAACTCCCCAAATACAGGTGTGCCAAGCTTGTAGTGTCATACCCAAGAGGACTCAAGCTGGAGACTTACATTTCCCTCACTAACTTTAAACATCCGCTATCTGAGCAGCTAACCATTCGCTGCAGCTGTACATAGTCCATCTGTAAATAGCCTACCCAATCTACCTACCTACTGCTCTTTTGCACACCAGTATCACTTTTTACACACCATCTGCTCATCATCATCTGCTCATCTATCACTCCAGTGTTAATCTGCTAAATTGTAATTACTTTGCTACTATGGCCTATTTATTGCCTTACCTTGTCATGCCATTTGCGCACACTGTATATAGACTTTTTATTCCATGTGTATCTCTGTGTTGTTGTTTGTGTCGCACTGCTTTGCTTTATCTTGGCCAGGTCGCAGTTGTAAATGAGAACTTGTTCTCAACTAGCCAACCTGGTCAAATAAAGGTGAAATAAGCCAAAAAAGAACTCAAGGCTGTAATCGCTGCCAAAAGTGCTGAGTAAAGGGTCTGAAATCTTATATATATAAATAAATAAATTGCTTTGTCATGGGGTATTGTCTGTAGATTGGGGGGAATTTAATACATTTTAGAATACTGCTGCTGTGACAATGTGGAGTAAGTCAAGGGGTCTGAATACTTTCCGATGGCACTGTATGTGTAACTGATTGATGCACACATACACACACACTGCATGTTAATGTTTTTAAATGAATGTCAATTGTAAAGTCTGGTCTGTAATGTATTTTTGTTGTGTGTCAGACCCCAGTAAGACAAGCTGTCTCTAATTGGGATCCTAATAAATCAAATCAAACACAGACCGTTGCATCAGACATAGACATCAGACGATTGTGAAGACCACATACTCTTTGGTGTTTTTGTGTGGTTACTGTGTGTGTGTGTGTCAGTATGGTTCTTTATGAGGGCATGAGTGTGTCTATTGCAAAAGTCTACTTCTCTTGAGGTCTAGTCTATCAAGCAGTGGGGATAGTGTGTGACTGACGGTATGTCTTGGTTTGCACAGTCATGACTGAAATTATTTGCACCATTTTGAAAAAATATGAGCAAAAAAAACTGTATAATACAAATACTGAGCTATTTTGTATGCCCCAAAAAATTGGTAGTTTGTTATTTTATACAAATGCTCAGAGAAAGACATGTTTAACAAGTAATCTTTTTTTTTCTCTCAAAGATAGTGGTCAAAATGATTGGTACCCTTTCTTTTAAGACTCCTACACCCTGTCCTTGTGAGGATAATGGCACTGAGCCTTTTTTAAAAATGTTTTATGAGATTGGAGAACATATTGGGAGGGATCTTAGACCATTCCTCCATACAGAAATCTTTCCAGACTGTTGATATTCTTTATTTGCGCTTATGGACTACCCTCTTTAATTCAATCCACAGGTTTTCAATGGGCTTCAAGTCCGGAGAATGAGCTGACCATTGCAATATGTTGATTTTGTGGTCAATTAACCATTTCTTTGTGGATTTTGATGTGTGCTTGGGGTGGGGCTGGGTGATTTACTTTAGGGCTGGGTGAATTAATTTGAGTTCATGTTTTAGCGCAATGTCCCAAATCAAGTTTCTTGTTTTCACGAGCGTTCTATGTCTTGTTGGTCTCGTCTCCTTCGCTCCTACTGTGCTGTGTGCACTGTGCACCTTCCCACTCGCACACAGACACTTCTTCCTCTCTGACAACAAGCAGTTTAAACTCGTCATTTGTATTTGTGGTTTGGTCCAACAATCGTCATATGGATACCGAATTGCTTAGACATTATTTTACTGTAATAGATGAGAACTTAACCTTTCTAACGATACCCTTTTTATGTCTCAACTCAAAATGTAGAACAAAGCAGACCATAATAAAACGAGAGTATCAATGAACATGTTGTGGAAAATGTTTACTCAGTTTCTGACGAGCATAGCATTAGATTATTCCTGACTGTTAGAAATGTAGTATATTGACCTTTAATTCCGCATCAAAGCTTATTTAGATTTTTTTTTAAATTTAAACAAAGCTTATTTAGAAAAAAAAACACATTGAGATGTATATCGTGACCCACCCATACATTTGACAGAATCAATATATGATTTTTAGGCCATATAGTCCAGTAGCTTGGGGTAATTGTCTTGCTGGAAGATCAACTTGCGGCCAAGATTCAGCCTCCTGACAGAGGCAACCAGGTTTTTGGCAAATCAATTATTTTCTTTGAGCAATTTGTATTAGTATAAAATAATTATGTACATTTGTTGTTGCATACAATATAGCTCAGTGTTCTATATTTATAGTAATTTTTGTTTATCTTTATCAAGGGTGCCAATAATTTTGACCATGACTGTGGTGTAGGCATATATCTAAACAACCCTCTTCCTCGATCTTCCCTTTTCTCCCAGACCGTGGTTGGGACTGACATAGCTGATCTGTTGCTGAAGGAGCATCGCTCAGTGTGGTTGCCGGGCAAGTCACCTAACGAGGCCAACCTGATTGACTTCAACAACGAGCCACTGGCACGGGCCGAGGAGGAGCCTGGGACGGGACCATTGTCCCTCCTATCAGACACCTTCATGACTGTCCCCGAGAACATAGGCAAGGAAACGGAGCGCTTCAGGGAACTGCTGCTATTTGGTCGCAAGAAGGTATGAATGCCATCTACCTTGAATTTACTGGTTTATGTTAAGTGGGAGAGTAGGAGGAAATTTGTCTTTTTAGGAGACAATGTGAAAAACATGCTTTGCGACATTGTAACAGAATCGTATGAGAACTTTCATTACTTCTAAAATGCAGTGAAAGCAGGATAAAATTGCAGAATGTGATTGTATGGGAACTTGATGCATATTCAGACATTTTGACTGTGTGGTGTAATTACGTGTACTATAGCTAGCTATACAGTGCCTTGCGAAAGTATTCGGCCCCCTTGAACTTTGCGACCTTTTGCCACATTTCAGGCTTCAAACATAAAGATATAAAACTGTATTTTTTTGTGAAGAATCAACAACAAGTGGGACACAATCATGAAGTGGAACGACATTTATTGGATATTTCAAACTTTTTTAACAAATCAAAAACTGAAAAATTGGGCGTGCAAAATTATTCAGCCCCCTTAAGTTAATACTTTGTAGCGCCACCTTTTGCTGCGATTACAGCTGTAAGTCGCTTGGGGTATGTCTCTATCAGTTTTGCACATCGAGAGACTGACATTTTTTCCCATTCCTCCTTGCAAAACAGCTCGAGCTCAGTGAGGTTGGATGGAGAGCATTTGTGAACAGCAGTTTTCAGTTCTTTCCACAGATTCTCGATTGGATTCAGGTCTGGACTTTGACTTGGCCATTCTAACACCTGGATATGTTTATTATTGAACCATTCCATTGTAGATTTTGCTTTATGTTTTGGATCATTGTCTTGTTGGAAGACAAATCTCCGTCCCAGTCTCAGGTCTTTTGCAGACTCCATCAGGTTTTCTTCCAGAATGGTCCTGTATTTGGCTCCATCCATCTTCCCATCAATTTCATCTTCCCTGTCCCTGCTGAAGAAAAGCAGGCCCAAACCATGATGCTGCCACCACCATGTTTGACAGTTGGGATGGTGTGTTCAGCTGTGTTGCTTTTACGCCAAACATAACGTTTTGCATTGTTGCCAAAAAGTTCAATTTTGGTTTCATCTGACCAGAGCACCTTCTTCCACATGTTTGGTGTGTCTCCCAGGTGGCTTGTGGCAAACTTTAAACGACACTTTTTTATGGATATCTTTAAGAAATGGCTTTCTTCTTGCCACTCTTCCATAAAGGCCAGATTTGTGCAATATACGACTGATTGTTGTCCTATGGACAGAGTCTCCCACCTCAGCTGTAGATCTCTGCAGTTCATCCAGAGTGATCATGGGCCTCTTGGCTGCATCTCTGATCAGTCTGCTCCTTGTATGAGCTGAAAGTTTAGAGGGACGGCCAGGTCTTGGTAGATTTGCAGTGGTTTGATACTCCTTCCATTTCAATATTATCGCTTGCACAGTGCTCCTTGGGATGTTTAAAGCTTGGGAAATCTTTTTGTATCCAAATCCGGCTTTAAACTTCTTCACAACAGTATCTCGGACCTGCCTGGTGTGTTCCTTGTTCTTCATGATGCTCTCTGCGCTTTTAACGGATCTCTGAGACTATCACAGTGCAGGTGCATTTATACGGAGACTTGATTACACACAGGTGGATTGTATTTATCATCATTAGTCATTTAGGTCAACATTGGATCATTCAGAGATCCTCACTGAACTTCTGGAGAGAGTTTGCTGCACTGAAAGTAAAGGGGCTGAATAATTTTGCACGCCCAATTTTTCAGTTTTTGATTTATTAAAAAAGTTTGAAATATCCAATAATTGTCGTTCCACTTCATGATTGTGTCCCACTTGTTGTTGATTCTTCACAAAAAAATACAGTTTTATATCTTTATGTTTGAAGCCTGAAATGTGGCAAAAGGTCGCAAAGTTCAAGGGGGCCGAATACTTTCGCAAGGCACTGTATGTGTTATCCTTTTTACTACCTGTGCTATTGTGTAGGATGCCCTGGAGGCAGCCATGAAGGGAGCTCTGTGGGGCCACGCCCTGCTGCTGGCCAGTAAGATGGACAGCCGGACACATGCTCGCGTCATGACCAGGTGAGTCAAGAAAACGCATGCAACCCATGCACATCGAATGGCTTTAGTCAGGGGCTTCAGCAAAAAAAGAAGATTCTAAACACAGATCTATGCTGCTAGCCTGGTCCCAGATCTGCCAAACATGGTATGATAACGATCATAGGAGTTGGCTATACAGCAACCGATCTGGGACCAGAGGGTTATACTAGGAATCTAGCTAGATCTACTCAGGGTTTTCTAAAGCTAGCCAGCTTCAGTAAGCTTCATCCATGTTACGAAGGTGGATGGATAGTGATCCTTAAGCTACCGCTAGCTTGAGTAGAACTCGGCCATGCTTGTAAATGCGCATACATGTTGCATGTGGACATCCCAGCTAGTCAAACGCCGAACTCTTTACGAAATCAACATGAAAGAAGTTATTCAGCAGGCTAAGGTGGGAAATAGGCTACCAGAAGAGCAGTCTTTCTTTTATTCCTCGTGTCATTAATGCTGTCTTTGGTGTGAAATGCACAAGCACCTTTATCCCCTCTATCAAGATTTTTTTTGTATTAAGTTATATGAAAGTTTCATTGCGCTTTAAGTTTCAAATTCACCCTGTCATAAATGGGTGGCGTGATTTTGTATTTGGATACTACTATTTTTAACACAGCATTTGAAATGTTTCATTTGTCTTCCTCAAAAATGGTCTGGAGAATGAAGGGATGATGGAGGGAATCTAATTTGATTGGTCCTCAACTCGAAGCTCAAACACTTAGGTTCTTAAGAATCTCATATATAAAATATATTTTAACACTAACACTTTGTTGGTCACTACATGATTCCATATGTGTTATTTCATAGTTATAATTCTACAATGTAGAAAATAGTAAATAAATAAAAACCCTGGAATTAATAGGTGTGTCCAAACCTTTGACTGGTACTGTATATATATTTATATTTAAACTGACTTGTCTAGTTCAATAAAGGTTAAGAACAAATTCTTATTTACAATGACGGCCTACCCCGACCAAACCTTCCCCTAACCCTGACGATGCTGGGCCAATTGTGCGCCGCTCTATGGAACTCCCGATCACGGACGGTTGTGATACAGCCTGGGATCGAACCATGGTCTGTAGTGATGACTGAGATGCAGTGCCTTAGACTGCTGCGCCACTTGGGAGCCCAAAGAATATCACATATACATAAGTATTTATACTCTTTACTCAGTACTTTATTGAAGCACCCTTTGTCAGTGATTACAGCTTCAAGACTTCTTGGGTATGACGAGAAGCTTGGCACACCTGTATTTGGGGAGTTTCTCCCATTCTTCTCTGCAGTTCCTCTCAAGCTCTGTCAGGTTGGATGGGGAGTGTCGCTGCACAGCTATTTTCAGGTCTTCCCAATCGCCCTGTGATCAATTTGATAGATTATTAATGTTTATTAATACCTAAAGTTGGTTTACAAAAGTAGTTTGAAGTGATTTGTAAAAGTTTATAGGCAACTTTTTAATTTTAAAATGTGACGTTGCGTCTTGTAAAGGTGAATTTTCCTTGGATCAGACGGCCTTCATAAATTGACATTTTGGGCATACTTTGACGGATTTAATCGGGAAAGACCCAATTGTGATGTTTATGGGACATATAGGAGTGCCAACAAAGAAGCTTGTCAAAGGTAATGAATGTTTTTTATATTTTATTTCTGCGTTTTGTGTAGCGCCGGCTACCGCTAAATCTTTTGTTTAGGTCTCGTTCAGGTATTTCGAGGGGTGCATGCTATCAGATAATAGCTTCTCATGCTTTCGCCGAAAAGCATTTTACAAATCTGACATGTTGGCTAGATTCACAACGAGTGTAGCTTTAATTGAGTACCTTGCATGTGTGTTTTAATGAAAGTTTGAGTTTTATCGAGTACTACAGGTGGCGCTCTGAAATTTCAGCTGATTTTGGTTCCTGTACAGGAACAACAATACGTAAGGTGCCTTTTGGAAAACTCCAAGCGGGCTGTCATGTGCCTTTTACTGAGTAGCTGCTTCCATCTGGCCACTCTACCATAAAGGCCAGATTGGTGGTGTGCTGCAGAGATGTTTGTCCTTCTGGAAGGTTCTCCCATCACCTTCGCCCAGATCAGCCAAGACACGATCTTATCTCAGGAGCTCTACAGACAATTCCTTTGACCTCATAGCTTGATTTTGGCTCTGACGTGCATTTGTCAACTGTGGTTCTTTATATAGACAGGTGTGTGTGCCTTTCCAAATCATGTGCAATCAATTGAATCTACCACAGGTGGAGTCCAATCAAGTTGTTGAAACATCTCAAGGATGATCAATGGAAGCAGGATGCACCGGAGCTCAATTTCGAGTCATATAGCAAAGGATCTGAATACTTATGTAAAGTATTTGTTTTTTATTTTTACCAAATTTTGCAAAAAAAATTCTAAAACCTGTTTTTGCTCTGTCATTTTGGGGTATTCTGTGTAGATTGATTTAACATCTTGGTGACGGGGCAGTATTTTCACGTCCGGATGAAATGCATACCCAAATTCAACTGCCTGCTACTCATCCCCAGCATATTATTAGTAGATTTGGATAGAAAACACACTGAAGTTTCTAGAACTGTTTGAATCATGTCTGTGAGTATAACAGAACTTATGTAGCAGGTGAAACCCGGAGACAAACCATTCAGATTTCTTTTTTTTGAGGTCACTCTCTTTTCAATGTGTTTTCATTGGGAATCCTTATTGCAGTTCCTATCGCTTCCACTGGATGTCAACAGTCTTTAGAAATTGGTTGAGGTTATTTATTTTTGTAATGAAGAAGTACGGCCATCTTGAACAAGGGTCACTTGAAGTGTACTGTTAGAGGCACGTGACCAGAAAGCAAGCTACAGTTTGTTTTGCTCCTGTATTGAACACAGATCATCCCGTCTTCAATTGTATCGATTATTTACGTTAAATACCTAAAGTTGTATTACAAAAGTAGTTTGAAATGTTTTGACAAAGTTTACAGGTAACTTTTGAGATATTTTGTAGTCACGTTGCGCAAGTTGGAACCGGTGCTTTTCTGGATCAAACGCGCCAAATAAATTGACATTTTGGATATATATCGATGGAATTAATCGAACAAAAGGACCATTTGTGATGTTTATGGGACATATTGGAGTGCCAACAAAAGAAGCTCTTCAAAGGTAAGGCATGAATTATATTTTTATTTCTGCGTTTTGTGTCGCGCCTGCATGGTTGAAATATGGGTTCTCTTTTAGTTTACGGAGGTGCTATCCTCAGATAATAGCATCGTTTGCTTTTGCCGAAAGGCCTTTTTGAAATCTGACATGTTGGCTGGATACACAAGTGTAGCTTTAATTTGCTATCTTGCATGTGTGCTTTCATGAAAGTTTGATTTTTATAGTAATTTATTTGAATTTGGCGCTCTGCATTTTCGCTGGCTTTTGGCAGAGGTTAATCAATTTTAGAATAAGGCTGTAATCTCACAAAAAATTCAAGGGGTCTGAATACTTTCCAAATGCAGTGTATACACGGGGTACGAGTACTGAGTTGATGTGCACGGGTATGAGGTAATTGAGGTAGATATGTACATTTAGGTAGGGGTAAAGTGACTAGGCAACAGTGTCGTTTTCCTGTTTCAGCATGACAATGCCCCCGTGCACAAAGCGAGGTCCATACAGAAATGGTTTGTCGGGATCGGTGTGGAAGAACTTGACTGGCCTGCACAGAGCCCTGACCTCCACCCCATCGAACACCTTTAGGATGAATTGGAACACCGACTGCGAGCTAGTGCCCGACCTCACTAATGCTCTTGTGGCTGAATAGGAGCAGGTCCCCACAGCAATGTTCCAACATCTAGTGGAAAGTCCTCCCCAGAAGGGTGGAGGCTGTTATAGCAGCAAAGGGGGGACCAACTCCATATTAATACCCATGATTTTGGAATGAGATGTTGGACCAGCAAGCTTTTGGTCATTTAGTTTATTTCTGTATTTCGTTTTCAATAAATGTTCTAAACTTTTTTTCTCTCTGTCGTTATGGAATATTGTGTGTAGGTAGGGGAGAAGAAAATATATGCAATCCATTTTGAATGCAGGTTGTAACACAGCAAAATGTGGAATAAGTCAAGGGGTAGGAATACTCTCTGAAGGCATTGTATGTACAAAAAAGTTGCTCAACGTAGAAAAAACACACAAAATACCAGAAGACGTTAGCTATCCAAAAAAGAGGTGAATGTATTGACTGAAAAAGATTAAACTTGTGATCCTTTTTTCTTGGGGTGGTCAGGTTTGCGAACAGTCTGCCCATCAACGACCCTCTGCAGACAGTGTACCAACTGATGTCTGGGAGGATGCCCGCCTCAGCCACTGTGAGTATGACCCTGTGATACCTTTTCTATTTTGATAACAGAACCACACTGCTGTCTTGTTCAGAAATTACATTTTGAGATAAAAAGGGAGTATTTTTTTATTTCATCAAAAAGAACGGAGGATTTTTTTTAAATGTATTTTAATTTATTACATTCATTATTAATTTAAACAGGAATTTACATTTAAAGGCCCAATCTCAAAAATGAGATTGTCTTGTATTTAATATATATTTCCACACTATAAGGTTTGAGTAATACTGTGAAATTGGGGAAATTATGACAATGCCCTTTTAGTGTAATAGCTTTTTGAAAAGGTTGCCTGAAAGTTCATTCTGTTTTGGTGGATGAAGTGTTGGCTTGCCTGGTGACATCACCAGGTGGTAAATTAGTTAATAGACCAATAAGAGAGAATTCCAAACCTCTGTTAGATTTCAGTTTTCCCTTCCCCACTCACAAGCCTAGCAAAATTCTTGCACAATAAATTGCTCTTTGCTAACCTATATTTTTGTTTGTTGTTGACCATTTCAATTGATAACAATCATAGTAAGTTACTTAATTGTTACCCAGATATTATATGATATTAGATTAAAATGGCTGCATTGGACCTTTAACATTAAATGTTTAAAATTAAATTGTTCTTGTGGCTTAATGAACATTTTCAAGTAATAAAAAAGTGATCTTTCAGCAATGTGAAATTAAAGTTGGCTGTTCAATACTGAACTGCACTTATTGAAGAACGGATCAAGAAAATTAATTTGGGGTCAGCACTATACTGTAAAAGTTACATAAGTGTCTCTGCAGTGCTGTGGGGATGAGAAGTGGGGCGACTGGCGCCCCCATCTGGCCATGGTGCTGTCCAACCTGACCCACACTTTGGACCTGGACACACGTACCATCACCACCATGGGAGACACTCTGGGTGAGACATCAAAGGACACATTTGTGGGCCAGAAGTTTCAGGAGACACTCTGGTCCTTAATCACATTACATGCATAGGATGTATGGAGGATGTTTGTTGCTCAACTCTTGTGCGCTGACAAGTAAAAGTCATCGAAATGTTCCCTATCATGAATATAAGATTAAGATTTATCATCATAGTATATAATAGTTTGTCATCAACCATGAATTATGATGGTTATTAGGGCTGGGAATTGCTAGGGTCCTTAGGATATGGTCACGATACTTAGGTGCCGGTACAATATGTATAGCGATCCTCATGGTATTATATGTATTGCGATTCAGTGGTGGTCAGTGCTGTTTTTAAGCTTAGGGAGGGCGATTATTTATTCATTTTATAAGCATGGACTTATTTCTATTACAGCATAATTTGGATGACTGTCATTCTTATTCCATTCACCCAGCCTAATGTAACAACGATAGATTTAGGTTACTACATGATACTCTAATTTGCCCTATACCCATCATGAGGTTGCTACAACCTAGCCTATGAATAGGGCAGTGCGATTGCATCATCTGTGGATCTATTGGGGCGGTAAGCAAATTGAAGTGGATCTAGGGTGTAAGGTAGAGGTGAAATGATTCTTGACTAACCTCTCAAAGCACTTCATGATGACAGAAGTGAGTGCTATGGGGCGATAGTCATTTAGTTCAGTTACCTTTGCTTTCTTGAGTACAGGAACAATGGTGGCCATCTTGAAGCATGTGGGGACAGCAGACTGGGATAGGGAGAGATTGAATATGTCCGTAAACACTCCAGCCAGCTGGTCTGCGCATGCTCTGAGGGCACGGCTAGGGATGCTGTCTGGGCCTGCAGCCTTGTGAGGGTTAACGCTTTTACAACTTATAGTTTTTATCAAAGATTCTCTGTAATTAGTATTAAGCGATCAACTGATTAATCATGTAACTGTAATTAACTAGGAAGTCGGGGCACCAAGGACAAATATTCAGATTACAAAGTAATCATTTCCTAAAATAACTTTTCAGATATTTTATCTGATCAATTAGTCTTCGAATTAATGCATTATTTACTTTACCTCACATTAGTCTCATTCCAAACGTCATAAATTGTTGGTTATCTGCACGAACCCAGTCTTCACTGAGTCATCCATACATCAATTGTCTTAAATAATTTATTTATTACTAACTAAGTAATTCACAGAAATGCATAAACAAACAAGGTAAATGTGGTTACAAGAAATGATAGGGGAATGTGCCCTAGTGGGCTAAACCGGCATCGCGACCTCTCTCGCTCTCTCTCTGTCTTGGTTAGAGGGGATAGTTCAAAGTGACATTCATTCATTTGTTATAGATGGATGTTTCGGCAGTTGTCGTTCCTCGCGTTCAATGGTACAGAATTCCTAGCTGCAGACTAGTAATTGATATCAAAGACTTGTTCTTATTCTGTCGGTATCGATAGTGTAAGAGTTTAACCACGTGGTATGGTTCAAATATTCAGCAATGGTCGACAACCTTTGTTCTCTCCTTATGGAGAAAAACATGGTCTGGTGATAATTTCTCAAAGTTGGGTTTTATTCGGAATTGCAGAAAAGGGCTGTCCCAGGATGCCTGACCCTAACTGGGCTCAGATCCTCTGATTTAGTTAACTCCAATTCCCTTTTTGAGTTTTCCTTCATTAAACAGTCCAAAATCACATTGTAAAATTGTGTAAACAATATCATACTCATTCATCTTATACAACAATTAGATGTAAACCTCATATCTGAGGCTATTATATAAACAGCGTTATGGTAATGTGGCCACACCGTCTCCCATGAGCTTCCCCAAGTTGTAACAAATGGACCAGTTCGTAGCTGGATTTTTCGCCGATCTTCTATACTTTCTCCGGAACATGAAATTTGTTCCGACCTCAAGTTCTATGAGGTGGAAGAAATTCCCCTGTTCTCTATGAACATTTACTCTCTCCATACTGTGTGTCCATGAGGAGATCCTCAGGAATTTACGATGTCTCTCTGACCACAACAGCCTAGTTGAAGGAGGAAAGGGGGAGGCAGGGAGAGGGGGATGGGGCTTGCCACACCCAAAGAGGGCAACGTCATGACACACGCTTTTAAATGGCTTACTCCGGTCGGCCATTTAAAAGGAGAGCCCACAGTCCTTGGTAGCAGGCCTCGTCAGTGGCGCACTGTGTTATCCTCAAAGCAAGCGAAGGTGCTTGTCCGGAAGCAAGACGTTCGTGTCCGCAACGTGACTGGTTTTCCTTTTGTAGTCCGTGATTATCTGTAAACCCTGCCACATACGTCTTGTTTCTGAGCTGGTGAATTGCGACTCCACTTTGTCTCTATACTGATGTTTTCCCCGTTTGATTGCCTTACGTAGGGAATTGTATTCAGCCATATTCCCAGTCACCTTGCCATGTTTAAATGCGATGGTTCGCACTTTCAGTTTTGCACAATTGCTGCCATCTATCCACGGATTCTGGTTAGGGTGGGTTTTAATAGGCACAGTGGGTACATATATCTATATATGTATTCGTCAATGTTATTCTCGGAGGCTACCCGGAACATATCCCAGTCCGTGTGAT
Source organism: Oncorhynchus mykiss (assembly GCF_057628025.1). Lineage (NCBI taxonomy): Eukaryota > Metazoa > Chordata > Actinopteri > Salmoniformes > Salmonidae > Oncorhynchus > Oncorhynchus mykiss. Next base: position 48,972,151 of record NC_143026.1, read on the forward strand.
CAAAACAATCTTGAAGCGTGGATTCCGATTTGGTCAGACCAGCGTTGAATTGTCCTTAGCACGGGTACCTCCTGTTTAGAATTTCTGCCTCTAGGAAGGGAGGAGCAAAATGGAGTCGTGATCAGATTTTTCGAAGGGAGGGCGGGGGAGGGCCTTGTGGGCATCCCAGAAGTTGTACAAATTTCCTCGACTAACCTGTACCCCCACACATTGACTCTGTACTGGTACCCCCTGTATATAGCCTCATAATTGTTATTTTGTTACTTTTTATTTTATTTATTATTTTCTTAACTTTATTTCTTGAACTGCATTGTTGGTTATGGGCTTGTAATTAAGCATTTCACAGTAAGGTCTACCTGTTGTATTCAGTGCATGTGACAAATAATATTTGATTTGAGAGACATTGGACTAATCAAGGTGACAGAGTGACACATTGAATATCGCCTTGCACACTCTTGCCTGCATCTAGGTGACCTAGGGTGTAATCATTAGTCCAAACAGTTGCAAAAACACTGTTTTCCAACTAAAACGATAGTTTCTATTGGACAAATTCAGGGAGATCTCTTCCCGTTTCATTCCGTTTGCTTCCGATTAAGAAACGTTTTGCAACAGAATCGGCTAAATGAACACACTGCTGATCATCCGCACACACAGTTCACTTTCATTGCAGCCACATCATTACCACTTTGCTTGTGTATAATTCCTTGCATCTATGGGCTCTCCTCAACTTGTTCCTTCGCTTGTGGACTTCAGTGCACAACAAAACAGCTGTTTGTGATCAGCGACAAAAACCTCTTCAAACCATAGCCGATAACCGCTACACAGCCTACACTATCACCATTTCAATGTTATAGTCAACAAACTGGAACTAACGCGTTTGTACACGGATTGGATTGTGGGTTTACAATCACGCAGTACACTGTACAGCTAGCAGTTACACCGGCAGGAGGAGGTAGGACCAAGTCACTCACTATTATTTGAGTCACAAGCATGACTCAAGTCACAAGGTCCAAGTCTCAAGTCGAGTCCCAAGTAGAACAGGTCAAGACTGGAGTCAAGTCCAAGTCACCCATTCTAAGAGCCAATCAAGTTTTCAAGTTGAGTCTAAAAAACAAATCTACCAATGCTTGTTCAACTATAAATCTTTGTCTATTTATTGAGGCTACCAGACAGCCCTTTTCATTATTTTGTCTACAACACATTTTGATTAACCTATGTAATTGTAAAATGGGGACCTTGTAGCAGTTGTAATGGTCTGAAATCAGCAGAAGGTAAGGCAGGTTGATGTGTAGTATTGGGGATCCAATGGTGAAAGCACCAAATCATACAAAATATACAAGTAGATTGACCAAATATACACGGGCAATAGCCCAAAAGAAATAGCCTCTGTATCAGGCTTAACCTGTCCTATCTAAATGGACACAGGTAGAGGGCTAAAATGTACAGACTCCCCTTGAGAAACCAAATCGAATCTGTCCAGCAGGAGCTCAAACAGGTAGGCCTACAATAACATAAGCACTTGGACCCCAGGACCATACAATTACCCAATTTGGCAATTACAACCAATAAACTGGTTCTACAATGTAAAAGGCAGTTTCGACATCCATTGTTACATTGGTACATTCGTCTTAATCAGACTTGATGATTATTGATATTTCAACACCATGCATACATGGAACAATACTTTTCTATTATAGTGTGGAGTGTAGGCCACGTAGCCTATTTCTATGCACACTGGGTAGCATGTCCTCCTATTACGCACAACAAAAATTATAGAAACATACAGTGCATTCGGAAATTTTTCAGACCCCTTCACTTTTTCAACATTTTGTTAAAACTTCTTGACGCTACCCATCCCTGTCGCGGGATCATTTTCGTCAGCAACCGCTGAATAGCATAGCGCAACAGCAAAATATTCATTTTCATGAAATCACAAGTGCAATATTGCAAAACACAATTTATTTAGCCTTTTGTTAATCCACCTGTCATCTCAGAGTTTGAAATTATGCTTTACAGCGAAAGTAATCCAAGCGTTTGTGTAAATTTATCGATAGCATAGCATTATGTACACTTAGCATCAGGAAGCTTGGTCACGAAAATCAGAAAAGCAATCAAATTAACCGTTTACCTTTTGATCTTCGGATGTTTTCACTCACGAGACTCCCAGTTACACAACAAATGTTCCTTTTGTTCCATAAAGATTATTTTTATACCCAAAATACCTCCGTTTGTTTGTCACGTTTGTCGCGTTATGTTCAGAAATCCACAGGAAAGAGTGGTCACGACAACGCAGACGGAAATTCCAAATAGTCTTCATAATGTCCACAGAAACATGTCAAATGTTTTTTATAATCATTCCTCGGGTTGTTTTTAAAATATATATTCTATAATATTTCAACCGAGTGTGTAGGTTTTTCTATAACAGCAGGAGGAACAATGGCGGCTTTACTCTGAGAGCCCCCACCTATCCACTTACGCAATGTGATCTTTCACGCTCATTTTTCAAAATAAAAGCCTGAAACTTTGTCTAAAGACTGTTGACACCTTAGGGAAGCCAGAGAAAAAGGAATATGGTTGATATCCCTTTAAATAGAGGAGAGACATGCATAGGAACAGAAGTGTTTCGAAATAAGAGGCACTTCCTGATTGGATTTTCCTCAGGCTTTCGCCTGCAATATCAGTTCTGTTATACTCACAGACAATATTTTTTACAGTTTTGGAAACTTGAGAGTGTTTTCTATCCTAATCTGTCAATTATATGCATATTCTAGCATCTGGTCCTGAGAAATAGGCCGTTTACTTTGGGAACATTATTTTTCCAAACATAAAAATAGTGCCCCCTAGCTTCAAGTTACAGCCTTACTCTAAAATGATTTCAATAAATGTTTTCCCTCATCTATCTACACACAATAACCCATAATGACAAAGCGAAACAGGTTTTTAGACATTTTTGCACATGTATTAAAACTAAAAAACAACCTTCTTTTGGGGAGGAAGGCCAGTAAATGAAAGGTTGCTGAATCGAATCGCTGAGCTGAAAAGTAAAAATATATCTTTCTACCCCTGAACAAGGCACTGTTCCCCCAGTAGGCCGTCATTGTAAATAAAAATGCGTTCTTAACTGACTTGCCTAGTTAAATCAATTTAAAAAACACAATTGAAGTCGGAAGTTTACATTAACCTTAGCCAAATCCATTTGAACTCAGTTTTTCACAATTCCTGAGATTTAATGCTAGTAATAATTCCCTGTTTTAGGTCAGTTAGGATCACCACTTTATTTTAAGAATGTGAAATGTCAGAATAATAGTAGAGAGTGATTTATTTCAGCTTTTATTTCTTTCATCACATTCCCAGTGGGTCAGAAGTTTACATACACTCAATTAGTATTTGTTTGCATTGCCTTTAAATTGTTTAACTTGGGTCAAACATTTTGGGTAGCCTTCCACAAGCTTCCCACAATAAGTTGAGTGAATTTTGGCCCATACCTCCTAACAGAGCTGGTGTAACTGAGTCAGGATTGTAGGCCTCCTTGCTCTATAGGATTGTGGTCAGGGTATGTGATGGCCACTCCAATACCTTGACTTTGTTGTCCTTAAGCCATTTGCCACAACTTTGGAAGTATCCTTGGGGTCATCGTCCATTTGGAAGACCCATTTGCGACCAGGCTTTAACCTCCTGACTGATGTCTTGATGCTTCAATATATCTACATAATTTTCTTTCCTCATGATGCCATCGATTTTGTGAAGTGCACCAGTCCCTCCTGCAGCAAAGCACCTCCCCACAACATGATGCTGCCACCCCCGTGCTTCACAGTTGGGATGGTGTTCTTCAGCTTGCAAGTCTCCCCCTTTTTCCTCCAAACATTACGATGGTTTTTATGGCCAAACAGTTCTATTTTTGTTTCATCAGACCAGAGGACATTTCTCCAAAAAGTACGAGTTTGTCCCGATTTGCAGTTGCAAACAGTAGTCTGACTTTTTTATGGTGATTTTGAAGCAGTGGCTTTTTCCTTGCTGAGCGGCCTTTCAGGTTATGTCGCCATATAGGACTCGTTTTACTGTGGATATAGATACTTTTGTACCTGTTTCCTCCAGCATAAAACTTCTGACTTCAACTGTAAGTATTCAGACCCTTTGCTTTGAGGTGCAGGTGCATCCTGTTTCCATTGATCTTCCTTGATGTTTCTACAACTTGATTGAAATCCACCTGTGGTGAGTTCAATTGATTGGACATGTTTTGGAAAGGCACACACCTTTCTATATAAGGTCACACAGTTGACAGTGCATGTCAGAGCAAAAACTAAGCCATGAGGTTGAAGGAATTGTCCGTAGAGGTCCGAGACAGGATTGTGTCGAGGCACAGATCAAAAAATGTCTGTATCATTGATGGTCCCCAAGAACACAGTGGCCTCCATTCTTAAATGGAAGAAATTTGGAACCAACAAGACTCTTCCTAGAGCTGGCAGCCCGGCCAAACTGAGCAATCGGGGGAGAAGGGCCTTGGTCAGGGAGGTGAACAAGAACCTGATGGTCACTCTGACACAAGCTCCAGAGCTCCACAAAGGAAATGGGAGAACCTTTCAGAAGGACAACCATCTCTGCAGCACTCCACCAATCAGGCCTTTATGGTAGAGTGGTCAGACGGAAGTCACTCCTCAGTAAAAGGCACATGACAGACTGCTTGGAGTTTGCCAAAAGGCACTTAAAGGACTCTAAGACCATGAGAATATTCTGTGGTCTGATGAAACCAAGGTTGAACTCTTTGCCCTGAATGCCAAGTGTTATGTCTGGAGGAAACCTGGCACCATCCCTACGGTGAAGCATGGTGGTGGCAGCATCATGCTGTGGGGATGTTTTTCAGCAGAAGGGACTGGGAGACTATTCAAGATCGAGGGAAAGATGAACGGAGCAAAGTACAGAGATCCTTAATGAACACCTGCTCCAGAGTGTTCTGGACCTCAGACTGGGACGAATGTTCGCCTTCCAACAGGGCAACGACCCTAAGCACACAGCCAAAACAACGCAGGAGTGGTTTCTGTGTCCTTGAGTGGCCCAGCCAGAGCCTGGACTTGAAACCAATGGAGAATCTCTGGAGAGACCTGAAAATAGCTGTGCAGTGACTCTCCCCATCCAACCTGACAGAGCTTGAAAGAATCTGCAGAGAAGAATGGGAGAAACTGCCCAAATGCAGGTATGCCAAGCTTGTAGCGTCATACCCTAAGAAGACTCAAGGCTAATCACTGCAAAAAGTGCTTCAACAAAGTACTGAGTAAAAGATCTGAATACAAACAGTGGGGCAAAAAAGTATTTAGTCAGCCACCAATTGTGCAAGTTCTCCCACTTAAAAAGATGAGAGGCCTGTAATTTTCATCATAGGTACACTTCAACTATGACAGACAAAATGAGAAAAAAAATCCAGAAAAATCACATTGTAGGATTTTTAATGAATTTATTTGCAGATTATGGTGGAAAATAAGTATTTTGTTAATAACAAAAGTTTATCTCAATACTTTGTTGTCATTGCCAACAAAGGGTATATAACAAAGGTCAAACATTTTCTGTAAGTCTTCACAAGGTTTTCACACACTGTTGCTGGTATTTTGGCCCATTCCTCCATGCAGATCTCCTCTAGAGCAGTGATGTTTTGGGGCTGTTGCTGGGCAACACGGACTTTCAACTCCCTCCAAAGATTTTCTATGGGGTTGAGATCTGGAGACTGGCTAGTCCACTCCAGGACCTTGAAATGCTTCTTACGAAGCCACTCCTTCGTTGCCCGGGCGGTGTGTTTGGGATCATTGTCATGCTGAAAGACCCAGCCACGTTTCATCTTCAATGACCTTTCTGATGGAAGGAGGTTTTCACTCAAAATCTCACGATACATGGCCCCATTCATTCTTTCCTTTATACGGATGAGTCGTCCTGGTCCCTTTGCAGAAAAACAGCCCCAAAGCATGATGTTTCCACCCCCATGCTTCACAGTAGGTATGGTGTTCTTTGGATGCAACTCAGCATTCTTTGTTTCTTTGTCCTCCAAACACAACCAGTTGAGTTTTTACCAAAAAGTTTGATTTTGGTTTCATCTGACCATATGACATTCTCCCAATCTTCTTCTGGATCATCCAAATGCTCTCTAGCAAACTTCAGACGGGCCTGGACATGTACTGGCTTAAGCAGGGGGACACGTCTGGCACTGCAGGTTTTGATTCCCTGGCTGTGTAGTGTGTTACTGATGGTAGGCTTTGTTACTTTGGTCCCAGCTCTCTGCAGGTCATTCACTAGGTCCCCCCCGTGTGGTTCTGGGATTTTTGCTCACCGTTCTTGTGATCATTTTGACCCCACGGGGTGAGATCTTGCGTGGAGCCCCAGATCGAGGGAGATTATCAGTGGTTTGTATGTCTTCCATTTCCAAATAATTGCTCCCACAGTTGATTTCTTCAAACCAAGCTGCTTACCTATTGCAGATTCAGTCTTCCCAGCCTGGTGCAGGTCTACAATTTTGTTTCTGGTGTCCTTTGACAGCTCTTTGGTCTTGGCCATAGTGGAGTTTGGAGTGTGACTGTTTGAGGTTGTGGACAGGTGTCTTTTTATACTGATAACAAGTTCAAACAGGTGCCATTAATACAGGTAACGAGTGGAGGACAGAGGAGCCTCTTAAAGAAGCTGTTACAGGTCTGTGAGAGGCAGAAATCTTGCTTGTTTGTAGGTGACCAAATACTTATTTTCACCATAATAATACTGGAAAAAGTGAAAGCTTCTGAATACTTTCCGAATGCACTGTAGGACACAGACACAAGGAACTCTAACATAACACAGGAAATATGAACAATACATTAAATCAAATGAACAGAACTTCTACCTCATGAGTCTTGCTAACATTCATGTGCACTATAAACATTGCGTCCACTCATAGCAGGCTAATAAATGGTTGGCTAAATGAAAATATATCGTATGCCTATTAAATATGAAACAAATGTCTACGTGTTGCAATAAACTGTATGGGGATGGAACGAAGAAATGCTCCAGAAGACGTCATACTTTCTGTGTACCTATGGAAGGGGTGAGAACCATGAGCCTCCTAGGTTTTGTATTGATATCGATGTACCCAGAGAACTGAAAATCGCTGTTCTCTGGCTACACCATGGTGCTACCATAGAGGGTGCTGTTGAGGCTACTGTAGACCTTCATTGCAAAACTGGGTTTTTTAATCAGTTATTTGGTGACGTGAATATACACTAATATATATATAAAAGTATGTGGACCAATTAATGGATTCGGCTATTATATAAAATCGAGTACACAGCCATGCAATCTCCATAGACAAACATTGGCAGTTGAATGGCCTTACTGAAGTGACTTTCAACATGGTACCACCTTTCCAACAAGCCAGTTCGTCAAATTTCTGCCCTGCTAGAGCTGCTCCGGTCAACTGTAAGTGCTGTTATTGTGAGGTGGAAATGTCTAGGAACAACAACTCAGCTGCGAAGTGGTAGGCCAGACAAGCTCAAAGACCGGGACCGCCGAATGTTGAAGCGCGTAATGCGTAAAAATCGCCTGTCTCCGGTTGCAACATTCACAGCCGAGTTCCAAACTGTCTCTGGAAGCAACGTCAGCACCAGAACTGTTCATCGGGAGCTTCAAGCAATGGGTTTCCATGGCCGAGCAGCCGTTCACCATGTGCATAAGTTCACCATGTGCAATGCCAAACGTTGGCTGGAGTGGTGTAAAGCTCGCCGTCATTGGGGACTTGAGCAGTGGAAATGCGTTCTCGGAATGGATGAATCACACTTCATCTGGCAGTCTGACAGACAAATCTGGGTTTGGTGGATGCTAGGAGAACACTACCTGCCCAATGCATAGTGCCAACTGTAAAGGAGGAGGAATAATGTTCTGGGGCTGTTTTTTTTTCTTCTTTTCACTGTTCCAGTGAAGGGAAATCCTAACACTACAGCATACAATGATATTCTGAACTTCGTAGCAACAGTTTGGGCAAGGCCCCTTCCTGTTTCATCATGATAATGCCCCTGTGCACAAAGCGATGTCTAACCCCATCAAACACCTTTGCTATGATTTGGAACGCTGACTGCGAGCCAGGCCTAATCGGCCAACATCAGTGCCCGACCTCACTAATGAACTTGTAGCTGAATTGAAGCAAGTCCCAGCAGCAATGTTCCAACATCTAGTGGAAAGCCTTCACAGTGGGAGGCTGTTATAGCAGCAAATGAGTGACCGACTCCATGATTTTGGAATGAGATGTTCGACGAGCAGCTGTCCACATACTTTTGGTAGTATAGTGAATTTAATAACTTTTTAATGTTTCACTTTTTATTTCTCTTAAATTCACTGAGTAGAATGGTCCTCTCCTTCCTCTTCTGAGGAGCCTCCATTGTTGCCATTTGATTTTGTGATTTGATGTTCCAAACATATTGCTCACTATATGTCTGCTGCAGAGACAAGCCATAATAAACTAGTTTTGAAAACATGTTGGCGAACTATAATTTTTTTGTAAATATGGAGACCAAGTTATAGGATGAAAAATACCAGCGTATTGACGCAGGTACATCCGACTAGCGCTAGCTAACGCTAACTTTTTACAAATCAATACTTGCAGTCAAAGTATCTATATGATATTGGTCAAAGTAATATTGCGATATGTAACTAACATTTTTTCCCCACCCATCACTAATGGTTATGATGTTGATGACAAACTATATATTATGATAATAAATGCAATATACCTGCTGCAATCCTGACCGAAAACAGTCAGAACAAAGTTCTGTGATATTCATAAATTGAGTTGAATTTGAGGTACAGTCGATTGACGTGTGTTACAGCTTCCAAGGGGCTAACCGATGCGGCCCACTTCTGTTACCTGATGGCCCAGGTTGGTTTGGGGGTGTTCACCAAAAAGAGCACCAAAATGGTTCTAATCGGCTCAAATCACAGGTTAGACATCTGCTGCTCTGTCCCTTTCTCACTTGTTGGCCGTTGTGGAAATGTCTTGCCTACTACTTAAGCTGCTTACTCTGTAGTAATCAGACTACATACTACATATTGCGTTGATTCCCGCCATTCGTTAATTTGGGAATATCGCGTCCCCTCAGCTGATTATCAGCTGTTGTCAAACACATTTGAGGCTCGAAAGACTATTCTCTTCCTCAATGGTGCACAGCGAATTCTACTAGATGAATAGCTGAAATGAGTATGACATACTGGCATTTAACACATACTCAATTTTTGACATTTCACAATGTAAAACAATCTTTTTTCACATACCCAAAATGCCTATTATTTAGAATGCAGGTATGGATATTTGGACACGGACAGTCAGTTCTCACTCTCACACACACCTCTGTTTTTGCTGCCACACTGTGGAACAAACTCACAGGCATATAATCTTACATAGAAATATGAACTTTCATGCATATGGCATACAAAGGCTTTAATGACCTCTTTCTTGCTAGTCTGTCATTCTTCCAGTTTGCCTCTAACGAAGCGATCCAGAGGACGGAGGCATATGAGTATGCCCAGTCTCTGGGTTCCCAGCCCTGCTCCCTGCCCAACTTCCAGGTGAGTACACACACACACATCTGAACTTGAGCACACGCCATAGACATACCTCCTGAAGCTTTCCCCCTATGATCTTACAGAAATGGACTGAATGGTCATCTAGAGATGCTGTATAGCATGGCAGTAGCTGCATAGAAATGTCTTCTAGTCATTCTATTTTTATGAGTAGTGCCGTCTGATCCCAGTTCTCCGAATTTAAGTAAAACCCTGATGTGAAAGGCTGAAACGCATTGGTTTTATCATTAAATAAACATTTTGATCAACTTCCACTGCCCTCCAAGAGATGCTGAATTTCCTCTTCACTCCTAATGTAAGTGAATGTGCCCGGCCTCTGTGCGATGAAATCAGCTATCATGACCTTCGACCTTTCTTCCTCCCGTCTCCCTCTAGGTGTTCAAGCTGATCTATGCGTGTCGCCTGGCCGAGGCCGGGCTGTGTGCTCAGGCCTTCCATTACTGTGAGGTTATCTCCAGGAGCGTGCTCATGCAGCCGTCCTACCACTCTCCTGTGTTCACCAGTCAGCTGATGCAGGTAGACACACATGTGCGCGCACACACACCCACATATAATCGCTCTCACAACACGCACACAAGGGCACTGTCAACACACATGTACTTACTCACTCATACTTGCACACAAATACAAACGTGCGTGCGCGCACACACTCATTCATACACGCAGTCTCTCACTCACTCACTCACTCACTCTCACATACCTATATCTTAGGTGTTGATTGTTACTATGTGTGAGAATTTTGAATGTCTGGTCTGCTGTTAATTGTAGATGTCTGAGAAGATGCGATTCTTCGATCCACAACTGAAGGAGAAGGCAGATCAGGAGCTCTTCAACGAGCCAGAGTGGCTGATTAATCTGAGACAGCTGGATGGACAGATGAGGGTGTGTGTTTTATTAATGTGTATGAGAAACCTATTCATGTTGTTGTAGGTGTCTGTAACTGACTGGGCTGTTATTTTTTCCCCCCCATAGACTGGAGTGATTGCATACAATGCAGACAGGGCTACTCCTCAGCAGTATGACTGCAGCACCCCCAATTCTGAGTTAGATCAGACCAGCCCGCCTGAGCCATATGCCCAGCCTCTGGACATGGTTGGCCACACCTCTGACAACCCTCTGATGACATCACTCATGCCCGGACCACCTCAGCAAGGGGTGCAGCTGATGCCTCCAGGTGAGCAACAAGCCCACCTTGTAACACGATAGGTGTGTGTTTGTTCATGCATGTTTTAGAACTTGTTGACTCCTAATCAATGCAATGACCAATGTCCCATAGCAATTCACAAATATAAGCAGCCACCACTAAACACACAAACCTTCTCCTCCCATCTAGCTCCCCCAACTATCCTCCAGGACGGAATGGTCTCCCAGCCGCCACACCCCAATGAGGGGGTCCAGTTCTACCCAGTACCCCCCAGTCTCCCTGGACCACCTGGCCAGATCCCTTTATCAGGGTTCCCTCCCCAAGGCTCTGGCTTTGTACAACCTTACCAACCCCAGCAGCCCCAACCGGACAAAAAGGACATGTTTCCTGGAGCTCAGCACCAGCAGATGGCGCCACCACAGCATCAGCAACAGATGATGCCCCCGCAAATGCAGCAGCCACAAAAGATGCCCTCTGACAATTATCAGCCGACGGGTCCACCGGAACTACAGCCTCCTCCCATGTCCACCTCTCCACAGAGGAACACCTTCACGCCTCAGATGGACTTCTATGACCAAATGGCTCACATGGTGTGTGTGTTACGAGCATTCAGCCTTGTTGGAATAGTTTGAGGAGATATGCTGATACCACTAACTCTTGTCTTGTTTGCACAGGGCCCAGGAAGAAGATCCAGGACTACTTCACAGTCCTCAATGCAAATGGTAGGGTGTGTGCATGCGTGTGTGTCAGATCACTGTTACCTTTGGCAGTGTGTGTGCATGTGTTTGTCTGACTGGCTCTGTTTTGTCTGCAGCAGCCTCCAGGTCGCCGCTCCCGCACCATCTCGGAATCTTCCACACACTCTGGAGGACGAGAGAGGAGCAACTCGGCAGCCAAGCAGTCCTCTCCGCCTCCACCCTCCATCCCTGAGCAGGCCAAGAAGGACTCACCTAAAAAGGTTATGCAGACACACACACTACGTATTGTGTCCCTTTCACACACAATCCCACACACACCGCAGTTACTTTTTATTATTACCCCAATGGCCTTGTGGTTAGTGTCCATCCTGAGATTGGAATGTTGTGAGTTCAGCATTAAGGAGATAGATTGTGGGTTAGGCCCTGTGATAGACTAGCGTCCTGTCCAGGGGGTGTACTTGTACACCAAGCTGCCTCACGCTACAGGGGCAGGAGTCTATGTGCCGTTCCGGCTGGTATAAGCCAAGTCTCATGCAAGGCTACTTACTTACTTAAAACTACTATTACTTTGAATTTTGTAGCTATCAATTGTCCCGTTAGCAATCGCCCAGAATAGCTATTTTTTTATATAGGCTACTTATAGTAATTATTGATATCAGCAAAATGTCTTTGATTGGTGGTTGGTGTCGGTTATTTTCGATTTATCATTTCAGCTCTTACACACACACACATATATAAATCATTCTGTAACCATTTCTGATTTTATTTTTCTCTCTCACAGGGAGGGGGGGGTGGGGGTGGCGGTTGGCTCAACTGGCTCTATAGGAAGGGGAAGAATGAAGCCCACCTTCCGGATGACAAAAACAAATCTGTAAGTCAACTCTTCGACACTCCTTGTTTTCCAGTCATTTTTGTACATACTCTTCCTTACTACTCTACTGAGTCCTGTCTGTAAAAGCTCACAGTTTATACATGGCAGTGTGGTCAGTATGTGTGTGTGTGTGTGTGTGTATTGGAGCTGATGAGTATCTTCAGTTGACTGGTCTGTTCTGTCAGATTGTCTGGGACGAGAAGAAACAGAAATGGGTCAACTTGGATGAGCCAGAGGAGGAGGTTAGTTTTTTTGTGTGCGTGCGTTCCAGCCATTATGATTAGCATGCCTATATGTATTGTTGTTTTTATTAGTCCTCATTAGGGATGTTAATGGTTATCTGTTAATCGGTAGCTGGCAAAACTTAATTCGACCGGTCATGCTTATCGGTCTATAGGTTAATTTGCATAAATTAATGGTTTAAATTGCAGCATGTATTTTCTGTTAGTCTTCATGTATCTTATTTATCATACACGTACAGCTACAGAGCCTAGTTTGAAGAGCAGAATAGCCTATCGCCTGTCAGACAGCTCAACAGCAGCTCCTCAAAAAGCTGGTACTGGAGTGAAATGTATGCATTTATAAGCCCAGTCACTGCGCAACAAATAACAATTTGAAATGCAATCACATGTTAAACTTTGCAATGTGCGTTTGAGGCAGTATAGTGGTTTGAAACCTATTTTACTTTACTTCAAATAATGAAGCATGTCTTACCTTGCTTCAAAGTAGCCTAGCCAAAATCCATCAATCAAAAAGTTAGACTTCTACATGCCAATGGCACAATCCTGGTTGTATTAGCAACTCCACCTAGTTGTTGCATCTTTAGAATCCAGCTCTTTCTAAGTTTCTAACATATTTTCATCTCTGTCACATACGGAACCGCTCGCATTAGGTGCTCTGTTCAGAACAGTGTTTTTATCTCTGTCACATACGGAACCGCTCGCATTAGGTGCTCTGTTCAGAACAGTGTTTTCATCTTTGTCACATACGGAACCGCTCGCATTAGGTGCTCTGTTCAGAACAGGGTTTTTATCTCTGTCACATACGGAACCGCTCGCATTAGGTGCTCTGTTCAGAACAGTGTTTTCATCTTTGTCACATACGGAACCGCTCGCATTAGGTGCTCTGTTTAGAACAGTGTTTTCCCACAAATTGCATTTTGGTAAATGTTTGAAATTGTTTTATTAGCTGCTTCATTACAGGAGTTGCATGTTGAATAATAGGCTATATAGCCTTTTGACTGGAAGACAATAGGCGTGCTATTGTTGCATGCTTCCATTATGCTCTTAATGAAAAACGTCCGCATGCATAGTATTTTCTGTTGATCACATCAAATTACTGTTTGGAAAAAATGTAACCGTTTGTTGACCGTTTAATGAGGGTCGGTTAGTCGGCAGCAACATTTCCCAAAATGTACATTCTTAGTCCTCATAATAAGAGGTTTATATTAATATCCTAGCACGTTTATGACCATCTGTATTTATTCAATATTTTGGTTTATCAACACAGAGATATCTTTGATCCTAATAATAAAGTTGTTGTGTGTTTGTGTCTGTGTAACCAGTACAAGCCCCCTCCTCCTCCTCCCTCGGGTTTCCCTAAGATGCTGGGACCCATACCGGGACAAGGGGGTCCTGGAGGTCCCCCTACTGGTGGGCCGCCTGTCAACATGTTCTCCAGGAGAGCAGGTGAGATTTACACGTGTTGGCATAACGTAAGCAGCCCCTCATTGTGGGTTTTTAGCTGATACAGGTTTTAGATTCAATGCAGTGCTGCAAAACTCTTGCAGCTACATTTCACTTGTGCTGCTGCTCACATGACCAGTGTATCAGGTTTCATTGACTGCTATGGGAGCGCATCACTCCCTGCTCACACTTGGCAACTAGGATATTGTCTGAAGGGAGTATGCTTTGAATTAGCCAGGTGTGTTTGTCACACTCCCAGTTCTAGCAAGTCCTGCATGGCTTGTGAGCATTGTAGAGGGAAATAGAGGCAGGTGCATGATCCTGGCTTTCGGGAATGTGAAGGAAAATAATGATACATGTCACATTGCACTTGAAACCGCTGCAAACCTCTAGGAACCACACTAATAGTGCTTGTCATTTTGGCACGTCAGATTTTCTGGGGGATTTTTTTAGCAGATAAAAAAAATATATGTTCTCACCCATCTCAGGTACAAAGAGCCGCTACGTGGATGTCCTGAACCCAGGTGGACCCCGTGCCAAGCCCGGTGGATCGGCACCTGCCCCGTCAGACTTCTTTGCCCCGTTGGCTCCCATGCCCATGCCAGCCAACCTGTTTGTGCCCGGGGCAGGTATGCTAACCTTTTGAATAAATATATCAATGTACTCTAGCGATGGTCATCATAGGTCTTTGAGTGTGACTGGGTTGGGAATATTAGTTTGTTTGCGTGTTGTTTTGATACCGGTGTGTGAGTGTACAGTATTTGTATTGTAATGTGTTCTCTCCTGTCTGACTCCAGAGGAACAGCAGCCCATGGTGGGTAATGTCCCAGAGACAGGAGAGAACCAGGAACAGAGCGACCCTAACCCCAGTGCTGTGCCACAGGTACCGTATTACACTCCCAGTGATGGTTATAGTTGTGTATAATAGATTTCACACCATAAGACCATCAGATTAGACACACCAATTCAATATCTGCCGAACTGAATTAAGATGTTTGATCTGTCCAGATGTTCAACCCAACATTGTTACCGCCCGGTCCAGTGGGGCCCCCTATTGCCGCTGGGTCCCCGTCAGGAGAGGTAGAAGCATCTCAATCCTCCTAGAGGACTGTAGTACCCCTGCTACTCTATCATAAACCCTCATGCCCCCATTGAAACAAATTACCTTCCACTTTTAACAGTCATCTAGCTTGGTTGAGTGATGATTGGTACGTGCGTGTTTGTTTGTTTGTGGGAGCATGTTTCAACTTCCAGCCTTTATTTTCCTGTGTGGGCCTCATAACCATCCTAACACCTGGGCAGGATGACATGTAAAAGACTCACATTTTCTAATTATGGATCCTCTCCCTAAGATTGTGCATCTTAACATCAGAAATAAATCCTTATTGTTGATATTTTGATTTAAATCTGCTTTTGAGGAGATTATATTAAACTGGGAGTGGATGCAGTTCTTGATCTAATCCATGCACGGGATGATGAAATAATTATGTGGTTTTGTGTTTGTCCGTGTTATTTATTTCCCTTCCCTGCCATCTTTAGCTGTCGCGTTCTAGCTCAATGAGTTCTTTATCACTTGAATTGAGTCCGCATATAAACCAGGTACCTCTAGCTGGGCCTCAATCGCCCCCCACACCCCCACCACATCCCCCACCTCACTTCCTTGCTGCTTAACATTCCATCAGCTGTATCCCCCTGGCTGTCTCAAGCACCACTCTCACCCACTAGCATGCTAGCTAACTTTCAACCGATTGGAGGTAATCAACATCCCTCAGATTTGGAGGAGAATGCAGCCAATTAGAGCTGTTCTGATGGTGTCTCTGACTCAATTTTGAAATGTTAAGATGCTACACTGAACAAAAATATAAACGCAACATGTAAAGTGTTGGTTCCATGTTTAATGAGCTGAAGGATCCCAGAAACGTTCCATATGCACAAAAAGCTTATTTCTCTCAAAAGGTGTGCACATCCCTGTTAGTGAGCATTTCTCTTTTGCCAAGATAATCCATCCACCTAACAGGTGTGGCATATCAAGAAGCTGATTAAACAGCATGATCATTACACTGGTGCACCTTGTGCTGGGGACAATAAAAGGCCACTTTAAAATGTACAGTTTTGTCACACAGCAAAGGGAGCGTGCAATTGGCATGCTGACTGCAGGAATGCCCACCAGAGCTGTTGCCAGATAATTGAATGTTAATTTCTCTACCATATGCTGCCTCAATGTCGTTTTAGATAATTTGGTAGTACGTCCAACCGGCCTCAAAACTGCAGACAACGTGTAACCGCGCCAGCCCAGGACCTCCACACAGGACCAGTCACTTTCAATAGCCACTGGCAAGCTGGAGACGTGCTCTTCATGGATGAATACCAGTTTCAACTGTACTGGGCAGATGGCAGACAGCGTGTATGGCGTCTTGTGGGCGAGCGGTTTGCTGATGTCAACGTTGTGAACAGAGTGCCCCAAGGTGGGGTTATGGTATGAGCAGGCGTAAGCTATGGACAACAAACACAATTGCATTTTATCGATGTCAATTTGAATGCAGAGATACCGTGATGAGATCCTGAGGCCCATTGTCGTGACATTCATCCGCCACCATCAACTCATGTTTCAGCATGATAATGCACGGCCCCATGTCACAAGGATCTGTACACAATTCCTGGAAGCTGAAAATGTCAGTTCTTCCGTGGCCTGCGTAATCACCAGACATGTCACAAATTGAGCATATTTTGGATTCTCTGGATTGACGCATACGACAGTGTTTTCCAGCATCCGCCAATATGCAACAACTTCACACAGCCATTTGAGAGTGGGACAACATTCCACAGGCCACAATCAACAGCCTGATCAACTCTATGCGAAGGAGATGCGCTGCATGAGGCAAATGGTGGTCACACCAGATACTGACTTTATCTGAGCCACGCCCCTACTTAAAAAAAAAAATGTATCTGTGTTCCCAGTCATGTGAAATCCATAAATTAGGGCCTAATTTATTTATATGAACTGTAACTCAGTAAATCTTTGAAATTATTGCATGTTGCGTTTATTTTTGTTCAGTGTATATCACAAATACGATAATACAAAAACTGATAAAAATACCTTTGATTACAAACTAGAGGCATGCTGGAGACTTGCTCCTCCCCCTGGCCTGTTCCCACAGTTACATCATTAACCCAGAAGAGAAAAACCTGGGTCATGTTCATTAGGTACCAAACATTACCTGTACTTGTCCAACAAGAAATGCTCATTTTTGCTTTTCATTGCAAAACTTTTACATTGTGTGCCCTAATGAACACGACAACACTGTGGTCACAGATTGTCCTCTCTGTAGCCATGGGGGAAAGGGGATTATTGCCTTGCCTCACTGCCTAGTTACCATGGTAACTCCTGCATCTATTCCTTCCAGGTGCCCCCGACTCCGCAGCCTCTGCCCCAGGGAGCTCCACCCTCTGGAGGCGTGACGTTCTATAACCCCGCCCAGTTTGCACAGGTAAGTTAGTTGAAAACGGTTAGGCCAAGGTTCCCATTAAGACTTGACACTTATGTCAATGTGTACATTGACATCTGTGGGAAAAATCGAGTATCTCAAGTGAAGTTGTGATGACACCATTTGCATTTAAGGTAATTTGGCCGAAAGGTACAACCACATCAGTCATTGCAAGTAAAACTTGACTCAATAAAGCTGTGAAATCAGTGCTAGTAAGAAAATAAGTAAGGCTTGTTCCACCATTGAGGTGCTAGGACACACCAGTAGCTATGTTTACACTGTCAAATCAACCCTTGTATCCCTCTCTCCTTCTCCCCAGGCGAGTACTCCATCGGGACGGCTTCTGTCTGGGAGGTTGGGCGGTCAGAGGGCATACCCAGTGCTGAAGTAGATATCCAGCCTAGTTCATCCTAAAACAGACTATGGGTTTAACCACCCCCTGGGAAGCGCATAGACACCTCAACTCCCCCTCTGATGGACCCCCCCTTACACCCAAGACGAACACTACCACCAGTACCATCATCGTCAAACGACTATACCACTCTTTCACTAATTAAAAAAAAAAGAAAGAAAATGTGTTAATTATTTGCAGGCAAGATTGTCATAAAGGGCTTTTTCATGTGTCCAAACTGAGTTAGTTGGTACAATGGATCTTAATGCACATACTTAGCTTGATTATACTGTATGTAACAACCTACTGTGGAGACAGACATGCTAGTGTGTTCAGCTCTTAGACAACATTCCCTCTACACACATGCTGAGACAAAGGACTGTTCTGGTCCTATTTTTATCTATTACGTGTGTCTTTGGCCCCTTACGTGTATTAGTGTGTAAAAGAGCGTAGCACTTCGGGAGCTCAGCTCACTTGTTTATACTAGTGTATATGACTCTTCAGTGTTCCCGTACATACACTGAAGGTACTGTAGCGCTGATGTGTGTGGAGTATCAGTAGTGCAATGCCTGCTGTGTTCACTCTCCCTCATTCAGATGTGCTCAGGTGTGATGTGGGGTCCAGCAGAGGCAATAGGAGTGACTGTCACGCCTCGCTACCCTAGGAGTTTAGAAGTTTGAGTGTTGGAATGTTCATTTTAGATATTTATAAAATGTTGCTGCCTACCAACACCTCATTATCATGCACAAAGGTCTTAAGTCTCAACTAGGCTTCCTCTCTCCCAACTGAGTTTAGAAGCAGGCCTTTAGAGGAACAAGGAGTGAGCTGGGATTCAGGGGCCTCATTTATAAACCGTGCGTGCATACAATATTCCCCAAAATGTGCATGCGGCAGTTTCCACGATCAAGTTGGCATTTATAAAAATGTAATGTGTTGTGAGAATGTGCTCAGCTCCCCGTTTAGACCATGCGTACGCACATCTACTAGTGGCTGAAATATTGTATTGCAAGCTGGCAAGTAAGTATTTTGTGCAAATGGGGGATATGATGAAAAGCTTATTCATAAAAAAACTAAAAACAGGACAACATAACACAAATGCAGCCATTTGCCATTAGTTAGACAAGCAAAATTCTTTATTTAATCTAAAATAAACATTTGAATCTTTCTATTTTCATAACCATTGCAGAATAAATTTCTCACCTTTTTCTAGCCGTAATAGGTTCATATTCATACAACAAATTAGCATGTGCATCTCTCATTTAATTGGACCTAGGAGCCTAGTAAATAGATGGGCTGTATTAAATTGTGCAATCCCATAATCTAGCCTACAGTCAAATTTAAAAGGTGAAGTTTCTTTTACATTGAAGTAGACCTATGTATGCTACTGGTAGCCTGCCTTAGACAATTTTTCAAAATTCACGGCCAGTCCCATCATATTTAGGTGAAAAGTCGATGCAAAACATTGTTGAATTTAAACGTTCTGCTGACAGGTCCACAATCTGCCATTTGTTTTCTCTTTCATAAACTGTATTGGAACATTCTGCCAACACAGTAGTTTATGTAAAATATTTGTGTATAGGTAAGCTATTGTATTGCTGTGAGAGAAGCACAACATTGCCAATTTAAATCAGACCCTATACTAAGGCAGGACATTGTTTCTATCTATTGAAAAACAAAATATTGAACCATTTCTATTTTGCACTTTAGTGTGGGCTGTAGCATTTAGCCTACTTTTAAAGTGTTTCAAAATATAGGCTACAATCAACCTTGCAGACATCAGGCGCTCGCTATATGCATGTTTAGTTTGAATAACTTCCAAAACATTCTGCCCACAGAAATGTGATCAAAATTGCAATTGCCCATTTTAGATACTGCCATGGCCTAATTCAAAATTATACAGCAAATAGTGTGTTATTGTCACCATAACATTTGGAGGTGTTTTCCAGGCAGAGTTTTAATGTGCACCAAATGTATGAATCTAAATATTTTTGTACTCCCTCTGGATTTTCAGAAATGTGTCATGCGGAAATGTGTGAACAGTTATAAATGAGGCCCCAGGACTATATCGGTCAAGTCACAGATGACACCCTATTTCCTATATAGTGCACAACTAGGTGGCTCAGGTCAAAAGTAGTGCATGCACTTTATAGGGAATAGTCATGGTGTCATTTGACTACCATTTTTAAATGTCATTAATCTATCCAAATATTTATCTGATCGATTGTATTTATGAGCTGTAGTCATGAGCAAAAGTGTGGAGAGCAATTATTGTTTTTGCTGATTTAGCTTTGAAATGTCATTAATAGATTATATAATACCTGGATTCACGTTTGTAACTGCTGCTTCTGCAGATTAACTAGCCCATCATTAAATACATCTGTGAAAGGAGCAAATTTTACTCAAAACTGCCATTTCCTTTTTGATTTTGCTGTTGCTTTTGTCAACTTTGTTATCCAAAATTCCTTGCTTCCCCTTTGTGTTCTTGACTTTGTTTCTGTGTTGAACACCCAATAATTTTTTCCAAAGGTCCCCTTTTTGTCTGAGAAAAGCTGTTGATTTTTCCTGTTTTGGAATTCAACCCTGTAAAATGGTAATAAATAAAGATATCTTTGCGCTCTTTAGCACTTTGAAAGAATGTTTAATTTTGTTCTGTCTGATTAGTATCCAAGGTTCATCATGTTGTGTTTTATCTACATATCAAAATACATTTCCTATTCACACATTATTGCAGTACATCCCAACAGTTGGCCCAACAAGTGTCTGAATATGGAATATTTTAATATTTGTGTAATGTTACTGAATTCAATTTTATTATTGAGTGAAGTACAAACAAATATCCCCCAAACTACCAGTGGACCTAAAATGTGTGCAAGTCTGTTGGCATCACTGTGGCACTACAGATGTAGTTACTTTCTCACAGATTAAAGTATTTTGGACCAGCACTACCTATCCCTCATTGACAACTCTGGCAAGTAGAAAAATCCAATCAACCCAGACAGTTGTCAAATTCTCCTATAGCATTGGAAGCAACAAAAAAAAAGACTATAGGCCTGTTCCATTCTCCACTCCTGAAGTCTGCAGTCTAAAGGAGCATTTGCATGTATATTTCAAGAAGTGTAGGGTGCCTGGTTTTATTTTTAGCAAGTGTGTGAGGGCGTCGCAGCACACTTCACTGGCTCATATTCCCCTTCCTGTCCAATCATGAGTGTGGCCTTAACTAAAGTGCATTGCACTCCGAAACAAGTCACTGACAAGTGTTGGAGTGAGAAAAATATCTGAAATCAGGAATCGCCACTTAGAATGCAGTATATACATACATCCCTTCATGGCAGCTATGATCCTGTGGGTTAGTGGCACATAAATGTTCTTGTGTTCATAAAGTAGTTTTCTTCAGCTGAAATGTCACAGTATTTGGGCCAACTTCATTTGGATTTGGTGATTTCTTTGTCCTCTTGGATCCAAATGCTTTCCTGTAAAAATCCCCAAATAAATGCAGTTAGAATCTATAGGCTAACAAAGCAAGATTGTAATTCTTGTATATGGGAGTTTTTTGACATAGCACAATAGAAAGGCTGGGATAAACTACCTCCGCATCAGCATTCTTTTAATCGGCTTAATCTACCAACCAATCATCTCCCACAGCACCTTCCTCCTAACCTAACTTGGCAAGTGTAAAATAAATGCCTAGAACTAGACCCCCACCCCACATTCTGCTCTTGTTGACGAGAGTAACAAAACTGTCAATGTTCTCTTCTGCAGTTTTTCAACCAATCAAGTAAAATGGAGTGTCGCCTTGTTAACGTCAAAGCGGGGGTCACAGGCTCTCTCTTCAATTTCCCTTGAAAACCAGAACATATGGTTGTGTTATGACTGTGCTGAGGCTACCCTCCCCCAGAAATGTAGTTTTTGTTTTGTGCTCTGTGTACACATACTTGATGAAATAGTGTCTTGTAAGTCCATGTGGGCGGGGCACTAATTAGTGTACCAAACAATCAATCAATATATTGACATGGGTAGTTTCGGTTGAAGGTTACCAGCGCTGCTTGTGCTTTTTGAACGGCTCCCTCCAACATGGTGCGGTCGTTCAGCATCTGTCTGAGAGCTGCAGGGTCCATCTCCAAAAGCATGCCTATGAGACAGAGTCCTTCTAAATTCTAACCATTACAGACCACTAACATGGTTTATGAAAGACAGCATTAGCAGTATCTGTGATATTACAGTTCACTCAATGAGCCATTTTGTTCTAGAGACTTATGTTTAAACAGTTTAGTGGTAAAGCTGCCACCATATTGCTTCGCCTTACAGATCTGCAAATATTAAAGGGCCAAAGGGAGAGTAGGGATCAAATTGGGACCGGCTAGTGGCAGGGCTAACCTGTAATGTCATTTGAGTGCACTGCGTCCATCTCCTGCACCAGTAGAAACAGCCTCTCTTCCAGCCTCTCTGTGTCATCGGCATCTGATGAGTCACTCACATCTGTCTCTTCCACACCCAGCCTACAGCAAATCAGGGTAGGGGAAACATAACACGCCATGAATATCGTTAAAAAAAAAACTGCACATTATAGGCTAAGTATCCCACACGTTATGGCCTGTGACTAGAGAGATATTAGATATTATTCTGGTATCACCATGTATTTACTATTGGATGTACAATAATGACACCATAAAATGGATGGATAATGTTATATATTACTGTATAAGTGAGGAACGCTGTCTTAGCCTTCTGTGTCAGGTTTCTAGGCTCTCCTTTCGAGACCAATGGCCCATTCAGAAACAACCCCTAGTCCTGTATCCTCAAGGCTTTTAGGTAGACCTGAGTGTGGATACTGTAGGTGTAACCAATATGGCAGAAAAATATCATTAGTTCATCAGTGGCTACTATCAAATTGCTTATACCTACCCAACTCTAGGGTAATATGGGATGTATTTGGACAGGGTCTGCTTGACTGCCATATCTCAAATTAATGACGGCCATTAACAGAAAGTAGCCTAATCAGTCTAGTTTCCATCCATTCAGAGGTTCATCAGCGTTGTGTCTGGATATACAAACAAAGTTCTTCATAATATCTTTCTTCCCCACAATGATGTCAAGCTCCACACTCACTGCTGCAGTGTCTTCAAGGCCAGGTTCACCTGCTCCTCCAGTAGTGAGGGTTCTGAGAGAAGATGCAGCACCGCTTCTTTATGCTGCTCCAGTAGCATGCCTGGAGTGGTACATGGGTAAATACATGTTAGGGAAGCATTATAAGCTGTTGGTTCATAAAGGATCAGCCTGCGCTTGCACTGTATGGATTCGCATTGTATAGGGCAGGGGTCAGCAACAGGCGGCCAGCAAGGGATTTTCTTGGCCCCAAACATATTTTTGTAATAAAAAATAATTTTAGTTTTGGGTCAAAAAATAGTAAAATCACCAGGAATTCAGCAAAAATCAGGTCCAACAAAAATCATCCCGCAGCTGAATCTAGTTGCCTACACCTGTTATTTGTTAACACCTAATAATAATAATATTCATTTGGGGGGGTGCCTATATTTGTCTGGTTAAGTAATGGAAATGTATTTCTTGCATATCCCAACTCCCCTTGAAATACACACAGGGAGTGAGTGTCTCACAACCAGTTGTTTGCCATTGGAGGAGATTTAAGGAATTAACTCAGGTTCTCAACCTTTTTGGTCAAGCAGAAAAGTGTCAAACTTTGTGTGTTGCTTTTTTGGCAAGATTTTTTCTCTCAATGAGAGTAATCTGGTAAAAGAAGGGTTAAGTAAATACAAATAAATCATACGTTTGGAGGGAGGAGAGATGATTGGCTTACTGATCAGTAGGTTGATTACCAGTGATTTTCTGTGTGTGGCCAGTGTTGTAGATGTCCACGAGCTCAAACAGCTGTTCCCCAAGCGAGTCAGAAGAGGCAGATGCTTCATCTTCCTCCTTTGACATCCTTGTATTGCTGAAGTCATGGAGAGATCATAGTTAGTTGAGGTCTAGTCTCACATGGCCATCCTTCCAAATCTGTCTCGTTGACTAGACTACGAGAAACCTAGGCTCTGGAGGTTAGTTAAGATCAAACTCAACCAAATTGTGACACAGAAACTCACATGGGGCGGAGTTCAACCCGAGTTAAGCATGTGTAAATGGAGCGCAATTCCCTTTTTATAAACTTTTCTCTCTACATTCAGCCTCATTTACTGTCTTTAAAAACGCTATTTGTTTGGGGTGGAGATCAAATAAATGAAGGTGTGGCAGAGGTGTCTACAGATCAGGGTATGTGAGCAGAGTTGAGTGGTTAGAAATCCAACCCCTCCGGTCTTTTTCCAATCACTTAGCTAAAAACCGTTCTGTACTCACAGGGAAAAAAACTGCAGCTCCAAATACGCTTAATTTATTCAAATCACATTTTAACACCCATCTATTTTTATGACAACCTGGACCAACCATTTGGTTTTGAAGTATTGAAACCAAACCATATGATTTCAATAAACATGAAAAAGGTGAATGTAAGACTTGCACATAATTTCAAATAGGCTACATGTAATATTAAACAGCATAAATAGGTCAGAGGAAGGGATGAAATGGTTACTGGTTTCACAATAAAATTCCCTGACAATTAGTATTACCGTTTCAAATTTGAATTATTATTAAAACCGTGTTTGCTTACCACGGTTTGAAAAACTCACGGTAAATACTGTCCAGCATCAACCAAAGTTAGCAACAGTCTGATGCAGGCGCAGCCTGCAATGTAGGTTTTGTGTGAAAACATAGCGGAAGATAGTGACAGCGCTCGGGAAATTTTTCAGCCTTCTAAGAGGCCCAAATCTGGACTAAAAAGTGCGGTCATATTTTGGGTTTTACAAGAGTGCTGAGGGGAACATAATCGAAGATGGTCACCAAAATTGCTGCGATAGGGGGCAACACTTCAAATCATTTTTTATATTTTACTAGGAAAGTCAGCTAAAAAAAAAATCCTATTTACAGTGACGGCCTACCAAAAGGCAAAAGGCCTCCTGCGAGGACGGGGGCCTGGGATTAAAAAATGAATTAAAATACAATAAAAATATAGGACAAAACACATTACAACAAGAGAGACAACACAACACTGAGGAAATGTTTTTTCTTTCCAAGAACTCTAGAATGGTTCTGTAACCTGTTTGGATATAAGGCCTAATGCCCTATTTTTATATTATTTATTTACATTTATTTAACTAGGCAAGTCAGTTAAGAACAAATTCTTATTTACAATGACGGGGGCTGGGATTAAAAATGTGAAAATAAATATAGGACAAAACACACATCACAACAAGAGAGACAACACAACACTACATAAAGAGAGAGTTTCCTCATCTCCCACCCCTTCTATTGCGACTATCCCCGACAGGGACTGGGAGACTAGTCAGGATCAAAGGGAAAATGAACGGACATTCAACCTGACAGAGCTTGAGAGGATCTGCGTCTGAATACTTAACAAATGCACTTTATTACTCCACCTCTCCACCATGCTAGCTGATGTGTGGTGAGCATTCTGGCAGAAAATCGTTGCAGTGCATCACCCAGGTGGGTGCTACACATTGGTGGTGGATCAGGTTAGTTTCCCCTCTACTGTGTTAAAAGCGATTTGAGTACCGCAGTTGATAAAAAGGCACTACATAAATCCAATCCATTATTATTATTATTATTAACCACACATATTCAACTGCCAATTTACTGTTAGTTGCCTTCAGTTGGTTAGGCCTACATTATCATTCTATTACATTGTTTTGTTTACCTTAATTTGCTTCCTCTATAAATGCCGTCAACAGCCTTGCTGCTGAGGAACATTAGTAAAAGTTGGTCATTTATATATATTTTTTAAAGACATGTAGGCTAATTAAATCGTTATAGACTGGAGCGCAGACCAAGCCGTAACAGTTTGAACCTGACGCATGGCACAATACTTGGCTGTGTCATGGCACAATACTTGGCCGTGTCATCACACAGTTCCATGGTTAGTGCAGGCAATAGACGAGGGTATAGCCTACTATTGTACACTATTCACCCTATTATATTTCTATGTACACTAATATTCTAACATTACCATGAATTGAATAACTAAATGTGTGTCACGCCCTGACCTTAGAACCTTTTTATGTCTCTATTTGGTTTGGTCAGGGTGTGATTTGGGGTGGGCATTCTAGGTTTCATTTTTCTATGATTTTGTATTTCTATGTTTTGGCCGGGTATGGTTCTCAAATCAGGGACAGCTGTCTATCGTTGTCTCTGATTGGGAACCATACTTAGGTAGCACTTTTCCCTCCTTTCTTTGAGGGTAGTTAACTTTGTTTGTGGCACATAGCCCTTATGCTTCACGGTTGTTTTTGTATTGTTTATTGTTTTTGTCGGCGTCATCTGAAAAAAAGTGAAAATGTACGCTCACCACGCTGCACCTTGGTCCTCTTCAATCAACGGCCGTGACAATGTGGCAATTTTTTTAATTAATCAAACCACCATTTCCTTTATTTAGTGCGTAAAGGCCCTCCAAACCTGTTTTTTGTGATTCATAAATACTTTACTAAATCTAAATAATCTACAAGATCAGAGTATTTTTTTTTTATCAAGCAATTGGTACTGAAACATTTCTCCCTAATATTCTGAACCAGTTCTCTCAATGAACTCAATGTATTCCTGTCGTCCAAATTCCAACTAAAAATGTACACAGTATTTAAAGGGATGGCTTAAGATAAATGTATTGAAAACCCTGTTAAAAGAAAACTCCATGAGAAAATCTGTTGGCAGCAAGTGGGAGAGTTTTCAGTGGTTGAATTACATTTATTCAGAGCGCACAAGGCAGCCACACATGCGTTACACGACTGAATAAAGTCTGAATACCAAATCTCAGACTTCAGCGCATTCAAAACGACTGTGAACTCGGGAAAAAAACTAGCGCCAACTGGGAAAACAGTTTTGAACATCCAACTCGGAGTCATCCAACTCGGAATTCCAACTCGGGAACTTTGGCCTCTTTCTAGAGCTCCAACTTTCTGACCTGAAGATCACTGATGTCATGATTTGACCTCATACTTTTCCGAGTTCCCAGTTGTTTCAGCCTCAGGATGAGTAATACAGACACATGGGCAACTAATCTAGCAGGATGGGGGGAACCTTACTAACAGACCCCAAACTGCCCTCGCCTTTAGTTTTCCTACTCTCCAGGATATTCTCAGTCTAGCTCTCAAAAACCCTTCTCCGTATGTAGGGTTTTCAGCCTTTAGGCCAACGTTCGCCCACAATTGGCTCTGTGTAAACTACAATTCCGATGCTGTGTTTAAACATATTAGAAACATCAATAACCATCGATTTTCTAAACAGTTTTCGAAACATAATGGTATAAAATGGCACCGACAGAGAGGGATGCCTCACTTCTAGTCCTTAGGAAACTTTGCAGTATTTCATTTTTTATGTTTCATTCCCTACATTGTTAGCCCAGAGAATTGTGTGTGTTATTACATACAGCCGGGAAGAACTATTGGAAAGGGGGATACCTAGTCAGTTACCTAGTACAACTGAATACATTCAACTGAAATGTGTCTTCCGCATTTAACCCAACTGAATCAGAGAGGTGCGGGGGGGGGGGGGTCTGCCAAAATCGACATCCACGTCTTCGGTGCCCGGGGAACAGTGTGTTAACTGCCTTGCTCAGGGGAAGAACAACAGATTTTTACCTTGTCAGCTCGGGGATTCCATCCAGCAACCTTTCGGTTACAGGCCCAACGCTCTAACTACTAGGCTTATTGGATATCAGAGCGGCGGTAACTTACCAGCCTTACAACTTTCCCGAAACGGATGCTTTGTTCGCACCACCCAGGGCAATTGAACTGATTCCAGAGGCCGACCCAAAACAACACAGGTGGAGAAGAGGGATTCGGAGCAGTCTTCTGGTCAGACTTAGAAGGCGCACACCACCCACCACTTCAGAGTATATTACTGGCTAGTGTTCAGTCCCTGGATAACAAAGTTGACGAGATCAGGGCAATGGTTTCTTTCCACATACTCTGTTTCATGAAAAAACATGGCTCACTCGGAATATACGGTCAGAGTCGGTCCAGCCATCTGGATTCTCAGTTCATCGCGCCAACAGGAATAAACATCTCTAGGGGAAGAAGGGCGGGGGTGTATGTTTCCTGGTGTATTTGTAATGACATAAAGGAACTCAAGTCCTTTTGTTCACCCGAATTAGAATACCTCACAATCAAATGCCAACCGTATTATTTCCCAAGATAATTCACTTCAGTTATTGTCACAGCTGTGTATATCCCCCTTCAAGCTGATACCACAACTGCCCTCAAGGAACGTCACTGGACTTTATGCAAACTAGAAACAATATATCCTGGAGGCTGCATTTTTTGTAGCTGGGGACTTTAACAAAGCAAATTTGAGGAAAAGGCTACCTAAATTCTATTAGTATATTGACTGTAGCACTCGCGCTGGAAAAACACTCTACCATTGTTATTCCAACTTCCAGGATGCATACAAGGCCCTCCCCCCACCCTCCTTTCGGCAAGTCTGATCACGACTCCATTTTGCTCCTCCCTTCCTAGAGGCAGAAACTCAAACAGGAAGTACCCATGCTAAGGACTATTCAACACTGGTCTGACCAATCGGAATCCACACTTCAAGTTTGTTTTGATCATGTGGACTGGGATATGTTCCAGGTAGCTTCAGAGAATAATATCGATGTATATACCGAGACGGTTACTGAGTTTATCAAGAAGTATATAGGAGATGTTGTACCCACTGAGACTATTAAAACCTACTCTAACGAGAAACCGTGGATAGATGGCAGCATTCGTGCAAAACTGAACGCGTAAACCACCATGGCAAGGTGACTGGGAATATGGCAGAACACAAACAGAGTAGTCATTCCCTCCGCAAGGCAATCAAAAAGGCAAACCATCAGTATAGAGACAAAGTGGAGTCACAATTCAACAGCTCAGACACGAGACGTATGCGGCAGGGTCTACAGACAATCACGGACTACAACAGGAAAACCAGCAACGCCGCGGACATCGACATCTTGCTTCCGGACAAGCTAAACACGTTCTTCGCCCGCTTTGACGACATGGCCAGCTACCACGGACTGTGGGCTCTCCTTCTCCGTGGTCGACGTGAGTAAGACATTTAAACGTGTTAACCTTCGCAAAGCTGCCGGCCCAGACGGCATCCCTAGCCGCGTCCTCAGTGCATGCGCAGTCCAGCTGGCTGGACATATTCAATCTCTCCCTATCCCAGTCTGCTGTCCCCACATGCTTCAAGAGGGCCACCATTGTTCCTATACCCAATAATGCAAAGTTGTAACTGAAATAAATGACAATCTCCCCATAGCACTCACTTCTGTCATCATGAAGTGCTTTGAGAGACAATTCCAAGGATCATCTCACCTCCGGTCACCCTAGACCCAGTTCAATTTGCTTACCGCCCCAATAGGTCCACAGACAATGCAATCGCCATCACACTGCACACTGCCCTATCCCATCTGGACAAGAGGAATACCTATGTAAGAATGCTGTTCATTGACTATATCTAAAGACACTGAAGCAGCAAACTTTGTGAAAACTTATATTTGTGTCATTCTCAAAACTTTTGGCCACGACCGTACAGTGGTTCTTCCATTAAAATTTACGAGCTTATGCTGCGACCGTTTGTGGTAGATGGTGACATTCAGTCATTGCACCACACTATCACAAGGAGGAGTTAGAACGCTGATCTATCGGTTGTGTAAACTGTGGCAATTAATGGAGGCGTTTTCAGTCAGAGTCTCTCCTCTGACACTAGAGTCCTGCATGATGCATCTGCATCAAATTAGTAAGAACGTCTCACCCCATGTTCAAGAATGGCCTTTTTCCCTTGCATTCACTCACTTTCGGTTATTTGAAATGAAATCCTCTCCAAAATATCGTTATTTTTTAAACAAGTTTTGAGTCACCGCACATATCAAGACAGTCGTGAAGAGGGCACGACAACGCCTTTTCCCCTCAGGAGAGTGAAAAGATTTGTCATGGGTCCTCAAAAAAGTTCTACAGCTGCACCATCAAGAGCATGGTTGTATCACCACCTGGTAAGGCAACTGCTTGACCTCCGCACACGAGCGCTTCAGAGGGTAGCGCGTACGGCCCAGTACATCACTGGGTCCAAGCTTCCTGCCATCCAGGACCTCTATACTAGGCCGTGTCAGAGGAAGAACCTAAAAATTGCCAAAGACTCCAACCACCCTAGTCATAGACTGTTCTCTCTGCTACCACACAGCAAGCAGTACCAGAGCGCCAAGTCTAGGTCCAAAAGGCTTCTTAACAGATTATACCCCCAACCCTCTGTTGAAGAATAGCCGTAGTCAGCCACATTGCGTAAGTGGTCACATGGTGGCTCCGAGAGAGATTCTCATGTAAAATACAGAGGTAGCCATTACTCCAATCGGTCAGAGTGAAAAAACGAATTGTCCCGACTGATATATTATCGAATAGATATTCGAAAAACACCTTGAGGATGGATTCTAAACAACGTTTGCCATGTTTCTGTCGATATTATGGAGCTAATTTGGAATATTTTTTGGCGTTGCGGTGACCGCAATTTCCGGGCGATTTCTCAGCCAAACGTGAAGAACAAACGGAGCTATTTCGCCTACAAAAATAATATTTTGGGAAAAAATGAACTTTGGCTGTCTACCTGGGAGTCTCGTGAGTGAAAACATCCGAAGTTCATCAAAGGTAAACTATTTAATTTGATTGCTTTTCTGATTTCCGTGACAAGTTTGCCTGCTGCTAGCAAGGCATAATGCTATGCTAGGCTATGATAAACTTGCTTGTCTAGCGTTGGCTGTAAAGCATATTTTGAAAATCTGAGATGACAGGGTGATTAACAAAAGGCTAAGCTGTGTTCCAATATATTTCACTTGTGATTTTCATGAATAGGAATATTTTCTAGGAAGATTTATGTCCGTTGCGTTATGCTAATTAGTGTCAGATGATGATATTGGTCCCGTTCACGGGCTGGGTGTCACTACAGGTTAAGGGCTTGTAAATAAGCATTTCACAGTAATCTGTTTTATTCGACGCATGTGACAAATACAAGTTGATTACATTTTTTTGAGAATTTGGCAGTAGGCCCAGGACCTCCACATCCGGATTCTTCACATGCGGGGATCGTCTGAGACCAGCCACCCGGACGGACAACTGATGAAACTGAGGAGTATTTCTGTCTGTAATAAACCCTTTGTGGGGAACTACTCATTCTGATTGGCTGTGCCTGGCTCCTAAGTCGGTGGGCATAGCTGCACCCCTGCCCAGTCATGTGAAATCCATAAATTAGGGTCTAATGCATTTATTTCAATCTGCTGATTTCCTTATATGAACTGTAACTCAGTAAAATCGTTGAAATGTTTGTGTTTATATTTTTGTTTGGTATACCTTTCCTCCCCAGTTAGCTTACACAAAGGTGTTCGGAGCATGCTAGATAGCTAATTAGCACAGGTGGATGCCTTTGTCTTCTGTAAACAAGCGCTGTAAAATGGATATATGGCTGTGTGGAAACATTAACCCTAGAAAAGTTGTGTAGTAATTTACCTTCTGTTTTTTGAAAATTATATCTCGCTGATATGAAAGATATGTTTGTTACTTTAGTTTCCAAAACAGTGCTGCAAGCGATGCGTGTTAATTTTTAGAGCTAGGCTAGACAATAGGACGAGTCCAAATTCACCCAAGGCTGAAAAACAACCAAAGAACGTTGGTGGAGCTGGAACACTAGCGCGAGGCCATAGCAAATTAATTGAAAAGAACCCTGAGGCTCTCTGACTTGGGATGATCTTTAGAATTTAAATTTTCCCTAAATGGCACCAAAAAAGGTATACCTTTATTTTACCACTACAATCTGTTCTTAGGACGATACTGAAAAATAACAAATCGTTTAGAAAGTAAACATCCGTATCTCGATGGTGTCAAGTGTGCTTATGTCAGCATAACAAGGCAGTAGGTAAAAATGGCAACTTCTGACTATTTCTGGTCTAGCGTTTGATGACAACGGAGTAGAGGGAGGAGATTATCCTGATTAAAATGGTGTCTGACTTGAAAAAAAATCTAAATATACACAGACATACCTATATTTCCCCTATAGGTAACAATGGAACCTCAGAGTTCCATTAATATTTATTTTTTGTTTGTTGACGTTTTAACTACCAGCAATTGGCAACAGCATTGTACGCTGCCCAGACGTACATCATTAGAAATAATAGGTTATGCTGATTTTAAAATGGTGTAGAAATTGAAAACTATAAAATACATACATTTTGAGATATTTGACAAAATACTAGAGATGAAACGGTATGAAAATTTCATATCACGATTATAGTGACTATAATTTTCACGGTTATCAGTATTATCGCGGGATTGTTAAAATGTGCTGGATATGTTCAGAAAGTACTGATACACACTGAAATCATTTCACCAAGTTTTATATTGAAAACCAACAAACAACAAATAAAAATAGGAGCACTATGCACTTTTTGTGTGCATAAACATTCAAATAATAACATTAACATTAAAGATGGCACCCTGTGGCCATGAGAGGTAAAAGTTTCCCTAGTGCAGGTTTAAATGAACACAACCTTAAGCAAATCAAATAAACAAACAACAAATATAATTAGCAGCATTCACTTTGTAGTGAAGCACGGCAACCTTCATCAGCCTCAGAAAGCCAGGCCTCTCAACAATTTGAAATGGCGTAAAGTCCTTTGCAATGTAATATGAAAGGGCTGCAGTGAGGTCTTGAGCATGTTTTGATGTAGGTGCATAAGCAGCCTGCCTTTTTAAATGCTTGCTGGAGTGAGTGTCTGTGTCACAACTGTAGATGTAGCATCACTGCTGCACACCCACTCTGTAAACAAGGGAATAGCAAATGTATTATTATTAGTGTTACCTTACAATTATTATTATTTTTATTCACACACACACACAATCTTCTGTGTTGCATTTGTGTATATAGAATGACCCCATGCACAATTTACAGAAATACAAATTAGTCTTAAGAAGACAGTGATAGTAATTGCAATGAGCCCAAAAATTGAAATAAATACAGGAGTCTTGTATAGGAGTCTATA
Source organism: Oncorhynchus mykiss (assembly GCF_057628025.1). Taxonomy (NCBI): domain Eukaryota; kingdom Metazoa; phylum Chordata; class Actinopteri; order Salmoniformes; family Salmonidae; genus Oncorhynchus; species Oncorhynchus mykiss. Next base: position 49,005,122 of record NC_143026.1, read on the forward strand.
GTGTTTCTCCTGTTGGAACACTTTTACAACCATGTCGACGTCTGCCGGATTTTAAATGAACAAAATATGTTGGTTGGTGTGGGATTCTGTATTTTACATTATAGCCATTACTATATATATGATTAAATATTATTTGATGTTGGCTGTGTGAGGTATCTGCATTTGTGCACTTGAGCATCATCATGAGATTAAACAACTGCTTGCTACATCTACTTGCCTGTTTGTGTGTGTGACAAGAACTGAGTAACATGGTGTGACCTGCATGTTGCAAAACTGTAGATAACAGCCCAGCAGATGCTTTGTCCTTGTGTTTGTATGTAACCATATTGAGCACATGGTGTGACTTGCTGTATCTTCAAAGTTGTGGATAATCAGGTATAGGGAGGGGTGGTCATCACGAGGTTTAACTGAGATGGAAAAAATACTGAACAACACAATAGCAGGAACTGAGCAACTGTTATAACTAGGCTGCGATACCAGAACAGTAAGAATCTGTACATCGACGGAGGGAGGACTCCAAGAAGCGCCAAGAGGCGGGGACCCGCCTGAGCGCCTGCGATAGGCTGAGCAATTCTAAACCACGCTCAGCCTCTACTGTGATAGGCCAACAGACAGGTTGGAACAATGTCTATCACAGCATTAGAACAACTGTTTACGTACATCCTGCCAGTTACCTGTTCTGCCCTGCGTGGTATTACAGTGAGCCCGTATATACGAAAGTTGCATTTGCCATTTATTGCTTAGCTAATAAAAAATACATAGTATACAATCGGTGACTCATTGTCATATTTATCCTGATACCAGATTTGAATTTACGCAACTCTAACATTGGGTGACTAAACTACATAACATGTTATCGTGTGCAATGGGTAAGTCTGCAAACACACGACGAATACAGCAGCAGAACAACGTGTAGTGTTTTTACAAGAGTAGGCAACACTGAAAGCTTCAGTTTACATTATTGACAAGCTATTAGCATGTTAGACAGACAAACCATGACAAGTCCCCACATCATGCATTGAGGTAAAAGTTAACTTACCTTGAATTCGCTATAAAGTAGTAGGTGGTGGTCATGAAGATGACTCAAGAGATTTGAAGTGTTGTCCCCTTTTGCAGCGATTCTTTTTTTGCATGTTCTGCAGACAGGGTGACCATCTTCGATTAAGGTCCCCTCAGCACTCTTGTAAAACCCAAAATACGACCACACTTCAGATTTGGGCCTCTTAGAAGGCTGAAAAATCTCCTGAGTGCTGTCACTTTCATGTTTTCACACAAAACATAACCCACGTTGCATGCTGTGCCTGCGACAGACTGTTGCTAACTTTGGTTGATGCTGGACAGTATTTACCGAGAGTTTTTCAAATAATGTAATGACAATTAAAATGTGAAACGGTAATACTAATCGTCAAGAATTTTACTGTGGTTTATCGTGAAACCGTAAACCGTTTCATCCCCCAGACAGACATGTCCCTATTTCCCCAAAACAATGGCAGTCTGAAAGTTCTACGAGCAGTCTTTTATTTAACCAGCTTACCATTTACAGTGCCTTGCGAAAGTATTCGGCCCCCTTGAACTTTGCGACCTTTTGCCACATTTCAGGCTTCAAACATAAAGATATAAAACTGTATTTTTTTGTGAAGAATCAACAACAAGTGGGACACAATCATGAAGTGGAACGACATTTATTGGATATTTCAAACTTTTTTAACAAATCAAAAACTGAAAAATTGGGCGTGCAAAATTATTCAGCCCCCTTAAGTTAATACTTTGTAGCACCACCTTTTGCTGCGATTACAGCTGTAAGTCGCTTGGGGTATGTCTCTATCAGTTTTGCACATCGAGAGACTGACATTTTTTCCCATTCCTCCTTGCAAAACAGCTCGAGCTCAGTGAGGTTGGATGGAGAGCATTTGTGAACAGCAGTTTTCAGTTCTTTCCACAGATTCTCGATTGGATTCAGGTCTGGACTTTGACTTGGCCATTCTAACACCTGGATATGTTTATTTTTGAGCCATTCCATTGTAGATTTTGCTTTATGTTTTGGATCATTGTCTTGTTGGAAGACAAATCTCCGTCCCAGTCTCAGGTCTTTTGCAGACTCCATCAGGTTTTCTTCCAGAATGGTCCTGTATTTGGCTCCATCCATCTTCCCATCAATTTTAACCATCTTCCCTGTCCCTGCTGAAGAAAAGCAGGCCCAAACCATGATGCTGCCACCACCATGTTTGACAGTGGGGATGGTGTGTTCAGGGTGATGAGCTGTGTTGCTTTTAAGCCAAACATAACGTTTCGCATTGTTGCCAAAAAGTTCAATTTTGGTTTCATCTGACCAGAGCACCTTCTTCCACATGTTTGGTGTGTCTCCCAGGTGGCTTGTGGCAAACTTTAAACAACACTTTTTTATGGATATCTTTAAGAAATGGCTTTCTTCTTCCCACTCTTCCATAAAGGCCAGATTTGTGCAATATACGACTGATTGTTGTCCTATGGACAGAGTCTCCCACCTCAGCTGTAGATCTCTGCAGTTCATCCAGAGTGATCATGGGCCTCTTGGCTGCATCTCTGATCAGTCTTCTCCTTGTATGAGCTGAAAGTTTAGAGGGACGGCCAGGTCTTGGTAGATTTGCAGTGGTCTGATACTCCTTCCATTTCAATATTATCGCTTGCACAGTGCTCCTTGGGATGTTTAAAGCTTGGGAAATCTTTTTGTATCCAAATCCGGCTTTAAACTTCTTCACAACAGTATCTCGAACCTGCCTGGTGTGTTCCTTGTTCTTCATGATGCTCTCTGCGCTTTTGACGGACCTCTGAGACTATCACAGTGCAGGTGCATTTATACGGAGACTTGATTACACACAGGTGGATTGTATTTATCATCATTAGTCATTTAGGTCAACATTGGATCATTCAGAGATCCTCACTGAACTTCTGGAGAGAATTTGCTGCACTGAAAGTAAAGGGGCTGAATAATTTTTGTGTTAGAGATGTTGTGATTTGAACTAGGCCTCTGTGAAAGCGTGGCATTAACGTATTAACCCCCCCATTCACAGAAATACTCCCGCGCTCGCTTTTTTTTGTTCCTTTCCACACTGCAGACGCCCGTGAAAAGACTGACTAAGAGGACTGCAAAATCTGTGGAAAAAATAACTACAGGGGAGGGGGGGCAACAATATAAACACGCAGTTAGGTGTAAATGTAGAATTCAATTGTGGTAGCAGAAATTAACATTAGTCATGACTGAAATTGACAATTGCTTGGAGATCTCCTGCATCGACCGCTAGTGTAATGTATGACATTTTATATAATAATATAAAGCGGTACAGGAAGAGTGTCAAGCCAGTCGAGTCCAGAACATTCTTGCTTAACGAGAATGGTTCTGACGACATTCCTTTAGTTACTTTCAAAGGAAACCTCATAAATGTGATGTTCCACAATGCAACAGGTGTTTACTATCTCTACACTGACTTGTTGGACTTCACTAGACTAACCCAAAATGAAAACAGGTTCATTCAAGCCGTCCATGCTAATCTGAATGTTATTCAGTTCATTGCGGATTGTAGGACCAAACAATTTGATTTTCTGTTTTTAAGCACCCTACCTGCCCAAAGCTCTCTCCTGGCCCCTTACATTAAGTCTGAATTTGTCCTGCTAGGTGACCTAAACTGGGACATGCTTAAACCACATCGCCAAGTCCTAAAGCAATGGGATTCCCTAAATTTCTCAGATTATTACCAATCCCACAAGGTATGACTCGAAACACCCAGAAAAGGCTACCCTCCTCAATGTTATCCTCACAAATAATCCTGATAGGTATCAGTCTGGTGTTTTCTGTAATGACCTTAGTGAACACTGTTTTACAGCCTGTGTTCATAATGGCTGCTCAGTGAAACGACCTGTCCAGATTTGTCATAGATGCTTGCTAAAAAACTTGAATGAGCAAGCCTTCCTTCATGAACTGGCCCCTGTAAAATGGTATAGAATCAGCTTGATCCCCTCTGTCGAAGACGCTTGGACCTTCTTTTTTGATATTTTCAGTTGTATTGATGATAAACACACCCCCATAAAGAAAATTAGAATTAAAAACCGGTTCAGCGCGGCGCGGGACGTGGACCCCACTCTATCAAAGTCTTAGTCCCTCCTCCTCGTGTCCCTGGATAGTCCACCCTCGCCGCCGACCATGGCCTAGAAGTCCTCACCCAGAACCCCACTGGACTGAGGGGCAGCTCGGGACTGAGGGGCAGCTCGGGACTGAGGGGCAGCTCGGGACTGAGGGGTAGCTCGGGACTGAGGGGTAGCTCGGGACTGAGGGGTAGCTCAGCACTGAGAAGAAGCTCAGCACTGAGAGGAAGCTCAGGCAGGTAGTTGGATCCGGCAGATCCTGGCTAGCTGGTGGTTCTGGCAGATCCTGGCTGACTGGCGGATCTGGAAGAGTCTGGTTGACTGGCAGATCTGGAAGAGTCTGGTTGACTGGCAGATCTGGAAGAGTCTGGTTGACTGGCAGATCTGGAAGAGTCTGGTTGACTGGCAGATCTGGAAGAGTCTGGCTGACTGGCAGATCTGGAAGAGTCTGGCTGACTGGCAGATCTGGAAGAGTCTGGCTGACTGGCAGATCTGGAAGAGTCTGGCTGACTGGCAGATCTGGAAGAGTCTGGCTGACTGGCAGATCTGGAAGAGTCTGGCTGACTGGCTGCTCTATGCTGACTGGCTGCTCCATGCTGACTGGCAGCTCTGGCTGCTCCATGCTGACTGGCTGCTCTGGCTGCTCCATGCTGACTGGCTGCTCCATGCTGACTGGCAGCTCTGGCTGCTCCATGCTGACTGGCTGCTCTGGCTGCTCCATGCTGACTGGCTGCTCCATGCTGACTGGCGACTCTGGCTGCTCCATGCTGACTGGCGACTCTGGCTGCTCCAAGCTGACTGGCGGCTCTGGCTGCTCCATGCTGACTGGCAGCTCTGGCGGCTCCTTGCAGACTGGCAGCTCTGGCGGCTCCTTGCAGACTGGCAGCTCTGGCGGCATCCTGCAGACTGGCAGCTCTGGCGGCTCCCTGCAGACTGGCAGCTCCTTGCAGACTGACAGCTCTTTGCAGACTGGCAGTTCCTTGCAGACAGGAAGCCTGGTGCGGGGAGCTGCTACCGAAGGGCTGGGGTGTGGAGGTGGTACTGGGTAGACCGGACCGTGCAGGCGCACTGGAGCTCTTGAGCACCGAGCCTGCCCAAACTTACCCGGTTGAATGGTCCCGGTCGCCCTGCCAGTGTGGCGAGGTGGAATAGCCCGCACTGGGCTATGCAGGCGAACCGGAGACACAGTGCGCAAGGCTGGTGCCATGTAAGCCGGCCCAAGGAGACGCACTGGGGACCAGATGCGTAGAGCCGGCTTCATGGCACTTGGCTCGACGCTCACTCTAGCCCGGCCGATACGTGGAGCTGGAATGTACTGCACCGGGCTATGCACCCGCACTGGAGACACCGTGCGCACCACAGCATAACACGGTGCCTGCCCGGTCTCTCTAGCCCTCCGGTAGCACAGGGAGTTTGCGTAGGTCACCTACCTGGCGTAGACATACTCCCTGTTAGCCCCCCCGCCCCCAAGACATTTTTGGGGCTGACTCTCGGGCTTCCATCCGCTCTGCCGTGCTAGCGCCTCATAATGCCGCCTCTCCGCTTTCGCCGCCTCCAGCTCCTCTTTGGGGCGGCGATATTCTCCTGGCTGAACCCAGGGTCCTCTTCCGTCTAATTCGTCCTCCCAAGTCCATTTCTCCAAGTAGTGCAGCCTCTCCCACTGCTGCTGCTGCTCCTGCCTGTCACCACGCCGCTTGGTCCTGTTGTGGTGGGTGATTCTGTAACGGCTTTCTTCTATCTCCTCCTCGGACGAGCAGGTGTAGCAAGGATCGGACCAAAATGCAGCGTGGCTATTGCAATCCATGTTTAATAAAACAACGTAAACACGAATCAATACAAAAACAATAAACGTAATGTGAAAACCGAAACAGCCTAAACTGGTGCAAACTAACACAGAGGACACTAAGGACAATCACCCACGAAACACCCAAAGAATATGGCTGCCTAAATATGGTTCCCAATCAGAGACAACGATAAACACCTGCCTCTGATTGAGAACCACTTCAGACAGCCATAGACTTCACTAGAACACCCCACTAAGCTACAAACCCAACACACCACATACAAAAACCCATGCCACACCCTGGCCTGACCAAATAAATGAAAATAAACACAAAATACTTTGACCAGGGCATGACAGCTGTGATCTTGCAGAGTTACTCCAACTCAAGAATTGCATTTGGCGAAGGCTCAGCACAAGCATACTCAGGCTGACTGGCTCTTGTTCAGGCAAATGAGAAATAAGGGCAATCAGGCCATCTGGAAGGCCAAAGTTAGGAGCAGTTCTCTCTCTGTGAGTCTAGACCTGGAGAATGAACCCTCACCCTCCTCACAGCTGCCCATGTCCTTTAATGTTGATGATGTGGTTGTTACTGACAAGAAGCACATGGCTGAGATTGTTAATCACCACTTCATTAAGTCAGGATTCCTATTTGACTCAGCCATGCCTCCCTGCCCGTCCAACATTTCCTCATCTCCCACCTCTTCTATTGCGACTAGCCCCAACGCTTCTCCCTCTTTTTCATCTGCCCCGCTACAAATCTTCTCCCTGCAGGCGGTCACTGAGTCCGAGGTGCTAAAGGAGCTCCTTAAACTTGACCCCAAAAAAACAGCTGGGTCAGATGGTTTAGACCCTTTCTTCTTTAAGGTTGGTGCCCCTATCATCGCCAAGCCTATCTCCAACCTTTTTAACCTGTCACTCTTTTCTGGGGAGGTTCCCATTGCTTGGAAGGCAGCCACGGTTCGTGGCTGCCTTCCAATCAGAAGAGAAGAGAAGAGAATCAGAAGAGTTTGATGACATGACAAAACAAGCTCTAGAGCCATTTTTTGCTACTCTAGTGAAGGTGTGCTGTAGGTTGACAGCAGATCACCTAAAGCATGGACGGTACGACAATGTATCAGACGAGCATGTAAAGCATTAGAATCTGCTCCAAAAACTAACGTTGTGTGTGAGAGGGATTTTGGGACTTTTTTTTATCAATTACTAAGATTAAAGTCTAGGGAAAGCAAAATAGCATTAGAGGGCATGATCATGTTTAAACAGAATAGGCCTTGGGAATGGTTGGCTAGTTTGGGTCCTGAGAGGAAAGCTGAGGTCCTTACAACATCTAGGGCATCAGTTAAAGGACAGAGAGTCATATATTGTGAGCGTATGTTCAAAATAAGAGAGACTGCAGGCACTTAAAGAGAAACAAGATAGACAAAAGCAAAAAGACATTCAGGGAGACAGTAAAAACAACAGGTTACTGTAGACATGGGCAAATATGGTGGGTTCTGGACCAGTGTGGAGGAAGTCGCCGGGCAGATAGCTAATTTAAGTAAATACCAGCCGTGACAGAGCAGTTAAAATTTAGATGCTTTGTATTAGGCCAGAAAAACGAAAATTACATTTTTTACTTATCAAAATATGGGAAATGGCTGTCATCGGATCAGCTCATCAGTAACGTGAAGGGTGTAGTAGTTGTTATGAGTGAGCCACTTGACACTAGTTTAGATGAAGCACGCATGACTGCGCCAGCTGATCTTGTTGCTCAAAGTAAAGAGGTATTTTGAGAGATGCTACCAAACAGCATCTTAAAGCACAAGATCTGGGTCGTACGAGAGGACATTTTTTAGATTACCAAGTATTAAAATGCCACTGCAGTTTCTTGTAGAACGTGTTCAGCATACATTTAGTGGAAACGTTTTAGATACAGAGTATGATGCAACAGTGGTAGACATAAGAAAATCAGATGACATTTATGAGTTTAGAATAAAATATGACAAAACTAGTAATATGCCCTGGTTGCCCTTATGGTTGGAATATCAGGAAAACCGTATAAAATGTATCCGTTTGTGCAAAGGATCTGGTCGTCTACATTTTTTAACACATGTATATTAGCAGCGAGGATAGGAGTGTGTTCTGGTGGCAGGGTAAAGTAATTAGTTCTAAAGGAGACACATTTGTAATAGACTATGAAGAAGAGGATGAAGAAGTGAGTAGTTCTGTATCAGAATATCCACTTCTATTTGATTATTATGTAAACGAGGTCAGAATTCTTACATAGAGTGGATCTATTCCTTAGGATACGATACCAGTAGATACTGACAGGATGGTAATATGAGGCAACGTAGCTGCTTTAGGACTTGTAGGACAGTGATATGAGACAGTGATATGAGACAGTTAAACTTGAATGCCAGTTTATAAAAGGTAACTTCAGTCATTTGATGTGTGTGTATGTATGTATGTATTATTTTTTTATGTTCATAATGTACTTAATTTAAAGACATGCTAATTATACTCTTTACAGTATATTATGTTTATAGGACTTTTATATTGTGTCTGCCTCTCACTGTCTAGTGTGGGCTATATTAAAATGCACCAAAAACGCTTTGTTCTTGTGATTACATTCACTACAATATGAGTGCCAGTGCAACAATCTTAAACATGCATTTGTTTTACAAAACCAAAGGCTATTTTAAGAGCCAAATCATTCATAATAAAGGGCTAATTTCCATTGTATGTGTGTGTTACATTTGAGATATTGCACAGCCACAGAAATACTTTTTTTAAAGAATTTTAACAGATTACTGTGAATTAATATGACCCTTCATGTTTGGTTATTACCTGTATTCATGTGCATATTTTGGAATTATAATTGTATTAACGACTATCAATAATCCTGAACATTAATTCAGTCATCTCAGGTAAAGAAAAACGTATTATCCTAGTTAATACATTGTGCCATTCATCAACCAGCCAGGTACTGGAATTCACAATAAGTAATATTATTTGGCATTGAACAATGGGCTGGGAATAGAACGTTCAGAAGGTGGGTTGGTGCCTCGGTGCTCAATGGAACTAATAGGTGCTGACAGGTTGAAAAATGCCATAAAATAAGGCCAGTTTTTTTCACCATTACTTCAAGACGACGGCAAGCAGTTGGGACAGATGGTAATAGTATGAAATGGGGCTCCACGGCGGACATAATGACCAAGTTTTTATTATATAAAAAAAAGTGTAGTTAAAAATGTAATGTCCAGCCTATTAAAGCAAGACTCCGGACTCTTAACAAAACTCCTCCGATCAGAAGATACTATCGTCAATAGGCGCTAAAGTAGTTAATGCTAGCGTCTAAGAATGTGGTATTATCAGTCTTACCTGGGGCCCTGAGGTAGTTGCAGAGCTCTGAGGGCTTTCTCAAGGGCCTCTGTCAGCATCGCTTCATCCTGCTGCATCCGAGTCAGGACAGGACCAGGTAGTTCCAGCAACATGCCTCCGACCCAATTACAATGCCATCTCAATATACCATGAAACAATGTTGTAAAATGGAATCTACTACCTAGCTATAACATATTGGTAGTAATGCATATGCCTACATAGCTGCGTAATGCTTTGCAATTTGAATGTGAGTGTAAATGTAAAACGTTATGGGGTGATTCACCTGTGAGTTTCCCGGCGATCTCAGCGTGCTTGGGGTAAATTAAATCGTACAGTTGTTCGCCAAGTACCTCGAGATCTTCCTCATCCTCCATGATGATGTGATGTTTGACTGGTTATTCGCTGCTGTTGTTTACAATGCTAACCTGACATTCTCTATTGTCTGATTCGTTTTCCGACTTACAAGTTCATATTTGAGACAAAAAGTACAGAGGTAACTATCTTCAAAAGCTGCAACACATCTTAACTATGATCGACGAGCTAGATCAGACTGACAGTGACAGACTCAATTAATGATGTATAGCTAAATTAGCTAGCTAGCTTGTTGACACAGATACGATTCAGAGGCACATCGATAACAATAGGATCCGTGTACTGTTCGTTCAATCAATATCCGAACTTAAACAACTAAGACTGATAATCATTTCGAGTGCATTAATTTATTTTTCTTATGTCATCAGCAAAGATTCTTCTTCTTCTATGATAAAATGGCGGCAAACCACCGTTAAAGGTGCATGCCGCCACCTACAGTGCTGGAGTTTGTGGTCAATCACACGGTTTACAACATTTCTAAATCCTCCTACTTAACTCAGTACTTCTGATAAAATAAAAATAGCCATACTAACTTCTAATAGACCCTCCTCCATCGCTCAAAATCCCTTCCACCCCCCCCCCCCCGACCTCAATGACCCTACACTTCAATCTTTCCCTCTTTTCAACATACTTAACAATATAATATAACAAGACATGCTCCACCATTTCACCGACCATACACTCCAGACACAAACCATTCACATGCTTACCAACCAGATGTAATAATGAGTTCAATGTACAATGTCCTAAGCGCAATTGAGCAAACACCACCTATTCCTTCCTAATCTGACCTTTGAATCTTGGTCCACGACCTCTCTTTGGAGGGCATATAAATGCTGGCCCTTGTGCTCAGAGTCTCACCTCTTCTGCCACACATCTATCAAAATGGCTCTGATCTTACATTTGGCCTCACCTCTACCCAGTGGAACATTAATATAAATGATATCTAATTTCAAAGCTCTTTTGGCTAACTGGTCTACAATTTCATTCCCTTCCACACCCGAATGTGCTGGGACACAGCAGAATCTCACTACAACGCCCATTCTCCAATAGTAGGTAACTTCTATTAGATTTACCATATGATAAACTATTCAATACAGACAGAGAATCTGAGCATACTATAATTCTAACAGGTTGTATGTCCTCCGCCCACTGGAACTATTATCCCACTGCAACTATTATCGCCAACAGTTAAACTGAGTATACTGACAGTTCATCTGTTAGTCTTCTACATATCTGTACATCAAATTCAGGAACTTAAAACGCCTGCTCCTGTGCACCCACTATCTTGGTCCTTGGATCCATCTGTGAAAAGTAGTAAAAAAGCATAAAAACTCTCTACCAATGTAATTGTCAACCAGTTTCCCTATATCACTGACTTCTGACCAATATTTCCTTCTCTCTACCAAGGTTGTTCGATCAACAACGGGATCTGGGAGTAACCATGGGAGAACATCCCCTATCACCACAGAAGGGCCAACCTCTAACTCCCTCAAACCACTCTCATCAGCAAGCTTTCCAAATGTCCAACAAAAACCACTGCCTTATCTACTAGTATATTCCCAACAGTCATCTAACAGTAGCAGTGGGATGCTCAACCTCACAGCTTTTCAACCGAACCCAATAAACTTTTTTACACTGTATATCCAAAGGCATCTCACCTGCCTCCACTTGTAAGACACATACATATGTTGATTTAAATGCCCCAATACATATCCTTAAAGCTATATACTGGATTCTGGCCAGCTTCTGAAGCCAAGCCTTTGAGCTGTTCCATAAACTATACGCCCGTAATCAATTGAGCTCTATAAATATCCATCAACGATTGTCTGTCAGCAACCCATTCATAACCAGAGACAGAGCGCATAAGATTCACCACCACCACCTTCTTACACTTTGTTTCAACATTCATGACATAATCTTTCCATGAACGCTACTGGTCCAAAGATTTAGGACACCTACTCAATCAAGGGTTTTTCTTTATTTGTAATATTTTCTACATTGTAGAATAATAGTGAAGATATCAAAACTATGAAATAACACACATGGAATCATGTAGTCATCAAAAAAGTGTTAAATATAAAATATATTTTGATTTGTTTGAGACCCTTTGCCTTGATGACAGCTTGGCGCACTCTTGGCATTCTCTCAACCAGCTTCATGAGGAATGCACCTGGAATGAGTTTCAATTAACGGTGTGCCTTGTTAAAAGTTCATTTGTGGAATTTATTTCCTTCTTAATAAGTTTGAGGCAATCAGTTGTGTTGTGACAAGGTAGGGGCGGGGGGAATACAGAAGACAGCCCTATTTGGTAAAAGACCAAGTCCAGTGCTGCAGTGGATAAGTTCATTAGAGTTACCAGCCTCAGAAATTGCAGCCCAAATAAATGCTTCATATAGTTCAAGGAACAGACGCATCTCAATATCAATTGTTCAGAGGAGACTGCGTAAATCAGGCCTTCATGGCTGAATTGCTGCAAAGAAACCACTGCTAAAGGACACCAATAAGAAGTCTTTGTCTTTGTGAGCCGCGCGGTGTGGTTGAACGGATGATTTCAGCATATGTTTTCCCCAATGTAAAGCATGGAGGAATCGGTGTTATGGTGTGGGGGTGCTTTGCTGGTGACACTGTCTGTGATTTATTTAGAATTCAAGGCACACTTAACCAGCATGGCTACCACAGCATTCTGCAGCGATATGCCATCCCATCTGGTTTGGGCTTAGTGGGACTATTATTTGTTTTTCAAAAGGACAATGACCCAACACACCTCCAGGCAGTGTAAGGGCTATTTGACCAAGAAGGAGAGTGATGGAGTGCTGCATCAGTCTCCAAAATCCCCCGACCTAAACCAAATTGAGAAGGTTTGGGATGACTCGGACCGCAGAGTGAAGGAAAAGCAGCCAACAAGTGCTCAGTATATGTGGGAACTACTTCAAGACTGTTGGAAAAGCATTCCAGGTGAAGCTGGTTGAGAGAATGCCAAGAGTGTGCAAAGCTTTCAACAAGGCAAAGGGTGGCTATTTGGTTACAAAGGGTAGCTATTTGGTTACTTTTTGGTTACTACGTGTGTTATTTCATAGTTTTGATGTCTTCACTATTATTCTACAATGTAGAAAATAGTAAACATAAAGAAAAACCCTTGAATGTGTAGGTGTCTCAACGTCAACAGTGAAGAGGCGACTCCGGGATGCTGGCCTTCTAGGCAAAGTTCCTCTGTCCAGTGTCTGTGTTCTTTTGTCCATCTTAATATTTTATTTTTATTGTCCAGTTTGAGATATAACCTTTTCTTTGCAACTCTGCCTAGAAGGCCAGCATCCCGGAGTCACCTCTTCACTGTTGAGACTGGTGTTTTGCGGGTACTATTTAATGAAGCTGCCAGTTGAGGACTTGTGAGGCGTCTGTTTCTCAAACTAGACACTCTAATGTACTTGTCCTCTTGCTCAGTTGTGCACCGAGGCCTCCCACTCCTCTTTCTATTCTGGTTAGAGCCCGTTTGCGCTGTTCTGTGAAGGGAGTAGTACACAGCATTGTACGAGATCTTCAGTTTCTTGTCAGTTTCTCGCATGGAATAGCCTTCATTTCTCAGAACAAGAATAGACTGATTAGTTTCAGAAGAAAGTTATTTGTTTCTGGCCATTTTGAGCCCGTAATCGAACCCACAAACTAGTCTAGAAGGCCAGTTTTATTGCTTCTTTAATCAGACCAACAGTTTTCAGCTGTGCTAACATAATTGCAAAAGTGTTTTCTAGTGATCAATTAGCCTTTTAAAATGATAAACTTGGATTAGCTAACAAATGCCGAGCATCTGATGCCGAGCAGTTGCCATACCAGGCAGTGATGCAACCGGCCAGGATGCTCTTGATGGTGCAGCTGTATAACTTTTTGAGGATCTGGGGACCCATGCCAAATCTTTTCAGTCTCCTGAGGGGGAAAAGGTGTTGTCGTGCCTTCTTCACAACTGTCTTGTTCTGTATGGACCATGGTAGTTTGTTGGTGATGTGGACACCAACGGACTTGAATCTCTCGACCCACTCCACTACAGCCCCGTCAATGTGAATGGGGGCGTGTTCAGCCTGCCTTTTTTTGTAGTCCACGATCCGCTCTCTTGTTTTGCTCACGTTGAGGGAGAGGTTGTTTTCCTGGCACCACACTTCAAGGTCTCTGACCTCCTCCCTATAAGCTGTCAAATCAAATTGTATTTGTCACATGCGTTGTGTCACTTGTACTCCCTCTCCAGCCTCTAGGTCACCAGGCTGCTCGTTATGGCGCACATCTGTCACCATCGTTACACGCACCTGCGCGTCATCTCTCACCCGGACTCCATCACCTTCTTGATAATCTGCCCTATATATGTCACTCCCTTTGGTTCCGGTACCAAGTGAATGTGCGGGGGTACAGGTTAGTCGAGGTAATTTGTAAAGTGACTATGCATAGATAATAAACAGCGAGTAGCAGCTGTGGGGGGGGGGGCAATGTAAATAGTCCGGGAGGCCATTTGATTATCGTTGACGGTGATCAGGCCTACCACTGTTGTGTCATCAGCAAATTTAATGATGGTGTTGGGGTACAGGAGGGGACTAAGCACGCACCCCTGAGGGGCCCCCGTGTTGAGGATCCGTATGGGAGATGTGTTGTTGCATACCCTTACCACCTGACGGCGAGCTGTCAGGAAGTCCAGGATCCAGTTGCAGAGGGAGGTGTTTAGTCCCAGGGTCATTAGCTTAGTGATGAGCTTTGTGTGCACTAGGCTGTTGAACGCTGAGCTGTAGTCAATGAACAGCATTCTCACATTTTGTCCAGGTGGGAAAGGGCAGTGTGGAATGCATTTGAGATTGTGTCATTTGTGGATCTGTTGAGGTGGTATGTGAATCGGAGTGAGTCTAGGGTTTCGGGGATGGTGGTGTTGATGTGAGCCATGACCATCCTTTCAAATCACTTCATGGCTACCGAGGTGAGTGCTCCGGGGCTGTAGTCATTTAGGTAGGTTACAGGGACTATGATGGTGGTCTGCTTGAAACATGCAGGTATTACAGACTCGGTCAGGGAGAGAATGAAAATGTCAGTGAAGACACTTGCCAGTTGGTCCACGCCTGCTCTGAGTACATGTCCTGGTAACCCATCTGGCCCCGCGACCTTGTGAAGACCTGTTTAAAGGTCTTGATCACATCGGTCACGGAAAGCGTGATCACAAAGTCGTCCAGAACAACTGGTGCTCTCATGCATGCTTCAGTGTTGATTGCCTCGACGCGAGCATAAAGGGCATTTAGCTCATCTGGTAGGCTCGCGTCACTGGGCAGCTCGCGTCTGGGTTTCCCTTTGTAGTCTGTAATAGTTTGCAAGGACTGCCACATCCGATGAGCGTCAGAGCCGGTGTAGTAGGATTCAATCTTAGTCCTTTATTGTCGCTTTGATGGTTCGTCTGAGGGCATAGCGGGATTTCTTATAAGCATCCGGATTAGTGTCATGCTCCTTGAAAGCGGCAGCTCTAGCCTTTAGCTCGGTGCGGGTGTTGCCTCTAATCCATGGCTTATGGACGGGATATATACATACGGTCACTGTGGAGACAACTTCGTTGATGCCCTTATTGATGAAGCCAGTGACTGAGGTGGTATGCTCTTCTATTCCATTGGATGAATCCAGGAACATATTCCAGTCTGTGCTAGCAAGTCAGTCCTGTAGCGTAGCATCCGCGTCATCTGACCACTTCCGTATTGAGCAAGTCACTGGTACTTCCTGCTTTAGTTTTAGCTTGTAAACAGGAATTATGAGGATAGCATTATGGTCAGATTTGCCAAATGGAGGGCGAGGGAGAGATTTGTATGCATCTTTGTGTGTGGAGTAAAGGTGGTCTAGAGTTTTTTCTCCTCTGGTTTCACATTGGACATGCAGGTAAAAATGAGGTAAAACGGATTTAAGTTTGCCTGCATTAAAGTCCCCGGCCAGTAGGCGCGCCGCTTCTGGATGAACATTTTCTTGTGGCCTTATACAGCTCGTTGAGTGTGGTTTTAGTGCCAGGTCTTAGTGACAAATAGACACACAACCTGAGGGTTCCAGCCTGCTACTTCTGATACTGCTCCATCTGAGGAAGAACTTGCCGAAAAACATGACATTTCTCTCCTTTCACCAGGACACCCATCTCAACCTCCACCTATTTGAGTGTGTTCATCCGTGTGTGTGCGTCAGTTGTTTTAGTCTGCCCTACTCATAATACTTGTGTTTTTGTGAGATAAGTGTGTTCACTGCTCTATGAAGTTGATGTGTGTTCTTAGTTGTGTTTGAATTCATCTCGCTTCTGCCCAAATGTGTGAAGAGTCTGGTGGGTCATACTGGTCAGAGGGAGGTGGGGTGCTAACGCCAGACTGTGGGAGTGAAAGTGGTGGATGTGTTTGGGGTTGAGAGGACAGTGGACTCAGTGGAGGATATCCCAGCCACTTGGCAGTGTTGACACTGCTACTTTCTACCTGATAGGTAAGTAGACATCACTTATACAATTAGTCAAAATTATATATGGCATTTTCTTTTCAGTTGGCACCAAGTGCTTTTACAGTAACCCAGCCTACACCAGGGTAACCCGGGACATACAGGGCACCACTGCTCCTGCCATCTTTTTCCCTGTGTGATTTCCTGTTTAGGTACCTGGCCAGCCGAGTGCAGTTGGGCTTTCCCGTCAAGATGAGGCTCCAGCTGCTCCCTCCCCAAACACACAGTTTTTGCACACATACACAGATACACAGACACACACTATTAGGAATGTTCCTCTATTTACATGTATGTGTGTCAGAGTTGAGGGACGCTAAGCAAGTGTTTTAAAGAGCCGTCTGGTGTGGGAGGAGGACATGCAGATTCACTCCAAGTTACTGGACAAAAAGGTGACACATTAGTCTTTCCCTACAGCCTGCCATTACCCCCTACTCTCACCTAGCCCCGTAATCTTAAACCACCAACCCCTAAGTTTCCAACATGACCCGATGTGTGTATTACAGGACGAGTTGAAGGTGGAGCATGCCTGGTACCCGCGGAAGCACCTGGAGCTCTGTGCCATGATGGCCGACTTCTTGCAGTTCCTGTTACTACGAAAACCGAGCTATGTCTTCATGTTCGCCCATGAGGACATGTCTCCCGTCACCTCCCGGCAACCCTTCAATACCTTCAATACCTCCTCACCTTGAGGACACACACTGTGCCTGCGTCTCAGTAGTCTTGTAGATTCCTCCTACTGGCACTTTAGTGAGGACAATACTGTTCTGGTTAGCGCTTGTCATTAGAGGTCTTGTATGTAGAGCGCTTGTCATTAGAGGCCTTGTATGTATGTAGAGGCCCTCCATCATCAAATTAATGCTTTTATGTATGTTTTTTGTATTTTATTTTGTGATACTGTTTTTACTTTCTACTTATTTTGTATGAGCTGCAATGAAACAAATTCCAATCAACTCTGTTGATATGCCAGTCGCAAGAGTTAGTTGTCAGTTGATGTGAATAAAATATTATTTATTATTTCATGTATATTAACTTTATCCTCGAGTGTGATAATTTCAGTAACTGCTACCTTACTTTGGCTCTGATGTGATCACCCCATAAATCTGTAAGAATGAAGGTATAACTGAAATGCTATGTATGTATGATCTGAATGGAATACTTTGCTGAGCGTACTTTCAACTCCCCTTTACCAAATGTGTCAAGACAACATGGTTTTGTTGTCCTTTAGACTTTAATCCATACCTCTGATTCAACCACGAATGTGTCACACCCTGATCAGTTTCACCTGTCCTCGTTATTGACAGCACACTCTCTGTGCAGTTTTCTTGTTCACTTGCTTTTTGCATTTTCTTTTTTCTAGTCCTCCTGATTTTGACCCTTGCCTGTTTCTGGACTTTGTACCTGCCTGCCTGACCATTCTGCCTGCCTTGACCTGCCTGCCTGCCTGTCTGCCACTCTGTATCTCCTGGACTCTGATCTGGTTTTGACCTTTTTGCCTGTCCACGACCATTCTCTTGACTACCCCTTTGGATTAATAAACATTGTTAGACTCCAACCATCTGCCTCCTGTGTCTGCATTTGGGTCTCGCCTTGTGCCTAGATACAAATTATTTGAAGACCATGAGCCTGTCTTGGCTGAAAAATTGGCCCAGGACCATCAGGCATGGCAAGTGCTTGTTGCTGTGTGTAACACATGTCATGTTGGATGTGCAAGTACTTTCAGCTAAATTAAATGCAAATTGCAAAAGATTAGTGTGACCTACACACTGCTTTCAATGTGGCAGTCAGTGAGAAGGTCAGAGATCACTCACTTCTGCATACACCACAGGAAAACGTGTCCTTCAGAACCTGTTGCTGAAGGATTTATTGGTGGAGCCTGGTCAGCAAGATGCACAGAGGCCACCACTGTAGGAAGTGAGTGATGGGGGAAAAAGTACCCAATTGTCATACTTGAGTAAAAGTAAAGATACCTTAATAGAAAATTACTAAAGTATAAGTCACCTATTAAAATACTAGTTAAGTAAAAGCCTAAAAGTATGTGGTTTTAATTATAAGTATCAAAAGTAAATGTAATTGCTAAAATATACTTAAGTAACAAAATAAACTAATTTCACAGTCCTTATATTAAGAAAACCACACGGCACGATTTTCTTTATTTTTCATTATGGATAGCTAAGTGCCCACTCCAACACAATTTAGAAACTAAGCATTTGTGTTCAGTGAGTCCACCAGATCCGAGGAAGTAGGGATGACCAGGGATGTTCTCTTGATAGGTGTGTGAATTTGACAATTTTCCTGTGATCCTAAGCATTCGAAATGTAATGAGTACTTTTGGGTGTCAGGGGAAATGTATGGAGTACTTTCTTTAGGAATGTAGTGAAGTAAAAGTTGTCAAAAAAATAAATAGTAAATTACAGATACCCCAAAAAATACTTAAGTAGTTCTTATATTTGTTTACTTAAGTACTTTACACCACCACAGGAAGGGAGTCAGATGCAAGAACCATTTTCTCTATCTTGCTATAAACTCTCTAGATGGAAGAGGGGTCTTCCTCCCAGCAGCTTAAAAGAGATTAAAACAAATATTGAGATGCAGGGCGACATCTCCTGAAAATCATGTACTTCTAAATAAACAAAACAGTAATTTACTACCACACATCAGCTTGGCTGTAAACACCTAAACCCAATTTCTCACACAACCCACGCTTCTTACATCTAAGCTCCATTGCCTTATCCACACTCCAACATAGTATTGATACAATCCAGTATCCTTAGATATGACATTGTATTCATTGACCATAGTTCCATGCTTATTTGCAGATAAATAATTTCCTTATATATCATGTGTACTCACAATAACCCTACTTTTTAAGGAGTCTGGACTAATTACCTAAATGACACAGGTGCAATTCTATGAATAACTGATAGAAACCGGTCATATCAATGGATATTAGGATAGGAATAAAGAATATTTATTTTCTACAATTGGAAAACTAGTGGCCAATAGGTACCATCTTTTATGCCTCAATCTCCCCAAGTCCTGGAGCATCAGGGGGCACAGATCCTCCTGACATTTGCTGTTGGCTGTTTGCGCTCAGAGTCCCACTCCACTCTTTGATGCTTGGAGCTCTTTAACTATTAAACCCATAGCTGGGGCAGTGGTTGGACGTGTCCACATGAGAGTGGGCATGCACATTATATCTCTGTGGCCCACTGCTGCTGCAAGATCGCAAGCAGTTTAGCATGAGCATTAAGTTAGCTACTTACCATATGTGTTGCCATGAGGAGGCACTGCAAGGGTCTTGATAGTGAAGAGGCTTCTGGGAGGGGGAGGCTTACTACTTTCAATCTGTGGCCCTTGGCTACTGCACTTGACACACTTCTTACCCTGTGGTAGAACCACCAACACACAACTCACAAAGTAGGGATACAAAACATTTGTACAGTCGAGTGACATTTACTTTGGAGTGTACATGAAGGGGTTGAATTGATAAGTTGGATATGAGATTCAGATGGACTAGTAATGTATTCCAGACCGTAATGAATGCAGCTGTTTGATGGGTTGTTGTCATTGGGATTTGTTCCATGTGTACATATGTTTTGAAAGATTCCCAAAGCAAAATAAATAAATAAATAATAAATAAAGTTTGTTTTGGTGGGGTAGAAGGTCAAGGTTGCAAAGGAGACAAAAGCCCCGTTTATACCTTGTTCTAACATCCATCATTGTCCCGATCTTGTCCATATTCTGATTGTGCCCACATTTCAGACAGGTGTCGACAATTAAAAGACGCATTGTGATCTGATTGTGATCAGATCTTCCTTACCACCTCCGGAGGTAGTCGGGCACACATTGCATTTGGATATCTTACAAGTGTAGACAGATCTGGGCAGAGAAACCATTTAAATCATCATTATCCCACCTTCTAAAATCATTGACAGGTGGCACCATTAACTTATGGCATCAATATGCTGTAGCCCTGCAATGACATAATAATTGGAAGGGTTGATTGGCCTTTTTGAAATTATTGGTTGTTAAATCAAATCTATTTCTCTGAGTATAAAATAATGTTTTCTGGGAGCATATAATATAGCTCTATATTTATTGTAGTTATTTATTTTAGTATTTTTTGCTCATCTTTATCAAGGGTGTCAAAAATGTTGGACCTGACAATTCTTTCTTGACGTGAAGTTGGTTGACTTGAAATTGTTTGTTTTGTTAATATGTTAAATGCTTGTTTCTATGTTAAATTTGATTGTTGTTTATGTTACAATAAAAACATTTAATTGTTAGTAACTGCATGGAGTTCTTTAAATTGATGAATTATTGAACATCTTTGCCAGCTGTCTGATTGAATGAATTGATATATGTTGGGAGTATACATGACAATATCCTTAGGAAATAAGGCCAGCCAAGTTATCCAAACAATAGCATTAGATTCATTTGGAACTTTATTCTTACAAATTTATGGGGTGATCACATCAGAGCTAAATCAGTTAGGTTACTGAAATTATCACTCTCAAAGATAAAGTTCTAAACAGAAATAAAGCTGGGAAAATATATTATGTTAGAGCCGATTTGGACATATTTGTATGAAAGACAGAACACACAGAGCTCCATGCACGTGTGTAAATATATGAATGTATATGATGAAATATTAGGTACGTACCTTTATGATTTATATTTACAGTGGGGCAAAAAAGTATTTAGTCAGCCACCAATTGTGCAAGTTCTCCCACTTAAAAAGGTGAGAGAGGCCTGTAATTTTCAGTATAGGTACAATTAAACAGACAAAATTAGAAAAATATCCTGAAAATCAAATTGTAGGATTTTTTATGAATTTATTTGCAAATTCTGGTGGAAAAAAAGTATTTGGTCACCTACAAACAAGCAAGATTTCTGGCTCTCACAGACCTGTAACTTCTTTAAGAGGCTCCTCTGTCCTCCACTCGTTGCCTGTATTAATGGCACCTGTTTGAACTTGTTATCAGTATAAAAGACACCTGTCCACAACCTCAAACAGTCACACTCCAAACTCCACTATGGCCAAGACCAAAGCGCTGTCAAAGGACACCAGAAACAAAATTGTAGACCTGCACCAGGCTGGGAAGACTGAATCTGCAATAGGTAAGCAGCTTGGTTTGAAGAAATCAACTGTGGGAGCAATTATTAGGAAATGGAACACATACAAGACCACTGATAATCTCCCTCGATCTGGGGCTCCACGCAAGATCTCACCCCGTAGGGTCAAAATGATCACAAGAACGGTGAGCAAAAATCCCAGAACCACACGGGGGGACCTAGAGAATGACCTGCAGAGAGCTGGGACCAAAGTAACAAAGCCTACCATCAGTAACACACTACGCCGCCAGGGACTCAAATCCTGCAGTGCCAGACGTGTCCCCCTGCATAAGCCAGTACATGTCCAGGCCCGTCTGAAGTTTGCTAGAGAGCATTTGGATGATCCAGAAGAAGATTGGGAGAATGTCATATGGTCAGATGAAACCAAAATATAACTTTTTGGTAAAAACTCAACTCGTCGTGTTTGGAGGACAAAGAATGCTGAGTTGCATCCAAAGAATACCATAACTACTGTGAAGCATGGGGGTGGAATCATCATGCTTTGGGGCTGTTGTTCTGTAAAGGGACCAGGACGACTGATCCGTGTAAAGGAAAGAATACAAGTATTATGAGATTTTGAGTGAAAACCTCCTTCCATCAGCAAGGGCATTGAATATGAAACGTGGCTGGGTCTTTCAGCATGACAATGATCCCAAACACACCGCCCGGGTAACGAAGGAGTGGCTTCGTAAGAAGCATTTCAAGGTCCTGGAGTGGCCTAGCCAGTCTCCAGATCTCAATCCCATAGAAAATCTTTGGAGGGAGTTGAAAGTCTGTGTTGCCCAGCAACAGCACCAAAACATCACTGCTCTAGAGGAGATCTGCATGGAGGAATGGGCCAAAATACCAGCAACAGTGTGTGAAAACCTTGTGGAGACTTACAGAAAACGTTTGACCTCTGTCATTGCCAACAAAAGGGTATTTAACAAAGTATTGCGATAAACTTTTGTTATTGACCAAATACTTATTTTCCACCATAATTTGCAAATAAATTCATTAAAAATCCTACAATGTGATTTTCTGGATTTTTTTTCTCATTTTGAAAATTACAGGCCTCTCTCATCTTTTTAAGCGGGAGAACTTGCACAATTGGTGGCTGACTAAATACTTTTTTGCCCCACTGTATGTATGTCTACTTACCCATCAGGTAGGAGGTAGCAGTGTCCTCTACTAAGTCCACTGTCCTCTCCACCTCTCCCACTATCTGCTGTCTGGACCCCAGCTCCCCCTGAACACAGTTTGACGTGTTGGCCCACCAGACTCTCCGCATTTGGGCGGAAGTGTCCGGGGAACGAGATTAAACAAACAACTGAGAACACACATCAACTTCATAGAATAGTGAAAACACTTTTATGAGTAGGGCAGACTTAAACAACTGACACGCCCGCAAGCACACATTGACACATACAGTATGTGGAGGTTGAGATGTGTGTCCTGGTGAGTTCTTTCTCAGGTGGAGTAGCATCAGAAGCAGCAGGCCGGAGCCCTCACACACTAACCCCTTCAGAGAGAACAGTGGGTACGACAAAGTCTGCCTCCTCACTTCCAACACAGTTACAGCCTTCAGATACATACCCTCTAATAGAGCACATCGGGGCAACACTCACTCTGCCCCCTTACCTCACACATATACACACCACACAGACACACACACAAATAAAACTCATAAGATTCTCGTGCAGACTTTAAGCCTTTCTATGTGGAAATGATGACCATGTGTGTGTGCTCATCCATTCCTGTGTGTGCGTGTTACCTGTAGGAAGTGGTCGAGCTGCTGCAGCAGCTCCATGTCTATGGATGTTCTGCTGTCTACTGAACATGTGTAGGATAAGAGGGATTGTAAGATACTGTAATTCTGCATCCAGCGTCTATGGAGAATGAAGATTCTACACAGATAGTCAAATACAAAGTCGATTTAGTTAATTGCACATTACACACTGTCCCTGTCCTTCTAGAAAACCAGATATAAATATGTCATTATACTCTAGTACAGGGATATTCAACTCTTACCATAAGAGGTCCGGACCCTGCCGTTTTTCTGTTGTACCTCATAATTAATTGTACCCACCTGGTGTCCCAGGTCTAAATCAGTCCCTGATTAGAGGGGGGAAATTAAAAAAGGTAATGGAACTGGCTTCGGGGTCCAGAGTGTAGTTTGAGGACTCTAGTATATACAAAGCCATATCATGCAAGGCAAGGAATGGCATGAGTGTTGTGCAGAACCCCACCTGTTTTGAGACCCACATTTTTAGCAAAAAATAAATACAATTTGGTGGGGGCTTGCCTGTTTTGCATGTCATTTTGACATTAATACGTGTCACATATCAGTTTGCAAACAATATAACATTTTTTTTTAATCTTTGAGTTAATAAAGCTGCATACAAACATGGTCTCTTTTTTGCTTTCTTGACTAAGGCAACTCTAAAATGCAGGTGTTTCAGCCGAGCTCAGCGCTTTCTGTTGTGGTGGGGCAGCCAGCTGAAAATACGGAGCGTAAGGGTTGGTAGAGTTCTCTAGTTGCGCCGTGATTGACTCAGTGTTCTGTCAGTCATGGAGACACGACGTCACTACCAAGTGTAATGGAGAGCTCGAAAATTCAAGCCTCTTGGGTGCTGCCATAGAGTTACATTAGAAGTGCCCATCCAAGAAGGCTCAAGGTCATTGGCCACAGATAAAATTACATCAAATCACGTTATATCTATAGTAGCTTTGATTGAACTGATCATGTCAACGTCATACTTTAAAAATCTTAGCCAACAGTCTTCATCATGAATCAAGTCGACAATCTTCTAACAAATCCTTTTTAATCCTTGTCATATGAAGATAAAAAATGAATGGGAGTATACATGACAATAATTATAGAGATTATAGATAAAAACGTATCTGTGCTCATCGGCCATACTTAGCTATGTCAATGGCAGTTGTTAAATTCCCAGTTTCTCTCTTTTTGATTTCTACTTCTCAGATGAGGGTGTTGTTTAGGTAAGGGTGTAATGTCTGTACAAAAACAAAACAGGCTATTTTAAGTCACCCATATTGTACAAAAATAGAACAATTAGACACCCTATAACCCACACCTACACACTCATGTATCAATCTGACTGATGGATTGTGTTGTGCAGTAAGCAGACTCAGATGTATATATAACTGTGGCTCTTTCCACCTTCAACGAACAGGCAAGAGGACCAACCATGGAGAATAGTAAGACACTTCATTATTTCTGTTTATATAACTACCCTATATTATTTGTCCTCATGTGTCTGCATGTTTTTTAGTTTAAAGTACCCTGCAGCCAGTTAGTGTGGACACACGGTGAGACCACACACACACATTCCTGTTGAACATTGTCTCTTTAACTACCTTATTTCCTCTCCTTCACTTCATCCCTCTCCCTCTTCTCCCTAAATCATCTAGGTTATATCAGCTGTGTCGGTGAACTCCTCCTGCATCTGAACTGGCTGACACATAGAGGGCACAGCATGATCAGAGGTGAGAGGTCACTTGGTCGGGTCAACAGGAACTATTATTAAAGAGATGCTTCACGTTGAAATACAGATAGAGATGTAGTAGTCCCAGAGTTAATGATCCAAGGTCAGTTTTGCATTTCACCTCCTGATGATTATGATGACTGACAGTGTTAGAATAAAAAAACAAGGCTGAATCATGCTCTCTCTCCATCCATCTGTCTCTCATCTGCAGGTATGTTTTGATGTGACAGAGGAAGCCAGTCCCATCCTCGCCAACTGGGGGCCCAAGGCGGTTAGGAGACACCACTAGAGACACTATTATGTAATTGTGATGAACTGAGAGAATATTGGGGTAGTAATTCATTGTACAGTTCCTTGTGAAAGTATTTGCCCCCCTTGAACTTTGCGACCTTTTGCCACATTTCAGGCTTCAAACATAAAGATATAAAACTGTATTTTTTTGTGAAGAATCAACAACAAGCGGGACACAATCATGAAGTGGAACGACATTTATTGGATATTTCAAACTTTTTTAACAAATCAAAAACTGAAAAATTGGGCGTGCAAAATTATTCAGCCCCTTTACTTTCAGTGCAGCAAACTCTCTCCAGAAGTTCAGTGAGGATCTCTGAATGATCCAATGTTGACCTAAATGACTAATGATGATAAATACAATCCACTGGTGTGTAATCAAGTCTCCGTATAAATGCACCTGCACTGTGATAGTCTCAGAGGTCCGTCAAAAGCGCAGAGAGCATCATGAAGAACAAGGAACACACCAGGCAGGTCCGAGATACTGTTGTGAAGAAGTTTAAAGCCGGATTTGGATACAAAAAGATTTCCCAAGCTTTAAACATCCCAAGGAGCACTGTGCAAGCGATAATATTGAAATGGAAGGAGTATCAGACCACTGCAAATCTACCAAGACCTGGCCGTCCCTCTAAACTTTCAGCTCATACAAGGAGAAGACTGATCAGAGATGCAGCCAAGAGGCCCATGATCACTCTGGATGAACTGCAGAGACCTACAGCTGAGGTGGGAGACTCTGTCCATAGGACAACAATCAGTCGTATATTGCACAAATCTGGCCTTTATGGGAGAGTGGCAAGAAGAAAGCCATTTCTTAAAGATATCCATAAAAAGTGTCGTTTAAAGTTTGCCACAAGCCACCTGGGAGACACACCAAACATGTGGAAGAAGGTGCTCTGGTCAGATGAAACCAAAATTGAACTTTTTGGCAACAATGCAAGATGTTATGTTTGGCGTAAAAGCAACACAGCTCATCACTGTCAAACATGGTGGTGGCAGCATCATGGTTTGGGCCTGCTTTTCTTCAGCAGGGACAGGGAAGATGAAATTGATGGGAAGATGGATGGAGCCAAATACAGGACCATTCTGGAAGAAAACCTGATGGAGTCTGCAAAAGACCTGAGACTGGGACGGAGATTTGTCTTCCAACAAGACAATGATCCAAAACATAAAGCAAAATCTACAATGGAATGGTTCAATAATAAACATATCCAGGTGTTAGAATGGCCAAGTCAAAGTCCAGACCTGAATCCAATCGAGAATCTGTGGAAAGAACTGAAAATTGCTGTTCACAAATGCTCTCCATCCAACCTCACTGAGCTCGAGCTGTTTTGCAAGGAGGAATGGGAAAAAAAATTCTGTCTCTCGATGTGCAAAACTGATAGAGACATACCCCAAGCGACTTACAGCTGTAATCGCAGCAAAAGGTGGCGCTACAAAGTATTAACTTAAGGGGGCTGAATAATTTTGCACGCCCAATTTTTCCGTTTTTGATTTGTTAAAAAAGTTTGAAATATCCAATAAATGTCGTTCCACTTCATGATTGTGTCCCACTTGTTGTTGATTCTTCACAAAAAAATACAGTTTTATATCTTTATGTTTGAAGCCTGAAATGTGGCAAAAGGTCGCAAAGTTCAAGGGGGCCGAATACTTTCGCAAGGCACTGTAATTCATTAATCATATGCTGTCTTCCCTGCTCCTCTGTTCTTACACTCACTCATTGTCACGACTTCCGCCAAAGTTGGTGCCTCTCCTTGTTTGGGCAGCGTTCGGCGGTCGACGTCACCGGCTTTCTAACCTCCACCGATCTATATTTATTTTTCCATTTGTTTTGTCTGTATTGTACACACCTGGTTCCCATTACGTTTGAATTATTTCCTTATTTAACCCTCTGGGGCCATCATGGTTTTGTGCGTGTTTATTGTTGTCAGTTGTCTCGTTTATGTGATTCTGGATTTTGTTCTCCTTGTTGGAAGATTATTTTTGAGTAAAGTTAATATTATTACTCATCTCTGTGTCCTGCGCCTGACTCCGCCTTACCCACATCACCTAGACTCTGATAGGAACATGCACCTTCAATGGAGTCAGCAGGTGCACACAGCCCTCCTCTACCTAAGGAGGAGCGAGTCCAGCAGCACGTGACTATGTTGCAAAGTCTCGGCACAGCCATGGATCGTGTGCTGCAAACCATGGAGCGATGGGAAAGAGGGGGATTCCAGCAACCCCATCATCATCACCCCAGCTCCGACAACAACCCATACCGCTGTCCACCCCACCTTCTCCTGGATCCAGTGGGATTCGGCTCGCGCTCCCGGGGGTCTACGATGGAACGGCTGCAGGGTGCCAGGGGTTCCTACTCCAGCTGGGGCTCTACCTGGCAACCATTCACTCAGCTCCTTCAGGACGCGAGAGTGTAAACACCCTCATCTCCTGTCTGACTGGTAGAGCACTCGAATGGGCCAACGCAGTCTGGAGAAGGGAAGGACCGACGTTGGACAATTATGAGGATTTTACCCGCTGCTTCTGGGCGGTTTTTGATCATCCACCTGAGGGAGAGCGGCGGGGGAACGCTTGTATCATCTCAGACAGAGGATGAGGAGTGCACAAGACTTCGCTCTGCACTTTCAAACTCTGGCCGCCGGTGCAGAATGGAATGAGCGGGCCCTGATCGACCACTATAGGTGTGGTCTACGCAAGGCCGTTCGTAGGGAGCTAACCTGCAGGGACACCACCCTTACCTTTGATCAGCTGGTGGACCTATCCATCAGGCTGGATAACCTGTTGGCTTCTGGCGGACGTCCGGATCGAGGTCCGTCAGTTCCATCCCTCAGCACCTCAGATCCGACGCCGATGGAGCTAGGAGGTGCTGCTATGAGGGGGACCGGAGGGGGGGCCATTCCCTGGACCACCTGTGGCAGCAGAGGGCACACTGCTGGTCGGTGCTGGGGAGGTTCTCCAGGGAGTTGGGGCAGCAGGAAGGGCACTGGTGGATCATCCCAGGTGAGTAGGCACCCGACTCACCCAGAGCTTCTTGTTTCGCACGTGTGTATGTTTAGAATTTCCTGAGTTTTCCCTGCATTCCCAGCATAAGGCACTAGTAGATTCAGGTGCAGCTGGGAACTTTATTGATCGTTCATTTGCAATTAGATTAGAGATCCCTATTGTTCCTGTTGATGTGCCCTTCCCTGTACATTCCTTAGATAGTTGTCCTTTAGGGTCGGGACTGATCCGGGAGGTCACAACTCCACTATATGTATGATAACGCAGGGGGATCATAAGGAGAGAATTAGCCTCTTTCTGATCGATTCACCTGCGTTTCCTGTGGTGTTGGGGCGTCCCTGGTTGGCCGATCATGACCCCACTATTTAGTGGAAACAGGGGGCTCTCAGGGGATGGTCACGTCAGTGCTCAGGGAGGTGTGTAGGTGTTTCCATAGGTGCAACTACGGTGGAGAGTCCAAACTAGGTCTCCAACATGCACATCCCCCTGAATATGCCGATTTGGCTCTCGCCCTCGGTAAAAAGAAGGCGACTCAATTATCACCCCATTGACAGGGGAATGTGCGATAGACGCAGACGCACTTCCCAAGAGTCACGTGTATCCTTTGTCACAGGAGGGGGACGGCGGCTATGTAAACACACGTCTCCAAATCTCTGGGACAGGGATACATTCGGCCTTCCACTTCACCTGCCTCCTCAAGTTTATTTTTTGTGAAGAAGAAGGATGGAGGTTTACGCCTGTGTATTGACTATCGAGGTATAAATCAGATCACAGTGAAGTACAGTTTGTACAGATGAACGTGGTACCTTCAGGTGTTTGGAAATTGCTCCCAAGGATAAACCAGACTTGTGGAGGTCTACAATTATCTGAGGTCTGGGCTGATTACTTTTGATTTTCCCATGATGTCAAGCTAAGATGCACTGTGTTTGAAGGTAGGCCTTGAGGTGCACCTCCAATTGACTCAATTTATGTCAATTAGCCTATCAGAAGCTTCTAAAGCTATGACATCATTTTCTGGATTTTTCCATGCTGTTTAAAAGCACAGTCAACTTAGTGTATGTAAACCTCTGACCCACTGGAATTGGGTCAGACACTGTGAATTATAAGTGAAATAATCTGTCTGTAAACAATTGTTGGAAAAATTACTTGTGTCATGCACAAAGTAGATGTTCTAACCAACTTGCCAAAACTATAGTTTGTTAACAATACATTTGTGGAGTGGTAGAAAAAACTAGTTTTAATGACTCCAACCTAAGTGTATGTGAACTTCCGACAACTGTAGGACTTGCATGCTTGGCACAATAAAGTTATATTATATTCTCCTCAATCCATAGGCTTCATTAATGTCATTCCAACTGTTTTGACGTCGATATAACAGGCTATGATAGCAGAGGTTCATAGCTAGGTTCTGAACTAATATTTATACCAAACGTTTTAGGGTCCATACACAGATTGGCTACATAGCTAGCTACACATCCATAGGTATACAGGTATTTTTATCCTCCACTGCACAATAAGCAAGAAAATAGTTAGCTAACTACGTTACTTCAGCTACATTGCATGGGAAAAATCAGCAAGGCAAATGCTTTAACTAGCTTGATTCTTTACAGCCACTGTTTCATAAGACGACAGCTGGTTCTCTCATGAGTCCCTAAAACATTAAACACTACTTACAATTTCATACTCATATCACAACACCCATAAAGGCTCTGGAGCAACGAACCACCCTTGCTGTCTCTGCCTGGCCGGTTCCCCTCTTTCCACTGGGATTCTCTGCCTCTAACCCTATTACAGGGGCTGAGTCACTGGCTTTACTGGGGCTCTCTCATGCCGTCCCTGGAGGAGGTGCGTCACCTGAGTGGGTTGAGTCACTGATGTGGTCATCCTGTCTGGGTTGGCGCCCCCCCCCCCCCCCTTAAGTTGTGCCGTGGCGGAGGTCTTTGTGGGCTATACTCAGCCTTGTCTCAGGATGGTAAGTTGGTGGTTGAAGATATCCCTCTAGTGGTGTGGGGGCTGTGCTTTGGCAAAGTGGGTGGGGTTATATCCTTCCTGTTTGGCCCTGTCCGGGGGTGTCCTCGGAGTGGGCCACAGTGTCTCCTGACCCCTCCTGTCTCAGCCTCCAGTATTTATGCTGCAGTAGTTTATGTGTCGGGGGGCTAGGGTCAGTTTGTTATATCTGGAGTACTTCTCCTGTCCTATTCGGTGTCCTGTGTGAATCTAAGTGTGCGTTCTCTAATTCTCTCCTTCTCTCTTTCTCTCTCTCGGAGGACCTGAGCCCTAGGACCATGCCCCAGGACTACCTGACATGATGACTCCTTGCTGTCCCCAGTCCACCTGGCTGTGCTGCTGCTCCAGTTTCAACTGTCCTGCCTTATTATTATTCGACCATGCTGATCATTTATGAACATTTGAACATCTTGGCCATGTTCTGTTATAATCTCCACCCGGCACAGCCAGAAGAGGACTGGCCATCCCACATATGCTCTCTCTAATTCTCTCTTTCTTTCTCTCTCTCGGAGGACCTGAGCCCTAGGACCATGCCCCAGGAATACCTGACATGATGACTCCTTGCTGTCCCCAGTCCACCTGACTGTGCTGCTGCTCCAGTTTCAACTATTCTGCCTTATTATTATTCGACCATGCTGGTCATTTATGAACATTTGAACATCTTGACCATGTTTTGTTATAATCTCCACCCGGCACAGCCAGAAGAGGACTGGCCACCCCACATAGCCTGGTTCCTCTCTAGGTTTCTTCCTAGGTTTTGGCCTTTCTAGGGAGTTTTTCCTAGCCACCGTGCTTCTTCACCTGCATTGCTTGCTGTTTGGGGTTTTAGGCTGGGTTTCTGTACAGCACTTTGAGATATCAGCTGATGTACGAAGGGCTATATAAAATAAATTTGATTGATTGATTGATAAAGCTAGCTATCTGGTGTCGGGGAAGAATCAGAAATCTTTAGGTAACATTTATAGATAGGATGTTTTGTTTTCATAATATGCTTGTGAGATACTTGTAATTTAGAATGTATCTTTTTGTACTATAGTATCTTTTTGTACTATAGCAAAATGCTTGTGCTTCAAGTTCCGACAATGCAGTAATAACCAACAAGTAATCTAACTAACAATTCCAAAACTACTGTCTTGTACACAGTGTAAGGGGATAAAGAATATGTACATAAGGATATATGAATGAGTGATGGTACAGAGCAGCATAGGCAAGATACAGTAGATGGTATCGAGTACAGTATATACATATGAGATGAGTATGTAAACAAAGTGGCATAGTTAAAGTGGCTAGTGATGCATGTATTACATAAGGATACAGTCGATGATATAGAGTACAGTATATACGTATGCATGTGAGATGAATAATGTAGGGTAAGTAACATTATATAAGGTAGCATTGTTTAAAGTGGCTAGTGATATATTTACATCATTTCCCATCAATTCCCATTATTAAAGTGGCTGGAGTTGAGTCAGTGTCAGTGTGTTGGCAGCAGCCACTCAATGTTAGTGGTGGCTGTTTAACAGTCTGATGGCCTTGAGATAGAAGCTGTTTTTCAGTCTCTCGGTCCCAGCTTTGATGCACCTGTACTGACCTCGCCTTCTGGATGATAGCGGGGTGAACAGGCAGTGGCTCGGGTGGTTGATGTCCTTGATGATCTTTATGGCCTTCCTGTGACATCGGGTGGTGTAGGTGTCCTGGAGGGCAGGTAGTTTGCCCCCGGTGATGCGTTGTGCAGACCTCACTACCCTCTGGAGAGCCTTACGGTTGAGGGCGGAGCAGTTGCCGCACCAGGCCGCCAGGATGCTTCTCGATTGTGCATCTGTAGATGTTTGTGAGTGCTTTTGGTGACAAGCCGAATTTCTTCAGCCTCCTGAGGTTGAAGAGGCGCTGCTGCGCCTTCTTCACAATGCTGTCTGTGTGAGTGGACCAATTCAGTTTGTCTGTGATGTGTATGCCGAGGAACTTAAAACTTGCTACCCTCTCCACTACTGTTCCATCGATGTGGATAGGGGGGTGTTCCCTCTGCTGTTTCCTGAAGTCCACAATCATCTCCTTAGTTTTGTTGACGTTGAGTGTGAGGTTATTTTCCTGACACCACACTCCGAGGGCCCTCACCTCCTCCCTGTAGGCCGTCTTGTCGTTGTTGGTAATCAAGCCTACCACTGTTGTGTCGTCCGCAAACTTGATGATTGAGTTGGAGGCGTGCGTGGCCACGCAGTCGTGGGTGAACAGGGAGTACAGGAGAGGGCTCAGAACGCACCCTTGTGGGGCCCCAGTGTTGAGGATCAGCGGGGAGGAGATGTTGTTGCCTACCCTCACCACCTGGGGGCGGCCCGTCAGGAAGTCCAGTACCCAGTTGCACAGGGCGGGGTCGAGACCCAGGGTCTCGAGCTTGATGACGAGCTTTGAGGGTACTATGGTGTTGAATGCCGAGCTGTAGTCAATGAACAGCATTCTCACATAGGTATTCCTCTTGTCCAGATGGGTTAGGGCAGTGTGCAGTGTGGTTGAGATTGCATCGTCTGTGGACCTATTTGGGCGGTAAGCAAATTGGAGTGGGTCTAGGGTGTCAGGTAGGGTGGAGGTGATATGGTCCTTGACTAGTCTCTCAAAGCACTTCATGATGACGGAAGTAAGTGCTACGGGGCGGTAGTCGTTTAGCTCAGTTACCTTAGCTTTCTTGGGAACAGGAACAATGGTGGCCCTCTTGAAGCATGTGGGAACAGCAGACTGGTATAGGGATTGATTGAATATGTCCGTAAACACACCGGCCAGCTGGTCTGCGCATGCTCTGAGGGCGCGGCTGGGGATGCCGTCTGGGCCTGCAGCCTTGCGAGGGTTAACACATTTAAATGTCTTACTCACCTCGGCTGCAGTGAAGAAGAGACTGCATGTTTTCGTTGCAGGCCGTGTCAGTGGCACTGTATTGTCCTCAAAGCGGGCAAAAAAGTTATTTAGTCTGCCTGGGAGCAGGACATCCTGGTCCGTGACTGGGCTGGATTTCTTCCTGTAGTCCGTGACTGACTGTAGACCCTGCCACATGCCTCTTGTGTCTGAGCCGTTGAATTGAGATTCTACTTTGTCTCTGTACTGACGCTTAGCTTGTTGGATAGCCTTGCGGAGGGAATAGCTGCACTGTTTGTATTCGGTCATGTTACCAGACACCTTGCCCTGATTAAAAGCAGTGGTTCGCGCTTTCAGTTTCACGCGAATGCTGCCATCAATCCACGGTTTCTGGTTAGGGAATGTTTTAATCGTTGCTATGGGAACGACATCTTCAATGCACGTTCTAATGAACTCGCACACCGAATCAGCGTATTCGTCAATGTTGTTGTCTGACGCAATACGAAACATGTCCCAGTCCACGTGATGGAAGCAGTCTTGGAGTGTGGAGTCAGCTTGGTCGGACCAGCGTTGGACAGACCTCAGCGTGGGAGCCTCTTGTTTTAGTTTCTGTCAGTAGGCAGGGATCAACAAAATGGAGTCGTGGTCAGCTTTTCCGAAAGGGGGGCGGGGCAGGGCCTTATATGCGTCGCGGAAGTTAGAGTAACAATGATCCAAGGTCTTTCCACCCCTAGTTGCGCAATCGATATGCTGATAAAATTTAGGGAGTCTTGTTTTCAGATTAGCCTTGTTAAAATCCCCAGCTACAATGAATGCAGCCTCCGGATAAATGGTTTCCAGTTTGCAAAGAGTCAAATAAAGTTCATTCAGAGCCATCGATGTGTCTGCTTGGGGGGGGATATATACGGCTGTGATTATAATCGAAGAGAATTCTCTTGGTAGATAATGCGGTCTACATTTGATTGTGAGGAATTCTAAATCAGGTGAACAGAAGGATTTGAGTTCCTGTATGTTTCTTTCATCACACCATGTCACGTTAGCCATAAGGCATACGCCCCCGCCCCTCTTCTTACCAGAAAGATGTTTGTTTCTGTCTGCACGATGCGTGGAGAAACCCGTTGGCTGCACCGCCTCGGATAGCGTCTCTCCATTGAGCCACGTTCCGTGAAGCAAAGAACGTTACAGTCTCTGATGTCCCTCTGGAATGCTACCCTTGCTCGGATTTCATCAACCTTGTTGTCAAGAGACTGGACATTGGCAAGAAGAATGCTAGGGAGTGGTGCACGGTGTGCCCGTCTCCGGAGTCTGACCAGAAGACCGCCTCGTTTCCCTCTTTTTCTGAGTCGTTTTTTTGGGTCGCTGCATGGGATCCGCTCCGTTGTCCTGTTTGTAAGGCAGAACACAGGATCCGCGTCGCGAAAAACATATTCTTGGTCGTACTGATGGTGAGTTGACGCTGATCTTATATTCAGTAGTTCTTCTTGACTGTATGTAATGAAACCTAAGATGACCTGGGGTACTAATGTAAGAAATAACACGTAAAAAAACAAAAAACTGCATAGTTTCCTAGGAACGCGAAGCGAGGCGGCCATCTCTGTCGGCGCCGGAAGTACATTAAAAAACCATGTGAAGGGATGATTGAGGGGGAACCAATTATCTCTTGGCTCCACAATGTCTGTGTGCCAGTCACTTCTTACTTTTCCCATCGGGGAGAGGAGGATGGCAGTGTCTGGAATCATTCTATGTTCCCTCTGAGGTTGCCCTTATCTTGACCTAGAGGCTCACTCTCCTCTCCGTGAGCTTGTCCAGGATGGGTTGTATTTGGGATGGGAGTGTCTAAAATGACAATTGATATATACCATTGGATGAGGTAATGTCTTGGTACTATTTTGTACCAAGAACGAGATAAGAGCTTCGTTTAGGAGACCAAACTGAACGATAATTTATAGCCAATGCTGTCTGGCTATGTGTGACTTTGCTATAAAGGATCTCAGTTGCAATATGTAAGCACTCTCAGAGAATTCATTTATAGACACTGAATTGATCTGAGAGTCACAGAGCTATGGTGAAGCTCATATAATTAAAGATGGACTTTATGATAACTCTGACTTGTGTGTGGTTTGCTCTCTCGTGATTTGGTAATACAGGAAATTTCCACGACACTGGCTTATGTTAACTTTATGACAAACAAATAGGCAGAATCGTTTGTCTCTACATTAGCAGCGACCCTTCATTCAGGGCTCTGCCCCACCTGTTTTGAGTACCAGACTTGGGGTGCCTGTTTTGCTTGTTATTTTGGCATTGATACATGTCACATGTCAGTTTTCAAACAATGAACAAATATATATAATGGCATTGAGTTAATAAATCTGCATACAAACATGGTCTCTTTTTGCTTTCTTGAGTAAGGCAGCTCCAAAATGGAGGTGTTTCAACCTAGCTCAGTGCTTTCTGTGGTGGTGGGGCTAGTCAGCAGAAAATACAGAGCGTTGTGCCCGATTAGCTCAGTTTTCTGTCACTCATGGGACAGTACGTCATCCCCAATTCTAAGGTTAGAGCTCAAAAAATGTTGCCCCTTGGGCTCTGCCATAGAGTTATATTAGATGTGCCCATTAAAGAAGGCTCAATGTCATTGGCCACAGATAGAATGACATCAAACCACATATCTACAGTAGTTTTGATTGGATTTACTTTCAAAGTCTTAGCTAGCAGTCATCCTCAGTTGTCATCAAGTCGACAAATCGGGCAAATCCTTTTTAATCCTTGTTATATGAATATAAATACTATAGATAAAACATATCGGTGTTCAATGGCCATTGTACATAAAGATTACACAACAAGTTGGAAATCGTGAATTCAACAATGAGTTGTTTGGAAGGAATCAGTGGCTAACTGCAAGCATCACAAAGAAACCACTAATGTTAGCCTGCTATTCAATGGAGTGGCTGTGTCGCCCCCGTATTGCCTCTTATCCGCTTGTCATCCCCTTATGTCGTAATTTTTACATCTAAATTGTCAGTGGAAGCCACAATTGTTTAAGCAAGTTTGCCAAATCAGCTATGTTTTTTTTTTAAAGGCAGTAAATGAGGCTGAATGAACTGTTTCGCTGCCAGACAAGTCTTCCCTGAAAGCCAGGTTTAGCAGTGGTAAGGTGTTTGGACTCTGCTGTTGGACAGTTTTATGTAGGCCCTAACAGTTTGTGGGCACCGTTTGTCGCCGTTTAGTGTTGTTTAGTGGCTTTGCTGGCACGCGTCCCACATATAATTTTTTTTGCCCCACCAAGATTTACATGCTAAAATCGCAGCTGCTCTACATTAAGTAACATATTCATCTCAACTGTACATTTTTGCATGACTCGTTATGACATAACTTACATTTGCTTCCATCATAGTATTTTTGTCATCCATCTTGAAGAAAGTCACCAGCGATGGGTCACAGTGTCAAATTCGTCATGAGACGATATGACCACTCGATATGATTGGTCATTACCCAGCGGTTGCCGCTGGTGGTTTCCATAAAGTTGGGAAATGCTGAACTTTTTCACCGCCTCCCACGCCAAGCCACGTTCGCACCACCCAAAGGTCCACTGCCCTCTCCGCTTCTCACCGCTTTCCTTCCATTGAAAATGAATGGGAAGCGGTGTTTCACCAGTAGTGTACACGGGCCGTAACGTCAGATACACACACAGCTTTTACTTTGAGAACAGCTTGCACACGTATCTTGTTTCATTCTCTCCTCTCTACGCCCACACAGTCTCTGTTCATTAATTAAATCTTGTGGACGACATAAGAAAAATGAATTAATGCAGTTGAAATGATTATCCGTCTTAGTTGTTTGAGCTTGCATATTGATTGAACAAAC
Organism: Oncorhynchus mykiss; assembly: GCF_057628025.1. Lineage (NCBI taxonomy): Eukaryota > Metazoa > Chordata > Actinopteri > Salmoniformes > Salmonidae > Oncorhynchus > Oncorhynchus mykiss. Next base: position 49,041,836 of record NC_143026.1, read on the forward strand.
CGCACATGGATCCAATAACTAGTAAAACAGTTCCGTTGTCATAATCAAACATGTTCCCACAACGTTGATACCTACTTGACTGAATGAATATTTGCTTTATTAGATTTAGCTATTAGTGTAATGGGTTTCTTCTTCCTCCTCCTCCGAGGAGGAGAGATCGGACCAATGCAGCGTGGTAAGTTTCCATTTTAGTTTATTAAACTGAACAGTAAAGAATACAAAATAACAAAGTGAATGATACAAACCGAAACAGTCCTGAAATGTGAAACAAACATTACAACAGGAAACAATCACCCACGAAACACAAGTGGAAAAAGGCTACCTAAGTATGATTCTCAATCAGAGACAACTAACGACACCTGCCTCTGATTGAGAACCATACCAGGCCAAACTCAAAACACAACATAGAAAAAACGAACATAGACAACCCACCCAACTCACGCCCTGACCATACTAAAACAAAGACATAACAAAAGAAGGTCAGAACGTGACAATTAGCTATCTTTTTCAATATTAGTTTAAGCCTAAAATGTAATAAATATTACTAGCCATTGGATCCATGTGCGGTTCGTTCAATCAATAATGCAAACTAAACAGAGGCGATGACATAAGAGACAAATGACAAAGCTCTGTCAAATAGTGTCCCTTCTTCTTCTATGGTATAATGGCGTTCGCAACAATTTGATGTGCTTCTGCCACCGACTGTGCGGGTGAATAATAAGTATCACAAAAAAAGGTAATAATGTGGGTAAAAATAAATCAAATATCATACAAACTATAAAAAAAGAAAGAAATTAACTAAACTAAAAATCAACCTGCTTTCCCATAAAAAAACTAAATCTAATCAGGTCCTTACATCAGGTCAACACTATACTTCTCCCATCTGCAAACATGTCACACGTGACCATATATTTGGCAATTCCCACACTGTAATGGTTTGGACACAAATGCTCTCACTGCATGCATACCTCACATATCAAAGCAGCGTCTCCTCAAACAACAATAATATCGATAGGCTTTTCTCCTACCTTCCATTTACCATACGGGTCAGGAGACGTGCACTGACCACTCCTGGGATTTTCTGACTGAGGTACTCGTCATCTACAGTGCCTTCCAAAAGTATTCAGACCGCTTGACGTTTTCCATTTTTTCCCCCCACATGTTAGGTTACAGCCTTATTCTAAAATGTATTCAAATAGTTTTTTCCCTTCATCAATCTACACATACAACACCCCATAATGACAAAGCAAAAACAGGTTTTTTTTATAATTTATATTTAAAAAATAATGAAATATCACATTTACATAAGTATTCAGACCCTCTACTCAGTACTTTATTGAAGCACCTTTGGCTGCGCTTTACATCCTCCAATCTACTTGGGTATGACGCTACAAGCTTGGCACACCTGTATTTGGGCAGTTTCTCCCATTCTTCTCTGAAGATCCTCTCAAGCTCTGTGAGGTTAGATGGGGCTTGTTGCTGCAGAGCTATTTTCAGGTCTCTCCAGAGATGTTCGATCAGGTTCAAGTCCAGTCTCTGGCTAGTCCACTCAAGGACATTCAGAGACTTGTCCCAAAGCCACTCCTGCGTTGTCTTGGCTGTGTGCTTATGATTGTTGTTGGAAGGTGAACCTTCGCCCCCAGTCTGAGGTCCTGAGCGCTCTGGAGCAGAATTTCAACAAGGATCTCTCTGTACTTTACTCCGTTCATCTTTGCCTCGATCCTGACTAGTCTCCCAGTCCCCGCCGCTGAAAAACATCCACACAGCATGATACTGCCACCACCATGCTTCATCCTCGGGGTGGTGGTAGGTTTCCTCCTGACATGATGCTTGGCATTCAGGCCAAAGAGTTCAATCTTGGTTTCACCAGACCAAAGAATCTTGTTTCTCATGGTCTGAGAGTCTATAGGTGCCTTTTGGCAAACTCCAAGCGGGCTGTCATGTGCCTTTTACTGTGGAGTGACTTCCATTGTGATGTGATAAGGTTGGACCCAGGTGTAGAGAAGAGACCAGATAAGGAATCAATGGTTAAGGAAAAACATAATACTTTACTGAGAAACGGTTGCCGCAGGATCACAGTTCATTTTCGGGGAAAAACACAACCCCTCCACTCCACTCCACTATGTCTCGAAACTCACTCAGGAAACGACCGGACACAGTGAACAATTCAAGCTTCTGCAAAGGACCACAGAAAACACCTCTTTTAACAGGGGCACAATCATTAAATAATAAGACACACCTGATCCAATAAAAATCTCTAGGGCGGTCTCTGGTGCCAGGAGGAACCCTGACATCCGTCTGGCCACTCTACCATAAAGGCCTGATTGGTGGTGCTGCAGAGATGGTTGTCCTTCTGGAAGGTTCCATCTCCACAGAGGAACTCTAGAGCTCTGTCAGAGTGACCATTGGATTCTTGGTCACCTCCCTGGCCAAGGCCCTTCTCCCCCGATTACTCAGTTTGGCCCGGCATCCAGCTCTGGGAAGAATCTTGGTGGTTCCCAACTTCTTCCATTTAAGAATGATGGAGGCCACTGTGTTCTTGGGGATCTTCAATGCTGCAGAAATTTTGTGGTACCCTTCCCCAGATCTGTTCCTCGACACAATCCTGTCTCTGAGCTCTAAGGACAATTCCTTCAACCTCGTGGCTTAGTTTTTGCTCTGACATGGACCGCCAACTGTGGGATATTTTATAGAAAGGTGTGTGCCTTTTCCCAAATCATGTCTAATCAATTGAATTTACTCAAGGATGATAAATGGAAACGGGATGCACCTGAGCTCAATTTCAAGTCTCATGGCAAAGGGTCTGAATACTTATGTAAATGAGGCATTTATTTTTTAAATACATTTAGAAACATTTCTAAAAACCTATTTTCACTGTCATTATGCAATATTCTGTGTAGATTGCTGAGGATTTAAAAAAAAAATGTAATCCATTTTAGAAAAAGGCTATAATGTGACAAAATTTTGAAAAAGTCAAGGGGTCTGTATATACAACGAGATTCCAGCTATAACTCCTTTGCCAAAAACACAGTCCAATAAGAAATGCATTATTGGACCAGTCCTTGTCTTCTACTATAACTTTTGCTCGTGTTGTTCCATTGTTTGATTTCACTAATTTCCATTTATCGTCACACACTTCACTTGCTGCTCTTTCATAATCCAGCAGTCACCATTTTCCTCTCTCCAGATTCCGACCAATAGTGTCCCTCCAACAAATATTTGAATAACTAGTGTAGTGTAAAATAAAATATTTCATTTAAATATTCAAACATTAAGATCATTATAAAAACACAATTTAATTAAATAATGGCAATTTTCTGACTTTGTTTAATCTTCTGATTTTCACTCGATAAATGCGGATTTCAACGTGCAGGCACAGGTTTCTAAACCTGTTTGCACTAGTTACCACAGCCACAAGTATATATCATGAAAACCAAATTGTGCTTTTGGCCTTAATTTAAGGTTAGGGTTAGGCATAAAGTTAGCAGTGTGGTTGAGGTTAGGGTTAGGTTTAAAATCAGATTTTAATAAGAGAAATTGCAGAAATGGGCGGGTTTATGACTTTGGAGCAAATGGTAACTAGTGACGACATTTCTAAACGCAGAGGCGCAACATCGCGGGACTTCTGGAAAGCTTGCGAAACCGAAACATACCAAGTAGACCAGGCCGGGGTTTGGGGTTTGAGAAGTCAATGAGAGAAGTGAAAAATTATTATATTATTGGTTACTTTTCTGTAAATCAAAAGACACAACCTAGGTTCGAGGCAATGTCTTAAGTAGTTGAACATGTTATTACTCCAATCTCGTGAAAGTGACAAAGTGACACGTTTTCATTTTCGGAAAAGGAGTTTGACGGTATGCACATGCGCAGTACGGCTGGAGACTACCTTTAGACCCATTGATGTGTTACTGCGCATGAGCTTAACTAGCCAACGTCACCATGACATCGCCGACAAGCGTTATCCGAGATTTCAGTTTCTGCCTATCTTTATAGTGTACTGTCTTTGGTGTAATGATCTATCAAATAGTCAATGTAATCCGGTTTCCGCCCTTTTCTTTCCTCTTCCTCCTCCGAAAGGTAACGTGGTCTCTTCATGTGCTAGTCGTCGTATGCAAAAGTTACATTTTTGACCGGTCTGTTGTTTAGATTGCTAATCGTTTAACAACACAATTTACATTCTTATTACATAGGTGTGATATTGTTTGTACCGATAATTTGACCGAATGTTGAATATAAATACTTCATATGTCATTCTGCTGCTAGGCCCAACTCGGTCTGCTATGCTAGCTGGCGAGGTTCAGCCTATGCAAGAAACCGGGTCTTCGCTCTTTGTCCTCATTTGTAGTCTGGTTTAGCTAATGTTACTGTCAATTTGATCGATTGTGAGCATGGTAATGCATTAATTTATGTCTTTAATCGGAAAGGGTTTGACAATACCATATTAAGTCCCCACGCCACTGAAACGTGGTCATTTAATTTATCTAACGTTAAATGGCTAGCTACTGTAGCTTCCTACCCTATTAAGCAAAGTTAAAAGCCCGTTTTACATCAGCAGATGTCAAAATGCTACACAGAAACCCAACCTAAAACCCCAAACAGCAAGCAATGCAGATATAAAATGGTGCTTATTTAACCGTTATTTATCTAGGCAAGTTAGTTAAGAACAAATTCGTATTTACAACAATGACGGCCTACCAAAGGCAAAAGGCCTCCTATGGGGTCTGGGATAAAAAATGTGTATGTGTGTGTATATACACTGCTCAAAATAATAAAGGGAACACTTAAACAACACAATGTAACTCCAAGTCAATCTGTAAAATCAAACTGTCCACTTAGGAAGCAACACTGATTGACAATAAATTTCACATGCTGTTGTGCAAATGGATTAGACAACAGGTGGAAATTATAGGCAATTAGCAAGACACCCCCAATAAAGGAGTGGTTCTGCAGGTGGTAACCACAGACCACTTCTCAGTTCCTATGTTTCCTGGCTGATGTTTTGGTCACTTTTGAATGCTGGCGGTGCTTTCACTCTAGTGGTAGCATGAGACGGAGTCTACAACCCACACAAGTGGCTCAGGTAGTGCAGCTCATCCAGGATGGCACATCAATGCGAGCTGTGGCAAGAAGGTTTGCTGTGTCTGTTGGCATAGTGTCCAGAGCATGGAGGCGCTACCAGGAGACAGGCCAGTACATCAGGAGACGTGGAGGAGGCCGTAGGAGGACAACAACCGAGCAGCGGGACCGCTACCTCCACCTTTGTGCAAGGAGGAACACTGCCAGAGCCCTGCAAAATGACCTCCAGCAGGCCACAAATGTGCATGTCTGCGCAAAGGGTGGTATGAGGGCCCGACGTCCACAGGTGGGGGTTGTGCTTACTGCCCAACACCGTGCAGGACGTTTGGCATTTGCCAGAGAACACCAAGATTGGCAAATTCGCCACTGGCGCCCTGTGCTCTTCACACTGAACACGTGACAGTCTGGAGACGCTGTGGAGATCGTTCTGCTGCCTGCAACATCCTCCAGCATGACCGGTTTGGCGGTGGGTCAATCATGGTGTGGGGTGGCATTTCTTTGGGGGGCCGCACAGCCCTCCATGTGCTCGCCAGAGGTAGCCTGACTGCCATTAGGTACCGAGATGAGATCCTCAGACCCCTTGTGAGACCATATGCTGGTGCAGTTGGCCCTGGGTTCCTCCTAATGCTAGACCTCATGTGGCTGGAGTGTGTCAGCAGTTCCTGCAAGATGAAGGCATTGATGCTATGGACTGCCCCGTCCGTTCCCCAGACCTGAATCCAATTGAGCACATCTGGGACATCATGTCTTGCTCCATCCACCAACCACAGACTGTCCAGTAGTTGGCAGATGCTTTAGTCCAGGTCTGGGAGGAGATCCCTCAAGAGACCGTCTGCCACCTCATCAGGAGCATGCCCAGGCGTTGTAGGGAGTTCATACAGGCACGTGGAGGCCACACACACACTACTGAGCCTCATTTTGACTTGTTTTAAGGACATTACATCAAAGTTGGATCAGTCTGTAGTGTGGTTTTCCACTTTAATTTTGAGTGTGACTCCAAATCCAGACCTCCATGGGTTGATAAATTTGATTTCCATTGATTAATTTTTGTGATTTTGTTGTCAGCACATTCAACTATGTAAAGAAAAAAAGTATTTAATAAGAATATTATATTCATTCATATCTAGGATGTGTTATTTTAGTGTTCCCTTTATTTTTGTGAGCAGTATATGTGTGTGTGTGTGTGTGTGTGTGTATGTATGTATATATGTGTGTGTATGTATGTATGTATGTATATATGTGTGTGTGTGTGTATATACGTGTATGACAAAAAGCACATCACGACAAGAGACCACAACATAGCAAGGCAGCAACACATGACAACACAGCATGGTAGCAACAACATGATAGTAGCACAAAACATGGTACAAACATTATTGGGCACAGAGACAACAATACTCACGCAAAGCAGCTACAACTGTCAGTAAGGATGTCCATGATTGCTATAAAATTGTCCAGTTTGAGTGTTTGTTGCAACCCAGGGTGTGCTTTGGGGACCTTTAACAGAATGTGACTGGCAGAACGGGTGTTGTATGTGGAGGGTGAGGGCTGCAGTAGATATCTCAGATAGGGTGGAGTGAGGCCTAAGAGGGTTTTATAAATAAGCATCATCCAGTGAGTCTTGCGACGGGTATACAGAGATAACCCGTTTATAGAGTGCATTGATGTGTCCTATAAGGAGCATTGGTGGCAAATCTGATGGCTGAATGGTAAAGAACATCTAACCCCTCGAGAGCACCCTTACCCGCCGAGCTATAAATGATGTCTCCGTAATCTAGCATGGGTAGGATGGTCATCTGAATCAGGGTTAGTTTGGCAGCTGGGGTGAAAGAGGAGCGATTACAATAGAGGAAACCAAGTCTAGATTTAACTTTAGCCTGCAGTTTTGACATGTGCTGAGAGAAGGACAGTATACCGTCTAGCCATAGTCCCAAGTACTTGAATGAGGTGACTACCTCAAGCTCTAAACTCTCAGAGGTAGTAATAACACCATTATTTAGTTAATTCAATTTACTTCAGTTCGCCAACGTGGATGGTAAGTTAGGTGCATTTTTGAAAACTACAGGAAATGGGATTCAAACCTGTCCTGTAAAATTGCTGTTTTATAGCCTGGTTTTTAGCAAACATTAGAACAAGTACTGAGTAAGCTAATGTTAGTTTTTGGGGGAACATGTGTCTTTGGTTACTGTTATGTAACTTCTATTGACGCTTCTTGTCTGCCCCAGGTTTGTCAACATGTCGTCTCATCTGCAGTGGATGGTCATTAGGAACTGCTCCAGCTTCCTCATCAAGAGGAATGGACAGACCTACAGTACCGTGAGTACAACTGACAGATAGTCCTAGTAAGAGTAAACCATCATACCTGGTGGATCACGAAGTAGATCATGCATGCAGTCACATGCTCTTTGAGTGTGTTGATATCTTGGGAATGTGTCTATGGTCTGAATGTACATGATTGACCATGCAGGGTCTTGTTGCATGATTTGTCCTTGCTGATTTAAGATTTGTTAGTCAAATTTATTTCTCATTTGTTTACCAGGAGCCCAACAACCTGAAGTCCAAGAACTCTTTCCGTTTCAACGGCCTAGTGCACAGAAAGACTGTTGGTGTTCAGCCTGCAGCTGATGGCAAGGGTGTGGTTATCGTGCTGAAGAAGCGCGCAGGTAAACATGGTTGTCCAAAATACCAATGATAGATATTTTTAAGTCCTTTATATGAAGTGGTCTCGGTTTCAGGTGCGTAGGAGTCAAATTTAGGATACTGGAAGAAATGGGAGACCTGTTGAAGTTTTGGATTTATCCCTTTGAGGCTTGAATACAAAACTTAAGATGTTTATTTAAACCTCATAGTGGCCAAAAGTTTATAGTGCAGTAAAGTGTGTAAATAAAATATGAAAACCAAACGTTTTGGCATCAAGCAATCATTTGTGTGAAATGGCTGGCACACACTCCTGGCTTCTATTTCAAGGATGTGTCACATGATCAAGCAAGAAAATTCACAAGATGTATGTCAGTACATAGTACAATGGAATACATGATCTACATTATTCAGTGTTTTCCACAAGTACGTAAAGTAGCCGGGGGGTGCTTAGAATTGTTTTGCCGAAGGAGCTCTATTTTGGTGGCCTCTGGTACATTCTAATGCCTTGATTCCATCCAACATACCCACAATTATTGAATACTTTATTGAATTTACCATCCAGATTTGAAAAATGTGTTGCGGTATTGTGTAGAAAGACGAGACTTAATATATACAATATTAATTGCTGAAAATTAGAGATATGCTTCTGCTTTCATGAATGATTCGATACATGTATATGTACATGGGCTCTGATATGATACAGGAACGATACGTTTTTATTTGGAACGATTCGGCTTGACTAGGGGCATGAATTGATGAGATGCAATTCAATGTACTAAATGTTTTTACATTAACACATTCATTTTCCATTTAAAATGAATTTCTGCTGATCGGAGCTCAGGAGCTGGGCCTCTAAGCTGGATCTTTCAGATGATTTATCTAAGCTGAGTGGCCCTGTGTCAGTTAATGGTTTGGGTGTAGGCATGTGAGCTGAGCCATAGGGCAGACTGGGAATCTACCACCCCACTGTCAGATTGGAATTAGTTAGAATTTATGTTTTTGCGCAATATTCTAAATGCCTGTATTGCAGAATCAAGGTATTTTGTATTTTTGTTTTTGAGCATTTATGTCTACTTTTTCTCATGTTGACATTTTGGTCTGGTCACGTTCACACCTTCCCATTTACATCAGAGATCTGGATAAAATGGCTAGATGCTCACGTCTCTACCTTAACAATGGGATTTGTTGTCCCTTTGGCGGGAGGGCAGGCGACAAGCTTGGGTTCAAAATAAGTGCATAGAAACACATTGGGATTATTTTTGGACCGATTTTGGCGAGTGAAACTTCTCGCATCTCCCAATCCCCTCCCCCTACCACTCACAACAACAAAGATGAGATCACATCGTCCTCTCTGACAAACGGTTTCAACTTGCTATTTGCATTTGAGGTTTGGTCCAACAGAATCGGTCATATGGACACCGTAACACATGGAGACATTATTTTACTGTAATAGAGAAGTTAACTTTTCATACCCTGTTTGTTTCAACTCAAATTCCAAGCAGGACAGACACTACGAACACAGATGTACCAATGAACATTCATTCTGGAAAATTAATGCTCAGTTTGTCGCGCGTGCATTACGGTACAACGTATCGCTAGCAGTATTTTATTCAAGAATGTTATACTAGCTGTTTAGTCTGTTTTATAAATGTGAAGTACAGTATGTGTAATCATCTTTGAAATGGAAGCCAGGTGTGTGTGCTGACCTTTTTACACTGATGATGGTGTGATGCCGAAACGTTTGTTTCGATTTTCACCCCTCCATAATAACAACCAGGAAATGCAAGAACAGTTCACATACCTGTATGTGGTGATGCATTGATACATGTCATGATAATCCACCTCAGGCGTAAATCACCTTAGCAAAGTTGTCGTGTTGTAAAGATATTAATTAGGTAGCTGTTGTGCCTGTGATCCACGTTCATGTGGATCTAACCGCTCATGGCTTTAAGTCAGAGCTTACTCAGAGAATTGAGGGAGCTTGGTCATGTTAATGATACCTTTTCTTGTTATTGCTCAGGCCAGCGCAAGCCTGCCACTTCATATGAGAAGATCACCATCAACAAGAACTCCCGCGCCACTCTGAGCAGCCTGAGGCACATCATCCGCAAGAACAACTACAGGAAGGACCTGCGCATGGTGAGCCCTCTATCTACTAAACCTCTTGGTTTTTCTATTGGTCTTCAATATTGGTCCTTGGGACCAACAGGGTGTAGTGGCTTTTGTTCCAGCCCAACACTACAGTGCCTTGCGAAAGTATTCGGCCCCCTTGAACTTTGCGACCTTTTGCCACATTTCAGGCTTCAAACATAAAGATATAAAGCTGTATTTTTTTGTGAAGAATCAACAACAAGTGGGACACAATCATGAAGTGGAACGACATTTATTGGATATTTCAAAAACTGAAAAATTGGGCGTGCAAAATTATTCAGCCCCTTTACTTTCAGTGCAGCAAACTCTCCAGAAGTTCAGTGAGGATCTCTGAATGATCCAATGTTGACCTAAATGACTAATGATGATAAATACAATCCACCTGTGTGTAATCAAGTCTCCGTATAAATGCACCTGCACTGTGATAGTCTCAGAGGTCCGTTAAAAGCGCAGAGAGCATCATGAAGAACAAGGAACACACCAGGCAGGTCCGAGATACTGTTGTGAAGAAGTTTAAAGCCGGATTTGGATACAAAAAGATTTCCCAAGCTTTAAACATCCCAAGGAGCACTGTGCAAGCGATAATATTGAAATGGAAGGAGTATCAAACCACTGCAAATCTACCAAGACCTGGCCGTCCCTCTAAACTTTCAGCTCATACAAGGAGAAGACTGATCAGAGATGCAGCCAAGAGGCCCATGATCACTCTGGATGAACTGCAGAGATCTACAGCTGAGGTGGGAGACTGTCCATAGGACAACAATCAGTTGTATATTGCACAAATCTGGCCTTTATGGAAGAGTGGCAAGAAGAAAGCCATTTCTTAAAGATATCCATAAAAAGTGTCGTTTAAAGTTTGCCACAAGCCACCTGGGAGACAAACCAAACATGTGGAAGAAGGTGCTCTGGTCAGATGAAACCAAAATTGAACTTTTTGGCAACAATGCAAAATATTATGTTTGGCGTAAAAGCAACACAGCGCATCACCCTGAACACACCATCCCCACTGTCAAACATGGTTGTGGCAGCATCATGGTTTGGGCCAGCTTTTCTTCAGCGGGGACAGGGAAGATGGTTAAAATTGATGGGAAGATGGATGGAGCCAAATACAGGACCATTCTGGAAGAAAACCTGATGGAGTCTGCAAAAGACCTGAGACTGGGACGGAGATTTGTCTTCCAACAAGACAATGATCCAAAACATAAAGCAAAATCTACAATGGAATGGTTCAAAAATAAACATATCCAGGTGTTAGAATGGCCAAGTCAAAGTCCAGACCTGAATCCAATCGAGAATCTGTGGAAAGAACTGAAAACTGCTGTTCACAAATGCTCTCCATCCAACCTCACTGAGCTCGAGCTGTTTTGCAAGGAGGAATGGGAAAAAATGTCAGTCTCTCGATGTGCAAAACTGATAAGAGACATACCCCAAGCGACTTACAGCTGTAATCGCAGCAAAAGGTGGCGCTACAAAGTATTAACTTAAGGGGGCTGAATAATTTTGCACGCCCAATTTTTCAGTTTTTGATATGTTAAAAAAGTTTGAAATATCCAATAAATGTCGTTCCACTTCATGATTGTGTCCCACTTGTTGTTGATTCTTCACAAAAAAATACAGTTTTATATCTTTATGTTTGAAGCCTGAAATGTGGCAAAAGGTCGCAAAGTTCAAGGGGGCCGAATACTTTCGCAAGGCTGTTGAATTGGGTATGTTAGTGCTGGGTTGGAACAAAAGCCTGTATATCTTGTGCGATTCAGGAGTGGGATTGCAGACTGCTGTAGTGCTACCCAAGCTTACAGCCAAGACATAGAGTATCTATCTCACTGACGGTTAACCTTTTTATTTTTCTGACATGGGATTAATCCTGGCCCTGGACTAAAATATGTTCAATGGCAGTTACCGAATGAAATTGCTTTTTTTAGTCTAGCTGTAGGCTTAATTTGTGTCCAGGAAACTGGCCCTTGCTGCTATAGACTTTGAATAAACCCATAGGGCTTAAGGTTGTATGATGGATTAATGGTTAGACCCTAAGCAGGTAAAGCACATGTGTCAAACTCATTCCACAGAGGGCTGAGTGGCTGCAGGTTTTTGCTCCTCCCTTGTACTTGATTGATGAATTTAAGGTCACTAGTAAAGAACTTGCCACGCCTAGTTGTCTAGGACTTAATTGAAAGGAAAAAACTAAAACTTGCAGACACTAGGCCCTACATGGAATGAGTTTGACACCTTGAGGTAAAGATCGATCTCAGTCTAACATCTTGAGTCATTAGTTGAGTGGTGTGCTTTGTTTTCCTAGGCTGCGCTGCGTCGTGCCAGCGCCATCCTGATGAGCCAGAAGCCTGTGGTGGTAAAGAAAAGGCGTTCCAAGGCTGCCAAAACCGCATAAATAGTTGATAAATTACGACAAATAAAAACATTTTTTGAAAAACACTACCCTGTCATGTCTTAAATGTTTTATATTTTAATAAGAATAAAGCGCAATGTGTTTAGCACATTTGTAAGCTAGATAACTTTGCTAGCTAAACAGAAAAAGCTAAGCTACTTTAATTTGCCACGTTACAAGCTGGGCAATAATTGGATATACCAAATAGAGCTGCAAACCCAACCTGACAATGACATTAAGCTAATTGTGTTTAAGTGTGGAGTCAATCGAGGGGACTATTTCATAAAGCCATTAGAAGAATGTTGCTGATCTCTTGCAAATCTCTATTTCGGCTGCTGCTGACAACTGCATGTAAGTTGTTCTGCTACATCATAATTGTCTTTATTTTGGCAGATCGATTAATGCTTATTTCTGATTGACTCATGTTTTAACTACTTTTTTCTTATCTGGAACCGGGGGTGGTGAAAAGACAACTTTTTGTTCGTTTAATGGACAAAGTTGAATAGTAAGGAAGTCTGCCCATGTCAACTCTGGTGATCATTCAAACAAAAAGATACCCCTCTGGCCACCAGTGCACATTTCCAAACTGTTTGCATATAACATTATAAACTATGCTGGTATTCTTTTGTCCATTCTTTAATTGTTAAATTATATTCTTAGCAAACATGTTTAATAATAGCCATAAGTCATAAATGGCACCATGCAGGGTTCCATACTGAACAAAAATATAAACTCAGGTCTCATTTTTCATGAGCTGAAAGAAAAAATCCCAGAAATTTTCCACGCACAAAAAGCTTACTTTTTTGGGTCACACAGTTGTTTATCTCCTTGTTAGTGAGCATTTCTCTTTCGTCAAGATCCATCCACCTGGCAAGTATGACATATCAAGAAGCTGATTAAACCATGATCATTGGTGCACTGGTGCAACTTGTGCTGGGGACAAAAGGCAAATCTAAAATGTCCAGTTTTGTCACACAACACAAAACCACAGATGTATTGCAGGAGTGTGCAATTGGCATGCTGACTGCATGAATGTCCACCATTGTTGTTGCCAGAGAATTGAATGTTAATTTCTCTACCGTAAGCCGCTTCCAATGTCGTTTTAGAGAATTTGGCAGTACATCCAACCGGCCTCACAACCACAGACCACGTGTGTCCACGCTAGCCCAGGACCTCCACATCCGGCTTCTTCACCTGCAGGATTGTCTGAAACCAGCCACCCGGACAGCTGATGAAACTGTGGGTTTGAACCAGTGAAGAATTTCTGCACAAACGGTCATAAACAGTCTCAGGGAAGCTCATCTGCGTGCTCGCCCTCATCTTGGTCTTGACCTGACTGCAGTTCAGCGTCATAACTGACTTCAGTGTGCAAATGCTCACCTTTGATGGCCACTGGCACGCTGGAGAAGTGTGCTCTTCGCGGATAAATCCTGGTTTCAACTGTACCTAGATAGCGTGTATGGTGTCGTGTGGACGAGCAGTTTGCTGATGTCAATGTTGTGACAGTGCCCCATGGTGGCGATGGAGTTATGGTATGGCCAGGCATAAGCTACAGGCAACAAACAGCATTTTATTGATGGCAATTTGAATGCACAGAGGTACCGTGACAATATCCTGACGCCCATTGTCGTGCCATTCATCCGCTGCCATCGCCTCATGTTTCACAGCCCCATGTTGCAAGAATCTGTACAAAATTCCTGGAAGCTGAAATGTCCCAGTTCTTACTTGGCCTGCATACTCACCAGATACTGAATGTCACCCATTGAGCATGTTTGTGGATGCTCCGACAGGTACGACAGCATGTTCCATTTCCCGCCAATATCCAGCAACTTCACACAGCCATTGAAATGTACATAATGTTGCCGCTACTGTCTCTTATGACCGAAAATAACTTCAAGACATCAGGACCGCGATTACTCACCACGGACTAGCAGAATCCTTTTTCTTCTTTCACGACTGACGAGCCCGAGGCAGAGGATATACAGCTCCCTCGGGAACAGGCCCCGACATCAAATCAAAGTTTATTTGTCACTTGCGCCGAATACAACAGGTAGATCTTACAGTGAAATACTTACTTACAGGCTCTAACCAATGGTGCAGGAAAAAAAGGTGTGTGTCTGTGTAGGTAAGTGAAGAAATAAAACAACAGTAAAAAGACATTTGAAAAAAGAGTATTAAGGCTATATACAGACACCTGTTAGTCAGGCTTATTGAGGTAGTATTAACATGTAGGTATCGTTAAAGTGACTGTGCATATATGATGAACAGAGAGTAGCAGAAGTGTAAAAAGGGGTTGGCGGGTGGTGGGACACAATGCAGATAGCCTGGTTAGCCAATGTGCTGGAGCGCTGGTTAGTTGGGCCATTTAGTTAGTATGTACATGAATGTATAGTTAGTGACTGTGCATATGAGATAAACAGAGAGTAGAGAGCAGCGTAAAAGAGGGTTTAAAAGAGGGGGAATAGGATTTGTCGTGCCCTCTTGACAACTGTCTTGGTGTGTTTGGACCTATCTAGTTTGTTGTTGATGTGGACACCAAGGAATTTGAAGCTCTCAACCTGCTCCACTACAGCCCGTTGATGAGAATGGGGACGTGCTCGGTTAACTTGGCATTCTTAGGCACGGGGACTATGGTGGTTTGCTTGAGACATATAGGTATTACAGACTGGGTCAGAGAGAGTTTGAAAATATCAGTGAAGACACTTGCCAGCTGGTCAGCGCATGCACCGAGTACGCCTCCTGGTAATCCATCTGGCCCTGCGGCCTTGTGAATGTTGACCTGTTTAAAATTTTTACTTGCATTGGCTACGGAGAGCGTGATCATACATGTGTCCGGAACAGCTGGTGCTCTCACGCATGGTTCAGTGTTGCTTGCCTCAAAGCAAGCATAGAAGGCATTTAGCTCGTCTGGTAGGCTCGCGTCACTGGGCAGTGGCTGGATTTCCGTTTGTAATCCGTGATAGTTTGCAAGTCCTGCCACATCTGCCGAGCGTCAGAGCCAGTGTAGTATGATTCGATCTTAGTCCAGTATTTACGCTCTTTGATAGTTTGTCTGAGAGCTTAGCAGGAATTCTTATATGCGTCCAGATCAGTGTCCTGCTCCTTGAAAGTGGCAGCTCTAGCCTTTAGTGAAACACAACTGCTGACCACAAAACTACCACAACTACTGAACCACACACCTACTTACCAAAACTAATGGCCACAACTTCTGACCACACAACTGCTGAACACAACTTCTATTATAATCTCCACTCGACACAGCCAGAAGAGGACTGGCCACCCCTCATAGCCTGGTTTCTTCCTAGGTTCTGGCCTTTCTAGGGAGTTTTTCCTAGCCACCGTTCTTCTACACCTGCATTGCTTACTGTTTGTGATTTTAGGCTACTTTCTGTACAGCACTTTGTGACATCAGCTGATGTAAGAAGGGCTTTATAAATAAATTTGATACTGAACCACAAAACTACTGACCACAACCACACACCTACTAACCACAAATACTGATCCAAATAACTGACCGCAACCACACAACTACTGAGCCACAACTGACAACAAAACTACTGACCACAACTACTGAACCACACACATACTTACCAAAACTACTGACTAAGACTATTGGCATAACGCCAAAACAACTGACCACACAACTACTGACCACAACCACACAACTACTGACCACAACCACACAACTATTGACCACAATCAACCAACTCCTGACCACACAACTCCTGACCACACAACTACTGACCACAATAACTGACCACAACCACACAACTACTCACCACAACCAACCACTGACCACACAACTGCTGAACACAATTACTGACCACAATGACACAACTAGAGACCATAACTACTAACCACAACTACTGAACAACTCCTGACCACAACCATAAAACCACTGACCAAAACTACTGAACCACAACTGACCACAAAACAACGGACCTAAACTACTGACCACAACTACTCAACCACATACCTACTTACCAAAACTACTGACCACTACTGACAGAACCACTGACCAAAAGCACAACACTACCGACTACAATTTCTGACCACAACTAACCAACTACTCACCACACAACTAGAAACCATAACTACTGACAACAATTACTGAACACAACTCCTGACCATAATCATACAATTACTGACCACAACTACTGACCACAACATCACACTTACTGACCACAACTACTGAACCAAAGCTACTGACCACACCTACTGACCACAACTACTGAACCAAAGCTACTGACCACACCTACTGACCACAACTACTGAACTGACCACAACTACTGACCACACAACTACTGACCACAACTATTGAACTACACAACTACTGACCACACAACTATTGGACCACATAACTACTGACCACACAACTATTGAACCACACAACTACTGACCAAAACCAACCACTGACCACACAACTACATACCACAACACAACTAGAGACCATATCTATTGACAGCAACTACTGATCACAACCACGCAACTACTGACCACAACATTACTGAACACTAATGACCACAACAAAACAAGTACTGAACCATACACATACTTAACTTCTCTAGGGTCTGTGGGACGCTAGCATCCCACCTGGCCAACATCCAGTACTGAACAACTCCTGACCACAACCATAAAACCACTGACCAAAACTACTGAACCACAACTGACCACAAAACAACTGACCTAAACTACTGACCACAACTACTCAACCACATACCTACTTACCAAAACTACTGACCACTACTGACAGAACCACTGACCAAAAGCACAACACTACCGACTACAATTTCTGACCACAACTAACCAACTACTCACCACACAACTAGAAACCATAACTACTGACAACAATTACTGAACACAACTCCTGACCATAATCATACAATTACTGACCACAACTACTGACCACAACATCACACTTACTGACCACAACTACTGAACCAAAGCTACTGACCACACCTACTGACCACAACTACTGAACTGACCACAACTACTGACCACAACTGCTGAATCACACAACTACTGAACCACACAACTAATGACCGCAACCACACAGCTACTGGCCACAATTACTCACCACAAGCACACAACTAGTGACCACAACCAACTAACTACTGACCACACAACTACTGACCACACAACTACTGACCACAACTATTGAACTACACAACTACTGACCACACAACTATTGGACCACATAACTACTGACCACACAACTATTGAACCACACAACTACTGACCAAAACCAACCACTGACCACACAACTACATACCACAACACAACTAGAGACCATATCTATTGACAGCAACTACTGATCACAACCACGCAACTACTGACCACAACATTACTGAACACTAATGACCACAACAAAACAAGTACTGAACCATACACATACTTAACCTCTTTGATCTCTAGGGGCGCTATTTCATTTTTGGATAAAAAACGTTCCCGTTTTAAGCGCGATATTTTGTCACGAAAAGATGCTCGACTATGCATATTCTTGACAGTTTTTGAAAGAAAACACTCTGAAGTTTCAGAATCTGCAAAAATATTGTCTGTAAGTGCCCCAGAACTCATTCTACAGGTGAAACCAAGATGATGCGTCAACCAGGAAATGAGCAGAATTTCTGAAGCTCTGTATTGCTCTGGATTGTCTCCTTATATGGCTGTGATTGCGCAAGGAATGAGCCTACACTTTCTGTCGTTCCCCCAAAGTGTTAGCAGCATTGTGATGTATTTGTAGGCATATCATTGGAAGATTGACCATAAGAGACTACATTTTCCAAGTGTCCGCCTGGTGTCCCTGCGTCGAAATTGGAGCGTAAAGCCAGGTGCAATTATTTTTCCATTTGAGAGCAAGGAGAAACCAGGCTTCCACGAAGGATATATCATTGAAGAGATATGTGGAAAAACACCTTGAGGATTGATTCTAAACCACGTTTGCCATGTTTCAGTCGATATTATGGAGTTAATTTGGAAAAAAGTTCGCGTTTTGAGGGCTGAATTTTCGTTTTTTTTTTTTTTTTGGTAGCCAAATGTGATGTACAAAACGGAGCTATTTCTAATACACAAATAATCTTTTTGGAAAAACGGAGCATCTGCTATCTAACTGAGAGTCTCCTCATTGAAAACATCAGAAGTTCTTCAAAGGTAAGTTATTTTATTTGAAGGCTTTACTTGTTTTTGTGATAGTTGCCTGCTAAATGCTAACGCTAATGCTAACGCTAAATGCTACGCTAGCTAGCTACTGTTACACAAATGATTGTTTTCCTATGGTTGAAAAGCATATTTTGAAAATCTGAGATGACAGTGTTGTTAACAAAAGGCTAAGCTTGAGAGCTAGCATATTTATTTCATTTCATTTGCGATTTTCATGAATAGTTAACGTTGCGTTATGGTAATGAGCTTAGGTCTATAAATAGAATCCCGGATCCGGGTTTGGTCGTCGCAACAGGTTAACTTCTCTAGGGTCTGTCCCACCTGGCCAACATCCAGTGAGATTGCAGAGCGCCAAATTCAAAAACAGAAATACTCATTATAAAAATTCCTAAAACATGCAAGTGTTATACATCGGCTTTAAGATGAACTTCTTGTTAATCCAACCGCTGTGTCAGATTTCAAAAAGGCTTTACGGCGAAAGCATACCATGCGATTACCTGAGTACAGCGCCCAGCAGACAAATCCTTACAAACAGTTCTACCAGCCAAGAGGAGTTACAAAAGTCAGAAATAGCGATAAAATGTATCACTTACCTTTGATGATCTTCATATGGTTGCAATCACAAGACTTCCATTTACTCAATAAATGTTAGCTTTGTTTGATAAAGTCACTGTTTATATCCAAAAACCAATGTTTTGTTGGCGCATTTTGTTCGGTAATCCACAGGCTCAAAGGCAGTCACAACAGTCAGACGAAAAATCCGAAAAGTATCAGTAAAGTTCGTGGAAACATGTCAAACAATGTAAAAAACTTCTTATGGCTGCAATCCCGTTAACGGGAGTGATATGACAACGGCCAGTGAAAGTGCAGGGCGCCAATTTCAAAACATCAAAAATCTCATAATTTTCAAATTCCACAAACATACATGTATCTCATACCACTTTAAAACTAATCTTGTTGTTAATCCCACCACAGTGTCCGATTTCAAATATGCTTTACAGCAAAAGTACCACAAATGATTATGTTAGGTCACCACATAGCCTCAGAAAAACACAGCCGTTTTTCCAGCAAAAGATTTTCCAGCCAGAGTCACAAAAACCACAAATAGAGATAAAATGAATCACTAACCTTTGATCAGCTTCATCAGATGACACTCATAGGACTTCATGTTACACAATACATGTATGTTTTGTTTGATAAAGTTCATATGTATCAAAATATGAGTTTACATTGGCGCGTTACATTCACTAGGTCCAAAAACATCTAGTGATTTTGCATAGCCACATCATTCAACAGAAATACTCATCATAAATGTAGATAATAATACAAGTTATACACATGGAATTATAGATATACTTCTCCTTTATGTAACCGTTGTGTCACATTTAAAAAAAACTTTACGGAAAAAGAAACCCATGCAATAATCTGAGACGGCGCTCAGAAGTAAACGTCACAATAGCCGCAATGATGGCGTCAAAATAAACAAGAAATCACATGATAAATATTCCCTTACCTTTGATGATCTACATCAGAAAGCACTCCAGGAATCCCAAGTCCACAATAAATGTTTGTTTTGTTCGATAATGTCCGTTATTTATGTCCAAATACCTTCTTTTGTTAGCGCATTTGGTATACATATCCAAACGCTCATTCTGGTCAGCGTTACACCGGACAAAAACTTCAAAAAGTTATATTACAGGTCGAAGAAACATTTCAAACTAAGTACAGAATCAACCATTAGGATGTTTTTAACATATAGCTTCAATAAAGTTCCAACCGGAGTATTCCTTTGTGTCTTCATGAGCAATGGAACGCAAGTGAATACCATGAGGAATAAGCGTGATCAGAAAATGGCTGACTGCCAGACACCTGATAGATTCTGCTCTCATTCACTCCCACAAATTTCTATGGATGGTTGACATCTAGTGGAACCCCTAGGCAGTGCAACATCATTAATATCTCAAGGGCATTTCATTGGGGACTCTGGTGAATACATACAAAGCTCAGATTTCTCACTTCCTGTTTTGATTTCTCCTCAGGATTCTGCCTGCCAAAATGTCTGTTATACACACAGACATCATTCAAACAGTTTTAGAAACTTTAGAGTGTTTTCTATCCAATACTAATAATAATATGCATATATTAGCAACTGAGACTGAGGAGCAGGCCGTTTACTTTGGGCAACTTATTCATCCAAGCTACTCAATACTGCCCCCCAGCCATAAGAAGTTAATCAATCCTCAGGTTGTTTTTAGTCATAATAATCAATAATATTTCAACCGGACAATAGCTTCGTCAATATAAAAGAAAAACAAGAAAGACTCGCGCTCTCAGTCGTGCGCAGGAAACAGCTCTGGGACACTGCAGGGTCCACTCATTTAGAGTGGTCTTACTCTCTCATTTTTCAGAATACAAGCCTGAAACCATTTCTAAAGACAGTTGACATCTAGTGGAAGCCATAGGAAGTGCAATTTGAGTCCTAAGTTATTGGAATCTGTATTGGCAGTCAATGGAAAACTACAAACCAAAAAAACAAAAAATCCCACTTCCTGGTAGGATTTTTCTCAGGTTTTTGCCTGCTATATCAGTTCTGTTATACTCACAGACATTATTTTAACAGTTTTGGAAACTTTAGAGTGTTTTCTATCCAAATATACCATTATTATATGCATTATATGCATATCCTAGCTTCTGGGAGGAAACAGGCAGTTTACTTTGGGCACGCTTTTCATCCGGAGGTGAAAATAGTGCCCCCTACCCTAATGAGGTTAACAAAACTACTGACCACTACTGACTAAGCCTACTCACCATAACATCACATCTACTGACCACACAACTACTAAACCACAACTATTGACCACAACCACATAACTAGTAACCACAACTTCTTCCATTACCACAAACATTCTTGTATTCTTGCCTGTCTGTCTCTTCACAGTCCCCACTGTTCCATATGGTGTGTCTTTATCTGATTTTTAAGTCTGATTTTACTGCTTGCATGAGTTACTTGATGTGGAATAGAGTTCAATGTAGTCATGGCTGTATGTAGTATGTCTTGTGGGGTATGCATGGGTCTGTCTGAGCTGTGTGCTAGTAGTTTAAACAGACAGCTCGGTACATTTAACATGTCAATACTCACAAATACAAGTAGTGATGAAGTCAATCTCTCTTCTACTTTGAGCCAGGAGAGATTGACATGCATATTACTAATATTAGCTCTCTGTGTACATTTAGGGCCAGCCATGCTGCACTGTTCTGGGCCAATTTCCTAAGTCCCTCTTTGTGGCACCTAACTACACAACTGGACAGTAGTCCAGGTGCGACAAAACTAGGGCCTGTAGAACCTGCCTTGTTGATAGAGTTGTTAAGAAGGCAGAGAAGCACTTAATATGGACAGACCTCTGCCCATCTTAGCTACTGTTGCATTAATATGTTTTGACCATGACAGTTTATAGTCCAGGGTTACTCCAATCAGTTTAGTGTACTCAACTTGCTCAATGTTCATATTATTCATTACAAAATTTTGTTGAGGTTTAAGGTTTAGTGAATGATTTGTCCCAAATACAATGCTTTTAGTGTTTGAATTATTTAGGAATAACTTATTTCTTGCCACCCGTTCTGAAACTGACTGCAGCTCTTTGTTAAGCGTTGCAGTTTTTTAAAACTTGCTGTGGTAGTTGACGTGTATAATGTTGAGTCATCAGCATACACAGACACACAGGCTATACTCAGAGCCAGTCACAGGTCACTAGTAAAGATTTTTTAAAGTAAGGAGCCTAGACAGCTGCGCTGGGGAATGCCTAACTCTACCTGGATTATGTTGGAGAGGCTTCCATTAAAGAACACCCTCTGTGTTCTGTTAGACAGGTAACTCTCTATCCACAATATAGCAGGGGATGTAAATCCATAACACATGTTTTTAAGCAGCAGTTTATAATCGATAATGTCAAAATGTGTTTATTATAAATTTCTCTCAGCCAATCATCAGTAATTTGGGTAAGTGCGATACATGTTGAATGCCGTTCCCTATAAACATGCTGAATATTTGTTAATTTGTTTACTGTGAAAAAGCAATGTCTCAATGGCGCCAGAGGGGATGGCTGCCTTTTTATGGGCTCCTAACCAATTGTGCTATTTTTTTTACCCCTTTTTCATGGTATCCAGTTGGTAGTGGTTACTGTCTTTTCTCATCGCTGCAACTCCCATACGGACTCGGGAGAGGCAAAGGTCGAGAGCCATGCGTCCTCCGACCAAGCCGCACTGCTTCTTGACACAACACACATCCAACCCGGAAGCCAGCCGCACCAATGTGTCAGATGAAACAAAACACCATACACCTAGCGACCTGGTCAGCGATGAGACAAGGATATCCCTGCCGGCCAAACCCTCCCTAACCCGGACGACGCTGGGCCAATTCTGCGTTGCCCCATGGGCCTCCAGGTCGTAGCTGGCTGAGCCTGGGTTCGAACCCAGAATGCGATGCAGTGCCTTAGACCACTGTGCCACCCAGGAGGCCCAATTGTGCTATTTTGTGTGTTTTCTCCCATTGTTTGGAACTTATTTTGTACATAATGTTGATGCTACCATCTCTTATGACCGAAAAGAGCTTCTGGATATCAGAACAGCGATAACTGACCTCGAACTGTACAAAAATGTATTATTTATTTAATGACTAAGACGCAAAGGATACAATGTTGCTCCCAGACTTGGCCCAAATCTATTGAACGCTGTATTGGTCTTAAAACTTCTTATGGCTGCAGGGGCAGTATTGAGTAGCTTGGATGAAAAGGTGCCCAGAGTAAACTGCCTGCTCCTCAGTCCCAGTTGCTAATATATGCATATTATTAGTAGTATTGGATAGAAAACACTGACGTTTCTAAAACTGTTCGACTGATGTCGTGAGTATAACAGAACTCATACTGCAGGCAAAAACCTGAGAAGAAATCCAAACAGGAAGTGGGAAATCTGAGGTTGGTCGATTTTCAACTCAGTTGAATAAACAGTGGGAAATTGGTTATGTTGCACTTCCTAAGGCTTCCACTATATGTCAACCATCTTTAGAAACTTGTTTGAGGATTCTACTGTGAAGGGGGAGAGAATGAGAGAAGATTGAGTCAGAGGTCTGCCAGCAGTCACGCGCTGGTCACGCGCATTTCACATGAGAGGTAGCTCACGCTCCTTTGCTTTTCTGAAGACAAAGGAATTCTCTGGTTGGAATATTATTGAAGTTTTATGTTAAAAACATCCTAAAGATTGATTCCATACATCGTTTGACATGTTTCTACAGACAGTAACAGAACTTTTTGACATTTCATCTGCAACTAATGAACGCGCTTTGTGACTTTGGATTTGTTTACCAAATGCGCTAACAAAAGTAGCTATTTGGACATAAATGATGGACATTATCAAACAAATCAAACATTTCATGTGGAACTGGGATTCCTGGGAGTGCATTCTGATGAAGATCATCAAAGGTAAGTGAATATTTATAATGTTATTTCTGATTTCGGTTGACTCCAACATGGTGGATATATCGATTTGTTTTCTGAGCGCCATTCTCAGATTATTGCATGGTTTGCTTTTTCCGTAAAGCTTTTTTGAAATCTGACACAGCGGTTGCATTAAGGAGAAGTTTATCTTTATTTCCATGTCTAACACTTGTATTTTCATCAACATTTATAATGAGTATTGATGTGGCTCTCTGCAATATCACCGGATGTTTTTGGAACTTGTGAACATAACGCGCCAATGTATACTGAGATTTTTTGATATAAATATGCACTTTATCGAACAAAACATACATGTATTGTGTAACATAAAGTCCTATGAGTGTCATCTGATGAAGATCATCAAAGGTTAGTGATTCATTTTATCTCCATTTGTGCTTTTTGTGACTCCTCTTTGGCTGGAAAAATGGCTGAAATTTTCTGCGACTTGGCAGTGACCTAACATAATCATTTGTGGTGCTTTCGCTGTAAAACCTATTTGAAATCGGACACTTTGGTGGGATTAACAACACGATTACCTTTAAAATGGTATAAAATACATGTATATTTCAGGAATTTTAACTATGAGATTTCTGTTGTTTGAATTTGGCGCTCTGCACTTTCACTGGCTGTTGTCATATCAATCCCGTTAACGGGATTGCAGCCCTAAAAGGTTTTAAAGCACGTGGTCAAAACACAATCTTTTTAATGCTATGTGTGTGAAGTAAACAGGTGCAGGCGTTAAATTAACATCTTCACACGCTAAATTAACACCTACACGTGTCAAATAAGCATGTGCAAATGTGTTTGCGGGCGGTCAACATGTGCTAAATAAACAGCTGCAAGCGGTCCTGCACATGTCAAGTTAATGCCTACAGCTGCTAAATATACACCTACACACGCTAACTTAACACATTCTTTAATATTCTAATTTTACTAGCCAATTTCCCTAGCTCCTCCTTTCAACCAGATTTCATAGTTTGAAGGAACTTCCTTTTCCACTGTTCGAACAGAGTTTGAACTTTTACAAGGTAATGGTTTTGTCTTTGAAATTTGTTGTTACTGAATCGTAAAGTTTATCTGCTAGTTTACAGTGGAAGGATCTGTTTCTCATCACTGGCTATAAAATGCAGCTAACATTAATCTAGCACCAGGATCAGCAGTGGTTAGCATAAGCTAAGTCAGATACTTGCTAGCTAATTTAGCTAACGTCGGTAGCCTCGAACCCCAGCCATATTATATCATATAGTTAGCCTCAAACTTTTCCCGGTCATACTGCTAGGCGCAGTGAACACCGTCTTGTGTTTTATTTAAAGCCCTGCTGAAAAAACATGTAAACTATAACAGCCACGGAAACACATTGGACTGTGTTAATACTATCAAGGTAAACTCCATACTAGCAAGATTGTTGCTTGAATGCAGGACCAGGCATACATAGATTAGACAACGGAGTTCTTGATTTTTGGACTATTGTCTTTATTTTGCTTTATCATTGACTTAAGGAAGACAAGCTACCTAAATGTGACTTATTGGCTAGTACTGAAGCAGGACATGTTTTTGAGTTATGTTTTAGCCCAAAGCCTTGTATTTAAGCAAAACAACAAATTAAGGTAGGCAACTTCTTCTGACTGGCTTTCATTTAAATGCTAGCGTTAGCCGCGCTAGCTCTCGATTAGCATGAAGACAGAAAAGCTCACACATTTTGCTAGTGACAACCTTGTAAAACCTTTGCTAACGTCTAACGTTACATGTCAGCTTTCGAACAGAGTAGACTTTAATGTGCACGTTCACTTTTTGAATATTTATATTCCGTTGAAGGTTATCAGGGTAAAATATCTTCAGGCATATACCCAGTACTGCTTCAAAGGAATAGGGTTCCCATTTCTTCCGCTTTATTTTCACACAATTGTGTCTTGCAGAAGGGAACCATGAAGAGGAGCTTGGAGTGGGCAAGGGGGAGGCTGATGAAGCAGCAGAGAAGACCTGATTCATCAAGTATCAATTCATTCTGGTGATTCTCACCTGGTTGGCATGCACAACATGACAAGGTATGCATCATTAAGCCCAATCAAATATCCAATGTTATTAAAACATATATCCCAATTTACTGTCAAGAAACGTTTGTCAGTTGTGTTAATGTTATGCACTACAAACAATCTATGGTTCTTGGAGTCAATGAATCAATTGAAAGTGACTACAATTAGACATTTTAAAACTGCCAGTAAAGATGACAAAGTAATCTGCTCTTGTGGTTCTGTTTACGTTTTTTCCAGACACTTCAATCTGACACTCTTGTTAATATTTGACTTCAGGCAAAACAGCTTCAGCCACCGTAGGACGGAGAGCCGCTGGTTGGCATTTGACTGCAGTGTCTGTGGGTGTACCAGTCAAGGGCGTTAGGTCCCCATCATATCGAAGCTTCTTACCGTCTCCACTGAAGCCCAGTCGATATCGATTTGAAAAAAAATTGGAACAATCGATTGTGCTACACTATGTACAACTCCAGTTTGCCTATTGTCCCAACAATTGTCAATTCTAAATTTTTACAAAGGTCAGAGTGCATTTTATTTTATAGCTCTGCTTTCAACGCCACCCTGACCCACAAACTGGTTAGCAGACTCAGGGCTCTGGGTGTAAATCCTGTAATAACAAATTAGATGTTTTACATAATCATACGAATGTGTATCCCCAGAATGGACCCGACACTACCATGGTACACATGAGTACATAAAGGAGCTGTGGGAACTGACATACAGTGCCTTGCGAAAGTATTCGGCCCCCTTCACCTTTGCGAATTTTGCCACATTTCAGGCTTCAAACATAAAGATATAAAACTGTATTTTTTTGTGAAGAATCAACAACAAGTGGGACACAATCATGAAGTGGAACGACATTTATTGGATATTTAAAACTTTTTTAACAAATCAAAAACTGAAAAATTGGCCGTGCAAAATTATTCAGCCCCTTTACTTTCAGTGCAGCAAACTCTCTCCAGAAGTTCAGTGAGGATCTCTGAATGATCCAATGTTGACCTAAATGACTAATGATGATAAATACAATCCACCTGTGTGTAATCAAGTCTCCGTATAAATGCACCTGCACTGTGATAGTCTCAGAGGTCCGTTAAAAGCGCAGAGAGCATCATGAAGAACAAGGAACACACCAGGCAGGTCCGAGATACTGTAGTGAAGAAGTTTAAAACCAGATTTGGATACAAAAAGATTTCCCAAGCTTTAAACATCCCAAGGAGCACTGTGCAAGCGATAATATTGAAATGGAAGGAGTATCAGACCACTGCAAATCTACCAAGACCTGGCCGTCCCTCTAAACTTTCAGCTCATACAAGGAGAAGACTGATCAAAGATGCAGCCAAGAGGCCCATGATCACTCTGGATGAACTGCAGAGATCTACAGCTGAGGTGGGAGACTCTGTCCATAGGACAACAATCAGTCGTATATTGCACAAATCTGGCCTTTATGGAAGAGTGGCAAGAAGAAAGCCATTTCTTAAAGATATCCATAAAAAGTGTTGTTTAAAGTTTGCCACAAGCCACCTGGGAGACACACCAAACATGTGGAAGAAGGTGCTCTGGTCAGATGAAACCAAAATTGAACTTTTTGGCAACAATGCAAAACGTTATGTTTGGCGTAAAAGCAACACAGCTGAACACACCATCCCCACTGTCAAACATGGTGGTGGCAGCATCATGGTTTGGGCCTGCTTTTCTTCAGCAGGGACAGGGAAGATGGTTAAAATTGATGGGAAGATGGATGGAGCCAAATACAGGACCATTCTGGAAGAAAACCTGATGGAGTCTGCAAAAGACCTGAGACTGGGACGGAGATTTGTCTTCCAACAAGACAATGATCCAAAACATAAAGCAAAATCTACAATGGAATGGTTCAAAAATAAACATATCCAGGTGTTAGAATGGCCAAGTCAAAGTCCAGACCTGAATCCAATCGAGAATCTGTGGAAAGAACTGAAAACTGCTGTTCACAAATGCTCTCCAACCAACCTCACTGAGCTCGAGCTGTTTTGCAAAGGGGGAATGGGAAAAAATGTCAGTCTCTCGATGTGCAAAACTGATAAGAGACATACCCCAAGCGACTTACAGCTGTAATCGCAGCAAAAGGTGGCGCTACAAAGTATTAACTTAAGGGGGCTGAATAATTTTGCACGCCCAATTTTTCAGTTTTTGATTTGTTAAAAAAGTTTGAAATATCCAATAAATGTCGTTCCACTTCATGATTGTGTCCCACTTGTTGTTGATTCTTCACAAAAAAATACAGTTTTATATCTTTATGTTTGAAGCCTGAAATGTGGCAAAAGGTCGCAAAGTTCAAGGGGGCCGAATACTTTCGCAAGGCACTGTAATGGTGATAGGACAACAGTCTCAGTGTAAGCAAAACAAAGTAGATGATGATACTTGACCATTCTCCCTTCTACTGTACATTGACATGATCAGCAGCTTCAAGTTCCTGGGCACCCTGGCATCCTTTTCTGTCCTCAGTTACTTCACTCAAAGTCCCACTTGTGCTGCTCCACTACCCTCAAACTTTCTCCACCACGACCTACAGTGGGGCAAAAAAGTATTTAGTCAGCCACCAATTGTGCAAGTTCTCCCACTTAAAAAGATGTGAGAGGCCTGTAATTTGCATCATAGGTACACTTCTACTATGACAGACAAAATTAGAAAGAAAATCCAGAAAATCACATTGTAGGATTTTTTATGAATTTATTTGCAAATCATTGTGGAAAATAAGTATTTGGTCAATAACAAAAGTTTATCTCAATACTTTGTTATATAACCTTTGTTGGCAATGACAGAGGTGAAGACTTACAGAAGACGTTTGACCAGGTTTTCACACACTATTGCTGGTATTTTGGCCCATTCCTCCATGCAGATCTCCTCTAGAGCAGTGATGTTTTGGGGCTATTGCTGGGCAACACGGACTTTCAACTCCCTCCAAAGATTTTCTATGGGGTTGAGATCTGGAGACTGGCTAGGCCACTCCAGGACCTTGAAATGCTTCTTACGAAGCCACTCCTTTGTTGCCCGGGCAGTGTGTTTGGGATCATTGTCATGCTGAAAGACCCAGCCACGTTTCATCTTCAATGCCCTTGCTGATGAAAGGAGGTTTTCACTCAAAATCTCACGATATATGGCCCCATTCATTCTTTCCTTTACACGGATCAGTCGTCCTGGTCCCTTTGCAGAAAAACAGCCCCAAAGCATGATGTTTCCACCCCCATGCTTCACAGTAGTTATGGTATTCTTTGGATGCAACTCAGCATTCTTTGTCCTCCAAACACGACGAGTTGAGTTTTTACCAAAAAGTTATATTTTGGTTTCATCTGACCATATGACATTCTCCCAATCTTCTTCTGGATCATCCAAATGCTCTCTAGCAAACTTCAGACGGGCCTGGACATGTACTGGCTTAAGCAGGGGGACACGTCTGGCACTGCAGGATTTGAGTCCCTGGCGGCGTAGTGTGTTACTGATGGTAGGCTTTGTTACTTTGGTTCCAGCTCTCTGCAGGTCATTCACTAGGTCCCCCCGTGTGGTTCTGGGATTTTTGCTCACCGTTCTTGTGATCATTTTGACCCCACGGGGTGAGATCTTGCGTGGAGCCCCAGATCGAGGGAGATTATCAGTGGTCTTGTATGTGTTCCATTTCCTAATAATTGCTCCCACAGTTGATTTCTTCAAACCAAGCTGCTTACCTATTGCAGATTCAGTCTACAATTTTGTTTCTGGTGTCCTTTGACAGCTCTTTGGTCTTGGCCATAGTGGAGTTTGAAGTGTGACTGTTTGAGGTTGTGGACAGGTGTCTTTTATACTGATAACAAGTTCAAACGGGTGCCATTAATACAGGTAACGAGTGGAGGACAGAGGAGCCTCTTAAAGAAGTTACAGGTCTGTGAGAGCCAAAAATCTTGCTTGTTTGTAGGTGACCAAATGCTTATTTTCCACCATAATTTGCAAATAAATTCATTAAAAATCCTACAATGTGATTTTCTGGATTTTTTCCCTCATTTTGTCTGTCATAGTTAAAGTGTACGTTTGATGATGGTCTTTCTCATCTTTTTAAGTAGGAGAACTTGCACAATTGGTGGCTGACTAAATACTTTTTCTGCCCCACTGTATGTACTAACTACAGTGTATTTTATTGCCATTACACATGTAAATGAAATGTCCATATTTACTGTAAGATGTATTTTTGGTAACATTGCACATATTGTAACAATCCCTTGACATACATGACTTAACTACTTTGCATAATGCTCAGTTTACCCACTAAGAAATCATACATTTATTAAAGCTGCATTATGTATTACTATGTCCAATTGATTCTGGTTGTTTGTAAATGTTTTTAAAAACTTTCACTACACAACTTTTTTTTGCTGATGGACAATCCTGTCGGAAACATTATTAATATCAATTCTTTTGGGACGCATCACCAATTAACATTGGCTGCAGTATTCCGAATTTACTAGGTAGTCATGCAATAAACATTTAGGATAATTCCCCTTAAAATAATTATTTAAATCAAATCCAATTGTATGTGTCACATGCGCCAAATACAACAGTGAAATGCTTATTTACAAACCCTTAACCAACAATGCAGTTTAAAAAAAAACTACAAAAAAAAGTACATAATTAAAGAACATCAGTAAAATAACAATAGTGAGGCTATATACTGTACAGGTATACCGGTACAGAGAATGTGCGGGTGTACCGGTTAGTCAAGATAATATATACATGTAGGTAGAGATAGAGTGACTATGCATAGATAGTAGCAGCAAATAGTGTGGGTAGCCATTTGATTAGATGTTCAGTAGTCTTATGGCTTGGGGGTAGAATCTGTTTAGAAGCCTCTTGGACCTAGCCTTGGCACTCCAGTACCGCTTGCCATGCGGTAGCAGAGAGAACTGTAGCTGTGGCTCCACTGGCAATCCCAGCCTAGGAATGCTGAAGCCCTTGAAGTGAAAATGAAAACCTTCTCCATGGTTAAAGGGTATGTGTTCCCCCTGAAAAAAAGGGAAGGGGGGGGACATTGAAGTCAACAAGTAACACTTGTTGGAGAACTTTCACGCCCTGACTTTAGAGATCCTTTTTATGTCTCTATTTTGGTTTGGTCAGGGTGTGAGTTGGGGTGGGCATTCTATGTTTTGTGTTCTATGTTTTCTATTTCTGTGTGTTTGGCCGGGTGTGGTTCTCAATCAGAGGCAGCTGTCTATTGATGTCTCTGATTGAAAACCATACTTAGGTAGCCTTTTCCCACCTGTGTTTTGTGGGTAGTTATTTTCTGTTTTGTGTGTCTGCACCAGACAGAACTGTTTTGTTTGTGCCGCTTTGTTATTTTTTGTTCTAGTGTTCAGTTTTATTAAAAATCATGAACATGTACCACGCTGCACCTTGGTTCAGTCATTCACAGGAAGAGGATTGTTACAAGAACACAATACTTTAAGTGAAGGTAGTTTGGGATTTAATTTATCCATTACATTCTTAGGGGGCCCATGGAAGAATAAGGCTACAGAATGCTGTCGCACAGTTGTGAGAGTGACTAGGAGATGTTTTACTGATGTGGGCCGTGTTACTTCAATGATCATGGTTTTGCATCTAACCTTCCACCTCCAGAAGCCAGTCCCCCCAGAAACATATGACTCTTCTCTCTATTGTTCTTTGATTGGTACCAGGTGGGGAGCACTGCTTTGAAGAGAGAAGCGATGTCTGGCCAAAATAGGTTTCTCAGCGTCGATGAAACCCTCTCTGAAGAGGCTTCAATGTCTATTCATGTAAGGCAGGAGACCTAGACACTCCAGACCCTCTTTGAATCTGTAAAGTAAAAAAAGTCGACCCTGAAGAATTTAACTAAACTTGACTTACTACTCAAGAGCATCCCGTATCCTGCTTTCTAAGTAGAACTTTGTGGCTGACTCCACCAGGGCATCCCTCGCCAATGTACAAATGTATCGCACTGGACCCAGCATGACCGCTTCCTGTTCCTCGTCAACAGTTTGTGCTAACTGGATCTTAAATTGTTTATTAAACTGTGTTTTGGGACAAATTAGCAAAACAAACTGATTTGACTACCCTTAAAGATTGACTGCCAACAAAAGGAAACCAAATCCATGTGGAAAAGTATTCATGAACTACAACCAAGATTTTTTTCAAATTTAGTGCAAATTAACAGTAACATCCATCAGAGTATAAATGTACTTACCTTCTCCAGCTTCTCTCTGATGTCAAATTCTGCAATTTCTTTCAGTTCTGGCACAGGAGGTTGTAGGCCACTCCTGTATAGCCTCTGAAAAAATGTGGCTCTACACCCCCATGTACCAGACAGACAGCAATCATGCGACCCACCTGCTTGTATATGCCATCATAGAGTGCTGTCACACAGAAGATAAACAGTAAATAAAGGACACATTACATACAAAAATCAAATATCTTACTGAAGTCATATACACTGCTCAAAAAAATAAAGGGAACACTAAAATAACACATCCTAGATCTGAATGAATGAAATATTCTTATTAAATACTTTTTTCTTTACATAGTTGAATGTGCTGACAACAAAATCACACAAAAATTATCAATGGAAATCAAATTTATCAACCCATGGAGGTCTGGATTTGGAGTCACACTCAAAATTAAAGTGGAAAACCACACTATAGGCTGATCCAACTTTGATGTAATGTCCTTAAAACAAGTCAAAATGAGGCTCAGTAGTGTGTGTGGCCTCCACGTGCCTGTATGACCTCCCTACAACGCCTGGGCATGCTCCTGATGAGGTGGCGGATGGTCTCCTGAGGGATCTCCTCCCAGACCTGGACTAAAGCATCCGCCAACTCCTGGACAGTCTGTGGATGGAGCGAGACATGATGTCCCAGATGTGCTCAATTGGATTCAGGTTTGGGGAACGGGCGGGCCAGTCCATAGTATCAATGCCTTCCTCTTGCAGGAACTGCTGACACACTCCAGCCACATGAGGTCTAGCATTGTCTTGCATTAGGAGCAACCCAGGGCCAACCGCACCAGCATATGGTCTCACAAGGGGTCTGAGGATCTCTTCTCGGTACCTAATGGCAGTCAGGCTACCTCTGGTGAGCACATGGAGGGCTGTGCGGCTTTCCAAAGAAATGCCACCCCACACCATGGCTGACCCACCGCCAAACCGGTCATGCAGGCAGCAGAACGTTCTCCACGGCGTCTCCAGACTGTCACTTCTGTCACATGTGCTCAGTGTGAACCTGCTTTCATCTGTGAAGAGCACAGGGCACCAGTGGCGAATTTGCCAATCTTGGTGTTCTCTGGCAAATGCCAAACGTCCTGCACGGTGTTGGGCTGTAAGCACAACCCCCACCTGTGGACGTCGGGCCCTCATATACCACCCTCATGGAGTCTGTTTCTGACCGTTTGAGCAGACACATGCACATTTGTGGCCTGCTGGAGGTCATTTTGCAGGCTTCTGGCAGTGCTCCTTCTGCTCCTCCTTGCACAAAGGCGGAGGTAGCGGTCCTGCTGCTGGGTTGTTGCCCTCCTACGGCTTCCTCCACGTCTCCTGATGTACTAGCCTGTCTCCTGGTAGCGCCTCCATGCTCTGGACACTATGCTGACAGACACAGCAAACCTTCTTGCCACAGCTCGCATTGATGTGCCATCCTGGATGAGCTGCACTACCTGAGCCACTTGTGTGGGTTGTAGACTCCGTCTCATGCTACCACTAGAGTGAAAGCAACGCCAGCATTCAAAAGTGACCAAACATCAGCCAGGAAGCATAGGAACTGAGAAGTGGTCTGTGGTCACCACCTGCAGAACCACTCCTTTATTGGGGGTGTCTTGCTAATTGCCTATAATTTCCACCTGTTGTCTATCCATTTGCACAACAGCATGTGAAATGTATTGTCAATCAGTGTTGCTTCCTAAGTGGACAGTTTGATTTCACAGAAGTGTGATTGACTTGGAGTTACATTGTGTTGTTTAAGTGTTCCCTTTATTTTTTTGAGCAGTGTATATTGCCATAAACAAACGTGTCTTTGTTGGAGTAAAAGTGTAACACCTTGAGAGTTGCGAGAAAGGCATTTTTGCCAATCAGGTCCCTCAAATATTGCAGAGGAATGGATGGCACTCCATTAGCAGCCAGAGAAATGTTCTTGAGGGACCACCCTCATCAGCTGCCCCTTTTCTGTCAGCATCCCTAAAAACCATATGTATTTTTGCCTCAGGATTAAAGCGGGCTCTCTTAAAGCCTCTCATTGCACAATCATAAACGTTTCCCTCATCACGTTCATTTGGTTGGCATCTCATTAACTTCTGCAGTGTTTGGAGGTCAACACTAAGAGACATTCAGAATAACAAAGCTCAGATATTTCCCACAATTAATCTGTAATAAGACATTTAATTGTTTACAGGGATGATGTACTCATTGTCATCACCAACAGAAGAGTGTGGTGAAGGAGGACGATAAGCCTCAGGGAATGGTGGAGGGGAGGCCACAAGTGGTGCAGAAGATGAGGGACCACAGGAATAGGTGCTGCCACAAGTGTATCCTCGTTTGTAGAAGTAGTCTGTAAAAGATCATTTAAAGCCTTATACATTTAAAAAACATGGAGAAAGCAATAAAGCTGTCAAACATAATGTGATTGCGTTCTGAAAATTATTTACAGAAAGAAAATGTAGCCTCATGCATCACTCACTATAGAATGTAATCAATGTGTAGGTCAAGAAGACGTTTTAAGGATGCATGCAGCTCTATTTTTTAAATAATATTTTCAGTATGTATTACATTCAACATGCAGACAGTGTTGTTTTCTCCTCCATGGTCCGTCCTAACTCTGGAGGGAACGCCATATCTGGAGACAGCATTCATGAAGCAATCCATTACAGTACAGCTGTGATTGTTGCTGGAAGCAAGGAGAAATAACGAGAACTCTGTACCCAACAATGCCACCATGTATGACTCTCCTCCACCTAAATCAGAGAATACAGCACTGGTTGATACAAAAGCTGAAGACACATGAAATATACAATCACCATCATCCTACTTTACCACTTAGATGCTGCATCAGGTTCCTGCAGTATATAACAAAGCAGCAGACCAAATATTAAATTAACATCCAAAATGTGGAACAAATGTTTATGAACAGTCTACTGCGGATCACAACTATAAGTTATTCCGTTAGTCCTCTAAAGGCTACAACAAGGGTTTGTTCTAGACTGTTTCCTGCAGCGGAAGATGTGTGATTACAATATCTACTTCAAGTGGAAAAATAACCACGTTTATCTTGATGA
Organism: Oncorhynchus mykiss; assembly: GCF_057628025.1. NCBI lineage: Eukaryota > Metazoa > Chordata > Actinopteri > Salmoniformes > Salmonidae > Oncorhynchus > Oncorhynchus mykiss. Next base: position 49,077,037 of record NC_143026.1, read on the forward strand.
CCCAAGAGGACAGACTTTCCTGTTGTTCACAATTAGGCACAAATACTTTGCTCCAACTCTTTTTGCCTCCGTATGTCCTCAATATAAGCATGTTTGTTAATTTCATGATGCAGATATTCTATAAATCACAGAAGTAGCAGAAACACAATAAAACTATTATTATTCACATGAGTGACATATGGTATCAAGGGCCATTGCTTACTGAACTGTTAGTTGTTGATGAACAATGTGAGATGTTGCAATGTACAACGTCTCACCAGTGATATAGATAATTGTGTCTATCAGAAAGATACATCTACCTTATCAGTTTGTGGTTTCCATCAAGGTGCCATAACGAGTTTGGTCCAGCAACCTTCTATGGAGCCTCTGGCGACATGGCTCTAGGGGCAGCCACCCTCGGGTAAACACAAAGCATGCTGTTCCTCACTCTGCGTCTCTGCACCCAGAGCCCTTAATTGTGATCGAACAGCCTCCGGTTCACGTTTGTCGTTCCCAGCCTCCAAATCTTTTCATCCAGAGCCAAGTCTGACATGTCAGAATATAACTGTGCATGTGACAGATTGAAGTGTCTGGGGGGAAAAAAAAAGAGTAGCAATGGATTGGGATGAGGTAATGTATATCATCATAGTATTTTAAAGCCCTGTCTTGATTGTAGTCATTCTAAATTGTTTGATTGGTAAGAAACTGGAAACCATGTATCTAAAGTCTGTAGTTTATAGCATTACTCCCAAGCACAACTGACCTTAGACGACATTTGACTGTCGATCGGGACACACGTAGAATATCTGCCATCTGAGACACACTGAAAGCACAGGACATCAGAAACCTCAGTTGCTCTTGAGTGATGGCATAACAAGGTGCACCTCTAGCTCCTCTTCAAGTCCAAGGAGCCCGGTACCATAACTAACAATAATACAACACTGTGTTTAGGCTACTTAATGTATTGTGACACAGCCCACCCCCCTCATTCCAAAAACACTTTTAAATTATAGTACCTGTCACAAATTGTGGTCAAGTAATGTTTTTATAATATTGGATTTTAAAGCCAAGACATAAATAGAAATGTTGACCAAGAACGAATAGAATGGGCAGCAGGAGAACAAAAAGTGAAAAAATAGAGACCATGGATGGGACTGCGATTCTTGCTCAAACAGTTCCATGGTACTAACATTAACATTCCTGGTTTTTGTCTGAAGTTGTTCATTTCTACATCATAGGCTTAGATTAAATATTCATATTTCAAAGGGTATTCAAAAATATGCTGTGCTGTTGGAAAGCTGATATGTTGTTATATTAGCAAAGTTTTTACTAGGTTGTCCCAACCTCCAGTTGTTGTTTTGTCAAACATGTTTTTGTATTTTTAGGCGTCAGTACTCCTCGATAATAAGTCACCTTTATGTAACTAGCAGGGCTGTAAAAATATTACAAGACGGCGCCATTCACTGTGGCTATGGCCGGGGTGTGTGGATAAGGAACGTTATCAAGCGATTTAGTAACTAATTTAGCAATCCAGCTATTTAAATACCAGCATTCATTACAACAAAATATATATATTCTACATATACTAGCTAAATATAAAATACTCCCTTGGCCTAATCAGACTTACAATATTAGCGACACATAGGCCTAAGTTACTTGCACTGCTGTCTCATTGTCTGAGCCTCCAACATAGCTGCATAGCCATACACAGATCCATCCTCCGTGTTAGCTAGCTGATCAACTTTATGATTAAGTAATAATAGCACTTAAAAAGAATCAACCTTCTTAACGTGGACTGAAGGGCATCAAGTCCAGGATAATCGGAGAGCAGAAGCCGAGTGCAGCCATTTAGGGTCTGTTTGCAGCGGATATGGAAGTTCCTTCTTGCCATCTTCAAGGAGGAGCTAGGGAAATTGGCTGGTAAAATTAAGCATATTAATTAAAGAACCCGTTAAGTTAGCTTGTGTAGGTGTATATTTAGCAGCTGTGTGCAGGACAACTGTGATCATGCTCTCCGTAGCAGTTGTGAGCAAGAACTTTAAACAGGTCAACATTCACGAGGCCGCGGGGCTAGACCGATTACCAGGACGTGTACTCAGAGCATGCACGGACCAACTGGCAAGTGTCTTCACTGACATTATCACCTCTCCCTGACAGAGTCTGTAATATCTACGTTTCAAGCAGACCAACAGTCCCTGTGCCCAAGAAAGCGAAGGTAACCTGCCTAAATGACTATCCGCCCCTTAGCACTCACGTTGGTAGCCATGAAGTGCTTTGAAAGGCTGGTCATGGCTCACATCAACACCATCATACCAGATGACACAATCTCAATCGCACTCCACACTGCCCTTTCCCACCTGGACAAAAGGAAATCATATGTGAGAATGCTGTTCATTGACTACAGCTCAGCGTTCAGTGTTCAACACCCTAGTCCCCACAAAGCTCATCACTAAGCGAAGGACACTAGGACTAAATACCTCCCTCTGCAACTCGATCCTGGACTTCCTGACGGCCGCCCCCAGGTGGCCTCTCAGGAGTGGGTGCTTAGTCCTCTCCTGTACTCCCTGTTCACCCACGACTGCGACGCCAAGCACAACCTTAAGTTTGCTGAAGACACAACGGTGGTAGGCCTGATCATGGACAACGATGAGAAAGCCTATAGGGAGGAGGTCAGAAACCTGGCAGTGTGGTTCCAGGACAACAACCTCTCCCTCAACGTGAGCAAGACGAAAGGAGATGGTTGTGGACTACAGGAAAAGGAGGGCCGAATACGCCCCCATTCACATCAACAGGGCTGTAGTGGAGCAGGTCGAGAGTTTCAAGTTCCCTGGTGTCCACATCACCAACAAACTAACACCAAGGTCCAAACTAACACCAAGGTCCAACTAACACCATGGTCCAAACACACCAAGACAGTCGTGAAGTGAGCACGACAACACATTTTCTCCCTCAGTAGACTGAAAAGATACACCCCAGTACGTCACTGGGCCAAGCTTCCTGCCATCCATGACCTCTATTCTAGGCGGTGTCAGAGGAAGGCCCAAAATAATGTAAAAAAACTCTAGTCACCCAAGTCATAGATTGTTCTCTGCTACCGCATGGCAAACGGTCAGGAGCGCCAAGTCTAGGCCCAAAAGGCTTCTTAACAGCTTCTACCACCATGTACCACTTGCACAATGACTGAGTTGCCGGTACACCCTGTTTATAATCTCATTATTCTTATTTTATTGTGTTACTTTTAAAAAATGTTTTACTTTAGTTTATTTAGTAAATATTTTCTTAACTCTTCTTAAAACTGCATTGTTGGTTAAGGGCTTGTCAGTAAGCATTTCACGGTAAGGTCTACACCTGTATTCGGTGCATGTGACAAATCAAATTTTATTTTGATTTTATTCTATTTGTCAAACACAATTTTATCCAAACGTTTACTAAGGGTTGGTAACAGGCTGATTGGTCGGCTGTTTGAGTCAGTAAAGAGTGCATCACTATTCATGGTTAGCAGAATGACTTTTGCTTCCCTCCAGGTGTGAGGGCACACACTTTCCTGAAGGCTTAGATTGAAGAGATAGCAAATAAGAGTGGCAATATCTTCCTCAGTAATATTTTTCCTTTTAAGGAGCGACTGCGCATATGAAGTGCCTATGTTGAGCGTAAAAGTGATGCTAGATTTATAGTTATTTGACAACTGTAGTTGTGAAGTTTAGTTAGTTTCGATTTAGAATGGCCCATTATCAAATGAGCAGGAACAGGGGCATTAGAAAAAGTTGTCATCTGTATGCACTTGAATAGTGAATGGAGGTCGCACGCTTTCCCACCGGTTCGTTTTGTAGGCTATTTCGGTTTTATAGCAGAGCTGTGCTTAATTTGAGAAGCTTAAAAATAAATATAAATACACTTATTTTACCCCACGCATCAATCACTGATTGAGGAGCATGCTCTCACTGCCCTAGCAGGTGATATTCTGCCCAAACAATGTATACCATGGGCTCTCCAACCTTGTTCCTGCAGCTACCCAGTGCTTAATTTGGGAAACCAAGTTAAATCTGTTCGTGAACATCGAACAAACAGAGAGGAGGATATGGAAAGGCATGGTGGTGAGAGATTCTGTATAGCTAAAGGTAATGTGTCACTTAATGAATAAAAAATATATAAAAATGCCCTATTTCTAGTTATTCAAAATCAAATTCATGAATTGTGGGCTAACTAAGCCGCACTGCACAATCATTGAGGTGAAAAATGGCGCTGACAGAGAGGGCCGCTTCTAGTCCTTAGGAAACTTTGCAGTATTTCGTTTTTTATGTATTATTTCTTACATTGTTAGCCCAGAAAATGTTGTGTGTTATTACATACAGCCAGGAAGAACTATTGGTTTTCAGAGTGGCGGTAACTCAACAGCATTACGACCAGGAATACAACTTTTCCGAAGCGGATCCTTTATTAGCACCACCCAGGGCATATGAACTGATTCCAGAGGCCGACCCAAAACAATGCCGAGAAGAGTAATTCGAAGGGGTCTTCAAGTCAGACTTAAGAGGCGCTCACACCACCCACTGGCGAGTAATATACTCAGAGGCAATGTTCAGTCCCTAAATAACAAAGTTGACGAGATCAGGGCAAGGGTTGCTTTCCAGAGAGACATCAGGGATGGTAACATACTCTGTTTCACGGAAACATGGCTCTCTTGGGATATACTGTCGGAGTTGTCCCAGCCATCTGGATTCTCAGTGCATTGCGCCGACAGGAATAAACATCTCTCTGGGAAGAAGAAGTGCTGGGGTGTATGTTTCATGATTAACGACTCATGGTGTAATTGTAAAAGCATACAGGAACTCATCTCCTTATTCACCTGACCTAGAATACCTCACAATTAAATGCTAACCGTATTATCTCCCAAGAGAATTCTCTTCGGTTATTGTCACAGCCGTCACAGCCGTTTATGCAAACTGGAAACCATATATCCTGAGGCTGAATTTATTGTAGCTGGGGATTTTAACAAAGCAAATTTGAGAAAAAGGCTACATAAATTCTATCAGCATATCCTACTGTAGCACTCGCGCTGGAAAAACACTGGAACATTGTTACTCTAACTTCCAGGATACATACAAGGCCCTGCTCTCATTTCAGCAAATCCTTTTCTTTGCAACTCTGCCTAGAAGGCCAGCATCCCGGAGTTGCCTCTCCACTGTTGACATTGAGACTGTTCTTTTGCGGGTACTATTTAATGAAGCTGCCAGTTGGGGACTTGTGAGGCGTCTGTTTCTGAAACTAGACACTAATGTACTTGTCCTCTTACTCAATTGTGCACCGGGGCCCCCCACTCCTCTTTCTATTGTGGTTAGAGCCAGTTTGCGCTGTTTTGTGAGGTACACAGCATTGTACGAGATCTTCAGTTTCTTGACAATTTCTCGCATGCAATAGCCTTCCTTTCTCGGAACAAGAATAGACCGTTGAGTTTCTGAAGAAAGTCCTTTGTTTCTGGCCATTTTGAGCCTGTAATCATACCCACAAATGCTGATGCTCCAGATACTCAACTAATCTAACGAAGTTCAGTTTTAATTGCTTCTTTAATCAGAACAGTTTTCAGCTGTGCTAACATTATTGCAAAAGGGTTTACTACTGATCAATTAGCCTTTTAAAATTATAAACTTGGATTAGCTAACACAACGTGCATTTGGAACACAGGAGTGATGGTTGCTGATAATGGGCCTCTGTAGATATTCCATTAATAATCAGCCGTTTCCAGCTACAATAGTCATTAACAATGTCTACACTGTATTTCTGATCAATTTGATGTTATTTTAATGGACCAAAAAGCTTTCAAAAGCAAGGACATTTCTACGTGACCCCAAACTTTTGAACAGTAGTGTATATATTTTTTCTTCCTAGCTGTCACTCATATGGCGAGGGGATCATTGGTTGAACTTAAATTGTTATTAAGGGCTGTCCGACATGGGTGAAAATGTAGAATAAATGGCACAGCACAGCTTCCAGAAAAACAGTTGTTTTCAAACTAGGGATTTTGTGGTAATTGAGGTAAGACAGTATTATGCATGTATGAACTACACATTGACCCCTTCAGCCCAAATCGGGAGGTTTAAAAATACTTGGTAGTTGCAAAAGTTCCGGAGCATGTGTTTAAAAGGGCATTGACATACCTGGCCTTGTACAGAGTGGCTGCAGTTCCGGATTTTCTGAAACCTGATAGTTTCACAGCTAAAGATAATGAGATTTCTGTGCATGTGCAGGATTTTTTTAAATGTAGCTGCTGCCCATTCCACTACCTACGTAGCTGTTGCTCAGTGCTCTGCTTGCTGCCGCTCCCCCTGCTTGATTGGCCTCTGCTCATGCTCCGCTGCCGCTTCATCCCCCTCCTTGATCTGCAATGAATGTTATACACCAAAGGTAGTCAACCCTGTTCCTGGAGTCTCTCAGGTACTGAAGGATTTTGATCCAACTAGGCACCACACCTGACCAAGTGAGCTAATTGATCAGTTCAGTAATTGCCTAAATTCAACACACCTGGTCTTCCAGGTTGATCAAATCAAAAACATGAAGTGCCTGTGGCATTCAAGGACCAGGGTTGCCTACCCCTGTTGTACAGAAAAGACATGGTCAACAGGTTGCAACTATTGCATTCCATGCCTCAGTATAAGCGTGTTTTCATGTTTTTCTTTCAGGAGGGGAGTTAGGCTATATGCAACTATTTACATGTTGTACACAAAAGACATGATCAACATGTTCTTACAAACTTGGGTGTCTGTTGTAACAGTATTAAAATCCCCATTGCAAACATAAACACGACACAAACAGGCAGCCTAGCGATTTCATTTTCCCTTTCAGTCAGACAGCTTCGGTACAACATACTATGGGGAGAAGAGAAGCATTCTCATAACTTCGGTTGAAGGATCTACAATCATGCTTGACAGGCCAATAAAATCTGAGCCTTGCTGGATGCCCCGCTCTTCACCTCAATGTAAACAGGAACATTCACTCTACTAAAATAAACAATTAGAACACGAAACTGTCTTACATTGCCTCAAATAAACTGTCCCTTAGTGGTAGTGTACTCACCCCATGGACGATGTGTGCTGAAGTTTGTATGGTTCTCATAAGTTCCCTAATCACAAACAATTTAGTTATTATTTAAATTGCTTGGCCTAGCTATAACAATAAGTAAGATTGTCACACCCTGATCTGTTTCACTTGTCTTTGTGCTTGTCTCCACTCCCTTCCAGGTGCTGCACATCCTCCCCATTATCCCCAGTGTATTTATACCTGTGTTCTCTGTTTGTCTGTTGCCAGGTCATCTTCTCTTGTCAGGTCTTTTTTTCCCACCTTTATTTAACCAGGTACGCTAGTTGAGAACAAGTTCTCATTTACAACTGCGACCTGGCCAAGATAAAGCAAAGCAGTGCGACACAGTTACACATGGAATAAACAAAACATACAGTCAATAACACAATAGAAAAAGTCTATATACAGTGTGTGCAAATGAGGTAAGACAAGGGAGGTAAGGCAACAAATAGGCCTTAGTGGATAAATAATTACAATTGGTCAGTGATCTGTTTGTTAACTTGGCTTTAGAAGACTTTAGAAAGGCAGGGAAAGATGGATATAGGTCTGGAACAATTTGGGTCTAGAGTGTCTCACCCTTTGAAGAGAGGGATGACCGCAGCAGCTTTCCAATCTTTAGGAATCTCGGACAATACAAAAGAGATGTTGAACAGACTAGTAATAGGGGTTGCAAAAATGGCGGCGGATAATTTTAGAAAGAGAGGGTCCAGATTGTCTAGCCCAGCTGATTTGTACAAGTCCAGGTTTTGCAGCTCTTTCAGAACATCTGCTATATGGATTTGGGTGAAGGAGAAACTGGGGAGGCTTGGGCAAGTATCTGTGGGGGGTGCGGAGCTGTTGGCCGGGGATGGGGTAGCCAGGAGGAAAGCATGGCCAGCTGTAGAAAAATGCTTATTGAAACTCTCGATTATCATGGATTTAACCGTGGTGACAGTGTTTCCTAGCCTCAGTGCAGTGGGCAGCTGGAAGGAGGTGCTCTTATTCTCCATGGGCTTTACAGTGTCCCAGAACTTTTTGGAGTTAGAGCTACAGGATGCAAATTTCTGTTTGAAAATGCTAGCCTTTGCTTTCCTGACTGACTGTGTGTATTGGTTCCTGACTTCCCTGAAAAATTGCATATCCCGGAGACTATTCGATGCTAATGCAGTACGCCACATGATGTTTTTGTGCTGGTCGATGGCAGTCAGGTCTGGAGTGAACCAAGGGCTATATCTGTTCTTAGTTCTACATTTTTTGAAAGGGGCATGCTTATTTAAGATGGTGAGGAAATTACTTTTAAAGAACAACCAGGCATGCTCAACTGACGGGATGAGGTCAATATCCTTCCAGGATACCCGGGCCGGGTCGATTAGAAAGGCCTGCTTGCAGCAGTGTTTTAGGGAGCGTTTGACAGTGATGAGTGGTGGTCGTTTGAGTGGTGGACCCATAACGGATGCAGGCAATGAGGCAGTGATCGCTGAGATCCTGATTGAAAACAGCAGAGGTGTATTTGGAGGGCAAGTTCGTCAGGATAATATCGAAGAGGGTGCCCATGTCTACGGATTTGGGGTTGTACTTGGTGGGTTCCTTCATAATTTCTGTGAGATTGAGGGCATCTAGCTTAGATTGTAGGACAGCCGGGGTGTTAAGCATATCCTAGTTTAGGTCACCTAACAGAATGAACTCTGAAGATAGATGGGGGGCAATCAATTCACATATGGTGTCCAGGACACAGCTGGGAGCTAAGAGGGTCTATAACAGGTGGCAACAGTGAGAGACTTATTTCTGGAGTGATTCATTTTTTAGATTTGAAGCTCAAATTGTTTGGGCATAGACCTGGAAAGTATGACAGAACTTTGCAGGCTATCTCTACATTAGATTGGAACTCCTCCCCCTTTGGCAGTTCTATCTTGACGGAAAATGTTGTAGTTGGGGATGGAAATCTCTGAATTTTTGGTGGCCCTCCTAAACCAGGATTCAGACAAGGCAAGGACATCAGGGTTGGCGTAGTGTGCTAAAGCAGTGAGTAAAACAAACTTATGGAGGAGGCATGAAACCAAGGCTTTTACGGTTACAGAAGTCAACAAATGAGAGTGCCTGGGGACACACAGGGCCTGGGTTAACCTCTACATCACCCGAGGAACAGAGGAGGAGTAGGATGAGGGTACGGCTAAAGGCTATCAAAACTGGTTGTCTAGTGCGTTGGGGACAGAGAATTAAAGGAGCAGATTTCAGGGCGTGGTAGAAAAGATTCAGGGCATAATGTATGGTGAGGTGTGGGTACAGGGGAGGTAAACCTAGGCATTGAGGGACGATAAGAGAGGTTGCATCTCTGGAGGTACTAGTTATGCTAGGTGAGGTCACCCCATGTGTGGGAGGTGGGACAAAGGACGTATCTGAGGCATGTTGAGTGGGACTAGGGGCTCCGCAGTAAAATAAAACAATGATAACTACCCTAAACAACAGTATACAAGGCATATTGACATTAGAGAGAGACATAAATCGAGGCATAAAGTAATCACAGGTGTTGATTGGGAGAGTTAGCTAAGACAACGGATAAGACAGCAACAGCTGGTCAGCTAAGACAACAACAACAGGTAAAATGGCGATAAATGGGCAGAGAGGTTCAGTTAACTACACACAGGGTCTGAGTTTGAGGCTGGGGCCGACAGATAAACAAAACAAACTAAATGGAGTAGCGTCATTAATGAACAGTCCAGCAGGCATCAGCTATGTAGCCAGGTGATCATAGGGTCCAGTGAACAGCAATAGTTGGAACAGGGAAGTCGTTACACGCTAGCAAGCGGGAGACACAGTGGTCATAAAGTTAGCAGGCCGGGACTAGCAGAAGCATCTTCATCGATGTCCGACAAAGGCCGGTTGAGGGCACATCGGATGGAATTACATCAGCAGCCCAGTCGTGATGGATCTGCGGGGCTCCGTGTCGACAAAGTGTCCAGGCCAATTGACAAACGAGGTAATGTAGCTGGAGTAATAACGTTTGCTAGCCGGGAGTTAGCAATAGCTAACCCATAGCCTATATCTATGGGTTCTATAGGTGATTGGTTTAATTTCTGATGAACTTCATGAGTCCAGCGCTGGGTGCCAGCCGGTGACCAGGATGCATCTTACTGCCTAAACCTGGTGAGGCTCGTTGTGACAGAATTACCCCCATGGGGTACTGCGAAACAGGGTATGCCACTGATTGTCGGAGCCCCCAAACCCAGAGTGGACCGGGTTTCTGCCTAAACCTTAACGCATAAACATGGTTGTCTCAACCCAAAGTTCCACAGTGTTCATTGGTGTCAAAGGGTTGTGTCTGCCACATGGGTGCAATGAAAGTGTCTCTTCTCCACACAGATGGTTGTTACGGTTCATGCGTCCTGGCAATTGTTTCACCACCATCAACCTAAAGGATGCACACTGTCATGTGCCCATATGCCCCATTCAAAGAAAGTCCCTGAGGTTCCATTACGAGGCGACAGCCTACGATTCTTTGGTCCTCCCATTCGGCTTGTCCCTCTCGCTTTGCGTCTTTTCACAGGTGGTGAAGACAGCTCTGGCACCCATGAGGGGCCAGTGGCTGAGGGTGTTGGCCTATCTGGACGATTGGCTGATAGCAGCAGAGTCAAGGGAACAAGCTGTGTTACACACATCCAGGCTAGTGTCCCATGTTGGGGAGCACAGTACGTTTTCGCCAGTTCCCACGCCTAATGGGGGATGATGGCTTCTATGATAGTGGTCATTCCCATTAAACTATTATTGATGCGGCTATTCCAGTGCTGGTTGCTATCCAGGCGCTTGGATACATCTCGGAACCTAAACCGGTCGATTGTCCTAGACATGTTTTCGGGGGATGACAGGTGTTGTTCCGCAAGGTGGTCACAACAGACGTGTCCCCCCAAGGGTGGGGGGTGCTTTGCAAGGGTTACTTAATTCGGGGAGTATGGACTGTGTCACAGAGTGGCCCTCTTCCTCAGGAGTCGAGACTACACGCCTGGGTGGCTTCCCAGATATTGGAGAGGTTCGGCAGGAGTATATTTCCTTACACATCATGAGAAAACAAATCTGTGTTTCTCAATGAGGGACCATAGCGCCCCATTGGGAATGGACGCTCTGACGCACTGGTGGCTTCAGAACCACATTTCTGCCAGTGGTTCTGATTTAGCCCACATTGGAGAGGGTGAACAGGGAGGGCTGATCATTGATTCTTGTGGCACCTCATTGGCCCAGGCAGCCTTGGTCTGCAGAAATAATTTGCCTTTTAGGCGGGGACCAGTGGTAACTTCATTGTGCAGGGAGGGACCTGTTGTCCCAGGCGCACAGGAAGGTTTGGCACGCGAGGCCAGAGTTTTAGTTCCTATGGGCCTGGCCCCTGAGAGGGCCAATCTTTTTAAAATATTTTTTTAAGAGGGCCAATCTGATTGCTAGAGGTATACCTCTGAATCTCCATGAGAGGGCTTTATAAAGGCTGTCCGTGCTCTTTGAAAGTGTACATGGCCACAGCGTGTTGTGGAATTTGTTGGAGCCACATTGGGGGCCCACCCCCTGGTTGTGCGGTTCTTAAAAGGTGTACACCTTTTCAGACCAGTTTCTAAACCTATTGCACCCACACAGTACTGGTACTGGTTTTGGAGGCACTGTGTGTGGCTGCACACATGCCTTTGAGTCAATGGATCTGAAGATCATCTCTTACACAACCTCCCTGCTCATGGCTTTGGCCTCGGCTAAACGTATCGGGGATCTCCACGCCTTATCCGTACACCCTTCCAATGATGCAAAGCTAAATAAATATAAAACTTGGTTTATCTATTTTTCCATGTTTCATGATGTCTGTCTCACTCGTACATTTCAACCCTTTTAGGCTAAATTATAGAGAAAATGTATCCCAAAAAAATAAATAATGTAAATACATTTGATATAGAAGTTAAAAATCCTTTTCAAGTGTTTACCATTATGCTAGCTCAATCTCAATCACCCACAGAGAGCTATTGTACACCTAAAAGGGTGGAAATATGTCATAGTCCATGTGTGAACAATCTTCCTACAATTATTAGGATGTTAATGCCTGAGCTTGACCAGTATGTTTTTCTGAAAGTCAAACATGTCCTTTTTCTGATGGAATACTTATTCTCCAAAAGTTATGAGGTCCATAGTAGGTTTGCAGCTATCTAGGCAGCATATCAAACACATACCAGACACAGACACGCAGTCTAGTTAGCGATGTAATGTTTTTCTTTCATCATCATTGCAAACATTGGCTATAGACCGGCAGTCAAAGTAGTAGTGTTCTTTTTCAGCAACTTTGGCTAGTGGCTTCGAAATGGCAGCAACTTAAAGATTAGCCTACATCATCAGACAAAACATGGATAGTTTTTGATTCAAAGCAATGTGTAGGGACTGCGTCCTACTTGTGCAACTGCAATATCCGTTACAACAGTCGGTGTAGCCTTCATAATATATACAGTGGCAAGGAAATGTATGTGAACCCTTTGGAATTACCTGGATTTCTGCATAAATTGGTCATCAAATTTGATCTGATCTTCATCTAAGTCACAACAATAGACAAACATAGTGTGCTTAAACTAATAACACACACTATATTGAATACATCATTTAAACTTTCACAGTGTCGGTTGGAAAAGTATGTGAACCCCTAGGCTAATGACTTCTCCAAAAGCTAATTGGAGTCAGGAGTCAGCTAACCTGGAGTCCAATCAATGAGACAAGATTGGAGATGTTATTTAGAGCCGCCTTGCCCTATAAAAAACTGTCACAAAATATGAGTTTGCTATACACAAGACTCATTGCCTGATGTGAACAATGCCTCGAACAAAAGAGATCTCAGAAGACCTAAGATTAAGAATTGTTGACTTGCAAAAAGCTGGAAAGGGTTACAAAAGTATCTCTAAAAGTCTTGATGTTCAGTCCACAGTAAGACAAATTATCTATAAATGGAGAAAGTTCAGCACTGTTGCTGCTCTCCCTAGGAGTGGCCGTCCTGCAAAGATGACTACAAGAGCACAGTGCAGAATGCTCAATGATGTTAAGAAGTGTCAGCTAAAGACTTACAGAAATCTCTGTAACATGCTAACATCTCTGGTGACGAGTCTACGATACGTAAAACACTAAACAAGAATGGTGTTCATGGGAGGACACCACGGAAGAAGCCACTGCTGTCCAAAAAAAACATTGCTGCACGTCTGAAGTTTGCAAAAGTGCACCTGGATGTTCCTCAGCGCTACTGGCAAAATATTCTGTGGACAGATGAAACTACAGTTGAGTTGTTTGGAAGGAACATACAACACTATGTGTGAAGACAAAAAAGCACAGCACACCAACATCAAAACCTCATCCCAACTGTAAAGTATGGTGAGAGGAGCATCATGATTTGGGGCTGCTTTGCTGCCTCGGGGCATGGACCACTTGCTATCATCGACGTAAAAATGAATTCCCAAGTTTATCAAGAAATTTTGCAAGGGAATGTAAGGCTCTCTGTCCGCCAATTGAAGCTCAACAAAAGTTGTGAGATGCAACTGAACAATGACCCAAAACACAAGTAAATCAACAACAGAATGGCTTCAACAGAAGAAAATATGCCTTCTGGAGTGGCCCAGTCAGAGTCCTGACCTCAGCCCAATTGAGATGTTGTGGCATGACCTCAAGAGTGCAGTTCACACCAGACATCCCAAGAATATTACTGAACTGAAACCGTTTTGTTTTCTGACCGTTGTGCAGGTCTGATCCGCAACTACAGAAAACGTTTGATTGAGGTTATTGCTGCCGAAGGAGCTATTAAATCCAAGGATTCACATACTTTTTCCACCCCGTACTGTGAATGTTTACACAGTGTGTTCAATAAAGACATGAAAACTATAATTGTTTGTGTGATATTAGTTAAAACAGACTGTGTTTGTCTATTGTTGTGACCTAGATGAAGATCAGATCAAATTTTATGACCAATTTATGCAGAAATACAGGTATTTCCAAAGGGTTCACATACTTTTTCTTGCCACTGTGTGTGTGTATATAGATATATATATAGGGGATTGATGCAGACAATTACATTGATGGAAGCTACAATCCATCTCCGATATGAAAGTTGATCTGCCCCCTGAAATATACACTGCTCAAAAAAATAAAGGGAACACTTAAACAACACAATGTAACTCCAAGTCAATCACACTTCTGTGAAATCAAACTGTCCACTTAGGAAGCAACACTGATTGACAATACATTTCACATGCTGTTGTGCAAATGGAATAGACAACAGGTGGAAGTTTCCAGAGCATGGAGGCGCTACCAGGAGACAGGCCAGTACATCAGGAGACATGGAGGAGGCCGTAGGAGGACAACAACCCAACAGCAGGACCGCTACCTCCGCCTTTGTGCAAGGAGGAGCAGGAGGAGCACTGCCAGAGGCCTGCAAAATGACCTCCTGCAGGCCACAAATGTGCATGTGTCTGCTCAAATGGACAGAAACAGACTCCATGAGGGTGGTATGAGGGCCCGACGTCCACAGGTGGGGGTTGTGCTTACAGCCCAACACCGTGCAGGACGTTTGGCATTTGCCAGAGAACACCAAGATTGGCAAATTCGCCACTGGCGCCCTGTGTTCTTCACAGATGAAAGCAGGTTCACACTGAGCGCGAAACAGACGTGACAGAGTCTGGAGACGCCGTGGAGAACGTTCTGCTGCCTGCAACATCCTCCAGCATGACCGGTTTTGCGGTGGGTCAGTCATGGTGTGGGGTGGCATTTCTTTGTGGGGCCGCACAGCCCTCCATGTGCTCGCCAGAGGTAGCCTGACTGCCATTAGGTACCGAGAAGAGATCCTCAGACCCCCTGTGAGACCATATGCTGGTGCGGTTGGCCCTGGATTCCTCCTAATGCAAGACAATGCTAGACCTCATGTGGCTGGAGTGTGTCAGCAGTTCCTGCAAGAGGAAGGCATTGATGCTATGGACTGTCCCGCCCGTTCCCCAGACCTGAATTCAATTGAGCACATCTGGGACATCATGTCTCGCTCCATCCACCAACGCCACGTTGCACCACAGACTGTCCAGGAGTTGGCGGATGCTTTAGTCCAGGTCTGGGAGGAGATCCCTCAGGAGACCATCCGCCACCTCATCAGGAGCATGCCCAGGCGTTGTAGGGAGGTCATACAGGCACGTGGAGGACACACACACTACTGAGCCTCATTTTGACTTGTTTTAATGACATTACATCAAAGTTGGATCAGCCTGTAGTGTGGTTTTCCACTTTAATTTTGAGTGTGACTCCAAATCCAGACCTCCATGGGTTGATACATTTGATTTCCATTGATAATTTTTGTGTGATTTTGTTGTCAGCACATTCAACTATGTAAAGAAAAAAGTATTTAATAAGAATATTTCATTCATTCAGATCTAGGATGTGTTATTTTAGTGTTCCCTTTATTTTTTTGAGCAGTGTATATACTGTACCAGTCAAAAGTTTGGACACCTACTCATTCAAGGGTTTTTCTATTTCCTACATTAGAATAATAGAATAATAGTGAAGACATTATGCCAAGAGTGTGCAAAGCTATCATCAAGGCTTGATTTGTTGACACTTCTTTGGTTACTACATGATTCCATATGTGTTATTTCATAGTTTTCATGTCTTTACTATTATTCTACAATGTAGACAATAAAGAAAAACCATTGAATGAGTAAATGTGTCCAAACTTTTGACTGGTGCTGTGTGTGTGTGTGTGTGTGTGTGTATATATATATATATAAATATATTGTCTCCAACAATGATTCAAAATCCTGACCAGCTAATTGGTGCTCCATCTATCTTTTGACTAAAAGTGTGCCACTTTGGTATTTCAAAACGTTGGGTGGTGATAAATACAAACAATTCAACTGTTCTCCATTTTTATGTAGCTACTACAGTGTTCGAGGGAGGAATGCTTACTAACTTCCTTTTGATGACGTTTGATTTTTTGGCTTCTTCTGTGAGGGTTTAAGAGGTGCCGCCACCTACTGTAGGTAGTGTGAATTTCTCTTTTGGCAGGTTGTAGGAGCGTATGAATAATAAACTGCTACAGTCTATTTTATCTAATACAAATAACATTACTTGCAGAAAAGGGGGTAGTTCAAAAGGCTGACATCCCCCCCAATTAAATGACTATGGGTCATGAAGTTTAGCAGTGCATGCTATTCATTGAAATTTACATTGCTAGTGGCAACAGTAGCTGTGACTTCGATTTGAACATAGTTTGAAGTAATAAACAGGCCATGGAATTAAATTTACATTGGAACGTAGGCTGTGTATTAATGGCCTCAATACAATAGACTAAAATTGGCTTCGTGACCACCGATAATTTCACCCTTAATGACACCGATCAACACTTTTATCAGGGAACAAGGTGAGACCCTGATGCAGACACAGGAGGCAGATGGTTAGAGTCCAAGATTATTAACAATCCAAAAGGGATAGGCAAGAGAATGGTCGTGGATAGGCAAAAGGTCAAAACCAGTTCAGAGTTCCAGAGGTACAGAATGGCAGGCAGGCTCGAGGTCGGGGTAGGCAGAATGGTCAGGCAGGCAGGAATGGAGTCCAGAAAAACAGGCAAAGGTCAAAACCGGGAGGAATAGTAAAAGAGAATAGAAAAGCAGGAGCACAGGAAAAACATGCTGGTTGACTTGAACATACAAGACGAACTGGCACAGAGAGACAGGAAACACAGGGATAAATACACCAGGGAAAATACACAACACTTGGAGGGGGTGGAGACAACCACAAGGACAGGTGTAACAGATCAGGCCGTGACAACTTTGTGTGAAGCGGTTTAGGGAGTGGCATCTCATTAACAAAGCAACTGGAATGGTTGCTAGGAACTGTTGGTATTGCCTCCAAAATATAGCCTAGTATACAGTATAAAACAAATGAAACAAATTATGGCTATAAATAGTAAACTATTAGGTGCATCACTTTTGTGTCATCCTCCCAAAAAATGATGCATTGTGGCCTTCTGTGTGGTTGTTTTGTTTAAAAAGGTGGAAAATAAGTCCAACTAAATTGAAATCACAAAAAATATAGGCTAAGCTTTATAGAGCACAACAAAAACAGTTTGCAGCCTGTGGCTTGCTGTGGTTAGCTGGAAGGTGGAAGGCTGAATTTGAGATTAGAGAAATTCATGACTATTGTCCTTCAAATGAACTCTTGGCTAGATGGCTTGCCGAGTGCGTATAGCTGTCCTCTGAGTGGGGGCTACCCGCCAGAGATGCAAATCACGTCTTGAGTGGCAAACTCCACTCGCCCGCTGGAGGTAGGAGTTTACAGCCTTTACAGGAGTTTACAGGAAATAGCATGTGAGGAGACAGTTTTTGCTATCTGGGTATAAGTGTGCTGAAAGTTCATTGTCAATTTGTTTACTGTAAAATAGCATTGTATCTGGTCAAACACTATTTCTTCTGAAAGTTTAATAAGGGTTGGTAACTGGCTGATTGGTTAGCTATTTGAGGAAGGTAAAGGGGGCTTTACTATTCTTGGGTAGCATAATGACTTTTGCTTCCCTCCAGGCATGAGGGCACACACTTTATTGTAGGCTTAGATTGAAGATAAGGCAAACAGGAGTGGCAATATCGTCTTATATTAACCTCAGTAATTTTCAAATCCAGACACACAGACAAATCCAGGTGGCTTGTCATTATTAATAGACAACAATAAAACAATTTACCTCTTCCACACTCACTTTTCGGAATTCAAAATTACAATGCTTGTCCTTCATAATTTTGTCAGTTATACTTGAATGTGTAGTGTCAGCGTTTGTTGCTGGCATGTCATGCCTAAGTTTGCTAATCTTGCCAATTAAAAAAGTATTAAAGTAGTTGACAATATTAGTGCTTTTTGTGATGAATGAGCCATTTGATTCAATGAATTGTGGAGCTGAGTTTGCCTTTTTGCCCAAAATTTCATTTAATGTGCTCCAAAAGCTTTTTATATTATGCTTTATATAATTAACCTTTGTTTCATAGAATTGTTTATTCTGCTTTTTATTCAGTTTAGTCACATGATTTCTCAATTTCCAGTAAGTTTGCCAATCGGTTGTTCAGACAGAATTATTTGCCATTCCTTTTGCTTCATCCCTCCCAACCATACAATTTTTCAATTCATCATCAATCCACGGGGATTTAACAGTTTTTACAGTAATTTACTTAATGGGTTGATGCTTATTAGTGACTGGAATAAGCATTTTCATAAATGTGTCAAGTGCAGTGTCTGGTTGCTCCTCATTACACACCACAGACCAGCAAATATTCTTTGCATCCTCAACAAAGGAAAACCAAACTTTGGTACTTTGGTTTTCCTAGATATGGCTACTATATTGTGATCACTACATCTGATAGATTTGGATACTGCTTTAAAGCAGATTTCTGCAGCATTACTAAATGTGTGATCAATACATGTTGATGATTTCATTCCTGTGCTGTTTGTAACTACCCTGGTAGATTGACTGATAACCTGAACCAGGTTCCAGGCACTGGTTAGTTTGAAGCTTTCTCTTGATTGTGCAGCTTGATGAAAGCCAGTCAATATTAAGGTCACCCAGAAAATATACCTCTCTGTTGATATCACATACATTATCAAGAATTTCATACATATTATCCAGATACTGACTGTTAGCACTTGGTGGTCTTTAGCAGCTTCCCACAAGATTGGGCTTTAGGTGAGGCAGGTGAACCTGTAGCCATATTACTTCAACAGCATTTAACATGAGATCCGCTCTAAGCTTTACAGGAATGTGCCTCTGGATACACGTCATGTAAAGCATATTACTGTACAGCCACTGTGCTGCAATTAAGGTGTTTATCAGTGCCCAAATCTGCCATTTTCAACCCCTATACGGGTATGAATGTAAAGGGTGACATTTCAGTCATGGGATTCTTTGCTTTAACCCATGGAGCTATAACAACACTGTACAGCATGTGTTTGATGGGGTTCCTAGAAACACTTTTATTTTATCCTAATGGTGCTGATTAGACTGGCATCTGGTGGTGTAATTGGTTTGTTTGGGCTGACCTAATTTAAATGGAGCTGTGCAACATCCCCTGTTCTGGAGAAGCTTGTGTTTCTGATTCATTCCATCTGGTTCAAACCCACAGCCCAGGTCCTGTCCCTTGACTCGAACAGCTGCTGTTCACCAGAGCATGTAACCAAATGGGTTGCACCTAATTAAAAATCAAATTGTGGCCATCCCCATGTGTATTGCTATTGATTACCTATAGTCCCATGCAAATAAATATGTTTTGACACTCCTATGATGTAAATCTTGCTTTTCATGAACAGGACCTCTGACTTGATTGGTAGCATGTGAAGGAGGTTAAAATGTAACATTGTTTGCAGTTTGGCGTTTCCTTTCCTAATGGAGAGCAGCAGAGTCCCGTTGTTGGAAACTCAGGCACTGCTGTCACTAGCTCTAATCAACAGCGTGGAAACATTGGATTGATTTATTTGAAAGTAGTTCAGCTGAGTTTCCACCTCCGGCTTTGTGAAAAAAAGTTTTGTCACCTCCCCTCGCTATAAGATAAAAGTATCCAAAGTTAAAGGATGTTTCAGTGGTGAAGTGAGATACATAGCTTCTATGGGATTTGGATGTTACAGAATGTTACATTTTTGCTGAGGATGAAGCTCCAATGGTTTGTTTGTATTGGGGAAACAACTCTGTGGTCGGTATGAGGATGAGGGGACCCAGGCTAGTGCTGTTTCTGCCCCTGGCACTACTGATCCTGCAGGGCCGGGGCTTTGAGCTGCAGGACACCATCCATGCTCTCATCGAGGAGAACATCCATCTCCACGACCAGCTGGAGAACCTCACTCAGGCCCTCAGAGAGCTCAAACAGCTGCTGTGGCACCATTCCAACGGTCAGCTCTCTCCTTTACACAATGCTGTTTCTAGCTCTACCTCCTTCTCTTTCCGGTTGCCTCAGTTTTCTCATATTTTGTGTTCCATGCCTATTTTCCTCTTACTCTGTACTTATTTAACCTCATGTTACATTTTTGGTTCAGGTGTTCATCTCCTTTTCTATTCTCCTCTTGACAGTTACAGAATGTATTTGTACCCTCTCATGTACCCATGATTAAATATGGGAAATTGAATTTCATGTAGATGATCAAAGTAGGATTTTGGAGATTAGGGAATTTAACACTATATACTGCACAGTTAATAGAGTTATTGACTGACGTTACATCTGTTTCCAGAGTGTATTTTAACTTGGTATAATAAGCATAATTATTGTGTGTTTTGGATACAGACCCTAACCATGAGCATGATGTGGATATTCAGCATCTCTGGGATGAATGGTCAGAACATGGTCAGTAACCAATCTGATTTCTCCTTCCCCCTCTCCTCTGCAAATCTAACAATTGCACAGTGGATATCCAGCCATATCATATATCTGATGTGAATACATGAACAGATCTAAAGCAATGGCACTGCATTCAAAGAACAGGGGAAAGAGATGGCATAGACTGTTAGTCCACATTAATCATATGCCTAAATGAAGCAGCTGGGTCACAGTGGTGGTGTTACCACCATTGGGCCAATACCACAGGCAAATGTTTTTTGTACATCAACTCTTCTACCTAACACCAACAGTACTGTAAAATATAATTGTCTTGTGACAAGATAGCCATAAAAATACATATAAGCCCATGATTTCAGTGGTTTGTTTGATGTAATGCAATCCTAAATATGCAGAGATATACAGTACCAGGCAAAGGTTTGGACACCTACTCATTCCAGGGTTTTTCTTTACCTTTACTATTTTCTACATTGTAGAATAGAGAAGACATGAAAACTATGAAATAACACATATGGAATCATGTAGTAACCAAAAAAGTGTTAAATCAAAATATTTTATATGTGAGATTCTTCAAAGTAGCCACCCTTTGCCTCGATGACAGTTTTGCACACACTTGGCATTCTCTCAACCAGCTTCACGAGGTAGTCACCTAGAATGCAATTCAATTAACAGGTGTGCCTTGTTAAAAGTTAATTTGTGGAATTTCTTTCCTTAATGTGTTGTGACAAGGAGTGGAGGAGTGGAATACAGAAGAAAAGACCAAGTCCATATTATGGCAAGAACAGCTCAAATAAGCAAAGAGAAATGACAGTCCATCATTACTTTATGACATGAAGGTCAGTCAATTCGGAACATTTGAAGAACTTAAAAAATTTCTTCAAGTGCAGTCGCAAAAACCATCAAGAGCGATGATGAAACTGGCTCTCATGAGGACTGCCACAGGAAAGGAAGACCCAGAGTTACCTCTGCTGCAGTGGGTAAGTTCATTAGAATTACCAGCCTCAGAAATTGCAGCCCAAATAAATGCTTCACAGAGTTCAAGTAACAGTAACATCTCAACTACAACTGTTCAGAGGAGACTGTGTGAATTAGGCCTTCATGGTCGAATTACTGCAAAGAAACCACTACTAAAGGACACCAATAATAAGAAGAGACTTGATTGGGCCAAGAAACACAAGCAATGGACATTAGACCAGTGGAAATCTGTCCTTTGGTCTGATGAGTCCAAATATGAGATTTTTGGTTCCAACCACTGTCTTTGTGAGACGCAGAGAAGGTGAACGGATGATCTCCACATGTGTGACTCCCACCGTGAAGCATGGAGGAGATGCGATGGTGACACTGTGATTTATTTAGAATTCAAGGCACACAACCAGCATGGCTACCACAGCATTCTGCAGTAATACACCATCCCATCTGGTTTGCGCCTAGTGGGACTATCATTTGTTTTTCAACAGGACATTGGCCCAACACACTTCCAGGCTGTGTAAGGGCTATCTGCTGCATCAGATGACCTGGTCTCCACAATCACCCAACCTCAACTGAATTGAGATGGTTTGGGATGAGTTGGACAGAGAGAACAAAAAGCAATCAAAAAGTGCTCAGCATATGTGGGAACTCCTTCAATACTGTTGGAAAAGCATTCCAGGTGAAGCTGGTTGAGAGAATGCCAAGAGTGAGCAAAGCTGTCATCAAGGCAAAGGGTGGCTACTTTGAAGAATCTCAAATATATTTTGATTTGTTTAACACTTTTTTGGTTACTACATGATTCCATATGTCTTATTTCATAGTTTAGACGTCTTGACTATTATTATTATTACAATGTAGAAAATAGTAAAAATAAAGAAAAACCCTTGAATGAGTAGGTGTCCACACTTTTGGCTCTATACTCGCATGATTTTGGATTTGAGATTGAATGATGAATACGAGGCGACAGTACCAAATGTCACCTTTCAGTTGAGGGTATTTGCAAATGTATTTTTTTTCTCTTACATTTGTGACTCCAATATGACAAGACATGATATTCATAATAAGTTACTTTTGAGCACTGTAACTACTGTGAGGGAGGTCTACCTGGTAGTAGTTGTAGGTTTTTACATTACCCAAGATCAGTCTGTGCTTCTATTTGACCATGAGGAAAAAGAGCTACTGTGGAAATACCACAACGCAGGTTTGATTGATTTGAGCCCATAGTCACTGTACAAATGATCAAGGTTGTTCTCTCTCTTGCAGGCATCAGTGCAGAGACTCATCTCCTGTTGGAGCATGCTCTGTGTGGACATGACGCCCATGGTTCAGCCAGTCCTCTCCATGTGCACCCCCCCCTCTTTTTGATAACGCTCCCCTGTATCACTGTCCTCCTACTGGGAGCATTTTAGGCTACATTGACTGTTTGAAATTGGCTGTCATCATTGGTTGGACAATCTCTACAAGGCTTTTTGCAATCTGCAAAGGAACATATTGGTGATTAGAGAAAGCTCTTTCAGAATAATAATATGGTGCTCTTGAAACGGCAGTATTTGGGTTGCTGACTGATCGACTGATCATTTAAAATGCTTGTCTTGAAATAAGACCTTCAATCGTATTATAATTAGTCAATGTGATATATTGTTTGGTCTGCTATGAACTATATGTAGTGAAATGTATATGCACTTTTAGTGTATTTGGAAATCACAATCACCAGAGGGGCAATGTTAAGTTTTATGCATGAAAGCTGAAAAATCAAGAGGCAGTCTTAAACAGACCAACGATGTGATATTGTTAGCTTAGCATAGCGTTGAGCTTTCTATTATGTGCAATCACTGTTGTGTTGGACACAATATGGTCTGCTTCCCAATTCTCCACACTTCTCCCAAAGTGTGCACACTTCAGATCATGTCTTTAAAAGCAATGGATTGGTGTAATCATTGTCTGGAGAGTTTCCACCATTGCTGAGTTCATGACAAATTCAGTGAATGTGCACACTTTGGGAAAACGGTGGAGAATCAGAATGTAGCCTGCAGTGATTTACAAAAATGTTACTGAAAAAAAGTGTCTGAATAAAACTTACAAACCAAACAACAACTATAATTTTTGGACTGGTAGCCTTTGCACCAGGTTGTTCAAATGTTCACTGTCAGTAAATCAGGAGCAATTGTAAATGGTGAACAACTTCTGAGATAAAAAAAAGTGTGCATCATTGCCATCTTTATACCCCAGAAGAAGAAGCTGCATGCTTTGTGAATGCATACTACTACCCCTTAAACAAAAATACACCATGTAAGTCAAATCAAGCTAGTTTATTTTATCCATAATATTAACAGGTATAAAACTAACAAAATGTCCCTTTGGACAGAACATTTTCTACAGTGTGAGCTAGTTTGATAAACATGCACAAATAAGAGACATTGGACCAGAAAAACAACAACAATGCATTGTCACAATTAAAAACAAATAAGTTAAAGCTTAAACATCAAAAAATAATAATGTCTGCATATCATTGTAAAACAAATAATAGGTCTCAGTCTTGGTTTATTCATGTAACTAGTTAAACTAACATGATGTGTAATGAAAAATATAACTTAGGTGAATAAATATCTAATTTTAAGAAGGAATGTATAGGTCTTTAGGTCCTGTCGATCATAACAACCCACTTCACTAGCTGCAGGCAAATTCAAATCTGGACCTTGAAGCCAGTTCCACTGCTGTTTTTCATTTTTTCCCTCTAAATCGGGCATTGATTTAGACATGGGACACCATGTGGGTGCAATTCATTTCCCAGGTAGAACAGGTCATGGCTACAGAGACAGTCTTTTCACAACACTTTGATACAAAGTGATTTTTGTAGCAGGTTAGGAAAGCATTTTCACTAACCTTAACCTCAGTCTCCTAACCTGCTACGAAAAAGTCACTTCAGTATCAAAGTGCCATGATAAGCGTTTCCCCATGGCTAGAACAGTTGCAGCTAATGTCAAAGTGAGATCAAAAGTTGCATGTTCGAGTGGCGTTGGGGGAATTTTTGCATTTTAGCTAACCCTAACCTAACTCTCCTAACCTAATCCTAATTTTTATAACCTGCAGCGTAAGTTCTGCTAACCTGCAAGGAAAAGTCCCTTCTGACAATCGCTGCATCCCATCTAGTCAACCCATAGAGCAGCACTACGCTGGACCTCCAGGCTCAGATTTGAATACCCCTGCATTAGGGTACTGTTTTTTGAATTAGCATTTTGCTAATATTGCCAATATGGTGTCCAGTACAACTCTATTGCCGTTTAAAACTGAGCGACTCCACAACATGAAATGACTTCCTGTAACGCCCATGACAAAATTTCACACCACCGTCAAAGGGAGTCGCAAATTTGTCATCAAGGTATTTGCGTAAAGTAATCGCATGTTGAGTTTCTCAATTTCAAACAACTCTGGCGGTATCAAGCACTGACTAGCCGAGAGATAACGTGGTAGTGGAAACCACGCTATTGAATTTGAGCGCATTCAATCTGTCTTAGTTGTAGGTCAAATCGCACCTTTAAAAGTGTGTGCGCACGTAGGGGTTCTGGTCTGTCGATCGTGTGTGTGTGTACGTAGGGGTTCTAGTCTGTCAACTGTGTGTGTGTGTGTACGTAGGGGTTCTAGTCGGTCGACCGTGTGTGTGCACGTAGGGGTTCTAGTCTGTCGACCGTGTGTGT
The DNA here is from genome assembly GCF_057628025.1 of Oncorhynchus mykiss. Classification (NCBI taxonomy): domain Eukaryota; kingdom Metazoa; phylum Chordata; class Actinopteri; order Salmoniformes; family Salmonidae; genus Oncorhynchus; species Oncorhynchus mykiss. The sequence continues at coordinate 49,102,067 of NC_143026.1, forward strand.
GTGCACATAGGGGTTCTCGTCTGTGTGTGTGTGTACGTAGGGTTTCTAGTCGGTCGACCGTGTGTGTGCACGTAGGGGTTCTAGTCTGTCGACCGTGTGTGTGTGCACATAGGGGTTCTCGTCTGTGTGTGTGTGTGTACGTAGGGGTTCTAATCTGTCAATTGTGTGTGTGTATGTAGGGGTTCTAGTCGGTCGACCGTGTGTGTGTACGTAGGGGTTCTAGTCTGTCGACCGTGTGTGCGCGTACGTAGGGGTTCTAGTCTGTCGACCGTGTGTGTGTGTGTACGTAGGGGTTCTAGTCTGTCGACCGTGTGTGCGTGCACATAGGGGTTCTCGTCTGTGTGTGTGTGTGCGTGTACGTAGGGGTTCTAATCTGTCAATTGTGTGTGTGTACGTAGGGGTTCTAGTCGGTCGACCGTGTGTGTGTGTGTACGTAGGGGTTCTAGTCTGTCGACCGTGTGTGCGCGTACGTAGGGGTTCTAGTCTGTCGACCGTGTGTGCGCGTACGTAGGGGTTCTAGTCTGTCGACCGTGTGTGCGTGCACGTAGGGGTTCTAGTCTGTCGACCGTGTGTGCGTGTACGTAGGGGTTCTAATCTGTCAATTGTGTGTGTGTATGTAGGGGTTCTAGTCGGTCGACCGTGTGTGTGTACGTAGGGGTTCTAGTCTGTCGACCGTGTGTGTGTGTGTACACATAGGAGTTCTAGTCTGTCGACCGTGTGTGCGCGTACGTAGGGGTTCTAGTCTGTCGACCGTGTGTGCGTGCACTTAGGGGTTCTCGTCTGTGTGTGTGTACGTAGGGGTTCTAATCTGTCAATTGTGTGTGTGTACGTAGGGGTTCTAGTCGGTCGACCGTGTGTGCGCGTACATAGGGGTTCTAGTCTGTCGACCGTGTGTGCGTGCACTTAGGGGTTCTCGTCTGTGTGTGTGTGTGTACGTAGGGGTTCTAATCTGTCAATTGTGTGTGTGTACGTAGGGGTTCTAGTCGGTCGACCGTGTGTGTGTACGTAGGGGTTCTAGTCTGTCGACCGTGTGTGTGTGTGTACACATAGGGGTTCTAGTCTGTCGACCGTGTGTGCGTGCACTTAGGGGTTCTCGTCTGTGTGTGTGTGTGTACGTAGGGGTTCTAATCTGTCAATTGTGTGTGTGTACGTAGGGGTTCTAGTCGGTCGACCGTGTGTGTGTACGTAGGGGTTCTAGTCGGTCGACCGTGTGTGTGTACGTAGGGGTTCTAGTCTGTCGACCGTGTGTGCGTGCACATAGGGGTTCTCGTCTGTGTGTGTGTGTGTACGTAGGGGTTCTAATCTGTCAATTGTGTGTGTGTACGTAGGGGTTCTAGTCGGTCGACCGTGTGTGTGTACGTAGGGGTTCTAGTCTGTCGACCGTGTGTGTGTGTGTACACATAGGAGTTCTAGTCTGTCGACCGTGTGTGCGCGTACGTAGGGGTTCTAGTCTGTCGACCGTGTGTGCGTGCACTTAGGGGTTCTCGTCTGTGTGTGTGTGTGTGTACGTAGGGGTTCTAGTCGGTCGACCGTGTGTGCGCGTACGTAGGGGTTCTAGTCTGTCGACCGTGTGTGCGTGCACTTAGGGGTTCTCGTCTGTGTGTGTGTGTACGTAGGGGTTCTAATCTGTCAATTGTGTGTGTGTACGTAGGGGTTCTAGTCGGTCGACCGTGTGTGCGCGTACGTAGGGGTTCTAGTCTGTCGACCGTGTGTGCGTGCACTTAGGGGTTCTCGTCTGTGTGTGTGTGTACGTAGGGGTTCTAGTCGGTCGACCGTGTGTGCGCGTACGTAGGGGTTCTAGTCTGTCGACCGTGTGTGCGTGCACTTAGGGGTTCTCGTCTGTGTGTGTGTGTGTACGTAGGGGTTCTAATCTGTCAATTGTGTGTGTGTACGTAGGGGTTCTAGTCGGTCGACCGTGTGTGCGCGTATGTAGGGGTTCTAGTCTGTCAACCGTGTGTGCGTGCACTTAGGGGTTCTCGTCTGTGTGTGTGTGTGTACGTAGGGGTTCTAATCTGTCAATTGTGTGTGTGTACGTAGGGGTTCTAGTCGGTCGACCGTGTGTGCGCGTACGTAGGGGTTCTAGTCTGTCAACCGTGTGTGCGCGCACTTAGGGGTTCTCGTCTGTGTGTGTGTGTGTACGTAGGGGTTCTAATCTGTAAATTGTGTGTGTGTACGTAGGGGTTCTAGTCGGTCGACCGTGTGTGCGCGTACGTAGGGGTTCTAGTCTGTCAACCGTGTGTGCGCGCACTTAGGGGTTCTAGTCGGTCGACCGTGTGTGCGCGCACGTAGGGGTTCTAGTCGGTCGACCGCGTGTGCGCGCACGTAGGGGTTCTAGTCTGTCGACCGCGTGTGCGCGCACGTAGGGGTTCTAGTCTGTCGACCGCGTGTGCGCGCACGTAGGGGTTCTAGTCTGTCTACCGCGTGTGCGCGCACGTAGGGGTTCTAGTCTGTCGACCGCGTGTGCGCGCACGTAGGGGTTCTAGTCTGTCGACCGCGTGTGCGTGCACGTAGGGGTTCTAGTCTGTCGACCGCGTGTGCGTGCACGTAGGGGTTCTACTCTGTCGACCGCGTGTGTGCACGTAGGGGTTCTAGTCTGTCGACCGCGTGTGCGTGCACGTAGGGGTTCTAGTCTGTCGACCGCGTGTGCGTGCACGTAGGGGTTCTAGTTTGTCGGCCGCGTGTGCGTGCACGTAGGGGTTCTAGTCTGTCGGCCGCGTGTGCGTGCACGTAGGGGTTCTAGTCTGTCGACCGCGTGTGCGTGCACGTAGGGGTTCTAGTCTGTCGACCGCGTGTGCGTGCACGTAGGGGTTCTAGTCTGTAGACCGCGTGTGCGTGCACGTAGGGGTTCTAGTCTGTCGACCGTGTGCGCGTGCACGTAGGGGTTCTAGTCTGTCGACCGTGTGCGCGTGTACGTAGGGGTTCTAGTCTGTCGACCGTGTGCGCGTGTACGTAGGGGTTCTAGTCTGTCGACCGTGTGCGCGTGTACGTAGGGGTTCTAGTCTGTCGACCGTGTGCGCGTGTACGTAGGGGTTCTAGTCTGTCGACCGTGTGCGCGTGTACGTAGGGGTTCTAGTCTGTCGACCGTGTGCGCGTGTACGTAGGGGTTCTAGTCTGTCGACCGTGTGCGCGTGTACGTAGGGGTTCTAGTCTGTCGACCGTGTGCGCGTGTACGTAGGGGTTCTAGTCTGTCGGCCGTGTGCGCGTGTACGTAGGGGTTCTAGTCTGTCGACCGTGTGCGCGTGTACGTAGGGGTTCTAGTCTGTCGACCGTGTGTGCGTGTACGTAGGGGTTCTAGTCTGTCGACCGTGTGTGCGTGTACGTAGGGGTTCTAGTCTGTCGACCGTGTGTGCGTGTACGTAGGGGTTCTAGTCTGTCGACCGTGTGTGCGTGTACGTAGGGGTTCTAGTCTGTCGACCGTGTGTGCGTGTACGTAGGGGTTCTAGTCTGTCGACCGTGTGTGCGTGTACGTAGGGGTTCTAGTCTGTCGACCGTGTGTGCGTGTACGTAGGGGTTCTACTCTGTCGACAGTGTGTGTGTGTACGTAGGGGTTCTAGTCTGTCGACCGTGTGTGTGTACGTAGGGGTTCTACTCTGTCGACAGTGTGTGCGTGCACGTAGGGGTTCTAGTCTGTCGACCGCGTGTGCGTGCACGTAGGGGTTCTAGTCTGTCGACCGCGTGTGCGTGCACGTAGGGGTTCTAGTCTGTAGACCGCGTGTGCGTGCACGTAGGGGTTCTAGTCTGTCGACCGTGTGCGCGTGCACGTAGGGGTTCTAGTCTGTCGACCGTGTGCGCGTGTACGTAGGGGTTATAGTCTGTCGACCGTGTGCGCGTGTACGTAGGGGTTCTAGTCTGTCGACCGTGTGCGCGTGTACGTAGGGGTTCTAGTCTGTCGACCGTGTGCGCGTGTACGTAGGGGTTCTAGTCTGTCGACCGTGTGCGCGTGTACGTAGGGGTTATAGTCTGTCGACCGTGTGCGCGTGTACGTAGGGGTTCTAGTCTGTAGACCGCGTGTGCGTGTACGTAGGGGTTCTAGTCTGTCGACCGTGTGCGCGTGTACGTAGGGGTTCTAGTCTGTCGACCGTGTGCGCGTGTACGTAGGGGTTCTAGTCTGTCGACCGTGTGCGCGTGTACGTAGGGGTTCTAGTCTGTCGGCCGTGTGCGCGTGTACGTAGGGGTTCTAGTCTGTCGACCGTGTGCGCGTGTACGTAGGGGTTCTAGTCTGTCGACCGTGTGTGCGTGTACGTAGGGGTTCTAGTCTGTCGACCGTGTGTGCGTGTACGTAGGGGTTCTAGTCTGTCGACCGTGTGTGCGTGTACGTAGGGGCTCTAGTCTGTCGACCGTGTGTGCGTGTACGTAGGGGTTCTAGTCTGTCGACCGTGTGTGCGTGTACGTAGGGGTTCTAGTCTGTCGACCGTGTGTGCGTGTACGTAGGGGTTCTAGTCTGTCGACCGTGTGTGCGTGTACGTAGGGGTTCTAGTCTGTCGACCGTGTGTGCGTGTACGTAGGGGTTCTAGTCTGTCGACCGTGTGTGTGTGTACGTAGGGGTTCTAGTCTGTCGACCGTGTGTGCGTGTACGTAGGGGTTCTACTCTGTCGACAGTGTGTGTGTGTACGTAGGGGTTCTAGTCTGTCGACCGTGTGTGTGTACGTAGGGGTTCTACTCTGTCGACAGTGTGTGTGTGTACGTAGGGGTTCTAGTCTGTCGACTGTGTGTGTGTGTACATAGGGGTTCTAGTCTGTCGACTGTGTGTGTGTACATAGGGGTTCTAGTCTGTCGACTGTGTGTGTGTGTTTACACATTGGGGTTCTAGTCTATGTCGAGTGTGTGTACACATAGAGGTTCTAGTCTATGTTTCTATATATGTGCAGGTCTGTTCTCTAGTCTATGTCAAGGTCAGAGTCATCGCTCTGTGTGATGGCGCCGTTGCGGATGGTCTTAGCGACAAGGACAGTTTTGTCCGGCAGCAGCCCGTACTCTTGCAGCAGCGCCTCCACATCCACAGCATAGAAGTCCTCTCCTAGCTGGTCTGTGATGCGCACAAAGTTCCCAATCAGGTCTCCTCCTTTGTACACCAGCAGGGCTGGCAAGGCGCTGCCCCTGAACTGGGCACTGGTGCCGATAACCGACCCACGCACGCTACAGAACTTGACCAGGGGGTATTCCTGTGCCAGGCACAGCAGGCTGCCCATCATTGCCTCGCAGGCAGGCACCTCGCCCTCGTAGATGTGGATCATAACCAGGCAGGCCTTGTCCTCCTTGTCCACAGCCTCCAGGAACTCCTCGCCACTGTTGAGCTCGTAGACCTGCTCGAAGCGCTTACCGCGCAACACCTTCCGGCGCATCTCCTCGATGCGCTGCTTCCTGTACTGCTGGAGGAAGTCCTCGTCATCCTCGTCTTCCTGGAGCATGTTGTACTCCTGCATGGTCATCTGAGGGATGGGGAGGACACACTAAATAACAACTTTTCTGAAAAACTCAATTCCATTTTAGATATTTTATTTGTGTGTTGGCGTCCTCAACTCAAATGTATGACATATCGGTATACGGAACTATTATGCTGCAAAGCGTTCAGTATCTCCTCTCCCCTTCACTCACCTTGTGTTGGATCTTGTCCTGCATCTCTTTCTGTTTAATGGCGTCGGCTTCGTCGTCCAGGTCGGAGCGGCAGGTCATGGACAGCTTCTTGATGAGTCTCTCCATCTCCTCCTTCTGCTCCTGCTTCTGCTCCACCTTCAGCTGTTTGTACTTCCTCCAGTCATTAATCACCCCCTTGGGCCCTGCACACGTACCATCATCATCACTTTGGTACCACTGTGTCAATGCAGCTGCCTACAACAACACTTCTTCATAGTCACGGTTGCTAGACGACTGGGGCATATTCAACAAAATGTTCAAATTGAAAACATATTGTGTCGAACAGAGATGTTTCTCAATCTCGGTCATGCAAAATAGAGTAGTTTTCATAAATGTATGCACCGCAACAATGTAAACCCCAGGCGTGTGTTACCTGTGTTGATGGCACTACCGTCAGCGCTGTATTCTAGCTCAGGCTCCAGTACATCTGGGTTGCGGATGGTCTTGTGCTCCCCCTCGTCATCCTCCTTGTCACTTTCCTCATCCTCACTGCTGCTGTAGTAGTACTGCAGCTTCTCCCCCAGGATCTTGTCATCCAACGTTGTCATGACTTCACACCTAACTGGGGAAGAGTTCAGTTGTGAGAGAAAGAGGACTGGGGGCAGACAATCCCTGCAGAAAATAAATACTTGAATAGGAAAACTAATGTGGTAAGCATGATGGTGTAACGTTTCAGTGTGAGTGAACCGGGGGCAACTTTGTCTGGTCATTGTTGACAATGTGCATGCTCACTAGTCCTTATACACACAGTCATTCTGAAGAGTTGCATAGAATACCACTTAAAAATGTCCATTGTGAACATACTCATAGGCTACCTGGGCATTGTCATGATAGTGCACCTTGGGGAATGTTTTTGTGAGTGGGGGGACTGAACTGAAACGGGATAACTTCTCAAATAACAAATAGCCTAGCTTAACTAACTAGACTAATCAAATAGCCTATATTTTGGAGAAAAATGTAAGTATGACGCCATAACAATGCATACACAAATTGTCAATTATGTTCTGACAAGCTAATCTAGAAGGGTACATAAACTTATTATTCTACCTATAAATTATCTCAAATTGACTTGAAGTTGCATTTTAGCTTACCCTAACCTACCTATAAAAAGTCAGTTCTGACCAACTGTACAGCATCTAGTCAAACCCCATCTTAAAACGTCAGCCGGGACAGAGGACGGTGGGAAATGGGTGCTTCTTGCCCTAGCCTAGCCTATCAGCACAATTCCCGGCCGCATTTTAAGCCCACCCCACAGTTGTCCTTCTCCCACACAGTCCTTACCTTCCTAACAGTACTAAGCATGTGCTTGTAGGAGTTATAGTTAGTTATAAAACCGAAATGGACTTTGAAAGTAGTAACCAATATTTATGCCTCGTTTAGAAAATGCCACCAGAGGGCGTCAGAGTTTGAGGTTTTAAAACTTAGCCTAGCACACTAAGACTTTGCACTAAACACATTAGGGCATCACTTAAGCTTTTTGGCAGTAGAACATGGGGCAATGAGACCATTAGGTCTACCACCTGTATTCAGAAGACAGTAATCTGCTAGGTTAACAGAAATGTAATCTCTGTGGATTAGTTTTCAGAGCCCACAAATGAAGCAATATTGTTGATCAGAGAGGTCTGACCTCAACCGCACTCAAGCTAACTGGCTAGTTTTCGAGATACTTCCAGACACAAATGAGAGAACACCTCACTCCGAACATTAGCAGAGCTGGCTAGGTTGTTTTCATGTTATCTAGGGCGTTGATGTTGGTAACTGTGCTGCTGCGACAATTTAATTACGTTTTTTTGCCAACGTTTACTGACACCGGTCATATTCAACGGGTGTTGAGGGTTCGTTAATAATCAGTTATTCTGCGCTCTGGTACACACAGATGAGAGTGCTCTGAAATCGGAGTAGATAGCCTGAGTGATTTTACGGGGACAGAAAAAGCACCGCATTGTAGGATGGCCCAGCTAAGGTAAATGGTAGCTACCTAACTACTACTGACTACTTGCGCGAACTGTGAAAAATAAAGATACCCTGGGGAATGACGATAACCAACAAACGTTAGCTGGTGTTCCCTATATGATATACATGTACTTTCACCCTGGGTCTATGATATCGGCTTTTTGCATGGATGTTCTACTGTAATTCAAAACCAAGCAGAGATTGCCAGCTAGGAATGACAAAAAGATAGTTAGAGAGCTAACGCTGAATAACTCGTTCAGTGCTAACGTTACTTAGCTAGCGCTCTTATTGTCATTTCTTGCTGGCATTCATTGGACATATTGCTAATCAAGCAAATACGGTAAACTAGTGGAAATTGGCAATCCAATTAAAGCTGGATTTCCACCAACTAGCCTAGTACTAGGCCGTCTTGACGTCTCCAACCTTTGTAGCTAGCTAGGTCAATTGAATTGCTTGTTAGCTAGCTACAAGCTAGCCTGCTAACGCTCAGTGATTCTTGAATTTCTACTTCGACATTTAATTGCAGTCAAATCGTTACTTTTATAGGACGCTAGATTGACAAATAATATTATAGCGACCTTACCTTGATTGTATCAACAACTGTTTCGAATCCTACTTCCCTAGCGCAGCGTTGACAAAGCCAAAAACATTATCCGTTTTCTTCTTCTTCAAATTTGTGTTGCCGAATCGCAACCAACATCAAGGTGCATACACCGCCACCTACTGTAATGGAGTGTAAGGTCGGTAATTTCTCCTATCAAGCCATTTTTCCGGTTCCTGCTCTGAAGAGTGAATTCATTACATTTTGTGACAAAAAAAGTACGGGGAAAAGGGAAGAAATTGTCCTACCAGCTAGCCCTACACCCATTAAAACCAGCTGCCACCACAATATCTATTTCCTGTGATTTATGTTCCATTTCTGCGGTACAGTTGATAACCATGGCAATGAACGCTAAGAAACCAACTTTGGTGAAACACGTTATTTCGATCACTCTTGGCCCAGCGTCGTCCGGTAAGGGTTTGGCTGGGGTAGTTAACTGACTTGCCTAGTTAAAGGTCACATATTTTATATATATATATAAAAAAACTAATTCCCTCCCAAACTAAAAGGAGAAATCAATATTTTTTTCTGGTAGTCACAATCTACCTGGCACCCCTACAAGCAAGTCAAAACCGTTACACCCTACCCTACCTGATTGCTTCAACCAAATGTAAGGCCTGGCCGAAACCGGAAATCAGAAATAGCTTCCTTTGTTAGTAAACCCATTAGCTGCTCCTCTCTGTCTGTCATTCGATCGCTCCCTGTGTGCAGGCAGCTCCCTCTGCATAGACTCTACTCATGGTGGCTGTGAGTCTGAGTATCGATAGCAACATTTAGCAATGGATCTGCCTGGGCTGCTCTGCCAGAGATATTAGAGAAAGGGGGAGATAGGAATCACACTTGGCAATGAAAGGAGGCATGTGTATCGCCCCACCCAGCAGACTGTCGAGCAATCACGCTCACGTTGTCTTGCTGCGTCACGCGGTTGCTAAGATAATCGTCAATCAATCCCTTTTCAAAGTCAGGGTATGAGTCGAGAAACGTTCCTATTTTTCTCGTAAGTACTAATTTAATGTAATTCCAAAGCTACACAATATTAAATATAGCAACTTAATTGTCTCACATCTCGGAAAATATTTGTAATGTACTTCTTGTTGACAACACTCATGCTAATGTAGATTTTTAAAAAAAACTAGTGCCCAATTGACTACCATTCACCCCTTGGAGGAAAGCTCTTCTTGTCACAGAATCGCCCAGAATGCATGCCCATTGACGTAGAATGGGCAACGTACATAATGGGCATTAATACGATTCTAATTGAGTTTCCCCATCTCCTCAAAAGTATCTCTGGCTCTGGTCAACAAACAAACAAACATGAGAGAGCACTTAGCTGTTAGCTACTGTCATGACTGTCCTGTGAGGATCCAATAGGTCAGATCAGCTTTGCAATAAATAACTTCAACCAGACTCCCTCTCACCGGCAGAGGGGGGAGGGAGGGAACTGGTGAGGGTTAACACCTGATGCCCTGTTGTAAAGCAAGGAGAGAAGATTCAGGTCTCCCTCTCCAATGTTCACCAGAAGAATGCGCCTTTGTTTTACAGACTTTTCCCACCGAAACTCTAACACATTCTAAAGCGATCTACTGGAATAATGTTTCTAAAAGAACATGGGAAATGGTCAGAGGCGATCTAAAGAACACTAATGACATTTCGGTTGTTATTTTGTGATGTCATTAAAAATGTTAAAGGAAATACTGTAACTTGGAAAGTAACTCAATAAAATCTTGGAAATGGTTGTGTTTTTATATTTTTCCTCAGTATATACAGTGCATTTGGGGCGGCAGGTAGCCTAGTGGTTAGAAGCATTGGGCCATTAACTGAAAGGTTGCTAGATCGAATTCCAGAGCTGACAAGGTGAAAATCTGTCGTTCTGCCCCTGAACAAGGCAGTTAAGCCACTGTTCCTAGGCAGTCATTGTAAATAAGAATTTGTTCTTAACTGACTTGCCTGGTTAAATAAAACATGTGGAAAATATTCAGATCCCTTGATTAAATAGCTTTTTCCCTCATCAATCTACAAACAATACTCCATACTGACAAAGCAAAAACAGTTTTCTTCTAAATGTTAGCAAATGTATTAAAAATAAAAATGTCACATTTACAGAAGTATTCAGACCCTTTACTCCGTACTTTATTGAAGCACCTTTGGCAGCGATTACAGCCTCAAATCTTCTTGGATGTGACGCTACAAGCTTGGCACACCTGTATTTGGGGAGTTTCTTACATTCTTCTCTGCAGATCCTCTTAAGCTCTGTCAGGTTAGATGGTGGATTGTTGCTGCAGAGCTATTTTCAGGTCTCTCCAGAGATATTAGATCGGGTTCAAGTCCAGGCTCTGGCTGGGCCACTCAAGGATATTCAGACTTGTCCTCAAAGCCACTCCTGCATTGTCTGGCTGTATGCTTAGGGTCATTGTGCTGTTGGAAGGTGAACCTTCGCCCCAGTCTGAGGTCCTGAGCACTCTGGAGCAGGTTTTCATCAAGGATCTCTCTGCACTTTGCTCCGTTCATCTTTCCCTTGATCCTGACTAGTCTTCCAGTCCCTGCCGCTGAAAAACATCCCCACAGCATGATGCTGCCACCCCCATGCTTCATCGTATTTTTTATTTAACCTTTATTTAACTAGGCAAGTTAGTTAAGAACACATTCTTATTTACAATGACAGCATACCATGGCCAAACCCTAACCTGGACGACTCTGGGCCAATTGAGCACCACCCTATGGGACTCCCAATCACAGCCGGTTATGATACAGCCTGGAATCGAACCAGGCTGTGGTGACACCTCTAGCACTGAAATGCAGTGCCTTAGACCGCTGCGCCACTCTGGAGCCCTGAGGGTGCCACGTTTCCCCCAGATGTGACGCTTGACATTCAGGCCAAAGAGGCCAATCTTGGTTTTATCAGACCAGAGAATCTTGTTTCTCATGGTCCGAGAGTCTTTTAGGTGCCTTTTGGCAAATTCCAAGCAGGCTGTCATGTGCCTTTTACTGAGGAGTGGCTTCCATCTGGCCAAAAAGGCCTGATTGGTGGTGTGCTGCAGAGATGTTTGTCCTTTTAGGAGGTTCTCCCATCTCCACAGAAGAACTCTGGAGCTCTGTCAGTGACCATCGGGTTCTTGGTCACCTCCCTGACCAAGGCCCTTCTTCCATTTAAAAATTATGAGTCCACTGTGTTCTTGGGGACCTTCAATGCTGCAGAAAGGTTTAGGTACCCTACCACAGATCTGTGCCTCGACACTATCCTGTTTCGGAGTTCTAGGGACAATTCATTCGACCTCATGGCTTGGTTTTTGCTCTGGCATGTACTGTCAACTGTGGGACCTTATATAGCAAGGTGTGTGCCATTCCAAATCATGTCCAATCAATTGAATTTACCACAGATGGACTCCAATGAAGTTATAGAAACATCTCAAGGATGATCAATGGACATTTAGAGTCTGAATACTTATGTAAATGAGGTATTTCTGTTTAATACATTTGCAAAAATGTCCAAAAATCTGTTTTCATTTTGTCATGGGGTATTTTGTGTTGATTGGTGGGGGGGGGGGGGGGGGGGGGGGATCGTCAATTTTAGAATAAGGCTGTCATTTAACAAAATGTGTAAAAGGTAAAGGGGTCTGAATACTTTCCCAATGCACTGTGTGTGTGTGTGTGTGTGTGTGTGTGTATATATATATATATAAGGCCTGATAATACATAACAATAACACATACTTTATAGTTACCTTCCAATTGAAGAGCTTGGCTGAGAGTCCCCAGATGGTGGCTCCTCAACTTCCTCTGGCTCCTTGATCTCATTCTCTTCATCGTCATCTTCTCTGTGTAGCTCAGCAGTAAGGGCATCTCCCTCTATGAAGGCCATGCCTTTATAGTCCTCCTCATCCTGCAGGCCTTCTGCAGCAATGACCTGCTCATCTGCTGTCATTGTCCTGCCTTTCCAAATCATGTCCAATGAATTGAATTTACCACAGGAGGACTCCAATCAAGTTGTAGAAACATCTCAAGGATGATGAATGGAAACAGGGTGCACCTGAGCTCAATTTCGAGTCTCATAGCAAAGGGTCTGAATACTTATGTAAATAAGGTATTTCAGTTCTTTATGTTTAATACATTTGCAAAAATGTCTAAAAACCTGTTTTCGTGGACAGGGACTGCATTATCAGCTGGCAATGGTTTCCTCTGTCTATTTCTAAAACTCAAACATAAGGACAAACAATGAAAATTAACATTTCAAATGTAAATCAGTGACAACCTCTCCAAAGAATAGCCTAAGATTGACATATTCAGAATACACTTCAGTATATAAAAAAGGGAATCAATGAAAGTGAAAAGTTATCAATTGCAAGGTGACAAAGTTACATTTTATTATCCAAAGGTTTTCACTATAAAATTTGAGAAAGCATGTCATATCTGTCTGATAGTAATGAATAATATGATAATGTCTGCGTGTAAGTAGCAAAGTCACATCTGCTAGAAGAGGAGAATATTTAGTTACCAAGCTGAGCACCACAAAGTCATTATTTATAAACCATTATCACAAGGTTTAGGCTAAAACGTTTACATTCATTCTTGCAATCAACAGCCAGAAGGCTTAATATTTTATAGGAATCATATCACAGATAAACAGACACCTATAATGAGATATAGCCATGTAGTCATCAAGGGATGATTTGCAATCGAGGACAGCCATTTTGTGAGCTTGTGTGGCCTACCGCCTACCGCCATTGTTGCTCCTAAACGTTCCCATTTCACAAAAACAGCTGTCATGACTCTACTCGCTGAGGATCCTGGCATGACCAAACTCCTCTCACCCACAGAAGAGGAGAGGGGGGAGAGTGGAGTTGGGCCAGTTTTGACACCTCCCTCCTGCTCTTCAGTATCAACCAAAGGAATGCCTTTGTCCCCCAGAAGATGTTTGCCGCGAAAACTATAACACCCAAAAAGTGAATATGGAATAATATTTCTAAGATAGGAAGGGTCAGTGGGGATCTAAAGAATAGTTATGTCATATTTTTTTTCAATTTGTGATGTTATAAATGAAAAACTGCATGAACCAAATACTGTAACTTAGGAAGGAAACCCCCTTCGGCTTTCAAGTTTCCATCCAATATGATGTTAATACAATGTGAATAACTTTTTTTTTTGTTAAGATAGGAATGTGACTTGTGTCAGGAATGTGGTTTTCTAATGAGATAATGGTTTTTCATGTCCTTTGTACATTTACATAGCCACACCCCGATTTAGGTCAGAAAAGTGTGTCAGTGTGATGGAACCGCCCTTTTCGACCAGAGTGCTTAAAAGGACTCGCTAAGAATTAACATGCAGACCAGCAGACGTGAAGTGTGTGCTAAACGTTTCAAATGTTTGAAACTCTGAGACCAGAAAGCGTGCAGCTGGCTACACGTTGAAATGGTTGGAAACTCTGAAACTCAACAGAAGAAGATAAAGACCTGAACATTGCCAGTCTGCAGCTGGGCATGTAAAAGTAGTCCTAGAACTTAACTAAAGACACACAGGAGGGAACACTGTGAGACACTGTGGCCCCATCCGAGGACACCCCCGGACAGGGCCAAACAGGAAGGATATAACCCCACCCACTTTGCCAAAGCACAGCCCCCACACCACTAGAGGGATATCTTCAACCACCAACTTACCATCCTGAGACAAGGCCGAGTATAGCCCACAAAGATCTCCGCCACGGCACAACCCAAGGGGGGGCGCCAACCCAGACAGGAAGATCACATCAGTGACTCAACCCACTCAAGTGACGCACCCCTCCTAGGGACGGTATGAAAGAGCCCCAGTAAGCCAGGGACTCAGCCCCTGTAATAGGGTTAGAGGCAGAGAATCCCAGTGGAAAGAGGGGAACCGGCCAGGCAGAGACAGCAAGGGCGGTTCATTGCTCCAGAGCCTTTCCGTTCACCTTCCCACTCCTGGGCCAGACTACACTCAATCATATGACCCACTGAAGAGATGAGTCTTCAGTAAAGACTTAAAGGTTGAGACCGAGTTTGCATCTCTTACATGGGTAGGCAGACCATTCCATAAAAATTGAGCTCTATAGGAGAAAGCCCTGCCTCCAGCTGTTTGCTTAAAAATTCTAGGGACAATTAGGAGGCCTGCGTATTGTGACCGTAGCGTACGTGCAGGTATGTACGGCAGGACCAAATCCGAGAGATAGGTAGGAGCAAGCCCATGTAATGCTTTGTAGGTTAGCAGTAAAACCTTGAAATCAGCCCTTGCCTTGACAGGAAGCCAGTGTAGGGAGGCTAGCACTGGAGTAATATGATCAAATTTTTGGGTTCTAGTCAGGATTCTAGCAGCCATATTTAGCACTAACTGAAGTTTATTTAGTGCTTTATCCTGGTAGCCGGAAAGTAGAGCATTGCAGTAGTCTAACCAAGAAGTGACAAAAGCATGGATTAATTTTTCAGCATCATTTTTGGACAGAAAGTTTCTGATTTTTGCAATGTTACGTAGATGGAAAAAAGCTGTCCTTGAAATGGTCTTGATATGTTCTTCAAAAGAGAGATCAGGGTCCAGAGTAACGCCGAGGTCCTTCACAGTTTTATTTGAGACGACTGTACAATCATTAATATTAATTGTCAGATTCAACAGAAGATCTCTTTGTTTCTTGGGACCTAGAACAAGCATCTCTGTTTTGTCCGAGTTTAAAAGTAGAAAGTTTGCAGCCATGCACTTCCTTATGTCTGAAACACATGCTTCTAGCGAAGGCAATTTTGGGGCTTCACCATGTTTCATTGAAATGTACAGCTGTGTGTCATCCACAAAGCAGTTAAAGTTAACAACAAAGTTAATTAACAACCGTTCCAGGTGCATGTTCATTAATTGTTTATGGTTCATTGAACAAGCATGGAAAACAGTGTTTAACTTTTTATGGCTGCAGGGGGAGTATTGAGTAGATGTAAACGGCCAGCTCCTCAGTCTCAGTTGCTAATATATGCATATTATTATTAGTATTGGATAGAAAACACACAGTTTCCAAAACTGTCAAAATATTGTCTGTGAGTATAACAGAACTGATATTGCAGGCGAAACCCTGAGGAAAATCAAAACAGGAAGTGGCTTCTATTTGGAAAACTCCATGTTCCATAGCCTCCCTTTGTTGGATGAAAAGGGATATGAACCAGATTCCTTTTCCTATCGCTTCCTCAAGGTGTCAACAGTCTTCAGACATAGTTTCAAGCTTTTATTTTGAAAAATGAGCCAGAACGATAACATCGCGTCAAGTGGTCACATGAGTTTTGCTTGCGCAACAGAATTTGGACAGCCATTGTTTTCCCCTCTCCTACTGTGAAAGACATTTGCGGTTGATATATTATTGATTATATATTATAAAAACAACCTGACGATTGATTATAAAAAACGTTTGACATGTTTCTGTGGACATTATGGAAACTATTTGGAATCTTCGTCAGCGTTGTCATGACCGCTCTTTCCTGTGGATTTCTGAACATAACGCGACAAACAACCTGAGGTATTTTGGATATAAAAATAATCTTTATGGAACAAAAATAACATTTGTTGTGTAACTGGGAGTCTCATGAGTGAAAACATCCGAAGATCAAAGGTAAACGATTAATTTGATTGCTTTTCTGATTTTCGTGACCGAGCTACCTGATGCTAAGTGTTCTTAATGTTTATCGTGCGATCGATAAACTTACACAAACGCTTATATTGCTTTCGCTGTTAAGCATAATTGAATATAAATATAAATTAATATAAATACTTATAGTAATATTTATTGTATGTAGCGCTATGCTATTCAGCGGTTGTTGATGACACTTATCCCGATATCGGGATTGCATTGTTATTTGGATTTTTGCAAATTATCTTTGAAAGACAGGGTCCTGAAAAAGGGACGTTTCTTTTTTGCTAAGTTTATATGGTTACTGTGAGCATAGTTTACAAATGTACGATAAATGTCCCTTTTTCCATATCTCTCTATTTTCCCCACCCCCTTTTCCATCTCTGTGTAAAAAGCTGCCATATCTAGTCAGTCCGCTAGGGACTTTTCTCTCATGTAAGTGTGTATGTGTATTCTTTGTTATTATTTAGTTAGTTCGTAAATAAATCATGAAATACATTTGTGTAGTACTGAATAATCAGAAAAGGCTGGGATTCTTGTAGACGTTCCAAATGAGACTGATATGAGGTAATGATAAATAAGTGACTGTTATCGATATATAACTTATATATATTCTTGAGTTTAATTTGGGAGATGATAACTCGTTAAACAACTTCTTCCGTGGTGCCCCAAATTCCTAATGAGTTATTTGTTACATGATTAATTAAATCGGGTAACAATTAAACATATTAGTTGAATCGATAAAAAACAGTCATCACACTAATGAATTCACGTCACGACACAGCACTTACAGTTTACTGGGGCAGCTCTAGCAGGGCAGAAATTTGGCGAACTGACTTGTTGGAAAGGTGGCATCCTATGACGGTGCCACGTTGAAAGTCACTGAGCTCTTCAGTAAGGCCATTTTACTGGCAATGTTTGTCTATGGAGATTGCATGGCTGTGTGCACGACTATTTTATACACCTGTCAGCAACGGGTGTGGCTGAAAAAGCAACATACTTTTGTATATATATAGTGTAGGTTAAAAAAATATTTTCTCATCAACAATTTTAACCATGTCATTTTCTGGCCGTATATGCTATTTGTTTGAGAAAATAAGAGAGTTTGAGACACTTTTGCATGCAGTGTATTGTTCTCCAATGGAGAAGTTCCTTGATTGTGTCACTTTTCGTCACAATCCTGCTGTGTCCATGTTTCTGGCAAGCCATCTGAGCACCATTTGGTTAAAGTTGCCGCGTTTGAGCTGATAAGAGGAGCTTTGATGTAGACTACAGGTGTGAGATGAGCAAAAGAAGGGAAGGACGGCTCCTGCTGTGAGTGGCCCCCCTCTTCCTTTGTTCTTTGGCCAGTGAAGATAGGTCCTTGTGGTTAATGTCTGTGGTTATTCAACGCTCCTCTACTTTGGTGTTAACAATTCTTCATAATCATTACACTATTTTTTCTAAATACCCTCTTCGCCCTCCTCCTCATTTTTGCCTGTGCTGCCCCATGTGCTCCTCTGCGTGTGTGAGTATCCTTAGCAACTGCTCTGTTTGGGCAGCTCAATGACGAGACATGAGAGATGTACTTTTCATCACTCTAAACTCTGACAAACAGCTGTATCTTTTGATTGGTATCAGATAATTATATTCAGATTTGCAGAGAAGTAGACCAAGGTGTCGTACCCTCTAAGTTTTTGTCTAAGTTGTTGGGAATGTGGTCAAAGTAGCTGATTTGTGTTGAAAGTTACATTGAATCGAATGTTGGGAGTGATGATGTCACAGTGGGACCGGTAACGCTTTACAATAAGGTTCCGTTTTGGAAATCTAAGATTGCATCACTGTGAGAGGGAATGTTTTCTTTGTGGTGTCCTGTCTTTGGCATCATTAAAACTGAAGACTTATTTATCAAATAACTCTCTGTAATTATTACGCGATTAAACTGATTAATCATGTAACTGTAATTAACTAGGAAGTCAGGGCACCAAGGAAAATATTCAGAATACAAAGTTATAATTTTCTTAATATAACTTTCAGATATTTTAATATCTGATCAATTAGACTTCAAATTAATGAGTTATTATTTACCTCACGTTAGTCTCATTCCAAACGTCGTAAATAGTTGGTTATCTGCACGAACCCAGTCTTCACTATGAGTCATCCATACATCAATTGTCTTAAAATAATTTATTTACTAAGTAATTCGCAGAAATTCATTACAAACAGTAGATATGGTTACAAGGAAATGATAGGAGAATGTGCCCTAGCCATTCTAGGACACACGTTCCACTAGCGGAACCCCTCGACAACATTCCGCTGAAAAGGCAGCGCGCGAAATTCAAAAATATTTTTTAGAAATATGTGACTTTCACACATTAACAAGTCCAATACAGCAAATGAAACATAAACATCATGTTAATCTACCCATGGTGTCCGATTTTAAAAATGCTTTACACAACAAATGTTCCTTATGTTCCATAAAGATTATTTTTATATCCAAAATACCTCCGTTTGTTTGGCGCGTTATGTTCAGAAATCCACAGGAAAGAGCGGTCACGACAAAACAGACAAATTCCAAATAATATCCGTAATGTCCACAGAAACATGTCAAACATGTTTTATAATCAATCCTCAGGTTGTTTTTAAAATATATAATCGATAATATATCAACCGCAAATGTCTTTATCAGTAGGAGAGGGAAAAACAATAGCTGTCCAAACTCTGTTGCGCGAGAAAAACTCATGTGACCACCTGACGCGATGTTATCTTTCTGACAAATTTTTCTAAATAAAAGCCTGAAACTATGTCCCAAGACTGTTGACACTGTTTGATTTTTCTCAGAATTTCGCCTGCAATATCAGTTCTGTTATACTCACAGACAATATTTGGACAGTTTTGGAAACTTTAGAGTGTTTTCTATCCTAATCTGTCAATGATATGCATATTCTAGCATCTGGTCCTGAGAAATAGGCCGTTTACTTTGGGAACATTATTTTTCCAAACATAAAAATAGTGCCCCCTAGCTTCAAGAGGGTAAATTACTCCAAAGGGAATTGGAGTTTCCTTCATTAAACAGTCCAAAATCACATTACACAATTTCACAAACAGTTCCACCCTTACTCAATCATTTTATACAACAATTAGATGTAAGCCTCATAACTGAGGCTATTGTATAAATAGCGTTATGGTAATGTGGCCGTATTGTCTCTCATGAGTTTCACAAAATTGTACCAAATGGACCAGTTCGTAGCTGGATTCTTCACCAAACTTTTATAATTCTCCAGAACATAAATACTGTTCGAATCTCCAGTTCTGTGAGGTGGAAGAAATTCCTTTGTTCTCTCTATGAAAACTCACTCTCTCCATACTGTCTGGCCATGAGGCAGGATCTTCTCCATGAATTTACAACCTCTCTGACCACAGCAGCCTGAGTGTAACAGAGAGGGAGGTAGGGGGATTGTGCATAGAAAAGGGCTGGTGCAGAGGGAGGGGGGGTAGTGCTCGCTGTACCCAAAGAGGGCAACATCATGACAGTGGGTTAGGTGGTTAACAGTCCAAAATTGCTATCAATGTAGCAATAAATAAACTATAACTGGTTTTAGCTACATATGGCAAGTTTAGAGTTAGATTTTGTCAAGTTGATTGGGCAGAACACGACAGGAAGACGACATAGCCAAGTCTCACAGAAGATGGCAGGCATGCTAGATAGCAACGACGAGAGCCAGAGCAGCATGGACAAACAGGATGCTGCGAGCTCAAGCAAGAAAAAGAACAGAAAATGACGAGATTCTTGCAACCCCTTTACCTCAGACCTCAAGCAAAAGTCCACCGGCTCCAGCCGCAGGACGATGACCAGAAGGACGGCTCTGTGGGCGAGGAGCGGACTGGGCCGGTCCAGGCGCCGGAGATGGAAATCCCGGATGATGTTGGGGTCCAGGATGACCGTCACTGGTAACCAAGTGCGCTCCTCAGGACCGTACCCCTCCCAGTCCACCAGGTACTGGAGCCAACCCCCACGACGTCGGGAGTCCAGAAGGAACCTAACAGCATAGGCGGGGGTCCCCTCGATGTCCAGGGGAGGCAGAGAGGTGTTGTGGCGGACGGCATCAGCAAGGGGACCAGGAACCGCCGACCTGAAGGAAACATAAAAGTAGGGTGAGATCCGGTACTTGGTGTGGAGTATTAAACAATAGGTTACCTCATTGACCCTCCGGAGGACTTTGAAGGGCCTCATAAACCAGGGGCTTAGCTTCCGGCAGGGCAGGTGGAAGGGGAGGTTCCTGGTGGAGAGCCAGATGTGATCACCAGGATGGAACACGGGAGCCTCACTGTGGTGGTGGTCCACCTGATGCTTCTGATGGCAGACGGCACACTGGAGCCTCACATGGTCGGCATTTCACCTCTGCACGCCGGAATAACTTGTCCACTGCAGGAGCCTCGGTCTGGCTCGGAGTCCATGGAGCCAGGACCAGCTGATATCCCAGGACGCACTGGAAGGGAGTCAGCCCGGTGGAGGA
Source organism: Oncorhynchus mykiss (assembly GCF_057628025.1). Taxonomy (NCBI): domain Eukaryota; kingdom Metazoa; phylum Chordata; class Actinopteri; order Salmoniformes; family Salmonidae; genus Oncorhynchus; species Oncorhynchus mykiss. The sequence continues at coordinate 49,122,356 of NC_143026.1, forward strand.
GTGATGAGGTGAGTTCTGGGCGTATTCCGCCCAGGGAAGTAACCAGGCCCACTCCCCCTTCCGGTACTGGCAGTGACTCCTTAGGAACCTCCCCAGCTCCTGGTTGGTCAACCTGTTCATTGGACTGAGGCCAGTACCCGGATGTGAAGCTAACCGTGGTTCCCCAGCTTCTGCATAAAGGCGTTTCAGACCCGCAAACGTGAATTGGGGACCAAGGTCAGAAACTATGTCCTCCGGAAGCGGTAGGTAGAACAGAGAGAGGGATAAAACTGCAGGATTTAGAGAATCTGTCAATAACAACCATAATAGTGGTAAAAACCCATCAGAAGAGGGAGATCAGTTACAAAGTCTATGTGATCAAGATGTGGCCAAGGCCGCTGAGGCACGGGAAGTAGCTTCCCTGCTGGAGCGTTCCGGGGAGATTTGGATTGGGTACATCTTGGTCACATAGTGGGCGATGTCCTGTGCCAAGGTGGGGCACCAATACTTATCGGAGAGGGATTGGATGGTGCGAGTGATCCCTGGATGTCCAGCAGCGAGGGATGTGTGTGCCAGGGTCAACAGCCGACCTCTCACCCCCGTGGGTACGTACACTACCGTTCAAAAGTATGGGGTCACTTAGAAATGTCCTTTTTCCCAGAAAACATACATGAGTTGCAAAAATAATGGGAAATATAGTCAAGACGTTGACAAGGTTATAAATAATGATTTTTAATTGAAATAATTGTGTCCTTCAAAATTAGCTTTTGTCAAAGAATCCTCCATTTGCAGAAATTACAGCCTTGCAGACGTTTGACATTCTAGTTGTCAATTTGTTCAGGTAATTTGAGGATATTTCACCCTATGCTTCCTGAAGCACCTCCCACAAGTTGATTGGCTTGATGGGCACTTCTTACGTACCATACGGTCAAGCTGCTCCCACAACAGCTCAATAGGGTTGAGATCTGGTGACTGTGCTGGCCACTCCATTATAGACAGAATACCAGCTGACTGCTTCTTCCCTAAATAGAAGCATAGTTTGGAGCTGTGCTTTGGGTCATTGTCCTGTTGTAGGAGAAAATTGGCTCCAATTAAGCTGCGTCCACAGGGTATGGCATGGCGTTGCAAAATGGATAGCCTTCCTTCTTCAAGATCCCTTTTACCCTGTCACCTCTCTCACTTTAGCACTACCAAAGCACTCCCAGACCATCACATTGCCTCCACCATGCTTGACAGATGGCGCCAGAGACTCCTCCAGCATCTTTTCTGCGTCTCACAAATGTTGTTCTTCTTAGAATAGTCTGTCCATAACACTTTTTTCCAATTTTCCTCTGTCCAGTGTCTGTGTTCTTTTGCCCATCTTAATCTTTATTTTTTATTAGCAGGCTGAGATGTGGCTTTTTCTTTGCAACTCTGCCTAGAAGGCCAGCATCCTGGAGTCGTCTCTTCACTGTTGTCGTTGAGACTGGTGTTTTGCGGGCACTATATAATGAAGCAGCCAGTTGAGGATTTGCGAGGCGTCTGATTCTCAAACTATACACTCTAATGTACTTGTACTTTTGCTCAGTTGTGCATAGGGGCCTCCCACTCCTCGTTCTATTCTGGTTAGAGACAGTTTGCACTGATCTATGAAGGGAGTAGTACACAGCGTTGTACGAGATCTTCAGTTTCTTGGCAATTTCTTGTATGGAATAGCCTTCATTTCTCAGAACAAGAATAGACTGATGAGTTTCAGAAGAAAGTTATTTGTTTCTGGCCATTTTGAGCCTGTAATGGAACCCACAATTGCTGAAGCTCCAGATGCTCAACTAGTCTAAAGGCCAGTTTTATTGCTTCTTTAATCAGGACAACAGTTTTCAGCTGTGCTAACATAATTGCAATAAGATTTTCTAATGATCAATTTGCCTTTAAAATTATAAACTTGGATTAGCTAACACAACGTGCCATTGGAATACAGGAGTGATGGTTGCTTGTAATGGGCCTCTGTACTCCTATGTAGATATTCCATCAAATCAATAGTCATTTACAACATTAACAGTGTCTACACTGTATTTCTGATCAATTTAATGTTATTTTAATGGACAAAAAAACGTGCTTTTCTTTCAAAAACAAGGACATTTCTAAGTGACCCCAAACTTTTGAACGGTAGTGTATGTGACCAATAAATTCCAGATTATAGATAAATTATAGATTTTCTGTCAATCTTGTTGGGTAATGTAAGTGGCTTGCTTAATGTGAAAACTATAATCTATAATCTACTGTAATTTACAGTACTGTACCATAACGTTCCTAAAGTAAACAGCCTATTTCTCAGGACCAGATGCTAGAATATGCATATAATTGACAGATTGGGATAGAAAACACTCTAAAGTTTCCAAAACTGTCAAAATATTGTCTGTGAGTATAACAGAACTGATATTGTAGGCGAAACCCTGAGAAAAATCAAACCAGGAAGTGGCTTCTTTTTGAGAACTCCATGTTCCATAGCCTCCCATTGCTCCATTTAAAGGGATATCAACCCGATTCCTTTTCCTATTGCTTCTTCAAGGTGTCAACAGTCTTCGGACATAGTTTCAGGCTTTTATTTTGAAAAATTAGTCAGAAAGAGAACATCGCGTGGTGAATTTTGCTCGCGCAACAGAGTTTGGACAGCTATTGTTTTTCCCTCTCCTACTGATAAAGACATTTGCGGTTGATATATTATCGATTATATATTTTAAAAACAACCTGAGGATTGATTATAAAAAATGTTTGACATGTTTCTGTGGACATTACGGATATTATTTGGAATTCGTCTGCGTTGTCGTGACCGCTCTTTCCTGTGGATTTCTGAACATAACGCGTCAAACAAACAGAGGTATTTTGGATATAAAAATAATCTTTATGGAACAAAAGGAACATTTGTTGTATAACTGGGAGTCTCGTGAGTGAAAACATCCGAAGATCATCAAAGATAAACAATTAATTTGATTGCTTTTCTGATTTTTGTGACCAAGCTACCTGATGCTAAGTGTACTTAATGTTTTGTCATGCGATCGATAAACTTACACAAACGCTTGGATTGCTTTCGCTGTAAAGCATCATTTCAAAATCTGAGACGACAGGTGGATTAACAAAAGGATAAGCTGTGTTTTGCAATATTGCACTTGTGATTTCATGAATATGAATATTTTTTGCAATATTATTTGACTGTGGCGCTATGCTATTCAGCGGTTGCTGATGACAATTATCCCGCTTAAGGGATGGGTAGCGTCAAGAAGTTAACTCAATCAGAGGAACGCCCATGAGCACAGTTATGGTCTGGCATCATGGGACAGGCCCTTTTCCCCCACCCGGGTTTTCTATCACGAGACCAGCTTACCTCGATAACGAGAGGGCCAAGGTTTGAGAGGAGACCGAGCTTACCTCAATTACGAGATGGCTAAAGGTTGCAGACCAGCTTCCCACGAGAGGGCCAAGGTTTGAGTAGAGACCACAAACCTGAGTATAAGCTAAGGTTTGAGTAGATGGCAGAATCTTTTAACCATACCACGTGGTTAAACTCTTAGACTGTCGATACCGACAGAATAAGAACAAGTCGTTGACATGAATTACTAGTCTGCAGCTAGGAATTCGGTATCATTGAACGCGAAGACAGACAACCGCCAAAACATCTATTCTATAACGACATTAATGAATGTCACTCTGAACTATCCATTCTAACCACGACAGAGAGAGAGAGCGGACAAACTCTCCAACAGAAACTTTTCAACAGAGATCCCAATGACACGCTGAGCGTAAATACAGTGCCTTGCGAAAGTATTCGGCCCCCTTGAACTTTGCGACCTTTTGCCACATTTCAGGCTTCAAACATAAAGATATAAAACTGTATTTTTTTGTGAAGAATCAACAACAAGTGGGACACAATCATGAAGTGGAACGACATTTATTGGATATTTCAAACTTTTTTAACAGATCAAAAACTGAAAAATTGGGCGTGCAAAATTATTCAGCCCCCTTAAGTTAATACTTTGTAGCGCCACCTTTTGCTAACAGGTCACTGCCCAATACCGAGCAATAGTTTTCCCATGGTCTAGATAGCTAGCTTTTGTTGTTGGCTAGTTTGCAGCAGGTGTTATCAAAGAGGCTGTTGTTGCTAATTTGTTAGCTTCTCCCTTTTCAAGGACAACTTTCAACAAGAATTTAGGTTTCAAATTATCATCATCTGGCGATGGAACTGTGTTTTTATTGCACTGCGCTTGCTGTTGTTAGCCATCTCTTTGAAAATAACTTGTGTGTGAAACATTGTTGCATTTAAAGTGGAACTGACAGCATTTTAGAACCATTATTAAAATCTGATCATATACACTCCCAGAAAGAATATGACATGCCCACTTAGATACGGTCATTTTCACATTTTCATAAATTCTTAGAAAGTTTGGGAATTATGTATACTAAGGCATTTGTGAAAATTCTATAGCAATATAGAAAGAGGGAAAGCAGCCATTAGTTTGGACAATTAATAATAGGCACTGCAGTAAATAAAAACATCTGTCTTGTCCAGGACAGGAGTCTACACAGACCAGTGCGCTATAGCCAATCAGAGCTACAGTAGGCCTTTGCCACACGGGCCTGCCATCTTTTACTTTGAACTGGACTGTGTGTTTACAGGCAGTTGCAACAGCTCGACATTAGATCATTCGAATGCATTTGCCAAAGCCACAAAATACACCAGAATGTATTTCTGCAAATATATAAACACCACAGGAGTCCTCTTACATTTGGGAACTTTACAGTCCTATTGATCAAACAACCATGAAAAGGTAGTCTCTCGCTCCCTCAGTTATGCAAATCAACAACAACAAGATCAACAACTAATGCTAGCCTGAGCAAAATTAGTTAAAATCTAACAAAAGAACATTAGATAAACTGTCAAACTTTTTCAGCTAGTTGGCCGTCAAAATTGCACCGATAAATTATGGGGAATTGTAGCCTCCTCATCCTTCTGCAGCTTGCCTGCCAATGCATGATTGTCCCAACCAAGCACCCAAACTTACTGGGTAAAGTTTGCTAGCTTGCTAGCTAGCTACTTTCAGACACAAAAGAGAGCACCTCACTATCAATTTTTACTCACCTGGAGCAGAGCTGGTTTGGCTGTTTACATGTTATCTAGAGTGTTCTTGACTAATTCTGACTTTTTTTGTCTACGTTTACTGACGCCCGGCCATATTCAACGGGTGTTGCACGTTCGTAAATTCATCAGTTGTTCTGCGCTCTGGCACACTCAGACAAAATCAAATCAAATGTATTTATATAGCCCTTCGTACATCAGCTGATATCTCAAAGTGCTGTACAGAAACCCAGCCTAAAACCCGAAACAGCAAGCAATGCAGGTGTTGAAGCACGTTGGCTAGGAAAAACTCCCTAGAAAGGCCAAAACCTAGGAAGAAACCTAGAGAGTAACCAGGCTATGAGGGGTGGCCAGTCCTCTTCTGGCTGTGCCGGGTGGAGATTATAACAGAACATGGCCAAGATGTTCAAATGTTCATAAATGACCAGCATGGTCAAATAATAGGTCTGGGACAGGTAGCACGTCCGGTGAACAGGTCAGGATTCCATAGCCGCAGGCAGAACAGTTGAAACTGCAGCAGCAGCACGGCCAGGTGGACTGGGGATAGCAAGGAGTCATCATGCCAGGTAGTCCTGAGGCATGGTCATAGGGCTCAGGTCCTCTGAGAGAGAGAAAGAAAGAGAGAATTAGAGAGAGCATACTTAAATTCACACAGGACAAGTGTGCTCTGACATCGAAGTAGATAGCCAGAGTTCTAGATAGCCAGAGTGAATTTGCGAATGCAAGAGATATGTTAACTGGATAACAGTCGCTCAAGTTCTTGCTAACCAAATGACACCTGCATCTCTAGCTGTGTATAGCCACTGAAAAACTACATGAGGGGAAAAAGTCAGTCACTCACCCACTCCTCCAATAGCATGACATCCTCCTAGCAGCTAGCTAGCTAGCTATCTAGCTAACGTTAGCCTCCATTGTATTAGCTTGCTACATAAATAGATACACTAGCCTATTAGCTACTTTATAGCTGACTTGTGATCATTGCCCTTGCTAGTTTGATTTTATTGACATTCCCAGCCTTACTTACATTCGTCTGTTTTTGACCAGAATATTGATTATTGAAACTGAAAGTGCATCCCGAATGGAGGCAGCAAACAATATACCAGGCAATCTGTGATTTACAACCTGATAGCAATATTTTTTGAACTACCAAGGAATGTATTGGTGAATTATGTTAATCATGCATTGAACTGCATCTATTCTGCCAACCTCAGTGTACGTCTTGGAACGTTCAGTCAAATATAATCTATTTTTTAAACCTCTTATAAAGTTGGTTTTGTAGCATGAACTGAACATTTTATATTTTTTACTGATATTATGATTGTCTGTTTGTTTCATATCTGCAAAGTAGTTATAACGCTGTCAGTTCCACTTTAAACTTTAGGTCTAGGTCACTGGTTACTTTGTGTGCTAAACATGAAATATTTTTTGCAATGGGAAGTAATAGATGTACATTTATATTGGGAAATGCTTAATGGTTGTGTTTTTGTATTCTTATGATTGGAACCTACTGGCTTATTACAGTATGTCTGAATTTATGGACTGCTTATCCTTTAACATCATGCTGTGCGTGATTGCTGTCTTTCCATCGACCCTATGCAGTGGTGTAGTGGTGCCTAGAGAAGGTGTTATAGTCTAATTGTCACGCCCTGGCCATAGAGAGGCTTTTTATTCTATATTTTGGTTAGGCCAGGGTGTGACTAGGGTGGGCATTCTAGTTTCTTTATTTCTATGTTTTTTATTTTGTTGTGTTTTCCCGGGTGTGGTTCTCAATCAGAGGCAGCTGTCTATCGTTGTCTCTGATTGAGAACCATTCTTAGGTAGCCCTTTTTCCCACCTGTCTTTGTGGGAACTTGACTTTGGGATTTGGCACATAGCCTTTAGCGTCACAGTTTGTGTTGTAGTGTTTATTGTTCTGTTCGGCATCTTTTCTCAAATAAAAGAACATGTACGCTCACCACGCTGCACCTTGTTCCTCCTCCTTCAACAGCCTTTACACTATTTGGTCAAGTTCCAAACAGCCCGCCCAGTGAAGGAAAGACACTGTGTGAAATCCTATTTCCTACGTTTTTTTTAATGCGTTTTCCTAGGAGATTTTTCAGATTTTCACACTCAAAGAATGTGGTGGTCTAAGTCCCCAAAAATGCTTAAACAACATCAATCTGATTGGGTGGGCCTGTCAGGGCCTGGCTCCCCAGTGGGTGGGCCCATCCATGTATGTATACGCCACTGATGTAAACAGTTCATGATGTTAATTGCGCATCACAAATAGCCTACTAACCAACACTTCGGACTAAACGTTTTCAATACCTGGTTTGCATACCAATTGTTGCCTTGGTTAGCATTTACTGGTAGACATAAGTTGATGCAGTATGTCTTTCTTACCCTACCGGCTACCGATGTCATTCTTCTGTGAGCTGCTCCATGCCAAAACCAGTAGAGCGCTACACACTCTTGCTGCCTGCAGATGATAGTCAGCTGAAACTAGGCTATGTGTGCTGCATGCATGTGAATATATTTCACGGTCGTTGCAATCGTGTAGGCTACTTTGTGCATGATTTCTCTATTGAACTACATAATTGATCATTTATTTTTTAAATGTTTTATTTAACTTTTATTTAACTAGGCAAGTCAGTAGATAAGTCATATACCTCCACTTCACTACTTTGAAACGCACATATTAAGAAGTGAGTATATGCAATGCCCACTGAAAAAAAAGTGGGTTTACAGCATACACCTGCATATAACCTCCACTACACCACTGGCCCTTTGTGTTCTACAAAAAGTGCTCCCTCCTACATGAGTGCTCTGGTATTATGGTTGCTGTCCTTTCAGATTTTCCAACCTGTGACTCTCCTACATGAGTGCTGGTATTACCGTTGCTGTCCTTTAAGAATCACGAACCTGTCACACACTGAAGGCCTATAAGTTCGCCACTGCGCAAACATGTCTATAATAGACGTAAATATTGTTAAGATATTAATGTTTCAAGAAAGGAGTGTATATATTTGGCTTGGACAAGCGGTTTTATAGCTGATTGAATGGAAGCTGATAATTATGATTTTTTTACTCAGCTGGTCTCAGGAAGAAATTGCATGTTCTCACTGTCCAAAACCAAGTCAAGAACAGTACAAATATATTCGAGACACTCAATATGTGGTCTCGAGTACTACAACACTGTGCACTACCTTCTGTAGCGTCTTGCAGTCGGATGCCTAGCAGTTGCCATACCAAGTGGTGATGCAGCCAGTCAAGATACTCTCAATGGTGCAGTTGTAGAATGTTTTGAGGATATGACGGCCCATGCTGAATCGTTTCAGCCTCCTGAGGAAGAGGCCTTGTCATGCTTTCTTCACAACTGTGTTGGTGTGTGTGGACCATGATAATTCCTTAGTGTTGTGGACACAGAGAAACTTGAAGCTCTCGACCAGTTCCACTACAGCCCCGGTCATGTGGATGGGGGTTCGCTCGGCCCTCTGTTTACTGTAGTCAACAATCAGATCCTTTGTCTTGCTGACGTTGAGGGAGAGGTTGTTATGCTGGCACAACACTCCAGGTCACTGACCTCCTCCCTATAGCTGTTTCATCTGTGATCAGCACAACCACATTGTGTCATCAGCAAACTTAATAATGGTGTTGGATGGTGTTGGAGTCTTGCACGGCCACGCAGTCGAGGGGTGAATAGGCGGGAATAAGCACACACCCCTGAGCAGCCCCCGTGTTGATGGTCAGAGTGGCTGATGTGTTGTTGCCTACCCTCACCACCTGGGGGCATCCATCAGGAATCCAGGATCCAGTTGCAGAGGGAGGTGTTCAGTCCCAGGGTCCTGAGCTTGGAGGGCATTATGGTGTTGAACGCTGAGCTATAGTCAATGAACAGGATTCTCACCTAGGTGTTCCTCTTGTCCAGGTGGGAGAGGGCAGTGTGGAGTGCAACAGAGATTGTGTCATCTGTGGATCAGTTGGGGCTGTATCCGAATTGGAGTGGGTCCAGGGCATCTGGGATGATGGCGTTGATGTGAGCCATGACCAGCCTTTCAAAGCGTTTCATGGCTACAGATATGAGTGCTATGAGACGATAGTCATTTAGACAGGTTACAATGGCGTTTTTGGGCACAGAGACCATGGTGGTCTTGTTTGAAATATGAAGGTATTACAGACTGTGTCAGGGAGAGCTTGAAAATGTCTTTGAAGATACTTGCCAGCACATGCTCTGAGTACACGCCCTGGTAATCCATCTGGTCCCGCGGCCTTGTGAATGTTAATCTGTTTAAAGGTTTTACTCACATCGGCAATGGAGAGTGAGATCACACAGTCGTTCAAAACAGCTGGTGCTCTTATGCTTGATTCAGTGTTGCTTGCCTCGAAGCAACCATAGAAGAAATTTAGCTTGTCTGGTAGGCTAATGTCACTGGGCAGCTCACGGCTGGCTCTCAACAATAATATTTTTTCTGATAATTCATACAAAATACAACATTTCATGTTGTTGTGAATAAATTCATTAATGTTATTTCCAAATAAGACTGCTTTGGTGAACAAACACACATAGGGACCACAACTGCTTCCATCAATCTGAGCTTTGAAATTCCCACAACAATGACACAATTCATATTTCAGAACACAATATCCAAAAACTTTCCAAGTATTCATTTAATCACAGATATTTCTGTAGTGAGTGAAGAATTCCCGCCAGTTCCTTCTCATACTGCTTTAAGGAGTCCATTATTTTAACACTCAATGTTATACTATTGCAAGCACGTACTTTGATTTTCATGTTGTGAGGGAAATGTTATCCTGTGAAGACACAGCCTTGATAATGGTAATCTTGTCTTTTGGAAATAATCAATGGTTCCTGCCTGTGCTGGTCATCTGTCAGAATGCCCAGAATATGTTCTAAAAGTTAAGATAGGATACGGTGCCAGACACATGCAGGAACTAGATTTATATACAGTTGGAGTTGGAAGTTTACATACACTTAGGTTGGAGTCATTAAAACTAGTTTTTCAACCACTCCACAAATTTCTTGTTAACAAACTATAGTTTTAGCAAGTCGGTTACGACATCTACTTCGTGCATGACACAAGTCATTTTTTCCAACAATTGTTTACAGACAGATTATTTCACTTAGAATTCACTGTATCACAATTCGATATGATTACACTAGGCCTACAAGCCGAAGAACACCATCCCAACCGTGAAGCACAGGGGTGGCAGCATCATGTTGTGGGGGTGCTTTCCTGCAGGGGGGACTGGTGCACTTCACAAAATAGATGGCAACATGAGGATGGAAAATTATGTGGACATATTGAAGCAACATCTCAAGACAAAGTCAGGAAGTTGAAGCTTGGTCGCAAATGGGTCTTCCAAATGGACAATAACCCTAAGCACACTTCCAAAGTTGTGGCAAAATGGCTTAAGGACAACAAAGTCAAGGTATTGGAGTGGCCATCACAAAGCCCTGACCACAACCCTATAGAAAATTTGTGGGCAGAACTGAAAAAGCGTGTGCGAGCAAGGAGGCCTACAAACCTGACTCCATTACACCAGCTCTATCAGGAGGAATGGGCCAAAATTTAACCAACTTATTGTGGGAAGCTTGTGGAAGGCTACCCAAAACTTTTGACCCAAGTTAAACAATTTAAAGGCAATGCTACCAAATACTAATTGAGTGTATGTAAACTTCTGACCCACTGGGAATGTGATGAAAGAAATAAAAGCTGAAATAAATCCTTCTCTACTATTATTCTGACATTGCATTCTTAAAATAAAGTGGTGTTCCTAACTGACCTAAGACAGGGAATTTTTACTTGAATTAAATGTCAGGAATTGTGAAAAACTGAGTTTAAATGTATTTGGCTAAGGTGTATGTAAACTTCCGACTTCAACTATATACTGAGATCATGTGACACTTAGGTTGTGGACTTTATTTAACTAATTATGTGACTTCTGAAGATAATTGGTTGCACCAGATCTTATTTAGGGGCTTCATAGCAAAGGGGTTGAAAACATATGAATGCACCACTTCTCAGTTTTTATTATTTTATTTTTTGAAACAAGTAATTTTTGTAATTTCACTTCAACAATTTGGACTATTTTGTGTATGTCCATTATATGAAATCCAAATAAAAATCAATTTAAATTACAGGTTGTAATGCAACAAAATAGGAAAAATGCCAAGGGGGGTGAATACTTTTGCAAGGCATTGTACATCGAAACTCAAAGCCAGTGGCATGTCATTAGTAAATATTGAAAAAAGTAAGGGGCCTAAACAGTTGGCCTTGGGAATTCCTGATTCTTCTTGGATTATGTTGGAGAGGCTTTTGTTAAAGAACAGCCTCTGTGTTCTGTTAGACAGGTAACTCTTTATCCACAATATAACAGGGGGTGTAAAGCCATAACACATAAGTTTTTCCATCAGCAGACTATGATTGATAATTTCAAAAGCCGCACTGAAGTCTAACAAAACAGCTCTTACAATATTTTTCTCATCAATTACTCTCAGCCAATTATCAGTCACTTGTTGAAAGTCCTTCCCAAAAGTGTGCTGAAAGTCTGTTAATTTGTTTATAGTAAAAATTTTCCCAAAAGTTTACTAAGGTTTGGTAACAGGCTGATTGGTTGGCTATTTGAGCCAGTAAACGGGACTTTACTATTCATGGGTAGCGGGATAACTTTTACGTCCCTCCAGGCCTGAGGTCACACACTTTCTAGTAGGCTTAGAATGAAGATATGGCAAATGGGATTGGCAATATCGTCCGCTATTATACTCAGTAATTTTCCATCCAATTGGCTTGTCATATTTTTTTCACGTCTTCAACACTCACTTTACGGAATTCAAAATTACAATGTTTGTCTTTCATAACTTGATCAGCTATACTTGGATGTGTAGTGTCAGTGTTTGTTGTTGGCATGTCATGCCTAAATTTGATAATCTTGCCAATGAAAAAATTCATTAAAATAGTGTTGTGTAGGGGCTTTGCTGGCATGCATCTAAAAAAAATGGTTGAGTTTTCTCCACCCCGATTTACATGCTAAAATCGCAACTGAGCTAGATGTAGTGGGCTAATGTTAATTAGCGTGCTCATCCTTGCCTGTAGTAGACTAACCATAGGTGATTTGATGATGTTGAAATGTTGAAGTTGAAATGGTGCTGGAATAGTGGAGGCAGCTCCTATTTTCTATGCGACTTATGAGAACTCTCCGTGGTTCTAAATCAATATGCTAGTTGTTTAGTTGTGCAAAAAAGTTGGAAAAATTTACTTGCTTGACCATGCTGTAGGTCATGTAACTGTTTGTTACATGCAATATGTTTTGTGAACTTCACCGGACAGAGGTTGCTCTCCAGTTTTGTGATGAAACAAAGGAATGGTTGAATGGATTATTTTATTTATTTATTTTATTTCACCTTGATTTGACTAAGCAAGTCAGTTAAGAACAAATTCTTATTTACAACGACGGCCTACCAAAAGGCCTCCTGCGGGGACGGGGTCTGGGATTAAAAATAATCACGACAAGAGAGGCAACACGACGCTACATAAAGAGAGACCTAAGACAACAACATAGCAAGGCAGCAACACATGACAACACAGCATGGTAGCAACACAACATGACAACAACATAGTAGCAACACAACATGGTAGCAACAACATGATAGTAGCACAAAACATGGTACAAACATTATTGGGCACAGACAACAGCACAAAGGGTAAGAAGGTAGAGACAACAATACATCACTTAAAGCAGTCAACTGTCAGTAAGAGTGTCCATGATTGAGTGTTTGAATGAAGAGATTGAGATAAGACTGTCCAGTTTGAGTGTTTGTTGCAGCTTGTTCCAGTCGCTGGCTGCAGCGAACTGAAAAGACGAGCGACCCAGGGATGTGTGCTTTGGGGACCTTTAACAGAATGTGACTGGCAGAACGGGTGTTGTATGTGGAGGATGAGGGGTGTATGTGGAGGATGAGGGCTGCAGTAGATATCTCACATAGGGTGGAGTAAGGCCTAAGAGGGTTTTATAAATAAGCATCAACCAGTGGGTCTTGCGACGGGTATACAGAGATGACCAGTTTACAGAGGAGTATAGAGTGCAGTGATGTGTCCTATAAGGAGCATTGGTAACAAATCTGATGGCAGAATGGTAAAGAACATCTAGCTGCTCGAGAGCATCCTTATCTGCCGATATATAAATTATGTCTCTGTAATCTAGCATATGTAGGATGGTCCTCTGAATCAGGGTTAGTTTGGCAGCTGGGGTGAAGCAATTACGATAGAGGAAACCAAGTCTAGATATAACTTGAGCCTGCAGCTTTGATATGTGCTGAGAGAAGGACAGTGTACCTTCTGGCCATACTCCCAAGTACTTGTATACTTGTACCTCAAGCTCTAAACCCTCAGAAGTAGTAATCACACCTGTGGGGAGAGGGGCATTATTCTTACCAAACCACATGACCTTTGTTTTGGAGGTGTTTAGAACAAGGTTAAGGGTAGAGAGAGCTTGTTGGACACTAAGAAAGATTTGTTGTAGAGCATTTAACACAAAATCCGGGGAGGGGTCAGCTGAATATAAGACTGTATCATCTGCATATAAATGGATGCGAGAGCTTCCTACTGCCTGAGCAATGTTGTTGATGTAAATTGAGAAGAGCGTGGGGCCTAGGATTGAGCCTTGGCGTACTCCCTTGGTAACAGGCAGTGGCTGAGACAGCAGATGTTCTGCTCAGAGACACCAATACTCCTTAGAATGGAATGGTCTACCGTATCAAAAGCTTTGGCCAAGTCAATAAAAATAGCAGCACAACATTAGTTAGAATCAAGGGCAATGGTGACATCATTGAGGACCTTTAAGGTTACAGTGACACATCCATAACCTGAGCGGAAATCAGAGAGAGAATATTTTAGACGTAAAGATTGCCAGTCAGTTGATTATTGACAAGTTTTTCCAACACTTTTGATAAACAGGGCAAAATAGAAATAGGCATATAACATTTAGGATCAGCTTGATCTCCCCCTTTAAATAAAGGACAAACCTCCCCATTTCTTGGAAACCACAGGCTCCACTAGAGGGATATCTTCAACCATCCGGAGACAAGGCCGAGTATAGCCAACGAAGATCTCCGCCACGGCACAACTCAAGGGGTGTGCCAGTACTGAATGAAGAAGTTCACCCCTTCCAGGTTCCTGAGCCTGTGTAGGGATCTGAATAGTGCCGTTTTTGTTTGAAATTCAGGGTAGGAGCGTGAATTTGGTTTGTGTTTATTTTTTATAATAAAAAAATATAAAGAAGTAATTAGTATGATTTGTTCATCCAAGACATGTTTAGTTTTTGGTGTATTTTTTTATTATCCCGTACTGGAGGTGGCGACATTACACCTTATGAGTGTATTCGGCCAATAAAACTCAGAGAAGAAGAAGATTACGTGAGGAACTTTTATTTGGAAAATGTCGGAAATTCCGTGACCCGGAAGTACTGTTTTAGCTTTGCTGACGATACTGTTGAAGAAAGATGGCAGCAGCAGGAAGAGCAATTGTGCAGGTATACAATATTTAAGAATAGAAAAACGTAGATTTGTGTTATGGGTGTAAGATGGCACAGTGATGCCATCTGTTGGTAAATGTTCATTACTGCAACTCTTGTGTTTTACCGGGGTGCTTCAGATACCCGGATGTGGTGTGATGTACTGAACAAGACTGGTTACTCGCATCAATGCCTCTGTCTCGTCATTTAGCATTCAAACATGGTGTCAGAGTCGGATAACTAACCATGCTTTCCGCAAATTAGAGTCACCTGCTCTGGTTTACAAACAAATGCTTATTTGTGTAAAATTTCGCCCGGAATTGGCCTTAAGCTAGAGTGAGTTTGCTAGTTAGCTTCAGTGTTGTTAGCATCGGTTAGACATGGCAGCGAACATTCCCCCTCCCGCCGTTATGAAGCTCAGCGGGGATTGGAGCACGAACTGGGATACGTTTAGAGGTGAATGGGAGGACTACGCGCTAGCAACGGGACTTCTGGAAAAGGAAGATGAGGTAGTGGCTGCCACTTTGAGGACTATAATGGGAACTGAATGCCGACACGTATACAAACACAACCTGAACCTAACAGCAGCACAGCAAGGCAACGCTATAGCTATTCTTGATGCTCTTGAACATTACTTTACGCCAGCAAAGAACGTCATCTACGAGCGTTATGTTTTCGGTCGTTGCAAACAGGAGGACGGGGAGTCCATTGACAGCTTTGTCACTAGGTTAAGGGAAAAGGCAGCTACATGTGACTATGGTGCTTTAAGAGATGAACTGATCAGAGATACGATTGTGCTTGGCATAACGGATGAGGGCACCCGCAGACGTTTGCTGAGAGAACGTGACCTGACGCTGGCCTTGGCAGTGGAGACATGCCGTGCAGCAGAGCTTACTGATATACGGATGAGGTCCATGGAGCTAGAAAGGCAACATACGGACAATGTAAATGCTACATTCAGGCAGCCAGTAAAGAAATTCCCCTTTGCCACAGCTAATGCTAATACTACAGCCAACTCTGCAGTAGACAACCCCAATACATGCCGATATTGTGGCATTTCTCATGGACGAGGAAAAGAACACTGCCCAGCCTATGGAAAAATATGCAAATCCTGTGGTACAGCTAATCACTTCGCAAGGGTCTGCATGAAAAGCAAGAGAAAGGAGGGTAAAGTGCACTCCATGGAAACAAACACAGATGAAGGGAACGACAGCACAGAGGATGTATATGCTAGCGAGTGCATAGGGGCAGTGAGGGCAAAAGGACAAAAGTGGTTTGTCACTCTGCTACTTAATAATAAACCACAGCAATGCCAGCTAGATTCAGGGGCCACATGCAACGTTATGAGCCTTAAAGACAAAAGGAGGCTTGCGCCCAGAGACAAACTCACACAGAGTAGCACCAAGCTGAAACTGTATTCAGGCCAGTTCATGACCTCTTTAGGCCTGTTTGTGACAGAGTGTGTTTTACGTGGCCAGAAATACACCCTTGAGTTTGAAATAGTTGAGGCTAGTCAACAGCCATTACTGTCAGGTTCTACATGCGAGCGCCTTGGACTTATTAACTTCACCATCCCAGCTGATCTTAACATTATTGACAAAGTCCAGGCTGGGCCCCTGAGCAAGGAGACACTCCTAAGCAAGTACCATGATGTCTTCAACGCACCGGTCGAGTCAGTTCCTGGGGAAGTCCACTTTGAGTTGGACGCAGAAATCCAGCCTGTCCAGTGTGCACCCCGCAATGTACCAGTGGCCATGAAAGCAGCTACGAAGGCTCAGCTTGACAAATACGAAGCAGATGGCCACATCATATCCGTCACCGAGCCTACGGACTGGATAAGTAATATGGTTATCGTCAAGAAACCAGACAAGCTACGGATATGCATTGATCCTAAACACCTCAACCGGGCTCTGCGACGTTCACATTACATTATGCCCACGTTGGAGGATGTTCTTTACAAGCTCCCAAAGGCCAGAGTCTTCACGCTCGTGGATGCCAGAGATGCCTTTCTGCAGTGCAAGCTCGACGAGCCCAGCAGCTACATGACCACCTTTTGGACACCCTGGGGCAGGAAGAGGTGGTTGAAGCTTCCGTTTGGTGTCTCCGTGGCTCCAGAGGTGTATCAGCGGAAACAGCATGAGCTGTTGATGGGACTTAGTGGCGTGGAACCCATAGCAGATGACATTCTCGTAGTGGGCTGTGGGGACAGTGATGAGGAGGCAGAATGTGACCATGACGCCAAGCTGCTGGCCCTGATGGTCAGATGCAGACAGGTCAAGCTAAGGCTAAGCATAAAAAAGCTTCAGTTTAAAGTGCCAGAGGTCCGCTTTCATGGGCACATCTTGTCCTCCACCGGATTGAAGGCGGATCCTGAAAAAGTGAAGGCTGTCTTGGAAATGCCCCACCCATCTGACGTGAAGGGAGTGCAGCGCTTCGTCGGATTCGTCACCTACCTGGCCAAATTCCTACCGCGGCTCTCTGAAGTGTGTGAGCCACTGAGGAGGCTCATGGACAAGGACACCATCTGGCATTGGCTCCCAAAACATGACGCAGCGGTGAGGGAAATAAAACAACTGGTCACCCAGACACCTGTACTGCGATACTACAATGTGTCAAAACCTGTCACGATTCAGAGTGACTCAAGCCAGTATGGACTTGGCTGTTGCCTCATGCAGGAGGGCCAGCCTGTGGCATTCGCCTCTAGGGCACTCACCCCAACAGAGCAGAACTATGCCCAGATAGAGAAGGAGTGCCTCAGCATTGTGTTTGCATGCCAACGCTTCCACCACTACCTGTACGGGCGCGACAATATTACCGCAGAGACCGATCACAAGCCCCTTATTGCTATATTCAGCAAGCCTCTCCTGAATGCCCCAAAACGACTGCAGAGCATGCTACTGGCCCTACAAAACTACAACCTCAAGGTGGTGTATAAGCCAGGGCCAGAGATGTATGTGAGTGACACGCTCAGCAGGGCTACTGCATCAGGCACTCACACACGCTCCATGCATGAACAACACGCAGTGTGCAGCTTGCAAACAGAGCAAGTGGATGTTGAACACATCAACCAGGCTGACTACCTTAATGTTACGGACCAGCGCTTTATACAAATCAGACAGCACACAGACAGGGACGGGCAACTCCAGGCATTGAGGTCTGTGATTCTGATGGGCTGGCCCGACTGCAGGGAAGAAACTGCTTTAGCCGTCAGAGAATATTGGCCAATCAAAGAGGAGCTCAGTGTTCAAAACGGAGTGATATTCAAGAGTCAGAGAGTCGTTATTCCCCGGTCTCTGCGCCCTGAGATGTTGGCACGCGTGCACTCAAGTCACATAGGAGGTGAGGCCTGTTACAGACAAGCACGTGACACACTGTATTGGCCAGGAATGCAGAGTGAAATTAAAGACTATGTCAGTAAATGCACAATCTGCAATGAATATGCCATTGAGCAACAGAGAGAGACGATGATGTCCCACGAGCTACCGATGCGCCCCTGGCAGATAGTAAGTCTAGATCTCTTCCAGCACAGTGGCAAAGACTTTCTGCTGGTAGTCGATCATTACTCAGACTTTTGGGAGATCGACCTCCTCCCCGACCTCTCAGCAGAGACAACGATCAAACGCTGCAAGGCTCAGTTTGCCCGCTATGGACAGCCAGATAGGGTAATTTCAGACAATGGACCCCAATTCTCCGGAGTTGAGTTCCGAAAATTTGCTGCAGGATGGGAATTCGAGCACGTCACTTCATCACCACGACACCCAAAAGCTAATGGGAAGGCAGAGTCCGCAGTAAAAATCGCAAAGAACCTCTGCAAAAAGGCTCTGCGAGAGGGCAAAGATGCTTGGAAAGCAATCCTGCAGTGGCGCAATACCCCGACAGAAGGCATGGACAGCAGCCCGGCACAGCGCCTCATGGCACGGCGCTTAAAAGCAGCTCTGCCAGTAGCCAGCACTCTCCTGGAGCCATGTGTGGTGACAGACGTGCTGGTGAAGCTACGTCACAGAAGACAGGTCTCCAAGTTCATCTACGACAAATCAGCAAAAGACTTACCTGAGCTCAGGGTGGGTGAAACGGTGCGAATGAAGCCACTACCAGGGGACCGGACAGGCCTCTGGAGACTCGGATCCTGTGTACAGAAAGTGGCACCACGCTCCTACTTGGTCGAAGTGAATGGATCACTGTACCGTCGTAACAGGGTTGACCTTCGGATTGCTGAGACAGCACCTACTCAGAACCCTGATGGTCAAAGGGGTCGCATGACAAAAGACAGAACCCCAGCAAGTCACATGGGGCCTGAGGCACTGGGCGAAGAGCCAGGGGATCACAGGTCGGCCGCTCCCTCACCCATCAATTCTCCCCTTAGACATTCAGGTGACACGCCTGTGCGGGAACCCGCAGTCCTCGCAGACAAGCCCCCTGTCTTTTCACGATGCGGGCGTCTGTCCCAGCCACCAAAAAGACTTAATCTGTAGGTTTCCCATCAGGGATTGTTGACAGAGATAAAAGTGAAGAGAATATCAAAATGTGTTGTTGTTCTGAAAAAAAAAAAAAAAAAAAAAAAAAATACTAAACTGTTCATGTTGGAAATTGTTACTAGGTTTGTTTTGTTAGTGAATTGACACCTCCTGTCCTATTTTATTAAAGGGAAGATGTTATGGGTGTAAGATGGCACAGTGATGCCATCTGTTGGTAAATGTTCATTACTGCAACTCTTGTGTTTTACCGGGGTGCTTCAGATACCCGGATGTGGTGTGATGTACTGAACAAGACTGGTTACTCGCATCAATGCCTCTGTCTCGTCATTTAGCATTCAAACAATTTGTTGCTTCATTTAAGGTATAGCTTGTGTATCCCACATTCTGTAACTTATCCATATTGCCAACGCGCTATTTTATGCGTTAATATTCGTTATAGTTCTGTGCATGTCGGTAGACTGTTTGAAAGGGTAGTGCTAGCTAGTTTCATTCACTCATTTCTTACTCGCTCATCATTAATTCATATGATATAATTTCAAGAAAATGTAAAAGCAATATATGAGTAGCCTAACTATGATTTTAATCCACCAGGCTGTGCGCCTTCACTCGCCACTTATAAAGTTTCCTCATCGCCTTAGTGACCGAAGTATATGACCCAAGTATACTGTATATGAGTATGACATGTGACAGGCATCTTGCCTATACTGGAACAAATAGTGTGTAAAAACACTGGTCACGTGCAGATTTTTGTCTAAGTCCAGCACTAGCACACATAATATAGCTAATCAACTGCTCATCAAGATTAGTTGAACCAGGTATTAATGCTGGACTGGAACAAAAGCTTCTAGGCTAAGTACGTAGGGACTATCTCAATTGGACAAAAGTCCGTCCTCGACTCCTCCCTGACCTGGAGCGTGTCAATGCCAAAAGGTGAATGGAGGACTGTCCTCTGCCTCGAAACCCCTTTGAATCAGCTGTTGAATACTAAAGGAGAAAAGCATGCACATATTTTTAAATGATATGCTACTTATCCTTTTATCTATACTACTTTACACTTATTTTGGGATTTCATCACTGTATACATCATTTGCATGATGGCGCGCAAGTTAAGGAGAGTGTCATTTAATACAAAAACATTTGCTTCCACATTCTCTCCTCCTCTCACCTATACCTATTGTAGCCTGGTGGTTCTAGACAGAGATTGGGTTTCCGTCTAGCAATATAACTCTAGCCCCCGTGCAACTTATTTACCAACCTGTGTCTATGCCTTTTTGGCGACGCTTTTCCCACTTCGTTAGGCATATCTGTGGTCGGTGGACTGTTCTGATAAAGAATGCGTTGTTTGCTCGCTGAGCGGTGCCCAGGAAATAATTCAATCCAATTGTTAGATGCTACCACCCTCTCTCCTAATCAAAACCAAACATGGATGTCAATGTTTGCATGCACAAGCTTCATTCTACTTCTTGTCTGCTTCCTGTCTGCGGTAGCATGGTGCTCGTATTACAAGGCTGATTTAGCTAGGACAAACGGGTGTGAAACAGACAGCTGTGCGTGCGAAAACATAACATGAAATCCATGTTTTGATTTGGAGGGGGGATGGTAGCATCTAACAATTGGATGTCATTATTTCCTGGGCACCGCTGGATGATCTCCTAATCAGAACCGATTACCCATATTCCTTTAGAAGTGGGAAAAGTATCGCCGCACAGCCATGGGTCGGAAAATAACTGGCAATATGTTCTAAGACTAGAACTGGGGTCTAAACCTATTGTAACCTATTCAGTCCAAGAGGTGCTGAAAGTGGGAGTTGCTGCAGCACAGCAGTCCAGTGGTACACACAGTTCACCTTTGACCTCTGCACCATCACCCTTGACTCGCCTCCCGGGAACCTCAGATACCGCTGCAACTATCAGAGATCGTCCCCAGAGGTATCGAAGAAGGATAGTTGGTCCAGAGGAGATGGAGTACATCCAGGTAAGATATGTACAGTCAATCACAATGAGGTTCAACTCCAGCTTCAGAGTTCAACAATACCACTACAGGTACTTGTCATCACAGAATATATAAATTCAAGTATTTTTCTGCTGTAACAGTCAAGAATTAATCTCTTAATTTTCTTTTACAGTGTGGTGGACCAGAGTAACAGACATCTTCACTAACCTGCCAAACCATTCTCTAGATATTTATTCAGTACTGTATAGCTTTTTAGGAGCATAACTGCCAGAGATTCCAATATAAATGCACAAAGAAACATTTATCTCTAGATCCTGTTGGATCAGAGTGCTGAAATGTTTATTTTTATGTTCAAGCAGTGCTGATAATCTCAAATGCTTTTTTGAATGTATTGTGATATGCGATGGGAAGTATGTCATTATGGGGAATTGCGTGTAGATGGGTAATAAAAAAAATCATATTTAATCAATGTTGAATTCAGGCTGTAACACAACAAAATGTGGAATAAGTCAAGGGGTATGAATACTTTCTGAAGGCACTGGAGTTGCTTACCAGTGAATGTTTCTGAGTGGCCTGGTTTCAGTTTTGACTTAAATCGGCTTGAAAATCTATGGCAAGACTTGGAATTGGCTTTCGAGCAATGATCAACAACCAACTGGACAGAGCCTGACAATTCTTTTTAAAGAATAATGGGCAAATATTTTTCGGCACCGGTGTGCAAAGCTTTTGGAGACTTACCCAGAAAGACTCAGCTGTAATCGCTGCCAAAGGTGATTCTAACATGTATTGACTCAGGGGGTTGAATACTAATCTAATCAATATACAGGTATATTAGTGCAATATTTTGGATGGTGGAGGTACTTTTTCTTCCACTTTGACAAGAGTATTTTGTGTAGATTTTTTGCAAAAAATGACATCCATTTGAATCCCAATTTGTAATACAACAAAATGTTAAAGTTAAGAGGTGTGAATACTTTCTGAAGGCACTGTATATATATACTCCATTCCATATGTGTTTGAATGGTGAAGCAAAATTGTTTTATTTGGCTCTATACTCCAACATGTTGGATTTGAGATCAAATGTTTCATATGAGGCAACAATACAGAATATCACCTATTTATTTGAGGGTATTTTCATATCTGTTATACCATTTAGAAGTTGTGTATTTGGACAAATTTGCTTATAGGGTGTTAAAGTAATCAAAAGTTTAGTATTTAGTCTCATATTCCTTGCACACAATGACTTCATCAAGCTTGTAACTCTAAAAATGCATTTGCAGTTTGTTTTGGTTGTTTTTTGGCCTAATCTCATTCCCAGACACTTCTGCCCAAATGCGCAAAGTCTTGTGGACCAACGCTCAAACTTGGCCTTCATTAGAAAATACAGGGACGCTTAATCTACCAACCAATCAATCATCTCCCACAACACCTTCCCCCGTACGTGTCTTGTGCAGCTTTGTTAACAGAGCCACAGCTCGACAAATACTTTACTCAGTAAGGTCACTCCCATAGAATTCTAATGTCACTCTTTGAATCATTGATGTCACAGGTTTATATGTACTGTGAGTAATAGCCTGGAGACGAGGTGATGTTTTGCCCAATAGTAACTGAATGGTGTATGCTGACTCAAGTAATTTCCTTAAGTGTTTCTGAACACTTTTTAATTCATGTTGATGCTGCCATGATTAAAAATCATGAATTAATCATGAATAATGATGAGTGAGAAAGTAACAGAGTCTACAAGAAAACATGCTAACCTCTCCCCAGTTTTGACTACTTTAACCCTTTACTCTCCTACCTGTATCAGGGTCGAAAATGGCAGATTCGGGCACTGATAAGCACCTTAATTGGAACGTAGTGGCTGTACAGTATTTTAAGATATCGTTATCAAATGCGGTAAAATGCACATAAAATCAAATGGTATCATTTATTTTACTAGGCTAATCAGTTAAGAACAAATTGTTATTTATAATGATGGCCTACACCAGCCAAACCCAGACGACGCTGGGCCAATTGTGCGCCGCCTTATGGGACTCCCAATCACGGCCAGTTGTGATACAGCCTGGAATCGAACCGGTGTCTGTAGTGACGCCTCTAGCACTGAGATGCAGTGCCTTAAACCACTGTGCCACCCATGAGCCCAAATGTTTGGGTTGAACTGCTGTCCTCAACTTTGGTCTAATTATTTTGCCATGATCTCCAATTGCTACCATGCTTATGCTTTTTATATTTCTTCTGTAAGAAAGTTCAATTTAGTCCTATCCATGTAGCCCAATTCCCACGAGTGTAAAGGGTTAATACACTATGTGAATTTGTCCAAATACTTATGACTTCTTCAAATGGGGGGGGGGGGGGATACTAGATACATAAAGTGATTTAAGTTCTAAATGGTAAAACGGATACAGTATGTATGAAAATACCTTTGTAAAAGCAGACATTCTCTAAGTCTGCATTTCGCTACACTCGCATTAACATCTGCTAACCAACCATGTGTATGTGACCAATCAAATTTTATGTTGCCTAATATGAAATGTTTTCTCTACTCTAAAATGCTGGAGTATAGAGCTAAATGTAACATTTTAGCTGCACTGTCCAAATACATACGGAGGAGTGTATTAGTCATTTCCAGGTGTGTCATTTCAGTCTAGCCTTGACCGGCTTCAACTTCAGCCTAAACTTAATTTGCTGACTTGATTCATTGAGGAACATTTTGTCCTCAAGGGCTTTCTCCATCATAACAAATTTGGATATGACCTGGTAGAGAACAAGTGTGACAGAAATTATACAAAGCAAGAGTTTTAATTAAAAAAACAAAATGCAATTGTACACTACATTAAGTAATGTACAAACCTAATTCACAATATGCAGAATGTCTGAAGTTCATACAAAACAGGTTGGCATTCCATTGAAATAGGTACTTCATCTACAGTATGAAAATGTGTCTTAAGTCTTACAATAAAATTCTAGCACAACCTCCAGCTAAGTAAAAAGACTGATAAAAAAAAATGGTGATACCCTCAATTAAAATAATGTTTGTCTGCCATTCTTGTTATTACCCTGACTGAAATCCACACACCCTTCTTCAGGTTAATAACCACCTGTCGATAAAAAAACCATTGAAAATCCAGTTCCCAAATACACCTAATAGTTAACATTTCAGCTACTTAACATTCTACAGTGGTATGGTTAAGGAAAATACTAGTTCCTTTTTGACTTTCAAATACCAAACTACTGTACAATATTTTCCACTGCAAATTCACATTTCAGTTCATTGAACATTGGTATCCCTTGAAGTTCTATTCAAATATTATTACTTGTAGAATAGATCAGTAGAAGGCTTATCAAAAGGTAATTGGATCTACATACAGTCCTACACATTTCATTGTTGGTAATGATTAATTCAGGACCACTCGTATGCTCTGTTCTTTAGAAAGGTGAGAAGTGAGAACAATTTCCATGTCATATTTGTTACAGTCAAGGATTCATTGACCAAAGGATCCAAAACTACAGCAAGGCTGCTGGCACACATTAACAAAGGTTTGACTTGGTGGGAAAACTAACCAATATCAAACCAAGTATTTTATCCATATTTCCAGCAAACCAATTCTCCAGCCCTATTTCCATATATCCAGAGCTAAATGTTGGACAGTTGGCTCTAAAAACAACATTTGGTTTGGTATACCAGTTGTTGGATTCAAACCTAACACAGTATTTGGTTTGGTATACTAAAGATGAAGGTGCTGCAAGGGAAGCTTTCAGCTTACGTTATCTTATGTTTTGACTGTGGAACAGCACAGTTGGCTCTGTGAGTTTAGATGACTTCAGTCCATTTACGTTGGGTGTTATGATTCGCTTTGATGGATCCCTATCCATTTCAACACTGGATGGTCTCAAGGAAAATAGAACAGCTTGTATATTGGGCTCATATGGTGACGTCTATGATATACTACAGTACAACCAAAGACATTCCTACTACACCAATAAATGTCCCAAATAATGAACACTAGGAACTACAACCAGGTGGAGTCTCACACTGCATTATTGGTGTCAGTATATAATGTTCCAGGTGGTCTTATGCCACCATTCATAAAGCTTTCCAAAATACTACACAATGGCCTGGACTCAATCAAAGACATGTTGTATACAAGTGCACAGTGCTTGACATTTAAAAGATAATTTCCTCATGAGTTGACATCTTCAGCGTTTTACCGTGAACGCGATCTTCATTGTAGTGAAATGGGCTCGTCTACAACACATCTCTGATTGCATCCTGGTCAATGTCATTATCACTTGCCATAAGCATGTAAATTGCAAAAACATTTCCAAAATGTTATGCCACATCTTTACATGCCTCATGACAAAGATTATTGGCATAAAAAGCACAGCATGCCTGTCACAAGCACTATAACACATCACACTGACTTCTTAAAGGCTTTACAAATGACTGCTTATAACACCACCAAACGAATCCCTTTTCTGATATATCCAGGGTCGTGTTCATTAGGCACCAAATGGATTGAAACAGGGAGGGAATTTTCACTTTCCGTTGCAAAGCGGTTTAAAACGCTTTCCGTTGCGTACTCTAATGAACATGACCCAGGTCTCTCAGGCACAGCTTCAGGGGTCTCCTCTTTCTATAGTCCTCCTCAGCCTTCCTCCTCTTCATACGCTTCAATGAAATCGGCAATGGTCTCCACCACGTAATCTGGCACGAAGTCCTTCCGCTCGGGGTCGTCACTGTCCTTGTAGCCGTGCGCCTCCTCTAGAGTGGACACTCCGGTCAGGGTGAGCATGGTGTCCAGGCCACAGTTAGCCCCAAACAGGATGTCAGTCTCCAGGCGGTCACCCACCATGAGGGACTGGCCGGGGTCCAGGTTGAACTGGCTGGCGATGCACTCGAACATGAAGCAGCTGGGCTTCCCGATCACCGTGGCTTTCCTGCTGCTGGCTGTCTCCACAGCCGCCGTGAGGCTTCCTGAACCTGAGGGAGAGGAGCGGCGCCAGAGAGTCAGGGAAGATTACCAGTTACTACCGTTTCAATGTTTAACTTGTAAACGGCATACTGACGTACAGCAGTGGTCAGAAACCTTCATTCTTAAGGTTTCCAAGCTTTTGTTCCAGCCTAGCACAAATATTCCTGATTCAGCAATACAATTCTGCAATGCAATGACTTGGGGCTGTTTTGAAGCCACACTAAAATAATCCTAAACAAAAAATGTATTTGTAATGCCTGTTGTCAACTGGAGCTGCTTGATATTTGTATTGTCAAGTAAAATAAAACCAATTGGTGCACTGCACTTATAAGCTTACACTTATTTGATGTGCTCTTATTAGGAGTTGACTGTACCTTGATAAGATGTTTGTGCTGGAAAAAAATGCCTGCACTCAAAACCTAATATCCAACTAGACACCAGTAGCTCTCCAGGACGAGTACAGGTGACCACTTAGCCAGACAGTGAGGAAATGCCCGAAACAACCTTTGTCAGGGTTCAATTTATAAACAACATTATGAGCAGTATCCTTCATTTCATGAACAGAGCAGCACGTGTGTGTTGCTGGGAGCAAAAACAGGTTGAATTGCACAGCACACAGCATTCAAAGCCATTCTACACAACTGCTCATGTCTACCAAATACTGACATCTCTCTGATAAAAACTGTAATCGTTTAACCAACAGGTGTGCTCAACCAACCTAGTGCGCTGTGAAAAGTTTGCATGACAGGTAAAAATGAATGTGGATTCTGTATGTCCAGGCCCCACAGGGCTAAAATGTAGTAAACCCTTTCTACATGGTATCCCTATTCACCCTGTTACATTGAGGTGAAATTGAAGTAGATAATGTTTACCTTGCACAGGTCCCCTGGGCAACTACAGGATGTGCAAGCTTTCGTTCCAGCCCAGCACTTACACACTGATTCAACTAATCATGATTAGGTGTCCAAACCATTAAGGACTTAAAATGGTCCACACACACAGTCGTTATAAAAGCGCCTCTTCTCCCTCAGGATGTTGAAAAGGTTTGGCATGGGCCATCAAATCCTCAAAAGTTATACAGCTGTACCATTGAGAGCATCTTGACTGGCTGCATCACTGCTTGGTATGGCAATAGCACTGCCCTCGAACGCATGGTGCTACAGAGGGTGGTGCGGACAGCCCAGTATATCACTGGGTCCAAGCTCCCTGCCATCCAGGACCTCCATATCAGGCGGTGTGAAAGGAAGGCCTGGAAAATCGGTATCCAGCCACCCAAGCAATAAACTGTTCTCTCTGCTTCCACCCGGCAAGTGGTACCGGTGCATCAAGTCTGACACCAACAGGCTAATGAACAGCTTATATCCCCAAGCCATAAAACTGCTAAAAAGCTAACAAAATGGCTACATGGACTGAGTTGACCCTGAGTTGCACCGTATCTATGCACACTGACACTCCAACACACACACCATAATTTGCTCACACATAATATACATTCATACTGACTCTATACACACACAATCATCATATACGCTGCTGCTGCTACTCTGTTTATCATATCCTGATGCCTAGTCAAGATACATATCTACCTCTATCAAATCTACCGCTTTGTGTCAATGCGTAGTTCATACTAGAGATTTTACGTTTGATACCGGAGCTCAGAGGCATGCATAGAAATCGCTTAGCAGCTAACTTCGAAGCAGTGTGCCGATGCGTGCATCACTTTATCAGAAGTACGTCATCAATGATGTCCAAAGCGTCGTTTGATCATTTGCTTTTTCAAACAGGTTGTTGCAAAATGTGAGAGCCCATTGATTTCACAGTGGTTCTGGTGCTTTCTTTACTCCAAGCTGCTTTCAAACACTGACATCTACTGGACACCATACTTACAAATATAGGTAGCTTAGCTGGTAGAGTAGGGAACTATGGGACATTAAGGGATGTGAGGGTATGAGGTCAAATCCCATTAAAGACAAACTATTTTGAAAAAATAATAATATGTGCACTGTTATTCAAATAATTTGTTTTATTTAATATAGTATAAGCTTGTCTTAAGCATCCTAAATAATGCCATAGATAGGAACACAAGCGTTTCCCTACACCATCAATAACATCTGCTAAATATGTGACCAATAAAATGTGAAATTCATGATTTAAAAAAAAGTAAACTAGAAGGCAAAATGGAATTCCAACTGATTATAAGCTACTAAAGCCAACAACTTACCGCTGTGCCACAGAGTTTCGATGAAAACGAGAGAGAGAAAACATCCGATAATCAAATGCAGCTATTTATTGCTGACCAGCAGTCACTAATGGACATTGAGAAGGGATAATGAAGCTCTGAGTAATTAACTGTTTTTGGCACCATTTGATGAAAGCGGCAAAGCCTTTCGCTAGTTCCTACATGCATAGTCTATGAGCATTATTACTGTTTTACCTCAATTACCTCACAGGCCCCCCCATTTGGGCCAGCCCCTTAACAATTCGAGTTCTAGCCAATGAGCTTCAGCCCCCTCGCACACAGTACACCATTTTCGGGGACCACTTTTGGCTCGTGAGTGCTATTTCCAGAACTACTGTCTAATAAGTACAAAACAGTACTGGATAATCGCTTTAAAAATCAGCTGTACTAGTGCTGGGGAGGAACAAAAGCCATCAGGACCCTCACTAGTGACACACCTACCTGGTGTTATTCTGCCTCCTCGCAGTGGGTGCCAAGGGTCAGGATCAGTGGCCAGAAACAGGCACTCAGTATTCTGTAAGTAGCAGCAGGCTTTGGCCAGTTTTATGAAATCAAATTTCTCGTCATATCCCACCAGCACTGCCTTTACTTCTGGGTCCAACGGGTAGTCGTAAATGGTCCCAGTGGGTGCGTTAGTGTCCTCCTCCACTATGGGAACCCCAGCCTCCCGTAGCTCCTTCACAACGCCCTGGCACCCTATGACATACACCTTACCCTGCAACTTCGCCACGTCTCGCAGATAAGCCGCAGAGCAGTACGCCGAGCTGAAGATCTCCTCCTCTGCGACATCAGTGAAGCCCAACCGGATAAACTTCGTCACGTAGCTCGCTCTGGGCCTAGTACAGTTGTTGGTGATGAAAAATACCTTTTTGCCTTGCTGTTTCAGTAGCGTCACCACTTCTGGCGCGCCTGCCACTACCGTTTCGCCATTCCAGATGACTCCGTCGCAATCAAAAAGGACGTTGAGCTTGGAGTCGAGGAGCTCTCTTATTTGGGAACCCCTGATTTTGTGACACCCTCTGCTACTCACCAGCCCAGCCATTGTGAACGATGCGTTGAGGAACAACCTCGCGCGTAGTTGTCTACAGAAATATATGATTACGCCACTCAAATAGAACGAACTACGACAGTTCCCTGTAATTCTAGTTCCACCACACTTTTGTACAACGGTGATAAATGGCAATTATATTACATGAAACTGAAACGTCCCCGTCTTTTATACAGCTCATTCTATTCGTTTCATTGGCGCTGGCATTTAAGACCCACCCACCAAGCATATTTTGCAATAACACGGCGCTTCCTCTTTAACCATTTGGCCTATTGACCGGCGATTACCGTTTACAACATTGAGTTACATGTAACTCTCCTGACAACTTGTGGAGACAGTCAAAACAGTGAAACTTGCCCGTTACAGTTAATGAGCGGCTAAACCACATTGGTAGAGGAATAATGTGTCCCGGTTCCAGGGACGTCACCGCATAGAAAATCCAATATAGCTGCCAACGCAATACCATATATGGACATGTGTATGTGACGTCAGAACTCAGTAGCTCTACTCTCATTGGTCCTAAAGATTTGTTTAAGTGTTTTGCATGTAGCTTGCAACACAGACGTCAAGGCATCATGGATGAGATCAAAGGATCATCAGCAATGGGTACAGATAGATGGCTAGATATATAGCTAGTTAGTTTGCAACAACAACAAACAAAAAAATATTTTTTTAAATAAAAAAGCAAATCTGAATGCCATGCACAGGAGTTCTATTCACAAAACGATCAGCTGGCGATAGTTTAGTTTATTAGCTAGCTACAAATAGTTAGATGGGTGATGCATGTTTAGGGGAAAGAGGGTTAGAAGTGGTTTTATATTACATTGATCTGCACATATTCCTAGGTACCTGCCTGTACCTATAGTGCAGAGATGAGCAGTGTCTTGTAAGTCAAGATCAGAGCTACAGCAAATTTGTTTTGAGACCTAGCTAGGTAGCTAGTGTAACAGATGTAAATCGTACTCTCCTTGCGTTGTGTTTTGTCCAAATAAATCACATCAGCCAGTGGTCCCAGTTGAGCATAATTTATTTCTGTTGCTGTTGTTAAATAGGAAACAGCACGTTAGTTGTGCAGGGCTTTTTTTTAAAGACTTATTGTATTTAATATTTAATTTTCCAAGAGCAATGTACAATTTGCAACTTATTGAAAACAAGGAAATAGTTGTGCAGGGTTTAACTGTATTGATGGCTGTCGATGACAAAATCCCTTGCATCACATTTTCATACTGGGAAGACCTGACGTTCGCGATCTCCCCCTATCTGCAAGCGGGGCCAATCACAACACGTCTTATTGTCATCAGAGTTGAACCAACCAATAAGAATGCTTGAACACTAAATACACCTTTCTTTGGAGGCAAGTGGAAACATAACCAACCCTGTTACACTAGCAAAAAAAACAGTGTGTACCAATACCAATTTAAAAAACAAAAACAACACACCACAACCAGACATTTCCTTAATCCCACCTGGTCTATCAGAGACCAAGATGGAGCTACAAGCATATTGTTTACATCTTTCCAATACTTCCAGATCTACACAATATGTTTCTAAGGGCTACTGGTTTATTTGTGTTTCAGAGATTAGTGGACTCTCAGTCCAGGCCCAGATCAACACTGGCATTTATGTGGTCTAACGGCCAACACTACAATAACAAGAGACTATCTGTGCTGTTAAGTATAGTAGGCCTGCCTATACTAGGGTTAGTAGGGATCAGGCTTTCCTGACCTGTCACGGGGTGTGCAGGAATATGTCCCAGCCAACACTATGAGGGCTAATACACTGGATGGAGGGTTTGTAAGTGTTGGGCTTGACCCCCACTGCTTACCGCACAGCTCCAGATGGTGTCTAATGTCCTGTTGCAGGTAGGCATGCTATATAATTACTCTACAACATAGCTACAGGTATAAGATCAGGTATGCCATCCAATTGCAGTCGATGTACTCATAATGTACAGGAGAACTATCGCTTTATGGTGAGAATAGCCGTGTTGCAAGCACAGCTTCAGATGCAATCGTTAGGCAAAGGCAATTTAAGTGTAGGAAAGGATGAAACAGCGTCTGTGCTACCAGTAAGTACAGGTAGTAGTATAAATCCCTCCGCACAGTCCCTGCAGCCAGACAATTTTCTCAAGGCTTCTGGAAAGAAATACTGTCGGCATGCTCAACCGGTGTCGCTCATTCAGCCGACAGAAACTTTAAATCGGT
The DNA here is from genome assembly GCF_057628025.1 of Oncorhynchus mykiss. Lineage (NCBI taxonomy): Eukaryota > Metazoa > Chordata > Actinopteri > Salmoniformes > Salmonidae > Oncorhynchus > Oncorhynchus mykiss. The sequence goes on from NC_143026.1 coordinate 49,153,847, forward strand.
TCTCCCCATTAAGCAACGAGTCGGAGTCAGAGGCCAAGCCTTTTCAGGTCTCTCCTCCACCCGTTACGGGGTTTGAGCCACCAAAGCCTCCCACCATTAGCACTGACAAATTGAAAACCCTAATCATTGGCGACTCCATTACCCGCATGTTAGACTTGAAAATAATCATCCAGCGATCATACACTGTTTAAAAGGGGACAAGGCTACCAAAGTAAAGGCTAATCTGAAGATGGTGCTGGCTAAGGCTAAAACTGGCGAGTGTAGAGAGTATAGGGATACTGTTATCCACTTCGGCACCAAAGATGTTAGGATGAAGGTCACCAAGAGCAACATAGCTTCAGTGTGTAAATTAGCTAGAAAGATGTGTCGGCATCGAGTAATTTTCTCTGGGCCCCTCCCAGTTAGGGGGAGTGATGAGCTCTACAGCAGTCTCACAACTCAATCCCTGGTTGAAAACTGTTTTCTGCCCCTCCCTAAAGATAGAATTTGTAGATAATTTGCCCTCTTTCTGGGACTAACCCACGAACAGCATCTAAATTTAACCTTGCGTAATACCCTAGATGCAGTCAAAAACATTTTTTACAAGAAATTTGCTCCCTTGTATACAGAAATACCCGAGCCCTGAAGCAAGCTTCTAGAAAATTGTAATGGAAATGGTGCTCCACCAAACTGGATGTCTTCCAACTAGCTTGGAAAGACAGTACCATGCAATATCGAAGAGCACTAACTGCTGCTAGATCATCCTATTTTTTTTTCAACCTAATTGAGGAGAACAAGTACAATCCCCCCCAAAATTGATATTGTCACAATGCTAACTAAAAAGCAGCATTCAACAAAAAAGGATGGCTTTCACTTCAGCAGTGATTAATTCATGAAAAATCATGTTCATTAGAAAGCAAATTACAGACTCCTCTTTGAACCTGCGTATTTCTCCAAAGCTCAGTTATCCTGAGTCTGCACAGAACTGCCAGGACCTAGGATCAATGGAGATAGTCAAGTTGTTTAATCCTGTATGTATCTCTTGACACATTCATGAAAATAGTCATGGCCTCTAAACCCTCAAGCTTGGGGTGGCAGGTAGACTAGTGGTTAGAGCGTTGGGCTAGTAACCGAAAGGTTGCTGAATCAAATCCCTGAGCCTACAAGGTAAAATAAATCTGTTGTTCTACCCCTGAACATGGCAGTTATGTTCCCCGGAAGGCCGTCATTGTAAATAAGATGTTGTTCTTAACTGACTTGCCTAGTTATATAAAGGTTAAAAAGCTGCATACTTCCAACAAAAAAAATATAAAAATGATCTGCCTGTATCAAATCTCATACAAGCCAAGGTTCGTGCAAAGCTACTTTACTTTAAAGCCAAGGTAACTTCTGACTTGCCCTGCGGGTACTAAGTGGTCATCATCCAACCCTGCCAATAATAAGTAGGCCTAGTCTGCTAACCAATTAATCAATCAAATGTATATATAAATACTTTTTTACATGAGCAGATGTCACGAAGTCCAATACAGAAACCCAGCCTAAAACCCCAAACAGCAAGCAATGCAAATGTAGAAGAAAGGTGGCACCCTAAAAACTCCCAAAAAAAGGCAGGAACCTAGGAAGAAACCTAGAGAGGAACCAGTCCTCTTCTGGCTGTGCCGGGTGGAGATTCTAAGAGTGCATTGCCATTAAGGCCAGATTGTTCTTCAAGATGTTCAAACGTTCATAGATGACCAACAGGGTCAAATACTAATCACAGTGGTTGTAGAGGGTGCAACAGGTCAGTACCTCAGGAGTAAATGTCAGTTGGCTTTTCATAGCCGAACATTCAGAGGTCGAGACAGCCGGTGCGGTAGAGAGAGAGAGTAGGAGAGTCGAAAACAGCAGGTTCGGGACAAGGTAGCACAGTGAAACAGGTCAGGGTTCCATAGCCGCAGGCAGAACAGTTGAAACTGGAGCAGCATAACGACCAGGTGCAATGGGGGCAGCCAGGAGTCATCAGGCCAGGTAGTCCTTAGGCACGATCCTAGGGCTCAAGTCCTCCGGGAGGGGAGGGAACGGGAGAGAGAGAGAATTAGAGGGAGCATACTTAAATTCACACAGGACACCGGATAAGATAGGAGAATTACACCAGATAACAGACTGATCCTAGCCCCCCGGCACATAGACTATTGCAGCATAGATACTAGGCTGAGACAGGGGTGGGTCGGGGGACACTGTGTCCCCGTCCGACAATACCCCCGGACAGGGCCAACCAGGCAGGATATAACCCCACCCACTTTGCCAAAGCACAGCCCCCACACCACTAGAGGGTAATATCAACAGACCACCAACTTACTACCCTGAGACAAGGCTGAGTATAGCTCATGGAGATCTGCTCCACCATCGCTTCATATTTGTCGCCAAATCCACTGGCTCCAGGTCATCTATAAGTCTTTGCTAGGTAAAGCCCCGCCTTATCTCAGCTCACTGGTCACCATAGGTGCGCCCACCTGTAGCACGCACTCCAGGAGGTATATTTCACTGGTCACCCCTAAAGCCAATTCCTCCTTTGGCTGCCTCTCCTTCCAGTTCTCTGCTGCCAATTACTGGAACGAATTGCAAAAATCACTGAAGCTGGAGACTCATATCTCCCTCACTAGCCTTACGGTCAGATGCTGAGCAGTTGCCATACCAGGCGGTGATGCAACCAGGATGCTCTCAAAGGTGCAGCTGTAGAACTTTTTGAGGATCTGGGGACCCATGCCATGTCTCCTGAGGGGGAAATGGTGTTGTCGTGCCCTCTTCATAACTGTCTTGCTGTGTTTGGACAATGATAGTTTGTTGGTAATGTGGACACCAAGGAACTTGAAACTCTCGACCTGCTCCACTTCATCCCCGTCGATGTTAATGACGGCCTAGGAACAGTGGGTTAACTGCCTTGTTCAGGGGTAGAACGACAGATTTTTACCTTGTCAGCTCAGGGATTCGATCTAGCAACCTTTCGGTTACTGGCACAACACTCTAACCACAAGGCTTCTATGGTGTTGAACTCTGAGCTGTAATCAATGAACAGCATTCTAACATAGGTGTTACTTTTGTCCAGATGGGAAAGGGCAGTGTGGAGTGTGATTGAGACTGCATCAACTGTGGATCTGTTGGGGCGGTATGTGAATTGGAGTGGGTCTAGTGTTTCCGGCATGATGGTGTTGATGTGAGCCATGACCAGCATTCAAGGCACTTCATGGCTACCGATGTGAGTGCTACAGGTCGGTGATCATTTAGGCAGGTTACCTTCATTTTCTTGGGCACAGAGACTATGGGGGTTTGAAACATGTAGGTATTACAGACTCGGTCAGGGAGAGGTTGAAAATGTCAGTGCAGACACTTGCCAGTTGGTTCGCGCATGCTTTGAGTACACGTCTTGGTAGTCCGTCTGGCCTGTGGCCTTGTGAATGTTGTCCTGTTTAAAGGTCTTTCTCACATTGGCTAGGGAGAGCGTGATCAAACAGTCATCCGGAACAGCTGGTGCTCTCATGCATGCTTCAGTGTTGCTTGCCTCAAAACGAGCATAAAAGGCATTTAGCTCGTCTGATAGGCTCGCGTCACCGGGCAGCTCGCGGCTGGGTTTCCTTTTGTAGTCTCCAATATTTTAAAAACCCTGTCACATCCGACGAGTGTCAGAGCCGGTGTAGTATAAAGGGATTTCTTATAAGCGTCCAGATTAGTGTCCCGCTCATTGAAAGCGGCAGCTCTAGTCTTCAGCTCAGTGCGGATGTTGCCTGTAATCCATGGCTTCTGGTTGGGAAATGTACATACGGTCCCTGTGGGGATTACGTCTTCGATGCAGTTATTGATGAAGCCGGTATACTCCTCAATGCCATTGGATGAATCCCGGAACATATTCCAGTCTGTGCTGGAAAAACAGTCTTGTAGCGTAGCATCCGTCATCTGACCACTTCCGTATTGAGTGAGTCACTGCTACTTTCTGCTTCAGTTTTTGCTTTTAAGCAGGAATCAGGAGGATAGAATTATGGTCAGATTTGCCAAATGGAGGGCAAGGGAGAGCTTTGTATGCGTCTCTGTGTGTGGAGTAAAGGTGGTCTAGTTTTTTTCCCTCTGGTTGCACATGTTACATGCTGGTAAAAATGACCTAAAACAGATTTAAGTTTGCCTGCATTAAAGTCCCCGGCCACTAGGAGTGCTGCTTCTGGATGAGCATGTTCTTGTTTGCTTATGGCCTTATACAGCTTGTTGAGTGTGGTCTTAGTGCCAGCATCAGTTTGTGGTGGTAAATAGACAGCTACGAATCTCTTGGTAGATAGTGTGGTCTACCGCTTATCATGAGGTATTCTACCTCAGGCGAGCAATACCTCAAGACTTCCTTAATACTAGACATCGTGCACCAGCAGTTATTGACAAATAGACACACACCCCCGCCCCTTGTCTTACCAGACATAGCTGCTCTGTCCTGCCGATGCACGATCTAAGCTTGATGCCCTCAATCTCACACAAATTATCAATGAACCCACCAGATACAATCCCAAATCCATAAACACAGGCACCCTCATAAATAAAAAATGATCCATGTCGTCGTTCAGTTACGTCTCAGTGAAACATAAGATATTACCGTTTTTAATGTCCCATTGGTAGGATAGTCTTTTTAAATGTTTTATATATTTTATTTTAAAATATTTTATTTTGTAATTTAGTACAAAACTAAAGCACACAAGAAAAAAAAGGGGAAAAAACACAGCTGCCAGACATGAAATTAAGTATTGCTTAGGCAAGACATGGGAGAAGAATAGAGAAAGAATGAGGTACAATAACAGTAAGTGTTCCTAGTCAGTTTTCACAGTCAATCCTTGTCCAGATGGTCCAGAAACAGACCCCAAACCTTGAGAAATCTGCTGGAGGCGTTGGTCCTAAAAAAATGTTTTACAAGTTAATGGTGTTAATCATTTCTGCTAGCCATCTACTGAAGCAAGTGGGGTGGGTGTCACAGCCGTCATTGAAGGAAGACCAAAGCGCAGCGTGGTGAGCGTACATTATCCTTTATTTTGGAATGAGCAGAAACAATACAAAACCACCATGACGCTTACGAGGGCTAAGTGCCACAAACACACATCAACTACCCACACTGAAGGAGGGAAAAAAGGGCTACCTTAGTATGATTCCCAATCAGAGACAACGATAGACAGCTGTCCCTGATTGAGAACCATACCCGGCCAAAACATAGAAACATAAAAATAAAGAAACATAGAAAACAAAACATAGAATGCCCACCCAAATCACACCCTGACCAAACCAAAAAGAGACTCTCTAAGGTCAGGGCATGGCAGTTACTCTCTTCTTTGGAGGGCATTCAACAATTACCAAATCAATGTTCAAGTTTGCATACAACTTTTATTGAGTAAATTAAACATAAATTAGTAAAACAAATTGTATCACATTTCAGTCCTGTGTAACTTGACATATTTTGTTACGTAACTCAAATAATTTGTGGAAACCAGCTGCGCATCAACATTTTAAGTAAAAAACGACTCTTAAAATTCAAGTTCTTTCTGTCAGTCAACTATTCTAAAGCAAGTTAGCAATTGCAACCATTTTTTCTTAAAAAATAAAAGGACATTTTATTTAAAACACTGCATCTTCAGAACCACAAATCTCTAATTACATGAATGCACAAAACATGATTAATCTATTTTAGCCTCCATCAATAGATGAATGACAATTCTGTACAGTATGACTCATTTGAACATATGCTATAACTTTTAAAAGGCCCAGATAACAAAACCCCATCTTTCAATCAATTCAATACTGTGTAACATTGCAACATTCCCTATCAACAATTGAACTATTAAAACATAAGCACAGTATAATGACCCTTCCCCAATTAACACTTTCAACTGATGTGGTAGCTTCCATTCAATTAAAAGCTGTGCTGAAGGATATAAAATCAAAATAATGAGGTAGTGATGTGCCGACATCCATTTCACAGTCTAACAATTTGACTACATTTAACTGTTTAAGATGAAGATTAATGTTGACAATTTAAAAATGTTCATCCACGACAATTTTCACTCCATTATGTTTACAAAACAAAGTTAAACTTGCAGATTATAAAATGTACTTATGCACGCAATGCTTCGGTCCTAAATATTAATTCCTGTCTAAGGTGTAGGGCCGAATCATTAAACAGACAAATAAACGTTCTAAATGCAAGTATAAATATGTGCGAACGTTGTTTCTCCAACTTTCTTATATGTACCGGTCCAAAACACTACCCAGGTATGCAAAAGACCTCTCCTTACAACTCCATGAAGATTCCCTATCTATTTTCATCCTCTGGGACCTCAGACATTTTGATGATGAAGTCAGCAATGTGAGATTTGTGGTCAATGCCTCTAAAGCTTCCTATATTTAGGATTTAGGCTGAGGCCAACAACTTCATCGCTGATTTGTAAGGTAACTTCACAATGCCAATGTTCAGTTATCCCAAATATTAACACTTTTAATTAAACTCTACACAAACTGAAGTCAAGTTACTCTTGTATCTCTGTACATGTTAAGACTCAATAGATTAAAGGCCAATAGTTTTGCATGACTTTCTCATTTTTGTGACTGGTTTGACTAAAGGCACAGATCAAATCAAATGCATGGAGACATTTTAGATGGTATTTGCCTACAAAATATTTAGTTGTCTTTAGTTGTTGTTTTTTTATCCCTAATCTATTTTCCTTATAGGAGAACATACATAACTATTTACAATTGTTTAGCGCCATACATTTTTGCATTGGTTTTTCAAAGCAAGGACCTGGCTTCATTCTGTCTCCATCCAAGTTTAACAACACTTTTTGTATGAACCCAAACATGTTCTTCATGCAATTTGTGTATCCATGTTGGAGTGAGTACTGTACATTAGCCCATATAAACATACAAGTGCATCAGGCCAGCACCGGAAATCCTTCATAACCACCTTTTCCTGAAGGACCACGTAGACTCTTCCTAGATGGAATGGCACAGCAGCTACATCTCCATTGTAATCAATGACTGAGATGATAGCTGCTGGTCTCTTGATGGCTGCAGGGTCTTGGGATGTTCTCTCCTGAGAAAGAACATGAAAATATAATTATCATGTCACAATAAACTCTTATGAAGACACACAAGTAGTTTCTCCCCTCCTTTATTTTGGGTTAAAGAATATTTGAACAACACAAACACAACCCACCGTGCATGTTATGAACACTCCAGAGTCATCCTCTTGAGTGTTGCTGGAAGACATCTGAGGACAACTGCTCGATTGGTGTTCACATCACATGGTTGCTACAGAGAAACATTACAACATGAACTATATATCTGTGTAAGGGTATCACTGATATTAAAATGTAACATTTCAATCAATTAATTAGCTTTACATTTTGCTTACTGATTTCATTTATATACCTGGCTGTACAAATTCAGAATGGCAGCTATCTTCTGTCCATTTCTTCCAGTCTTTCCCTGCTTCTCTCTGGATAGGGCTAGCAAGCATTCTGTGAGTTGGTCCAACATGGAATAAAACGAATCCCGGAGTTGCTGGTTTGTGATGCGATGGCACTCTGCACATACCTAAAACAAAGTACAAAGGCAGTTGAAAACTGCTTTACGTCCCCCATCCCCCACCCACATACTTGTTCCTTCAGGAAAAGTGCCGGCCATCTGTCTTGGATACGCTCTATGTTGGGGGTTAAGGTAACAATCTCTTTACGTCTCAATGCAAAGGTCCTACACATGCTGCTGTTGACCAATGATAAGTCAAACTTGTCTTGGACCGTTTCCTTCAACCCCTCCACAAGGACAATCTTCAACCTCTCTAGACTTTCTTCAGTTTCACCGCTTTATCTTTGAATGTGGCGAGTCACCATCTGGGCTACTTTTACTTCTCTTGCCACTGTTAACTTTCACTTCTGCACACACTGACTTGCTGAGTTTGCATCTGTTTGAACATCAAGCTGTCTCTCCTTCCATCACAGCCACTTTTGGAGCCAGACTATTTCAGGCATCAATGTTTCTGAACTAACGCTTCAGCAACACTTTTAATCTCATTGCTGCAAGGGTACGCCTTGTATTCATATATGCCTTCAAAAATCGTACGTTTTTGCTCTTTGTTTAAAGTAAGGCATTTCCCATGCAGCTATTTAGCTTCATTGCCTTCCCTGAGAGCAAATTCTAAATCATGTGGAAAGTTGGGCACCACAAACACGTCTGGCCATGCACTTTCCCTTTGGGGTGTTAGGCAGCTGTAGGTCTCTCCACTGTCACTTGTCCATGCAGAGCTGGAAGTTGAGCTACAGTCCAAGTGTATTACTCTGATCAATTTGACAGTTTCCATGTTTTGTAGTTCATGAATACTGCTCAGATTGCATAGCTGGCCACCAAAATCAGGACACTATGGAATTTCACATTTTTCATGCAGTAAAGTAGTTTGTTAAGGGACAGAATCTGGACGACAGGGGAGTGTCACCCATTCAATGCCTCCGTCTCCTAAGTGGACTCTCAGTTCAGACTCAAGAGTTCAGACTTGTCAGCCTTATCGCTGTAGGACAGGGGAACAAAGATGACTTTTCTACCTGCTCAAAAGTATGAAGTGCTTAGTAGTAAGGACAAGTTGTCCATTCAGTCTGTATGCAGTTAGAGGCACGAAGTCATGGAGATCTGATGGTGTTGTTACAACATATGACTCTTCTGTTGTCACCTCATAGGAGCTTCAGGTGCTCTATATTCCAAGACTGGCAGCTTTTGCATATTTTGATTGTTGACGAGTATGATGTTTCCAATTTGTTTGAATTGGGGCAAACCACCATGTAGTCCAGTGCACACAAACATGCATCTGACAAAATGTGTGCTGTCTACAACAACATGTGAAGTGCTGTACACCAAGGTGCTGTCAGTAATTTCCTGTATATAATCCTGTGCTACAGTCGGAAGAGTGTTCAAAAATATGTTCTTTACAGTGAATGTCTCAACGGCAGGCTTAAAAAAGTTTGGCTATGCCAAATGTTATGCCATCATTCTCTGATGTCTTTGAACTAGGGTTTGTTTAGGTTCTTGAAGTTTTGTGCATCATATACAATATTTTTAAAATACTTTATGCTTTCCTTCAAATCTGATGGTCCAGAAATGTACAAGTGGACCAAAACACCATATCAATTGTGGATAGTGTTCAATGAAGTGATGCATTGGACGCAGTTGGAAATTTGGAAATACAGTGCCTTGCGAAAGTATTCGGCCCCCTTGAACTTTGCGACCACATTTCAGGCTTAAAACATAAAGATATAAAACTGTATTTTTTTGTGAAGAATCAACAACAAGTGGGACACAATCATGAAGTGGAACGACATTTATTGGATATTTCAAACTTTTTTAACAGATCAAAAACTGAAAAATTGGGCGTGCAAAATTATTCAGCCCCTTTACTTTCAGTGCAGCAAACTCTCTCCAGAAGTTCAGTGAGGATCTCTGAATGATCCAATGTTGACCTAAATGACTAATGATGATAAATACAATCCACCTGTGTGTAATCAAGTCTCCGTATAAATGCACCTGCACTGTGATAGTCTCAGAGGTCCGTTAAAAGCGCAGAGAGCATCATGAAGAACAAGGAACACACCAGGCAGGTCCGAGATACTGTTGTGAAGAAGTTTAAAGCCGGATTTGGATACAAAAAGATTTCCCAAGCTTTAAACATCCCAAGGAGCACTGTGCAAGCGGTAATATTGAAATGGAAGGAGTATCAGACCACTGCAAATCTACCAAGACCTGGCCGTCCCTCTAAACTTTCAGCTCATACAAGGAGAAGACTGATCAGAGATGCAGCCAAGAGGCCCATGATCACTCTGGATGAACTGCAGAGATCTACAGCTGAGGTGGGAGACTCTGTCCATAGGACAACAATCAGTCGTATATTGCACAAATCTGGCCTTTATGGAAGAGTGGCAAGAAGAAAGCCATTTCTTAAAGATATCCATAAAAAGTGTCATTTAAAGTTTGCCACAAGCCACCTGGGAGACACACCAAACATGTGGAAGAAGGTGCTCTGGTCAGATGAAACCAAAATTGAACTTTTTGGCAACAATGCAAAACGTTATGTTTGGCGTAAAAGCAACACAGCTGATCACACTGAACACACCATCCCCACTGTCAAACATGGTGGTGGCAGCATCATGGTTTGGGCCTGCTTTTCTTCAGCAGGGACAGGGAAGATGGTTAAAATTGATGGGAAGATGGATGGAGCCAAATACAGGACCATTCTGGAAGAAAACCTGATGGAGTCTGCAAAAGACCTGAGACTGGGACGGAGATTTGTCTTCCAACAAGACAATGATCCAAAACATAAAGCAAAATCTACAGTGGAATGGTTCAAAAATAAACATATCCAGGTGTTAGAATGGCCAAGTCAAAGTCCAGACCTGAATCCAATCGAGAATCTGTGGAAAGAACTGAAAACTGCTGTTCACAAATGCTCTCCATCCAACCTCACTGAGCTCGAGCTGTTTTGCAAGGAGGAATGGGAAAAAATTTTAGTCTCTCGATGTGCAAAACTGATAGAGACATACCCCAAGCGACTTACAGTTGTAATCGCAGCAAAAGGTGGCGCTACAAAGTATTAACTTAAAGGGGCTGAATAATTTTGCACGCCCAATTTTTCAGTTTTTGATTTGTTAAAAAAGTTTGAAATATCCAATAAATGTTGTTCCACTTCATGATTGTGTCCCACTTGTTGTTGATTCTTCACAAAAAAATACAGTTTTATATCTTTATGTTTGAAGCCTGAAATGTGGCAAAAGGTCGCAAAGTTCAAGGGGGCCGAATACTTTCGCAAGGCACTGTATGTCTATGTCCTGGGAAATGTTCTTGTTACTTACAAACTCATGCTAATCACATTAGCCTACGTTATCTCAACCATCCCGCGGGGGACCTACCGATCCTGTAGAGGTTTTAACAAGTGACACAAACACACACATACATACACATACACCTGGATTGTGTTGTAGTAGGGTAGTGCCTGGAGGGTACACACTTAATCTATTGTGAAATTGTATTATAATGTATATGTATATGCCTTAATGTTTGCTGGACTCCATCCAGGAAGAATAGCTGTTGCCTTGGCAGGAACTAATGGGGATCCATAATAAATACAAATACATCAATAAGGGATCATAGCTTTCACCTGGATTCACCTGATCAGTCTATGTCATGGAAAGAGCAGGTGTTCATAATGTTTTGTACACTTAGTGTATATCAATCAAGTAACTTCTCAAACACAAATCTAAGGGCAGTGTGATCCACCATCTCCTCCTCTGACAGGTCCTGAGAGGTGGTGAGGACCTGGGCTTTAAGCCCCCCTCCCCGTCTTCTTCTTTTCCCCCAGAAGCAGACTAAAGCTGAAAACACAAAGTATGTTATGGTCATTGTTTCTGTACAATTTCAAAGGAAAGTCAAACAAGTCTCCTTGTCTGCCAGTCTGCCTCCACAAACAAAATATCAACAGACATGATTGTGACATACAATATCTTCACTCATATCAAGGTATTTGCATTATCCACAGGTCTGACAAATGTATCATCAGTCCTGTACCCACTTGTTGGATTTTTCCAAGAACATAATTTTTTTTGCCCTTACCGAAAAGGTTTGGGTACAGCTTGGACACATATTTTGTTGTTGTTGATCCCGGCAATTCTGAAATTGAGGGCAAGGTGCAGCTTTATAATCTGTCAATATGAGCACAAAAGGCTAATTGTTTAATGTCATACTCATAGCATCATGTCATATTATGTGAATTATAATTCCATAATGAGGTAGTAAGTAGAGGGTTATTTTAGATATTAAATTGTCCACATCAAGAACAAGATCAATAAACTGATTAAGAAGGCCGATTCAGTTATTGGAGTTACTTATTGGCTTGACACCAGACTCTCTGAAGGTCATGACAGAGCAGAGAACCAGACAAAAACTGCATATCTGTATAGTTCTTCAAAAGACCCTAGGAGTACTTCTAGCTATCGGCTTGTAATGCCAAAGTGCTCAACAGAAAGAGTTAGGAGGTCGTTTTACCTTTTATTTTATTTTACCTTTATTTAACTAGGCAAGTCAGTTAAGAACAAATTCTTATTTTCAATGACGGCCTAGGAACAGTGGGTTAACTGCCTGTTCAGGGGCAGAACGACAGATTTGTACCTTGTCAGCTCAGGGGTTTGAACTTGCAACCTTCCGGTTACTAGTCCAACGCTACCACTAGGCTACCCTGCCGCCCCTTACCTAATGCAATACCTTTTCTAATTTATTTAAATGACCCTTACTTTGAGGGGTACCCTACTTAGACTGGGTCCCTCCATGATTGTAAAATGTTGAAGGCCTATATTTGATTGTATAGTTGCTATATATTCATAGTAAGATATTATTATTAGGCTCCGACTTCTGCCCTACAAAGGCAAAATAAAAGGCATTTTTTGGACTTTATTATTTTTCTGTCTATACTGTAATTTCTGATAATCCATGATATATTCGGATCAACTGGCTTGTTCTTGTGTCAGGAAACCATTACAACAGATCAAAGATGTTTTACCAAATTCATAGTTACTGCGTTTTGCCTTTGTAGGGCAGTCTTGCCAAAGTCATATAGTGTTATTGGTTCCACTATTGCCTGCCGGGTCACATCCCTGTTGCCCTATAGACTTGGACAGTAAAACCTTCCCAGTCTAGTCCACTGATGCTGCCACTGATGCTGTCCCAGCGCAAACTTAGAACGACTGTTGTAGCCTATGTTTGACCTAGTCGTCAATAAAAACAGTGAGCTGTGGGGCAATGAACAATCTACACTCTCAAAAATAAGGATTTTATCTGATCTTAAAATGGTTCGATCTGGAACCTTTTTTTTAATGAGGGTTCCCCTACAGGCATTTGGGCACTCTGAGTGTACTGTGAAAAATATCTCAATATGCTGTCAACAATGTTTCACTGAGCAACTACAAAGGCCCAATTGATTTTCTCTCTTTTTTCTCTCTGATCATTTTAATGGTTGTGCAGGTGGGACATACCAATATTTTTTCTATTGGACACATGCAGGCCAATAAATAAACTAGCTACATTATCACAGATCAAATTAAAACGTAAAATACAATTGTTTCTTCTATTATTATACATTGTATGCAAAGTAATATATAAAGAGTAATTGTCTTTTTCTTAAGTTTGTTTGCGGAGTTCAACATTATTAAGTTGATTAATTATATTACAAATGACAACATGGTCAGTTCCGGTACTACGGAATCATGGGAGATTGAGTTTCACAGTCTGTCACTCACAGCCTGCCATTTAAGTCATGAGTCTGAAATAAATAAATAATTTGCAAAAAAGTATATCCATGTGTTTGCACGATTGATATTATTGATTGTCTTTTTACATAAATGATAACAACAGTAACAACAGATTTTTAAACAGCTAGCTAAAAGGCCTACACGCTTCTGGGAACCAACCAGCTAATGTTAACGAGTGGCGTAGCGGTCTAAGGCACTGCATCTCAGTGCTAGATGTGTCACTACAGACCTGGTTCGATTCCAGGCTGTATAACAACCAGCTGTGATTGGGAGTCCCATAGGGTGGCGCATAATTGGCCCAGCGTCATCCAGGTTAGGGCTTGGCCGGGGTAAGCCATCATTATAAATAAGAATTTGTTCTTAACTGACTTGCCTAGTTAAATAAATACATCAACAATGATGTCCAGAGCGATTAAAGATCACTTCCAGTACACAAGATGATAAAGCAATACACATAACTGACTAAAATAAAAGAAAAGTCTAGAATTATTCGGGCCGAAATACAGAAAATACTAGATTATTGGTCATTTCTTAACTTACCTCGCTTTCACTGTAAAATAGCTAGCTACATCCAAATAAGCTGTTATTTTTATTTGTACTAATAGCACAAACTCGGGGAGCATCGAGTAAAGTGGTTTAGAAGGGGTGTGGCATTGACAGAGTTCGATGCGCCATGAGTTTGTGATATTAACACATAAAAACATTGTGCTTATTTGTACATATGGTACATAATTAATGAGAGACTGGGTTGTCAAAAGTTGAAATTCCTAGTTGGATGACCGTTCAAATAGATTTTCCCAGTCAGAGCTAATTGTTTTCCAAATTCCCAATTAGAAAAACTGTCTAGCAACCCTTTTAACTGTATAAATTAGCTTGATAAGGTTCTATTTACTTTACTTTTCCATTTAGAATAAAGCAGACTCGGTGGCTTCTGTCTAGCCACTATCTGAAAAGCATATCAAGGTAATTACACCATTAGCTACAACATGTGCATTTGATTATGTTGCCCAGTCTGCCAGTACATCTTTCAGTCTCCAAAGGCCTCATACTCTCTGAGATAAAAACATATATATACAGTTGAAGTCGGAAGTTTACATAGACTTAGTTTGGAGTGATTAAAACTAGTTTTTCAAACACTCTACACATTTCTTGTTAACAAACTATAGTTTTGGCAAGTTGGTTAGGACATCTATTTTGTGCATGTTTACAGGTAGATTATTTCACTTATATCACTGTATCACAATTCCAGTGGGTCAGAAGTTTACTTACAGTAAGTTGACTGTACCTTTAAACAGCTTGGAAAATTCCAGAAAATTATGTCATGGCTTTAGAAGCTTCTGATAGGCTAATTGACATCATTTGAGTCAATTAGACATCATTTGAGTCAATTATAGGTATAGGAAAAAGAAAACCACACACTGCTCTTGATAGTATCACTGATCTTTAATAAGCTTAGGTATCGGCCTCACGGCTTCCTGAGCTTTTGTGAGTTAAAAAGAAAAAATTTGCACCCTTATGTAGACCTAGCCCCACCCACATCCGTTCCACGCATCGAAAGGGGTTGGAGGCGAAGGAAAAACGAAGAAGTGCTACCAAATATAACAATATGCATTTCATAAATATTCAAATAAAGTGTGTAAATAAAACGTATTAAACACGTCTGTATAACCCCAATGAGGACATTTTTCATTAATCATTGGGTACATGTAACGAAAAACATAATCTTAAATAGGGATATAATTCATGTTCAAATTCACAACATAACATACATAGGCATTTCATCATTAAGTCCTTTGGGAAATAATGTCTGGAGGGTGAAAATCCCAAAATATTATCTTTTACTCAGAGTATTATTAATATCACCTCGCCTGTCGGATATCTTAACTTTCTCTATGCCACAAAATCTAAAGATAGAAATGTCATTTCTAAAGGTAGAAATGTCATGCGTCATTGAAATGTACTGCGACTGGATAATCCCTGTCGTTTCTCCTGATTGAACTTGTATGTTCACTAGTTCTCTGTTTGAGAGGACGAGAGGTTTTACCGACAGAGCACAGCCCACATGGACATTTAATAATGTAAATAACATGGGTGGTGGAACACGTAATAATGTCATTTATTTGGAAACGTTTGCCTGTATGTGGGTGGCAGAAATATTCAAACGCCTGAAGGTACCACGTTCATCTGTACAATCAACAGTACACAAGAATAAACACCATGGGACCACGCAACCACCATACTGCTCAGGAAGGAGACGCTTTCTGTCTCCTAGAGATAAACGTACTTTGGTGCGAAAAGTGCAAATCAATCCCAGAACAACAGCAAAGGACCTTGTGAAGATAGTGGAGGAAACGGGTACAGAAGTATCTATATCCACAGTACAACAAGTCCTATATTGACATAACCTGAAAGGCCGCTCAGCAAGGAAGAAGCACCTGCTCCAAAACCGCCACAAAAAAGCCAGACTACGGTTTGCAACTGCACATGGGGACAATTTTTTGGGGGAGAAATGTCCTCTGGTCTGATGAAACAAAATAGAACTGTTTGGCCATAATGGCCATCGTTATGTTTGGAGGAAAAAGGGTGAGGCTTGCAAGCCGAAGAACACCATCTCAACCGTGAAGCACGGGGGTGGAAGCATCATGTTGTGGGGTTGCTTTGCCGCAGGAGGGACTGGTGCACTTCACAAAATAGATGGCATGAGGAACATGAGGAAAATTATGTGGATATATTGAAGCAACATCTCAAGACATCTGTCAGGAAGTTAAAGCTTGGTTGCAAATGGGTCTTCCAAATGAACAATGACCCCAAGGATACTTCCAAAGTTGTGGCAAAATGGCTTAAGGACAACAAAGTCAAGGTATTGGAGTGGCCATCACAAAGCCGACCTCAATCCTATAGAAAATGTGTGGGCAGATCTGAAAAAGTGTATGAGAGCAAGGAGGCCTTGCAAACCTCACTCAGTTACACCAGCTCTGTCAGGAGGAATGGGCCAAAATTCACCCAACTTATTGTGGGAAGCTTGTGGAAGGCTATCCGAAACGTTTGACCCAAGTTAAACTATTTAAAGGCAATGCTACCAAATACTAATTGAGTGTTTGTAAGCTTATGACCCACTGGGAATGTGATGAAAGAAATAAAAGCTGAAATAAATAATTATCTCTACTATTATTCTGACATTTCACATTCTTAAAATAAAGTGTGATCCTAACTGACCCAAGACAGGGAATTTTTACTTGGATTAAATGTCAGGAATTGTGAAAAACTGAGTTTAAATGTATTTGGCTAAGGTGTATGTAAACTTCTGACTTCAACTGTATACACAGTGCCTTGCGAAAGTATTCGGCCCCCTTCAACTTTGCGACCTTTTGCCACATTTCAGGCTTCAAACATAAAGATATAAAACTGACATTTATTGGATATTTAAAACTTTTTTAACAAATCAAAAACTGAAAAATTGGGCGTGCAAAATTATTCAGCCCCTTTACTTTCAGTGCAGCAAACTCTCTCCAGAAGTTCAGTGAGGATCTCTGAATGATCCAATGTTGACCTAAATGACTAATGATGATAAATACAATCCACCTGTGTGTAATCAAGTCTCCGTATAAATGCACCTGCACTGTGATAGTCTCAGAGGTCCGTTAAAAGCGCAGAGAGCATCATGAAGAACAAGGAACACACCAGGCAGGTCCGAGATACTGTTGTGAAGAAGTTTAAAGCCGGATTTGGATACAAAAAGATTTCCCAAGCTTTAAACATCCCAAGGAGCACTGTGCAAGCGATAATATTGAAATGGAAGGAGTATCAGACCACTGCAAATCTACCAAGACCTGGCCGTCCCTCTAAACTTTCAGCTCATACAAGGAGAAGACTGATCAGAGATGCAGCCAAGAGGTCCATGATCACTCTGGATGAACTGCAGAGATCTACAGCTGAGGTGGGAGACTCTGTCCATAGGACAACAATCAGTCGTATATTGCACAAATCTGGCCTTTATGGAAGAGTGGCAAGAAGAAAGCCATTTCTTAAAGATATCCATAAAAAGTGTCATTTAAAGTTTGCCACAAGCCACCTGGGAGACACACCAAACATGTGGAAGAAGGTGCTCTGGTCAGATGAAACCAAAATTGAACTTTTTGGCAACAATGCAAAACGTTATGTTTGGCGTAAAAGCAACACAGCTGAACACACCATCCCCACTGTCAAACATGGTGGTGGCAGCATCATGGTTTGGGCCTGCTTTTCTTCAGCAGGGACAGGGAAGATGGTTAAAATTGATGGGAAGATGGATGGAGCCAAATACAGGACCATTCTGGAAGAAAACCTGATGGAGTCTGCAAAAGACCTGAGACTGGGACGGAGATTTGTCTTCCAACAAGACAATGATCCAAAACATAAAGCAAAATCTACAATGGAATGGTTCAAACATATCCAGGTGTTAGAATGGCCAAGTCAAAGTCCAGATCTGAATCCAATTGAGAATCTGTGGAAAGAACTGAAAACTGCTGTTCACAAATGCTCTCCATCCAACCTCACTGAGCTTGAGCTGTTTTGCAAGGAGGAATGGGAAAAAATGTCAGTCTCTCGATGTGCAAAACTGATAAGAGACATACCCCAAGCGACTTACAGCTGTAATCGCAGCAAAAGGTGGCGCTACAAAGTATTAACTTAAGGGGGCTGAATAATTTTGCACGCCCAATTTTTCAGTTTTTGATTTGTTAAAAAAGTTTGAAATATCCAATAAATGTCGTTCCACTTCATGATTGTGTCCCACTTGTTGTTGATTTTTCACAAAAAAATACAGTTTTATATATTTATGTTTGAAGCCTGAAATGTGGCAAAAGGTCGCAAAGTTCAAGGGGGCCGAATACTTTCGCAAGGCACTGTATACATACAGTACCAGTCAAAAGTTTGGACACACCTACTCTTTCAAGGTATTTCTTTATTTTTACAATTTTCTACATTGTAGAATAATAGTGAAGACATCAAAACTATGAAATAACACATGTGGAATCATATAGTAACCAAATAGGGCTATCTTCTGTATACCTCCCCTACCTACAACACAACTGATTGGCTCAAACGCATTAAGAAGGAAATAAATTCCACAAATGAACAAGACACACCTGTTAATTGAAATGCATTCCAGGTGACTACCTCATGAAGATAGTTGAGAGAATGCCAAGAGTGTGCAAAGCTGTCATCAAGGCAAAGGGTAGCTACTTTGAAGAATATAAAATACATTTTGATTTGTTTAACACTCTTTTGGTTACTACATGGTTCCATATGTGGTATTTCATAGTTTTTATGTTTTCACTATTATTCTGCAAATGTAGAAAATAGTAAAAAAATAATAAAAACCCTTGAACGAGTAGTTGTTCTTAAACTTTTGACTGGTAGTGTATGTTATGCTCTTGTGAAGGCTGGTTGAATTCTGGCAAAGAGTATGTTCTTTTATCTCTGCATGTCTACAGATTCACCCTTCTCCCTGTTTTTGTTTGCTTGGAAATATTGATACTGGAGACTCTTATAAGAAGAAACTGTGTAACCTAGCATTTATAGAGGTTATGAAATGCATTGTCATTAATTGGAAGGCTGGTTATCCTCCCACAATGTCAGAAAGGATGGCAGAAATATCAAGTTATGTATCACTAGATTTGATTTATTACAAGATTGAAGGTATACTGTGCAACTTTCATAAGGTCTGGATGCCTCATATAGAATACTGTATGACATTGAAAACATGCCCATGTCAGGAGAGATACCTATATAGGAAAGCTGGACTGCTCAGTCCTGGCCCTGGGGGTCTGCCGTACTGTTGGTTGTCACTCTGGCCTTGGCCTAACACATCTGAAACCAATAATAAAAGTACAGTTCCCTCCATAATTATTGGGACAGCGAAGCATTTTTAATTCTTTGTTGGGATTTGAAGTCAAACAATTACTTGTTGTACATAGTCCCCCTATTTTAGGGAAGTAAAAGTATTCGGATAAATTCACTTGTATGTGTATTAAAGTAGTAAAAGGTTAGGTATTTGGGCCAACAATCATAGCACGCAATGACTACATCAAGCTTGTGACTACAAATTTGTTGGATGCATTTGATGTTTGTTTTGGTTTTGTTTCAGATTATTTTGCGCCCAATAGAAATGAATGGCAAATAATGTATTGTGTCATTTTGAGTCACTTTTATTGTAAATAACAATAGAATAAGTTTCTAAAAGCTTCTATATTAATGTGGATGCTACCATGATTACAGATTCTTCTGAATGAATCGTGAATAATGATGAATGACAAAGTTACAGACGCACAAATATCAGGCCCCCAAGAACATTACAATAACAGGGGAGGTTATTTATAAAACCCTTTTTACATCTGGGGTTGTCATTAAGTGCTTAAACTGCCTAGAAAGGCAAGAACCTAGGCCCTAGGGGAAAACCTAGAGGTGTGGCCATTCCTCTTCTGGCTGTTCCTGGTTGTGATTTAAGAATTAAGGCTATATTTTTCTTCAAGATGTTTAAAGTCTTAGAGATGACAGAGTTTGATTTTGAGCATGTCAACACACTTTACAGTTTTAGTACAACTTTATGTAGAAGTCACTAGGTTCATTTGACAATCTTTTCATAATAGACAACATAACAGTGGATTTCTGGTAGGAGTCATATTGATGGATTTTATTGTTGAACTTGTCATTGAATAGAATTACAATACAATACAGAGCCCAGCTGTTCCCATTCTAAACTGGTTTGTTTCCAGATTCTACAAGTAGATTATTGAGCCAAAAACTATTTTATTCTCATCCTCTGATGAGCCATGAGTTATAATAAGGAAATATAGATTTACTGGTAAATAAAAAAAAACTGTATAGTCTGTTTTTGTGTCTAAAAATAAGCTTACAACAGTAATTATAATGAGCCTTATTAACAAAACACAATTTTATTGTCATCATATGATAGCCAAACAGACATCATAATGAGTTATAGACTTAACATGTATTGGTAAAAAGTGACATAAAAAGTACTTTTATTTTAATTTAGGCTATAAGATAGATGTTTGCTATTTGTGTTTCATTAACACTCAACTGACACAGTGTGATTCTATTAAAATTAGATTGTGGCTTTCTAGCTTTCTCAGTCGTTTCACATGATAATTTAGTGGAAATCATCTTACCAATGTGGTACTCCACATGCCACATGTGTGGTACGCATTACCTTTGAATGGTGATTCAGAACCCCACATGTGTGATACGCGCGACCCTTTCAATCGTGATTTTAACTGAGACTAAGGGCGCATGTTCACCATAGAAGCCAAACCCAAAATATTTCCAGGGAGTTTTTAGTGTCAAATTCCAGGGTTTCAGGGGAAATTGTCTTGAGCTTTTGAATGTGTAATATTTACAAGTAAGGAAAGTTACTATTTAACTAGACAAGTCAGTTAAGAAAAATTTCTTAATTACAATGATGGCCTACGGGGGAAAAGTGTGTTTTTACCTTCTCAGCTCAAGGATTTGATCCGGCAATCTTTCGGTTACTGGCTCAACACTCTAACCACTAGGCTACCTGCCACCCCTTCTACAACTTAATTATGTCATTGGCAGGTATGGTTCTCATAAAAGCATGCTTTAATTATAACTTTTGAGAGCTGTTTTGACCCTGATTATCATCGTTTCATACTCTCTGAGCTAGCTAATATAGCTAGTATCACCTACACTGATTGAAGGGATCAGGGATCATATGTTCACCTGGTCAGTCTATGACATGGAAAGAGCAGGTATTCTTAATGCCTTGAACTTCTTGCATAATATCATTTTTTTTAAACTAAAAGGTTTATGTACAGATGGAGTTGAACATTTTTTGTTTACGGTAAGATATTACAAACAAATGCTTTATTACTTCACAAAGTCATCAAATACCCTCAGAAGTCTACTGTTGTAGAATGAGCACGTATGGCCACCTCTCTGCCTCCAGGTGTTGGAAATATATATCAGATAGACAAAAATAGGCCGAGAGCAAATACATTTAGTTGTTCAGTTTAAGTACAACTGCAAATAGTACAAGTGCTTGGTTTTAATGTGACTGTAATCCTTTGTGGGATAAACCTCTGCGAAGGCCTCAGAAACTGACCATTTCACTTAACTTATGTTTGAGAAATTTGTTTCTTTGTCAATTGGGTACACGATGAAACATTGTCGATGATAATTACCTGTCAGATCTCCAGGTAGTGCACAAATATTTTGGTCTTTACGGGTGGCCATCACACAGTCAGAGCAAAATATTGTCTCAGCCCCACAGTCAGTGCACCTCCATATTATCTCTAGCTCGATCCCACACACGGAGTTGCAGCCCTCAGGGACAATGTGCCTCTTTCGCCTCTCAATTGAATTTCCTTTCCCAGGATAAAGATTTTTGTTTTCCCAAATTTGGGAATTGTTGCACAATTCTGAAACAAAGACCGTTATGAAGAATCAGATAAAATACATAAAGTTGATCACAAACTCAAGGAAGGCCAGAAGCCAGCAAATTCTTGTCCACTTTCAAAAGGTCTCTGATATTTCAAAAAATAATTTGACAAGGATTATGCAACATTTAGGGCAGGGAACATCAACTAGATTTAGCCGTGGGCCAATTTTTTCTTGAGCGGCTAGTTGGGGGGCCGGAACATAAAACAAATATTTGTAGATTGCAAATTGACTTCAAGAAGCCTGAACAGATAAAATATTTGACTAAAACATAATCATTTCAAACCTTGATTACATTTGGGGACATTGCCCTGTGTAGGGTGTCGTCTTTCGGATGGGACGTTAAAATGGGTGTCTCATTCAAAATCCCATTGCACTTATTGTAAGAGTAGGAGGGTTCACCCCAGTGTCATGACTAAATTGCCAACCTGGCCACATTCAATCATGGCCACCTAATCATCCACCTCATTCCTAATTGGCATATATCACTCCTCACCTCTCCACCTGATAGTTGATGTGTGGTGAGCGTTCTGGCACAAAAATGGTCAGGTACTACACATTCATGGTGGATAAGGGGACTTTTCCCCTACTATGTAATGCGCTTTGAGTACCTCAGTTGGTAGAAATGTACTATATAAATCCAATCAATTATTATTTGTACATAATCACACACAAAAAATCGATATATATTTTTTTAGTTGGTATTATATTTCTATATTTTTTTATCAGAAAACTTGGGGGGGCCATATAAATTCGGCCGGCGGGCCGCCAGTTGAAGAAGCCTGATTTAGGGCGTATTCGCTTAGAATCACCGCATCCAGTAGGTGGCAGCAACACACCTTTTTGGTTGTATTCCGCCACAAAAACCCACCAAAGAAGACCAAGCGAAAGCAAAGGGAATTTACCAGTACGTGAATCTGTCCAATAGAAACTCTCGTTTTCGTTGCAAAAAAACCCTATAATAAATACATACCAACCCCTTATACCACATGTCGCAAAGACAGCAAATGGAAGCCTAGCAATTTCAGTTGGGTGGACAGCTAACACACCCTTGCTCCATGCTGCTACTGGTGAGAAAGGACAATTTTCCAAAAACCCATGAATTTGAACTTTGGCCTTCTACGACGAACATGTGCACTTAGTCTTAGTTGAAACGGTCTAAAATCACAATGGTCGTGTATCACACAGTACAATGTGCTGTTCTGAATCGCTATTCAAATGTAACGCGTACCACATATGTGGCGTGTGGGATACCATTCACCATTTGAATGGTATGATGATTTCCTCCTTCCTCCCATTAGTGTTACCTATCATCCCAATTCTCGAGACACGCCAATTGCAGCTACCTACACTTGGTTGAGACTGGCCGCCAGAGATTAAATATTTACATTTTTGCCATTGGTATTCTACCGGATGTTGATTTGGACTGTTTGTTTACTGAAATCACCATAGCAACGTCGTACTGGCTTGGTTTTGCCGTCACCCTCTATTTTTATTTTTTTATTCACAACAAATCAATACAAGAAGTACATGTGGGAACACAAGTATATATAAATAATATACAAAGGACAATTGGGCTAGGGAGTACAATATCACATTACACAAGGACCTTAAGGGACATACATACACTTATTATTCTAACAGATTTTCTGTATTTATTTAATCGTCTTAAAATACAGTTTAATTTATTTTTGTGAGGTAAGAAAATGTGGTGTTTTGTTTGTAAATTTAAATTTGTGAATATGAAATTTGGCCAAAAGAATAATGAAATTAATTACATAAAAATGTTTCAGCTTATTTCTATTGTAGGTAAAGAATCCAAGCAGTAGATCTATCCACAATAGTGTAAGATCCTAAATGTGTTCAATTATAAATCTACTGATGTCTTGCCAGTTTTCTTACATGAATACAATGCCAAAAAAGATGCAACACTGTTTCTGCGTGGTCATTACAAAATGAGCATTTTGAGTTGATGTTTTCCTTAAACTTCCTCATATAGTGGTTGGCAGGATAATATTTATGAACAATTTTAAAGGAAACTTCCTTAATTTAGTTAACAAGTAGGTATGTGTGTGGCAACATCCAAACTTTTTTCCAACAGATTTTATCAATAAATCCATTCCAATAAGGCATGACAAGATATAGATACAACATCCTGCTGAAACAAGGTTCATATCGCTCTGTTGTTGAATGGACCAAAAGAGAAACAAATATTTTCTACTGATGAGTCAACAGGGTCAACAGAAGGTAGGCTCTGAGGGTCAGGTCTTGACATGTTCCTGAATAATAAAGCAACACCTGAGGGAATGGCATCTAAAACAATTGCAAAATCTTTAGGTGTTACAGGGATCTTGTAAAGTGATAAGAATTCCTTATAACTGAGTAAAAGACCCTCTGCATTTACCAGTTGGCTCACCAATAGGATATTATTTTGGAACCAATATTCTAAAAACAAAGAATTATTTTTATACAATATATCCCAATTATTCCATATATAATATCTGTGTGGAGGAAAATTATGCTTATAAATTAAGGACCATAACAAGAAAACCTGCCGATGAAAATCAGAAAGTTTCACTGGAACTTTGTCAATATTATAATTGCAAACCAACATGAAGTTAAGGCCACCAAAAGTAGAGAAGACTTGATGAGGAATAATAGAAGTGTGTCTACATAGAAGTGTGTCTTCTTAGGAATTGTTTTATCCAATTGATCTTAAGTATTATTTAAGATAGTAAAGTCCAGAAAATTCAGCCCACCATTCACATAAGTGTTCATTACAACAGTTTTCCTAATGTAATGGGTACGGTTTCTCCACAGAAAGTTGAAAAGCATCTGGTCTATCTCCTTGCTTATTTTACTGTCAAGATATAAAGATAGCGCACCATATGTTAGTCTAGAGATACCTTCAGCTTTGGTTATTAGGACTCTTCCTTTTAAAGATAAGTCGCTCTGTAGCCATTGATTTAGCATATTTCAATTTGATAGAGCTGTTACCTTTTGTATAGAGTCTTAATAGCCTTACAGAAAAAATCCCCAAAGCCAAGTCTCCCAAGGGAGTGGAAGAGGAACTAATCCTCTACTGTGTCAAATGCTTTATAAAACTCTAAAAATAATATGAAGCTATCCTCGGTTATTAGGTCTGAGCAGTCAAGTATGTCTAATACTAGTCTGATATTGTTAGAAATATGTCTGTTCCTCATGAAGCCAGACTGTGTTACATCAATGATTGCATCCAGGACTTCTTTCATTATTTTTGCAAGTAGTAAGGCTAATATCTTATAATCATTATTAAGAAGACAAATTGGACGGCAGTTATCGACGAGCAGCACTTCTTTTTTAGGCTTAGGTATCAGTGTTATTAATCCGACTCATTGTAGGAGAGAGAACATTGTTTTTAATACTCTCTAAAAAAAGACATCAAATAGGAAGGGAGCTACTTGTTTAGAAAATAATTGGTAAAATTCTGATGTAATTCCATCAACACCTGGTGATTTATTGTTCTTCAAATGTTTGATAGACTATAATCTCTTCAAATTTGATGGGTTCATCAAACTGTTTAGATTCTATATCACTGATAGAATGAACATTATTCAGTGAGTCAAAAAACATATCTGTGGATTCCTGATAGTAGGTAGAGCTATACAATTTTCTGTAAAAATTGCTCAAGTATTTAGCGATTCATTTCTGCTTATCTGTAATAACACCATCAATGTTTAACTTATGGATAGTGTTATTTGTAGAGTGAAATTTCTCAAGGCTAAAGAAAAAGGATGAATTCTGTTCTCCCTCCTCAATCCATTTTTTCCTAGATCTAATAAAGGCTCTGCTTTGAATCTATACATATTATCCAGTTTATTTTGTAACTCAATCAGTTCCATTTTCTCCTCCCCCGAGAGGCCGGCTGGGGACCTCTGAGAAAGGGAAGTTATCTTAATGATCACCTTTTCCTCCTCAGCTCTTCTGGTCTTAGCAAGATTGCTACCATATTTTCTAAGGTATTTGGACGCCTCAAATTTAAAGAGCTCCCAGTTCTTGCAATAAGATTTTTCTTCACAAGCCCTTTCCCAAAAGTGTGAAAGCAGATCTTTAACCTCAAACTTAACTATATCATTATTTAATAATGAGCTATTTAGCTTCCAGTAGGATGCTCTACCAAGGTTAGTATCAGGGGTAAATATTTTGATATTAATGTAAATGGCCCTATGGTCTGTGAAGGGAGTAGTACAAATATCAGTAGTAACACACTCACTATCAATACATTTGGATATAAGCCAAACATCTATTCTGGATTGTCTGGAACCTGTTTTGTTACTCCAAGTGAATGATCTGTCAGCCGGAAACCTCTCCCTCCATATATCAGTAAGATCAAACTTTTCCATAAAAAGTATTAAACCCAAATTCTGATTGGTTGGCCTCCCTGGGGGCCATCTATCAGTTGAATTATCTATAGTAATGTTAAAGTCCCCTCCTATCAATAATAACACATTTGGAAATTTAGATAACCAATGAAGTATGTTTCTCTATAGATTCAAGCAACTCATCATTCTCATGTTTGGTGTTGTACATATAGAAGTATACAGTAATGAGCGTAATGTCATTGTAACTGATCACAAGACAAATAAAGTGACCAAAGGGGTCACATTCCGAGTGTAGAATATTACCACCAAAGGTATTTTTCATTGTAGTGACACCAGCGGAGTGTTCAGATCCATGGGAAAGCCAAATATCATTGCCTCACTGTGACCTCCAGAAGTTGGCATCAGCCGAAATTGAGTCAGACTCTTGAAAAAAGCAAAAATCTTGTTTGAAATTGTTTAGCAAATAAAAATAAGGTCTTGCGCTTCACATTGTTTCGTAACCCCCTAGCATTAATAGAAACTATAGACAAAGACAAAATAACAAAGATTATATAAAGGTATAAACTGTAGTAGGATGAGTCAAAAACGTAGGAGCAGTGAACGTAAGCGATAAGGAACCGAGATCTGCACCATTTAAGTCAACTTAAAGTGAAAATAGCTTATTCCATAAACTCTGAGCTAGATGTTATCCGGCTTTTGAAATTCAACTCAACTGAAAATTATGTTCAAGACCAAACCAAGGGTTCTTTGCAGTAAGAGAGACTAAAAAGAGACTTTAGTGTAATCAGAAACTATTCTGAAAAATAAAATACAAAATAGTTTAAATAAGGGTTACCTACTATTTTAAGTGCATATGAAAACTGATCTTAAAAAATGAATAAGAAATGTTTTACATATACACGTTCCTAAGACCTTTTCACTTGGAAATAAGTATTAATAACTAAATGGAACAATTACCTTGTAAAGTCAGAGCAGACCTGTATGCCCTTTAAAACAGTATCTTAGTTACTGTATACATAAAAATATATATATATTTTTTTAACTTTGTCTTCTTCGTAAGTTTGTAAACAAAATAGGTCTTCAAGAACAATTTTTTTTTTTTTTACCTTTATTTAACTAGGCAAGTCAGTTAAGAACAAATTCTTATTTTCAATGACTGCCAAGGAACAGTGGGTTAACTGCCTGTTCAGGGGGTTAACGACAGATTTGTACCTTGTCAGCTCGGGGGTTTGAACTTGCAACATTCCGGTTACAAGTCCAACGCTCTAACCACTAAGCTTCCCTGCCTCCCCATAAATTGAAGTACCTGAGTATTCCGAAAAATAGTCACCTGATGCTTGTTAGTTAAAGTTAAACAATACCAGGAAAATGAGAATACCATGGCCGAAACCATCAATCTGTTCCTTCACGTGAGATTTTAGGGAGAAATATGGATTTCTGAACCGGTGATGAAGCTTCGTCCTCCTACGAAGTAAGCAGCCTTTCCCTCATTTTGTGCTATCTTGGTCATTGGCCACAACTTGTTCCTTCTTTCTATGTCCCCCGGGCTGAGATGCTCGGCGAAACGCATAACCATGGCTCGGAAGGAAGGCGTTCTTCCTAGCAGCTTTTCAGACTGCATCCCTGTAGAATCTGACAGTGAAGAGGATGACCCCTTGGTCTTGAATCGTTTTGCTGTCGCTTCTTGCCGAGGCGATGCACAACGTCGATGGTATCACCAACTGTTGTTCTTCTCTGCAGGTATAACTTCTTGGTAGATGGGGATAGCCTCTCCTCGCACATCCTCCACCTCTGGCACGCCGTAGAGTCTCAGGTTCTATCTTGTGTATTGTTCCAGATCAGTGAGACATCTATATTAGACATTGTTATTATTTTCCACGCTTTTTAATAACTTTTGGCACTCTCATTTTCACATCCTTTCACCACATGCAAACAGGAAAGTTGGAAAGTTGTTATATCTTGAATAACTAAAAATAGTAATGACTGTTTTTTTCCACAATCTTTCCGAAGTTTAGTGCGGAGCTCGGTAAAAAAAAAGCGTCTGTTCAAGCCGCCATGTTGGCCTCCTTCATAACGCTACAAACTCCGCCGTCACCCTCTTTCTTGCCCTGCCATGCCTACTGGTATGACTGTTTTTGCGTCACTCGTTTTAACGGAGCATAACTTGTTCACGGGCTGACCGGCAGATGTTTCCACCTTGCGCACGATTTGAACAAGTTCATGGTTAATATTGGACAGTTAGAAAAGATTGCATAACAATTTGGTAGTGAGGGTCTTCATAAATGTACGTATACAGTGTATATGTATCAGTGTATATGCTATTGTTGCATACAGTCATGGCTACTGGTATTCATTGTCTAATGGGCTATAATGACAATACCATCCATTTCAAAACGCTATGTGTTTTCAATGTTTTTGGGCTGCAAATTAACATATTTTTAAAACTAGGCTAGAGTAAATTCAACTTCTTCGTGTAGGTCTATAAACTATTGGTACGATGTGTTATTTTTATTTTACTGCTTAAGTAGGCCTGTTTCTCCCTTCTTTCAGCAGATGGCAGTAGCGGTTTTTTCCACCAGCTACTTGATTTACGGGGAGAACCCAACATGTCAGCCTCCATGTCCAGATTATGTTCAGATTTGTAATGAAAAGAATTCTAGACAATTGGAAGTCCTACAGACACAGATTCGTTCCGTGGATTGCATTGAATCTTCGTAAAAATGAGAGGTAATTCTGAAGCCTCTGAATTACGTGTACAATGTCAAGGGTTTTATGTATGAAGAAATTGATCGAGAAAGGTGCACAATTCAGTGCAATTGTGTTGGCCTATGTTAATATAATGGTAACAATTTAGTTAACTACAGCAATTTAATTCATGTAATTAAAGTACTTGCTAAAGGCAAGACCACTCTAGATTTCTGAAATACTCGTAATATTCCATTTATTCCCCTCGCTCTGGTGCTTAAACGATTTAAGCTATTAACAGGAAACGAACTTCTAAATGGGCAGACTGACCCAATTTAGATTGATTGATTGAGAAAATCTTAATGATAGCATATATACTTTTTGAACTGCAAAAATATTTAAATGAGCTCCCAATGCATTTCAATTGAAATTAAAAGGGCCAGAAAAACAAAACGTATAAATCTATATCTCTTTCACCGTTTAAGCTATCAACTCCAAACCAACTTTGAAATGTTAAGACTGACCGTACTTAATAGCTTTTTGAATATTATGTATCGTTTTTGAACTCTAACCAATTTTGAATGTGTATAACTTAACATGGATTTGAATGAGAACCATAGTTCTACAGAGGTAGCTATTCAAAATGGTCCTGCTCCTTGGCCAATTAAAGGTTCTATATGCAGAAATCACTATGGCATTTCACTGTATCACAATTCCAGTGAGTCAGAAGTTTACACGCACTAAGTTGACTGTTCCTTTAAACAGCTTGGAAAATTCCAGAAAATTCCATCATGGCTTTAGAAGCTTCTGATAGGCTAATTGACATAATCTGAGTCAGTTGGAGGTGTACTTGTGGATGTATTTCAAGGCCTAAACTCCATGCCTCTTTGCTTGACATCATGGGAAAATCAAAAGAAATCAGCCAAGACCTCAGAAAAAAAATTGTAGACCTCCACAAGTCTGGTTCATCCTTGGGAGCAATTTCCAAACGCCTGAAGGCATCATGTTCATCTGTACAAACAATAGTACGCAAGTATAAACTATGGGACCACGCAACCGTCATACCGCTCAGGAAGGAGACACATTCTGTCTCCTAGAAATAAACGTATTGTGGTACGAAAAGTGCAAATCAATCCCAGAACAACAGCAAAGAACCTTGTGAAGATGCTGGAGGAAACGGGTACAGAAGTATCTATATCCACAGTATAACAAGCCCTATATTGACATAATCTGAAAGGCCACTTAGCAAGAGAGAAGTCACTGCTCCAAAACCGCCATAAAAAAAAGCCAGACTACGGTTTGCAACTGCACATGGGGACAAAGATCTTTGAAGAAATGTCCTCTGGTCTGATGCAACAAAAATAGAACTGTTTGGCAAAAAGGGGGATGCTTGCAAGCCGAAGAACACCATCCCAACCGTGAAGCACGGGGGTGGCAGCATCATGTGGGGATGCTTGGCTGCAGGAGGGACTGGTGCACTTCACAAAATAGATCGAGATCAAGAGATAGGAAAGTTGCTTCAATATATACACAATGTCTCAAGACATCAGTCAGGAAGTTTAAAGCTTTGTCACAAATGGGTCTTCCAAATGGACAATGGCTCCAAGCATACTTCTAAAGTTGTGGCAAAATTGCTTAAGGACAACAATGTCAAGGTATTGGAGTGGTCATCACAACGCCCTGACCTCAATCCCATAGAAAATATGTGGGCAGAACTGAAAAAGCATGTGCGAGCAAGGAGGCCTATAAACGTCACTCAGTTACACCAGCTCTGTCAAGAGGAATGGGCCAAAATTCACCCAACTTATTGTGGGTGTGGAAGGCTACCCGAAACGTTTGACCCAAGTTAAACAATTTAAAGGCAATGCTACCAAATACTAATTGAGTGTTTGTAAACTTATGACCCACCCATTATACCATCTAAACCGCTGTGAAATATATTTTCAATAACCAAAAATATTGTATGTTCAGCTGTTTTGAAGCTGGTGTACAAAACCAAAAAACTCAAAAACAAAACTTATAAACGGGAAGCATAGAAATGGCAGACATAGAACAGATCTAGCGCTTCTTAGACTTGCGTTCAATTACAATAACATATCTATAGTTCTTTGTGAATTTGATCAAGTCGCCCAAAAAGTTACATATTGTATTTTTAAGCTACAAGACCATAGAGATATAATAGAGGACTCTTCTGTGTATCTGTGCCATTATGACATCTGTGGCTCTATGGGCAATGCCATTGAGGCCATCTCCATTTTGAAGTAGACAATTTTTTTCTCTACTAATATGAGTTGGTATACAAACTGAAAGTGTGCATACTGCCATCTGGAGTGTGTTGTTTCGACAGGTAGAAAGCCAAGGTTGGCGAATTACTGCCACCTCCAGTTATAGAATGTTTGCTCAAGAGTGTAATTCATTGGTTGATCCCTTCTGATGACTTGGATGGAATCGTGATCCTTCCTCAATCCATAGGAAGTCCCACCTAGTTGACTGCTTCAAAATGTCCCTGCAAAAACAAGTTTTATCCATCTAGGGTCCTCTATCATTCTCTATGTATAAGACCAACTTTCAAATGTTCAAGCTATCCTAACTTTCTGTTCTTTTAAAACCTTTATTAACTCTAAAAATATGCATAAAATAACCCACGGACAATAACTCTTGACCGTTCAAGTTAGACACCAAACCAACATATTCAGGCTATCCTATCCAATCAATCAATCTTTCCATCTACCTACTTTTTCCAACTATAATCAGTCACTACCACTACTGCAGTCACTACTTATTTCACAACAATAGACACTTTAAGACAAGCTAACAAGCATATATTTTCTTTAGGAAATGTACTTTTCTAGTTTCATTGTCTTTACTTTGCATAATCTGCTGATTTATGTTGGCTATCCCCTTGATTATTAGGGCTTGCATTCTTGTTCTCAAGCAGGCAAGCACCTCTGTAGCATCCAGACATTTAGTGGCAGCATATTTTCTTTAGCCTCAAAGTAAGTGAAGAGCTGATTTGAAATTGCCTATTCTGTCTTTTTTTTCCCACAGAACTATTCGCCAGGTCACAGAGCGCTCAAAAGACAGGCTGGTCTCGGATGAGGTGGTGTCAGAAACACTACTACGCCTTTTTAGGGCACTGCTCAGAAATGACGTTGCACACCAGGGAGAGGCGTTACGTCTGCTTCCCGCCTCGACTCAAACCCGCTACCTCAGCCCAGAGACCACTGAGGGACCAGACATAGGTTGTGTTTTTGTTTCTGCCTTTTGTTAGGGAATGGAATCATGGGTGGGAAAGACATAGAAGCACAGCATTCGTTAAAACCGGCTCCTAGGCACAGGGTGTGCAGGCTTTTGTTTCAGCCCAGCACTAACGCAGCTTATTCAATGACTTAGGGGCTTGATGAGTTGTCGATTAGTTGAATTAATCGTGTTAGTGTTCTATTTACCAGTGATAAGAATCAGACCTAGTTCAAATGTATACAATATCATATACTTTTAAATACTTACTGACGTGTGCTTGATCTAAACTGTTCCAGTATACAGGGGAAACTAAATCAAGCACAGCTCAACTATTTGGAGTGATTCCTCACTAACCCTAGACAAATATTGACCATGATTTGGGCGATTTTCATGAAATGTAATCCGTAGAATGGTCCTTTGGAGGAAGGATTGTTGACATACAGTGCATTCTGAAAATATTCAGATCCCTTGACTTTTTCCATATTTTGTTACATTACAGCCTTATTCTAAAATGGATTCAATCATTTTTCCCCTCATCAACCTACACACAATACCCCATAATGACAAAGCAAAAACAGGTTTTTAGAATTTTTTTGTACACTTATTAAAAAAATAAAAAAACGCAATCACATTTACGTAAGTATTCAGACCCTTTACTCAGTACTTTGTTGAAGCACCTTTGGCATAGATTACAGCCTTGAGTCTTATTGGGTATGATGCTACAAGCTTGGCACACCTGTATTTTGGGAGTTTCTCCCATTCTCTGCAGATCCTCTCAAGCTCTGTCAGACTGGATGGGGAGTGTCGCTGCACAGCTATTTTCAGGTCTATCCAGAGAAGTTAGATTGGGTTCAAGTTGGCTGTGTGCGTAGGGTCGTTGTCCTATTGGAAGGTGAACCTTTGCCCCAGTGTGAGGTCCTGAGTGCTCTGGAGCAGGTTTTCATCAAGTTTCTCTCTGTAATTTGCTCCGTTCATCTTCCCCTCGATCCTGACTATTCTCCCAGTCCCTGTCGCTGAAAAACAGCCCCACAGCATGATGCTGCCACCACCATGCTTCACCATAGAGATGGTGCCAGGTTTCCTCCAGATGAGAGACTTGGCATTGAGGCCAAAGAGTTCTCATGGTCTGAGAGTCCTTTAGGTGCCTTTTGGCAAACTCTTAAGCGGGCTTGTTAGAGTTCTGCAGAGTTGGTTGTCCTTCTGGAAGGTTCTCCCATCTCCACAGAGGAATTCTGGAGCTCTGTCAGAGTGACCACCCTGACCAAGGCCCTTCTCCCCCAATTGCTCAGTTTGGCTGGGTGGCCAGCTCTAGGTAGAGGACAACCATCTCTGCAGCACTCCACCAATCAGGCCCTTATGGTAAAGTGGCCAGACGGAAGCCACTCCTCAGTAAAAGGCACATGACAGCCAGCTTGGAGTTTGCCAAAATGCACCTAAAGGACTCTCCGACCATGAGAAACAAAATTCTCTGGTCTGATGAAACCAAGATGGAACTCTTTGACCTGAATGCCAAGTGTCACGTCTGGAGGAAACCTGGCACCATCCGGTGAAGCATGGTGGTGACAGTGTCATGCTGTAGGGATGTTTTTCAGTGGCGGAGACTAATCAGGATCGAGGGAAAGATGAACGGAGTGAAGTACAGAGAGATCCTTGATGAAAACCTGCTCCAGAGCGCTCAGGACCTGAGACTGGGGCGAATGTTCACCTTCCAACAGGACAACAACCCTAAGCACACAGCCAAGACAACACAGCAGTGGCTTTGGGTCAAGTCTCTGAATGTCCTTGAGTGGCCCAGACAGAATAGAACCTAATCGAACATCTCTGGGGAAACCTGAAAATATCTGTGCAGCGACGCTCCCCATCCAACCTGGCAGAGCTTGAGAGGATCTGCAGAGAAGAATGGGAGAAACTCCCCAAATACAGGTGTGCCAAGCTTGTAGCGTCATACCCAAGAATACATGAGGCTGTAATCGATGTTAAAGGTGCTTCAACCATGTACTGAGAAAAAGGGTCTGAATACTTATGTAAATTTGATATTTCAGTTTTCTATTTTTAATAAATTAGCAAAAATGTCTAAACCTGTTTTTTGCTTTGTCATTATGGGGTATTGTGTGTAGATTGAGGGGGAAAAACTATTTAATACATTTTAGAATAAGACTAACATAATAAAATGTGTAAAAAATCAAGGGGTCTGAATACTTCCGAATGCACTGTATGTAAAAGCATTATTGAGAAATAATTGATCAAGTTTGCATATTTATGAAATTTTGGCCTTCTCCTCCTTTAAGACAACATAATGTTTCATTGGTAGGTGCTACAAAGCAAACATTGGTGTCATTTGAAGCTTTACCGCTTGTTCTGTATTATTTTGACCCCCCCCCCACCAATTTTTTTTTCTTCTGAAATATAGCAAAATATAAACATGAATATTGGAAATATACAAATTTAGATTTGGCAATTTTTTTGTATATATTGTAGAACATAATATACTCAACGGGCATATTAGTTCCAGAGTGGCATCTCTGCTAGTTTTAAAGTTATGGCCCATTTTATACAGAGAAATTGGTGTAGTAGGCAATGTAACCAATCACAGACTTCCTTTTATTTATCTATTGCACTCCCTGCAAATCACCAGGAGAGGGTGACCCTTTTGAATCCATTTTCACAGTCAATCTGTTAAGGTTTACAAATCGGATAATAACTCTAAAAGTATCAGACATCCCACTCTGGAACTTTGATATGCCCGTGGAGTAAACTATGTTCAATAATATGTAGAAACATTTGCCAAACCAAAAATGGTATACAGTATTTTCAATATTCATGTTTATACAGTTTTCAAAAATTAATGTAATTCTTTATTGAAATCAAAATACTAGTTATATTACATATCAAGAGCTTCATATGACACTTTTTTGCTTTGAAGAACCTAGAGATGAATCATTAGGGAGTCATAAAGAAGTCCTGGGTAAAGCCAAAATGTCACTTTGAATGTATTTTAAGTGTTTGACTCAGGTCTGATGATGATGATGATAATAATAACACTTATACACTGAGTATACCAAACATTAGGAACACCTTCAGAACAGCCTCAATTCGTCGGTGCCTGGACTCTACAAGGGCCACCGGTTCGCCTGGAACCTACTACCATACCCCTTTCAAAGGCACTTAACTTTTGTCTTGCCCATTAACCCTGTGATTGGCACATATACACAATGTCTCAATCTATCACCTTCTCTTTGTCTACACTGATTGGAGTGGATTTAACAAGTGACATCAATAAGGGATCATAGCTTTCACCTGGTCAGTCTATCATGGAAAGAGCAGGTGTTCCTAATGTTTTGTACACTCAGTCTGTATTGATGTTATATGTGTAACTAACTATACCATGTTCAGATAAAAAAAAAATGTAAACTATTTGTTATTCAAAATAATGATGAGCCAACTCAAGAGCACACATCCTATACATCCTATCTATACATGCAACAAATAACAATCTGTACCGTTCCCTTCTCAGCCCTATTAATTGTGCATGTCTTCCTTTCTATACCTGTCTTTCAAATATCTGGCTGGGGCCAACCATATGGAACATGTTTTCCTAAAATGCATGACTAATTATTATAATTTGACACAGGAGAACCAAAAGGAGAGCATAGGCCCATCGAGACGATGTTACTCACGGTTGGGTTCTGTATTGAGCGAAAGCCTAGTTCCTTGCCGTTCGCTGGAACAGGAGTCTTTGTTACCAGGGGCTTTGTGCATAAAGGAACTACAGTGGCCATGTACCCAGGTAATTCTCACCACTGATGATGACTATGGCTGGGATTCAATCTGATCGCGCTTGTCGACAATGCACCATTTTAAAGGTAATTTCCAATTGAGCCCACATACGATATGTGTTTTTCTCCTATTCCCCCCCCCCCCCCCCTTCAGGGGTGTAACATTATGATGTTACTATTATTGAGATGGGTTTCAAATACATGATCTGAGTATGTGTGAACCTAGAAGCATACTCAGTCTGTCAGTCTGATACTGTATGAGCAACATAGAGGCAAATTGTAGGGGAGAGTGGGGTAAGTTGAGTATACTTTAAAAAAAAATATTCAGCATCACTCCATCAAGGGAGATGTATAGCATTCTTTCCAACAAATATATCTACATATATTTCAAGATGTTGTGTATCCTTGGAAATAATCAGAATTCATATTAACATGCCAGTTTTGAAAACAGATTGTCCAAAAGAAAAGTAGTCTCTTGGTGCAATTTACCCGGGTATGGGGTAAGTTGAACCACCGGACAGGCTCAGTTAACCCACCTACAAATTTCTGTACTGAATGAAATATTACCACTACCTTTTTAAAACCATGTTTAGCTTTATTACTCGAACACAATCACAATCGCTTTCTTTGTATTTATTCATTTTAAGCATCTTTTAACACAGGTTTAATGCCTAACAAACACTTTGTACTTTTTATCGCTGGGATATGAACTTCCTTACCACTTTTTTTTTATTTTAATTTTTTCCATGTGGTTTCTTCCTCCACAGACTCCATGAAATGACCTCTTCCTCAATATTTTGTCAAATGATATATTTTGTTTATAGTTTCCTAGAAACAAGGGTGGGTTAACTTACCCCTTTGGCTCAACTTACCCCACTCTCCTCTATAGCTAGCAGGCTATGTGTTCGTAGTAGAGGTCGACCGATTATGATTTTTCAACGCCGATACCTATTATTGGAGGACCAAAAAAAAGCCGATACCGATTAACCGGTCATTTCTTATTTTTTATTTTTTTACAACAATACTGAATGAACACTTATTTTTAACTTAATATAATACATCAATAAAATCAATTTAGTCTCAAATAAACAATGAAACATGTTCAATTTGGTTTCAATAATGCAAAAACAAAGTGTTGGAGAAGAAAGTAAAAGTTCCTTGCTCAGAACATGAGAACATATGAAAGCTGGTGGTTCCTTTTAACATGAGTCTTCAATATTTAGGTTGTAGTTATTATAGGACTATTTCTCTATTTCATGTACCTTTGACTATTGGATGTTCTTATAGGCACTATAGTATTGCCAGCCTAATCTCGGGAGTTGATAGGCTTGAAGTCATAAACAGCGCAATGCTTGAAGCACAGCGAAGAGCTGCTGGCAAATGCAGGAAAGTGCTGTTTGAATGAATGCTTATGAGCCTGCTGCTGCCTACCACCTCTCAGTCAGACTGCTCTATCAAATATCAAATCATAGACTTTATAATATAATACACAGAAATATGAGCCTTAGGTCATTAATATGGTAAAATACGGAAACTATCATTTTGAAAACAAAACTTTTATTCTTTCAGTGAAATACGGAACAGTTCGGAACACAACCTTCAATGTTATGTCATAATTATGTACAATTCTGGCAAATTGTTAGGAAGAAATGGTCTTCACACAGTCCGCAACGAGCCACGTAGCCCAAACTGCTGCATATACCCTGACTCTGCTTGCACAGAACGCAAGAGAAGTGACACAATTTCCCTAGTTAATAAAATAAATTCATGTTAGCAGGCAATATTAACTAAATATGCAGGTTTAAAAATATACTTTTGTATTGATTTTAAGAAGGGCATTGATGGTTATGTACACATTGGTGCAACGCCAGTGCTTTTGTCCTTGAATGTCCTTGTTAGATCATGACCCGTTTGGTGAAGTAGGCTGTTATTTGATGATAAATTAACAGGCACCGCATCAATTATATGCAACGCAGGACACGCTAGATAAACTAGTAATATCATCAACAATGTGTAGTTAACTAGTGATTATGTTAACATTGCTTGTTTTTTTTTTATAAGATAAGTTTAATGCTAGCTAGCAACTTACCTTGGCTCCTTGCTGCACTCAGGTAGTCAGCCTGCCACGCAGCCTCCTCGTGGACTGCAATGTAATCTGCAATAATCGGTGTCCAAAAATGGCGATTACCGATTGTTATGAAAACCCGAAATCGGCCGACCTCTAGTTCGTAGATCAACTGAGGTGAATGAAGCTACAGAAGCCAAGGTGATAATGGCTGGTGTCATTTTTGTTTTTCAATTGCATAGAAATGCAGTAAATGAGCTTCAACTTTCAAAAATGTATTGGAATACCATTTGGATCAAGTTCAGCTTTCCCCAATTTAGGTCCCACCCTGTTCATGCTCCCTCACTGATGCTTGCCTCGCCTAACGGTCCCCCACCACCTTGCTTGTCTTTCATTGAAAATGGATGGCTTCCGTTGTTTCATCGTCCCCAGTGGAAATTCACTGTTATCATGAATGTGATCTGCGAATACGGGAATATTGCCTTTAAAGCTGCATTGTCGACAGCCTGCGGTCGTATTGAATTCCAGTGGGGTGATACTGATGGTTTGTGAGGACTGATGGTTTGTTGACAATTGTAGCATTTTAGCTAAGCCAACCCAGCTACGGACAGAAGTGACATTTACGTAGCAGGTTATGAGAATTTAACGTAACAGGTTAGGAAAATGTATGTAGAAACTGGGATTATATGTAGAAGCCAGACAACAGTTTAAATTAAGCATTGCAAGTCGATAGATCGATATATCCCCAAGCAACCAGGAGAAAGTGAGCTGTCAGTTATGCACAACTGCAAACCAATCTGAGTAAAGCGACAGACTCGAACCTAACAAGCAATGGCTTCCCTTAAAGACAAAGAACAACTTGGCGATGCAAATGAGAGCAATGAACAGCTGAAGGATATCCAGGAAAACATAGCTAAAATGCTCTCTATGCTTACCACAAAAAACTGTTACAATCTGTTAAAGTAGATTTCCTCAAAAGGAAAGTAAAGTATCGTGTCAAATGTATATACAGGGCTGGCTCGTGGATGAACAAGACAAAATTGGCCTTCTGGAAACAAAGGTGCAAACTTTAAAAGTTTATCTGAATTAGCTAGAAAACAGACAAAATAATGAGAATATCGTCCCTACTGGAAGATGAGGAAAAAGGGGACCTTTCCAGCTACGTGATCAAGCTGATATCGGAGGAGCTAGGCGTGGATTTATCACCGGAGCATCTGGTGCGATGCCATCAGATCGGCGTGAAGCAGAAGAACGCTAAATACCCTTGCGATCAGATAGTCACGTGGAGGAGAAAGAAATCAAGTCTCAACTCCGAATCCCGGCAGTGGTTTTTGGTGGTGGTTATTTGTGAAAATAGAGAGGGGCTATATCCGGGGGATTGTGATGGGGTGACTGGGATCAGATACTTCTCTCGGAGGACCCACACTAAGTAAACCCCCCACCAGCAACTATACTTTAATTGCATTTATTAGGTAATACAAACCAATGCTCTATAATATGCCTTCGGAAAGTATTCAGACCCCTTGACTTTTTACACATTTTGTTACAGCCTTATTTTAAAATAGATTGTTTTTAAATGACATTTTCTTGGGTATTATGCTATAAGCTTGGCACACCTATATTTGAGGAGTTTCTTCCATTCTTCTCTGCAGACCCCCTCAAGCTCTGTCAGGCTGGATGGAGTGTGCACAGCTATTTTCAAGTCTCTCCAGAGATGTCCGATCAGGTTCAAGTCCGGGCTCTGGCTGGGCCACTCAAGGACATTCAAAGACCTGTCCCGAAGCCACTCCTGTGTTGTCTTGGCCATGTGCTTAGGATCGTTGTCCTTTTGGAAGGAGAACCTTCGCCCCAGTCTGAGGTCCTGAGCGCTCTGGAGCAAGTTTTCGTCAAGTATCTCTCTGTACTTTGCTCCGTTCATATTTGCCTCAATCCTGACTAGTCTCCCAGTCCCTGCTGCTGAAAAACTTCCATACAGCATGATGATGCTGCCACCACCATGCTTCACTGTAGGGATGGTGCCATGTTTCCTCCAGATGTGACTTAAAATGCGTCCTCAGATCTTCAAAAGGTTCTACATCGGCACCATCAAAAGTATCTTGACTGGCTGCATAACTGCCTGATATGGCAACTGCTCAGCCTCCAACCGCAAGGCACTACAGAGGGTAGTGCGAACAGCCCAGTACATCACTGGGGCCAGGCCAAGCTTCCTGCCATCCAGGACCTCTATACCAGGCAGTGTCAGAGGAAGGCCCTAACAATTGTCAAAGACTCCAGCCACCCAGTCATAGACTGTTCTCTCTGCTACCACACGGCAAGCGGTACCGGAGCGCCAAGTCTAGGTCCAAGAGGCTTCTAAACGGCTTCTACCCCAAGCCATAAGACTCCTGAACATCTAGTCAAATGGCTACCCAGACTATTCGCATTGCCCACCCCCTTCTCCACACCACTGTCACACTCTGTTGTCATCTATGCATTGTTACTTTAATTAACTCTACCTACATGTACATACTACCTCAACTAACCGGTGTCCCCGCACATTGACACTGTACTGGCACCCCCTCTATATATTGTTATTTTTTACTGCTGCTCTTTAATTACTTGTTACTTTTATCTCTTATTCTTATCCATATTTTTTGAAACTGCACTTTTGGCTAGGGGCTCGTAAGTAAGCATTTCACTATAAGGTCTACTACACCTGTTGTATTCGGCGCATGTGACTAATACAATTTGATTTAATGTGACGCTTGGCATTCAGGCCAAAGAGTTCAATCTTGGTTTAATCAGACCAGAGAATCTTATTTCTCATGGTCTGAGAGTCTTTAGGTGCCCTTTGGCAAACTCCAAGCGGGCTGTCATGTGCCTTTTACTGAGGAGTGGCTTTCGTCTGGCCACTCTACCATAAAGGCCTGATTGGTGGAGTGCTGCAGACATGGTTGTCCTTCAGGAAGGTTCTCCCATCTAAACAGAGTGACAGAGCTCTAGAGTTCGAGACCATCGGGTTCTTGGTCACCTCCCTGACCGAGGCCCTTCTCCTCCGATTGCTCAGTTTGGCCGGGCTGGCAGCTCTAGAAAGAGTATTGGTGGTTCCAAACATCTTCCATTTATGAATGATGGAGGCCACTGTGTTCTTGGGAACCTTCAATGTAGCAGACATTTTTTGGTACCCATCCCCAGATCTGTGCCTCGACACAATCCTGTCTTGGAGCTCTACGGATAATTCCTTTGACCTCATGGCTTGGTTTTTGCTCAGACATGCACTGTCAACTGTTGAACCTTTTATATAGACAGGTGTTCTTTTTCAAATCATGTCCAATGAATTTAATTTACCGCAGGTGGACTCCTATCAAGTTGTAGAAACACCTCAAGGATGATCAATGGAAACCTGCACCTGAGCTCAATTTCGATTCTCATAGCAAAGGGTCTGAATACTTATGTAAATAAGGTATTTCTGTTATGTTTAGCATATGGTTATCGAACACTTAGATTGTCAGTAGATGTGGTTTTCTTGCATGAGTTAAAACATTTTTTTTTTTTTTAAAGAAGATACATTTAATATTTAAAGAGGGGCTGGGTTGAAGAGGCCTATGCTGCAACTTACTGTAGTAAAAGCAGAAGTGTAGGCATCCTTATAACTAAGAATACACTATTTTACCTTATTTTACCTTTATCCCAGAACCCTGTTTTCTAATGTTGAATTGTACCTTAATGGTTGTTAATCTCACCAGAGGCAAATCTAGTGGTTTTAGAATTCAAGCTATATTAGATCAAATCCAGACAGGAACTTTTATTTTAGCAGGTGAACTAAATCATACATTTGATATGATTGACAGACGTAGTAATAAAAAAGGCACATTCAGCCTCCAGAGGCTGAAAATGTTAATCTCTACAAATAGAGGACACCTGGAGATTATTATTACAAAATACTATTCAATTTTTTCTCAAAGTAAGAAAAGCTATTCAAGAATTGACTACATTTTTATTTCCAGAAATGCACTCAACTGGATTCAAAAATGTATGAAATGGTGAGATCATCAGTCAGATCATTCATGATACCAGATCATTCTCTGGTATCATGTTTAATTACATAATAGAAAATACACTTAGCAACCATTAGGAGAATGAATAGAGTGCATCTTCTGGACCCAAAATGTATTAAATACATAAACGAACAAATAACATTTTACAATTACAAATGTAGACCGAGGACAGAAAAACCAAACCCCAATATAATGTGGGATGCCTTTAAGGCATACATTAGGGGGATGATGATGATCTCAAGGCTTTTACTTGTGACATAGTTAAATGCACTAAAGAGGAGCAATGGGTACATATTTAAGATGTGCATGCTCATCCCCAGAATCGTTTTACTTGTCTATTTTCAAAGTAGTATAAAGCTAAGAATGTTAATAACTTCATAGTTTATAACAATGTGGAAGAAAATTAAACTTATTCTACAATAACCAATATAATTCCCTAAAAACACAGCCTTATCCTTACATAGCTTTTCAGAATTCAGATTTTTTATTTGATTTATTTTTTAAATATATATATTTTATTGGTCCACATGGAAAACTAAATGCATAGAAACCATAAATTACTTGGTAACAGGAAATACATTGATTTACATGACAGAATTAAAAAGCAATTTTGTCTGACCAATGTAGATGGTTTCAAATACACGCAACTTAAGTTACATTACACAATTAAATTTGAAATTTTGGACATCAGAGCAATCTTGATGGAATCTTTTTTGAGCCAGAAAAGGACATTCATAAGATATACAAAACCTTGCAGAGAGTATATCCAACTGACAATCTTTTTGAATCAAGACTGATGTTGGCACAAGACGGAGGGAAAGTTGGAGCATAAATAATGACATTATAGTTAACTAAAATGTACGCTTAATCTGGTATAAACTAATTTATTATACAAGAAACTAAATTCACAAATTCTACAGAACAACTGCAGAGTTATGTCTTAAGTGTAAAATGAATAATGACTCAATAAACCATGCTTTCTCGGAATCCTAAAAAGTCCAGAAGTTGTGGGCGGAGCTAGAAAGTTGGCTGTCAGAAGTATTACAATGTAAACTTCCTTTTAATCTGTGTCATATTTCAAGACGAGGCATATGTCCCAATGAGCTGGCCGATTCTTTTATCACTCATCCTGAAAAAACACATACTAAAAACTTGGAAATCAATCAATCCGCCATCATTAACACAATGGAAAAATCTAATGATTTATTGAAATAGCATGGGCGAATGAGGAAAAACAAATTGACACAATTTAAGACCAAGTGGCAAACAATAATGCAGGCACTAGGGATGGGGCTGTGAGCATGCGGGTCTGGGCATGGATGGGGGTGTGAGCATATGGGTCTGGGCAGATGAGATGTAGTCATTGTTTGTGTGTGTCTGTAAGTTGTTCGTATGTATAAGTTTGTATCTGGAGTGAAAAAAAACTGGGTTAGGCTCAGCTAAAATGCTATTGTCCACAACTGTTATCCCCAACAGGACAACTAGATGGAGCTGTACTGATAACCACAACGGTACAAACCATAATTTATCATAACGCCAACCTAAGAGGGATACGTATTTATACTCGTATCTTTTTAGTATAAGCAAGAACATGGTTTAATTAAGTACCCCTTTTAATACATAGCATAGCTATTTTGAAAGTAAATAAGGAAATGCATATCCCTTGGACAAGTGTTGTGATTTACCATTCTGTGAATGAGTGATTCATTTCTGTGTTATCTATGCAGGTACCATCTATCAGGCATATGAGCCCATTCTTTTCCAGTCCATTCGGAACCCTTTTGTATTCAGATGCATAGATCATGTTTTGATTGACGGCAATGACAAAGGCATCTCTAAAATAGTGTACAGGTAAGAAATGTGGCATAGAAAAATGGGTAACAATTTTACTTGACACCCAGTGTCATGACACGGTTATAACCATTGCATAATGTCATAACAGGTGACATAACTTGTCATAACACTGTCATAACACATATATTACGTTATTTTATGGCTGGTTATGACACCTCCATAAATGTCAAAACCCACATTTTTTTCACTGCCAAGAAGTTTCCTTTCATTTGAAAGTTTGTTTCTTAAATCCTTTGTTGTTGTAATTAATTCTCTAGTCATGTTTTTTTCAACATATAGCATGTTTTTGTTATTATAACTTTATGACTCTGTCAAGAAGTGTTAT
The DNA here is from genome assembly GCF_057628025.1 of Oncorhynchus mykiss. NCBI lineage: Eukaryota > Metazoa > Chordata > Actinopteri > Salmoniformes > Salmonidae > Oncorhynchus > Oncorhynchus mykiss. The sequence goes on from NC_143026.1 coordinate 49,197,960, forward strand.
GACCATCCTGTGTCACTTTACTTGGACTAAGAAAATACACTTTATGACACTGTCAAGAAGCATTGTGACTGTCATAATCATACATGCCCTTATATCAGTCAAATAGAGGTTATCTTTTCCTGCACCTGAAATCTGCTCCTGCATTCATCCCAGTCGTCAACAGAGCATTGGGGTAGGTGCATGTCTGACATCAATGTGTCCGCAATTACAATGATAGTTTAATATGGTCAATTTATAAAATAAAAAAAAAATCTATAACAAACATACTGTTGTCATGTAGGATATGGTGTAATGGAATGTTTTGCCTTGTGTGGTAGGTTTTGTGGGTTTTGACACTCTTATGTGGGTGTCATAACCAGCCATAAAATAACACAATATATGTCACAACAGGTCTAAATATGTCATGAAAGGGTTATAACCATGTTATGTCAATTGGTATGACATGGTTATGACCGTGTTATGATGCTTGGTGTCAAGTAAAGTGTTACTGTAAAATGTCCTAGGGCTTGATGACTGTCCTACGACAATTTTTCACATGTAGATGGACAGCATTCATATTTAAAAGTATTGATGTTTTCCAGGTCGTGCAGTGGAAGAGACAGGCTTGGTCCTTTCAGTTTGAGTGACATCACTTGGTTGACAGCCAATACAAAAAACCCGCTAGCAGTGGGTCAATATGTGAACAACTGCTCAAATGGTACCATCACATCTCTGCTCACCCATAGGAGAAATGGGGCTAGCTATAATTAGATTAAATATTTATATATTTAATTTTACATAATCATTGCAATGTTGCGAATGCTGTGACCACTGACTATCTAAATATTCATTTTCCTTTTTTTGTGTAATTATACTCTTGTCTTTCAGAGAGGGCTGCAAATGTGTGCTATCAGGAGTATGATGTGCCTGAAACATTTCCTCTAGAACTTCGCCAGTACCTTCCCAATGTGAACTACAGACATGACACGCAAAGGCAAGAATTTAAAGGATGCATGAAATAATGTTGGTCCCTACTTCCTACAGTATTTGTTTGATTGTGTTACTGTTGACTGCTCCCATTGCAATCTCAAAAGTTAATTTATTAATTCAGCAGCTGTGTAGATTGATTCACTCATAAGTAAGCAATTAACAGTAAGTGTGTAGGCCAGAGCTATTAATATGGATACGGCTCTGGTCTAGGCTACTGGGGTGTTTATTTAACCGTTTTCTACCAGGGATAGCAAACCTAGTGTTTGTTTGAATTCACAGCTATAAATGTATTAATACAAATGTTAATGACTTTCTGTTTTGGCTCCATTTCCAAACAGCAGCTTTTGCTGTTGTTGACTACTGAGTAGTCTTCTGAGCCAGACTGTCTTGAACTGGCTTAGTCTCGATGTGGCATGTGGCAACGATTTCCATTGCCTGTCCAGCATAGCCACGCCTTATTACATAGAATAAAACCTAAATGTCCCTTGTCTGTCAAGAATGTTTTAATAAAATTAGGTTTGAACTTACTCTGACGATTGTTGGTTATTATTCGGGTTGAAATTTGAGACAAAATATCCACAGGAAATTATTATTAAACCAACTTCAAAACGCAGGTCTCTGTGTGGCAATCAAGATTTTTTTTGCTCATCCCCCTAAGGCACGTGCACAAGACTGAAGAACATGCATGCAATGCATACTAACCAAAGTCTTGCTCGTGTTTACATGGTTGTGCTTATGTGCCAGGTTATAGAAATCTCGATGTTGTGGCCTGTGTGTTCCAGCCGCTGACCCACATGTATGCCAGAGTCAGCATGGGTTCGAATCTGACCCACTGCCGTTTGACTCCCCAATCTCCCCTGTTTTTCCAACACTTTACTATCTCTTTAATGAATCAAAACAATTATGCAAGGAGTGGGACTGCCCCACTCCTTAAAAATAACTTTTTAAGGAATGTTATGGCAAAATGTAGATTTCCTTCAAAATATAAATACCCAAATGTAATTTATTTTCATGAGATGGCCATGAACAATAACTAGTAATGCTGCATATATCTACACAAGTCTAACTCACCTTTCTGGGAAAAGTAGTTGGAAATTCCTAAGGTGTACTCAAGTCTATACAAATATTCAGAAAATATAAAACACATTTTTTCCTATTCAACAAAAGTGGGGGAATAGGGCTTGCAATGACTGAAAGGTTTTTTAAATATAGTAACAAACAAGATACAAACAACTTACTTTAAGATTTCACCTTTATAACTGTAAAATAAATATGATCATATTTAGTGACAGTACAAATTTTCATATAACTGATGAGGGCATTTTCTGACAAGCCCCTCTGAGTGATGCAAAGACACCATTCGTATGTCTGCAGTGATTACGTCCCTCATTGACCAAGAGAATGTGGTCGTGCTTCAATTCTACAAAATTATTTAATATTTTTTCATGTTGAGTTCTAAATCCGGCTGAGAATATCACAGCGAGATGAAAGTACGATTGCTGAAATCGCTAGACTTTCCCCTCTAAAATGCCATCTCTCAGGCTGGGGGCTCTGTCACTCAGATGGAGGGGAGAGCAGACAGGTCAGGGTCTTTCTGGCATTATAAGGCACTGAACCCTGCGACATTCACAGAGCGCATTGTACACATGTCAGTCAGAACTGGTCCAGAACCGCTTCAATTCCCTTAAATAGAGGACTTAACATCTAAGCGGTTAAAAAGTTATAATAATCTCAACGGCAGTCCAATAAATAATACTTGAATATTTTGTCTCAAATTTCAAACCAATAAGAATCAACACCACAGACAATCAGCAGAGTAAATCCAAATGTCATTTGGGACGTTTTAAGTTTTCTTATATGTAATAATGCGTGGCTATGCTGGACAGGCAATGGAAAGTATCGCTATGGAGTCAAATCCGGTTCAAAAGTTGAAGGGGTGCCAGATGAAACCTCATTGCGTGTGCAAACAGAAGAAATGTGGTCGAACAAGCAGAGGACGGGTCCCACGAGTCCACAGGCCAGCTCAGAGCACAAATTAAACTTGAGAGCTTGCAAGTGTGACTTTGAGTGAGCAGAACATCAGAGCCACAGATAAAAAATATAAATTTCTTAAACAATAAATATAGAATTGTAATCAAAGAAATGTGTAACAAATACATTTTAAATCATTAAATTGTCCACCAGCAATAGTCACTTGTCATGGTCAAGTATTCACTGTCAATTTCTCAAGTTGCTCACTTTTAAGTCTTGCCACCTTGGGTTTGGTTCTATATTGTGGCGCTCCGCCCTATAGTGGGCTTTGCTCCTAGTGGTTTACCCCACTGCCTAGGCAGCCAATAGCCTGACAAAATAATTATGCATGTGCTCCAGCCAATTGGAGTACAGCTCTCCCTGTATATAGGAGCGCGCCGCTACAGTCTTCCTATTTTCTTCAGCGAGACTGAAGATTATTCTGAAGACTTGCATGGCAAGATAAGTCTCTAGATGATCCTGCCGCTGTTGATCCAGTGGGGTTACGCCATTCAATTTCGCTGCCCCTCCACCCTTTACAGGAGTCGTGTAAATGCTGATGGCGTCACCCGAGAAGGTTACAGCTCTGAACAAGGAAATTGCAGAGCTTCTGGTGAAGGAAGCGCTAACAGTAGTTCCCCCAGAGCAGAGAAACAACGGGCTTTACTCTTACCTATTTCCTCATGCCAAAGATGAGGCAGATTCTGGATATGCGGGTTTGAAAGAAGTCCGTACATGAGTGCCTTTTCGGTTTGCCCAAGCACCTCGCGCTCTGTCAACCCGACCTGAATGTCTCGCCATCAATGGTGATCTGAGCAGGGCGGTGTTGTTTCCTAATCCGGTGGTCATGCCTGTGATTATTAAGAGCTCTTACATATCGCAGACCTTAGAGCTATAGGCCTTTTTTCCTCCTCTTCATGCTGGAGAGAGGAACCACTCCATCTGTGTCCTGTCCCCACCTTATGTGAAGGGCACAGCAATGGTTAGCGGTTTGTGTGCTATGGTGCTGGAGCGCTTGGTCGACCACTCTCAAAACAGAGGTTGTCTCACTGGCTCTGCGATGTCATTGCCTTGGCCTATGAGACTAAGGGGCACCCAGTGCCTTAGGGCATTAGGGCTGGGTGGGTTTAGGGCATTAGGCTGGGTTTCTGTATATGCACTTTGTGACCTCTGCTGATGTAAAAAGGTCTTTATAAATAAATTTGATTGGCTGTCTACATCCCTCATTCTCAACTCTAGACCTCGAAGCCAGTTCCACTGTGCCCCCCCCCCCCCACACTAATCAGAAACTGATTTAGACCTGGGACACCAGGTAGATTCAATTATTTATCCGGTAGAACAGAAAACCAGCAGGCTCAGGACCTCGTAGTGTAAAAGCTGAGTACCACTGGTCTACATGTTTAGTTCAATACATGATTCTCTTGCCCACCAGCCTATTTATATATTTTTTTATTAACTCTTCCTGGGGTCCAGCAACATTAAGGCAGTTATATACAATTAGAAATATTAACTTTCATAACACTTTTCACAACACATTGTGTGCCCATAGGCCACTACTCTACCAAATATCTACAATACAAAATCCATTTGTACGTGTGTAGAGTGCGTGTGTAATCATGTGTATGCGTGTGAGTATCTGTGCCTGTCTCCGCTATTGCATAGGTCGGTATTTATTTTTATGATTCTACTGCTTGCATCAGTTACCTGATATAGAATAGAGTTCCATGTAGTCACTGTGCACCTCCCATAGTCTGTTCTGGACTGTTCTGGATTGTGAAGAGACCTCTGGTGGAATGTCTTGTGGGGTATGCATGTGTGTCCGAGCTGTGTGCTCGTAGTTTATATAGACAGCTTGATGCATTCAGCATGTCAATACTTCTTAGACTTCATCACTACTTGTTTTTCTATCTCCTCTACTTTGAGCCCTGAGAGATTAACATGCATTGTGTTCATGTTAGCTCTCAATGTACATTTAAGGGCCAGCCGTCCTGCCCTGTTCTGAGCCAATTGTAATTTGTGGCACCTGACCACACGACTGGACAGCAGTTCATAGGGTTGTTAAGGCAAAGTAACACTTTATTAGGGACAGACTTCTCCCCATCTTAGCTACTGTTGCATCAACATGTTTTGACCATGACAGTTTACAATCCAGGGTTACTCCAAGCAGTTTAGTCTCCTCAACTTGCTCAATTTCAACATTATTTATTACAAGATTTAGTTGAGGTTTAGGGTTTAGTGGATGATTTGTCCCAAATACAATGCTTTTAGTTTTAGGACCAACTTATTTCTTGCCACCCATTCTAAAACTGACTGCGGCTCTAAGTGTTGCAGTAATTTCACTTGCTGTAGTAGCTTTACTCAAAGCCAGTGGCATGTCATTAGTAAAGACTTTTAAAAGTAAGGGACCTAGACAGCTGCCCTGGGGAATTCCTGATTATACACCCTCTGTGGTCTGTTAGACATACTGCCTGGTATGGCAACTGCTCTTACTCCGACCGCACGTTATCCAAGATGGCGTAGCAGTAGGACGTGTTGTCGTGTCCCTTGTATATATCGTTTGTTTTCGTTTCGTTTTCGTTTTTTTTCTTCACATATCTTTAAAACTTTTTGCTGAACCTCAACTTCTTCTAAATACTCTCCTGCAACCCGCCTCACCCAACGTAGCTTTTTTTCCTAAAGTATTTATATTTACTTCGGATCTGGAACCCCTCAACTGAAGCTAGCCAACTAACTACCAGCTTCAGCAAAACATTGCTAGCGGTCTTCAGCTAACCGGTCATCAGCTAACCTTTAGCTCGGAAAGCTCTCGCCAGTTCGAACAACGCGACTCTAACCAGAGCATAACGGACCTATTTATTATTTTATTTTTATTTTTCATCCCCGGATTCCCATCGCAAACGGAACATTTTGAGCTCCTGGGCTACAATATCCAGACCCACGACCGGTCCATTGATGTCACCGCATGAAGAGGAATAAACAGACTCCCCCCATCGCGACGTCCCCAAAGGCTAACTCTCTAGCCCTTGCTATCTCCTTGCTTGCAAATTCGGCCTGCTAACTGCTAGCTTGTTTAGCCCGGTCCGCTAACTGCTACCGTGTTTAGCACCGTCTACTAACTGTTAGCTTGTTAGCACAGGCCTGCTAACCATCTGAATCGCCGCGTCCCAAACACTCACTGAACCCATATTTACTTTCTATCCCTTTTCGATTTTTAATTTGTTTATACCTTCCGGTAACCTGCCTCACCCAATGTGATACGGAACCGCTATTATCTTTACATTTTTAGAACACACTCAAGAACCTTCAGAAGCTAACCAGCTAACTGGCTACAAGCTATTTAGTCATTGTTAGTTTTCTAACCTGGATAACACTCGCCAGTCCAGCTTCCCTGCCCCATCCACCGCTGCCCCTTGGACACTGATCACTTGGCTACATAGCTGATGCATGCTGGACTGTCCATTAATTCACGGTAATCCATTCTGCTTGTTTATGTTTTATCTGTCGGCCCCAGCCGCACTTAGGCTCTGTGTGTAGTTAATCCGACCCTCTCTGCCTAATCAATCGCCATTCTACCTGCTGTTGTTGTGCTAGCTGATTAGCTGTTGTTGTCTCACCTACTGTTTTAGCTAGCTCTCCCAATTCAACACCTGTGATTACTGTATGCCTTGCTGTATGTCTCTCTCAAATGTCAATATGCCTTGTATACTGTTGTGCAGGTTAGTTATCATTGTTTTAGTTTACAATGGAGCCCCTAGTTCCACTCTTTATACCCCTGATACCTCCTTTGTCCCACCCCCCACACATGCGGTGACCTCACCCATTACAACCAGCATGTCCAGAGATACAACCTCTCTCATCATCACCCAGTGCCTGGGCTTACCTCCGCTGTACCCGCACCCCACCATACCCCTGTTTGCGCATTATGCCCTGAATATATTCTACCATGCCCAGAAACCTGCTCCTCTTATTCTCTGTCCCCAACGCCCTAGGCGACCAGTTTTGATAGCCTTCAGCCGCACCCTCATACTACTCCTTCTCTGTTCCGCGGGTGATGTGGAGGTAAACCCAGGCCCTGCATGTCCCCAGGCACCCTCATTTGTTGACTTCTGTGATCGAAAAAGCCTTGGTTTCATGTCAACATCAGAAGCCTCCTCCCTAAGTGTGTCTTACTCACTGCTCTAGCACACTCTGCTAACTCTGATGTCCTTGCCGTGTCTGAATCCTGGCTCAGGAAGGGCAACAAAAATTCTGAGATTTCCATACCCAACTATAACATCTTCCGTCAAGATAGAACTGCCAAAGGGGGAGGAGTTGCAGTCTACTGCAGAGATAGCCTGCAAAGTAATGTCATACTCTCCAGGTCCATACCCAAACAGTTCGAACTACTAATTTTGAAAATTACTCTCTCCAGAAATAAGTCTCTCACTGTTGCCGCCTGCTACCGACCCCCCTCAGCTCCCAGCTGTGCCCTGGACACCATTTGTGAATTGATCGCCCCCCATCTAGCTTCAGAGTTTGTTCTGTTAGGTGACCTAAACTGGGATATGCTTAACACCCCGGCAGTCCTACAATCTAAGCTAGATGCCCTCAATCTCACTCAAATCATCAAGGAACCCACCAGGTACAACCCTAACTCTGTAAACAAGGGCACCCTCATTGACGTCATCCTGACCAACTGGCCCTCCAAATACACCTCCGCTGTCTACAACCAGGATCTCAGCGATCACTGCCTCATTGCCTGTATCCGCTACGGAGCCGCAGTCAAACGACCACCCCTCATCACTGTCAAACGCTCCCTAAAACACTTCTGTGAGCAGGCCTTTCTAATCGACCTGGCCCGGGTATCCTGGAAGGACATTGACCTCATCCCGTCAGTTGAGGATGCCTGGTCTTTCTTTAAAAGTAACTTCCTCACCATTTTAGATAAGCATGCTCCGTTCAAAAAATGCAGAACTAAGAACAGATATAGCCCCTGGTTCACTCCAGACCTGACTGCCCTCGACCAGCACAAAAACATCCTGTGGCGGACTGCGCTAACATCGAATAGTCCCCGCGATATGCAACTGTTCAGGGAAGTCAGGAACCAATACACACAGTCAGTCAGGAAAGCTAAAGCCAACTTCTTCAGGCAGAAGTTTGCATCCTGTAGCTCCAACTCCAAAAAGTTCTGGGACACTGTGAAGTCCATGGAGAACAAGAGCACCTCCTCCCAGCTGCCCACTGCACTGAGACTAGGTAACATGGTCACCACCGATAAATCCATGATTATCGAAAACTTCAACAAGCATTTCTCAACGGCTGGCCATGCCTTCCGCCTGGCTACTCCAACCTCGGACAACAGCTCCCCCCCCCCCCGCAGCTACTCGCCCAAGCCTCTCCAGGTTCTCCTTTACCCAAATCCAGATAGCAGATGTCCTGAAAGAGCTGCAAAACCTGGACCCGTACAAATCAGCTGGGCTGGACAATCTGGACCCTCTATTCCTGAAACTATCCGCCGCCATTGTCGCAACCCCTATTACCAGCCTGTTCAACCTCTCTTTCATATCGTCTGAGATCCCCAAGGATTGGAAAGCTGCCGCAGTCATCCCCCTCTTCAAAGGGGGCGACACCCTGGACCCAAACTGTTACAGACCTATATCCATCCTGCCCTGCCTATCTAAGGTCTTCGAAAGCCAAGTCAACAAACAGGTCACTGACCATCTTGAATCCCACCGTACCTTCTCCGCTGTGCAATCTGGTTTCCGAGCCGGTCACGGGTGTACCTCAGCCACGCTCAAGGTACTAAACGATATCATAACCGCCATCGATAAAAGACAGTACTGTGCAGCCGTCTTCATAGACCTTGCCAAGGCTTTCGACTCTGTCAATCACCGTATTCTTATCGGCAGACTCAGTAGCCTCGGTTTTTCGGATGACTGCCTTGCCTGGTTCACCAATTACTTTGCAGACAGAGTTCAGTGTGTCAAATCGGAGGGCATGCTGTCCGGTCCTCTGGCAGTCTCTATGGGGGTGCCACAGGGTTCAATTCTCGGGCCGACTCTTTTCTCTGTATATATCAATGATGTTTCTCATGCTGCGGGCGATTCCCTGATCCACCTCTACGCAGACGACACCATTCTATATACTTCCGGCCCGTCCTTGGACACTGTGCTATCTAACCTCCAAACCAGCTTCAATGCCATACAGCACTCCTTCCGTGGCCTCCAATTGCTCTTAAACGCTAGTAAAACCAAATGCATGCTTTTCAACCGTTCGCTGCCTGCACCCGCACGCCTGACCAGCATCACCACCCTGGATGGTTCCGACCTTGAATATGTGGACATCTATAAGTACCTAGGTGTCTGGCTAGACTCTAAACTCTCCTTCCAGACCCATATCAAACATCTCCAATCGAAAATCAAATCAAGAGTCGGCTTTCTATTCCGCAACAAAGCCTCCTTCACTCACGCCGCCAAACTTACCCTAGTAAAACTGACTATCCTACCGATCCTCGACTTCGGCGATGTCATCTACAAAATTGCTTCCAACACTCTACTCAGCAAACTGGATGCAGTTTATCACAGTGCCATCCGTTTTGTCACTAAAGCACCTTATACCACCCACCACTGCGACTTGTATGCTCTAGTCGGCTGGCCCTCGCTACATATTCGTCGCCAGACCCACTGGCTCCAGGTCATCTACAAGTCCATGCTAGGTAAAGCTCCGCCTTATCTCAGTTCACTGGTTACGATGGCAACACCCATCCGTAGCACGCGCTCCAGCAGGTGTATCTCACTGATCATCCCTAAAGCCAACACCTCATTTGGCCGCCTTTCGTTCCAGTTCTCTGCTGCCTGTGACTGGAACGAATTGCAAAAATCGCTGAAGTTGGAGACTTTTATCTCCCTCACCAACTTCAAACATCTGCTATCTGAGCAGCTAACCGATCGCTGCAGCTGTACATAGTCTATTGGTAAATAGCCCACCCATTTTCACCTACCTCATCCCCATACTGTTTTTATTTATTTATTTTTATTTTTCTGCTCTTTTGCACACCAATATCTCTACCTGTACATAACCATCTGATCATTTATCACTCCAGTGTTAATCTGCATAATTGTAATTATTTGCCTACCTTCTCATGCCTTTTGCACACAATGTATATATAGACTCCCCTTTTTTCTACTGTGTTATTGACTTGTTAATTGTTTACTCCATGTGTAACTCTGTGTTGTCTGTTCACACTGCTATGCCTTATCTTGGCCAGGTCGCAGTTGCAAATGAGAACTTGTTCTCAACTAGCCTACCTGGTTAAATAAAGGTGAAATAAAAAATAAAAAAAAATAAAAAAGGCACTGCTGAGGGTACTGCGTATGGCCCAGTACATCACCGGGGCCGAACTTCCTGCCAGCCAGGACCTCTCTAGCAGGCAGTGTCAGAGGAAGGCCCTAAAAATTGTCAAAGACTCCAGCCATCCTAGTCATAGACTGTTCTCTCTGCTACCGCTCTGCAAGTGGTACCGAAGCGCCAAGTCTAGGTCCAAGAGGCTTCTAAACAACTTCTACCCCCAAGCCATAAGACTCCTGAACATCTAAACAAATGGCTATCCCAGACTATTTGCATTGCCCCCCCCCCCCCCCTTTTACGCAGCTGCTACTCTCTTATCTATGCATAGTCACTTTAATAACTCTACCTACTTGTACATATTACCTCGACTAACCGGTGCCCCCACACATTGAATCTGTACCGGCACCCCTGCTGCTCTTCAATTATTTGTTCATTTTATTTGTTACTTTTCTTTAGATATTTTTCTTAACCGCTTTCTTGGTTAAGGGCTTTGAACTGTAAGGCATACACCGGTTGTATTTGGCGCATGTGACAAATACAATTTAATTTGATTTGACATGTAACTTTTTATCCACAATATAGCAGTGGGTGTAAAGCCATAACGCATCCATTTTTACAGTGGCACTATGATCGATAATGTCAAAGGCCGCACTAAAGTCTAACAAAACATTTCTCTCAGCCAATCATCAGTCATTTGTGTAAGTGCCGTGCTTGTTGAATGTCCTTCCCTATAAGCATACTGAAAGTCTTGCCAGTTTACTGTTAAATAGCATTGTATCTGGTCAAACACATTTTTTTCCAATAGTTAGTTATAGGCTCGACAGGGATTTACCATTCTTGGGTAGCAGATTGACTTTTGCTTCCCTCCAGGCTTGAGAGCACACACTTTTTTTGTGGGCTTAGATTGAAGATATGGCAAATAGGAGTGGCAATATCGTCAACTACTAACCTCAGTTATCTACACTCACTTTTCAGAATTCAAAATTACAATGCTTGTCTTTCATAATTTGGTCAGTTATACTTGGATGTGTAGTGTCGGCGTTTGTTGCTGGCATGTCATGCCTAAGTTTGCTAATCTTGCCGATGGGAAAAAAAATCATTAAAGAAGTAGGCAATATCACTGGGTTTGTGATGAATGAGCCATCTGATTCAATGAATGATGGAGCTGAGTTTGACTTTTTGTCCCAAATTTAATTTAAGGTGCTCGAAAATGTGTTACTATCATTCTTTATACAATTTCTTTGTTTCATAGTATAGTTTATTCTCTTTGTTCAGTTTAGTCACATTATTTCTCAATTTGCAGTACATTTGCCAATTGGTTGTGCAGCCAGACTTATTTGCCATTCATTTTGCCTCATCCCTCTCAACCATACTATTTTTCAATTCCTCTTCAATCTGCGGGGATTTACGTTTTTACAGTAATTTACTTAATGTGTTGATGCTTATTAGTGACTGGAATAGTCAACTTCATAAATGTGTCAAGTGCAGCGTCTGGTTGCTCCTCATTACACACCACAGACCAGCAAATATTCCTTACATCATCACAAAACTTATTGTATGACCTCATATACACTATATTAGGCCCAGCCTTTGGTACTTTGGTTTTCCTAGATATGGCTACTATATTGTGATCACTACATCCAATGGATTTGTAAAGCAAATTTCTGCAGCATTAGTAAAGATGTGACCAATACATGATTTCAATCCTGTGCTGTTTGTATATACCCTGGTAGGTTGACTGATAACCTGAACCAGGTTGCAGGCACTGGTTAGTTTGAAGCTTTCTCTTGATTGGGCAGCTTGATGAAAGCCAGTCAATATTAAGGTCACCCAGAAAATATACCTCTCTGTTGATATCACATACATTATCAAGAATTTCATACATATTTTTCCAGATACTGACTGTTAGCACTTGGTCTATAGCAGCTTCCCACAATAATAGGCTTCCTGTGAGGCAGGTGAACCTGTAGCCATACTATTTCAAAAGTATTTAACATGAGATCTGCTCTAAGCTTCACAGAATGCGGCTCTGAATATAGACTTCATCATGCCCCCATTGGCATTTGTCTTTTCTTTATGTATTTCTACCAGTGTATTATCTAAGTGTGTTTCAGAGAGTCAGAATATAAATGTAATATGTTACTAACAAGTTATTGATTTCATGAACCTTGTTTCTTAGGCTACATATGTTAAAGTGGGGTATTTTTAGCACTTTTCTGGGGTGCTTGATTTTTGTTAATCGCTTTACTGGGAAACTTAGACTTGACTATGTTATTCATGTTTGAGCTCATAGTACAGAGTGAGAAAAACAGTGGACTTCCTACTAGGGCACACTGCCTCAGTGCTAACAGTATAACTCTGGTTCATAGGCACATGATTGCTGTATACAATAGTTAGTTATAGGCTCGACAGAGGCATTCAGGGGAGTTAGAGGGACATAAATGAGATTACTTACATTGTGAATGCCAACACCCCTGGGATAATGTAAATCTGCTGCAGCATTACGACAAGTCGGCTACACAATGGCAGGGATTATCTGAGTTGGGCTTGGGTCATTGATAAATCATTGTCTCAATGCAGCCTTGAAATTCGTGGACAGAGTTCAGGAGCCAACATGACGCTGTCAGCACCCAGCAGCTGTCGTAGAACAGTTGGAAGCTGCCTTGTAACGTCCTGTACTCGTGCTCCAAGTGTGTGTCTAGAAATGTGTCTAGAAACCTTAGCTTGTCCGTTATTCCAGTGAAAGTGGCCAAACTAACAAATTCCTTCCCTTGGCCAATCCAGTGTTGTGACTGGCTATTATTTGGCCTGTAACCCATTGTGTGATTGGTTGAGCCTTCTTGTTTGTGTGCCTTCAAACAGATGCACTGCAGAGCCGTCTGTTTAGCTCAGACTAAGGTTTAGCTTGGTAGCCTGCTTGAGCAGTAACCTCCAAATAAATTCAAATAGGCATACTATACCTTGAGTTGAGTGGAATCTACACGCTAGAGTAAGTTAGCTAATTACTTCTTAGCCAGCAACATTCATCTGTAAAACGAAAACCAGACAGTCAGCTCTAGCAAACACCATAAAATGAGTCCACTAATTGAAGGCAGGATCCAATATTTAGTGTATTAAGCCCAAGGACACAGCACAAATGGGGATTTTGAATTATATGTCCAAAATAATAGAAACTGACATGAATATGATAAACCAGCTAAACATGTCAGAATCTGCTTTATTTTCCCAGTACATTTGCATGTACAGGAATTTGACTCTGAAATGGTACTGTGACAACAAACAGACAAAATATATAGATGCAGAATTTCCACCCAGCATGCTTCTTTGCCCTGGAGTCGTGCAGGACCTTGGAGTGCAGGTGTTAGCCAATGTCCATCTCAGCAGACCGGACAATCCATTGCAGTGATTCAGGAGGTGAGGATGGACTGATGGTTGTTTAGAACTGAATCAGCACACACAGCATTCATGCAGCAATTCAGTTCTGCTCACTCAGTCACACTTGCAAACTCTCAAGTTTAATTTGCATTCACCACGCTGGCCTGTGGGACCTGTCCTCTTCTCACTCTACCACTTTTCTTCTTTCTCGACTCGTATTTGCTCACGCAATGTTTAATCTTGGTCGCATGGTCTATCTCACGCCCAATCGACGTTTGAATCGGCTGCGACTCTTTACATAGCCACATCTGGACAAGCACTGGCTCAGCTTGCATTGGCCAAAGCAAGTCTTAACTAGAGTGACAACAGCTTCTCTCTTGTCCTCCAGGCCTTTACGATGTGTGGTCCTTGTAGCATTAAGAGACATCTGTCCAGGGGAGGAACTATTTTCGAACTACTTCACTATCGTGCATTAGGTCTCATTTTAAAACCGGTACTACTCGAACTTGTTCAAGAAGAAACACTTGGCTAAAGTGTGCCTTAGTGCACACAACCCAGGTCTAAGATGTTTGAACACGTAAGATTATGAGAAGTACTTATTCAACTAGTCAAGTGAAAGCCCCTCTGAAGAACTGTGGCCAGATGATTCTGTGTAGCCTATGAGGGAAGGACAATGAAAGAGACTGAAGCAAGAATGGAGAACATGAAACTGAGAAGACCATATTCATAAGAACATTTTCCTTTATTTCTGCATCTGTACACATGATACGTCTGGAACAAAATATAAAATATTCAACGAAAGAGTATATAGTTTTATGAACAATAAACTTTACTTTTGAATTATGAGATTAAATCCTGTCTAGTCTACTTTACACTATAGTCTTAACCCCAATTGAACGGTCAACCTTCACAACTTTACTGTGGTAAGTCAAATACACTATATTTACAAAAAGTATGTGGACAAATGAGTGGATTCAACTTTTTCAGCCACACCCGTTGCTGAAAGGTGTATAAAATTGAGCACACAGCCATGCATTCTCCATAGACAAACATTGGCAGTAGAATGGCCTTACTGAAGAGCTCAGTGACTTTCAACGTGGAACCGTCATAGGATGCTACCTTTCCAACAAGGCAGTGCGTAAAATTTCTGCTCTGCTAGAGCTGCCACGGTCAACTATAAGTGCTGTTATTATGAAGTGGAAACGTCTAGGAGCAATAACTGCTCAGCAGCGAAGTAGTAGGTCACGCAAGCTCACAGAACTGCACTGCTGAAGCGCGTAAAAAATTCTGTCCTCGGTTGCAACACTCCCTACCGAGTTCTGGAAGCAACTTCAGCACAATAACTGTTAGTTGGGAGCTTCATGAAAGGGGTTTTCATGGCCGAGCAGCCGCTGACAAGCCTAAGATCACCATGCGCATTGCCAAGCGTCGGCTGGAGTGGTGTAAAGCTTGCCGCCATTGGACTCTCGGGAGCAGTGGAAACGCCACCTGACACAATGCATAGTGCCAACTGTAAAGTTTGGTAGCAAGTCCCCACAGCAATGTTCTAACATCTAGTGGAAAGCCTTCCCAGAAGAGTGGAGGCTATTATAGCAGCAAAGGGACCAACTCCATATTAATAACCATGATTTTGGTTATTAACACCATGGTTATTAACACCATGAGATGTTCGACAAGCAGGTGTCCACATACTTTTGGTCATGTAGTGTATTACAAAGGACTCACATTTTTCTGTACAGACGGAGGGAGAGGTCAAATATACACATTGAAGAAAAATGGTTACCACTAAATACTCTTTAACCTTTTACTTTAAATACAACCCTACATTTTGTTTTTCTAAAGCTCTGCAAAAAAAAGTGTTTGCTCCTCCAGAGTAGGGAGAAAATAACTGCACAACCTGTTACCCAATTGAGCATGTTTTTGTATGTCAAAATCAATGGTATAAATGCACTGAGTATACAAAACATTAAGGACACCTGCTCTTTCCATGACAGACTGACCCGGTGAAAGCTATGATCCTTTGTAAGCATTTCACTGTAAGGTGTATTCAGCGCATGTGACAAATAAAATGCTATTTTATTTTATTGATTGACAAATATTAATTTTCAAAGTCTGCTGCCTCAGTTTGTATGATGTCAATTTGCATATACTCCAGAATGTTATGAAGAGTGATCAGATGAATTGCAATTAATTGCAAAGTCCCTCTTTGCCATGCAAATGAACTGAATCCCAAAGCCCTGCCACAAAAGGACCAGCTGACGTCAGTGATTCTCTCGTTAACACAGGTGTGAGTGTTGACGAGGACAAGGCTGGAGATCACTCTGTCATGCTGATTGAGTTTGAATAACAGACTGGAAGCTTCAAAAGGAGGGTGGTGCTTGGAATCATTGTTCTTCCTCTGTCATCCATGGTTGCCTGCAAGGAAACACGTGCCTTCATCATTGCTTTGCACAGGCTTCACAGGCAAGGATATTGCTGCCAGTAAGATTGCACCTAAATCAACCATTTATCGGATCATCAAGAACTTCAAGGAGAGCGGTTCAATTGTTGTGAAGAAGGCTTCAGGGCACCCAAGAAAGTCCAGCAAGCACCAGGACCGTCTCCTAAAATTGTTTCAGCTGCGGGATCAGGGCACCACCAGTACAGAGCTTGCTCAGGAATGGCAGCAGGCAGGTGTGAGTGCATCTGGACGCACAGTGAGACGAAGACTTTTGGAGGATGGCCTGGTGTCAAGAAGGGCAGCAAAGAAGCCACTTCTCTCCAGGAAAAACATCAGGGACAGACTGATATTCTGCAAGAGGTACAGGGATTGGACTTCTGAGGACTGGGGTAAAGTCATTTTCTCTGAATCCCCTTTCCGATTGTTTGGGGCATCCGGAAAAAAGCTTGTCCCTACCATCAGTCCTGTGTCATGCCAACAGTAAAGCATCCTGAGACCATTCATGTGTGGGGTTGCTTCTCAGCCAAGGGAGTGGGCTCACTCACAATTTTGCCTAAGAACAAAGCCATGAGTAAAGAATAGTACCAACACATCCTCCGAGAACAACTTCACCCAACCATCCAGGAACAGTTTGGTGACGAACAATGCCTTTTCCAGCATGAAGGAGCACCTTGCCATAAGGCAAAAGTGGCTCTGGGAACAAAACATCTATATTTTAGGTCCATGGCCAGGAAACTCCCCAGACCTTTTAATCCCATTGAGAACTTGTGGTTAATCCTCAAGAGGCGGGCGTACAAACAAAAAACACATTTTGACAAACTCCAAGCATTGATTATGCAAGAATGGGCTGCCATCAGTCAGGATGTGGCCCAGAAGTTAATTGACAGCATGCCATGGCGGATTGCGGAGGTCTTGAAAAAGAAGGGTCAACACTGTAAATATCGACTCTTTGCATCAACTTCATGTAATTGTCATTAATAGCCTTTGACACAGTAATTATACTTCAGTATTTCATAGTAACCTCTGACAAAAATATCTAAAGACACTGAGGCAGACTTTATTAATTTATTTGTTAAAATTGTCATTCTCAACTTTTAGCCACGACTGTATGTGTGCCACAAATGGGCAAGACAAAATATTTAAGTGCCTGTATGGTAGTAGTTGCCAGGCGCACCGGTTTATGGTAAGAACTGCAACACTGCTGGGCTTTCCTGTGTGTAACAAGAATGGTCCACCACCCAAAGGACATCCATCCAACTTGACAACTGTGGGAAGCATTGGAGTCAACATCGGCCAGCATTCCTGTGGAACGATTTTGCGTTCTGAGGGCAAGTAGTGGGGGGTGCAACTGAATATTAGGACCGTATTCCTAATGTTTGGTATACTCTGTGTATACATCCTTCAAGTAAGTACATCAGGGAAAAACAATCAGTTACAAATTAATGGAAAGACCATGGGGAGGTACAAAAACAAACACTCAAAAGTGACTTTCCTGCAAAGTCCACCCTCATCCTCACTCAAATCATTAAACATGCCTGTATTCACACAACTGGATGTCAACCAACACAGCAACAAGTCGTAATCCTAGACAGGCCAAACATTCAGTTCAAACAAACTGTTTTTTCCTGTAGGTTGTGATACTAAGCACTTCAATGACATTCGCTTCCCTCAACACGTTAAATAGACAAGCAAAGACTAAAGGCTGTCTAGTACATTTTAATACTGCATACACCACTACTGCCATAGTTCCATAGCTAGCTCCCTAAGGACTTATCGCACACTGCTAGTTATATTTATGAGACAGTGAAATGACCCCAAGTACAGTCTGGGCACTGTACAGCGCAGGTCTATCAGATGCTCTTCAAAATACATAAATAATAGAAAAATTACAGTGGTTTAATACGGTTTATGCATCAAATAGCTTTGATGAGTACTCGTCTGTGGGACTGTGTATATAGAATTTCCACGACAGTAGACTGAGGGTTACAATTCCACGGAGAGGAAGGTTTACATACATCTTAACACATTTAGAAATTATTGCCTTGTAAAGAGGGAAGCAACACAGTACATTTGACTTCCAATAGAGTACCACATTAGGAGTCATAATGCCCATAAAACCTAGAGGTCAAACAGGGAAAGGGTTCCAATTGTTTTCCACCATTCATTTTTCCCCATAGGGGATTTTTAGAAACACTTAATAAGTGCTGTGTTTCGTGTTGGCTTACCCTCGCGTGACATTTTGATAACCGTGTAATTCTCTAGGACAAGGTGACATCAGTATATTAGCCTTTTTTTTCCTCCCCAAAATTAAATGCTAATTAGCTGTTAAAGAACTACAAATGCCATGATGATCTTGACAAGACTGCAGAATCGAGGTAAAGGTAAGAATCTCTGGATTAACTATCCAATGTTGGCTAAATGTAGTTTCATTAATTGGCTGCATTTCTTTAAAATTTGACAATTATGTGAATCGTCTTGTGCAAGTTTTAAATTGACACAATACCTTTTAGCAAAGGTGTCAGCTAGAGATGATGTGAAGGAGCTTGCATGGATGTAGTTTTGCATGTCTACTTTGATGCTAATTAGCATTCAAATCAGTAAATAGAGCTGAATATATTGATGTCACCTTGTCAGAGTGATTTACATGGCTATCAAAATGACACGCCAGGGTTAACCTACATGAAACAGACCTTATTTTAAGTGTTTCTAAAATCCCCTATGAGAAAAATGAAATGGTGGGAAACAATTTGAACAATTTCCCTGTTTGACCTCTGGGTTTTATGGGTATTATGACACCTCCACTGTGGGGCTCTATAGGGTTCAAGGGTGAGCACAGACAAAGCCCATAGTGATTAAGTCAAAGGAAAAGAGGATACAACTAAATCTGGTTTTACGCATTATGGGCTGGTTAATAAATTGCGTGTGTGGTAAATCAGGAAACGTTGGGAGCCCTAGATATGTTTGCACTTCAGCCAACCATAACTTCCGAACCAGCCTCTATAATTTCAATTGAAAACAAGTCAAACCTTTGCTAATAACCTCAAACACTCACACAGAGTTGCTCATCATTTTCAGATACACTTAATGCACTTCAAGTACTCAAAACCACCGACATTATCACGTCCATTCCAAGTGAGTTCAAATTATGCATAGATAAATGAAGTTGACTGAACGCTGGCCAACAGCACATCTTGACACACAGGTACAGATGGGGCAGAGGAGTAGAGACATTCACAGCAGCATTGTAAACCCCCAGGATTTGCATAATTGATGTTTAAGAGTGGGGGAATTCAACTCCCAAACAAGTCTTTTCACTACTTATGAAAAGTATAGCTTGCTGGATAAAAGATACATGCATTGTTTTAACTTAAAAATAACAATGTCAAACATAACTGTACTATAGCGCATTTAAAACTAAACAGCTGAATGTGCCCACGTCTGCTTACAAAGCATTTTCAGATGAACAAAGAATCTTATGTTGAGGACCATGTTGCAGTCCAATGTTTATAAATACCCAGGCCACCCAAGCTAGCCAACTGAAATTGGGAAAACATTTATCAAATGTAAATAAAACCAAAACTTAATTGATATTTTCATCTAATGAAATTCTGGGAAGGAGAGAAAAAATATTTTAAAAACAAGCCAATAAAACAGAATATACATCTCTTTATTTACAGTATATTTGGCGGCGCACAATCGGCCCAGCGTCGTCTGGGTTTGGCCAGGGTAGGCAGGCATTGTAAATAACAATGTGTTCTTAACGGACTTGCCTAGTTAAATAAAAGGATACACATACAGAGGCAAACATTTACAAAAAAGTGTTATGCACATGGATGACAAGTAGTATATCTGTACAAAATATACAAAACCTGGGGACCCTCTTACAAAATGCTACATTTAGGGCCAGGTCGTTGGTACCTGTAAACACTGGGAAAGTAGCAATGGTGAGAGAATGCTGCTCATACACCAGCGAGGAAGAGAACTAGTCATAGATGTCGTGGTAAGATTTGCCAACACTTGAAGGATAACGCTCATGGGATCCACTGATGTGGAACAGACCCCCAAAAGCACAAATCTCCCACCAGTAGTTCCGTTCACACAGTATTCGGACACAAATGGGCATTTCCCAAAATTCCGGACGGAAAAATAAATGGCTATATTCAATATTTTTTTTTTGCTGTACAAGAAGACATCACTGATGTCATAATAAAAAAACATCATATGTATATCATATAAACTGAGCGTACGGAACATGCTCTTTCCATGACAGACTGAACAGGTAAATACAAGTGAAAGCTATGATCCATTATTGATGTCACCTGTTAAATCCACTTCAAAATCAGTGTAGATTAAAGGGAGGAGAGCCTCGAGACATGGATTGTGCATGTGTGCCATTCAGACAGTGAATGTGCAAGACAAAATATTTAAGTGCCTTTGAACGGGGTATGGTAGTAGCTGCCATGTGCACGGGTTTGAGTGTGTCAAGAACTGCAACACTGCTACGGTTTTCAAGCTCAACAGTTTCCAGTGTGTATCAAGAATGGTCCACCACCCAAAGGACATCCAGCCAACTTGACACAACTGTCAGGATCCCTGTGGAATGCTTTCGACACCTTGTAGAGTCCATGCCCTGAAGAATTGAGTCTGTTCTGAGGGCAAAAGGGGGTGCAACTCAATATTAGGAAGCATTCTTAATTTTTTGTACAATCATACATACATATATGTATATATACACACGCACACACACACAAATGTATATATACACATATGTGTATGTATACACACACACACAATAAATATAATCTCCAATGAACAAATATGTACACAGATGGTGGGCTCCAGGCGTTCTCACACGGTTACCTAGCAACCATTCACTTCGACTGTAGGGCTGTGTGCGGTTGGTACCGGTGTCTTGTGTGTGCATGGTCGTGTTCCAATGTAGCCGTTGGCCTCATCGGTCACTAGGCTGCCAAAGTCTGTCACCGACACTGCCATCTTGCTGCTCGTGATAGGATGCGGGCGTGCCTCAGAATCCAGGCCCAGATTTTCTACAGTGGCCTCGGGCAAGCTCATTTTGAGGCGCTTGGAGGGGGGTCTGTCGTAGTTGTCCGTGCAGGAGGCCAACTGGCCCAGGTCGGAGTGGTAGAAGCCGGCGTCCAGCAGGTTGATGCAGTCGGGGTCTCCTGCGCCATTGGGGATGAATCCCAGGGACTCGTCATGGCTCAGGGAGCCCCGGTGGAGGCCCTCTAACGTAGGAAAGTTGTAGGACTCCAGGCAGCCCACGTCAGACGGGTTACATACAGACGCCACACTGCTGGTCAACGCTGGAGTGAGGGGGAGAAGAAAATTTAGAGAATTGGAGTTAACCTTGACTCTCCAAACAGACAACGTCTTTCATCAGAAACACTGCATTGTCGCTACAGACAGGAGTTTTTGGTGTCAATGTGACCTACTAGGAAAACATGCTATAGGGACCTAGGTTTTCCTTGTTCAAGTAACATGGTCAGGACCCTTCTCATAGCGGATGAGCTTGAAGATCAGGAGCCATATGTATCAAGCATCTTAGAGTAGAAGGGCAGATCTAACATCAGTTTCACTTTTATATCATAATGAATAACATTACATGGACAGGAGGGACCTGATCCTCGATTAGAACTCCTACTCTGAGAAGCGTACTATGTATGACCCCAGAAGCATACAGAGAAGAAAATAAAATCACTGCTTAAAATGTTACAGCCTCATGCTCCAAGCGGCTACCACTGCTAATCGCATTCTTCACTCTATCCATCAAAATTTATGTGGAGTTCACAAGCCTTCTCTCTCTCGTCTGCTCTGATTTCTCGGTCCTGGCCCGTGGCCCTGCTCACCAGAGAGGTCGCTGGCCGTGATAGAGTTAAGGAGGTTGAGCTGGTGCTCTGCCGAGTACTCCATCCGACCTCCTCCACTGCTACTGGAGCACACAGAGGCTGACCCGTCTACCACCAAGCCTTCAGCCTCATCCACCAGCCTGTCCATCAGATCTCTACAGGGAGGGTAGGAACAAACAAATAGGGGATTTATGTGAATAAAACAGTATCGTGTTCACCAAATTTTTGAAATGTGAGTAAAATAAGGAGGAACACCAAATTATCAATGGAATCCTCACATTTATGACATTAAAAAAAAAAGTGTGATTAGTTAATCTTTTTCTTAAATAGACCTCTCCCCCAATAACAGTTTTCCACTGGAGGGAATGCATATTATATTTGTAGTCAGTGATTTAAGGCAGAAACACCAATGACAAAATTGAGGGATTCATTATACTAATTATATTATAAAAGTACACTAGGGCTGTGGCGGTCATGAAATTGTGTCAGCCAGTGATTGTCAAGCAAATAACTGCTGGTCTCACGGTAATTGACAATTAAACATTTAGCATCTCCTGGATTCCACACACAGCCTACAAACCACTGATGCTGTACTTTGGAACAACTAAATTTGGAAAAAGTTGAATAAATCCATGTAATATAGCCTACACCATCAGGTCTATATGTTTCATATGACATGAAGAAAATTAAGTCTAATTCAGAAAAACAGAACATGATCTGGCTATGCCATATGGCTGTGGGCTACACTAGTTAATTTAGCAGAACTATATTATATTACTATATTATATTATGAAGAATACAATTGAACATATCCTTTGTATTTTATTCAGCTATTTTCTCTAAATGATTTGAAGGAGTGCACACATGCAGCTATTGTGTTGAGAGGTTAAACTGTTGAGTGTAGGGGGCAGTATTTTGATGTTTGGCTGGAAAAACGTACCCAAATTAAACTGCCTATTTCTCAGGCCCAGAAGCTAGAATATGCATATTTTAAATTGGCAGATTAGGATAGAAAACATTCTAAAGTTTCCAAAACTGTCAAAATAATGTCTGTGAGTATAACAGAACTGATATTGTAGGCGAAAACCTGAGGAAAATCCAACCAGGAAGTGCCTCTTATTTTGAAAACTCCCTGTTCCATTTCATGCCGTCCCTCCATTTAAAGGGATATCAACCAGATTATATTCCCTATGGCTTCCACATGGTGTGAACAGTCTTCAGACATAGTTTCAGCCTGTTATTCTGAAAAATGAGCGAGAACAATCACATCGCTTCATTGGATGGCTGGGTGTCCCTAGAGTTTTGCATGCGCCAACAGCTTGGAGCAGACATTTTCTCTCTCTCTGCTATTGAGAGAGCTACCACCCAGTTGAAATATGATCGATTGTTTATTGTAAAAACAACCTGAGGATTGATTATAAAAAACATTTGACATGTTTCTACGAACTTGAGGGATACTATTTGGAATTTGCGTCTGCCCGTCATGACTTGCACGAGCCTGTGGATTACTAAACAAAACGCGCCAACCAAATGGAGGTTTTCGGATATAAAAATAATCTTTATCGAACAAAACAAGCATTTATTGTGTAACTGGGAGTCTCGTGAGTGCGAACATCCGAAGATCAAAGGTAAGCGATTATTTTTTTTGCTTTTTGTGACCAATCTACTTTGCTGCTAGCTGTTTAATGTTTTGTCTGCTGAGAGATGTCTTCACATAAACGCTTGGTTTGCTTTCGCTGTAAAGCTTTTTTGAAATCTGATACGCCAGGTGGATTAACAACAAGCTAAACTGTGTTTTCCTATATTGCACTTGTGATTTCATGAAAATGCTATATTTTTTGTAATTTGAATTTGGCGCTCTGCAATTCAGCGGATGTTGACGAAAACGATCCCGCTAACGGGATGGGTGCGCCAAGAAGTTAACAAAGAAAACAGGTACTCGTATATGCTTCATTTAGAGTTGTAAAGTTGACAAGCACTTGATAATTCCTTGAATTTCCCATCTGAATCCCCTTTGTGTTACCATAACCCCCCCCCCCCCCAAAAAAAATCTATGCCTTTAGTGGCGGTTGTGCAATGGGCTGAATATAATAATTATAAATTCCCTTCTCCCCGCTGCACCTCTCACTCACATGGCTCTGTCACATGATCGGGTCTTTCCCACAGGCTACAATTGAAGACAGACATCGGGGAAGCAACTGCGCTCGTCCTTAACGTTTCCGAAGCGTATATATTGGAAGAACTGTCCACATTTACTTTTCGTCAGCCAACAAGATGAGTAGCCTATCGAACAGCAAAAGCATTAGTGAAATTTATTTAGATTTTGAATGGACCATTATCCATACAACGGTCTCGATCTAAGCACTAAAATAGCAAATGGCGGACACATTTTCATGCCAGTCTGTTTTAAAAATAACCAATGTGCTTAATATTAGGAAGGTTGAGAAATAAATATAGTAGGTCTAGCCTATAGAAAGCTGATGGGATCTTCCTATTTTTAATAGAGGCCATCACTCTGATGTTTGAACAGGTTCAAGTCTGAGATCTGGCTAGGCCACTCAAGCACATGCAGAGACTTGTCCCAAGGCCACTCCTGCATTGTCTTGGCTGTGTGCTTAGTGTCATTTTCCTGTTGGAAGGGGAACCTTCGCCCAGTCTCAGGTGCTGAGCGCTCTTTTGGCAAACTCCAAGTGGGCTGTCATGTGCCTTTTACTGAGAAGTGGATTCCGTCTGGCCACTACCATAAAGACCTGATTGGTGGAGTGCTGCAGAGATTGGAGAACCTTTCAGAAGACAACCATCTCCACAGAGGAACTCTGGAGCTCTGTCAGTGTGACCATCGGGTTCTTGGTCACCTCCCTGACCAAGGCCCCTCTTCCCCGATTGCTCAGTTTGGCTGGGTGGACAGCT
Organism: Oncorhynchus mykiss; assembly: GCF_057628025.1. NCBI lineage: Eukaryota > Metazoa > Chordata > Actinopteri > Salmoniformes > Salmonidae > Oncorhynchus > Oncorhynchus mykiss. The sequence goes on from NC_143026.1 coordinate 49,222,857, forward strand.
AAACCGAGCAATCAGGGGAGAAGGGCCTTGGTCAGGGAGGTGACCAAGAACCCGATGGTCACTCTGACAGAGCTCCAGAGTTATTCTGTGGAGATGGGAGAACCTTCCAGAAGGACAACCATCTCTGCAGCACTCCACCAATCAGGCCTTTATGGTTGACTAGTCATTAAAACTCGTTTTTCAACCACTCCACGTTTTTGTCAAGTTGAATGGGAAGAACGACAGAAAGACAATAGTAGACAGAATACTCAAGTCTCACAGAAGATGGCATACATGCTAGCTAGCCACAACGAGAACCAGAGTAGCATGGATACATAAGAAGCCACGAACTCAAGCAAGAGAAAGAACAAAACTGACCAGGATGAAATCCTTGCAACCTCAGACACCAATTAAAAATCCACAGGTGAAAAAAATGAAAGATGACATTTCCATGTCTGAACTTTTCTCTGCAATCCAGTCCCCGTCTACTAAACAAGACGCTACCCTCTCCAAAGTGTCCATCATAGAGTGGGCTACCGAAGAAACATCAAAGATCGATCATGTCAGAAACTATCAGTCAGCTACTCAACATTGTGAGCGAGAACAAGGAAAAGATAACGTTCCTAGAGAATGAGTTGAAGAAACAGCAATCCCAAAATAATGAGCTGTGTAAGAATGTATACAAACTTCAAAAGATACCCTCGCGGATGGAAACATGAAAATCCAAGGGGTAAAAGAGGTAGATGGAGAGGATATTAGTGAAGCAGTCATTAATATCCTGGGAATGGTGGCTCCGTGCATAAAAGACAAGCTAAGAGACGTGATCGACGTGGTACATCGACTTGGGAAACGAAGATCTGATGGACCCCCTCGCAATGTCATCTTGTGCTTAACTATGCGTCACTACAGAGACATCTGGAAAATGGCAAAGGGTAACAAGTTTCTGGACGAGCAGAAGCTCCGCATCAAAGAAGCTCTGATACCGCAGGATCAGATTGCCAGGGAGAAACTGTGGCCGCTTATACGGAAGGCACGACAAGAGGGAAAGAAAGCTGGGTTCAAGGGCCAACACGCGTTTATCGAAGGAAGAATGATTACTGGGTAACTCTGTTGACATTAACCAAACTGGAACTATAAGTCAAGAGTACAGTTAATGTACCGCCACGAGTAAATGTACCGTTTGAACTACAACTGATGAACACTTGCCAACTAAAAAAAAAAAAAGAAAAGGAAGTAAATAGATTTGTTATACTGTTAACCACCTACCCCAGCTGAGCGTAGTTTTCCGTCAGAGTAATCCTCTCAAGGTTCACTGGTTTGTTTTATTGTTCACATTACTACTTCTGTTATCTAATTTGTGTTCTCTTTAATGCAGGAGTTCGTTTAACTCACTCAGTATCGTTAGTCTGAATGCTAGGGGTTTGAGAGATCTTACAAAAAGGAAAGCCTTATTTTTATATTGTAAACGCAGTAACGCAGATTTTGTCGGGTGAAAGTGATTTGAAATTTTGGAAATCACAATGGGGAGACATAGCCTATTTCAGTCATGGATCAAACCATTCTGCTGGTGTTTTGACACTTATTCACAAGTTTGAAGGTAACATTCTAGAATCCACATCGTCACAAGATGGGAGATGGGTCAAAGTAACTGTTAAACTTGACAATTCTATTTTCATATTTTGTAATGTATCAGTGGGGCAAAAAAGTATTTAGTCAGCCACCAATTGTGCAAGTTCTCCCACTTAAAAAGATGAAAGCCCTGTAGTTTATCATCATAGGTACACTTCAACTATGACAGACAAAATGAGAAAAAAAAAATCCAGAAAATCACATTGTAGGATTTTTTATGAATTTATTTGCAAATTATGGTGGAAAAAAAGTATTTGGTCACCTACAAACAAGCAAGATTTCTGGCTCTCACAGACCTGTAACTTCTTCTTTAAGAGGCTACTCTGTCCACCACTCGTTACCTGTATTAATGGCACCTGTTTGAACTTGTTATCAGTATAAAAGACACCTGTCCACAACCTCAAACAGTCACACTTCAAACTCCACTATGGCCAAGATCAAAGAGCTGTCAAAGGACACCAGAAACAAAAATGTAGATATATAATATATAGATTTTTTCAAAATAAAAGCCTGAAACTATGTCTAAAGACTGTTCACAACATGTGGGAGCCATAGGAAAAGGAATATGGTTGATATCCCTTTAAATGGAGCGAAGGCAGGCAATGGAACAGAGTGCTTTCAGGAATAACACCACTTCCTGGTTGGATTTTCCCCAGGTTTTCGCCTGCAATATTAGTTGTGTTATACTCAGACAATATTTTGACAGTTTTGGAAACTTTAGGATGTTTTCTATCCTAATATGCCAATTAAAGTATGCATATTCTAGCTTCTGGGCCTGAGAAATAGGCAGTTTCATTTGGGTACGTTTTTCTTCCAAATTTCAAAATACTGTACAATTGAACACGAATTTTCTCTTTGGGTCACTTAGAATTTTCACCAAATCCAAAAGGTTTATCAAAGTCATTCGCATGTTTTACAAAGACATAAATAGATCTGTGTTACTAAATCTTAATACTTCCAAAAGATTCAGTATCAACAGAAGTGTACGACAGGGATGCCCAAGTTCGCCATTTTTATTAATTTTGGTTGTGGAACTGCTATCTCCAGATATTCTGAATAATGCAAATGTATATGGCTTAACCATTTTTAACAAAGAAATCAACATTTCCCAACTGGCTGATGATACTACTCTTTTCTTAAGAGACAGGTCGCCCACGCCCTTAATGCTATAACTGCATTTTCTATTGTATCAGGATTAAAACTGAATGTTTCTAAATGTGAAATCTTATGTTTATTTGACTCTGATAAAGAAATAGAAAATATTCCTGTAAAGGACTGCGTTAAATATTTAGGAGTACATCTGTCAAAAAAACAACATATGAATTTCTCTCCTAAAATTAAGAAAAACAAAAATATATTTAATAATTGGCTATAAAGAGATCTTTCTATACTTGGGAGAGTACTTCTGTCCAAGGCAGAGGAGAGGGACTGTCTTGTTTTGTGTACCCCTCATCATCTATTTTTGTAAATCCTGCTACTTGTAAAGAGATTAATAAGACCTTTCTTGACTTCATCTGGAAAAATAAGTCGTCTCAAACTAAAAAAGTCAGTCCTTTCTAATAAAAGAGCTGAAGGCGGTCTGCAAGTGTTGGATTTTGTTGACATAAATAACACTTTCAAGATCAACTGGTTGAAAAGATGGTTTGATAAATACTGATTCAATATGGTATTTCATTTCAAATAATGTGTTTAATAAATTGGGAGGTAATTCAGAAATGTAACTATATTCCTGAAAGATTAACCGCTAAATTGGCTAGGTTTCACCAACAAGCTTTAATGGCCTGGAAAATGTTTTCTGCACAATTTTTCCCCACATAAAGCTCTTTTGTGGAATAATTCAGACATAACTAAGGAATAAGTCATTGTTCTACCCCAGTTGGCGTGAGGACTATAGACTTTGTTCTTGATGTTTTCGACAACAAGGGTAATATTCTCACATATGAACAATTTGAGATCCAGGCTCTTCGCTGGCCATGGCAGAACACTGACATTCCTGTCTTGCAGGAAATCCGCCATACTGCTCGTTCTGTGAGTGGTGCATTGTCATGCTGACGGGTCACGTCAGGATGAGCCTGCAGAAAGGGTACCACATGAGGGAGGAGGATGTCTTCCCTGTAACACACAGCTTTAAGATTGCCTGCAATGACAACACGCTCAGTCCGATGATGCGGTGACACACCGCCCCAGAACATGACAGACCCTCCACATCGATCCCGCTCCATAGAACACTCATTCCTTCGACGATAAACGTGAATCCGACCATCACCCCTTGTGAGAGAAAACCGTGACTTGTCAGTGAAGATCACTTTTAGCCAGTCCTGTCTGGTCCAGCGGTGGGTTTGTGCCCATAGGCGACATTGTTTCCGATGATATCTGGTGAGGACCTGCCTTGAATTAGGCCTATAAGCCCCCAGTCCAGCCTCTCTCAGCCTATTGCAGACAGTCTGAGCACTGATGGCAGGATTGTGCATTCCTGGTGTAACTTGGGCAGTTGTTGCCATCCTGTACCTGACCTGCAGGTGTGATATTCAGATGTACCGATCCTATGCAGGTGTTGTTACACGTGGTCTGCCACATTGCAATTTATTGCCCTGGCCACATCTGCAGTCCTCATGCCTCCTTGCAGCATGCCTAAGGCACGTTCACACAGATGAGCAGGGACCTTGGGCATCTTTCTTTTGGTGTTTTTCAGAGTCAGTAGAAAGGCCTCTGTGTCCTAAGTTTTCATAACTGACCTTAATTGCCTACCGTCTGTAAGCTATTAGGGTCTTAATGACTGTTCCACAGATGCATGTTCATTAAACAAGCATGGGAAACAGTGTTTAAACCCTTTACAATGAAGATCTGTGAAGTTATTTGGATTTTTACTAATTATCTTTGAAAGACAGGGTCCTGAAAAAGGGACGTTTCTTTCTTTTCTGAGTATATAAGCACCTATCCACTACTGATATAAACCTTAATTTATAGTCAAGCAAAATTTCACCAATTATTTAAACTGGCATATCGGCTGCTGACTGGTCGAGTAACCTCTCTGCCAGGAAGTCCTTCATAAGGATTAGTGACACAGCCAATAAATACATCGCCATCCAGACAGATTGACTGGATGTAACACAGCCACCATCCGCTGGGATTTTGTGCTGTATCGCCACTATCCTTCTACAACACACACACACACACGCCATTATCTGGCAGCATTCCCACTCACACCAGTTTATGTTTGCCTACGCCGACCCTCTAGCTGACGTTACTGTTACGAGAACGAACTCTGATCAGGGAAAACGACCGGCTCAAACATGAACGGCTTCAGTAGTTTTATTAGCTCCCTAGCTAACATTATTTCATTCTCTGTAATAAACTCATTTTCAGACTCGGAGCTACTCTGTAAATTCAGCCATTTTTGGGAAAAGAATTGTCTCCTGCCAGTGACACAATGCCAATATGGCGATTTACAGTTAGCTTGCTTTCTAAATCATAGTGTTTCCATTGCCCTTTAAAATGGAAGAGGTTTGAACCACCAAGACTCTTCCAAGAGCTGACAGCCCGACTAAACCGGGGAAGAGAACCCGAAGGTCACTCTGACAGAGCTCCAGAGTTCCTCTGTGGAGATGGGAGAACCTTCCAGAAGGACAACCATCTCTGCAGCGCTGCACCAATTAGGCTTTTATTGTAGAGTGGCCAGATGGAAGCCACTCCTCAGTAAAAGGCACGACAGGCCGCTTTGAGTTTGCCAAAAGGCACCTAAGGGCCTCAGACCATGAGAAACAAGATTCTCTGGTCTAATGAAACCAAGATTGAACTCTGACCTGAATGCCAAGCGTCACATTAAATCAAATTTGCTTAGTCACATGCGCCGAATACAACAGGTGTAGTAGACCCTACAGTGAAATGCTTACTTACGAGCCCCTAACAGACAGTGCAGTTTCAAAAAATATGGATAAGATATCATCTGGAGGAAACCAGGCACTGCTCATCACCTGGCCAATAACATTCCTACAGTTAAGCATGGTGGTGGCAGCATCATGCTGTGGGGATGTTTTTCAGTGGCAGGGCATGGGAGACTAGTCAGGATCAAGGGGAAGATGAACAGAGCAAAGTACAGAGGGATCCTTGATGAAAACCTGCTCCAGAGTCCTCGGGACCTAAGACTGGGGCGAAGGTTCACCTTCCAATAGGACAACAACCCTAAGCACACAGCAAAGGCAACGCAGGAGTGGCTTCGGGACAAGTCTCTGAATGTCCTTGAGCGGCCCAGCCAGAGCCCGAACCCGATCGAACATCTCTGGAGAGAACTGAAAATAGCTGTGCAGCAACACACCCCATCCAACCTGACAGAGCTTGAAAGGATCTGCAGAGAAGAATGGGGAAAAACTCCCCAAATACAGGTGTGCCAAGCTTGTAGCGTCATACCCAAGAAGACTTGAAGCTGTAATAGCTGCCAAAGGTGCTTCTACAAAGTACTGAATAAAGGGTCTGAACACTTACGTAAATGTGATAAAATGTATTTATAATACATTTCCCAAAATTTGTACAATTCTGTTTTTGCTTTGCCACTATGGGGTATTTTGTGTAGATTGAGGTAACAATTTTTTATCAATTTTAGAATAAGGCTGTAACGTATCAAAATGTGGAAAAAGTGAAGTGGTCTGAATACTTTCCGAATGCACTGTAGTTGATTTGATTAAAACACATAGCCTGTGTGTTTTAATAAAATCAACTGTGTCTATATATTGAAAAATACACATTTAAAATTGAGCAATCGATTGGTCGAAGAACAGAATTTATTGGACCAAGATTTTTTTTTTATTAATAAAAAAAATAAATAAATTGGGGACAACCCTAGACCAGGTTTCCAATAGGAAAACATTTATCAAAGTGGGCAGAACAAGCAAGGAGGTGGGCAGAGCCAAGAATGAGTTAGTGAGATCCTATTGGTGTGTTTCAGCATTTATTTGCATATTTCTGTTAGGGAATACCTACTATGAAGTGTGGGTGTGCAATAACTCAATTCGCCCTTTTTACTTTGGCAAAGTCTACAAAACGCAGTCCACCATGTTACAGATTCTAGTTTTGGAAACAGAAAATTGAATGGAAATGTTTCATAGATGAGAAAATTTGCAGAATGTCGGCCAAAATCCATATCGTTCCATCTTCTCCCACTGCTGGCCACTGGGCTTCCTCTCATCACCATATTTTGTAGTGAGTGGAAAAGCCAACTTGGATGCTTCACATATAAATTCGGTGAAATATCTGGCGCATCTGTGGTTCAACTGTTTAACCCATCAGAACCAAAAATAAGCTAAACAATGTCAATGTAAACAAATACTGTATATCTTCAAAACATGATTAAAACTATCATTAATTTGATCTCATGGTTGGTCAGTCCTTGCATCCCATAAGTCAGTCTATGAATTTAAGAGTGGTTACATTTCTCTAGGCCCATCCCAAGAGGTTTATCCAAAAAGGTGGCAGGTTGGTTGCCTTGTTGTTTGACCTGCAGATTGGCCCCTCAAAGTTTAGTTTGTGCATCTTTTACTTTTTTACACCATCTTCATAACAGCAGAAAATGATAATTTGGGTTATTGAAAAGATTAACAGCAGTTTATATGTGAAAAGTATTTCTTCTTATGCTTGTTTTGTCAAACTGAAATAAGGCAAACATTTTAGAATGTTACTTTCACCGTAAAGCCTTTTTGAAATCTGACACAACGGTTAGATTAACAAGAAGTTCATCTTTAAGCCGATGTAGAACACTTGTATGTTTTATGAATTTTTATTATGAGTATTTCTGTTTTTGAATTTGGCGCACTGCAATTTCACCGGATTTTGACCAGGTGGGTCGCTAGCGTCCCACATACCCTGGAGAGGTTTTAACTACAAAAGCTAGTTACGAGACAACCCATATTGTTCCTCCAAAGACATTGCAACAATACTTCATTGGGTCGTTCCACAAAATTAGTGCCTTTTGCATCCTTTTGATATTTTAAGTAGAGAATATATACCAATATAGAATTTTAAAAGCCTGTTATATTAAATTAAGTGCCCTTTAATATTGACCAGATGGAGAACTCAATAAAACCTGATTTTTTTATGAATAAAGGCTAACGTTAGTTAAAGTGCGAAATTTCAGCATTTTGACATCCCTGTCACTTCTTGGAAGATTTAAACCCACTTAATTCCAAAATTTCACCATCATTGTAAAGCCCTAGTTATTTTGTTGCTTTAACAGTCATTTCCGAAGTTTAATTAATTTATGTCTGTCCCTCATTTTAAAAAGGTCAACCATGTTAAGGAAACTGAACTCTCGTTTTAATATGGTGAAACTATTCCTTTTAAATTATTTATTTCAAAAAGAAACATTGACCATCTAATAATAAAATCAGGGTAAAAGCAGGTGAGTTGGTTCTACTGTTTTTGGCAATTTCCTGGTGTGGAAAACTGAACATAAACACACCAACCCTGTTACCCATAGATAGACAGGCTAGAAATGTCTTAATAACTTTGTGAATCTTGCACTCAATTGCCACTCCACAAAACAACCTTCCATTCCCTGTGTCACAAGTTGGTTGATTTAAGAAGAAATGTTCAACCCTATTATGGTCAACCCTGTTACTGGTCTTAAAAAAAAAAAAATAATTAAACCAAGTTACGCTTCTCAAAAGGCATCAAAATGGTGGAATGACCGATGTTCTCACTGTTTTCGGGGCACTGAGCAAATTTCAGGTCTGGTGAGTGCAAATTAAACGCTGTGATAATGGCACCGGAGGGGATGGCTCCTAACTAACTGCTATTTTGTTAGTTTTTTCACCACTCATTTTGTACATAATGTTACTGCTACCATCTCTTATGACCGAAAAGAGCTCCTGGACAGCGATTAAGCACCTCGAACTGGACTAAGTTTTTTTCTTTAAGGAGTCTGATGCGAAGGATCTACTGCTTCCCCGAGACCAAGCCCAAATCCCCGTCATTCGTGTGAGGAAAATACGTAAATCCAGGGAGCAGAGGTCTGGGTGCCGTGTGTGAACTCGCCGGTGAGTGAGTAAACCACCACTACCCTCTGTATTATAGGCCAATGTGCAACCATTGGAAAACAAACGGGACGATCTACGATTAAGACTATACTACCAACGGAACACTAAAAACTTCTTATGTTTCTGTTTCCACAGACTTGGCTGAACGACGACACGGATAATAGAGCTGGCTGGCTTCTCAGTGTTTCGGCAGGACAGAGCAGCTACGTCTGGTAAGACGAGGGGGGGTGTGTGTGTGTGTGTATATGTCTAACTGCTGTTGCGCAATGTCTAATAATAAAGACGTCTCGAGGTATTGCACGCCTGAAGTAAAACACCTCATGATAAGCTGTAGACCACACCATCTATATTACTAGCCATCCATTTACCACCACAAACCGATGCTGGCACTAAGACCACACTCAACGAGCTACAGTTGAAGTCGGAAGCTTACATACGCTTAGATTGGAGTCATCAAAACTCGTTTTTCAACCACTCCACAAATGTCTTGTTAACAAACTATAGTTTTGGCAAGTCGGTTAGGACATCTACTTTGTGCATGACAAGTCATTTTTCCAACAACAGACAGATCATTTCCCTTACAATTCCAATGGGTCAGAAGTTTACATACACAAAGTTAACTGCATTTAAACAACTTGGAAAATTCCAGAAAATTATGTCATGGCTTTAGAATCTTCTGATTGACTCAAATGACATCAATTAGCCTATTGGAGGTGTACCTGTGGATGTATTTCAAGGCCTACCTTCAAACTCAGTGCCTCTTTGCTTGACATCATGGGAAAAGCAAAAGAAAATCAGCCCAAAAAAATTGTAGACCCCCACAAGTCTGGTTCATCCTTGGGAGCAATTTCCAAACGCCTAAAGGTACCACGTTCATCTGTACAAACAATAGTAAGCAAGAATAAACACCATGGGACCACGCAGATGTCATACCGCTCAGGAAGGATACGTGTTCTGTCTCCTATAGATAAACGTACTTTGGTGCGAAAAGTGCAAATCAATCCCAGAACAGCAGCAAAGGCCCTTGTGAAGACGATGGAGGAAACAGGTACAAAAGTATCTATATCCACAGTAAAATGAGTCCTATATCGACACAACCTGAAAGGCCGCTCAGCAAGGAAAAAGCCACTGCTCCAAAACCACCATAAAAAAAAGCCAGACTACAGTTTGCAACTGTACATGGGGACAAAGATCATACTTTTTTGGAGAAATGTCATCTGGTCATTTAGAACTGTTCGGCCATAATGACTATGGTTATGTTGGGAGGAGAAAGGGGAGGCTTGCAAGCCGAAGAACATCATCCCAACCGCGAAGCACGGGGGTGGCAGCATCATATTGTGTGGGTGCTTTGATGCAGCAAAATAGAAATAGACAAAATAGATGGCATCATGAGGAAGGAAAATTATGTGGATATATTGAAGCAACATCAAGACATCATCAGTCAGGAAGTTAAAGCTTGGTTGCAAATGGGTCTTCCAAATGGACATGACCCCAAGCATGCTTCCAAAGTTGTGGCAAAATGGCGTAAGGACAACAATGTCAAGGTATTGGAGTGCCCATCACAAAGCCCTGACCTCAAGCCTAAAGAAAAGTTGCGGGCAGAACTGAAAAAGTGTGTGCGAGCAAGGAGCCTACAAACCTGACGCAGTTACACCAGCTCTGTCATGAGGAATGGGCCAAAATTCACCCAACTTATTGTGGGAAGCTTGTGGAAGGCTACCCGAAATGTTTGACCCAAGTTAAACAACTTAAAGGCAATGTTACCAAATACTAATTGAGAGTATGTAAACTTCTGACCCACTGGGAATGTGATGAAAGAAATAAAAGCGGAAATAAATCCTTCTCTACTATTATTCTGACATTGCATTCTTAAAATAAAGTGGTGATCCTAACTGACCTAAAACAGGTTATTTTTACTTGGATTAAATGCCACCCGGGAGGCCCTAGACTGGAATATTTTACAGGATTCCTCCAATGACATTGAGGAGTATACCACCTCAGTCACCGGCTTCATCAATAAGTGCATCAACGACGTCATCTCAACAGTGATCGTACGTACATTTCCCAAACAGAAGCCATGGATTATCGGCAAAATCCGCACCGAGCTAAAGGCTAGAGCTGCCGCGTTCAAGGAGCGGGACACTAATCTGGAACTTATAAGAAATCGCGCTATGCCCTCAGACAAACATCAAACAGGCAAAGTGTCAATACAGGATTAAGATCGAATCTTACTACACAGGCTCTGACGCTCGTCAGATGTGGCAGGGCTTGAAAATTATTACGGACTACAAAGGGAACCCTACCAGACGAGCTAAATGCCTTTTATGCTCGCTTTGAGGTAAGCGACACTGAAGCACGCATGAGAGCACCGAAGGTAATCTGCCGAAATGATTACTGCCCCATAGCACTCACGTCTGTAGCCATGAAGTGCTTTGAAAGGCTGGTCATGGCTCACATCAACACCATCATGCCAGAAACCCTAGACCCACTCATTCACATACCGTCCCAACAGAGCCACAGATGAAGCAATTGCACTCCCCACTACCCTTTCCCACCTGGACAAATGGAACACCTATGTGAGAATGCTGTATATTAAGTGCCTTGGTGTCCATGACACCAAACTATCATGGTCCAAACACACCAAGACAGTTGTGAAGAGGGCACACCACTTTTTTCCCCCCAGGATACTGAAAACATTTGGCATGGGACCCCAGATCATCAAAAAGTTCTACAGCGTCAAGATGCACCTTGCCAGTTGCATCACTGCCTGGTGTGGAAACTGCTCGGTATCTGACCATAAGGCACAACAGAGGGTAGTGTGTACAGCCTAGTGCATCACCGGGGCCACGCTTACAACCATCCAGGACGAGACGGTGTCAGAGGAAGGCCCTAAAAATTGTCAAAGACTCCAGTCTCCCAAGTCATAGAATGTTCTCTGTTACTGCACGGCAAGCAGTACCGGAGCGCAAAGTCTAGGATCAAAAGGCTCCTTAACAGCTTCTACCCCAAGCCATAAGACTGCTGAACTAAACTAATCAAATGGCCACCCAGACTATTTACATTGACCCCTACTCACCGTTTATTATCTAAAGTCACTATACAAATTACCTCGACTAACCTAACCTGTACCCCCGCACATTGACTCGGTAACACATTTCTTGTGTTGCTTTTTGATTGATTCAATTTTTTTTAAACTTTTTTTTTTATTAACTATTTCTTGAACTGCATTGATGGTTAAGGGCTTGTAAGTAAGCACTTCATGGCACATGTGACAAATAAAATTTGATTTGAAAATGCTGTGCAACTTCCTGTGATTGTTTACTGTGAACACTGAGGCTGTACCCACTTTAGTTAGTTTGAACAGTGGCCAAGTAGGCTACTGTGACTATTTGATCATGATGTTGGCCTAACAGAGTGGTCTACCATCAAAAACAATTGAGAAAAATGCATCCCACAACATTCTAAAAAGTATTCAGCCTACATTAGCAGCAAATGTGTGGTGTTCAATGTACTTTTGAAAAAAAAAAACATGCAGGGCTTAACATTAACCTGATTATCCACTTGTCCTTCAGACAAGAGCACATTGTGTGCTCTTGTAGGAAGCAACCACTCCCCCATTGTTGACTAGAAATTAGCTATAACTGGGCTAACTCACTAACTAGCAAAGAATATGAACAAAGCTCTCACTTTGATCTCACAACTACTCACTACCGCTCATGCTGTAAACACAATCCAGTTCAAAGTGAATGGCACATATCCATACTGTATATGGAAATGTCTATTTGCATATAGGCCTACTGCAGCTCTGATTGGTTATGAAACACCGGTCTGTGTCGAGTACGGGCCTGAGTCGTGCTTGTCAATGCAATAGAACCCTAAACCAATGCCCTCTGCCTACAATAAAATCTCTTGCACTGTTAGTTTTGCATACCATACCAAGTCTTGCATAGCTCATTTTGTTTCGAGATGTTACATTGAAAGTGCCTAATATTGCAATGATTCGAGCACAATTCCCACAGCAGAGCGAAACGTTGATAGGGAAAACTAAAGGGGAAAACTCTAGAAAGTTGAGCGAAATTTAATCTTGTGCTTCTCGGCGTAGGCTTGTATTGCTTCTGCGCAGCGGTCCAAGGGGAGCTGCGTGCCTGTGCGCAGCTTAGAGGGAACATTGGGAATGACCCCATTGTACTTTGGCAGAAGAGAGGGAAAGACACTTTCTGGGTTAACATCAGACAAAATGCGAGGTCAATCCATGACAAAGGGGCACTCACGTTACACCAGGGTAGCTGCTATACTTCTTTTTCCCAAACCGGTTCTGTTGGACAAAGAAGTCAAATCGTTCTGACTTTTTCCACATGTAGTAGAAGGCGACACATTCAGCGACTGTCCTTGTATTCACCTGAAGGAGAAAGAGTAGGTGAAGGGTTAAATGGAGAGCTGTATTAGGTCCTGTATCAAGAACATGACTGGCATTGAACAACAATATCCCCATTTCATCTAGAGTAGAACCTCAAAAGCTACAAAACTCAGGGCTGGTGTTCCAGACTAAGCATAGTCCTTGGAGAGGAAAAAAAACAGTTCCTATGGAGATCATCCATTGAGCATGATTTTTGGTTCAGAAACAGGCGTAATGTGTATGGGAAACTAGTCCTCAGTTACCAACTGACAGGTCAACTGAACAGGCAATATAAATGCAAAGAAAGAAGCTATAAAACACAGATTTACAAATTCTGGACAATTGATAAGTAAACATGTAAATATGGAATGGTTTGTTTGTTTTTAAATTAATTTCAAAGTTATAGATATTTCAGTGTTCCCGAACGAACTCCATTCCCGACATCATTGTATCTTTGAAGTCCTACTGTATTGATAAGACTGGTCTTACCTTATGTTTCTGGATGAGGTGAAAGTTCTTCTCATAAAGGAGGAGCGCAAGTTCAAAGTTTCTGCATTCTTCTTCTGACCAGGGAGGCATTTCACCTGAAATCAAAAGGTGGAACATTTATTTTTTACTCCACTGTTTTAATACAATATGAATCTGTGTGTAAAAATGTCAACTTACCCTCAGAGGACTTTTCACTCCGGCGATAACGCTCCAGTGCATCATGGACGGTGTAGTTACACTTCACAAGCTCATACAAGGCCTTGGGAGGGACAAATAACACTAATCAGTTAAGAGAGCTAGAGAGCAAGAGAGAAAGAAAGAAAAATGTACCTGCTCGTTGTCTTGAACGAGACCATTCTCCAGCGCAGGCCCCACCTTCCCATTAACTACTAGGGCGGAAGTGTCATGCAGGAAGTCTTTCACCGTCTGCTCCGGCAGGGCATCAGGTTGCCATAGCAACTGGTCTTCATTCTCATACACTAGGAGGATACATTTTTAGACAAGGACAACACTTGGACGCTTTGAAGGAAGTTTCCAACCTTTACATCATATCTGTTGAATATGACGTTACATACAGTATATTGAACAGATTTTGTACATATATTGAACAAATATCAAATCAAGTAAACTGATATCTGTTCAACATCTTAACATTAAATTTCACCACTTCACAAGCTAATACAATGCCTTGGAAAGGACAAAAAAAAATCACAAAAAAAAATCAATTTAAATTCAGAGTTGATCTTCAAGAGAGCTAGAGTGAGTGGAGTGTGCGAGAGAAATTCTAAATGTATATTTGGTATCTCACATACACTGACCTTTTTCATTGGCATCGTAGTAACAGACAAGGGCAGGGATTTCAGCTTGATACTGGGACCCGACCATGATTTCCTTTGAAATCAGATTTTTTTAAATTAGTAAATTTAAATACCATTATGTTGACATTTGCAGTGTAACAAGCCATCCACGTGTCATGAGCCTCATCTACTAGGAGTCGGTGGAGGAATGATTGATCATGAGAAGCACTGAAATACACACCTTCCTGGTGTCCTCAGGACACACACCATCTTCCTCACCCTCCGATTCCTTGTCTCCATCGTAAATAGCATTAGCTAGAGAAGCAGATAGTGGAAGGTGAGGGAAGTAAATGGGACTGCAGTGCATAGGGGGTGTCAACTTAAACTGTGAAACAGCGATACGAGCAGCAGTATGGAACAAAAAAATATTGCAGAAACATGATACAGGAGACCACACTTTTTAGCACCCACACAGAGCATCTGCACACACATGGGAGTTTGCTTCACTCTGCTACGAAGTGATAGCTGCATGGAAACAACAGTGGAGGAGATTAGCCTCTCACTTCGTTGTTGCCAAAGTCGGCTCGATATGCTACTTCCCGAAATTTGTATCGCGGACACTACCATTACACTTCACCACAAACCTTTTACATTAGGACTTAATCTCACAATATATTTCAGGTTGCTAAATGCACTGATGTCAGATGATGCATGTCAGTGGTAGCATTATAGGGAAACAAAAAGGAAGATATTCCACAGTTCAAGGAAGTGAATGATGCCAATGTTAAACTTACAACGTAGTGTTCTGGGGAAGAAATCACTGGTTTCATGGGATGTCACCGAGGGTGTGAGGTCATCAGCTGAGGACTGCGTTTCTTCATCGTCACCTGACAGAAGATCTTTTGCTATTTCTTCCTGATTAAAATACACCAATAAGTCAATACATACACTACCAGTCAAACATTTTAGAACACCTACTCATTCAAGAGTTCATTTGTACCATTTCCTACATTGTAGAATAATAGTGTAGACATCAAAACTACAAAATAACACATGGAATCATGTGGTAACCAAAAAAAATGACAAATCAAAACATACTTTATATTTGAGATTCTTCACCCTTCGCACACTCTTGGCATTCTCTCAACCAGCTTCATGAGGTCACCTGGAATCCATTTCAATTAACAGGTGTGCCTTGTTGGAAAGAAATTCCTTGTTGGAAAGAAATCTGTCCTTCGGTCTGGAGTCCAAATTGGAGACTTCTGGTTCCAACCGCCGTGTTTTCGTGAGACGCAATGTGGGTGAACGAATGATCTCTGCATGTGTATTTGCCACCGTAAAGCATGGAGGTGGAGTTATGCTGTGGGAGTGCTTTGCTGTTGACACCGTCAGAGATTTCTTTAGAATTCAAGGCACACTTAACCAGCATGGATACCACAGCATTCTGCAGCGATACACCATCCCATCTGGTTTGGACTTGAGACTATTATTTGTTTTCCCAAAGGACAACAACCCAACACACCTCCAGGCTGTGTAAGGGCTATTTGACCAAGAAGGAGAGTAGTGGAGTGCTGCAGCAAATGACCTGGTCTCCACAATCCCCTGACTTCAACCAAATTGAGATGGTTTGGGATGAGTTGGACCGCAGAGTGAAGGAAAGGCAGCCAACAAGTTCTCAGCATATGTGAGAACTCCTTCAAGACTGTTGGGAAAGCATTCCAGGTGATGCTGGTTGAGAGAATGCCAAGAGTGTGCAAAGCTGTCATCAAGGCAAAGGGTGGCTATTTGAAGAATCTCAAATATATTTGGATTCGTTTAACACTTTTTTGGTTACTACATGATTCCATATTTGTTTTTGTTTTGTTTTGATATCTTCACTATTATTCTACAATGTATAAAATAGTCAAAATAAAGAAACACCCGTGAATGAGTAGGTGTTCTAAAACTTTTGACCGGTAGTGTATATAATACATTAAAACAATGGTTTCGCTGAAACTTTTGGAAAAAGAGTGAAGTAGGAATACAATGTTCAGGATGTCATCACAATGACACCCCCAGTATCCAACAATGAAACCCCCAGCATCCAACAGTGAATCCGAGGCAAATTATTTTAAAAGGAAAGCCCTCTCACAACCTACTAACAATTTGTTTACAAATATGTTTTCACTGCAGGTGGGATAACTTTTCCAAGTGAATGGAAATATTACAGAAGACGAAGTCCAACGTACAAAATTGACACGGTGCTTACTTACTTTATCTAATGTCATATCAGGTAGCTCGTCCGTAAGTTCTACAGAAGAGCCGCCCACACTGGACCCTCCAGCGGTGCCAATTGATGCTTCGTATCTATACATAGCCAGCAGCTCCTCCAGTGGCATGTTGCCCTCCTGAATGATTAAAGATGACTTGATTTTGTTTTACAAATCATAACAAACAAAAGTTCATGCATAACAGTTAGGAAGATTTATGACAGAATGTTAACATAAAAAAATGGACAGTTCACTCAATACAAATTCATCTTGTTTCCCACACCTTGGCTGCTGTCAATCCACTGAGTCAGCCTTTCTAGCATTTTCTTGTACAGAGCGAGGCTAGTATTGTATTGAGGGGAGTTGTATCGGCCATTAATTATAGCCTGTTCAAAACTTCCAGTTGATCAACTATCCCATGTTAGCAAGGTAAGTTAGGTTAACCAGTTATTTAAATATTGCAGTTATCATGACCAGATTATGTTCCCATGAGGCCTCAACCACCAGGGGGGCCCCAATCAATTTTGTGGAGTCACTAAAGTATCATATGAACACGAGACAGGGCAAAATGTGTAGAATTCCAGGAAATTGGCTTTAAAACAGCAAAACAGTGTTTGCTCTGGAAAAAATGTAGAGCAGTGGGAGGAAAAAGTCACAGGGGGCAGCTCATAATAATGGCTAGAATAAAGTCAATTGAATGGTAGAAAACATATGTGGTTGATACCATTCCATGGACTTCATTCCAGCCATTACTATGAGCCATCCTCCCCTCAGCAGCCTCCACTGCCAGGGTCCCCCCAAAATTCTACTCCAAAATAAATAAAAAAATTATGCAGACACCATCTAGTTTAAAAGTTCCACCTCCTGAAATAACATACTGGTAAAATGATTTGTTAAAATATATTTGTTTTCATATTGGACCACACATATAGCCCATGCATGGTCCATATGATCAGGTATGCTATTAACAATAAGCATTATCACCTGTAGTAGCCTAACTGATGCAGCATAGTGGCTATAAATAAATAGGCTGAAGCATGGTGTTGCCTATCTGCAGTTACCCTATTGGGCTAAAACATAAATATCACATTTAGATTAGTATTCAGACCCTTTATTCAATACTTTGTTGTGAAGCCCCTTTGGCAGCGATTACAGCCTCGAGTCTTCTTGGGTATGATTCTACAAGCTGGGCACACCTGTATTTGGGGGGGGGGGGGGGGGGCATCTCCCATTCTTCTCTGCAAATCCTCTCAAACTCTGTCAAATTGGATGGGGATTATCGCGGCACAGCTATTTTCAGGTTTCTTCAGCGATGCTCGATCGGGTTCAAGTCCAGGCTCTGGCTGGGCCGCTCAAGGACATTCAGATACTTGTCCCGAAGGCACTCCTGCGTGGTCTTAGCTGTGTGCTTAGGGTAGTTGTCTTATTGGAAGGTGAACCTTCATCTCAGTCTCAACCTGCTCCAGAGCGCTCAGGTCCTTTCATCAAGGATCTCTCTGTACTTTGCTCCGTTCATCTTTCCCTTGATCCTGACTAGCCTCCCATTCCCTGCCGCTGGAAAACATCCTCACAGCATGATGCTGCCACCACCATACTTCACCGTAGGGATGGTGCCAGGCTTCCTCTAGATATGACGCTTGGCATTCTGGCCAAAGAGTTCAATCTTGGTTTCATCAGATCAGAGAATCTTGTTCTCAAGGTCTAGGAGTCCTTTAGGTGCCTTTTGGCAAACTCCAAGCGGGCTGTCGTGTGCCTTTTACTGAGGAGTGGCTTCCGTTTGGCCACTCTACCATAAAGCCCTGATTGCAGCACTCCACCAGAGACAGTTGGCCTTCTGGAAAGTTTTCCCATCTCCAGACTCTGGAGCTCTGTCTGAGTGACCGTCGGATTCTTGGTCACCTCCCTGGCCCTTCTCAGATTGCTCAGTTTGGCCAGCTCTAGGAAGAGTCTTGGTGGTTCCAAACTTTTTCCAATTAAGAATGATGGAGGTCACTGTGTTCTTGGGGACCTTCAGTGCTGCATATAGTTTTTGGTACCCTTCCCCTGATCTGTGCCTCAACACAATCCTGTCCTGGAGCTCTATGGACAATTCCTTCAACCTCATTGCTTGGTTTTTGCTCTGACATGCACTGTCAACTGTGGAACCTTATTTAGACAGGTGTGTGCCTTACCCAATCATGTCCAATTAATATAATTCCCTACATAAGGGATGCCAATGGCATTTCCCGTATGATTGATGAGGATCTCCATATTGCAAATGTATGGTCCCTTACTAGACGTCCGCAAATAGGCCAACAGCCTCAGGCCGTGCCCCAGGGTCAGATCTTCCAGGAAGTCATCAAATGAAGTCTCTCGGACATTTGGTTTCTGTTTTATTACATTTCGGTAATTTTTCCACTCTTCTGGAAAATGCCACCAGATGGCGACTGGCTGCTTATTGCAAATGGACAAAACACCAAAGTGACATGGCCATTTCCTGTAAACGGAGACGAAACTCGGTGAGCACAGGTTTGGCCAAATGGGCTTTTTAGCCCAGAAACAAGATGGCGTTGAGGCCTCAACACTGAGTTAAGGCCCATTTTCTGGGATTAAAAGGTCAAAAACTGTAATAAGCTTCGTCAAATTACATGAACCTACGGTGTCAGGAAAAAAGAACCAGCCATTTATCTACCGTAATTTATGAGAAATCGTACAATTGGTGATAGTTAAAGTACTTTTTTCAAAAAAGAAATTACAGCTCCAGTTGCGGCATTTCGGAGCTCTACGTGATTTTCTGAAATCATACACACGGGAGTGCCACAGTGTGAGGCCAATAGAAACAGAGCCTGCAAGTTACCTGCATTTGAACTATCAAAGAACCATCAGACCTAGAGCTCTGAAACTTTATATACATGTTCTAGAGCTTAAGTCGATAGTGCACTGTGAGTTGTGGCTCTAGAAGGTTCTCAGGCCAAGAAACAGCCTCGTACATTTGCAATGACTTCAATTCATTTTGACCATCGCGAAAATGATGACATTTAGAAAAGTCCCAGAGTCAGAAGACTAGGTGCATTGAAACCGCCTCGGCCCCTAGAGACGGACCCTAAAGTTTCTGTCCGATAGCTCTTTCAGGGATTCCGTAGCAATGCCCGGACAAAGTGCATTTTCAGCACTAATTAAGGTCGCTGCTTGAATGACCTATTGAGCCGAAACTCGGGATTTGGGGTCGCCTCAGCTAGGCCTACACAATATCATAACTGGACCCGCAGCTAGAATGTAACTACGTGATTTACGTTTTTATTATGGTTTAAACAGAAGGCGCTGTGAATTTTGGGCCTGCTCTGAAATATGTGATAGTTGGCTTCTAAACGTGTTGGACAAAGTGGGTTTGGTGTCAAAATGAGATCTTATTGACTGATGGACGCTGACTTTTGTCTATTTGCAATAAGTTTAAAAAGTGATGAACCATCACCAAAATGACAGACTGAAATCAACACCAACGATCGATGGAGAGGAACCACCATCGCTGCCCGGCCATCCCGAGTTCAACGGGCCAGTCAATTGGGCATTTCTGCAGCACATTAGAGCATGTCATATTCGTGATGGTAAATGCCCATTGTAAGTCATTGCAAATGGACAGCCATGCACCTGGTGATCGAAACTGATTTTTTGAAATGGTGTTTAATGCTAGGTAGGTAGGGCGCACCCCCCACCCGTGCACATCAATAGTTTGACGGGGGTTTTTAAAACCACAGAGTCCCACTTCTCTCTCATCAAACATGACAAATAGACCTAGGTTGATTCAGGGCTTAACATAGTGATATATCATTTGGTCAGTATAAATGCCATTTGGACATGGTTCACTGACTTTTGGGTTTGGAAACCGACTTCCTATGATCATATATGGCAAATGGACATAACATCCAGATTTGGTACTTTCCTTTCAAATATTTGTATTAAAACACACACAAGAATGGTGTATACAAGACATACAATTCTTATCTAAACATAAAAGAGCATACAGGAACAACAAGACCCAGAGTTCTGGGTGCAAAACAAATAATACAAAACACGCCATACAAAACAAGGACATGTAGAAAGAAAGAGGGTGGTGTCCGTCCGTCCGTCCGTCCGTCCGTCCGGCACTTATTCCCCCCTACCCAACTGCTCGGGTGGCAGGGCCAGCACATGCTGCCCAAAGGTAAATTAAAATATTACAATTGAGAGTGTGTTAATAAGTACAAATTCACAGCGCCGACTCGTCTAAGTAGGAGAGGAAAGGCTGCCAGATTTGATCAAATGTTGATAATTTATTGTTCAGAATATATCTAATTCTTTCTAAGTGTACAGTGTTTGCCAATTCGCTGAGCCATAATTTGGTAGAGGGCGCTTCCCTCCTTTTCCAAAACAACAAGATTCGTTTTTTTGACGAAATGAGACCGTAAGAGATTAGTTGTTTTGGGGGGGTTGGTTAATCCGTTTAGGGACTCAGATACTCCCAGGATTATCAGAAGCGGGTCTGGATCTATTGAAGTCTCCAAAACTTCAGAGAGGATCCCAAAAATTCCACACCAATAACCATGCAAGTTAGAGCATAGGGCAAAGCAGTGGAGTAGTGTACCCTGCGCAGCCTGACATTTATCACACGTAGGGGATGTATCAGGAAATATCCTATGCAGTTTAGTTTTGGAATAGTGTCATCTGTGTAATACCTTGAATTGTATGAGACGATGTCTGGAATTAATGGAGCATGTGTGGATATACTCCAAGCTCTCTTCCCAGTCTGCCACCGAGATGTCAGTCCCTAGTTCTTCCTCCATTTTGCCTTAATGGCATCTGTAGAAGTTGTGCTAACAGATTGAAAAGCATCATATAGACGCGATATCAGTTTCTGAGGTGGGGCATATTTTTATGCATCCGTCAAACATGGAAGGTTTAGCATTCCCAAATGTTGGGAGGTGTTTTCTAAAGTAGTATCTAATTTGTAGGCATCTGAAAAAATTACTTCTGGGAAGATAAGTTTCCCTCAGCAACTCAAAGGAAGCAAAAGGTCCCTTCTATGTATAAATCCCCTATGGTACTTATCCCCAACTCTCCCCATCGCTCAAAGGTGTTATCAAGGTTAGAGGGGGGCAAAGGAGGGATTCCTGGCGACAGGGAGCATGAATGACATTGGTCTAAGCTCAAAGTGGACTTTAATTTGCTTCCAGATTCGGACTGTGGTATGTATAACAGGATTGTTACAATAAAGTGACATCTCCAGATTGACAGGCGACAAAATCACAGCGCCGATAGAGAAGGGGTGACACTCCTCACGCTCCATACTAAGCCAGCTGGATGACAGAAGTGTGTCATCCAGCAGAAACGTAACAACGCGGAGGTTAGCGGCCCAGTAATAAAATATAAAATTTGGGAGAGACAATCCTCCTTCCATCTTGGATTTACAGAGGTGTTTTTTACCTATCCTGTGTTTTATAATCCCAGATGAAAGGATTGATAATTGAGTCCAGTTGTTTATGAAAGGATTTAGGTATGAATACTGGGATGTTCTGATATAGGTAGAGCAGTTGTGGGAGGAAGACCATTTTAATGGCATTAATTCTTCCGAGCAGAGAAATTGGGAGAGTTCTCCAAAATAGTACATTTGCCTTGAGTTTTTGTATTAAATAGTAAGGAGCATTGTTTGGTAACTACAATTCCCAGGTAGGTACATTTTTCTGAAGATGTTCTAGCCAGGAGGTGTTTTGCAACCGTATGGGCATTAATTCACTCTTGTTCCAATTTATTCTGTATCCCGAGAAGTTACCAAACAAATTGATCACATCAAGTATAGCTGGGATACTAGCCTGGGGTTCTGTTACAGAGGAGGATGTCATCTGCGTATAGGGAAATCTTATTTAGGAGTATCTTTAGTATTATAGCCGTGTATTGCTGCATGAGATCTAATCATCTGAGCGAGCGGTTCGATAATTAGGGCGAAGAGCATAGACGACAGCGCACAAACCTGCCTTGTCCCTCTGTAAAGGTTAAATCGGGGCGACAATGATTGGTTAGTGAGTATTCTGGCACAGGGGTTCCTATATAAAAGCTGGATCCAATTTATGAACCCATCTCCAATATTACATTTCTGTAGGACCTTGAATAGATTGACCAAGTTGAGCGGCCCTAAGGCCTTTCGGCGACAAGAGATATGACGGCAAGGTCCACGTTGGGTAACCTCTGAGAATACATAATGTTGAAGAGGCGCCTGAGATTGAAGAATGAGTTTCTGTTAGGGATAAAGCAGGTCTGATCCGAATGGACCAATTTGCCAATTAAAGTGCTAAACCTGTTAGCCAGAGTTTTTGCAAAAATCTTTTGGTTCTTATGTATAACTGTAATGAACGCTTCATCCAAAGTTGAAGGGAGAGCTCCATCCTCATTGGCCTGAACCAACATTTTGTGCAGGTAGGGAGACAGCATGTTGCTGAATGTTTTATAGAATTCACCAGGGTATCCATCTGGGCCCAGGGTCTTGCCACTCTTTAGAGATTTAATTGTTTCTCGAATTTCATCAAGAGATATTTCCTTATTCAGGAAGTTAGAATCTTCCTGGTTCAGGGCAGGACGATTACAGTCCTCCAAGAAAGTTTGCATAATTAAGGGGTTAGGATCCGCTTTAGATGTATATAGATTCCGTCAGTTTTATGAGACTGTCATTGATGTCTTTGGGGGAAGAGAGTAATTCCCCAGATGCAGATTTAACTTTGTGAATCATTCAGTCATTCATTTTTTCGTAGTTGTCTGGCGAGTAATTTGTGTGGTTTGTCACCAAACTCAATTTTTTGCTTGGCATAGAGAAAAGATTTAGCCATTTTAGCTGAGAGAATCTGATTATATTCAAATTTTAAAGATGTAATTTTTTATGTTTCTCCATAGATGGATGGCTAGCATTCTCCCTATCCAGTAAGTTAATTTGTCCCTCCAGTTCTTACAGTTTCTCTGTTTTGCCTACTCCTGGCAGCCTGAAAGGAGATGATACAGCCTCTCAGATAAGCCTTCAGTGTTTCCCACAATAATGCTGGGGAAGTCTCTGTGTTGTCATTGGTATCAAAGAAAAATGTAATTTGGTCTTTAAGATATTCACAGAATGTTGGTTCTGTGAGGATTCAACCTCCAGACCCTCTCGTTTGGTACAATGTCACCCAATCTCAGGGAGAAGGTGAGTGGACTGTGGTCCGAGATTATAATATCATGATACCTCACATTACAGGTATAGGGGAGTAGTCTAGCATCCATCAAAAAGTAGTCAAGTCGAGTGTAAACATTGTGAACATGAGAGTAAAAGGAGTATTCCCTACCCGTAGGGTTAGCGATCCTCCATATATCAAATAAGTTAGAATTTTTTACATAGGTATTCAAGAATTCGCTTGAATAGGAGGTAGGGGTAGAGGATCTATCCAAATATTGGTCTAGCACACAGTTAAGGTCCCCTCCAATGACCAGGTTAGTATGGGAGATATCTGGAATGAGGGCAAGGACTCTTTTGAAAAAAGAGGGGTTATCAATGTTTGGCCCATAGATATTTAGTAGAGTTACTGAGGTAGAGTGGATTTCTCCTATTACGATCACGTACCGACCCTCTTTATCCGCAATAGTGGTTTTATGTAGAAAGGGAATTCCTTTCCATACCAGAATCGCTGTGCCTCTCGTTTTCTAGTCGGGAGAGCGGCCCACGGCTAGACAAAGGCAGAACGGCACAAAACATCAACTTGCTAACCAGGTGTCCGCCCCTTCCCAACCATCACCCCCAGTCCCCTGCAAGCAATAAATAAATTAATATTAATAAGAATAATGTAAGGATTGTAAAAAAAATGACGAAACAAAAACAAAAATGGGGGCAGTATATCCATCCGAAGGTGTCAGTGATCAAACCTGGAAGTAAAAATATGCATCGCTCTGAGCACAGCCGGGATGAAAGTGAATTTAACATTAAATGAGAGCTGACCGCCATCCATTGGTCAGCTCAGCGTCTTACATGTTCGGTAGCCCTTGTTGAGCCCGTTTAATACGGTTTCACCCATTATGGTATAGTAAGGATTCGAGTCCATGAGCAGACACAATGACAAGGCATTCTAATCTGTACAAGGGATTGGTGTATATCCCCGGATAAACTTCTCTGCGTCCAAAACTGAGGAGAGCAAAATCTTCTCACCGGAAGGCGGGGTAATTCTTAGTCTTGCAGGGAAGAGCAAGGCTGGGCGAAGATGGAGTTTGTAGAGTTTGGTCATGACATCTCTGTAGTCGGTGCGGTGCTTTGCCACGTCGGGCGCATAATCCTCAGACACGGAATGGGTGCCCTTTATGTGACAGGTTGCCCCTCATTCGAGCTTCACGCAGGATAAGATCCTTGGTCTTGAAACTGACAACAGATGATTACTGGGCGAGGACGTTGACCCGGTCCAGGTACTGGGACAAGGGAGCGATGTGCACGGTCCAGCTGGGGATCCAAAGCCAAAACATCTGATCCCATTGCATCCTTCAATAGCTTGGCGAAGAAGTCGGTGGGGCGAGAGCCCACCTCTACCCCCTCTGCCAGACCAACAACGCAAAGGTTATTACGTCTGGATCGGCCCTCCAGGTCCACCACTTTCACAGAAAGCCTCTGCACACTATCCTGCAATGACGTGCAGAGCTTCTCTAACTCGTCAATCTTACCAGCGTTGAATTCAGAAGCTTTCTCAAGGCCCACAATGCTCTGGCCATGCGAAGCGACCGTTCGAATGATGCTCTCGATTTTGGTGTCCAGTTCAGCAATAGCGGCCTTAAGATTCTCAGCTATAGCAACATGTAGCTCCCCCAAAGCCCGGGTAAGTTCTGTAAGTGTCACGTTGTTGCATGTGCCTTCCGCCATGTCTGTCTCGTTTTTTAGTGGGGAGTAGGCCTCCGCTGTGGATTTATTGTCCTTTGGTCGCTTATTACTGTAACTTTTTATATGAAATGCCAAATCTTGAATTAGAAAGAAATGTTTGTTGTAAAAAGTGCCATAAAGTAGGTTAAATTAGATTATTTTGCAAAAAAGTTGCAGGAGCCTCACACAGCAGTTCACTCCAACATGCTAGCTCTGCCCCCCTGATTTGGTACATTCAATACCTATGTATGGCATTTGGACATTTCTTATGCCATTTGGCCATGGTTCACTGGGATTTTGATTTCCTAAGGTCATATATTGCAAACGGACAAAACCTATTTTATTGAGTTTGTCCATAAGGGCTAAGGTATGTTCATATAGTTGTTATATATGTATTATTGACAAATATATATATTTAAAAAGAAAAAGTAAATAATAAAAAATAAACTGTCCAGAAAGCACTTGAGGGAGTTGTATTTTATAATTAAAAAAAATAACAAATCCAAATTTGACCCTTGGGTCTTGACTTTATGTCCATTTGCAATATGAACATTTACGGTGGAGCACGCTCGCCATCTTTGGGATTTTAGCTGTGTGACACTTCGCATTTGCTTTGAATGAACTGCTGTCGATTTGAGTGGTATTTGCGATCGTGTATGTGCTTTGCCAAACAGCAATATGTTGCCAGTAATTTTTTGTACATTTCATGGGGTCTTCCAGGTGGACTCCAATCAAGTTGTAGAAACATCAAGGATGATCATGGGAAACAGGAGTCTCATAGCAAAAGGGTCTGGAATAAGGCATTTTATTTGTATATACATTTGCAAACATTTCTAAAAACCTGTTTTCACTTTGTCATTATGGGGTATTATGTGTAGATCGATAAGGAACATTTATTTAAACAATTTTAGACTAAGGCTGTAACGTAACAAAATGTGGAAAAAGTCAAGGGGTCTGAAAACTTTCCGAATGCACTCTGTCCCCCAAAAAACTTGCATAAACACACTGAATATAACGTAGACATACCTGTTAGGGTAACACGCCCCCTGCCTATATTTCTCACAGAAACCACTTAGTCTAAAAAAGGTTTAAATGGTGCAGTTTATACTTATTTAGGAGTTGAGAAATAAATTCAGAAAGGAACGCTGGGAACAAACACCATTAAAACTTGGGTCAGAATGGAGTACTCCCTCCCTGTGGCACTAGTAACTTGAATGCGCCTGGAAAGGAACATTTCTCACAGAACAAGCAGACTAGGTAAATATACTGAACAAAAATATAAAAATGCAACATGTAAAGTGTTGGTCCCATGTTTCATGAGCGGAAATAAAAAGACCCCAGAAATGTTACATCTCTGTTAGTGAGCGTCTCGTTTGCCAAGATATGCCACACCTGTTGGGTGGATGGATTATCAAGAAGTTGATTAAACAGCATGATCATTACACAGGAGCACAATGTGCTGGGGACAATAAAATGCCACTAAAATCTGCAGTTGTTTTACAACAAAGCCACAGAAGTCTCGTTGAGGGTGCAATTGGCATGCTGACTGGCGGAATGTCCACCATCCGGCTTCTTCACCTGCAGGATCGTCTTAGGAAGGAGGGAGGGAAGGGGAGTTGCTCAAGAGTATTTCTGTCTAATAAAGCCCTTGTGGGGAAAAACTCATTCTGATTGGCTTGTCCTGGCTCCCCAGTGGCAGGACCTGGCTCCCAAGTGGGTGGGCCTACGCCCTCGCAGGCCCACCCATGGCTGCGCCCATGCCCAGTCATGTGAAATCCATAGATTATGGTGTAATGAAGTTATTTCAACTGACTGATTTCCTTCTATTAAACTAACTCCATAAAACTTTGGAAATTGTTTCATGTTGCATTTATATTTTTGTTCAGTATAGATAAATTATTCTATGGGTTTGTCAGATTGTTCTATTCAGTACTAATTTTGTTTGTAGAGGAAAAGTAAAATGTGGACTGTTCTAACATCTTCAAAGTGACCATTGAAAAATATTTTTCAATGTTTCATATTTTTGAGGCGTGACGGCAATAATTTGCCGTGGCGCAGCTGCAAAGTGTTCTTTCCGCCAACAAGAGGTGTGTGAACTGTTTGGTGGTCGCGACTTGTAAGATTGTAACTACTACAGTAGTTGAGAACCCCTTACACACACACACACACACATTTATTATGTACCTCAAGGCTACACGTTGCTTTGGAGTGTCATGGAAAAACATTTGCGATTCAGAATATTGGCCCCATTGGATTACATTAGTGGGAGCTACTCTTTTGCCAGCGACAGCTAAAAGAAACAAAATATCCCAAATGTGAATGGTTTGTTTGTAATAAAATGCCCAAGTTCAATTTAGAAAAATCTGGTCCAACAAATATTGAACGATCCCTTAATTACAAAAAGAGCTCAAGTGTTCAATGAATGACATGTAAACCAATATGGGTGCATGCATGTGATGCATTATTTTAGATTTCTAGCCTGTCTAATTTTGCATCTTGTAACAATGACATCTGTGGAACATCAAATTGTACCTTCTCCAAATCTGCTATTTCAGCGCTGACGCTTGTCCCTTCCTCCTGCATCTCCTCGTCCTCCAAAGTTTGCTCATCGTCATAGTCATGGACCAACATCTCTGCTGTTGGATCAAAGTCATGATCTTCTGAAGACAGAGAGCCAACTGGATAATAACAACACAGTAACATTAGACTTTGCTAGTTAATACAGTGAATGAGGTAAAGTGCCAGTCAAAAGTTTGGACAGATCTACTCATTGAAGGGTTTCTTTATTTTTTCTACATCACAGAATAGTGAAGAAATCAAAACACACACATATGGAATCATGTAACCAAAAAAAGTGTTAAATCAATATATTTTATATTCTTCAAAAGTAGCCATCCTGTGCCTTGAAGCCAGCTTTGCACACTCTTGGCATTCTCTCAACCAGCTTCATGAAGACTGCTTTTCCAACATACGCTGAGCACTTGTTGGTTGCTTTTCCTTCACTCTGCGGTCCAAGTCATCCCAAACCTCCAGAGTGGAGGCCAGGTCATCTGATGAAGCACTCCACTACTCTCCTTCTTGGTCAAATAGCTCTTACACAGCCTGGAGGTATGTTTTGGGTCATTGGCCTGTTGAAAAACAAAATGATAGTGCCACTGAGCCCAAACCAGGTGGGATGGCAAAATCGCTGCAAAATGCTGTGGTAGCCATGCTGTTTTAAGTGTGCCTTGAATTCTAAAATATCATTGACAGCGGCACCAGCAAAGCACCATCACACCTCCTCCATGCTTCACGGTGGGAACCACACATGCAGAGATCATCCGTTCACCTACTCTGCATCTCACAAAGACATGGCAGTCAGAACCCCCCAAAAAATCTCAAATTTGGATTCGTCACACCAAAAGGACAGATATCCACCGGTCTAATGTCCATTGCGCGTGTTTCTTGGCCCAAGCAAGTCTTCTTATTGACATGCTTTAGTAGTGGTTTCAATGCAGCAATTTTACCATGAAGGCCTGATTCACAGATTCCTCTGAACAGTTGATGTTGAGATGTGTCTGTTACTTGAAGTCTGAAGCATTTATTTGGGCTGCAAGTTGAGGAGCAGTTAACGCTAATGAACTTAGCCTCTGCAGCAGAGGTAACTCAGTCTTTCAATTCAAAGTGTATTGGTCACATGCGCCGAATACAACAGATGTAGACCTTACAGAGAAATGCTTACTTACAGGCTCTAACCAATAGTGCAAAAAAGCTATTAGGTGAACAACAGGTAAGTAAAGAAATAAAAACAGTAAAAAGACAGTGAAAAACAGTAGCGAGGCTATAAAAGTAGCAAGGCTACATACTACCTCAATCAGCCTGACTAACCGGTGTCTGTATGTTGATATGGTTAAAGTAACTATGCATATATGATGAACAGAGAGTAGCAGTAGCGTGAAGAGGGGTTGACGGGTGGTGGGACACAATGCAGAAATCTTTTTATAGTTTCCTGAGGGGGAAATAGGCTTTGTCGTGCCCTCTTCACGACGGTCTTGGTGTGTTTGGACTATTCTAGTTTGGTCGGTGATGTGGACACCAAGGAACTTGAAGCTCTCAACCTGCTCCACTACAGCCTCGATGAGAATGGGGGCGTGCGCGGTCCTCCTTTTCCCGTAGTCCACAATCTCCTTAGTCCTGGTCAAGTTGAGGGATAGGTTGTTATTCTGGCACCACCCGGCCACGTCTCTGACCTCCTCCCTATAGGCTGTCTCGTCGTTGTCGGTGATCAGACACTGTTGTGTCGTCTGAAAACTTAAATGGTGTTGGAGTCATGCCTGGAAATGCAGTCGTGGGTGAACAGGGAGTACAGGAGGGGACTGAGCACGCACCCCTGGGATGCTCTGGTGTTGAGGATCAGCGTGGCAGATGTATCGCTACCTACCCTCACCACCTGGGGGCGGCCCGTCAGGAAGTCTAGGATCCAGTTGCAGAGGGAGGGTCCTTAGCGATGAGCTTTGAGGATACTATGGTGTTGAACGCTGAGCTGTAGTCAACGAATAGCATTCTCACATGAGTGTTCCTTTTGTCCAGGTGGGAAAGGGCAGTGTGGAGTGCAATAGAGATTGCATCATCTGTGGATCTGTTTGGGCAGTATGCAAATTGGAGTGGGTCTAGTGTTTCTGGGATAATGGTGTTGATGTGAGCCATTAACAGCCTTTCAAAGCACTTCATGGCTATGGACGTGAGTGCTACAGGTCTGTAGCCATTTAGGCAGGTTGCCTTGGTGTTCTTGGGCACAGGAACTA
Source organism: Oncorhynchus mykiss (assembly GCF_057628025.1). Taxonomy (NCBI): domain Eukaryota; kingdom Metazoa; phylum Chordata; class Actinopteri; order Salmoniformes; family Salmonidae; genus Oncorhynchus; species Oncorhynchus mykiss. The sequence goes on from NC_143026.1 coordinate 49,253,077, forward strand.
TGGTGGTCTGCTTGAAACATGTTGGTATTACAGACTCAATAAAGGGACATGTTGAAAATGTCAGTGAAGACACCTGCCAGTTGGTCAGCAGATGCCCAGAGCACACGTCCTGGTAATTTGTCTGGCCCCGCAGTCTTGTGAATGTTGACCTATTTTTTAAGTGTTACTCACGTCGGCTACGGAGAGGGTTATCATAGTCGTCCGGAACAGCTGATGCCCTCATGCATGCCTCAGTGTTGCTTGCCTCGACGCGAGCATAGAAGTGGAGGGCTCGCGTCACTGGGCGGCTTGCGGCTGTGCTTCCCTTTGTAGTCTGTAATAGTTGGCAAGCCCTGCCACTTAATTAAGATGAGCGTCGGACCCGGTGTAGTATGATTCAATCTTAGCCCTGTATTGACACTTTGCCTGTTTGATGGTTCGATGCAGGGCAAAGCAGGATTTCTTGTAGGCTTCCGGGTTAGAGTCCCGCACCTTGAAAGCGGCAGCTCTGTCCTTTAGGTCAGTGCGAATGTTACCTGTAATCCATGGCTTCTGGTTGGGGTATGTACGTACAATCACTGTGGGGACAACATCCTCAACGCATTTATTGATAAAGGAAGAGACTGATTTGGTGTACTCCTCAATGTCATTGGAAGAATCCCGGAACATGTTCCAGTATGTGCTAGCAAAACAGTTCTTTAGCTTAGCATCTGCTTCATCTATAAAAAGAAAAGTGGTCAGATCAAGTCAACGATGCTTCCTGCTTTAATTTTTGCTTGTAAGCAGGAATCAGGAGGAACGAGTGGTGGTCGGATTTACCAAATGGAGGGCGAGGGAGAGCTTTGTACGCGTCTCTGTGTGTGGAGTACGGGTAATCAAGAAATTCTTTCCCCCTTTCCCTCCCGCTAGCTGAATATCCATGTCGTCATTCAGCCACGATTACATGAAACATAGGATACTACAGTTTTTGATGTCCCGTTGGTAGGATATTCATGATTGTACCTCGTCTTATTTATTGTCCAATGATTGCACGTTGGCGAGTAATATTGACGGCAACGGCAGCTTTCTCACTCGCCTTCTGCGGGTCCTCACAAGGCATCCCGCTGTGTCCCCTGTACCTGCGTTTCTTCCTCTTGCAAATAACGGGGACGTTGGTCCTGTCGGGTGTTTGGAGAACGTCCTGTGTGTCTTGCGTGTTGAAGAAAAAAACTGTCTAATCCGAGGTGAATGATCGCTGTCCTAATATCCAGAAGCTCTTTTTTGCCGTAAGATACGGACGGTCCTCATGAGAACCAGTTTCTTCATAGCACTTGATGGTTTTTGCGCCTGCGCTTGAAGAAACTTTCAAAGTTCTTGAACTTTTCTGCATCGACTGACGTTCTTGTCTTAAAGTAATGATAGACTGTCGTTTGTCTTTGCTCATTTGAGCTGTACTTGCCATAATATGGACTTTGTATTTTACAAAATAGGGCTACCTTCACACAACACAACTCATTGGTTCAAACATCCACAAATTAACAAGGCACACCTGTTAATTGAAATGCAGTCCAGGTGACTATCTCATGAAGCTGGTTGAGAGTATGCCAAGAGTGTGCAAAGCTGTCATCAAGGAAAAAGGTGGCAACTTTGAAGAATCTCAAATATAATATATAACCCTAACACTTTTTTGGTTACTACATGATTCCATAGTTTTGATGTCATCACTATTATACTACAATGTAGAAAATAGTAAAAATACAGACAAACCCTGGAATGAGTAGGTGTGTCCAAACTTTTGACGGATACTGCACAACAAATTCATGGTTCCACCTGCATTAATACAACAAAAAGTCACAGGTAGAAAACTTACCTGGGCTTGTACTTCCAAAGGAAGCCTAAAAAAATAAGAGATAGTAGGGGGTGAGATTTGGAATAACGTTAGCTAGCTAGGCTACATCTAGTAAACAGGCAAAATCGTCGCAATGACAGTAAGTTATATATGAAACTATAACCCAATTTAGTTAACATAAAAGATAATCCCCCGTCTAGTTTACATCACCATATACAGTCATTGGTATTACCATTACACCATTTGCTGAGCTCTTAAATAGCAAGGTACTGGTAGCAAGTTATTTAGTTGAGTCAATTCAGGCGTTGTTGGGGGGGGGGGGGGGGGGCGGCACAAATAACTGTTTATTAAATACTGATATCAACTTTGTCACTTCAGCATGCTTGTGTGTCAGTCTATCAAGCAGGGCTACAGACTAGAAGGCTGAGGGTTCACTGACCACCGAACTCTTCCTGCCTGTTTCATTACACTATGATCGGCTAGGGCGAAATCAGATTTTCTACATTTTGATGCAATATTCATAATTAAATAAAATATATGCAACACATTTTTCACCAACAGGCTTCTGTGTCAATGCAGAAAGCCAGTATGAGGGTTTGCGTTCAAGCTAGAATGAAAGGCGGCCGGCGCATGGAAGACAAGATATCTGTAGAGTTCAAAAAGTAATCCATGCTTGAAAGAATACAAAAAATGTGAAAGTGCAAGGTGCTAAAAAAAAAGGAACAAAGCATACATGTCAGCCTTATGCATTCACCAGAGCTGTAACAATGCACCGCATAATCAATTAACAAAGCATATCAACTTCAGGCACTTCAATAACATGGTTTGCGTGTTCAACACCGCAATAGTAGACTATGTCAATCTCGACAAACAGAAAAGACATCCCCCCCTACTAGAGCTAGCCCCATCTTGGTAGACAAATTTGAGTCGCCGCAAATATCTGATTTGCGCCAGTCTCAGTGGACTAATCCATTGCGGAGGCTGTGGGGATGGTACAGTCCATCACAAATACATGTGCTACTGAAATGTATAGGATTATATTATGTAAGAACAATGGTGCAACTAGGGTTGTAAAATCCCTGCAACTTCCTATAAATTCCCTGGTTTTCCAGAAATTCCAGTTTGAGGTGTGCTGGAATCATTATAGAATAAAACAGGAAATCCAGAATCCTCCAACCAGGTGCAACACTAATAAAAATGATATTTTATGACCAATGCGATTTCACCCGCGTTGGATAGCAGTCGCTGTCTGCAATTCTGAAATGGCACCTTTTCCTAGACCATGTTGATGTGCAAAACAGCAAAGTCAACCAGCATATTGGTGTTGAGAACAATGTGGCGAAGGCAGCAGCAGAGTGAGAATAGAAAACAGCGCTTGCCTTAATTGGCTAAGAAATGCGAGAAAACAAAACCCCAACTTAAGTTTGTAATCAATAGCCTAACTTAAACTATTCATGTATGTATGTATGTATGTATGTATGTATGCACGCACACAGTTGTTTCGGAAGTTTACATACACCTTAGCCAAATAGATTTAAACTCGGTTTCACAATTCCTGACATTTAATCCTAGTAAAAATTCCCTGTCTTAGGTCAGTTAGGATCACTGCTTTATTTTAAGAATGTGAAATGTCAGAATAATAGGGAGAATGATCTTTCAGCTTGTATTTCTTTCATCACATTCCCAGTGGGTCAGAAGTTTACATACACTCAATTAGTATTTGGTAGCATTGCCTTTAAATGGTTTAAATTGGGTCAAGCGTGTCGGGTAGCCTTCCACAAGCTTCCAACAATAAATTGGGTGAATTTTAGCCCATTCCTACTGACAGAGCTGGTGTAACGAGTCAGGATTATAGGCCTCCTTGCTCGCACACGCTTTTTCAGTTCTGCCCACACATTTGCTATAGGATTGAGGTCAGGGCTTTGTGATCTCCAATACCTTGACTTTGTTGTCCTTAAGTAATTTTGCCACAACTTTGGAAGTATGCTTGGGGCCATTTGGAAGACCCATTTGCGAACAAGCGTTAACTTCCTGACTGATGTCTTGAGATGTTGCTTCAATAAATCCACCGAATTTTCCACCCTCGTGACGCCATCTAGTTGTGAAGTGCACCAGTCCCTCCCACAATATAATGCTGCCACCCCCGTGCTTCACGGTTGGGATGGTGTTCTTCAGCTTGCAAGCATCCCCCTTTTTACTCCAAACATAACGATGGTCATTATGGCCAAACAGTTCTATTTTTGTTTCATCAGACCAGAGGACATTTCTCAAAAAAAGTATGATCTTTGTCCCCATATGCCGAAGCAGTGGCTTCTTCCTTGCTGAGCGGCCTTTCAGGTTATGTCGATATAGGACTCATTTTACTGTGGATAAAGATACTTCTGTACCCGTTTCCTCCAGCATCTTCACAAGGTCATTTTCTGTTGTTCTGGGATTGATTTGCACTTTTCGCACCAAAGTTCGTTCATCTCTAGGAGACCGAACGCGTTTCTTTCCTGAGCGGGATGACAGATGCGTGGTCCCAGTGTTATTACTTGCATACTATTGTTTGTACAGATGAATGTGGTACCTTCAGGCGTTTGGAAATTGCTCCCAAGATTAACCAGACTTGTGGAGGTCTACAATTATTTTTGAGGTCTTGGCTAATTTCTTTTGATTTTCACATAATGTCAAGCAAAGATGCACTAAGTTTGAAAGGTAGGCCTTGAAATACATCCACAGGTACACCTCCAATTGACTAAAATTATGTCAATTAGCCTATCAGAAGCTTTTAAAGCCATGACATAATTTTCTGGAATTTTGCAAGCTGTTTAAAGGCACAGTCAACTGAGTGTATGTAAACTTCTGACCATCTGGAATTGTGATACAGTGAGTTAAGTTGAATAATCTTCCTGTAAACAATTATTGGAAATTACTTGTGTCATGCACAATGTAGATGTCCTAATCTACAGAAGACCAACAAGAAATTTGTGGAGTGGTTGAAAAATTAGTTTTAAATTACTCCAACCTAAGTGTATGTAAACTTCCAACCCCAACTGTGTGTGTGTGTGTGTGTGTGTGTGTATGTACAGTGCCTTGCGAAAGTATTCGGCCCCCTTGAACTTTGCGACCTTTTGCCACATTTCAGGCTTCAAACATGAAGATATAAAACTGTATTTTTTTGTGAAGAATCAACAACAAGTGGGACACAATCATGAAGTGGAACGGCATTTCTTGGATATTTCAAACTTTTTTAACAAATCAAAAACTGAAAAATTGGGCGTGCAAAATTATTCAGCCCCCTTAAGTTAATACTTTGTAGCGCCACCTTTTGCTGCGATTAAGTCACTTGGGGTATGTCTATCAGTTTTGCACATCGAGAGACTGAATTTTTTTCCCATTCCTCCTTGCAAAACAGCTCGAGCTCAGTGAGGTTGGATGGAGAGCATTTGAACAGCAGTTTTCAGTTCTTTCCACAGATTCTCGATTGGATTCAGGTCTGGACTTTGACTTGGCCATTCTAACACCTGGATATGTTTATTTTTTAACCATTCCACTGTAGATTTTGCTTTATGTTTTGGATCATTGTCTTGTTGGAAGACAAATCTCCGTCCCAGTCTCAGGTCTTTTGCAGACTCCATCTGGAGTCTGCATCATCAGGTTCTCCAGAATGGTCCTGTATTTGGCTCCAGCCATCTTCCCATCAATTTTAACCATCTTCCCTGTCCCTGCTGAAGAAAAGCAGGCCCAAACCATGATGCTGCCACCACCATGTTTGACAGTGGGGATGGTGTGTTCAGCTGTGTTGCTTTTACGCCAAACATAACATTTTGCATTGTTGCCAAAAAGTTCAATTTTGGTTCCATCTGACCAGAGCACCTTCTTCCACATGTTTGGTGTGTCTCCCAGGTGGCTTGTGGCAAACTTTAAATGACACTTTTTATGGATATCTTTAAGAAATGGCTTTCTTCTTGCCACTCTTCCATAAAGGCCAGATTTGTGCAATATACGACTGATTGTTGTCCTATGGACAGAGTCTCCCACCTCAGCTGTAGATCTCTGCAGTTCATCCAGAGTGATCATGGGCCTCTTGGCTGCATCTCTGATCAGTCTTCTCCTTGTATGAGCTGAAAGTTTAGAGGGACGGCCAGGTCTTGGTAGATTTGCAGTGGTCTGATACTCCTTCCATTTCAATATTATCACTTGCACAGTGCTCCTTGGGATGTTTAAAGCTTGGGAAATCTTTTTGTATCCAAATCCGGCTTTAAACTTCTTCACAACAGTATCTCGGACCTGCCTGGTGTGTTCCTTGTTCTTCATGATGCTCTCTGCGCTTTTAACGGACCTCTGAGACTATCACAGTGCGGGTGCATTTATACGGAGACTTGATTACACACAGGTGGATTGTATTTATCATCATTAGTCATTTAGGTCAACATTGGATCATTCAGAGATCCTCACTGAACTTCTGGAGAGAGTTTGCTGCACTGAAAGTAAAGGGGCTGAATAATTTTGCACGCCCAATTTTTCAGTTTTTGATTTGTTAAAAAAGTTTGAAATATCCAATAAATGTCGTTCCACTTCATGATTGTGTCCCACTTGTTGTTGATTCTTCACAAAAAAAATACAGTTTTATATCTTTATGTTTGAAGCCTGAAATGTGGCAAAAGGTCGCAAAGTTCAAGGGGGCCGAATACTTTCGCAAGGCACTGTACATACACTGCTCAAAAAAATAAAGGGAACACTTAAACAACACAATGTAACTCCAAGTCAATCACACTTCTGTGAAATCAAACTGTCCACTTAGGAAGCAACACTGATTGACAATAAATGTCACATGCTGTTGTGCAAATGGAAGAGACACCAGGTGGAAATTATAGGCAATTAGCAAGACTCCCCCAATAAAGGAGTGGTACTGCAGGTGGTGAACACAGACCACTTCTCAGTTCCTATGCTTCCTGGCTGATGTTTTGGTCACTTTTGAATGCTGGCGGTGCTTTCACTCACATAACTCACATAATGGTAGCATGAGACGGAGTCTACAACCCACACAAGTGGCTTAGGTAGTGCAGCTCATCCAGGATGGCACAACAATGCGAGCTATGGCAAGAAGGTTTTCTGTGTCTGTCAGCGTAGTGTCCAGAGCATGGAGGCGCTACCAGGAGACAGGCCAGTACTTCAGGAGACGTGGAGGAAACCGTAGGAGGGCAACAACCCAGCAGCAGGACCGCAACCTCCGCCTTTGTGCAAGGAGGAGCACTGCCAGAGCCTGCAAAATAACCTCCAGCAGGCCACAAATGTGCATGCGTCTGCTCAAACGGTCAGACACAGACTCCATGAGGGTGGTATGAGGGCCCGACGTCCACAGGTGGGGGTTGTGCTTACAGTCCAACACCGTGCAGGACGTTTGGCATTTGCCAGAGAACACCAAGATTGGCAAATTCGCCACTGGCGCCCTGTACTCTTCACAGATGAAAGCAGGTTCACACTGAGCACATGTGACAGTCTGGAGACGCCGTGGAGAACGTTCTGCTGCCTGCAACATCCTCCAGCATGACCGGTTTGGCGGTGGGTCAGTCATGGTGTGGGGTGGCATTTCTTTGGGGGGCCGCACAGCCCTCCATGTGCTCGCCAGAGGTAGCCTGACTGCCATTAGGTACCGAGATGAGATCCTCAGACCCCTTCTGAGACCATATGGTGGTGCGGTTGGCCCTGGGTTCCTCCTAATGCAAGACGATGCTAGACCTCATGTGGCTGGAGTGTGTCAGCAGTTCCTGCAAGAGGAAGGCATTGATGCTATGGACTGGCTCGCCCGTTCCCCAGACCTGAATCCAATTGAGCACATCATGTCTCGCTCCATCCACCAACGCCATGTTGCACCACAGACTGTCCAGGAGTTGGCGGATGCTTTAGTCCAGGTATGGGAGGAGATCCCTCAGGAGACCATCCGCCACCTCATCAGGAGCATGCCCAGGCGTTGTAGGGAGGTCATACAGGCACGTGGAGGCCACACACACACTACTGACTCTCATTTTGACTTGTTTTAAGGACATTACATCAAAGTTGGATCAGCCTGTAGTGTAGTTTTCCACTTTAATTTTGAGTGTCACTCCAAATCCAGACCTTCATGGGTTGATACATTTGATTTCCATTGATAATTTGTGTGTGATTTTGTTGTCAGCACATTCAACTATGTAAAGAAAAAAGTATTTAATAAGAATATTTCATTCAGATCTAGGATGTGTTATATATGTTTTACCTTCATTGAACTAGGCAAGTCAGTTAAGAACAAATTCTTATTTACAAAAAAACTGCCCTATTGGACTCCGAATCACAGCCAGATGCGATTCAGCCTGGATTCGAACCAGGGACTGTAGTGTCGCCTCTTGCACTGAGATGCAGTGCCTTAGACTGCTGCGCCACTCGGGAGCCCACAACCAGTGACAATGTCGTTACCTTTTAATACTTTGGATGGAAACCTGTTTAATGTCAAGTCACTGAGGATGCTGAAATTATATTTCCTATGAATGTGAGCAGGCCTTCAAGAGACTTTTGAAGAAGCCTAATCAGATTAAAACATTGTGACTGGTTGTGTTGATGCCACATACAGGGTAAATATAAAATGTACTTTTTGGTCCACCAGCCAATGTGGCAGATAGATTTAAAAATCTACCACCCACTCAGATTTTTTACCAGACAAAATATTTTTTTCACCAACAAAACAAAATATGAGCATGCTTTAATGTTCCTAAAACAAATGTATTACTAGTAAGAAGTAATGTAGTAAATTGTTAACATTTATTGTTAACACAAGTCATGTTAGTGCCTGTGAGATTGAGACGCATTGTCTTCTCTTCTCTAGCAGTTGAAACGCAAACATAGAAAAACAACCTAGTGTGTGAACAAAACAATGTAAATCGACAAACAATGACAATGTCTCACTTCAGTAGACTTTTGTTTCAAGGAAATTAGACTAACTTTTAAGCCTGTGTGCAGCACTTTAAAAATGTATCTATCACTCAGCACTTCACATGTGCAGTCCCCAGCCAGGCAGTGTTGCAGCACCAGGTGGAATAGGCTATATGGGATTCATAGTGGACTTTGTGCGATTAATTTACCAGCTATGAAACAAAATGGCAGAAATACTTTGAAAAGTACTGCAGCATTTATTTTACTATAAAATGTGAACATACTTTCTATTCACAAATCCGAGTTACCTGCTCACACTGTGGAGCACTGACCACCCGCCAAAGTGGCTGGTGAAATACACATTTTACCCGCCAATGCCAAAATCTATCCACATTTGGCAAGTGTTAAATTTTAGGCCCTGGCCACATAAAAAGGTAATACATATTATACATTTTAATACATATTAAAAGTAAAATATTTAGGTTATATTTAGGTTATATTGAAGTGTAGGTTCTAGGTGTGTGAAGAACAGCCTCTCGGAGAGGATGCACAGTGTGTACTACTAAGCTTTCCTGAATAACTGGGCCTGCCGGGAGCATATGTGGCCACATTATTATAGGATGATATATGAGAGTATCAGTATCAGTATCAGAGAGTACAGTATCAGAAGCAAAAATATAGCCAGACTGGCCTGCTACTCTTTCTAGACCTTATAAACTGTCAAGAGTAGACCCACAACTGAGCCAAATCGATTGAAACATTCAAATCACAGGGCTTTTGTGCAGTTACTCAAATTACATTTTCACTGCAACCTTGAGTAAAATGTTGTACTCGCTTGCATTGTTGTAGGATAGTCTAGGTAGGATAATTGCATTGCCCCTAAAGATCAATAGGGGAGCTTTTTGAGCTGTGTGTCATGTCTTCACTGATCTTTCATGCTCAATGATGCACCTGGCCTTTCCGATGCCTATCAGCTATTCCTATTTTTTTGTTGTGGATTTCTATTACAATTGATGCAGCTTTGAATGTTTTTATTGTGTGTGGTATGATCGCGAGTTAGCCTATTGCGGATCTGGACAAATTATCCCCCTACCACTATTGTCACTGAACGGTGGACAGAGTGCAGGATCGACCGTCAGACCACAGTGACCTGTGATATAGCGAAAGTTAACCGTGCATAAGGGATGTACCAAAACACCTTCAAAAATTTGATAAGGAAATGTGACTAGCATGGAAGAAATTATAAAGTAAAACCTTCGAATACCGAATGTAAACCGTGAGGGGGGCACTACCCTCCCCTGTGCCTAATAAATAAATAAAAATAACAACCCTCTCCAGAGCAAAAAATAATAATAGATTGCCCTCCCCCAGTAAATTGCATGAAATCTTAATCTATGTGCCTTCAGCAGTAACCACAATCTTGTAGCTAGTTAGCTCCCAGAAACGATAGCTTGTGTGCGAAGGAAAACTATGGCCCAACGCTGGATCTCGAGAGCTAACGCGTTAACGTTAAAGCCACTTAATGTAACGAAATGCAATGCCACTGAGCAGTTACCGAAAAAACGTTTGAATAATCTCAGTTGATATTGTAGAAAAATCGAATTTCACTGGATTTATCGGTACGAAACATTCTAGCTGTCCAGGTAACGTAGCTTGCTTACAAAGTATGCCCGATACGAACCCCTGCCATGGACCTAACGTTAGCGAACTGTTAGCTAGCTAGGCTACAACCACAGATAGGAGGGTTAGTTATAAATACATTTGCTGTAACCGAGGACGCCGCTGTGTTTGATTTTTTTTTAATGCTAAATGACAATACTGAAAATCGGCAATTCAGATTAAAACCTTAAAGACCACTGTCGATAGTGACACCGTTGACTTAACACAATCGATCTGAAAAATACATCTTTCAAATAGCTAAGATGCTTCTGCCCGGTTTTCTTACTCACCTCCGCCATATTTGTACATTTAATTCACAACGAAGATTGTCCTTTATGTTGACAAGATATTCAAGTGACCACTCTAACAATGGTAATACATGTCCTCAAAGATGGAAGTCAGGCGAGATCAGGTGGGAGTCGACCATTCTAGCCAATGAGAGGATAGATACGCGTGTGAACAACAGGCCATTGAGATAAATAGAGGGCTCATCTTTCCATCTCCTTTTTAAAGTAGTCAATTTTTATTTTTCATTGGCTGATTGCTCCCAACTCATAGGAATCCCCACCCAGTTTACTATTTTAAAATGGTGGAAGCCCTCATTGACAATGTCCATGCTAACATAGGTTACATCCATAATGAGTCCTCTATCAATCTCTATGACAACAGGCGCAACTCATTTTTGGTTATGGGACAAGATGTTTGTTTTTTGGCACAGCTGTACAAGTGGATAGTTCAGATGGTAGCGTTAGGGCAATTGATAACGGTGATAAAAAACAGTGATGATCAGCTAATTACACATGTTATAAATATGAGGAACAGGAGTAAGAGAAATCATAATTAGGGTGATGGGAGGGATGAATACCGCGAGTAGACCTGTAAAGTGCAGGACCACTCTAGAGAAAGAGGTTGGAGTAGAACGTTAGAAAGTTATGGTAGTGTCCCCAGAACCAGCTAGTAAATACTTCCAGCCTTTGCGTTTGACAAAAGCAATTAGGAAAGAGAGTGGGGTGATTAATGATGCCAAAACGCTGGATTATGGGAAGGTCCTGGTAATTTAAATAGTCAAATTGAGCAGGAGAACGTTTTGAAATGTAACTCACTAAATGGGGGTTGGGTGAAATGTCACATTCCAGGTGCTGTCTAAACTGAAAGGAGTAATTGCTGGGATGACATTGGAAATTACTATGGAATAAGTTTTTTATTTTTTATTTAACCTTTATTTAACTAGGCAAGTCATTTAAGAACAAATTGTTATTTACAATGACGGTCTACCCCAGCTAAACACTCTCCTAACCCGGACGATGCTGGACCAATTGTGCGCTGCCCTATGGGACTCCTGAGCACAGCCGGTTGTGGCCGCTCCAAGGAGGCTCCAAGGAGGCAGGTAGAACCTCTCCAATTGTTGATGTGATATGTGAGCATAAATACTTGATTATAGATAAAACCATGGCGGTAGATTATGGTAATAGACCATGGTAATAGACTTCTTGGCCTTCATCTGTAGGGCAATCAATATGACTGCTCCACATACGAGCAGGACTGCACAAATAAAATAAGTAGTGAAGGCAGCCAAAGATTTCTGGGTATTTCTGAAGTTACGATAAATATTATAAATCAGATGCTGAATCAAAATTGAAATGATGATCAGGATAATAAATACTTTTATGATGTTCCTTGTTCAATGGAACACTAGGAGTTTGATAGCCAAGGACAAGAATAAGAAGTTTATACATGATTTTGTTGTTTTACCGGATGTGGTGTGTATACAAGAAACATGGCTTAAACCTCAGTTGGATTATATTATATTATACCTGGGTTTATCTCTGTGAGAAGTGATAGAATGGAGGGTTTGGGTGGTGGGTGCGCTACATTTATCAAAGAAGGTGTAGGACATAAAATTCTGTTCTCCTATGGGAATGGAAACAACTGGGGGATGTGTTGAAAGGAAAGACAGTACAGATACCTTTGTTAGCAGAGTAAGATGTTATGGCTGTTTCAAATAGAAAAAGCAGACGCTCCAGGAAGAGCTTTTGCAGCAGTGCATATATTTGACAATCTAGTGATGAATGTAAAAGACATCTGGAAGAAAAGCTAAGAATACGTGAAGATGTATAGCATAAGTGTCACGTTCTGACGTTCTGACGTTCTGGACGTTCTGGAGGAAAGGAGTGCTAACATCAGGATGTTAAACGTGCTTTGGAGTTGCATTTTGTGAAGCCTGGTAAAGATTCATCCAGCGCAAATTAAAAGTACGTATCTCAGAGCATCGTAGCACCATTAGGTGCAAAAACTTGACTTGCCCAGTTGCGGCCCACTTTTTGGAGGCAAACCACTCGATTTCATCTCTGCGTTAGACTGGCATCGAACATCTCACCCTCCCTAGGAGAGGGGGTGACCTTGATAATTTATTGTTAATACGAGAGGCTGCCTGGATCTTTAACTTAAAGACCCTTGCTCCCTTCGGTCTTAACGTAGACTTTGATCTGAAGCCATTCTTGTGATTATTGTGACTTGTAATTGTAATTGTTTGTAAGCTTGTGTAGCCTAAAATGAATCTATGATTGTATGCTATCCATTTGTTGTTTATATGCCATTTGAATATTTGAGAATGAACCAATGATATTAGGACACCTATGTGTCTTTTGACACTATGTAAACACGTCATTCCGCAGTGTTTGTGATTATACCCTGATGAAGACAGCTTGGCTGTCGAAACGTTGGTAATTACATTTTTGCATCTGAGCGCCTAGAGTGTGGCTCTCTTATATTTTCAAGTTTTCTACTCCGCCAGCCAGCACCTAGCCTAAATTGGTGTGCGTTTCCTTTTCTTCTAGAAAGATCCATCCATTCCTACTAGTTGTAGACCTATTGCACTTACATCAAATCTCTAAACTAATGGAAAGTTGTTTGTAGGCAGATTGATGTATTATCTGGAACCTAGGGTTCTATTAAGTCCATACCAGAGTGGATTCAGAAAAGGAAGGACTACCCTTAATTAATTAAAGTTAGTACTGAGGTGACCAAAGCTTTGGCAATGATGGAAGGGATGTTAATAGTATACTTTGACATTGAAAAAGCATATGATATAATGTGGCGGAAAGGTCTACTAAAGAAATGGAATGGGTATTCTTTGCTTTTGCTCGGCTGGTGAGGGTTGTTTCACATGTGTTTTTGACTGTGGGTTCTATTGCTAGCGGGGTTAGAGGTAGCTAGTTGAGCTCTGGCATGCTGCTTTTTTAACTGTTTGTGTGAATTTCTGACATTTTATTGGATCTAAATCGCTGTCAGGCACCTGCCCACTGCCTCCTCTCTGTTCCTCCTGTTAGTGCTCTGTCCTGGATTACTATGGTTTGTCCCTCCCTGTTTTTCCTCCTACCAAATACTCCCACCTTGATCTTGGCCACCTGAATAATAACTATCGGCTCTCCTCTGATGTCCTTATCCCTGGCTGCTCATCGGGCATGGTGGCTCACGTCAAAACTGGTCTGTCAACTATACTGCTGGTAGCAGCATTAACTTTAACTTACTTTTGCTTGGCGACATGAATATTCATGTAGACTGATTAAACTCAAAACTTGCCTCAGATTTCTTTCCTGTTCTGGACTGTTTCAATATTACCCAACATGTACATTTTCCCACTCACGTCAAGGGACAAATATATATGATCTCGTCTGCTCGGTTGGCGTCTACCTAACTCATATTTCCCATTCCCTGTTCCCACTGTCTGACCACAAGATCCTGTGGAGAGAGAAATATCTTCCCTCATACGCCCCACAACACGGACAAATGCCTCATCTCTTTCCACAACATCAAAGCTGTTGACTCCCTCCAACTCTCTGATACCATCTGCTCTGCCCTGTCCCTTGACCACGCCCCCAACTCACCTGATGATCTAGCTGCCCAATTCAACCCCCAACTCACCTGATGATCTAGCTGCCCAATTCAAAACTGCTCTGTGTCCCTCAACTCGCTGAACCCCTTCCAAATGGAACCTGTCTCCACCTCCCCCTGGTTTACCCCTGAGCTCCGTGCCCCGAAGCAAACTGACCACCGCCTGGAGCGCCTGAGCAGGAAGTCTGGGCTCACTGTCCATAAGGCCTACAAACTCCACCTTACCTACAGAGATGGCCTCAGTGCTGCCAGGTCCACCTACTTCTCCAACATCATTAACAGCTCCAATAAGAACTCCTGGACTATTCTTCACTGTCAGAAAACTGCTTTAGCCCCGTGACGACAACTTTACTCCCTCCACTGAACTCGGTTTTTCAAGGACAAGACCAACAAAATGAACTCATCACTGACTGATTAATCCCCCTACCCCTGTCAACCTCCCAACCGTCACCCCTGAAACCCGGCTCTCCAAATTCGCCCCCCACTGACTCTCCCTATATCTCAAAACTCATTCAAGACTTGCTCCGTGGATCCTCTCCCCACTGTTCTCGTCAAAGCTTGCCTGCCTGCTCTCTGTCCATATATGACACGCATCGTCAACCTCTCCCTTCCCCACGAAACTGTCACCTCCAACTACAAAACAGCTACATTCACTCCCATCTTAAAGAAGCCCGGACTGGATACCGCCATCCTCAACTACCACCCCATCTCTAACCTTCCTTGCCAAGACTCTGGAACATACTGTTGCCTCCCAATTACAAACTCACCTGCTAATTAACAACCTGTTCGAGCACCTCCAGTCTGGTTTCCGCCTCCTTCACAGTACTGAATCTGCACTCCTCAAAGTTGTCATTGACCTCCTCATCCTGATTCTCATTGACCTCAGTGCCACTTTGACACAGTGAGCCATCAGATCCGCCTCACCAGGCTTGAGGTTCTGGGTGGTGAGGGTACCACACTCCTGGCTACAATCATACCTCGCAAACCGGACTCACTACATCTCCCTCAATGGCCACACATCAGACTCAGCTGCAGTTAGACAGGGTGTCCCCCAGGGCTCTTTTCTGGGTCCCTTACTCTTCACCATCTACATCCTCCCCGTTGGTCAGATCCTCCGTCACTTCAACCTCGACTTCCACTGCTATGCCGATGACACCCAGATCTACCTTAGCACCAAATCCCCCCTCAACCCACATCGAATCCTGCCTCTCTGGAATAACAACATCGACGCAGCAAAACTTCCTCAAGCTCAAATGTGATAAAATAGAACTCCTCATTTGCACCAAATCTACCTTCACCATAACTGTCAACATCACCATTGACGACACCACTGTTTCTTCCTCCCTCCATGCTCGTAACCTTGGCGTCATCCTGGACTGTCAAACCTCGTTCTTCCACCTCTGCAACATTGCCAAAGTCAGGGAGGACCTTTCCCAACCTTCTGCTGAAATCCTCATACATGCATTCATCTCCCATCTTGACTACTGCAACTACTCTCCGGCATCAACTCAAGCTCCCTTCATAAGCTCCTGTATGGCTCAACTCTGCAGCATGACTTCACCGACATGATGTTCTCGAAGCACATCACCCCTGTCTTCCTTGAACTCCACTGGCTCCCTATCTTCCAATTTGTTGATTACAAAATCTTCCTTCTGACCGACAAAGCCCACTACTCTCTTCAACATACGGAGCACCACCTAACCCAATCCCTTACCCTACTCCTAACCCTAAACTGGGTTCGTATCTTAACCCAAACCCTACCCTCCCCATACACTGATAAATCACTTTTTCCCTTCCTTGAGCCCACCCCTCTCTTTGGTCCTAGCGGTTAAGAGCATTGGGCCAGTAACCGAAAGGTCGCTGGTTCAAATCCCTGAGCTGGCAAAATGGAAAAATCTGCCATTCTGCCCTTGAGCTAAGCAGTTAACCCACAACAACTGCTCCCTGGGCGCTGATGACATGGACGTCGATTAAGGCAGCCACTCGCATCTCTCTGATTCAGAGGGGGTTGGGTTAAATGCTGAGGAGTAGCTTCCGTCTGGCTACACTACCATAGAGACCTGTTTGGTGGAGTGCTGCAGAGATGGTTGTCCTTCTGGAAGGTTCTCCCATCTCCACAGAGGAGCTCTGTCAGAGTGACCATCGGATTCTTGGTCACCTCCCTGACCAAAGCACTTCTCCCCCGATTGCTCAGTTTGGTTGGGTGGTGTCATGATGTGTCCTGGGGGTAGGATCATAGTCCCCCTCATTCTCTCTCTCTTTCTCCACAGTTTATGACAGTCGTAAATACTCTGCTTCTGGGTATGTAGTATTGAGATTGGAATGTGTCTCCACAGTCTCCACAGTCTCCACAGACTTGGCCAAACTCCTAATCCCCAAAATGGGAGAATTAAACAATATTTCTACATTTGAGAATGTGGGAATGGTCCGTGGACACTTAAGGGACAGTCATGACGAGTGTTTCATTTTTCCAGAGTATAAAACCCACTTCCTACAATCTACATCAAGTCAGAGAACGCCGGGGTTGGAATGGCTACAAATCTATAGGCAATACAGCTGTAGTTTTGGCTAAAAGGCTGGAAATGGTTAAACTGAGACTATCGATCACTACAGAATAAGAGCAAATGTTAGGTAATTTCTAACTGCTAGTTATTATATGTCTAAGTCTAGAATGAGAATACCGACAACTGAAACATCTATTCTATGCGACAACCATGGATACACTTGACGTATCCATTATGAACACAACCAGAGACTTTGATTGACTCTCCAGCAGACGGACCAGATTCCCACGGAGGACAACAATGACATACGGGCGTAAATATATACATTGCAATTATTCTCGAATGAGCGGCCGTTCATGTGCAAAGGTTTAGCATTTCAATTATTATAATTATCCACTGTATGTAGTGAATCCATTTTGTCTTTCCCGCTCTCTCAGTCCCCACCCCTTTCCTTTGTCTACCAAGCCGTCATATCGGCTTAGCCCACTAGGGACTTTTCTATCATTAATAACCAATATGTATTTCTGTGATTTATTTAGTTAGTAAATAAATAATTAAGCCAATTTGTATATTGCTGATTCATTATGGAACCTAGGGTTTGTGCAGATATCCAAGGGTTTACGACATTCAGTAATGAGAACTGATGAGGTAATTTATTAATAGAAGAATAATCGTGTTATGCTCTGTAAATCTCAACATTTTCCGTGGTATCCCCGACTTCCTAGTTAACGTTTACATGATTAGTTTAAATCACATAATAATTAAACCTAGAGTACTGATTTGATATAAATAAGTCTTCACACTTAATGATAGTCCAGACACGACAGCGGCCAACTCTAGAAAGTCTTGGTGGTTCTAAACTTCTTCCATTTAACAATGATGGAGGCCACTGTGTTCTTGGGGCCCTTCAATGCTGCAGAAATGTTTTGGTGCCCTTCCCCGGATCTGTGCCTCGACACAATCCTGTCTTGGAGCTCTATGGCCAATTCCTTCGATCTCATGGCTTGGATTTTGCTCTGACATGCACTGTCAACTGTTAGACCTTATATAGACAGGTGTGTGCCTTTCCAAGTAATGTCCAATCAATTGAATTTACCACAGGTGGACTCCAATCAAGCTGTAGAAACAAAGGATGATGAATGGAAACAGGATGCACCTGAACTCAATTTCAAGTCTCATAGCAAAGGGTCTGAATACTTGTGAAAATAAGAGATGTTTGTTTATTTTTAATACATTTGCACACAAAAAACTAAACCTGTTTTCGCTTTTCATTGTGGGGTAGTGTGTAGATTGAGTGAAAAAATATTTTATCAATTTTAGAATAAGCCTGTAACATAAAATGTGGAAAAGGGAAGGGGTCTGAATGCACATGCAATTACAAAATGTCTTGTTCCAATTGTAACTAACATGCTTCTGTAATTACACATTTGAGGTCTCCTGTGTAGCACCATGTTAACAATGCATCCTAATATGTAACCTTGTTACATGTAACTACATAAGTCTCTACTACCAAAATAAGCTAGGCTAGGACTCTGTCAGCTGTGGTAACAATGCACACCATATCATTAACTACAGCTTCAGTTATCTTATTTCCATATTATTTGGCTTAAAGGATGTACTGAATTAAATGTAAGAGCAATGTATTTACAATGGATATACATGTATCTACACAGGAGCAAGCAAATTAATGTAAAGTGAAACACAATGGTATAGCTTTTGTAAATACTATGTATTGGTTTATTTCCCAGGCTTCAAAGGTGTAATGTAAGTGAAATGTTGTTCAAAATAATATAATGTTAATATACTCATGAGCAAGCAGCTTCAAATAAAGTGAAACACAGTAGGGTAAAACTTATTACATTTGGGAAAATACACTTCAATGTAGAAAAAAATGTGTAACTACTGTACTTTCAAAGCAATTACATATTTCACAGGATCTCAAAATTTCAATTTTTACATTGTAATAACTATTGTAACTACAATGTTTCTACACAAGCAACTAAATGTAAAGTAAAACACATAATGAATGACTTATGTAGTTATATGTTACAACTTAGGCAGACGCAATATAATAGTTCTAGTTGTGATCACTGGGAATCTCTCAAATCTAGGAAATGTTGTTACAGCACATTTGATGTGTAATTACTATATACTTTCAATATTATTAAACATTTTGCAGGGTATATCAATGTGTTATTACAATGTCATTTGAAAGAAAAGTATCATAAATACAATGTTTCTACACAGGAACAAGCAACTTAATGTAAAGTGAAACGCATTTAATGTCCTCATGTAATTAATATGTAGTTATTATGTTACGTGTTTTTGATTGTGGTAGGCGAAGTTCGGTAATACACTTTGAGTGTTGGTGCATAGCCTGTTGATCGGACAGTGATATGTTTGGAAGCAATGGAATCCATTGTCTCCTGTTTCATGTGACAAACATTTTTACATGGAGTGACCCAAAAAACACTGATAGCAACAAAGCCTGCTTATAACCGTGTCAAAAGAATGAAACATTAATTTGCTGTAGGATATTAGTTCCAAAAACAATCTGAATTGATTGATATAAATTCATAGTTGAGAATGTTGTTTTTCGGCTAAAAAGAGCTTACATGGGTTGTGTGCATTTAAAGGGCCGGTATTAACCACTAGTTAAATTACTCCCAGTTCCTTCTGGAAAGTGTTTGGCATTTGGTTTTCACAAATGCAACCACACTTGAAATTAGTGATGGTTGGGTGTTATATATGTATATACAGTGCCTTGCGAAAGTATTCAGCCCCCTTGAACTTTGCGACCTTTTGCCACATTTCAGGCTTCAAACATAAAGATATAAAACTGTATTTTTTTGTGAAGAATCAACAAGTGGGACACAATCATGAAGTGGAACGACATTTATTGGATATTTCAAACTTTTTTAACAAATCGAAAACTGAAAGATTGGGCGTGCAAAATTATTCAGCCCCCTTAAGTTAATACTTTGTAGCGCCACCTTTTGCTGCGATTACAGCTGTAAGTCGCTTGGGGTATGTCTCTATCAGTTTTGCACATCGAGAGACTGAATTTTTTTTCCCATTCCTCCTTGCAAAACAGCTCGAGCTCAGTGAGGTTGGATGGAGAGCATTTGTGAACAGCAGTTTTCAGTTCTTTCCACAGATTCTCGATTGGATTCAGGTCTGGACTTTGACTTGGCCATTCTAACACCTGGATATGTTTATTTTTGAACCATTCCATTGTAGATTTTGCTTTATGTTTTGGATCATTGTCTTGTTGGAAGACAAATCTCCGTCCCAGTCTCAGGTCTTTTGCAGACTCCATCAGGTTTTCTTCCAGAATGGTCCTGTATTTGGCTCCATCCATCTTCCCATCAATTTTAACCATCTTCCCTGTCCCTGCTGAAGAAAAGCAGGCCCAAACTATGATACTGCCACCACCATGTTTGACAGTGGGCATGGTGTGTTCAGGGTGATGAGCTGTGTTGCTTTTACGCCAAACATAACGTTTTGCATTGTTGCCAAAAAGTTCAATTTTGGTTTCATCTGACCAGAACACCTTCTTCCACATGTTTGGTGTCTCCCAGGTGGCTTGTTGCAAACTTTAAACAACACTTTTTATGGATATCTTTAAGAAATGGCTTTCTTCTTGCCACTCTTCCATAAAGGCCAGATTTGTGCAATATACGACTTGTTGTCCTATGGACAGAGTCTCCCACCTCAGCTGTAGATCTCTGCAGTTCATCCAGAGTGATCATGGGCCTCTTGGCTGCATCTCTGATCAGTCTTCTCCTTGTATGAGCTGAAAGTTTAGAGGGACGACCAGGTCTTGGTAGATTTGCAGTGGTCTGATACTCCCATTTCAATATTACCGCTTGCACAGTGCTCCTTGGGATGTTTAAAGCTTGGGAAATCTTTTTGTATCCAAATCCGGCTTTAAACTTCTTCACAACAGTATCTCGGACCTGCCTGGTGTGTTCCTTGTTTCTTCATGATGCTCTCTGCGCTTTTAACGGACATCTGAGACTATCACAGTGCAGGTGCATTTATACGGAGACTTGATTACACACAGGTGGATTGTATTTATCATCATTAGTCATTTAGGTCAACATTGGATCATTCAGAGATCCTCACTGAACTTCTGGAGAGTTTGCTGCACTGAAAATAAAGGGGCTGAATAATTTTGCACGCCCAATCTTTCAGTTTTTGATTTGTTAAAGTTTGAAATATCCAATAAATGTCGTTCCACTTCATGATTGTGTCCCACTTGTTGTTGATTCTTCACAAAAAAATAGTTTTATATCTTTATGTTTGAAGCCTGAAATGTGGCAAAAGGTCGCAAAGTTCAAGGGGGCCGAATACTTTCGCAAGGCACTGTATGTATGTATGTGTGTGTGTGTGTGTGTGTGTGTGTAGTATGTATGTATGTATGCGCCTTGTTAGGGAGATTAAGTATCATACATAAGGTGTTATGTAGTCAAGAAAATGTGTTATTGCTGACAATACCATT
Source organism: Oncorhynchus mykiss (assembly GCF_057628025.1). Classification (NCBI taxonomy): domain Eukaryota; kingdom Metazoa; phylum Chordata; class Actinopteri; order Salmoniformes; family Salmonidae; genus Oncorhynchus; species Oncorhynchus mykiss. The sequence continues at coordinate 49,274,333 of NC_143026.1, forward strand.
TACGCAATGACACATATTCACCATTTACTATAAAGTGTCAGAATAAGGGCCATAAATATTAAAGTGTATGTCATCAGAAACATTCAACTCTAATTCCAGTTAACTACATAATGATCCTTGGTTAGGTGCACATCTAATGTACTTCTATGTTCATCCTTCATACTGTAGGAAATGTATTTTTCTACGATATGTTTAGAATTGTGATTGAAAAAATGCTTGTCATGTTATAACTAGTATTTATTACCTCACCCACAAGCCATTTGTGGGGGTGCAGAGTTTAAAACTATTAATGATGGAGAAGGAACAAAAAACAATGTGTTTCAACTTATTTCCAGTAACCTACTTGCGTGGCCTTTTTCAAGCTCAACTTCACATTTCACTTATCCTAGCTTTTATTAAATGTATTTTGACTAACAATAGACGGTTATTTTTGATGTTTGTTAATTTAATATTATTTGAATCAACTTAAACCTTTTATTTTAACACTAAATGTGGAGTTCTAATACCTAAAGCTACATTATTGTTGACAAATACAGTCAAGTCAACTGCTTAATTTCAGTGTAAGTTACTATTTTCATTTGAATCAACTTAAACATGTATTACGTCAACATTAAATGTTGAGTTATCATAGCTAAAGCAACATTTATGTTGACGAATAAAAAACATTGAAGTCCACATGTCAGTATGACCAACCCTTTTTAGTTGAATTAATTTCACATTGTTACGTCAACTTTCAAATAAGTTATTGTAACTAGTAATACATTAATCATAACTACATTTAAAGTTTTCATAACAAAATGGTCTATGCAAGGATAACGTGAAATGCCAAGTGCTCTGAGCTTGAAAAAGGCAGTGCAACTAGATGTCTGGAAATAACAAGTTGAAACAAAGCTAGAGTTATCTGATCTAAAGCCACATTTAAAAGAGTTAACCATTTGCTATCCTTGTTCAATTAACATGCACTTAAGCCAAGCCTACTTCATATTGAGTTATTGAGTTAAGAGTTCTCCATTTCTGGCTATGAGCAAGTCAAGCAGGCAACACATAAATACACACAGTTGAAGTCAGAAGTTTACATACACCTTAGCCAAATACATTTAAACTCAGTTTTCCTGACATTTAATCAGAGTAAAAATTCCCTGTCTTAGGTCAGTTAGGATCACCACTTTATTTTAATTATGTGAAATGTCAGAATAGTAGAGAAAATGATTTATTTCAGCTTTTATTTCGTTCATCACATTCCCAGTGTGTCAGAAGTTTACAAACACTCAATTAGTATTTGGTAGCATTGCCTTAAACAATTTAAACTTAGTTCAAGCGTGTCGGGTAGCCTTCCACAAGCTTCCAACAATAAGTTGGGTGAATTTTGGCCCATTCCTCCTGACAGCTGGTGTAACTGAGACAGGTTTGTAGGCCTCCTTGCTCGCACACACTTTTTCAGTTCTGCCCACAAACTATCTATAAGATTGAGGACAAGGCATTGTGATGGCCACTCCAATACCTTGACTTTGTTGTCCTTCAGCCATTTTGCCACAACTTTGGAAGTATGCTTGGGGTCATTGTCCATTTGGAAGACCCATTTGCGACCAAGCTTTAAAACCTCTTACAGCTACCCCCCTACTTTTTTCAATTTCTGCCTGAAGACATACCGAAATCTAACAGCCTGTAGCTAAGGCCCAGAACCAAGGATATGCATATTCTTGGTTTCATTTGAAAGAAAACACTGAGGTTTGTGTAAATGTGAATTGAATGTAGGAGACTATAACACAATAGATCTGGTTTAGATAATATAATGAAAAAAACATAAATAGTTTATTTTCATTGTTGTATCATCTTTAAAATGAACAGGACAAAACAAACATTCAGACAGGATGATGGGGACAATTTCAGTGAAAAACATAAGAGGGCAACTGTACTTGTGCAAAGTTTCAGAATGATAACTTCCAAAACGAGTGTGCTACATGACATTTTTCATGAAGTCACCCAGGTGTCCCTCACAAGTAGCCCAAATGTACTCAAGTGGCTAAATTGGTGAAGTTATACATTTTGAATGGAATAACTATATACAAAATACCAAAATGGTATTCTAACACACACACACACACACACACACACACACACACACAAAAAAAAATAAAAAATGGAGAAAAAACATGAAAAAAATATATATACATTTACAAAATAACACTTTCAATATTTGGAAGACCCTCAGTCCAATACACAATATTGTGCTGCTGATGCCAGGTGCCATAGCAGTCTCTTTCTGCTGTAAAGCAGAGGGTCACCAAGCATGTGGTTCAGGTGATGGGGGACTTCATTTTGCAAAGAACACAGCGACGCCTCCATGCTGTGCCCTTTTGGCCCTGAGGCACATCCATGCCTGCAGAAATAAATTTGGGCAGATGAACACCACTTGTGGCAGGAGCAGAAGGGACAGAGGTAGAGTGGCCAGAACGTGGTGCAGCAGCCAGCAAGCTCCTTGATGAGCAGCTCTCTGAAGGCTAGCTGTGAGATGGGGAGGCTTTCCACAGCTCTTAGCCATTTCCTTGTGTAGGATGAATGCATTCACCACAGCAATGTCGATGAAATGATAGGTCTTGTACCATTTCATCGTCTTATGGAGAACATTGCAATAGCCTATCAGCGCATCTGACAGGTCCACATCTCCCATGCTCTTGTTGTAGTCCTTTATTGCAGTTGGAATGGGGAATTTTTTTGCGGTCCATGTAGCGCTGAGACAACAGGTGTCTGGCTGGATGAACCAGCTTCAGTGGGGGATGGACACCTTGGCACTGGGGGCTCCCATTCGGAGTCAGTCACTGTGAAAGAAAAGGTTCCGTTAGAATAGTTTCACATATGCAATCTCAACCACACTGCACACTGCCCTAACCCATCTGGACAAGAGGAATACCTATGTGAGAATGCTGTTCATCGACTACAGCTCGGCATTCAACACCATAGTACCCTCCAAGCTCGTCATCAAGCTCGAGACCCTGGGTCTCGACCCCGCCCTGTGCAACTGGGTACTGGACTTCCTGACGGGCCGCCCCCAGGTGGTGAGGGTAGGCAACATCATCTCCTCCCCGCTGATCCTCAACACTGGGGCCCCACAAGGTTGCGTTCTGAGCCCTCTCCTGTACTCCCTGTTCACCCACGACTGCGTGGCCACGCACGCCTCCAACTCAATCATCAAGTTTGCGGACGACACAACAGTGGTAGGCTTGATTACCAACAACGATGAGACGGCCTACAGGGAGGAGGTGAGGGCCCTCGGAGTGTGGTGTCAGGAAAACAACCTCACACTCAACGTCAACAAAACTAAGGAGATGATTGTGGACTTCAGGAAACAGCAGAGGGAACACCCCCCTATCCACATCGATGGAACAGTAGTGGAGAGGGTAGCAAGTTTTAAGTTCCTCGGCATACACATCACAGACAAACTGAATTGGTCCACTCACACAGACAGCATCGTGAAGAAGGCGCAGCAGCGCCTCTTCAACCTCAGGAGGCTGAAGAAATTCGGCTTGTCACCAAAAGCACTCACAAACTTCTACAGATGCACAATCGAGAGCATCCTGGCGGGCTGTATCACCGCCTGGTATGGCAACTGCACCGCCCTCAACCGTAAGGCTCTCCAGAGGGTAGTGAGGTCTGCACAACGCATCACCGGAGGCAAACTACCTGCCCTCCAGGACACCTACACCACCCGATGTCACAGGAAGGCCATAAAGATCATCAAGGACATCAACCACCCGAGCCACTGCCTGTTCACCCCGCTATCATCCAGAAGGCGAGGTCAGTACAGGTGCATCAAAGCTGGGACCGAGAGACTGAAAAACAGCTTCTATCTCAAGGCCATCAGACTGTTAAACAGCCACCACTAACACTGAGTGGCTGCTGCCAACACACTGACACTGACTCAACTCCAGCCACTTTAATAATGGGAATTGATGGGAAATGATGTAAATATATCACTAGCCACTTTAAACAATGCTACCTTATATAAATGTTACTTACCCTACATTATTCATCTCATATGCATACGTATATACTGTACTCTATATCATCGACGGTATCCTTATGTAATACATGTATCACTAGCCACTTTATACTATACTATGCCACTTTGTTTACATACTCATCTCATTTGTACATACTGTACCCGATACCATCTACTGTATCTTGCCTATGCTGCTCTGTACCATCACTCATTCATATATCCTTATGTACATATTCTTTATCCCCTTACACTGTGTACAAGACAGTAGTTTTGGAATTGTTAGTTAGATTACTTGTTATTACTGCATTGTCGGAACTAGAAGCACAAGCATTTCGCTACACTCGCATTAACATCTGCTAACCATGTGTATGTGACAAATAAAATGTGATTTGATTTGATTTGATTTGATTTGACATATGAGCCCTGTATCAACAGGTATAATAAACAGATTTATATAGAGTACAGGGAACATAAGGTTGGATATATTATTAGACCTGCTAGATCTACTGTTTCATTTATATTACGACAGACCAGCTAGATCTACTGTCTATTTTATATTATGACAGACCAGCTAGATATACTGTCTCCATTTCACATTGACCATTGTTGTGGGCCTGCCCTCCCCTCAACAGCCTCAAATAGGCTATTTCATGTGGGGGTGGGGTGGGGTGGAGCGGCAGACACATGCATCTCGGCCATGCTCCCTTTAATCCACAATATGTGTATATATACACACACACAAACATAGGTTATGGGTCATACATACCCACAATGTATAGCCAACGTGTACTTTACACGTCATTACATTTTTATATATTGCTACTAAAATTTTAAAAAATCAAATAATATGTTTTATTATTAATTACAAACAATGGCATTAGCATGAGAAGAACTTACCAATCCAAAACGATGTCCTCTCCGTTCAAAAAACATTCCTCCATTTGGGAATCAAAGCTATGCTAGCTAAATGAATCGTCCACCAACAATATCTGTCTCACTTTCCTGATCAATTTCTTTTAAAATTGTTTTTACATCTGTATATCTAGACTTAGATTTAGCTTTCCCTGACTTAGTCGCCATACTGATTGATATATATAAACAGCTGAAGATGCGCTTTACCAAAATAGCGCTGTGCGTAACATGCGTGGCTTCCAGTATGAATCTTCAATGGCGAATGACCCTCTTTACGCCGTAGTTTACTACATGGGTTGGTCTTCCAACACATAACCATTACATATTGCAGTTTACCTCAGCTCATTGGCTATCGACCAAGCTAGATTTCAAGACGATCAGTGGTCATTGGGTTAAAATACAGTCAATCAACGAAACAGCGGTCATATCATTGGTGCACAATGATGTCATTACTTGCCTTAAAATCAGTTTATTTCAGTCAATATGTCCCGCGAAATGACCCATCAATTTGGTTGTGTTACAAACAACCAGTTGATTACAATGAAACCAAACATGACTGGATAAAGTCACGTTTAGTGTGTGTATTTACATCGAATGTGTCGTCAAATTGAATGAGACGGAATTCGCGACCACAAGTGGTTCACAAAATGTTTTGTGTTAGGCTATAAAAATGAATTTGATCAAACAAAAGACCATTCATTGTGTAACAATGAGCATTGGGATTGCAAACAGAGGAAGATCGTCAAAGGTAAACTATTTATTTTATTGCAATTTGTGATTTTGTTACGCCTGTGCTGGTTGAAATAGTTGTTTTTTATGGGACTCTGTCCTCAGATAATCGCATCGTATTCTTTCGCAGTAAATCCTTTTTTAAATCTGACAACACAGTTGGATTAGCAAGATTCTAGGCTTTCGAATCATGTGAGACACTTGTATTTTCATGAATGTTGAATATGACTATTTATGTAGCAATCACCGTATGTTGTCGAATTTAATCCCGCTAACGGGTTCGGTGCGCAGAGAGGTTAACTAACTGATGTCTTGATGTTGCTTCAATATATCCACATCCTTTTCCCCCCTCATGATGCCATCTATTTTGTGAAGTGCATCAGTCCCTCAAAGCACCCCCACAACATGATGCTGCCACCCCTGTGCTTCACGGTTGGAATGGTGTTATTCAGCTTGCAAGCATCCCCCTTTTTCCTCCAAACATAACGATGGTCATTATGGCCAAACAGTTCCATTTTTGTTTCATCAGACCAGAGGACATTTCTCCAAAGAGTACAATCTTTGCCCCCATGTGCAGTTGTAAACTGAGGTCTGGCTTTTTTAATGGCGGATTTGACTTCTTCCTTGCTGAGCGGCCTTTCAGGTTATGTCGATATAGGACTCGTTTTACTGTAAATATACATACTTTTGCACCTGTTTACTCCAGCAACTTCACAAGGTCCAGGATTTGCACTTTTCATACCAAAGTACTGTACGTTCATCTCTAGGAGACAGAACGCGTCTCCTTCCTGAGCGGTATGACGGCTGCGTGGTCCCATGGTGTTTATACTTGCGTACTATTGTTTGTACAGATGAACGTGTTACCTTCAGGCGTTTGGAAATTGCTCCCATGGATGAACCAGACTTGTGGCAGTCTACAGTTTTTTTCTGAGGTCTTGGCTGATTTATTTTGATTTCCCCATGATATCAAGCAAAGAGGCACTGAGTTTGAAGGTAGGCCTTGAAATACATCCACAGGTACACCTCCAATTGACTCAAATGATGTCAATTAGCCTATCAGAAGGTTCTAAAGCCATGACATCATTTTCTGGAATGTTTCCAAGCTGTATAAAAGCACAGTCAACTTAGTGTATGTAAACTTCTGACCCACTGGAATTGTGATAGTGAATTTTAAGTGAAATAATCTGTCTGTAAACAATAGTTGGGAAAATGACTTGTCAAAACTATAGTTTGTTAACAAGACATTTGTGGAGTGGTTGAAAAACAAGTTAATGACTCCAACCTAAGTGTATGTAAACCTCCGACTTCAACTGTAACTATACTATAGTATACTAGTCTTTTCGTGTATTACACTATGTATTAACAAACAAATAAATAGATTTGCAACAATGTATTATTCCCTAGAATACATTTTGATTGTCATAAAAAAATCTAATCCAACAATGCATATTATTAGATGCATGTTTTTGGGTATATTTCAACGGGCAGGCAAATTCTGCTGTCACTTATTGGTCTTTTAACCAATATAAGCTAAGTACATTTTTTTCTAAAGATAAATGTTTTGTCAAACTTTATTTTTATTCCACCGTCCAATAAACCCATGTAAATTTGTAAATGGCACCATTGAAACATGACTTTATGGCAGGGTAAATACAAATTCAAACACTGAGCAAAGACAGCCATCACAATGGTTAAGACAAGGTGTTGAGTGTGATTTTTTTTATTTTTACATGTTGTAAACATTTTCAGAATGCACTGTAGTTAATGGAAAGAGATGATAGCAAATCAATGGTCTCTAACAAAAGACGGTTGTAGTTTGTAGACTGAAGGTCACACGTAAAAATAGAATAACTTAAGTCTTCCCAAAACTGAGATTTGTAACATTTAGGCAAATAACAGCATCGTCGGAGGAGGAATTAACTCAACTACCGCGAGTAAAACAAAAGCACACCAAATCGTCTTAACGAAGAAGACGGTTCTTCAGTCCATGCACTTTTGCTGTACAGTTTTCTGCTCCTGTCTTCAATAATATTTTCTGAACTACCTCAAAAGTGTAACTCAAATGTTTTGGGTGTTCAGACATTAAAGAAGTCCAAACAAAGTGGCAAAGGCATTTGGGACATTGTGAAGCTCATGTATGATCGATCACCTGCTCTTCTATCACAAGGGCAACGTCCACATTGTCAGCTGGCATTGGGTCATCTGCTGCAGCTCCATCCACAACGACCCCGTTTTTCACTCCGCGGGTGACTCTGAAAAACAGAACAAAAATATGCAAAGATTAGAGGCATTGCCCTACAAAACATCCTCCAATACAATTTTTATGTGAAACTGTCTGCAAATGTACTGTTGCATATTGATGCAGGCAAGTGGGATGGCGGGTAGCCTAGTGGTCAAGAGCATGGCACCAGTAAACAAGCATGGCTCTTAAGCACGTCAGTCAGCCATGATTCCTCCCAGGTCAAGATAGAATGTGTTCTTAGTTGAGGTAAAACATGTCTGTTATTTTCCTATTTGCAAAACAACTATTGATTGTCCTCTATAGCACCACAAAGGCCCATGGTCATCCAACACTGTATAAAGCCCTGCATTTGTGTGACCTATAAACAGTCAGTCATGATTTTTACACCCAGGCTAAGAGCCCTACAGATAAAAGGAATACATTTTTGAAAAGCATATTACATTAATAACTTATGCAGTTCCTTGTGTCTCTAATCACCTTAATCTCAAAATGCTCAAAGGTCTGAAGGGAGACAAGCTCCTGAGGTATGAGAAATTGTGTATATTATTAATTTCAACAATCATAGAAAATCTTATTTGACCTTTTGCAGATTTTAAATAAGCACTTGTCTGTCTGTGAACAGTGCTGGCCATCTAGATTTGATGTCAATCACAAGGGGCTCATCTTCCATAATCTCCTTTCTTCTTAATCAGAAAGTAGTCATCATTGCTGCATCAACAGTTACCCAGTCAGGAATTATTTTCTGAATCTCTTCTTGCATATAATACTTATTGTTGAAATGACTTCTCAAATGAGAAAAGTACTGCTTAACATTACAGGGCTCAGGTCACATTTTATACAAGCAGTAACTGTTTCATGAACATTTCTTCCATGTCGAGTCAAATGCTTCTTGAGTGCTATTTCTGTTTTAAAGGTGCACAGACAGTCTTGATGGATACATGGTAATGGACAGGTTCTTGTATAATGTCCATTCTTGAATTTGTAATGTCTAATAAGGGTGCGTTGATTTGATGTGTCTAATCTGCAGTACTTAAAGTTCCACTACAGCCATTGAAGGAATAATGCTTTTGGATTTCCAAGAATCTAAAAAATAACGCTTACATAAACATTTTTTTGTCACTTTAGCTAATATGTTAATTATTAACAACTTATTCGGGAATTTATCAAATATTCAAGATATAAGTGCTATCTAGGTAAACCTGTTTACTAACTACAAAATTCATTTTTATAACATTGTTTGTTTATCATAACATTAAACTCAAATTAACAATTGTAAAGAAACACATATATACTAACATTACTACTTGCAAATTAGGCTAATTATATATTATTAGAATATTATTAGGTTCTTAAATCATATATTTTGTAAAACAATAAGGGTTTAAAACCCAATACTAATTAGAAGCATGGCTAGCAAACGTCTTTCCTTTGTACTATTATGCAGGTTTTCAAACTATTTCCAAGATAGCCAACGCGCATCTTTTATCAGCACATGTGCAATTCCGACCACCTATCTGGCGCCATGCTAACTAAACACACTTTAACTAACCAGCACGTTAAATTTAAATTCCGACCAACTATCTAGCGCCATGTTAACTAAACGCACTTTAACTAACCAGCACATGTGCAAATTCAGCCACATGTCCTAACGGTCCTAACTAACACTATGCTAGCTAACAACATGCTAGATAGCGCGATGCTAGCTAACCGCATACTAGCAAAATGCCACAACATACCCTGGAGAATTTACTTAGCTACACATGCCTGTATCTGATGTTTGGCTAGCAAGTCACTGAATACAACCACAATAGTAAAATAAACTGACAACAGCTCGTTACCACCCAATCTAATAGTAATTATAACTACAAGCGTAACTACAGTTAGCTTTTGTAGCTAGCTACTGTTTTACAGGTCATCAAACAAATGACAAAATACATGGAGCACAAATAGCATGTCTGCAAGTTGGCGCCATGTGTGCTGCTCGCTAGAGCGGTACTATTTAACAGCATGATAACAGCTGTTAGCTACAATTACAATACACGTAGCAGAATTGCACAAGAAATCCGATTGTAAACGGATATAGTAAAATACTATTTGCCAAATGTAGCCATTTTAAAATTACCATTTTAAAATGGTGTGTGTGAGGTGCTGACCAGCTAGCTCGCATGTAACATAGTGGCTAATGTCCTTGCTATTCTTGAGCTGAAAAGTCATCAAGGGCACTTGTTAACTTACCCAGTAAATATTTATACCGTGTAGGTTACCAAGTAGGTAAATAACATGCTAGTGGTTATTGTTTTGTTTTAAAGGAGATACTCACCTTTTGCCAAGCTGTTCAGCTTGGAAAGCTGAATGCAGTAGAGGAGTTGCCGAAGCATGGTCTTGATCAAGCCACTTCCTGAAATGTGCCACAGCCTATAAATTACCACTGAGTTCTAAAATAAATTGTGCTAGTACGACAAGGCTTCAGTAAATAAAAAATGTTTGATTCTAAACATTATACACTTTTGTTTAAGAATGAATTGATTACTAGAATTACAAGGAGTAAGTGCTAAACCAAATTAAGTTTGATCTATATCCCCTATCAATGCGCAAACAAGGAGCAAACTCTACACAAACATCACACATTGGGTTAGGTGATCTGATGCATTCACATAGTTTCTGTTGTAGTTCATCTCTTTTTATAACCAATTGTGACATGACACATATTACTTTCACTACATTGGCCTCACCAAACACCAACTGTTAGATGGCTAACCATAAAAGCTTACACCCAATATTAGGATCGCTAATACATGTACATGCATAGAGAAATAGTATATGTAAATCATTCTCCTACAGTTTAGTCAGTTACCAGATGCTCTTATCCAGAGCGACTTACAGTTAGTTTTTCAGGAATAAGCCATTTGCTTACTTGCTAAGCAAGCAGCTTGGCCTTAGTTACACATGTGTAGACCTTCATACAGTAAAAACCTGTAACCCTCAGCTAACACAATATGAACCCATTGCCCACAAAATTGACACAGCTCATGCTATGTGGCTCCATATTCTTTCAAATTTGCTGTATTGGTGTCAGAAATGAGAAAATTAGATATTGCACATTACCCTTTCCCACAGACAAAACATGAATTTACTGACTGCAAGGAATATGGGGGAAGTCGCTCCAGCAAAGTTGCACCAAATCAAATTAAATTTAAAACCAACCATCAACAAAATGACAATTGTTGGCACCCCATAGGGATTCTTACTTGTGAAAAAAGGAGCCGTATTGTGGCCTTCTATGGCTCCCCTTAACTGGGAAATACAAATAAGGTAATATGCATGGAATATGCATTTTTCATCAAATCACAATGTGGAAAGGCAAAAACACAAAAATAAAATAAAAATGGTTTCCACTATTAAACAATAGGTACAGTATTATGGCAATAATTAAGAAGTTCAGACTCAAACCCACACAACAGTACATGTGCACCGGAGGCAGTTGCACAGACCACTGATTTGACTTCTTGGTTCTGACTTGAAAGTTAAATTAACACACAGGTCTTAGCTGATTTAACTTTATTTTGTAAGAAAAGTTCATGTCAAGATTTGTAGTTATACTAACTTGACATTTAAAGTCAACTTGACACTTAAAGTCAAAACAACTTGTCTTTATTTTGTTAATTTGACTTATTGGATCTAATTTGAAAGTTGAGTGAACACGGTTTATTGCTGATTCAACTTGATTTTGTAAGTTAAGACAATGTAATGGCTTGTAGTTATTATAACTTGCCATTTTTCGTCAGCACAACTAGGATCTTTGTTTAAGTTTGACTTATTAGTCCTGATTTGAATGTTGACTGTGCAGATTGTTCTTTGCTAACTGAACTAGATTTTTTATTTTCACAGCTTTTGTTGAGTTGAAGTCAACTTCACTTAACATGATTGTTAAATCAACACATTTTGCACATTTAGTTGGCTTCAATAGATTAAATAAATTAGACTAAATTGCAAAAACCTTTCTTTTTTTTTTTACAGTGAAAGAGGACTTTGTGTTTGTTGACCTGACAACAGCAACCACCATCTCGCAATTCTTTCTTCGCCACAATTCTTTCTTCACCACTCTTCCAAATGTGTTTCATTTAGAAGAGTTATTGTCCGCTCATTTCAACAGATTTTTCAGTTTATCACAATCCTTTTTCAGTTTATCCACAGACCTGGACTTGTCATTGAGTCCTTTCTTGTCCTCTTGGCCCAGTGCTCCGTGATTTCACTGATTGCAATGTTGTGTTGGTCACATTAGAATATCTTGTAAGGTCACCCAGCAGTATCCCACTCCAAAGGGGGAAAATGGCCATGTAAGTGTCCATTAGAACATTGATTATCTCAGGGCAGAAAAACACATTTTCAGGCACTGTCTGTGTCTCCTCCAGAAGACTCTGCGAATGATTAACGACTGACTTGTGAAGGGAGATTGGCCACATGTTTTGTTTTTTGCGGACATTGCACTTTCTTCATAACTGTCCTCTCATCACATCCTCCACTTTCACCTTCTCTGACTTCATAATACTCTCATCTAAATACTTTTGTGATTCATCCACAAGATTACTTTTATGTTGTGATTTGAAAAGCACAGTGCCTCGAAGAGGTGCTGTTGAGCAACAAGGCACAGAAAAAAGTTGTATACTCTGAGCCCATTGTCAATTGTCTTCCCAAATCCCAGATGGAGCACTGTCAAGTCTTTGCAATCTTCTTTTTCCTCCAAGGAAACTATGCTGTGGGCTCTGTTTAGATAAGTGATGCTCTCTTTGTTAAATGAGAGCAATATACTTCCAATCATCACCCAGCGGAAATCAGCCTCCATCTGTCTCACCTTGCAGCTTGTCATTTGTGAGACCTTGCATACTGTCTCCATTAACCAAAAGCTTATTGTTGGGATGGAGTGCTGAACACTAATCATCTCGGATACGGGGATGGTGTAACGAGTGCGCTGAGAGTCGGGAACAAGTAAGAGGTGTTTTAAGTGTTTTAATAAATAAACACGAAACACAAACAACGCACCGACATGAAACAGAGTCAATAACACCTGAGGAAAGAACCAAGGGGAGTGACAGATATAGGGAAGATAATCAAGGAGTTGATGGAGTCCAGGTGAGTGTCATGAGGTGCGGGTGCGCTTGACGATGGTGACAGTTGTGCAGGATAATCAGCAGCCTGATGACCTAGAGGCCGGAGAGGGAGTATACCTGACATAGGGGTGGTTTAGCCTTGCCCATTCCGGGCAGAACCAGAGCAGAGTACAAATCTCTTTTACTTTGATTGCTAATCTTAGACACAACCTCACCAGTGGCATCAAGATGAAGAGTCACTGGACTGCACTTTCTCAGATATACAACTAGGATCTTCAAACACTTTTCTGTGTACAAGTGAATGCCAAACAGCTCGACTTGGAGATGTAGTAGCTGAAGTTGTGGCACACTCCTTCAAAACCTTTAGTGTAAGCATGAGCTCTAGCATCATGCCATTGTGCAGCCTTGTGCGCTTTCTGATTTCAGCCCCAATCACTTTGAGAATATCTTTTGAAAGGCTTCTTTTAATGTTGCCTGCCAAAATCTCCTCTGTATGTATGTTTTTTAACTGTCTGTAGTGGTGGTTGCTAGCACCTTTTTGTACTGCACCTCTGCGATTATATCTTACAGGCCTACATCTTCTCTCACTTCATTGGGTGTGTCACCTCACTAAATCTGAATACCATGATATTGACATATTTACTATATTTGCTAGGCCTTTGTCGTCAAAACATGTATTTCACTTTACATGACTGAAAGGTGCGGATGGCCGAGGCACAGGAGTACGGTGAGGCTTTTTTCCGGCTGTGACTAGCTTTGATATGCTGGTATTTGAATGCCAAGGTGCAGCATGGATTGACCTTATTAAATTCAGAATAAAGCACATCTGTCCATGGCTGTTTTTTTAATATATATTTTTTAAATATTTGAGGTACCTGGTAAGGGCTTTATTTTCATCCTTGAAAATAAAGGAGAGCCGCACACTCTAGGAGCTCAGATGCAAAAATGTAATATCCAACGTTTTGACAACCAAGCTGTCTTCATCAGGGTATAATCACAAACACTGAGGGATGACTCGTTTATATAGTGTCAAAAGACACACAGGTGTCTGGATTCATGGCCAAGAGTGGCCTAATATCATTGGTTAATTCTCAAATATTAAAATGGCATACAAAGAACAACATACAAAAAACAAATGGATAGCATATGATCATAAATTCATTTTAGACTACACAAGCTTACAAACAATTACAATGGCAAAGTCACAATAATCACAAGAATGGCTTCAGATCAAAGTCTACGTTGAGACCGAAGGTATGTAGTATGATCTCAATCATTGAATCTCTTGATCTTCTCCCTGAGAATACCTTGTATTTACTTTTGATGTTGAGTCGTTATGCACTAATATTCCACACGAGGGCGGTATTGAAGCTATGGAACATTTTCTTCTGCAACGACCCTAATGAACTACCTTCCAGTGCCTGCATTATAACATTGGCTGAAATAGTACTCACACATAACTATTTCATGTTTCTAAATGATTTCTTTATTCAGACGAAGAGTACTGCTATGGAATCCCCCATGGCTCCTAACTATGTTACTTTGTATGTGGGTTACATGGAGAAAGTCTATTTTCAATCCTCTCAAAAATGTTTTGTTGAATAACATCATTATTTGGATACGGTATATTGATGATATTTTTGTTCTATGGAGGAGTGATGCCAAACAGCTCCAGACGTTCCATGCTTTTCTTAACTCCTGTTCTGATCATTTGAGATTTACTATGCAATCTGATACACTTCAAATCAGTTTACTTGATCTTCTGATCTTGTGTGAAAATAATGTTCCATACACTGATCTTTACAGGAAACCTACTGATTGTAACAGTTTGTTGAGGGCTCACAGTTGTCACCCACTTCCCTTGAAAAATAGTTTGCCCTACAGCCAATTGTGTCGAAAGAATTAGCAAAAAACGATCAGATTTCGACAGAAAATATGGCTGAGATGCAAAGAAAGTTCAAGGACAGGGGGTACAGAAATGATCAGATTAATATTGCCATTGAGAAAATTCAAAACAAAACGAGACATGACCTTTTTCAAGGTCAGTCTCTCAAAAATAAGCATTCTTGCGTTCTAACTACCCGCTACTCAAAGTGTTCTGAACAAATTGAGGGAATCATTCACAAACATTGGCACATTCTAAAATCCGATGATAGTCTCGGTAATGTGTTTTCGGACCTTCCCTTGGTCGTATTCTCACAGGGCAGAAATCTCAGAGACCAGTTGGTACATTCTGATTTACCACCCCAAGATATTCCTGAACAACATCTATTTGTGCCCCTACTGTAGATGGATATTACATGTGTAATGGCTGTGCTCAATGCAATGGCACTTGTAAATGCAGATCCTTCAAACACCCTCAAACAGGGAAATCAATCCCAATCAAAGGTGTTATTACGTGCTCCACTAAGGCAGATATTTATCTTATAACTTGTCCTTGTGGTAAAAATGATGTGGGTAAAACAAAGCGCGAATTAAAAGTACGTATCTCAGAGCATCGCAAAAACTTGACTTGCCCAGTTGCGGCCCACTTTTTGGCAAACCACTTGATTTCATCAAATCAAATCAAATGTATAGCCCTTCGTACATCAGCTGATATCTCAAAGTGCTGTACAGAAACCCAGCCTAAAACCCCAAACAGCAAGCAATGCAGGTGTAGAAGCACGGTGGCTAGGAAAAACTCCCTAGAAAGGCCAAAACCTAGGAAGAAACCTAGAGAGGAACCAGGCTATGTGGGGTGGCCAGTCCCACAGAACATGGCCAAGATGTTCAAACGTTCATAAATGACCAGCATGGTCGAATAATAATAAGGCAGAACAGTTGAAACTGGAGCAGCAGCACGGCCAGGTGGACTGGGAACAGCAAGGAGTCATCATGTCAGGTAGTCCTGAGGCATGGTCCTAGGGCTCAGGTCCTAGGAGAGAGAAAGAGAGAATTAGAGAGAGCACACTTAAATTCACACAGGACACCGAATGGGACAGGAGAAGTACTCCAGATATAACAAACTGACCCTAGCCCCCCGACACAAACTACTGCAGCATAAATACTGGAGGCTGAGACAGGAGGGGTCAGGAGACACTGTGGCCCCATCCGAAGACACCTCCGGACAGGGCCAAACAGGAAGGATATAACACCACCCACTTTGCCAAAGCACAGCCCCCACACCACTAGAGGGATATCTTCAACCACCAACTTACCATCCTGAGACAAGGCTGAGTATAGCCCACAAAGATCTCCGCCACGGCACAACCAAAGGGGGGGGGGGGGGGGGGGCGCCAACCCAGACAGGATGACCACATCAGTGAATCAACCCACTCAAGTGACGCACCCCCTCCAGGGACGGTATGAGAGAGCCCCAGTAAGCCAGTGACTCAGCCCCTGTAATAGGGTTAGAGGCAGAGAATCCCAGTGGAAAGAGGGGAACCGGCCAGGCAGAGACAGCAAGGGCGGTTCGTTGCTCCAGAGCCTTTCCGTTCACCTTCCCACTCCTGGGCCAGACTACACTCAATCATATGACCCACTGAAGAGATGAGTCTTCAGTAAGGACTTAAAGGTTGAGACCGAGTTTGCGTCTCTGACATGGGTAGGCAGACCGTTCCATAAAAATGGAGCTCTATAGGAGAAAGCCCTGCCTCCAGCTGTTTGCTTAGAAATTCTAGGGACAATTAGCAGGGCTTCACCATGTTT
Source organism: Oncorhynchus mykiss (assembly GCF_057628025.1). Classification (NCBI taxonomy): domain Eukaryota; kingdom Metazoa; phylum Chordata; class Actinopteri; order Salmoniformes; family Salmonidae; genus Oncorhynchus; species Oncorhynchus mykiss. The sequence goes on from NC_143026.1 coordinate 49,291,011, forward strand.
CATTGAAATGTACAGCTGTGTGTCATCCGCATAGCAGTGAAAGTTAACATTATGTTTTCGAATGACATCCCCAAGAGGTAAAATATATAGTGAAAACAATAGTGGTCCTAAAACGGAACCTTGAGGAACACCAAAATTTACAGTTGATTTGTCAGAGGACAAACCATTCACAGAGACAAACTGATATCTTTCCGACAGATAAGATCTAAACCAGGTGTAGACCGTGTAGACCATTTTGGGTTTCCAATCTCTCCAAAAGAATGTGGTGATCGATGGTATCAAAAGCAGCACTAAGGTCTAGGATTACGAGGACAGATGCAGAGCCTCGGTCTGATGCCATTAAAAGGTCATTTACCACCTTCACAAGTGCAGTCTCAGTGCTATGATGGGGTTTAAAACCAGACTGAAGCATTTCGTATACATTGTTTGTCTTCAGGAAGGCAGTGAGTTGCTGCGCAACAGCCTTTTCTAAAAAATTTTAGAGGAATGGAAGATTCGATATAGGCCGATAGTTTTTTATATTTTCTGGGTCAAGGTTTGGCTTTTTCAAGAGAGGCTTTATTACTGCCTCTTTTAGTGAGTTTGGTATACATCCGGTGGATAGAGAGCCGTTTATTATGTTCAACATAGGAAGGCCAAGCACAGGAAGCAGCTCTTTCAGTAGTTTAGTTGGAATAGGGTCCAGTATGCAGCTTGAAGGTTTAGAGGCCATGATTATTTTCATCATTGTGTCAAGAGATATAGTACTAAAACACTTGAGCGTCTCTCTTGATCCTAGGTCCTGGTAGAGTTGTGCAGACTCAGGACAACTGAGCTTTGAAGGAATACGCAGATTTAAAGAGGAGTCCGTAATTTGCTTTCTAATAATCATGATCTTTTCCTCAAAGAAGTTCATGAATTTATCACTGCTAAAGTGAAAGCCATCCTCTCTTGGGGAATGCTGCTTTTTAGTTAACTTTGCGATAGTATCAAAAAGGAATTTCGGATTGTTCTTATTTTCCTCAATTAAGTTAGAAAAATAGGATGATCGAGCAGCAGTAAGGGCTCTTCGGTACTGCACGGTACTGTCTTTCCAATCTAGTCGGAAGACTTCCAGTTTGGTGTGGCGCCATTTCCGTTCCAATTTTCTGGAAGCTTGCTTCAGAGCTTGGGTATTTTCTGTACCAGGGAGCTAGTTTCTTATGAGAAATGTTTTTAGTTTTTAGGGGTGCAACTGCATCTAGGGTATTGCGCAAGGTTAAATTTAGTTCCTCAGTTAGGTGGTTAACTGATTTTTGTCCTCTGGCGTCCTTGGGTAGACAGAGGGAATCTGGAATGACATCAAGGAATCTTTGTGTTGTCTGTGAATTTATAGCACGACTTTTGATGTTCCTTGGTTGGGGTCTGAGCAGTTTATTTGTTGCAATTGCAAACGTAATAAAATGGTGGACCGATAGTCCAGGATTATGAGGAAAAACATTAAGATCCACAATATTTATTCCATGGGACAAAACTAGGTCCAGAGTATGACTGTGACAGTGAGTGGGTCCAGAGACATGTTGGACAAAACCCACTGAGTCGATGATGGCTCCGAAAGCCTTTTGGAGTGGGTCTGTGGACTTTTCCACGTGAATATTAAAGTCACCAAAGATTAGAATATTATCTGCTATGACTACAAGGTCCGATAGGAATTCAGGGAACTCAATGAGGAACGCTGTATATGGCCCAGGAGGCCTGTAAACAGTAGCTATAAAAAGTGATTGAGTAGGCTGCATAGATTTCATGACTAGAAGCTCAAAAGACGAAAACGTCATTTTTTTTTTTGTAAATTGAAATTTGCTATCGTAAATGTTAGCAACACCTCCGCCTTTGCGGGATGCACGGGGGATATGGTCACTAGTGTAGCCAGGAGGTGAGGCCTCATTTAACACAGTAAATTCATCAGGCTTAAGCCATGTTTCAGTCAGGCCAATCACATCAAGATTATGATCAGTGATTAGTTAATTGACTATAATTGCCTTTGAAGTAAGGGATCTAACATTAAGTAGCCCTATTTTGAGATGTGAGGTATCATGATCTCTTTCAATAATGACAGGAATGGAGGAGGTCTTTATCCTAGTGAGATTGCTAAGGCGAACACCGCCATGTTTAGTTTTGCCCAACCTAGGTCGAGGCACAGACACGGTCTCAATGGTGATAGCTGAGCTGACTACACTGACTGTGCTAGTGGCAGACTCCACTATGCTGGCAGGCTGGCTAACAGCCTGCTGCCTGGCCTGCACCCTATTTCATTGTGGAGCTAGAGGAGTTAGAGCCCTGTCTATGTTGGTAGATAAGATGAGAGCATCCCTGCAGCTAGGATGGAGTCCGTCACTCCTCAGCAGGTCAGGCTTGGTCCTGTTTGTCGGTGAGTCCCAGAAAGAGGGCCAATTATCTACAAATTCTATCTTTTGGGAGGGGCAGAAAACAGTTTTCAACCAGCGATTGAGTTGTGAGCTCATCACTCCCCCTAAATGGGAGGGGGCCAGAGACAATTACTCGATGCAGACACATCTTTCTAGCTGATTTACACGCAGAAGCTATGTTGCGCTTGGTGATCTCTGACTGTTTCATCCTAACATTGTTGGTGCCGACGTGGATAACAATAGCTCTATACTCTCTACACTCGCCAGTTTTAGCTTTAGCCAGCACCATCTTCAGATTAGCCTTAACGTCGGTAGCCCTGCCCCCTGGTAAACAGTGTATGATTGCTGGATGATTCGTTTTAAGTCTAATACTGCGGGTAATGGAGTCGCCAATGACTAGAGTTTTCAATTTGTCAGAGCTAATGGTGGGAAGCTTCGGCGTCTCAGACCCCGTAACGGGAGGAGTAGAGACAAGAGAAGGCTCGGCCTCTGACTCCTACTGGCTGCTTAATGGGGAAAACCGGTTGAAAGTTTCTGTCGGCTGAATGAGCGACACCGGTTAACAGCATTTCCTTCCAGAAACCATGAGAAAGTTGTCCGGCTGCGGGGACTGTGCCAGGGGATTTATACTACTATCTGTACTTACTGGTGGCACAGACGCTGTTTCATCCTTTCCTACACTGAAATTACCCTTGCCTAACGATTGCGTCTGAAGCTGGGCTTGTAGCACAGCTATCCTCGCCGTAAGGCGATCGTTCCCCTGTATATTATGAGTACAGCGACTGCAATTAGAAGGCATCATGTTAATGTTACTACTTAGCTTCGGCTGTTGGAGGTCCTGACGAACCGCGTCCGGAGTGAAAAAGGGGGAAAAAAATATAAACGGTAATTAAAAAGTAAAAACCGTAAAGTTGTCAGGTAGCAAAATAGGTTGGCAACAAAACGCACAGCAACACGTAAACAAGTCTGCAAGTTGTGACCGGAAAATGTATAGTTTTTGTGTGCTCTAGGTCAAAGGTGTCTAGATGGATTTTGTATTTGTGGTCCTGGCGACTGGACCTCTTTTTGGAACACCGTTATTTTGATCTTACTGAGATTTACTGTCAGGGCCCAGGTCTGGCAGAATCTGTGCAGAAAATCTAGGTGCTGCTGTAGGCCCTCTTTGGTTGGTGACAGAAGCACCAAATCATCAGCAAACAGTAGACATTTGACTTCAGATTTTAGTAGGGTGAGGCTGTGTGCTGCAGACTGTTCTTTTTCATCTCTGCGTTACATTGGCATCGAACATGTCACCCTCCCTAGGAGAGGGGGTGACCTTAATAATTTATTGTTAATACGAGAGGCTGCCTGGATCTTTAACTTAAAGACCCTTGCTCCCTTCGGTCTCAATGTAGACTTTGATCTGAAGCCATTCTTGTGATTACTGTGACTTTGCCATTGTAATTGTTTGTAAGCTTGTGTAGTCTAAAATGAATTTATGATTGATCGTATGCTATCCATTTGTTTTTTGTATGCTGTTCTTAGTACGCCATTTTAATATTTGAGAATTAATCAATGATATTAGGCCACTCTTGGCCATGATTAGACACCTGTGTGTCTTTTGACACTACATAAACGAGTCATCCAAACAAACAAGTGTTTGTGATTATACCCTGAAGACAGCTTGGCTGTCAAAACGTTGGATATATTACATTTTTGCATTTGAGCACCTAGATTGTGCGGCTCTCTTTTATTTTCAAGTTTTCTACTCTGCTAGCAAGCATCTCGCCTAAATAAGTGTGCTTTTCTTTTTCTTCTACTTTATTTTCATCCACCTTAATAGAAATGGAAAATGACTGCCCCTGGTCTGGTCATTCTTTTAGCATCACTCACTTGTTTTGTCCTGTATGTCATCTTTTCTGTCCTCTAGTCTCTGCCTCACCTTCTGTCCCTCTGTCTTTGGAGTAATCATCTAGTTGGTGTTCACTGAATTTCTGGCCATCGATATTTCCCTTTCCATTGTCTCCTTTATTAGCCAGTTTCATGACACGCTCTGTTTCTAATGTGTTGTTAACTCAGTCATGTTGTTGTAATTTTTATGTAATGACATTAAAAGTGAATCACTATGTCGATACCTTTACGTCACTCAGAAATACAAAAAGCTATCAATGTAAGTTGATCACTGCACAGGAAACAATCTGTATTATCAATGTGTAGTTGTGGTGTGAATGTTATACATTTTGGTGTTAGAAATAGTAGGCCATGCATCAAATAACTATTTTCATCAGAAAAAGTCATCCTCAAATGCAAATGTTTTTTTGAACACCCATGTGAAACGAAAGCCTGCAGAACTTCCTCTGCCTTTTTTCCACAGATCTGATTCCGAGCTTCTGTGGACTTTTTCAAACCTAACTAATGAGACATATTTTCTTCTGTATAAAGACATTTTCACATTTGACAATGACGTTAAAATCCCGTTAGTCTCACAGTCAAGCTGACAATAGTTTGGGATATATTCGTGAGTGGGCAAATTAACTGTGGCGCATGTCTATTGTCAAGCCTTATATACTATGGACTAACATAGCCAGTGAAAATACGTGAAAAAGCTTATTTGTCAATAGGTAGGTAAAGGCGCAGCAGGGTTAAACCGTTGCCATGTTAGCACCCGCTATCAATTTCTAGTTGCTTATTACTGTCACGTTAGTCATAACGAGGAGACCAAGGCGCAGCGTGATATGAATACATCTTCTTTTAATAAACGAAGATCACTTAACAAACTATACAAAACAACAAAACGAACGTGACGCTAATACGAGTGCTGACATGCAACTACACATAGACATAATAATCCACGAAATACCCAACAAATATGGCATCCTAAATATGGTCCCCAATCAGAGATGATAAACAACTGCCTCTGATTGAGAACCAATCTAGGCAAGCATAGACATAACACCTAGACTAGAGCAACCCTATAAACATACAAAAACCAGATAAACACATACAGATAAACACATATATCACCCTCGTCACACCCTGACCTAACCAAAATAATAAAGAAAACAAAGAATACTAAGGTCAGTGCTTGACAATTACAATATTTTAAAATATGAAAACAGATCATCACAATACGAAAAATCCACTCCGCACAAAACCACTTATTTGTAAGAAATTAAAAATCTTCTTTTTTTTTTTTTTACTGGACAGTAAATTACTTACAATGTCCTCTTTGCAATAAGGGCTGTGCAAGCAAAACTGGACTCTTGAGGCAAAGAGCTGGGTGACAAATTAAAATATTAAACAAACTTATAAAAGTATGCTTTAGACTAACAACAACCAGATTAGTGACAACATGACAACTAATGTCACAGTACCATGCAGCTGTACACGCCAACTACAAAGGACAGTTACATGTATTTCCAAACAAACGTGGACAAAAACATGACAATAACTATTACAAACAACAGCAAGTATTGCATGGAGTGCATAAGGATGACCAGTGTACAAGCAAACAAAAGTTGCAATGATCTTGTGTTGATGGCAAAGTTGGCAGATATTCAGAGCATCAAGGCCCTCAGGAGCACCCTTCCCTGCAGTTCTAGAAATTACATTGCCATAATCTAATATGAGAAGGATGGTTACATGGATCAGGGTTACTTGTTAGAGGGAGAAATGTAGGAATGTTTTATTTATGTTTGTCTGTATATAAGCAATGCACTGGGACCAATGTATTTTGCTCATTGATGTGACCCAACACGTTTGGCCCTGTGGGGGCAGCCCTTCTCTGCCTCAAGTAGTTATGGCCCACAGTCATATTGATGACGGGTTAGGGTTCCCTTTTGGGAACGACCCCTCCCACGTTCAGCTGGAACGTGGTGCATGGAACGCAAAAATATTCTTAGAAATATTTAACCTCCACACATTAACAAGTCCAATACCTCAAATGAAAGATAAACACCTTGTTCATCTACCCAGCATGTCAGATTTTTAAAATGTTTTACGGCGAAAACACACCACATATTTATATTAGACCACCACCGAAACGAAGACAAGAGGCAGCCATTTTGTCCCAGAAAATATAAAATTATAAAAGCAGGATTAAAAAATAAATCATTCACTAACCTTTTGAAAATCTTCATCAGATGACAGTAATAGGACATGTTACACAGTACATTTTTTTTCTTCTCAATAATATGCCATTTATATCCATAAATGTCCATTTACATTGAATTAATGTTCAGAAAATACTCAAAAATGTCAGCAGAAAATATAGGTAGCGCCGCAAGATAACGTAAATAGACATCATAAACTTTGACTAAATATACATGTTCTACATATAGTTAGAAAGATACACTGCTTCTTAATGCAATCGCTTTGTTACATTTATTTTTAACGTTACAGAAATCGCTCACTATTCAATATTCTGAGACGGCGCTCAGATATAAGCAATATTTCTCCGCTATGTTGGAGTCAACAGAAACACACAATTTCAGCATAAATATTCCCTTACCTTTGATGGTCTTCGTTCAGAATGTACTGGAAGGGTTCATACTTACCCAAAACATCGTTTGGTTTCAAGTCTTGTGTCTTTGTATTAGCATCTGCTAACAATATCAGCTGAAATGCACCCAAAATGTCCTCTGGTCCGGAAAAGTTGCGCATCAAAACTTCAAAATTACATATTATATGTCGACTAAACAGGTCAAACTAAGTGCAGAATCAAGCTTTAGGATGTTCTAAACGTACAAAACAATTTTCAATTCAACCGGTCATTGTTAGTTCTCCTCCGGAGTGCTGGAACAAAGGAATGGATGGGACCAATTCGCGCCCTAACGCACAGGTATTTTCTCGCGGCACTCACTCAATTCACTCCCATAGGGCCAAAACTCGTGGGATTTGAACGATTAAACGCTCTACTGAATGAGGACATCTAGTGGAAGACATAGAAAGTGTCCCCAGATCCATAGCTGGTTGGGAAGGGTGGGGGCGATCACGTCAAAGTTGCCCCAACTTTCATGACCACAAAACTAGTTTGGAAGAATGCCTGCCCTGTGAGTTCTGCTATACTTACAGACATAATTCCAACGGTTTTAGAAGCTTTAGTGTTTTCTATCCAATAATAATTATTATATGCATATATTAGCAATTTTTGACAGATTCTTTTTCAGTTTACTATGGGCACGCAATTCCTCCAAAGGGAGCAGTATTCTGCCTAGCCTTAAGAGGATTATTAAACAGGATGATGTCATAGGCCAGCTGTACAGTTTATTTACTCTTTAAGAGGCCACCCTCCGGTAAATGAGTCCGGTACATCTGGACCAGAACCAGGTTATTCTCCATTGCTGTGAACCTCATCAAAAAAAGTCCAGAAAATAGTGGTGACTCTACTGTCACTACAATAGCATCCCCCTCTACTGTCCATATCCCACAGCTATTTTAACATTTACCATTGCACTGAGCTGTAGTATTTGTTTATTAACATTCATACAGCTGTGCAACCTATTTATTTTACTTACTTGCTGTGCTGTTTCGCTGTTCATTTGTTCAGGATTTTATCATACATGTCAAGCAGTAACATTTCAGCTCTGTCTGTCCGTGGCCTCTTCTGTCGTGGGTCCTCTTCCTCTGTGCGCACTGTCACTGTGTCCGTTTTCATCTTGTCCATCTGTGTCTGTAACATTTCATGTAAATCCTGTTTCTTGTCTGCTTCGAAGTAGCGGTCCTTGTAACTAGCATTGAGCGTGGTGGCGACACAGTAAAGAGGCTCAGAGAGAATGCCACCGAATCGCTTGTTCACAGCTTCTAGTATAGTACTTTTGCAAGTTTTAATCCCACGGTCTGTCTGCAGTTTTGTTGAGCAGGCGTTTCAGTCCATGACAGAGGGTATCACGTCTGCTGCAGACGCAGTTGATGAGTTTATTTCCCGAGTCAGTTGTTCGAATGAAGCTAGGAGTGTGTTCATGTTTCAAACGTTCTCAAATGCCATTGAAATGGCAGCAGCGGTATGAGAACCAGCACATTCTTGAGCATGCAATATGGCTTTCCTCAGTATGAAATCCTCGTCGACCCACTCTGCTGTCAGACTCAGCATGCACATGGAGCTGACATCGCTGGTCCAAATGTCAGTCGTGAAGCTAATAGCAGTGACATCCATAGCAAGTAGCTCATGGATGTGCGTTCAACAATACTGTGTTACTCCGGTAGGGCAACATCTGAAAAATAGCGCCTACTTGGTAGTGTGTTCTGGGACTCGAGGTGCTCGACCAGTCGGCGAAAGCCAACATCACCCACGACAGAGAACGGTTGATTGTCAAGGGCAATGAATTCCATTATCTTGGCTTTAATGGATTTCACCCTTGGGTTGTCTGGCTGAAATATTCTTACTCATTCAAATTACTAATCAACTTGAACTTATTTAGTTGTGTGAAGTGTGTGCTTAGTTTTTTTCTGCTTTCGTTCTAAGTAGTCGCTGAATGTCTGGGGGTGATGCACTTTCAAATTGAGTAATTAGGATTGTGGTATTGAAAGATTTCACTTTCTCCCCTCTTCTGGAAATAATAGCAGCACAAACATTGCATATGGCCTTTTTGTTATCTTCCTTCAAAATATATCCACACTGCAGATATTGTGGGCTAGGTTAGGAATGCTATGTTGCACGTGTAGTGCTATTTTTCGTGGCATCATTAAGTCACCTACCTACGTTACATAGGCATGCACGTCAGCTTTGACATCGGTTTTGCACATCGGCGTTAAACTAGACATCGGGCCGATGTTGGCATTGTTAGCTAATATCGTTCGATTCCAACATGCTTACCGATATGTCGTGCATCCCTAATATTTACAGATGGCATACAAGTTCGTTATTAAGGCACATGAAAGTTCATTCCAGAAAGCATTTCTGCCCCCAAAATATTTTGATTAAGTAGTAATGTGCGATATACGTCAATCTTCTTGAAACGGGTCACATAAAAGATACATATATTTAACCCCTTATTTGTGGCACTAAAAAAATCTCCATATACTGTATACTTCCATTTATTGTTTCCCACTGGTACCGGGGGACCTTCAGACGAGTCTTGTGTAGCCCAGCAGGACTATCTTTAGTTCTCCAGACATATGGTATGTTTATAAAGACATTTTATAAAATAAAGATAGTGTCCACCTGGCTGGCCCAAGGATTAGTTTTCCAAATAAAAAGCCGAAAGCATGCTTAAATCATAGGCTACACTTCAGACTGTAGTGCTATTTGTATGTGACTTTTCCAATGCTCTGCTTGCCCTCTATCCCCCATGATGCAATAATGACACGATAAATCAAGATCTTAATCCAGTTCAGAAGCAATGCATTATGATCAACAGCTGAAAAAAAAACACAATACAAATAAATATTCATGAATTAAATGAAATCATGGGCAACAAAGCAAAGGAACCATTGTTCGTTTACCAGTATTATTTATTACACTAGTGTTTTTCAAAATAAATATATAGTAGAATATTTTAAAGAAACAAATACAATCTTTAAAGCCAGTAATGAAAAATTCAATTGCGCCAACTTTTAGTAAACATAAGGTGGTACAGTATATACAAAACCACTACTCACATGTACAAAATGCAGCAAATAATATCAAGTATTGTCCAGTTTCCCTTGAATTGAATGAACTTGAGGCATAGTCAGTCATGGTAGAGCTGCTCTTAGTGCTCACAGACAGCAGGTTTAGGTCATGAATGGGGCCAGGACTTTTCCCCGACCATGAGACTAGGGAAAAATCCTGGCTCATGTTATAGGCTGCAAGTAGGGCCAATAGTTACTTCAGATCAGGTTCCAGTGTGTTAGTGAAAAGGAGCAGAAGACCTTGGTGTCTCTCTGCTGGTAAGAGTGAGCTGAGCATTCAGTGGATTTGGATCTTCATGAGTACCATTGATCGTGGGCCAGTATTCTGCTGTAACATACTGTAGATAGAGTGCAATAGACTGAAACCCAAAGCGTGCTCGTTTGGAACCGAGTAAATACTAATCACCACCTCACCACTAACAATAACACTGAGAAAGTGATGAGCCTCCCTTCTCCTGGGACAAGAGCATTCATCTTTTAACTGAATTAAACAGTGGTGGAGCTTATTCCACTGCATGATAAAACCTTTGTTAAAGCATAATTTAACGAGTAAACACATTCAGAGACACACACAGCCACGCATTCCCAACCCCCCTTTCCACAAACATCTGCAAAAACACACAAAAAGACTTGACCATATCTTTCTCATCATTTTCAAAAATGTTAAGTAAAGTTTATTCATGGTAAAATAACTTAAAAGCCCATACTAGTATTATTGAATAAATAGCCTTTTGAAGGAGATCAGAGGGGTCACAGCTGCAGGATTTTGCCCGACTAGAACAAGCACTTTCAAACAATTTTGACAATGGCTGTGGTTTCTATTATTATAAGTCTGTAGCGTCTGTACTTTCAGTGCTGCCTCTATTTGCACTTATTTCAGTAGTCTGTAGTTTCAGTATTACTTTGTTTTGTCTTTTTGATCCACTACATACGTATAGAAGAAGTGTGTTTAGTGCTAAACTATAGGCTTTTCCTTAGTTAGCATAAAACCCAATACTTCAAACATAAAAAGTGCCACATGCAGAAAACATTCCTAATCTTTAAAAGACTCATTTGGTTAGTTGGAAGGTGTTCATTAAAATTCTCAGGTCCATCTCCACGGAGACCGCCATTTACACCAATCCGAAGACTACACACACACAGCAATAGACCAATCCCTCTTCATCAACAGGCCAAACCCACAGAATGGTCATATCCGAGACTACTGGGTCCTGCCCAATCGTAGAATGAATGCCTATGGTGTGCCTTCTTGTCCTCTTCTTCTTCCCTTCCTCACTTCTTCCTAGAAGATCCGCTGGGTCTCTTGATCTGCCACAGGTGGTTGTGTATGGTCAGGGCATCCACGCTGACTGACACGGTCTTGGCGGGGATGCAGTTGAACTGCTTGCGGTCGGAGCTGTACTTGTAGAGCTTGTCGATCATCTTGCGGCTGATGCTGCGTGGCCCCATGCCGGTGAACTTGACAATCTCCTCTGTGTCGGGGGAGAAGGAGTAGATGGCTCGGAACTGGCAGCTACCGTCCCTGAACAGAATCATCAGGTGGTTGGCCTCACACCTCTCCAGCTCCTGGCATTGGAGAGACAGATGGAAGAAACAACCATTAGTAACCATGGGAAGAAGTACATCACTCTACTATACAGTGGGAATCAGAGGGATATATAACAAAACAGGATAACCAAGTTAGCTGTATAAACACTGACAAATAACTAGTCTATTGATGTTCTGGTTCATACTTGAACAAATTGGTTGTTGAATCAATTATACCATGTCAATTTCAAGCTGATCTTTCTAAAACACATTTTTCCTCAAAACATTTAGGCCAAACATTCTGATGTTTTTATTGACTCAGACTGTTTTCTCTTTTACTGTATATAACTTCTTGACACTAGTAATGAGGACAATTAATTGGCTATAGTAAAATCAGACTCTTTCTAGAACTACAATACTATTGACTCACCTCAAATAATTTTCACAGGTAATGAGGAAAATTAATTGTCTATACTGAAATTGCAGAGGCCTTCTGCACTGAACAAAATATAAAAGCAACTATTTTTTACTGAGTTACAGTTCATATACGGAAATCAGACAATTGAAATAAATTCCTTATGCCCTAATCTATGGATTTCACATGACTGGGAATACAGATATGCATCTGTTGATCACAGATAACTTAAAATAAATGGATCTCACAATGGGCCTCTGGATCTCGTCACGATAAAATGCAATTGTGTTAGTTGTCCGTAGCTTATGCCTGCCCATATCATAACCCCATCGCCACCATAGGGGACTCTGTTCACAAAGCTGACATCAGCAAACCGCTCACCCACACGACACCATCTGCCCAGTACAGTTGAAACAGGGATTAATCCGTGAAGAGCACACTTCTCCAGAGTGCCAGTGGCCATCCAAGGTCAGCATTTTCCCACTGAAGTCGGTTATGATGCAGTCAGGTAAAGACCCTGAGAACGAGGAGCACGCGCATGAGCTTCCCTGAGACGGTTTCTGACAGTTTGTGCAGAGTGACCAAAAGTATGTGGACACCTGCTCGTCAAACATCTCATTCCAAAATCATGGGCATTCATATGGAGTTGGTCCCCCCTTTGCTGCTATAACAGCCTCCACCCTTCTGCGAAGGCTTTCCACTAGATGTTGGAACATTACTGTGGGGACTTGCTTCCACTCAGCCACAACAGCATTATTGAGGTCGGGCACTGATGTTGGGCGATTAGGCCTGGCTCGCAGTCTGCGTTTCAATTAATCCCAAAGGTGTTCGATGGGGTTGAGGTCAGGGCTGTGTGCAGGCCAGTCAAGTTCTTCCACAAAGATCTCAAAAATATTTCTGTACGGACCTCGCTTTGTGCACAAGGGCATTGTCATGCGGAAACAGGAAAGGGCCTTCCGCAAATTAGTCACAAAGTTGGAAGCACAGAATCGTCTAGAAAGTCATTACATGCTGTAACGTTAACATTTCCTCACACTGGAACTAAGTGGCCTAGCCCGAACCATGAAAAAACTAACTTTACAGTTGGCACTATGCATTCTGACAGTTTGTGCAGAAATTCTTTGGTTGTGCAAACTCACAATTTCATCAGCTGTCCGGGTGAGTGGTCCCAGATGATTCCTCAGGTGAAGAACCCGGATGTGGAAGTCCTGGGCTGGCGTGGTTACGCGTGGTCTGCAGTTGTGAGTTCGGTTGGACGTACTGCCAAATTCTCCAAAACAACGTTGGAGGCGGATTATGGTCGTGAAATGAACATTCAATTCTCTGGCAACAGCTCTGGTGGACATTCCTGCAGTCGCAAGCCAATTGCACATTCCCTCAAAACTTGAGACATCTGTGGCATTGTGTTGTGTGACAAAACTGCACAATTTAGAGTGGCTTTTTATTGTCCCCAGCACAAGTGTAATGATAATGCTGTTCAATCAGCTTCTTAATATACCACACCTGTCAGATGGATGGATTATCTTGGCAAAGGAGAAATGCACACTAACAGGGATATAAACACATTTGTGCTTATGGAACATTTCTGGGATATTTTATTTCAGCTAATTTTTTACATTTATTTAACCTTTACTTAACTAGGCAATGACGGCCTACCCCGGCCAAACCTGGACGATGCTGGGCCAATTGTGCACCGCTCTATGGGACTCCCGATCACGGCCAGTTGTGATACAGCCCGGGATCGAACCCGGGTCTGTCATGACGCCTCTAGCACTGCGATACAGTGCCTTAGACCGCTGCGCCACTCGGTCCCCGAAACATGGGACCAACACTTTACATGTTGCATTGATATTTTTGGCTATAGTAAAATCATGGAGACCTTCTAGTACTACCATACTATGGATGGACTGACCTCTAGGATGGTGTTCTTCTGGGCTTCATTAACCTTGCCAGCCAGGCAGCAGTGGGTGATGGCATTGTGGATTATTGGCTTGTTGGACTTGGAAACACACTCCTTAAACAGCTTGGGACCTGCAACGAGGACAGAAACCATAATGCTCACCATTGTACTCTGGTGTGTATGTAATACTCACCATTAGGGATGTGACAAATGAAACATTTTGCTCAATGTTTAAAAAGCCATTTTCCGTTAAAGCGATAACAAAACAATCATTAAATTCCACGTCAATTTACAATGCAGAATAATGGTCCTATTACGTATGTATGACTGCTAGGGCCGGGCAATTAAGTTATATCTACTACAGTCATATACCCTTAAAAGAGCCTTGGCTACAGCATGTTTGTTTGTCTGTAACATGCTGACCAGACACCATCGGGAGCATGTTGATGTTGTCTCCCCACACCAAACGTGATTAGGACATGCAGGTTGAAATATCAAAACAAACTCTGAACCAATTATATTATTGTGGGACAGGTCGAAAAGCATTAAACATTTAGGGCAATTTAGCTAGCTTGCTGTTGCTAGTTCATTTGTCCTGGGATGTAAACATTGGGTTGTTATTTTACAATGCACACGGTCCTCTACGCTGACAATTAATCCACAGACAAAACAGTAAACTGAATTTGTTTCTAGTAATTTCTCCTCCTTCCTTCAGGCTTCTTCTTCAGACTTTATATGGCGGTTGGCAACCAACTTTAAGGTGTATTACCACAACTGAATGGATTCTGGACCTTAGTTCTTCTTTCAATCACCCACGTGGGTATATGCTCCTAAAAACCAATGAGGAGATGGGAGAGACAGGACTTACAGCGCGTTGAGCGTCACAAATAGAACCAACTTCTGCAAACGCTCGCGAGCAGTGTGGGTGCAATGATTGAATAACATGTATGTGTACGTTTATTTTGAAACCCTCACACACGTGACGTGTCCGGTCTAGTCAGCATGTAAGGGCACACTACGGCTTTTTAATAAATGCAGACACAAAACCTTCTCTGGAGATAGTTTCAAAGCGCCACTGAACGGTAATTTTACTTGTCTGTCAAGGAATGCTGCTTCTAAAGAAGGACTAATCACTAAGTGAACAGAACTGTCAGTCAAATAATCTTGCTTGCCTACTGCGTGCAGACCACTCTTTCCTGAAAAAGTACTTTAAATTGATTGGGGACGTATTTGTGGAGGAATATAACCGTTTTTATAGGTGATTTGTGATGTTTTATTGGTGCTTACCATGACTGTGTATTTTTGTGTGTGTGCGTGTGCGTGCATGTACAGTTGAAGTCAGAAGTTTACATACACCTTAGCCAAATACATTTAAACATTAAATACGTTTTTCACAATTCCTAACATTTAATCCGTAAAAAATTCCCTGGTAGCATTGCCTTTAAATTGTTTAACTTGGGTCAAGCGTGTCGGGTAGCCTTCCACAAGCTTCCCACAATAAGTTCTGTGAATTTTGGCCCATTCCTCCTGACAAAACTGGTGTAACTGAGTCAGGTTTGTCAGCCTCCTTCCTCACACACACTTTTCAAAATTCACTCAACTTATTGTGGGAAGCTTGTGGAAGGCTCCCTGAAACTTTGACCCAAGTTAAACAATTTAAAGGCAATGCTACCAAATACTAATTGAGTGTATGTAAATGTCTGACCCACTGGGAATGTGATGAAAGACAGGGAATTTTTACTCTGATTAAATGTCAGGAATTGTGAAAAACTGAGTTTAAATGTATTTGGCTAAGGTGTATGTAAACTTCCGACTTCAACTGTATGTACAGTCGTGGCCAAAAGTGAGAATGACACAAATATTAATTTTCACAAAGTCTGCTGCCTCAGTTTGTATGATGGCAATTAGCATATACTCCAGAATGTTATGAAGAGTGATCAGATTAATTGCAAAGTCCCTCTTTGCCATTCAAATGAACCGAATCTCATAGCCCTGTCACAAAAGGACCAGCTGACATCATGTCAGTGATTCTCTCGTTAACACAGGTGTTGACGAGGACAAGGCTGGAGATCACTCTGTCATGCTGATTGAGTTTGAATAACAGACTGGAAGCTTCAAAAGGAGGGTGGTGCTTGGAATCATTGTTCTTCCTCTGTCAACCATGTTTGCCTGCAAGGAAACACGTGCCGTCATTGCTTTGCACAAAAAGAGCTTCACAGGCAAGGATATTGCTGCCAGTAAGATTGCCTAAATCAACCATTTATCGGATCATCAAGAACTTCAAGTAGAGCGGTTCAATTGTTATGAAGAAGGCTTCAGGGCGCCCAAGAAAGTCCAGCAAGCGCCAGGACCGTCAACTAAAGTTGTTTCAGCTGCGGGATCAGGGCACCACCAATACAGAGCTTGCTCAGGAATGGCAGCAGGCAGGCATTTGCACTCACAGTGAGGAGAAGACTTTTGGAGGATGGCCTGGTGTCAAGAAGGGCAGCAAAGAAACCACTTCTCTCCAGGAAAAACATCAAGGAAAGGTCATTTTCTCTGATGAATTTTCCCTGTCCGATTGTTTGGGGCATCCGGAAAAAAGCTTGAAGACAAGGGTGAGCGCTACCATCAGTCCTGCCAACAGTAAAGCATCCTGAAACCAGCCATGGGGTTGCTTCTCTTTTTTTTTTATTATACATTTTTACCTATTTTTCTCCCCAATTTCGTGGTATCCAATTGTTTAGCTACTATCTTGTATCATCGCTACAACTCCCGTACGGGCTCGGGAATGTATCGTCCTCCGATACACAACCCAACCAAGACGCACTGCTTCTTAACACAGCACCATCCAACCCGGAAGCCAGCAGCACCAATGGAGGAAACACCGTGCACCTGTCAACCTTGGTTAGAGCGCACTGCGCCCGGCCCGCGACAGGAGTCGCTGGTGCGCGATGAGACAAGGATTTCCCTACCGGCCAAACCCTCCCTAACCCGGAAGACGCTAGGCCAATTGTGCGTCGCCCCACGGATCTCCCGGTCGCGGCCGGTTACGACAGAGCCTGGGGGCGAACCCAGAGTCTCTGGTGGCACAGCTGGCGCTACAGTACAGCGCCCTTAACCACTGCGCCACCCGGGAGGCCCTGGGGTTGCTTCTCAGCCAAGGGAGTGGGCTCACTCACAATTTTGCCTAAGAACACAGCCATGAATAAAGAATAGTACCAACACATCCTCCGAGAGCAACTTCTCCCAACCATCCAGGAACAGTTTGGTGACGAACAATGCCTTTTCCAGCATGATGGAGCACCTTGCCATAAGGCAAAAGTGATAACTAAGTGGCTCGGGGAACAAAACATCGATATTTTGGGCCCAGACCTTTGTTCCATTGAGAACTTTTGGTCTATCCTCAAGAGGCGGGTGGACAAACAAAATCCCACACATTCTGACAAACTCCAAGCATTGATTATGCAAGAATGGGCTGCCATCAGTGGGCCATCATGTGGGCCAGAAGTTAATTGACAGCATGCCAGGGCGGAATGCAGAGGTCTTGAAAAAGAAGGGTCAACACTGCAAATATTGACTCTATGCATAAACTTAATGTAATTGTCAATAAAAGCCTTTGACACTTATGAAATGCTTGTAATTATACTTCAGTATTCCATAGTAACATCTGACAAAATATCTAAAGACACTGAAGCAGCAAACTTTGTGGAAATTAATATTTGTGTCATTCTCAAAACATTTGGCCATGACTGTATGTATGTGTATATGTGTATAGTATCATTCAAAAGTTTTGGGTCACTTAGAAATGTCCTCGTTTTTGAAAGAAAAGCACATTTTTTGTCCATTAAAATAAATCAAATTTATCAGAAATACAGTGTAGACATTAATGTTGTAAATTACTATTGCAGCTGGAAATGGAAGATTTCTAATGTAATATCTACATAGACGATTATCACTCCTGTGTTTCAATGGCACATTGTGTTAGCTAATCCAAGTTTTAAAATGATAAAGTCTAATTGATCATTAGAAAACCCTTTTGCAATTATGTTAGAACAGATGAAAAACACCAACTTCAACTTCAACAGTGAAGAGGCGACTCCGGGATGCTGGCCTTCTAGGCAGAGTTGCAAAGAAAAAGTTGTTCAGCTGTGCTAACAATTGCGAAAGGGTTTTCTAATGATCAATTAGCCTTTCAAAAATTATAAACTTGGATTAGCTCACACAACGTGTCTTTGGATCACAGGAGTGATGGTTGCTGATAAATGGGCTTCTGTAGATATTCCATTAAGAATTAGCCGTTTCCAGCTACAATAGTCATTAATGTCATTTACAACATTAACAATGTCTACACTGTATTTCTGATCAATTTGATATTATTTTAATGCACAAAAAATGTGCTTTTCTTTCAAAAAGAAGGTCATTTCTAAGTGACCCCAAACTTTTGAACGGTTGCGTATATTTATGTTGTAATATACAGGGTGCATTTGGAAAAGAGTCCTATGTCTCAATAGGTCTCCCATGTTAAAATAAAAGTTTCAGTATTTTGAACAGAGGAGACTGATTAGTTGCTGTACTTCCGAGAACACAAACACTTGCATCTTTTATAGCGAGCTAGCGAGGGACGGAGAGAGTGGGGAGTCGCACAGTATGGGCATGTTGGTCACCAGGCAGAGACAGTCAGAACTTTGCACAAGGCCTATCTATCTGCAATCAAAAGCTGTATCTCGCAATGGAATGCTGTATTTCGCAATTTCTTGGCTTGCAATGTCTTGGAACTTTAGTATAGCAGGGCCTATCATCAATGAATAGGCTACAATATTCCACACGCAACAGAGTGAAGACACACTCGCATCATTAGTGAAGAGTAATCAAGCCCAGCTACAATGTGATTAAAATGTTGTGATTTTCTTTTCTTTTTGTTAGGATCCCAATTTTGTTTACATTTAAAACATTCACACACCTACTCACCATTGTACTCAGGTGTGTGTGGGTGCATGTTTAATACTCACCATTGTACTCTACTGTAGATGTGATGGAGGACGCTGTAGAGCCGTTCTCCCAGTCTCTCTCCATGTTCCTACTGGAGTTCATTCTTAGAAGAGGGAACGACTCCACCGACCCACGCCTGGAACACACACACACACACACAGTTAACAGGGTGTCTGTCTGACACATACTCACACTAACAACCACACGCACCCAACCCTGCACATACGCGCGCACACACACACCTCTGTGGTTTGGCTCCTCCAAAAGTGACACTCTCTGTCTCGGTGGCCAAGGAGAGAGTGGAGCCTGATTGGAAACAGTGGAGAATGTCCTCTGGAAGTCAACGAGACAAGAGTTAATCAATACCATAGAACAAGAAGTCGCTTTGGATAAAAATGTCTGCTTCATGGCATATATTATTATTATTGTAAAAACACTATGTCTGTGTGCACCAAATAAAAACAGACACTGAACAGTCATTTCACTGGTATTCATTAACCATCCACATACAAGCAGCATAGGAAGATATTCTTTCAAATGCCCATCCCTAATAAAGGTTGTCTGCTCGAGTACGCAAACATGTTTTGGTACTGAAGTACTGGCATGTTCATGTAAAACTATTGTAAAACTAAATATTTGTCGTATGCTAGTCGTTCCAATTACTGTTTGTTCTGATACACAGCTGAAAACCAAACTGAACATATTTTCACTGCACTTGACATACTTCTAACAATCAAAATGTCTTCTGTAACTTGGTTAGTGGTTATAACGTAATCTGCTCAATAGATGCATTTGTAAATTTAGAGTACATGTATTTAATTATTAGCAAACTAATACAAACCTTTCCCAATTCTTGACAATCACTGACACCCATGGTTGGGGTGTAACAGATTACATGTAATCTGTTACAAAGGATTTTTAAAAAAAACGGTAACTGTAATCTGTTACAAGCTAAAATATTGTAATCAGATTACAGATACTTTTGAAAAACTAGATGATTACTTGTAGGATTACTTTTGAATTCAGAAAGGATTTTGGTGCAAAAAAACTTTGACACTTCTCTTTTTTGTCAATGACATTCAAATCAGCATTGAAAAAAGGCGCAAGTTTAAGTTTGTTCCACCTGAGCGAGTCTGACCATTAGTCAGAGACCACTATGATGACACACCAAATGTGTTTGATGGATCCCAGGAAAAGAGCAGGAATAGGCTTTTGTAGGTTACAGTCTAAGCTATGTCTTCCAAAGGGCGACTGCTGTCGGCATCCAAAGATTATCCAACTTGAATAAACGCTTGGAGGTAAGGATGACAGCAGTGGTGTAGTCTACAGCGATACGGATATCACTTATTATTTATATCTACATAGCGCATTGATGTCAATCATACCGCTGCTCTCTCATTTAACTATTTGCGCCTTACGTATTGTGGTTGTTCTGGATGGCTGTTCACATATCTAAAAGTACATTTGAAACCAAAAATGGTTGAATTCAAGAAGTTTAAGCTGCCTATCAATCATTGTTTTTGAAACCATTAGACAGCCATTAAAAAATGCGCTATTGCAACAGCTGAATTGTGCGGATCACAGCCTGTGGAATAAAAGTGGGGCTTTTATTGCTCAATCGAACTTAAAAAAGACCAAGATCCAAATCAAATTTTATTGGTCACATACACATGGTTAGAAGATGTTAATACGAGTGTAGCGAAATGCTTGTGCTTCTAGTTCCGACCATGCAGTAATATCTAACAATTTCACAAAAACTACCTTATACACTGTCATGACGTTGGCCTGGGGGGTAGGTTTATGACAGTCATAAATACCTCTTCCCCCCTTTTTTCCCTCTCTCTACCCTACTGAGGTTACATTTGAAAAACCCTTGGTTAACATAGAGATTCTGGGAACATCAGTAGGTGGGGGGAAATGAACTGTATTGTGGTAATCCGAACAATTGAACATGGTGGTACTTAATGAATATGATGTCAGTTCGGTTGGTATCTGAGACATTCTCATCAATGATAAGATGACAAACTCTACAGTGGAAAGTCTACACATCAGAGTTATCGGATTCACATGGAATTGTTGTTACATTTAAATGTTTGAATATTAGATGATTCGTGATGGGATGAAATTTGATTTTAGCTTCTAAAATGTGAGATGTGGGTTTTCATAAGATAGGGCTGCTCAATCAGTGGCCCGCCCCTGTGAAGGGACATGGGCTATATGTCTTTTCAAACACGCCCTCCTCTCCCTTCCTATATAAGCCTTTGAAGACAATACAACTTCCTGTTCCGATGATGTGAGGACGACGGTCCAATGTCAGTATGGTTCAGATAATAACTACAGAACGAAGCCAACATCAGCGTGAGCTTGGTTGCGAATGGTATGAATTTTGAACTCTTATTCACTACAGAAGTGATACCTCCTAGCCGTTGAGTTAGCAACAGCAGATGCAACAAGGGTTAGGAAGGAACAGACAGAGTATTCCATCTATCACATTACTACAACGTATCCAATTGACAACCAGAGACATTCTTCAAAGGATTCGGTTTGGCAACACAGCCTTCCATCTACCACCAACCTACCGGAGCACAGCTCAGAGTACATATTTATTGCATTTTCCTTTTCCAAATAATAACAAGTAATTTAGAATGCATCAGATACTGTATTTACGATAGCACAGCTTCTCCCTGTGTCCCTCAGTCTTCCCGCTCTTTCACTCAAACCCAGCCGTTTTCCTTTGTGTAACAAGCTGTCATATCTGTTCCGCCCGCTAGGGACGTTTTCGTTTATGACATAATTTGTAATCAAGTTATGATTTAAGTATGTGTAATTCTGTGTGATTAGTTAGGTATTTAGTAAATAAATAATTAAACCCAATTTTGTACTGCTGATTCAAATTGTTAGCCAGGGTTCGTGCAGATAACCAAGAATTTACAACTTTCAGATGAGTCTGAATTAAGATGAGGATTGATATTGACTGCTATTGATGTAAAATATTACTAGGTCTTTAAGAGTTTATTCGGAAGATAACAGCTCTATAAATATTATTTAGTGGTGCCCGACTCTCTAGTTAATTACATTTATATGATTAGCTCAATCAGATTATATTAATTACGGAGAAATTATTTTATAGAATAGCATGTCATATCACTTAATCCGGCATAGCCAAAGACACTACAGCACACACAAGTGTAAAGGAATGAATAAGAATATGTACATATACATTTATGGGTGAGCGATGGCCGAACGGCATAGGCAAGATGCAGTAGATGGTATAGAGTACAGTTTATACATATGAGTAATGTAGGGTATGTAAACATTAAATAAGTGGCGTTGTTTAAAGTGACTAGTGATACATTTATTACATCCAATTATTATTGTTAAAAGTGGCTAGAGATTTGAGTCAGTATGTTGGCAGCAGCCACTCAATGTTAGTGGTGGCTGTTTAACAGTCTGATGGCCTTGAGATATAAGCTGTTTTTCAGGCTCTCGGTCCCAGATTTGATGCACCTGTACTGACCTCGCCTTCTGGATGATAGCGGGTGAACATGCAGTGGCTCGGGTTGTTGTCGTCCTTGATGATCTTTTTGGCCTTCCTGTGACATCGGGTGGTGTAGAGGTCCTGGAGGGCAGGTAGTTTGCCCCCGGTGATGCGTTGTGCAGAACTCGCTACCCTCTGGAGAACCTTACGGTTGTGGGCGGAGCAGTTGCCGTACCAGGCGGTGATACAGCCCGACAGGATGCTCTCGATTGTGCATCTGTAAAAGTTTGTGTGTTTTTGGTGACAAGTCAAATTTCTTCAGCCTCCTGAGGTTGAAGATGCGCTGTTGTGGCTTCATCACACAGTCTGTGTGGGTGGACCATCTCAGTTTGTCTGTGATGTGAACACAGAGGAACTTAAAACTTTTCACTTTCTCCACTACTGTCCCGTCGATGTGGATATGGGGGTGCTCCCTCTGCTGTTTCCTGAAGTCCAGGATCATCTCCTTTGTTTTGTTGACGTTGAGTGTGAGGTTATTTTCCTGACACCACACTGTGAGGGCCCTCACCTCCTCCCTGTAGGCTGTCTCGTTGTTGTTGGTAATCAAGCCTACCACTGTAGTGTCGTCTGCAAACTTAATGAATGAGTTGGAGGCGTGCATGGCCACACAGTCATGGGTGAACAGGGAGTACAGGAGGGCTGAGAACGCACCCTTGTGGGGCCCCAGTGTTGAGGATCAGCGGGGTGGAGATGTTGTTTCCTACCCTCACCACCTGGGGGGCGGCCCATCAGCAAGTCCAGGACCCGCAGATCCTTTTGTCCAGATGGGTTAGGGCAGTGTGCAGTGTGCTTGCGATTGCGTCGTCTGTGGACCTATTGGGGCGGGTCTAGGGTGTCAGCTAGGGTGGAGGTGACATGATCCTTGACTAGTCTCTCAAAGCACTTCATGATGACGGAAGTGAGTGCTACGGGGCAATAGTCGTTTAGCTCAGTTACCCTAGCTTTCTTGGGAACAGGAACAATGGTGGCCCTCTTGAAGCATGTGGGAACAGCAGACTGGGATAGGGATTGATTGAATATGTCCGTAAACACACCAGCCAGCTAGTCTGAGCATGCTCTAAGGAAGCGGCTAGGAATGCCGCCGGGGCTGGCAGCCTTGCGAGGGTTAGCATGTTTAAATGTTTTACTCACGTTGGCTGCAGTGACCCCGCAGGTTTTGGTAGCGGGCTGTGTCGGTGGCACTGTATTGTCCTCAAAGCGAGCAAATAAGTTGTTTAGTTTGTCTGGGAGCAAGACCTCGGGGTTCGCGACTGGTCTGGTTTTCTTTTCGTAGTCCGTGATTGACTGTAGACCCTGCCACATACCTCCCGTGTCTGAGCCGTTGAATTGCGACTCTACCTTGTCTCTGACGCTTAGCTTGTTTGATTGCCTTGTGGAGGGAATAGCTACACTTTTTGTATTCGGTCATGTTTCCGGTCGCCTTGCCCTGATTAAAAGCAGTGGTCCGCGCTTTCAGTTTAGCACGAATGCTGCCATCAATTTACGGTTTCTGGTTGGGGAAGGTTTTAATAGTTGCCGTGGGTAGAACTTCACAGATGCACTTGCTAATAAACTCGCTCACCGAATCAGCGTATACATCAATGTCGTTGTTCGACGCTATCCGGAACATATCCCAGTCCATGTGATCGAAGCAATCTTGAAGAGTGGAATCAGATTGGTTGGACCAGCGTTGAACAGACCAGAGCACGGGCGTTTCCCATTTTAGTTTCTGTCTTTAGGCTGGGAGCAACAAAATGGAGTCGTGGTCAGATTTGCCGAAAGGAGGGCGAAGGGGGGCTTTATATGCGTCGCAGAAGTTAGAGTAACAATAATCCAGAATTTTGCCAGCCCAGGTCGCACATTCGATATGCTGATAGAATTTAGGGAGCCTTGTTTTCAGATTAGCGTTGTTAAAATCCCCAGCTACAATAAATGCAGCCACAGGATGTGGTTTCCAGTTTATATAGTGTCAAATATTTTTTTTTCAGGGCCATCGAGGTGTCTGTTTGGTGGGGGGATATACACTGCTGTGATTATAATCAAAGAGAATTCTCTTGGTAGATAATGCTGTCGGTATTTGATTGAAAGGAATTCTAGGTTAGGTGAACAAAAGGACTTGAGTTCCTGTATGTTGTTATGATCACACCACGACTCGTTAATCATAAGGCATACACCCCCGCCTTCTTACCAGAGAGATGTTTGTTTCTGTCGGCGCGATGTGCGAAGAAACCAGGTGGCTGTACAGACTCTAATGTATCCCAAGTGAGCCATGTTTCGTGAAACAGAATGTTACAATCTCTGATGTCTCTCTGGAAGGAAACCCTTGCTTGGATTTCGTCTACCTTGTTGTCAAGAGACTGGACATTGGCGAGTATTATACTCGGGAGCGGTGGGCGATGAGCCCGTCTATGGAGCCTGACCAGAAGACCGCTCCGTCTGCGACGCCGTCGTTTTGGGTCGCCTGCTGGGGTCCGATTCATTGTCCTGGGTGGTAGACCAAACAGAGAATCCGCTTCGGGAAAGTCGTATTCCTGGTCTTATTGTTGGTAAGTTGACGTTGCTCTTATATCCAATAGTTCCTCCCGGCTGTATGTAATAACACTTAAGATTTCCTGGGGTAACAGTGTAAGAAATAATACATTTTAAAAAATCCATAGCCCTAATTGACACATGCTCAAACTCGCACACTTTTGATAGACTTAAAAAAGGGGCAATCTGTAGTTGCTACATCCATTTTTGGATTTATAAATTATATATATTAATGTAATGATAAAATTGAATCGTGTTATTATATGTAGTAGAAAGAGATGGGTTAGAATAAGCCTACATAACCAACCCATAAAGTAAAATTAAACATCCATGTATGGCCAGCTATGTAAACTTTAACATTGATTTATCCTGCAATAGATGTTGTTCAATTGTTAACATACAATTACTAACATACATCCCTCTTAAGGGGAAAGTAATCTAAAAGTAACTGAATGTAATCAGATTAAGTTACTGAGTTTGGGTAATCCAAAAGTTACGTTACTGATTACAAGTTTGGACATGTAATTAGTAACGGATTACATTTAGAAAGTAAACTACCCAACCCTGCTCACACTCACACCCTCACCCCAAATGGTTAGGTGATGTCAACCTGTTCTATTGTGATTATGTACACATAAAATATCATTGTATATGATGCTCTTGCCCCTATTGGCCACCCTTCCCCCAAAAACGACAGTTGGGCTATAATGCGGAATCGAACTCAAGTGGACAAATCATGACAAAATATCATGTTGTTGAATACTTGGGCAGAGGCTAAGTGAAGGCAATGGCAAATATTTTCTAATATTCCTTTCTGGTTGAGAAGCATAACAGGTCTGTGATGAGGAGCGGGCTGCCTCTTTAGGTATAGGGGGCAGCATTTTCACTTTTGGATAAATAGCGTGCCCAATTTCAACTTCCTTCTACTCATGCCAGGAATATAAGATATGCATATTATTAGTATATTTGGATAGAAAACACTGACGTTTCTAAAACTGTTTGAATCATGTCTGTGAGTAAAACAGAACTTATGTAGCAGGCAAAACCCCGAGGACTAACTGTTCAGAATATTATTTTTTTTGGCCTCTGTCTGTTCCTGTTTTCAGTTCCTACCGCTTCCACTGGATGTCACCAGTCTTTGGAATTTGGTTGAGGTTATTCATTTGTGCAATGAAGAAGAAGGCCATCTAGGAACTGGGTAACACGGTTGAGCGTTGCGCAAGACGTGAAAAGGAGCATGGTTTGTTTTCTTCCTGTATTGAAAACAGATTGCCCCGTCTACAATTTGATCGATAATTAACGTTTAAAAATACCTAAAGTTGTATTACAAAAGTAGTTTGAAATATTTTGGCAAAGTTTATAGGCAACTTTTGAAATATCTTGTAGTGACGTTGCGTTTTTTGGAAGCTGTTATTTATGGATCAAGCGCGTCAAATAAATTGACATTTGGATATATATGGACGGAATTAATCGAATAAAAGGACCAATTGTGATGTTTATGGGACATATTGGAGTGCCAACAAAAGAAGCTCGTCAAAGGTAATGCATGTTGTATATTTTATTTCTGCGTTTGAAATATGCTACTCTCTTTGTTGACATTGTGGTATCATCAGATAATAGCTTCTTATGCTTTCGCCGAAAAGCCTTTTTAAAATTGCTGGATTTACAACGAGTGTAGCTTTAATTGAGTATCTTACATGTGTGATTTAATGAAAGTTTGATTTCATATCATTTGTAAAAAAATTGCTGCATTGCATTTTCCCTGTTTTTTTTGCCCAAGTGGGACACGACTGTCCCCTAGCCCCAAGAGGTTATAGGCCTACATCATGGGCTGGAAGGAAGCAGTCTTCACGACTGGAAAATAATTGTTTATTTGCCTCATAAAAAATTGCCTATGCCTAGGCTATATTCTTTCATTATTTTTATTCTTTAAAAGCTTGAATATTTGGGAAATACGCTACTGTTCATAACTTTAACTTGTCTTAAAGCTTTTATGATAGGCTTTGTAGGACAATTTGGCCATTTGCTTCTCAACCTCGCATTGAGGGATTTTCCTGACCCGCATAGATAATTTATTACTTAATAAACTTAAACTTGACTAAGCTTGTCGTTGGATTTTTCTGTAGGCTATTGATATTGCTTGTTCAATCATTATTAGTCCTCTGGCTACCTTACGTTTTTAGACTATTCAAATCACTTTTTGAGATGGAAAAATTGGTTTAGGCAGAGAGAGGATAAACAATATTTTCTGACTAGACATTTTGTGCTGCTTTGGTGGAATTCTCTGCTCCGTCTGGTCTACATTCCTCTCTTGGGTTCTGTAGGCTATAAATCACATTTATTAAAAAAAGGATATAGCAATATGCAAATTACTCGGAATGTCCCTTGGGTCCCTGCTGAGCATTGTGATACGTTTTTGTACTGCGCAGCGCCAGTCAAGTTCCAATAGGCTAAACCATCATCTGTTACATATCAATGTTGTAACCATGGTCAATGGCTGTCAATCATCGTTGATAGACGATGCTATTGTAATATCGCCCAACCCTAACCCATGCTTACACAAGCCAGGAAGGCACAACGCAGCAGGCACAGTGTGATGTCACATTAGCAGTGGACTGATATGCAAACCTTTTAAAATGTTTCATTGCAAACTCAGGCATTGCTCTCTGCTTGCTCAGCCAGGCACAATCAGGTTCTTACCCTCATGGCATGCCACGAGAGAGAGAGTAAGAGAGATACCGAAAGAGAGAGAGAGAGAGAGATGGAGAGAAAATTCCCCCGATCCTATAAGTGGGCAAAGTAAGCCAATCACAGTACACAAATCTATGCAATTCTCTCACATCTGCTTAGGGGGAAAGGGGCTAGTGGTCCACATGATCAGACTTTCTGAAGGGGTTGTGGGTTGGGCTTGGAACTTCTTTCCCGACATGACCTGACCAGGAAAAACCATCATACCATACCATATGAGGTATGGTATGATGTTATGAGGTCAGGTGGTCATGCAGATGAGATTAGATGTTTCACCTCCCCTACTGCCTGCTGCTGATCCCTGGGCTCTCATCAACATGGATGCTCTCAGAGAATAACCTGGGTGACAAAAACACACACGCGAGGGCTAAACAGACAATACACACACAGGAAAGCTAAACAAAGAATACAAACACACACACAACACATTGTGGTATTCATGGGATGCACCTACAGTACCAGTCAAATGTTTGGACACCTACTCATATGTAGAATAATAGTGAAGACATCAAAACTCTGAAACACATATGGAATAATGTAGTAACCAAAAAAAGTGTTAAAGAAAATGGAAATATATTGTAACATACTTAAACACATTTTTTTTGCACCCTTATGTAGAAATAGCTCCACCCACATCCATTCCATGCATCAAATGGGGTTGGAGTTGAGGGAAAAAAAGTGTCACCAATGTAATACCCTGGTTAAAACCAAGTATAGAGATGATTTGTTTTAATTAATTGGTATTAGATTTAAAAGGTGATCGAATTGCTCCTGAACTGTAATGTCGTTAATGCATATATTTTGCATAGCTTGCCAGTAATTTGGACATGGGTTGTGAAAAAACATTGGGGTTTATTATTTTCATTTATTTTGATGTGGTACATTGAAAATGTGATAATATCCATCTTGAACCTTATGTCTGTTGCATTGATGGAGTCATTTACTATTTCTGTTTCATTTTAATGCATGGGAAAGCGTATCCTTATATAATAATAAGGATCTATAATCATTCTATCGGAAGTTAATACCCTAGTTGTCATCACTCTAGTGAGTTTACAATAGGGATTCTTATTGGAGATGTCCTTCTCACCTAATATCCCATGCTGTTGAGATATTCTAAGGTAATATCGTGAGAGTCAAATTCGAGCCGGATGAGAGGGTTACACCAAATATAACAATGTGCATTTCATAAATATTCTAATAAAATGTGTACATGAAACGTATCAAACAAGTCACCGGCCCAAGCAAGTCTCCTCTTATTATTGGGGTCCTTTAGTAGTGGTTTCTTTGCAGCAATTCGACCATGAAGTCCTGATTCCCGCAGTCTCCTCTGAACAGTTGATGTTGAGATGTGTCTGTTACTTGAACTCTGTGAAGCATTTATTTGGGCTGCAATTTCTGAGGCTGGTAACTAATGAACTTATCCTCTACAGCAGAGGTAACTCTGGGTCTTCCTTTCCTGTGGCGGTCCTCATGAGAGCCAGTTTCATCATAGCGCTGGATGTTTTTGTGACTGCACTTGAAGAAACGTTCAAAGTTCTTGCCATTTTCCGGATTTACTGACCTTCATGTCTTAAAGTAAGGATGGACTGTTTCTCTTTGCTTATTTGATGTGTTCTTGCCATAATATGGACTTGGTCTTTTACCAAATAGGGCCATCTTCTGTATACCACCCCTACACAACTGATTGGCTCAAACGCATTAAGAAGGGAAGGAATTCCACAAATTAGCAAGGCACACATGTTAATTGAAATGCATTACAGGTGACTACCTCCATGAAGCTGGTTGAGAGAATACCAAGAGCGTGCAAAGCTGTCATCAAGGCAAAGTGGCTACTTTGAAGAAACTCAAATTTGATTAACACTTTTTTGCTTACTACATGATTCCATGTGTTATTTAATAGTTTTGATGTCTTCACTATTCTACAATGATTTTATAGTAAAAATAAAGAAAAACCCTGGAATTAGTAGGCTATTGTTATGAATGTTCAAGACGTTCTCAGCAATAGTGACTCCCGAAAGTCAAGTGGTGCCCAATCATTCTCAACAGGGGCTAATGGTTGTTTAGTGTCTAAATTACAGTATAGTAGCTTGGAAATACGATGGCATTGCTAAAGTAGGCAAATAATTAGTACGAAACAACTTTGTCATCATTATGATGTAGTCAAATTTACTTTAGACCGAGGCAATGTTGCCATTAGCTACAAAAGTTTGTCAAAAATACCTAGCAGTTAGCTAGCCAACATCTGGTGCTCTCCCCGCAATCTTAGGTACCATCTAAATTCAATCTGCCGACATCCCAATGACAAAGGCATTTCCTACTGGGCGATTCCACAACAGGCCATATTTTGGACATCTCAGATAGTTCTGGCAATTTTCACTTAGAAACTTAATTGGGAGGAAGGACTTTTGACATGACCACACCAATAGCAGACTACTGTTAGAATCATACTGCTACAGAGCCTTCAGAAAGTTACAAAATGGAATTAAAATGGATTTGTCATTTTTTGTTGTCAATGAACTTATCCTCTACAGCACAAAATACTCTGTCAAAGTGAAAGATTTTTATTTTTTATTAATGGAAAATAACATCTTGATTAGATAATTATTCAACCCCCTGAGACAATGCATGTTAGAATCACCGTTCGCAGCAATTACAGCTGTGAGTCTTTTCTATGCATGTCTTTAAGAGCTTTCACACCTAGATTGTAAAATATTTCTCATTATTCTTTAACATATTATTCAAGCTCTGTCAAGTTGGTTGTTGACAAGCATTTTCAAGTCTTGCCCTACATTTTCAAACTGATTTAAGTCAAACATGTAACTAGGTCACTCCGGAACATTCAATATTGTCTTGGTAAGCAACTGCAGTGTATATTTGGCCTTGTGTTTTAGGTAATTGTCATGCTGAAAGGTGAATGTGTCTCCCCAGTGTCTGGTGGAAGCAGACTGAACCTAGTTTTCCTCTAGGATTTAGCCTGTGCTTAGCTCTATTTTGCTTATTTTTACCCTAAAAAACGAGTCCTTGCCGATGACAAGCATACCCATAACATGATGCAGCCACCAACATGCTGACAATATATAGAGTGGTATTCAGTAATGTGTTGTATTAGATTTGCCCCAAACATAACGGTTTGTATTCAGGACAAAAAGTGAATGTCTTCGCCACATTTCTTTGCAGTAGTACTTCAAGTGCCTTATTGAAAACAGGTACATGTTTTGGAATATTTTTATTTTGTGCATGTTTTGGAATATTTTTTTTTGTACAGGCTTACTTGTTTTCATTCTGTAATTTATGTTCGTATTGTGGAGTAACTACAATGATCCATCCTCAATTATCTCCCATCACAGCCATTAAACTCTGGTGAAATCCCGTTAGGAAGGGCGCCTGTATCTTTGTAGAGTAATTAATAACTGCACCATGCTGATTGTTTTTTTTAACCTATCAGACATTGAATATCCCAATAGTTATATCTACCAATAGTTGGTCTTCTTTGCAAACCATTGGAAAACCTCCCTGGTTTTTGTGTTTGAATCTGTGCTTGAAATTCACTGCTCGATTGAGGTAACTTACAGATAATTGTATGTATTGTATGGGGTACAGAGATGTGGTAATCATTTAAAAATCATGTTAAACACTATTACTGCATTATTATGTGAATGCGTAAGCACATCTTTACTCCTGAAAGTACAGTGCATACAGAAAGTATTCAGACCCCTTGACTTTGTCCACATTTTGTAACGTTACAGCCTTATTCTAAAATGTATTAAATTGTTTTCCCCCCTTAATGTACACACAATATACCCCATAATGACAAAGGAAAAGTTTTTTTTTTTTCATATTTGTTAAAAATAAAAAACGGAAATACATAAGTATTCAGACCCTTTACTCAGTACTTTGTTGAAGCACCTTTGGCAGCGATTAAAGCCTTGATTCTTAGGTATGACGCTACAAGCTTGGCACACCTGTATTCGGGGAGATTCTCCCGTTCTTCTCTGCAGAACCTCTCAAGTACTGTCAGGTTGGATGGGGAGTGTCGCTGCACAGCTATTTTCAGGTCTCTCCATTTCGCTTCACCCGCAATAACATCTGCAAAAAATGTGTGTGACAAATAACATTTGATTTGAGATGTTCGATCGGGTTCAAGTCTGGGCAACTCAAGTACATTCAAAGACTTGTCCCGAATCCACTCCTACGTTGTCGTGTGTATGTTTAGGGTTGCTGTCCTGTTGGAAGGTGAACCTTCGCCCCGGTCTGAGGTTTTCATCAAGGATCTCTCTGTACTAGGTGCCTTTTGGCAAACTTCAAGCGGGCTGTCATGTGCCTGTGACTGAGGAGTGGCTTCCGTTTGGCTACTCAACCATAAAGGCCTGATTGGTGGAGTGCTGCAGAGATGGTTGTCCTTCTGGAAGGTTCTCCCATCTCCACAGAATAACTCTGGAGCTCTGTCAGAATGACCATCGGGTTCTTGGTCACCTCCCTGACCAAGGCACTTCTCCCCTGATTGCTCGGTTTGGCCAGGCGGCCAGCTCTAGGAAGAGTCCTGGTGGTTCTAAAATTCTTCCATTTAAGAATGATTGAGGCCATTGTGTTCTTAGGGATCTTCAATGCTGCAGACATTTTTTGGTACCATTCCCCAGATCTGTGCCCCGACACAATCCTGTCACGGCGCTCTATGGACAATTCCTTCGACCTCATGGCTTGGATTTTGCTGCGACATGCATTGTCAACTGTGGGACCTTTTATAGACAGGTGTGTGCCTTTCCAAATCATGTCCAATGAATAGAATTTACCACAGGTGGACTCCAATCAAGTTGTAGAAACGTCTCAAGGATGATAAATGGAAACAGGATGCACCTGAGCTCAATTTCGAGTCTCATAGCAAAGGATCTGAATACTTATGTAAATGTATTTTTGCAAACATTTCTAAAAACCTGTTTTCGCTTTGCCATTATGGGGTGTTGTGTGTAGATCAGTGACAAAATCTCAATTTAATCAATTTTAAATTCGGCTGTAACATAGCATTTGGAAAAAGTCAATGTGTGTAAATACTTCTGAAGGCACTGTATGTCAAGAGGACAGATCAATAACTGATTAATTAACATAGACTGTTAAAGATTAGCAGGCCTAACAAAACTTTATGTGAAGGAAGGTATTAGCACAACAGATGTCTCTGCCATGTCCATTTCCATGCACGCAGCGAAGCGCACTGAACTACCGCAACACGTTTCCTTTTGCCTGTCAGTGCGCTCTCGCCTTTACCTGGCTACCTAGACTCCTTGATCCGGCCAAACGCTACGCCACGCCCACGGATGTTAGTTCCTTGAAGTGAATGACAGAGCTGCGGAATAATTTAGTGTGAGTCGTCAGGGTACTCGCGCCTACTACTTCCGTTGCGGAGATCAAAGCATGTGTGGACAAAAAAGGGTTCTTGCTTAGTTGACTAAACGCTGTACTAACTACCTTAGTCATAATGGCACTTTAGCTAAGGAGCTAACTACAAAATAAAATTGGGGATGTGCATGACTAACACATACAATTTTGGAAAATATATTTGGCAAACAGTTCTCCATTTTCCCTACCTCTTGTTACTCACACGTCAGTGGTATCAACAGACAAAGTGCGAAGTGAAGAAATGTTTTGAGTCAATAAGTATTCAACCCATTTGTTATGGCAAGCCTAAATAAGTTCAGAAGTATAATATTTGCATCTCTGTACCACACACATACAATTATTTGTAAGTTCCCTCAGTCTATTTTGTCGATGGGTAAGGGCATCTATTGGTCGATGGGTAAAACAAAAAGCAGACATTGAAAATCGCTTTGAGTATGGTGACGTTACTAATTACACTTTGGATGGTGTATCAATACACCTAGTCGCAACAAAAATACAGGTGTCCTTCCTAACTCCGTTGCCAGAAAGGAAGGATACTGCTCAGGGATTTCACCATGAGGCCAATGGTGACTTTAAAACATTTACAGAGTTTATTGGCTATGATAGGAGAAAACTGAGGATGGATCAACAACATTGCGGTTACTCCACAATATTAACCTAATTGACAGAGTGAAAAAAAGGAAGCCTGTACAGAATACAAATATTTCAAAACATGCATCCTGTTTGAGTACCACTCTCCATATTTTGAAGCATAGTGGTTGCTGCATCATGTTATGAGTATGCTTGTAATCGTTAAGGACTGGGGAGTTTTTCAGGATAAAGAGGACTAAAAAAAGAAACGTAATGGAGCTAAGCACAGGCAAAATCCAAGAGGAAATCCTGGTTCGGTCTGCTTTCCACCAGATACTGGGAGATGAATTCACCTTTCAGCAGGACAATAACCTAAAAACACAAGAACAAATCTAGACTGGGCTTGCTTACCAAGAAGACACTGAATGTTCCTGAGTGGCCGAGGAACAGTTTTGACTTAAATCTACTTGAAAATCTATGTTAACACCTGCAAATGGTCGTCCAAAAATGATCAATTTGACAGATAATAACTATAGGATAATGTTTCACAATCCAGGTGTGGAAAGCTCTTAGAGACTTACCCAGAAAGACTCACAGCTGTAATCGCTGCCAAAGGTGCTTCTACAAAGTATTGTCTCAGGGGTGTGAATACTTATGTAAATTACATATTTCTGTATTTCATTTTCAATAAATGTACCAAAAAAAAATCTAAAAACACATTTTCACTTTGTCATTATGGGGTATTGTATGTACATGTCTGAAAAAAGTATATTTAATATATTTTGAATCCAGGCTGTAACAACAAAATGTGGATTAAGTCAAGGGGTATGAATACTTTCTGAAATCACTGTACATGCCTCCAGATGTCTGTATCATGTTTGTTTCATGGCTCATAGGGACAGAAGGCATGTACAGTGCCTTCAGAAAGTGTTCGCACCCCTTTACTTTTTCCACATTTTGGTGTGGTACAGCTGTCTGCACCACCCTCTGTAGCACTTTGCGGTCAAGGGCGGTGCATTTGCCATACCAAGCAGTAATGCAGCCAGTCAAGATTCTCTCGGTGGTGCAGCTGTACAACTTTCTGAGGATCCGAGGGCCCATGCCAAATATTTCCAGCCTCCTGAGGGGGAAGACGTGCTGAGATGCTCCTAATATTTTCGAGCTGTCTTGGCGTGACATCGCCCTACTAATTATTTGTCAGCTTTTCTAATGGCATTGTGTTTCCAAGCCACTATAATGTGAAATCTTCATCAGCGCCAATTGAAAATGCATTGAGTAGAACGTAGAACAGTAGAACAGTCCTCAAGAGAACGTCAATAACAATGGGGTGACGCTACGTGCAACCCATGAATAGGGTGAGACAGGGTTAGTTAGAGACTAGAGGGAGGATGAGATTAGTTGGGAGGAGGCTCAAAACTGTAAAGGGGAGATAGTGTTGGTTTGGGTTATAGTGTTTTAGTGTAGGCCTACGTGTGGAGGATCCCTTGGAGAAGCCAGTGTCGGAGCAGGACTCTCCACGATGCAGGGACTTAGGCCGGATCTTCCTGGCTTTACACCTGGGCCTGGGCTTAACCAAACCCTGCTCCTCTATCAGCTCCTGCTGCTTCCTCCTCAGGTACTCCTGCTTGATCAGCTCCCTCCGCACCTTCTCCTCCTCCTTCCTCACACGGTCCTCTTCTGCCTTACGCCTGGGGGGAAAGAGACACACACACACACCTGTTTTATGTTTGCCTTCACAAACAACACACACACACTTGCTTTATCCCTGCACACTGACACAACATACACACACGCCATGATGGAATATGTTCTGTATCAGGGTCTGAAACCATCTTTGGCCTACCAGCCACTGATGTGTTTGTATAATTGAGATACTAGAGAGCTCTTCTCAATGGCTGCTTCTGTGACAGCATGGGAAGCGCCATGGAGGGCGTTCACCATTTTGTAGTAGTCAAGTTGGTATGACTTGCTATGGGTTAAGGAAGGATCACGTAATTCCATTCAGGTCAGCAGTAGGGGGCAGCCAATAATTATATTTCTAAGCAAACATTCCTTAATTGTAGGTGGCAGTAATTCACCAACCTTGGCTTTATACCTGTTCAGATCATACATACTCCATTACAGTAGGTGGTACTACACTTTTTCAATGTATTTACTAAATATTTCAGAAATGGACTACTTGCTCTCCCCATTCTCTCAAAGAGGTGGCCATTGGGAACAGCTCACTAGTACAAATCTATATTTTGTACCTGGCTTCGTCTCGTTTCTGTTCGCTCTCAGCCTCCGTCTGCAGTTTGCGGAGCCGTGCCTCCTCCATCTTCCGCTGCTGTTTGAGGAGAAAGTGAGCACGACGCTTTGCCCTCTCATCCTCTGCCATCTTCTCATCGTCCTTTGGGAGGGGGGGGGGGGGGGGGGCAAATTGATTTACTACTAGAACAATATCCATTTCATTGCTAAGGCACATGACAAAATCTGCACTGATCTGAAAACTCTGAATCGGTTAAAGCAATAAGCCTCTTTGGGAATTTCAGTTCCCCTGTCCGGTGCTTTCATCAATCAAATTCAACACAAATTAGTTGGGTTAATTGCATGATTTTCAGTAATTAATTTAGATTAATTTCAATTTTGATATGGGTTAAAGGCCCAGTGCAGTGAACATGATTAGCCTGGTTTTATATACACAGTGTACAAAACATTAAGAACACCTTCGTAATTTATTGAGTTGGACCCAATATTCCCTCTAATGTTTTTTCGGCACTGAGCAAATTTCAGGTCTGCTGAGGGCAAACTTAAACATTACGAAAATTCTGTGCAACTTCCGGCACGAGTTTACTGTGAACACTGAGGAGAAAATGCATCCCATAACATTTTAACATGGAAATAGCTGTCCTATCAGTCAGCCTGTGTGGTGTTCAATGTAAGCCTACATTCCATGAGACTTTTGAAAAAACATGCAGGGCTTGACATTACCCTGCTTATCCAAATGTTGTTGTTTGATGAAAGAAACCACTTTACAAAATACAATTCATTATTATTCCCATACCATTATTACAGAGAATCAGATCAATTATGCTAGCATCTGCCTATTGGCGACTTAGCTTATTCAAGACCGTCTCAAAAAACAACACTGCCCCTTTAAGCCATAAAAAAAGCTCTTCACTCGACTTGCTTTTCAAAGTTGTCTAGAAATGCAAAAATGTTTTTCTCTTGTAGGAAGCAACCACTCCCCCATTGTTGACTGGGCTAATAAGTCACTAAATAGCAAAGAATATGAACACATGTGCAGTGGCGGCTACATGCAACTCTCGCTTCGATCTCAAAACAAGCGCATCTAGTCGAGACTGCTCATGCTGTCCAGTTCAAAGTGAATGGCACAGATCCATATATGGCAATTTGCATATAGGTCCTTCTGCAGCTCTGCTTGATAATGGCGCACCGGTCTGTGTAGAGTACGGGCTGAGTCATGCATGTCAATGAAATAGAATCCTACACCAATGAGAGCTGCCTATAAGAAAATATCTTGCACAGTTAGTTTTGCATACCAAGTCTTGCATTGTTAATTTTGTTTCGGTATGTTACATTGAAAGTGGCTAATATTGCGTTGATTCGAGCACTATTCAGACAGCACAGCGAAATGTTGATAGTATTAACTAAAGAGGAAAACTAGAAAGTTCAGTGAAGTTCAATCTCGTGTTTCTCTGCCCAGATGCGCAGTCTGAGGGGAGCTGCCCACCTGCCCATGCGTGCAGCTTAAAACAGCCTCAAATCGTCAGGGCATGGACTCTACAAGGTGTCCAAGTGTTCCATAGGAATGCTGGCCCATGTTGACTCCAATGCTTCCACAGTTGTGTCAAGTTGGCAGGATGTCCTTTGAGTGGTGGACCATTCTTGATACACACAGGAAACTGTTGAGTGTGAAATACCCAGCAGCGATTTAACAAGTGCTCATAACTTTCACCTGGATTCACCTGGTCAGTCAGTCATGGAAAGAGCAGGTGTTCATAATGTTTGGTACAATCAGTGCATATTTATGAGGTTGGAATAATACTGTGAAATTGTGAAAATTATGATAATGCCCCTTTAGTGTAAGAGCTGTTTGAAAAGACCGCCTGAAATTTCTGCCTGTCTTGGCGGGACGGAGTTTTGACCTTCCATGGTGACATCACCATGTGGTAAATTAGACCACTCCCAGACAGTCCTAGCTAAATTATTGCCTGAGAATCAATTTTTATTTCATTTGGACCATTTTAATTGCAAACAATCACACTAAGGTACTTAATTGTTATCCAGAAAGTATTTGATAATGAGATAAAAATGGCTGCATTGGACCTTTAAGGGTTTCTCACCAACCTTTTGGGTGAAATTTTTTTTACAAATAAATTACAATTGTAAAAGCTAACTGTCATTAACACGTTAACTTTGACAGCCCTAATACAAATGTATTGGCCCTCAAGGGGAAATTCATTACTTCAGACGGGGAGAGACTATTGAGATGCTGCCACTTTTAGTAAAATTCCTACCCTGAAGAAGAAACCCAGTCCTGACTTCTGTTCTCCGTCTGCCGAGGTGTCCCCTATATCGGAGTCTTTTCCCGCCGATGGTTCTTTCAGGTCAGACAGGACTACCTCGATCAGCTGGCCTTTCCCTCGACCTCCCTCCTTGCCGGGCTCGATCTCCTTCCCTGAGCCGCTACGCTCCCGCCCCTCAGCCACGTCCACACAGTGGTGTGTGAGAGGGGTGCCACAGGGGGTATGCTTAGGGTTAAGGATGGGCCTGTCTCTGTGGCTGCGCTGGTTGGCCTCATCTCTGATCTTGAAGGTGGTGCTACGGAGCGTGCCTCTCTCCAAGGCCCTTGGGCTCTCTGTGAATATCACGCAGGTGGGGCTGCTGTTCTGACTCCGGTCCCTATCCTGCTCCCCTCGGGAGGTGGCGTGCCACCCCGGGGAGCGCCTAGGGTCTGTGTTGGATGCAGGGGTGCCGGTCTTGGAAGCCGGCATGCCATTCTCCTTGGTCAGTTTGAGTTCTGCGGGTTTGGTCCTGGGGCTGCATCCGGAGCTCAGTTTGGGAGGGCGGCGGGCGGGTGGAGCGGTGGTGATGGTCTCCATGAAATGCACGGCTGGGCGGAATTTGGAGTCGGTGGGGGTAGCGGTGGAGTCTGAGGAAGGAATTGAAGAGGTGTCTTGGGTGGGTGTAGGGGCTGATGGCAGGGATAGAAGGGAGGCGGCATGCGGAACCCCTAGGGGTGACTGGACGCTCTGCTTTATCAGACGGTCCTGCTGTAGAGACAGCTGCATCATCTGTTGCTGAATGGCACCGATGGCTTCATTCAGCAACTCTATGGAGCGGCTACACTCGCTCAGGTCTGGCTCGACCCCCGCCTCGTCCGGCGGCCCTGCACCGCCACTGTTTGTTCTGTTGTCCCTGTCCCTCTGCTGCTGTCCCTCCTTCCTCTGACCCTTCAGGACATCCAAACACGAGTCGTCCCTGCAAGCTTTGTCCTTGCCGGCCGTCTGATATTGGGTCTCCAGGTGTTTGAGGGGCTGGGGCAGCGTGTTGTTCTTGCCACCCCCCTTCTTGACAATGTCGAGGAAGGCAGCCTTGCCCAGCTTGAGTCGCTGGCACGCCGATATGGTCTCCATCTTCTTCTTTTGGTGCTCTATGGCGCGCCGCTGCTCCTCCAGCTGCATGTGGAGCTGCACCAGCTCTGAGGCCAGGACGTTGGTGGTGCCAACCTCCTTTCTGACCCGCAAAGCGCCGTCTTTAGCCAGCCGACATGGGCTAGGAGCCTGCAGGCACCACAAGCCTCCTAGAGTGTAGGGGGCGCTCTCCGAGCCATTGGGTGTGGTCTTTTGGGAGCTGCTGTTATTGGAGCAGTTGTCAAGAAAGCTGTTGACCTTTCGGTGGAGCTTGCGCTCTGCAAAGCTGGTCATTCGCATGGTGCCGCTGTTGCACACACTGCTGGCCCAGGACGCCGTGCTAAGGCAAGGGCTGGACGGTCCGCTCCAGGCTTCCAGGCCTTCCTTGTCCTCGCGCTCGCACACCTTCATGTCCTCCCGGAGCTTGGCCGACTCGCCCTCGCCCCCCTCCGGTTCCCCTTTGCTCTCCCCTCCCTCTTCCAGACACTTCCCCATGACCCTCCTCACCACTTCCTTGGCCAGCTCCATCTGATCCTCCTCCTCCTCCTCCTCCTCTTCCAGGTTTGCAATCTCAGAGTATGAGTCCCGGCCCACCCAAGCTGTAGTAATGGCGGTGGGGAAGGGGCTGTAGCTCGGTGCCAGCCCCAAGAAGGTCGTCGTCTGGTCCCCGGGCTCCGGTGACAGGTGGAGGAAGAAGCCACAAGACTGATCCCTGGTGATGGGCTCTGCTGCCCCCATCAGAGGGAGCTGAGAAGAACCCGTACCCCCCTTCGTGGGTGGTCTGAAGGGACCAGAGGTGGCCTCCACATTGGGGATGGGGGTGAACGTGCAATTAAGACCCTCAGTGGTTCTCTTAAGGACCGCTTTGCTTGTACTCTCCCCGCTTTCCTCCTCCTTGTTCAGGCTGATGCTCTTCTCTTTGGCGGTCTTAAAGACGGCTGGCATCAGGGGCTCCAGGTAGAAACTCTCAGCCTGGGGGTCGGGGTGAGGGGCAGCGAGGCAGTAGGCGTGCCGAGCACTGGACACTCTGGAGGTCACCACACTCTGGACCTCCAGGTCGTCCTGCTCCATTTCGTCACTCTCGGGGGAGGCATGGGGGCCGTAGCACCTGGCCAGAGCCGCCGGGTGGATGATGGCCACCAGCTCTTCCTCCTCCATCTCCTTGTCCTTGAAGCGGATGTGGCCCATCATGTCCTGACCGTTGAGCCTGTGGGGGGGCAGTTGTACACCCATCCCCGGCCCACCAGGCATGTGTTTGGGTGTGATGCTGATGATGTTGGATCCCAGGCTGTCCTTGCCGATGGAGTGGGCCAGGCTCAGGCCATCGCACTCTCTCTCCAGGGGGAAGTGGAGGGCGTAGGGCACCGGCTGGGAAAGGGGTCTGGGTGGGTGGGTGGGGAGGGGAGTGAGTGGGAGAGTAGAACGGGGTGAGATGAAAAGAGGGGAGGAAAGAGGAGAAAGATCAAAGCAAGACCATGATACTGCCATAACAATATCTTTCAACATCACTATCTAACGAAGCCAGAGGTGAACTTGAACATGCAGGTGGAAAGGGTTCTGAGAAGTATGAAAGGACACTGTTGTAGTTCACCTTCCCTAGCTGCACATACTTGAAATCTCGCTTTTCATTTATCTTGTTTCAGCATACATTACTGAAATGTTAAATGAACCACTCACCTCTGTCTTCTCTCTGGCCAGGCCAGGCTTGACCCCTGAACTTGACTGTCCACACGTGACAGAGAGTTGGACCTGTTTCTCTGCCCTAAACACAGACACAAAATATTAAACAATAGCCTTATAATGCCTTTGTGACATTATGGGATTGAGATAAAAATCCAAAATTGTGATGAGCATTACTCATTTGTGAAAATTAACATCACTAATTTACAGTACTAAGTCTGATATTGTGCTTCTCATGTTTCATGCTTCTCATGCTAGTTAACTCAAGGATGCTCGGGTCTCCACCGAACTAGGTATATCTGCTTTTATTTTTAAAAAGCAACTCATTGCTGAAACCAAATACAAAATAAATTACAATTGGATGTTCTGGTGCTTGCGGACCTTCTTATTGAGGAATGTCATTGTTTTTTTTTTATATTTGTGTTGTGCTGTATTTGACTTGTTTTTAATTTTGTCTTGTGAAATTGTGCATGCAGGGCTCCCTTGTGAAAGAGATCCTAGTCTTAATGGTGGCTCCCTGCTTAAATAAAATGTCAAATAAATGCCCGATTTACACTATAGGAGCAAGCCAAACCGTGCTGGGCTGGCCTTATTAGGCATAAAAAGGACAATGTGAAAAGAAAATATACAATTTAGCATAGTACAGTTCAAGTCAATCTTACCTGAGGTGTCATTCTCCTGTATGGACTTCTGTTGCCTCTGTCTCAGTGGGAGTAATAAGTGTGAGGGGCTAGACGCAGGACTGACTTTGGTACTGCAAAAGAAAGAAATCGGGCATTAGTTTCCCAAACACGCACACACCAGGGTTTGCGTCAGGAGAATTTGGCGCTGGACAATTGACAGTGAAGATTTGAATTTATCGGACATTTGAGAAATGTACCGGTCATCCATATGCATCGGGTATGTAACCCATTAGGCCACACATGAGAAGCTTAGGCCTAGTCCCAGAGAGAAAGAGAGAGAGATCGAGATATGCGATTACGATATTACGATTAGAATATTTTCTGTAAATATAATATAATGCTTAACTCTGGTAAGCCTAAAACAGTGGTTCCCTAACTTTTTAAAGTCTCGTACCCCTTCAAACATTCAACTTCCAGCTGCGTACCCCCTCTAGCACCAGGGTCAGCGCATTCACAAATGTTGTTTTTTGCCATCATTGTAAGCCCGCAAAGGCAAACACACAATACAATACATTTATTATACATAAGAATTTGTTTTTGTCACAACCCGTCTCGTGGGAAGTGACAAAGAGCTCTTATAGGACCAGGGCACAAATAATAATAATCAACCATTATGCTCTTTATTTAGCCATCTTACATATTAAACCTTATTTGTTAATCAAAAACGTGAATAATTCAGCACAGGTTAATGAGAAGGGTGTGCTTGAAAGGATGCACATAACTCTGCAATGTTGGAGAGAGTCTGAGTCTTAAATCATTTTCCACACACAGTCTGTGCCTGAATTTAGTTTTCATGCTAGTGAGGGCCGAGAATCCACTCTCACATTGGTACGTGGTTGCAAAGGGCATCAGTGTCTTAACATTGCGATTTGCCAAGGCAGGATATTCTGAGCGCAGCCCTATCCAGAAATTTGCCAGTGGTTCAAAATTCAATTTTCACAGAATCCAATTTCGCTCTCTTGTTCAGATATTGTTAAGTGGACTGGAGGCAGGCCATGAAAGGAATAACTAATCCAGTTGTTTGTGTCATCCGTTTCGGGAAAGTACCTGTATAACGAGTGCGCTGAGAGTCCGGAAGCAAGTACAGGGAGTGAGTGCTTTAATAAATAAACAAAACAATGAACACAAACAACGCACCGACATGAAACAGAGTCAATAACACCTGAGGAAAGAACCAAAGGGTTGTGACAGATGTAGGGAAGATAATCAAGGAGGTGATGGAGTCCAGGTGAGTGTCATGAGGCGCTGGTGCGCTTGATGATGGTGACAGGTATGCGGGATAATCAGCAGCCTGATGACCTAGAGGCCGGAGAGGGAGTATACGTGACAGCACCCCCTCCCCGACGCGCAGCTCCAGCCGCAGGACGCCGACAAAGGGGATGAACCCAGGGATCAAAAGCGGACCGGTCACCCCTGCTGAAGCACGGGAACATGTCACGCCGGCTGAGGCGCGGGTACCTGTCGAGCTGGCTGGGGTGCGGGAACATGACAGACCGGCTGAGGCAGGGGCGCCTGGCGATCTGGCAGAGGCATGAAAGCCCGACGAGCCGGGTGAGGTAGGGGAGCTGGTTGAGGCAGGGGAACGTGGCAATCCGGCTGTGGCAGGAGAGCCCGACGAGCTGGCTGAGGCAGGGGAGCCTGGCGATCTTGTGGAGGCATGAAAGCCCGAAGAGCCGGCTGAGGCAAGGGAGCTTGACGAGCCGGCTGAGGCAGGGGAGCCTGGCAATCTGGCTGGGGCATGAAAGCCTGACGAGCCGGCTGAGGCAGGGGAGCCTGGCAATCTGGCGGAGGCATAAAAGCCAGACGAGCTGGCTGAGGCAGGGTATCCTGGCGATCTGACGGAGGCATGAGAGCCTGTATCAGCTCCCGGACCCGACGTCATTAACACTGACAAAAAAAACACTTCCTGACGCTTCCCTTAGGTGAGGTGTTATTCTGTAACGAGTGCGCTGAGAGTCCGGAAGCCAGCACAGGGAGTGAGTGTTTTAATAAATAAACTAAACAGTAAACACAAACAACGCACCGACATGAAACAGAGTCTATAACACCTGAGGAAAGAACCAAAGGGAGTGACAGATATAGGGAAGGTAATCAAGGAGTTCAGGTGAGTGTCATGAGGCACTGGTGCGCTTGATGATGGTGACAGGTGTGTGGGATAATTAGCAGCCTGATGACCTAGAGGCCGGAGAGGGAGTATACGTGACAACCTGCGTAATTGCGCATTCAGCTCACTCAGGTGCTTCGCTATATCACATTTGACATCGTCCGTAAGCTTGAGTTCATTTGCACACAAAAAAATCATACAATGATGGGAAGACCTGTGTTGTCCTTGTTAATGCAAACAGAGAAGAGCTCCAACTTCTTAATCATAGCCTCAATTTTGTCTCGTACATTGAATATACTTGCAGAGAGTTCCTGTAATCCTAGATTCAGATCATTCAAGCGAGAAAAAACATCACCCATATAGGCCAGTCGTGTGAGAAACTTGTCATCATGCAAGCAGTCAGACAAGTGAAAATTATGGTCAGTAAAGAAAACTTTAAGCTCATCTCTCAATTAAAAAAAACATGTCAATACTTTTCTCCTTGATAACCCATATCACTGCATAATGCAGAAAATACACGAGTTTAGGGGCCTTGCTTTAACTTTAGGGTAGGGGGCAGCATTTGGAATTTTGGATAAAAAGCGTGCCCAAATTAAACTGCCTTCTACTCAGGCCCAAAAGATAGGATATGCATATAATTGGTAGATTTGGATAGAAAACACTCAAGTTTCAAAAAACGGCTAAAATAGTGTCTGTGAGTATAACAGAACTGATTTGGCAGGCAAAAACCTGAGAATAATCCATTCGGGAAGCAGGATTTTTTCTTCTCTTTTTTTTGTTTTTATTCAATGCCATTACAGCAGTTCCTATACCTTCCACTAGATGTCAACAGTCTTTAGAAATTGTTTCATGCTTGTATTCTGAAAAATGAGGGAGTAAGAGCAGTTTGAATGAGTGGACCCTGCTGTGTCACAGAGCTTTTTCATGCGCAGTCGAGAGAGTGCCTTTCTTGTTAACCTTTTATATTGACGACGTTATTGTCCGGTTGAAATA
This sequence comes from Oncorhynchus mykiss, assembly GCF_057628025.1. Lineage (NCBI taxonomy): Eukaryota > Metazoa > Chordata > Actinopteri > Salmoniformes > Salmonidae > Oncorhynchus > Oncorhynchus mykiss. Next base: position 49,335,652 of record NC_143026.1, read on the forward strand.
TTATCGATTATTTAGGCTGAAAACAACCGGAGGATTGATTATGAACATTGTTTGAAATGTTTCTACAAACTTTACGGATACTATTTGGATTTTTTGTCTGCCTGTTGTGACTGCGTTTGAGCCTGTGGATTACTGAAGAAAACGCGAGAACAAAACGGAGGTTTTTGGATATAAAGAGACTTTATCGAACAAAAGGAACATTTATGGAATAAATTAATTTCTTCTGAGTGCAACCATATGAAGATCATCAAAGGTACGTGATTAATTTTAGCTCTATTTCTGACTTGTGTAACTCTTCTACTTGGCTGGTTACTGTTTGTAATGTTTTGAATTTTAATTTGGCACTCTGCAATCTCACTGGATGTTGACAAGGTGTGACGCTAGCATCCCACATACCCTAGAGGTTAACAAAGTTCCCCATTTTCACTGTAGTGTTCAAAACATCTTTCAAGCTGTCAGGCATTCCCTTGGCAGTAAGAGCTTCTCGGTTGATGCTGCAGTGTACCCAAGTGGAGTTGGGAGCAACTGCTTGTACGCGCGTTACCACTCCACTATGTCTCCCTGTCATGGCTTTTGCGCCATCAATACAGATACCAACACATCTTGACCAAGTCCATTTGATGTCACAAAGCTGTCCAGTACTTTAAAAATATCCTTTCCTGTCATCCTGGTTTCCAGAAGAGGATGTCTTCCTTAATTGACCACATATAAACGTAACGGACATACAGTGACTTGTGTAAGTATTCACCCCCCCCTTCGCATTTTCCCTATTTTGTTGCTTTACAACCTATGGGGGTTGTAATCATTTGATTTACACAATATGCCTACCACTTTGAAGATGCAAATATTTGGAGATCTCATTAGTCTTCATGGTGCCGCTTGCTTGGTGGTGCCCCTTACTGAGTGTTGTTGCAGACTCTTGAGGACTTTCAGATAAGGTGTGTATATATATATATACTGAGATTATGTAACAGATCATGTGACACAGATTTCACACAAGTGGACTGTATTTAACTAATTATGTGACTTCTGAAGATAATTGGTTGCACCAGATCTTATTTATTTATTTTTGCTTCATAGCAAAAGGAGTGAATACACATGCACGCACCACTTATCAATTTTTTTGAATTGTTTGAAGCAAGTCATTTTTAACATTTCACTTCACTAATTTGAACTATTTTGTTTTTGTCCTTACATGAAATCCAAATAAAATGTGCATGTTTCGTTTCTAAATGTCTGCGCAAAAGTGAAGGTTTCAGCTGTGAGATAGTACTTCGGCACATTTAAGAGGCTCCTCTGTCCTCCACTCATTACCTGTATTAATGGCACCTGTTTGAACTTGTTATCAGTATAAAAGACACCTGTCCACAACCTCAAACAGTCACACTCCAAACTCCACTATGGCCAAGACCAAAGAGCTGTCAAAGGACACCAGAAACAAAATTGTAGACCTGCACCAGGCTGGGAAGCCTGAATCTGCAATAGGTAAGCAGCTTGGTTTGAAGAAATCAACTGTGGGAGCAATTATTAGGAAATGGAAGACATACAAGACCACTGATAATCTCCCTCGATCTGGATTTTTTTTCTCATTTTGTCTGTCATAGTTGAAGTGTACCTATGATGAAAATTACAGGCCTCTCTAATCTTTTTAAGTGGGAGAACATGCACAATTGGTGGCTGACTAAATACTTTTTTGCCCCACTGTATTCCATTAAAAATCTGCCGTTACCAGCTACAATAGTCATTTACAACATTAATGTCTACACTGTATTTCTGATCAATTTGATGTTATTTTAAATGGACAAAAAAATAGCTTTTCTTTCAAAAAGAAGGACATTTCTAAGTGATTCCAAACTAGTGTATATATTTTTTTATGTAACCTTTATTTAACTAGGCAAGTCAGTTAAGAACAAATTGTTATTTATAATGATGGCCTACCCCGGCCTATGGGACTCCCAATCACAGCCGGATGTGATACTGCCTGGATTCGAACCAGGTACCATATTGAAGCCTCTTGCACTGAGATGCTGCGCTACTCGGGAGCCCAAAAAGGAGAGAGTGCAGCAGCATGCCCCCGCGAAACAGGTACTTTGGCATGTAGACACTTTCATTACAGAAATCATGAGGATATAGTACTTTACTGTTTGACCAAATCATGGTTTTAGCCTCCTAAAAAAATAGGACGTTTTTAGTGAGGTGAATGATTCTGAATCTGCAGCCCGCACCGATATAACCAATACATTTTTGAACTCGCACAGCCAAGTCAAAGGGTCGCAGTCTAAAGCCCTGCCTTTTAGGCTTTTCACTATATTTTACTTCAATGAAAAAGGCCTCCAACTTCGCCATCAACAGCAGCCTAGGCCGAGGCTCCTCTCTTGTTTTCTCTCTCTCCTCAGTAGCATGTCAGCTCTGGACAATTTGGCCGGTTACAATTTTATTTATCAACTTTTCATTTATTTTTAAATCGGCCAAAAGCCAGCAATTACCGGCTAACAGAAACCCTGACACACACAAGCACGCCTGCACACACACAGGTACGCGCACACACACACACGTGAGCAAAGGCTTATTCCAATCCTAGCAGAAAACTAAGATAACACACAGACAGAAACAGACTGACAGAAAAGTGAGTTTCAAGTAGTACCTGTTACAGATATCTGGGCTTTGGGACGTTGTTATGATGTCAGGAGAGCCAGGTGTGGCCAGGAAGCTGCGTTTGGTAGCATTGGAGATGGAGACATGGGGGCGGGAATCCTTGGGCTGCAGCAGTGACCTCACTATGAGATTGATGGCAAAGAGTGTCAACCAAAACACTGAGGAACCTTATAGATTCGTGTTCTTATGAGTAGCTCAAAGACAAATTCAAAAAACCTGATGAAAACATTGGCTCTGTATGAATGAAAGGCAGTAGCACATATTATACAACAGTGTAAAATAATATATTATAAGAAGAAGAATACAACGTTTGTACCGTCTTTGACTTCTTGCAAGTCCCGGGGCTGGACAAAGTCGGGCTTGAGGATCTCAAACCACCAGAATAGCTCTGCGATGAACACCATGACATTGTGCTTTGGAAAGATGTCAGAAACAACAGAGTCAACACCACAACATTGGAGAGTGTTTAAATAACTGGTAACTGCCAAAATAATGGAAACACTTAAGCAAATGAGGGATACATAGTGTATTGAGACAGAGTTTTCCACGACCCAAAACAAAAAATTATGGAATTTCTTGTGGAAGAACGGAACTCTATTGGAGGGATGCGACACCAAACAATTATAGAATCTATGTCAATGTGCATTTAAGCTGTTCTGGCTTGTTGTGGCCCAAATCCCTATTAAGACCCTTTATGTTGGTCTTTCCTTTATTCTGGCATTTACCTGTATGTCTGCTAGTAGTGAGTGCATTGAGGTCCTGTTTAAATGCTTTCAAGATGCATCCTACTTCCCTCTTTATAGAACTGGCCAATGTTCTGATAGGATTGGATAGGTTAAAGCCATGTAATGGAACCCCTTATTTAGTTTGAATCACAGAAGGGAGGGAGCAGAGATATACATTAAAAGTATTCAAACAGGGTCTCTTTGTATTTCCTAAATTCCTCCTGAAACACAATGGAAGAGGTCTGACCTCCTACAATGCACTATGAGAAGCAATGAGTGAGGCTAATCAAGAAAGAATGATAGCCTCTGTTTCTCCACTGAGGTAAAGTAGTAGAATGGGGGCTCACCTTCAGCACTGGGGGAGCATACAGCACATCTTCTGGACGCAGGTGGAAGCTTCGGTTCAGGTACTCATTACAAAACTCCCTCAAGAGCTGGATGTTGTACAGGCTGTCTGCTATGGAGGACACCACTTTCAGGCAAATATCTGGAAGACACATAGAAAGGGCTTTAAAAATAAATATGATTGATTTTTACTTCACTGTTAGAATGAGGCTATATTAGCTAACCTTGTCATACATATTGTAATCTCTCGAGGACAGACACAATATAACTAGTACAGAAACACGACCAGTGTTGGGGGATGACTTTAAAGTACTCAATACTTTGTGGTAACTAATAACCTAACGCGTTAGTTTTTATGTAATCCGTTACCTAGTTACTTTTACAACATTATTGACCTTTTCTTTGTTGGCAAAATAAAAATTCTTCCTCTTAGGATATGTTCGTCGCGATATTTCTATTCCAGCACAAAAGTTGTGGCGCGTAGCTGGGCAGGGTAACTTGTAGCTAGCGAGATGGCAGAGACAATAGCCTTAATCGTGGACGTATTCACATTATTTTGAATGGGTAGAAGAAAAGGACAGATCTTGACGCTACTTACACGCGCACACACAGGATCATCGGGTTCAGGTGAGTGCTCCATTTACTGTATGGTAATAAAGCAGACAACGTAGCTAGGTGATCAATTTAGGCTCAGTTGATAAGAATTTAAATCTAAAGCTCCGTCGTCGCCATAAACATAAAGGAAAGGGCACTACAGAATCTGTCTGCCCAGATGGAGGACAGCTTCTTCAACATAATAACATGGTCTACAGTACACTATGGAGGACAGCTTTTTCAACAGAATAACATGATCTACAGTACCCTATGGAGGACAGCTCCTTCAATATAATAACATGGTCTACAGTACCCTATGGAGGACAGCATCTTCAACAGAATAACATGGTCTACAGTACCCTATGGAGGACAGCTTCTTCAACAGAATACCATGGTCTACAGTACCTTATAGAGGAATGCTTCTTCAATAGAATACCATGGTCTACAGTACTCTATGGAGGACAGCTTCTTCAACAGAATAATATGGTCTACAGTACCCTATGGAGGACAGCTTCTTCAACAGAATAACATGGTCTACAGTACCCTATGGAGAACAGCATCTTCAACAGAATAACATGGTCTACAGTACCCTATGGAGGACAGCTTCTTCAACAGAATAACATGGTCTACAGTACCCTATGGAGGACAGCTTATTCAACAGAATACCATGGTCTACAGTACCCTATGGAGGACAGCTTATTCAACAGAATAACATGGTCTACAGTACCCTATGGAGGACAGCTTATTCAATGTAATATGGTCTACAGTACCCTATGGAGGACAGATTCTTCAATATAATAACATGGTCTACAGTACCCTATGGAGGACAGCTTCTTCAACAGAATAACATGGTCTACAGTACCCTATGGAGGACAGATTCTTCAACAGAATAACATGGCCTACAGTATCCTATGGAGGACAGCTTCTTCAATATAATAACATGGTCTACAGTAGCCTATGGAGGACAGCTTCTTCAACAGAATAACATGGTCTACAGTACCCTATGGAGGACAGCTTCTTCAATATAATATGGTCTACAGTACCCTATGGAGGACAGCTTCTTCAACAGAATAACATGGTCTACAGTACCCTTAGGACAGCTTCTTCAATATAATAACATGGTCTACAGTACCCTATGGAGGACAGCTTCTTCAACAGAATAACATGGTCTACAGTATCCTATGAAGGACAGCTTCTTCAACAGAATAACATGGTCTACAGTACACTATGGAGGACAGCTTCTTCAATATAATAACATGGTCTGCAGCACACTATGGAGGACAGCTTCTTCAAAAGAATAACATGGTCTACAGTACCCTATGGAGGACAGCAATTCCAGATACAATAGTAATTTACAACGTTAACAATGTCTACACTGTATTTTTTTATCAATTTGATGTTATTTTATAGACAAAAATGTGCTTTTCTTTCAAAAACAAGGACATTTCTAAGTGACCCCAAACTTTTGAACGGTAGTGTATATATTTCCGAAACGTTCTTATACATTATCTGCTAGATACAGGACAAACACTTCAAAACCTTGTTTCTTCTGATTTATTTTTTGACTGTCTTTTTTGCCATTTAATTAATGTGTTTCTCTGGGCTATAGTAGTGAAGGCCAAATCCAATATTTTTTTTTAAATATTCTTTTTTTTACCCAAAGGAACCTAAAATTCAAAATCAAATAGCTAAATGATCCATAGTATGACCATCTTAAAACAAGTATATTTTGTCAGCTTCAAATCTTTTGTGAAGATTTAAACCAAGTGTTTTTCTTTTTTCTTTTTTTTTCGGCCAAATTAAGTTCCAACGGTAATGTTGTTTGCCGCAGTATAATATCTTGCAGATACAATAGTCATTTACAACGTTAACAATGTCTACACTCTATTTTTTTAAATAAATGTGATGTTATTTTAATGGACAAAAAATGTGCTTTTCTTTCAAAAACAAGGACATTTCTAAGTGACCCCAAACTTTTGAACGGTAGTCTACGTATGTCCACATTACCAGTCAAACATAATAAAAACCTATTTGTTTCACTTACTTGCTGTGCTTTTTCATTGTTCATTTGTTCAGTCATTTCATTCTCAACCAAGATCTATATGGAACGCCATTTGGGTCAAATAAGCTTGTTGAATAATCAGGACATGAATATGACTGCACGTCACATAATAATTGAACGTGTTCCTAATTTTTTTACGTAGTTATTACACATTGATTACACTATCACTCGTATTTCATATGTCACAACGATTCATCAATACATATTCTATGATGCTGGTAATGTTGTCTCGCGCACCTACAGTGCTAGTCATAAAAAAAAGCTAGCTAGCTCAAGGTTGCAAACAATGTTCTTCCCCAAAAACATAGCAAAATGACAATCTGTTTCAGTAGCTATAGTTAGCTAGCTGGGCGTCTGGATTGATAAAGGTCTAACGTAAAAAAAATAATTGTGATGTGATAGTTAAAAAGCTAAGATTTAAAACAGGCTTATTTTTTAGGAATAGATCTGGCCTCTCCATGAATAAAAGGACGCAGATTGTGCAGTTAACTTTCCTGACAATTCTTGACTCTGGTGACATCATTTACCAGAATTCAGCAGCCACTACTCTTAAAACTTTGGATGCCGTGTCATCATCTAAAATAACTCTAATTTCTAAGACAGTTCTAATTTGATTAATGGTGGTCGGACTCATCCATGTGAAGCTAGCCACAATAAGAATTAGTCACAATAGTGGACTTTGCGATTAACTTTCAAAATAAAAGTATGGCATAACTCTACTATCTCTATTCATTTGCATCACTGTCAATGACATACTTTTATTTTGAAGGCAAACCACAAATTCCACTATTGTGCCTAATCCTTATTGTGGCCAGCTTCACAACACATAACCCAGTCCGGTCGAGCCTCACTAGTCAGATGAAGCTAGCTGGCTGCTTATAACATTAGCTCTGGGCAACAGGGTTAAGTAGCTGGCTAGCTATTTATTTTCATGAACTGAAGTTCAATTTCAATAGGCGAACAACAAGTGGCAAACTAGCTAATAAGTACTCACAAGGATTCCTAAATCCTTGCTAAGAATAATGAAAATGACTGCAGTTTCTACTGGTCATTGTTTTCAGGCTGGTTGTATTGGTGCTAGCTAGGTACCAAGCTAAAGCTAGCTACCCCAGAAGTTGCTTTATTACCATGGCGGTATTGTAAACACATCGTTCTTGGCCAGTGTTTGCTTGTTTGCAGATGTTTTTTGAACAGCTTTGACAGTGCTACTGTATTTTTTTGACATGCAAAGACCCAAATGGCATTCCATAGTATGCATGTCGTGAAGCTAATAGCAGTGACGCTATTACTGTGCAACTCATGTAGGGCAACATCTGAAAAATAGCTAACTTGGTAGTGTGAACCAGTGCTCGACCAGTCCCACGACAGAGAACGCTTGATTGTCAAGGGCAATGAATTCCATTATCTTGGCTTTAATGGATTTCGCTTTTGAGTTGTCTCGCTGAAATTTTCTTACCCTTTCAAATGACTGCTCGATCCACACAGCAGACATTGTGTGGACTAGGTTAGGAATGCTGTGTTGCACGTGTAAAGCAAAATTTTACTTGGCTTCATTACGTCATGTCAATCTGCTTCCTTCCCTCCTACGTTATATAGGTATGCACGGTAGCTTTGACATCGGTTTTTAACATCGGCGTTAAACTAGACATCGGGCTGATACCGATGTTGGCATTTTTAGCTAATATCGTCCGATTCCAATATGTTCACTGATATATTGCACATCCCTAACAATTACATTACATCAGGTTATTACATAACTTATAATAATAATAAATTGAAACAATTGCACATGTCAGTAAACTCATGTAATAAGAGTGTTTTAAACTACCCTATCAGCACCCAGGAATTCAGGTGCAATTTGTTTTGTAAGGTATTCCATAACTGCAGTGCGTTAAATCTAAAGGTGAATTTACCAAACTTTGTGGAGACAAGCGGAACCTCAAGAGTTAACCAATGTGTTTGGTATCTCATATTTATTTTAGTAAATAGGGAAGTGAAGTATGTTGGAAGCTTGTGGAGCAGAGCTTTGTAAACAAGAAGAAAGTAATGAAGTGATCTACGGAACTTTAGTGAGGTCCAGGCGACCTTCTGATACAGGATGCAGTGGTGAGTATTAAACCTGTCACCTGTGATAAAACGAAGGGCGCTACGGTAGACGGCATACAAAGGTTTAAGAGTAGTGGCTGCTGAATTCTGGTAAATGGTGTCAACAGAGTCAAGAACTGTCAGGAAAGTTGACTGCACAATCTGCTTCCTTCTGTTCATGGAGAGGCAAGATCTATTACTAAAAAATAAGCACATTTTAAATTAGCTTTTTAACTATCACATCACAATTTGTTTGTTTTTTAAACATTAGACCTTTATCAATTCAGATGCCCAGATATTTATAGGCGGGAACCAGCTCGATGAGAGAGCCATTCGATTATTTAATATGTAGCCCATCAGAGATTTGTCTGTGAATTAGAGAACATTTATTTTGTTTTTCCCGCATTAAGTACAAGTTTTAAATCAACAAGGGATTTCTGTAATGCAACAAATTCCGATTGCAGCTCTAACATAGCTTGGTCAACAGTCGGTGCGATGGCTTACATAACCATATCATCTGCGTACAGATGAATATTATGTCAAATGCATTGGAAAGGTCTATAAATAGGGCAGGACAATGTTTTTTATGATCTAGGCAATTTACCACATCACATTAAACAAGCATAGTGGCTGAAACAGTGCTATGTCCAGATCTAAAACCAGAATGGTGCATATTTAGAATAGAGTGAGAAGTTTAAAAAGTTAATCACTGAGACACTGTTTTGCAATGAAGGTCTACAGTAGCCTCAACAGTACTCTTTGAGGTAGCACCATGGTGTAGCCGGAGGACACCCATATTCCGTCCTCCTTTGGGTGCCCTCTAGCCCAGGGGCGTGTAACACATTTTTCACCGTGGGACGCATTCGGTCTTCACCGAGGTCCAGAGGGCCGCACTGAAAATAGGCAATACTTCCTTGCTGTCAAAATTTGCATAAAATTGTCCTCTAACCATCCTTTTTTAAATGTTCAATGCTTGGCGCTTTGATGATTCAAGTGAAGAGACTTTATACAGGTCTATTATCATCTCTACACAGTTTCTATTAGGTTGTAGTAATTTAAATGTAGATTGAGTTATCATTTTTTTTACTCAAACCACCAGCATTGAATCGGCTCGCAGGCCGGATCCGGTATGCTTGATACCTCTGAACTCATAAGTTCAAGGCAGTTAGAAGACAACCTACCCTCTAGCCTCATACATTCGGGGCAGTAGAAGTGCACCACTGACAGCAGAGCGGCGCCATCACACATGTCCTTCATGAGGTCATCCAGCATGGGGAAGTGCTGGAGCTGCCGGCCAGAGAGGTTGTCTCTACGATATCGCACCTACACACACAGAAATGGGTCAGAGGTCAGACAGGGGAAAGGACTGGGTCAGCCTGTTTGGGATGAACAGTCCTTCTCACACACAATGCACACACACAGCCTGTGTGGGATGAACAGTCCTTCTCACTCACTCACACTCACACACACACACAATCAATCCACTGTAGTGGGTGTCTTCTTGGCAGCCTGCTCCTGCCAGTGACACAGTAGATTTAAATAGCTCTGTTCAGCTCTCTGAGTTTATCCTGGGCCAGAGACAGTTGAGATCACGATCCTCCTCTCTGCATGGACTTAGAAGGTAATTTGAGGAGCTCTGCTTTGTTTGTTTGTTAAGTCATCAGCAGAAGTTGCATGCCAAGAAGAGCACAGCAAGAACAACAAAACTACCACCACACCAACAGCCAGGAATCAGTGACAGAGTAAGTAGCTATCACATTCATTATGTAAGCTACACAGATAACACTGACCCTTACAATAAGCTCTTCTACAAGAGTAGAGATATGCGACCAGTATGGAATAAAAAGATTTCTAGATTTTTTTTCAACATTTATGGTCAAATCACAATATACAGTTGAAGTAGGAAGTTCAAACACTTAGATTGGAGTCATTAAAACTCGTTGTTCCTCCACTCCACAAATTTCTTGTTAACAAACTATAGTTTTGGCAAGTCGGTTAGGACATCTGTGTGCTTGACACAAGTCATTTTTCCAAAAATTCTTTCCAGATAGATTATTTCACTTATAATTCACTGTATCACAATCCCAGTGGGTCAGAAGTTACCATTCACAAAGTTGACTGTGCCTTTAACAGCTTGGAAAATTCCAGAATATGATGTCATTGCTTTAGAAGCTTCTGATAGGCTAATTGACATCATTTGAGTCAATTGAATGTTTGAAGGCCTACCTTCAAACTCAGTGCCTCTTTGCTTGACATCATGGGAAAATCAAAAGAAATCAGCCAAGACCTCAGAAAAAAAACATTGTAGACCTCCACAAGTCTGGTTCATCCTTGGGAGCAATTTCCAAATGCCTGAAGGTACCACGTTCATCTGTACAAAAAATAGTACGCAAGTATAAACACCATGGGACCACGCAGTCGTCATACCGCTCAGGAAGGAGACGCGTTCTGTCTCCTATAGATGAACGTACTTTGCTGTGAAAAGTGCAAATCAATTCCAGAACAACAGCAATGGACCTTGTGAAGATGCTGGAGGAAACAGGTACAAAAGTATCTATATCCACAGTAAAAAGAGTTCTATATCGACATAACATGAAAGGCCGCTCAGCAAGGAAGAAGCCACTGCTCCAAAACCGCCATAAAAAAAGCCAGACTACGTTTTGCAACTGCACATGGGGACAAAGATCGTACTTTTTGGAAAAATGTCCTATGTTCTGATGAAACAAAAATAGAACTGTTTGGCCATAATGCCCATCGTTAAGTTTGGAGGAAAAATGGGGAGGCCTGAAAGCCGAAGAATACCATCCCAACCATGAAGCACGGGGGTGGCAGCATCATGTTGTGGGGGTGCTTTGCTGCAGGAGGGGCTGGTGTACTTCACAAAGTAGATAGCATCATGAGGCAAGAAAATTATGTGGATATATTGAAGCAACATCTCAAGACATCAGTCGGGAAGTTAAAGCTTGGTCGCAAATGGAAGCATACTTCCAAAGTTGTGTCAAAATGGCTTAAGGACAACAAAGTCAAGGTATTGGAGTGGCCATCACAAAGCCCTGACCTTAATCCCATAGAAAATTTGTGGGCAGAACTGAAAAAGCGTGTGCGAGCAAGGAGGCCTACAAACCTGACTCAGTTACACCAGCTCTGTCAGGAGGATTGGGCCAACATTCACCCAACTTATTGTGGGAAGCTTGTGGAAGGCTACCCGAAATGTTTGACCCAAGTTAAACAATTTAAAGGCATGGTTACCAAATACTAATTGAGTTTATGTAAACTTCTGACCCACTGGTAATGTGATGAAAGAAATAAAAGCTGAAATAAATAATTCTCTCTACTATTCTGACATTTCACATTCTTAAAATAAAGTGGTGATCCTAACTGACCTAAAACAGGGATTTTTTACTCAGATTAAATGTCAGGAATTGTGAAAAACTGAGTTTAAATGTATTTGGTTAAGGTGTATGTAAACTTCCGACTTCAACTGTATATCTCAATTATTTTGTTTTGTTTTCTCTACATGAGCTTTGTTGCTAAATTAAAAGGTCAATACACTGCATTTCAAACAGTCAGGAATAATCTAATAAATTCAGGGCTTGTAAAATGACTCCTAAACTAAAAAAGTTGAAAAAACTGAAAAGCTTTTAGGTGTAGCGCTTGCCACCCTCTCGGCTTTCCATCGGCCTGTACTGGAAACTACATCTGCTCCAAGGTGCTTCTCTCCTGGCTATCATACTGGTAACACAGCCTCCATCGCGTTGCTGTTTTGATCGGCCTCAGCATTTAATCGCACTGAGTAAGTCACCACTCTCTCTTTGCTGTTGTTATGTTGGCCAGTTTGGCGCATTGGTTGTGTTTATTGTGGGTCCTAGTGCTGTCTGGTTTCTAGTGTTAGGTTCTGAACAAACAGAGTAAAAACTAGAAAAAGCTCAAACCAAGTTCATTCACCCACTGGGAGCAAAGACAAAGAGATGTTTACACAAGCACATATATTTATACCCTCCTACTAGGCGGAGTCAACTCTTTGCACATCTCGACAGCCAATACCTCTGTTGCTAGTCATGAACTTAATTGGTTCCTCTCACTGGAGTCATGGCCCTGCCTCATGCTAGAACCTTCATGGGCATGGAAGTATGTGTGTGGGATAGGACTGTTCCTTCTCACTACATCTGACCTGACCTGACCTCGGGCCGAATTTCTCGCTCTTCCCTTATCCACGAACCACCTTATCAGTGACTGAAACCAGACTGTAGACCTTTGCCTCCCTCTTTAGGAGCCACGAGATTTAACAATACCATGTTTTGATCAAATGTAAACTTTCTGCACTCCCCCTTCCTCACTCAGTATCTTTCCATACACCTAGTTCTTATCCACTTTCCATTGACCCCAACATAGACATTCATTAGATATGTAAAGTAATCAATAAGTTCTCGTACAGTAACATGAATAAGTATATTTCAAGCTAGAACCCAACACTAGTTTGTGATTGGGTTTTGGCTTGCTGCCTATAACAGTGGTGATCCTACAAACTGTGTGATTCAGTCTAACTAACTATCTCAATGTGTGGATTGGTTGACTTTTAGCTGATTCCTCAACAACCTATTTTATTTGCATGGATTTTAACAGAATTGTTCCAAAATGGGTCTACCACTTTCTGCCACATGGGGAAACTGACTTTTTACAGATTGGCAGCAACCACGTTCAGAGACTATGGTGAGACATCCAATCCCATGTAGGAGCTGCACTATTGGCCAGCCAAATTACTAATGTGGAAACTGTCAGCTTATTGAGGAATATATGTCTGAGCTGGACGTCCAGGAGCAAATTAAGACATTGCAGAGTATCCTGGATAGGTCCCCCTCTGAGACCTTTTCCTCTTCTACTCCTCAGCCTGGTCATTGTGCCACTGCCTCACTACAATATTGCCACTCTCTGACTGGCCAAGGGCTGATCTCCCTAGTGAAGTCACCTCTCCCCTCACACCTGCCCTTCCCATCCTACCCCGACCTCCCATCCCAGGAGCCTGGACCCTCTCTTCATATTTCAAGACTGCATTAAGACATTGACTCGGAGACAGACCAAGCCCCGCTCAGATAGAAAGGATGGGAGGTAGTAAGCATTATCATCGTACTGTTGTCAGTTGTAATCTTTAACCCATTCATATGAACTCCACTCTTAGATCTGCTATTGTTAGCGCAAAAGATGAGTTCACTGTGGTCTGCTCACCCAGTGCTTTAAGTTCAAATGTGAATTCCATAAACTTGAACACCCCCAAATCACGTAGAGGGCTTGGACTGTTGCATGATAGCAATCAAAGCTCATGTATGTCCGTTTCTAACATTCCATCATTGGTTACTCTGAGAGTTCCTCGTATTGACATTGGCTGCAGCCTCAGGCCCTATGGTGTTAACCTTGGAAAAGCATTTCCAATATTTTTCCTTCCTCTATTACTATTAGGGATAGACCAAATGGTGCAGTTCTATGCAATCTTATAGTCATTACAACTATATCAATATCAACCATCAGACAGGGCCTGCAACCGCCTATTGAACCTAGCTTGTTTGAGTTGGATTTTAAAATTGTGACTTTAAAATTTGTAAAGGACTTGGGTTGATGCATCTGAACATTAGGAGCTTACTTCCTAAACTGGATTACACCAAGATCTGGGTTATGCAGACAAATCCGGATATTCTGGTATTGACTGAATTTTGGATCTCTCGGGACATTCTGGGCTCTGATATTAATATTGAGGTTTATCATCTGTTCAGTCCACTTGAAGTTTGCTAAAAGACAACTAAAGGACTCTCAGACTGAGAAACAAGATTCTCTGGTCTGATGAAACCAAGATTGAAGGCTTTGGCCTGAATGCCTAGTGTCTTGTCTTTAGGAAACTAGGCACCACTCATCACCTGGCCAATACCATCCCTACAGAGAAGCATGGTGGTGGCAACATGTTGTGGGGATGTTTTTCAGCGGCAGGGACTGGGAGACTAGTCAGGATCGAGGGAAAGATTAACAGTACAAAGTACAGAGAGATCCAGAGAACTCAGGACTTCAGACTGGGGTTAAGGTTCACCTTCCAAAAAGACAACGACCCTAAGCACACAGCCAAGACAATGCAGGAGTGGCTTCGGAACAAGTCCCTGAATGTCCTTGAGTTGCCCAGCCAGAGCCCGTACTTGAACCCGATCGAACATCTCTGGAGAGACCTGAAAAAAGCTGTGCAGTGACGCTCACCATCCAACCGGAGAGCTTAAAAGGATCTGCAGAGGTGTATGGGATAAACTCCCCATGTACAGTAGTGCCAAGCTTGTAGCTTGATACCCAAGAGGACTCGAGGCTGTAATCGCTGCGAAAGGTGCTTCAACAAAGTACTGTGTTTCTCCCATAATACTTTTTTTCCATACATTTGCAAAAATGTCTAAAAACCTGTTTTTGGTTTGTCATTATGGGGTATTGTGTTTAGATTGATGAGGGGGAAAAAGTATTTAATGCCTTTTAGAATAGAGCTGTAACAACATTTTGAAAAAGTGAAGGGTCTGATATATAGACAGTATCTATTGTGTTTAATGTGTATGATATATTGTATTCTACAGGGCACATTTGGAAAAGTGAAGGGTCTGATATATAAACAGTATCTATTGTGTTTAATGTGTATGTTATATTGTATTATAAAGGGCACATGTGTTTAATGTGTATGTTATATTCTATTATAAAGGGCACATTTGGAAAAGTGAAGGGTCTGATATATAAACAGTATATAATGTGTATGTTATATTATACATTTCATCTTTGTAGTTGTAAGTGGTAGGGGCTTGGTGCCTGTGAGCGAGTGGGAGTTGCACACAGAACAGAAGGAGCGAATGAGACGAGTCCATAAAGACAAACGCTCATATAAATGACAAAATATAAAAACATTGATACTTGCATTAACAGCATTTGGAACATCGCACTGAAACATACTATTAAATTAATTTGATATATTGCCCAGCCCGAGAGTCAAGAGACAGTGGTGAATTTTAAATTTTTTTTTTAGGCAAGTCAGTTAAGAACAAATTCTTATTTTCAATGACGGCCTAGGAACAGTGGGTTAACTGCCTGTTCAGGGGCAGAACGTCAGATTTGTACCTTGTCAGCTCGGGGGTTTGAACTTGCAAACTTCCGGTTACTAATCCAAAGCTCTAACCACTAGGCTACCCTGCCGAATGGAGGTTGTATACAGGGGATAGCAGTGTAGCAGGTTAGAGGCGGTGAAAGGGCCGGGTTAATGGGGTGTACGTTACCACGCGAGACAACGCCACTGGTTCCAATAAGCCAGTGCATGCATGAGATCAGGCTGGACAGAGACACAGAGAGATGATTATGGACGCATGCGGTCCCCAGTCGCACACAAGTACGTATTAAATACACACATTTAACCCCTTATTTTTATGACAAATATTCCTCATTTAAGTGATAACGCCAGAGAAGCCGGTGTTTGGAAGATATATTAGCACGGGTGTTGTTAGGCCCGAGATAAAGTCAAGTTGGCAAAAGGTAGTATTTTTAGGGCTGGCTCTTTCACCAAAGGCTATAGCCTACATGGCTCATATATTATATTTACAAAAGTGTGTACACCCCTTTCAGTGAAGGGAAATATTAATGCTACAGCATACAGTGACATTCTAGATGATTCTGTGCTTCCAACTTTGTGGCAAAGTTTGGGGAAGGCCCTTTCCTGTTTCAGCATGACAATGCCCCCGTGCACAAAGCGAAGTCAATACAGAAATGGTTTGTTGAGATTGGTGTGGAAGAACTTGACTGGCCTGCACAGAGCCCTGACCTCATCCCTATCTAACACATTTGGGATGAATTGGAACGCCGACTACGAGACAGGCCTAATTTCCCAACATCAGTGCCCGACCTCACTAATGCTCTTGCTGCCGAATGGAAGGAAGTCCCCGCCACAATGTTCCAAAATCTAGTGGAAAGCCTTCCCAGAAGGGTAGAGGCTGTTATAGCAGCAAAGGGGGGACCAACTCCATATTAATGCCTCCGATTTTGGAATTAGATGATCGATGAGCAGGTGGACATATACAGTGGGGATAACAAGTATTTGATACACTGCCGATTTTGCAGGTTTTCCTACTTACAAAGCATGTAGAGGTCTGTAATTTTTATCATAGGTACACTTCAACTGTGAAAGGCGGAATCTACAACAAAAATCCCGAAATTTTGCATTTTATTGCATGACATAAGCATTTGATCACCTACCAACCAGTAAGAATTCCGGCTCTCACAGACATGTTAGTTTTTCTTTAAGAAGCCCTCCTGTTCTCCACTCATTACCTGTATTAACTGCACCCGTTTGAACTCGTTACCTGTATAAAAGACACCTGTCCACACACTCAATCAAACAGACTCCAACCTCTCCACAATGGCCAAGACCAGGGAGCTGTGTAAGGACATCAGAAATAAAAGTGTAGACCTGCACAAGGCTGGGATGGGCTACAGGACAACAGGCAAGCAGCTTGGTGAGAAGGCAACAACTGTTGGCGCAATTATTCAAAAATGGAAGAAGTTCAAGATGACAGTCAATCACCCTAGGTCTGGGGCTCCATGCAAGATCTCACCTCGTGGGGCATCAATGATCATGAGGAAGGTGAGGGATCAGCCCAGAACTACCTGGTCAATGACTTGAAGAGAGCTGGGACCACAGTCTCAAAGAAAACCATTAGTAACACACTACGCCGTCATGGATTAAAATCCTGCAGCGCACGCAAGGTCCCCCTGCTCAAGCCAGCGCATGTCCAGGCCCGTCTGAAGTTTGCCAATGACCCTCTGGATGATCCAGAGGAGGAATGGGAGAAGGTCATGTGGTCTGATAAGACAAAAATAGAGCTTTTTGCTCTAAACTCCACTCGCCGTGTTTGGAGGAAGAAGGATGAGTACAACCCCAAGAACACCATCCCAACCGTGAAGCATGGAGGTGGAAACATCATTCTTTGGGGATGCTTTTCTGCAAAGGGCACAGGACGACTGCACCGTATTGAGGGGAGGATGGATGGGGCCATGTATTGCGAGATCTTGGCCAACAACCTCCTTCCCTCAGTAAGAGCATTGAAGATGGGTCGTGGCTGGGTCTTCCAGCATGACAACGACCCAAAACACACAGCCAGGGCAACTAAGGAGTGGCTCCGTAAGAAGCATCTCAAGGTCCTGGAGTGGCCTAGCCAGTCTCCAGACCTGAACCCAATAGAAAATCTTTGGATGGAGCTGAAAGTCCTTATTGCCCAACGACAGCCACGAAACCTGAAGGATCTGGAGAAGGTCTGTATGGAGGAGTGGGCCAAAATCCCTGCTGCAGTGTGTGCAAACCTGGTCAAGAACTAAAGGAAACGTATGATCTCTGTATCAAATATTAAGTTCTGCTTTTCTGATGTATCAAATACTTATGTCATGCAATAAAATGCAAATTAATTACTTAAAAATCATACAATGTGATTTTCTGGATTTTTGTTTCTCACTTGATTTCTTTGTCTCTCACAGTTGAAGTGTACCTATGATAAAAAATTACAGACCTCTACATGCTTTGTAAGTAGGAAAACCTGCAAAATCGGCAGTGTATCAAATACTTGTTCTCCCCACTGTACATTCGGTCATGTAGTGTATTATAAGACAGGTGTGCCATTTTAGCAATGAGCATGCTCCTGTAGCTTAAAAGAAGTAGTAGCATTGTGGCAAAGTTAAAGATGGCTGAAGGATGGGGTTGCCTTTCTGCATTTGTTTAGGCTACCCCAATGGGTTAATCATTAGCTAGTATAATGATACTCAATACCATAACAATACCACTGGGAAAAAACACCTTAAAGTCAAATATACAGCACGGTTACTGTATAAAACATGTGTTCAACTCTCCATGCAGGGAGCTAGGCCACTGGCTGTGCAGGCTTTTGATCCAGCCCTGCTCAAACACACCTGAGTCAGCTTAACAATGTCCTGTTGAGCCGTTGATTTGTAGAATCTGGTGTGTTAGAGTAGGGCTGGAACAAAAGCCTCCACACCCAGTAGCTCACCTGGTGCTATGCTATAACATTAGAACATTATTAGACAAAAAGTCTAATAAAATCAGGTATCAAATGGCAAAGCTTTGAAGCAAGATAGCTAAGTGGAAGGGCTCTAGACTGACTTTTTCCAGTGCCAGGTAAGACATGTTTGAAGTTAGGTATTTCATCTAATACCTTCATTTTTATTGAACCTTTAACTAGGCAGGCAAGTCAGTTAAGAACAAATTCTTATTTACAATGACGTCCTTCTCCAGCCAAACCCAGACGGGCCAATTGTGCACCGCCCTATGGGACTCACTGCCGGATGTGATAGCCTGGATTCGAACCAGGTACTATAGTGACGCCTCTTGCACTGAGATGCAGTGTCTTAGAATGCTGCGCCACTCGGGTTCACTTTGATGCATAACTCGTCAAAATAGGATCCAGAAAAATCTGATATATTTTTTGGCTGTATCGAAATGAATTTGCCTGCATGTTTTTTGTGCATATTGGCCTAGGCTATACTTATATGCTACATAATTTGCCAACTGAGGAAGTGGAACTCAAAACACATTAACTAGATAGCTAACTCTAAATAAGACATTGTTGCTAGAGAGCCATGCAATTGATCCAACAGTAAATGTAATATCCTACAAAAACATTCCATTTGTAGGCCATATTTAGGCCACTATGTATTTACCGCAAATGGGGAGGTCCGCTTCATTACGCTGGCATAGAGTGGGCAGCCGCTAGTGGGCCCTATGGATCATTTGTGCTTGATGTGTACAGCCAGTAATACACTTGTGCATAAAACACATTCTCCATTCAGGCTGTAAAGGCTTTCCTACTCAACCAGATTGAATGGCAAGAAGGTAGAGAAAACAGGGAAAATAGGCATACAGAAGTGTATTACAGGCTGTGCACATCAAGCCCATACGATAGTGGAGATCCATAGCGCCCACTAGCGACTGCCCAGGCTACCGCTGGGGCATCGTCTCAATTACAGTTGAAGACGGAAGTTCACATACACCTTAGCCAAATACATTTAAAAACTCAGTTTTTCACAATTCCTGACATTTAATCCAAGTAAAAAGTCCCTGTTTTCAGTCAGTTTGTATCACCACTTTACTTTAAGAATGTGAAATGTCAGAATAATAGTAGAGAGAATGATTTCTAACAGCTTTTATTTCTTTCATCACATTCCCAGTGGGTC
This sequence comes from Oncorhynchus mykiss, assembly GCF_057628025.1. Taxonomy (NCBI): domain Eukaryota; kingdom Metazoa; phylum Chordata; class Actinopteri; order Salmoniformes; family Salmonidae; genus Oncorhynchus; species Oncorhynchus mykiss. The sequence continues at coordinate 49,355,353 of NC_143026.1, forward strand.
AGAAGTTTACATACACTCACTTACTATTTGGTAGCATTGCCTTTAAATTGTTTAACTTGGGTCAAACATTTCAGGTAGAATCCACAAGCTTCCCACAATAAATTGGATTAATTTTGTCAGAGCTGATGTAACTGAGTCAGGTTTGTAGGCCTCCTTGCTCGCACACGCCTTTTCAGTTCTGCCCACACATTTTCTATAGGATTGAGGTCAGGGCTTTGTGATGGCCACTCCAATACCTTGACTTTGTTGTCCTTAAGCCATTTTCCACAACTTTGGAAGTATGCTTGGGGTCATTGTCCATTTGGAAGACCCATTTGCGACCAAGCTTTTACTGATGTCTTGAGATGTTGCTTCAATATATCCACATAATTTTCTTGCCTCATGATGCCATCTATTTTGTGAAGTGCACCAGTCCCTCCTGCAGCAAAGCACCCCCACAACATGATGCTGCCACTCCCGTGCTTCACGGTTGAGATGGTGTTCTTCGGCTTGCAAGCCTCCCCCTTTTTCCTCCAAACATAAGGATGGTCATTATGTTAAAACAGTACTATTTTTGTTTCATCAGACCAGAGGACATTTCTCCAAAAAGTATGAAGTTTGTCCCCATGTGCAGTTGCAAACAGTGGCCTGGCTTTTTTATGGCGATTTTGGAGCACTAGCTTCTTCCTTGCTGAGCGGCCTTTCAGGTTATGTTGATATAGGACTCGTTTTACTGTGGCTATAGATACTTTTGTACCCGTTTCCTCCAGCATCTTCACAAGGTCCATTGCTGTTGTTCTGGGATTGATTTGCACTTTTCGCACCAAAGTACGTTCATCTCTAGGAGACAGAACGGGTCTCCTTCCTGAGCGGTATGACGGCTGTGTGGTCCCATGTTGTTTATACTTGCGTGCTATTGTTTGTACAGATGAACGTGGTACCTTCAGGCGTTTGTAAATAGCTCCCAAGGATGAACCAGACTTGTGCAGGTCAACCATTTTTTTTCTCAGGTCTTGGCTGATTTCATTTGATTTTTCCATGATGTCAAGCAAAGAGGCACTGAGTTTGAAGGTAGGCCTTGAAATACATCCACAGGTACACCTCCAATTGACTCAAATTATGTCAACTAGCCTATCAGAAGCTTCTAAAGCCCAGACACCAAATAATGGTTTAAGCAGGAACGTTGTGTAGCCTAACTGCCAACATTACCAATGTAAGCAAAATTGCTTCGGTAAGAGGTCAATGTAGGTGTTGGTAATTTTTGGTTTATCGTTCCACCTCTAGTTAGTGTTGTCTATCAAATTTTATACAACTGGTGGGTCTAATCCTGAATGATGATTGGCTAAAAGCACATTCCAGAAGGTGTCTAATTCCACAAGTTACCACCAGCTAAATATATGATGTTAAAATGCCTATTTACTCTGTTCTATCTGACTGCGGCAATACACTGTCTCATCAGCCCAGGCAGGGAATGTATAAACTTGATATCCACTATAAAAAGCATCTCGACATCTCACATTTCTTTTAGACTAATATTTAGTTTTCAACAGCGATTTGTATAAACCTTGATTATTGAGTTTTAGCTGTCAGAGAAAAGCATCTAAAACAAAAATATTAACACAAAATGTAAAATGTTTGGACCCATATTTCATGAGCTGAAATAAAAGATCACAGAAATGTTCCTTATGCACAAAAAGCTTATTTATTTACAATTTTGTGCACAAATGCGTTTTACATCCCTGTGAGTGAGCATTTCTCCTTTGCCAAGATAATCCATCCACCTGACAGGTGTGGCATATCAATAAGTTTATTAAACAGCACGATCATTATATACATTACACATTACCTTGTGTTGGGGACAATAAAAGGCCACTAAAATGTGCAGTTTTGTCACACGACACAATGCCACAGATGTCTCAATTATTGATGGAGCGTGCAAATTGGCATCCTGTTTGCAGGAATGTCCACCACAGCTGTTGCCAGAGAATTTAATGTTAATTTCTCTACCATAATCCTCCAATGTCGTTTTAGAGAATTTTCTAGTACATCCATCCGGCCTCACAATTGCAGACCTCGTGTAATTCCGCCAGCCCAGGACCTCCACGTCTGGCGTCTTCACCTGTGGGATCGTCTAAGACCAGCCACCCAGACAGCTGATGAAACTGTGGGTTTGCACAAGAAAATAATTTCTGCACAAACTGTCAGAAACCGTCTCAGGGAAGCTCATCTGCGTGCTCTTCGTCCTTACCAGGGTCTCAACCTGACTGTAGTTCGACGTTGTAACCGACTACAGTGTGCAAATGATAACCTTCGATGGCCACTGGCACGCTGGAGAAGTGTGCTCTTCACGGATGAATCCCAGTTTCAACTGAACTGGGCAGATTAACGGTTTGCTGATGTCAACGTTGTGAACAGAGTGCACCCCATGGTGGCAGTGGGGTTATGGTATGGACAGGCATATGATATGGACAATGAACACAATTGCATTTTATCGATGGCAATTTCAATGCACAGAGATATCATGATGAGATCCTGAAGCCTGTTGTGGTGCCATTCATCCGCCACCATCACCTCATGTTTCAGTATGAAACCCATGTCGCAAGGATCTGTACACAATTCCTGGAAGCTGAAAATGTCCCAGTTCTTCCATAGCCTGCATACTCACCAGACATGTCACCCATTGAGCATGTTTGGGAATGTTCTGGATCGACGTGCGTGTACGACTGCATCGATCCATTGATTTCCTTATATGAACTGTAACTCTTGGAGATGTTGCGTTTATATTTGTGTAATTTCAAATATTGAGACAAGAAGAAGGGGAGGGCTGCATGTCAAAGATATAGGCAAGTCCCTCTCCAGAATGGCTCAGCTGTCTCCTGTCAATTCTTGCACATTCATTGTTTCATTATGTGAATTGTTCGCGTTCGATAAAACTGTTTAATCAATTCTCAATTACATAGGTCACCAGTAGTATATGTACCGTTAATCCATGTTACTTGGTTACATTTATTTCTGTTAATGCATGTATTAATTAGTCATTTACCATTCTCAATGGAAACACTGTTTACAGAGTTCACAACCTGCTACACTAGTGAGAAATAACCATATTTTACATGTCAATTTTTTAATTGTCTTTTGTTTGGAATGCTCCATGTGAGCAATGGGCATGTGTCTGGCTTCTCTGTCCTGATAATGTTGACGGAGCGCGCGTGCCTGGGCATGCATAGAAGTACCTGGCCTGCTGCACGGAAATGTAGGAAAGTGTTTTTTTTTTAACATCCATTGCGAATGATTTATTAAAACTATAGTTCCTCACAGTATGCCCCCCAAAGCCAATTCCTCCTTCGGCCGCCTTTCCTTCCAGTTCTCTGCTGCCAATGACTGGAACAAACTACAAAAATCCCTGAAGCTGGAGACTCATATCTCCCTTACTAGCTTTAACTACCAGCTGTCAGAGCAGCTCACAGATCACTGCACCTGTACATAGCCCACTTGTAAATAGCCCATCCAACTACCTCATCACCATATTGTTATTCATTTTATTTATTTTTCTCCTTTGCACCCCAGTACCACTACTTGCACACTCATCTTCTGCACATCTATCACCCCAGTGTTTAATTTGCCATACTGTAATAATTTCGCCACTATGGCCTATTTATTGCCTCACCCCCCTTATCCTACCTCATTTGCACACACTGTATATAGACTTTCTCTATTGTATTATTGACTGTATGTTTGTTTATTCCATGTGTAACTCTGTGTTGTTGTTTGTGTCACAATTCTTTATCTTGGCCAGGTCGCAGTTATAAATGAGAACTTGTTCTAGCCTACCTGGTTAAATAAAGGTGAAATAAAATGTAAAAAAATAAAAACCTATTTTAAAAATCTTTCCAACAATCTCCCTTCAATAATCACTCATCTTGAAAGAGCAACTATAGGCCTACTGCTGCATTGGCCTATAGGCTATGAGTTCCATGCACTAATTTCTTTAGCCGGCAATTGATCACGGTGTATCAATGTGTCCATATGGCTGAGGCTGGTGCTCTCACATTAGTTTAAATTTTAACTTTTAGATTTGTATAATTTTAATTCCCATTTTTATGATTAACCATGTAACAATGATTTTGAGAAATTAAAACGTTATGATTTAAATGAAACTGTTCCACGAAAATGCGCATTTGAAAATCATAACTGGCATGTAGAAATGGTAGGATAAATTGTAAGCTTCTCCAAATTTGAAACTCACGCGCCGCGCCGCCTATGAAGTGTTATTTTAATTGCCTCCGCGTTTCCATGGTCGGATTTTGCCTATAGGCTACTTTGAAGCAAGGTAAGACCTAACTTATAATATGAAATAATACATTCAGATTTTAAACAATTAAGTATGTTTTCAAAATGCATACTGCCTCCAGCTCACATTGTAAAGTAGTGTGTGAAGCGCTGACACTTGAATGGTGAATGGGAGTCGCACTTAAATGACTAGTTGAGAAATAAAAATAGTAGCTATTTTTAGTCGTGCACCGAAAAAAATTTAAACACAGGATTGTATTAAGAATTGTTGCGCAATGAATGGTCTTGCAAAAGCACATGTTTTACTCCAGCAACAAACCAGTAGAGGAATAGGCTCTGTATGCTGTGTGTGATAGTTGTGTTGGTAAATAAGATACATGTTCACTAACAAAAATACACACAGGCTAATTTCATTCCACTCAATTATGCAAATTAAACTATAGTCCAATAAACATGATGGTCAAAGGCATTTACATTGACTGGTATTTCCATCAATGAAGAAAAAGCAATATTTAGCATTTGCATTGGGATTTTATTTATCCTGGTCATTTTGGCCAACAAAAGTTTTATTTATCGGCTTCTTATATAATTTTTGGGGCCAAAAGCAATTGGCAGCTAATGAAAACCTGAGACACACACACTAGCAGAAGCTGTAGTCATTTCCACTTACAGGTACAAGCTTCCAGTAACATTTGGAGGGAGACTAAGTATTCAAGAGACAGGGGGTGAGGAGTTTAGGGAGACAAACAGCAAGAGCAGCAGACAGTTCAAAGGTCAGATGCAGTGACAGGAAGAGATCAGGTCCACACTTCATGGTTAGACTATGGGTCGCATCTCAAAATAACACTATTAGCCTGTATAGTGAACTACTTTTATTGGCTAAGGTCTAAAGTAGTGCACTATATTGGGAGAATAGGGTCTCTAAGAAGGTTCAAATCAAACATTTAGAGTTGATCGTAACAGGCCAATACAGGGACCAGAAAAATACAGGCTGACATGGAAATGCTCATGTTAATTATAACATCAACCTAAAATGTAGTGTTTCACCCAGGTTTTTTTATTTGGCGGGGTGCTGTAACTAGAGGCCCCAGAAACAGTATCCAGGGCTGCTAACACCAACATTTCCTGTTACAAACAATTAAAGGCACACATTGTTTTAGGGAGAGGGTAGAGGTAGGTAGGGAGCCCGTCCGCGCCTTAGCAATGGTATGTGAACACTGAGGGATGGTAATAAGACATTGAAGAGAGAGAAAGTGTATTATAAGACAGGTGTGCCATTTTAGCAATGAGCATGCTCCTGTAGCTTAAAAGAAGTAGTAGCATTGTGGCAAAGTTAAAGATGGCTGAAGGATGGGGTTGCCTTTCTGCATTTGTTTAGGCTACCCCAATGGGTTAATCATTAGCTAGTATAATGATACTCAATACCATAACAATACCACTGGGAAAAAACACCTTAAAGTCAAATATACAGCACGGTTACTGTATAAAACATGTGTTCAACTCTCCATGCAGGGAGCTAGGCCACTGGCTGTGCAGGCTTTTGATCCAGCCCTGCTCAAACACACCTGAGTCAGCTTAACAATGTCCTGTTGAGCCGTTGATTTGTAGAATCTGGTGTGTTAGAGTAGGGCTGGAACAAAAGCCTCCACACCCAGTAGCTCACCTGGTGCTATGCTATAACATTAGAACATTATTAGACAAAAAGTCTAATAAAATCAGGTATCAAATGGCAAAGCTTTGAAGCAAGATAGCTAAGTGGAAGGGCTCTAGACTGACTTTTTCCAGTGCCAGGTAAGACATGTTTGAAGTTAGGTATTTCATCTAATACCTTCATTTTTATTGAACCTTTAACTAGGCAGGCAAGTCAGTTAAGAACAAATTCTTATTTACAATGACGTCCTTCTCCAGCCAAACCCAGACGGGCCAATTGTGCACCGCCCTATGGGACTCACTGCCGGATGTGATAGCCTGGATTCGAACCAGGTACTATAGTGACGCCTCTTGCACTGAGATGCAGTGTCTTAGAATGCTGCGCCACTCGGGTTCACTTTGATGCATAACTCGTCAAAATAGGATCCAGAAAAATCTGATATATTTTTTGGCTGTATCGAAATGAATTTGCCTGCATGTTTTTTGTGCATATTGGCCTAGGCTATACTTATATGCTACATAATTTGCCAACTGAGGAAGTGGAACTCAAAACACATTAACTAGATAGCTAACTCTAAATAAGACATTGTTGCTAGAGAGCCATGCAATTGATCCAACAGTAAATGTAATATCCTACAAAAACATTCCATTTGTAGGCCATATTTAGGCCACTATGTATTTACCGCAAATGGGGAGGTCCGCTTCATTACGCTGGCATAGAGTGGGCAGCCGCTAGTGGGCCCTATGGATCATTTGTGCTTGATGTGTACAGCCAGTAATACACTTGTGCATAAAACACATTCTCCATTCAGGCTGTAAAGGCTTTCCTACTCAACCAGATTGAATGGCAAGAAGGTAGAGAAAACAGGGAAAATAGGCATACAGAAGTGTATTACAGGCTGTGCACATCAAGCCCATACGATAGTGGAGATCCATAGCGCCCACTAGCGACTGCCCAGGCTACCGCTGGGGCATCGTCTCAATTACAGTTGAAGACGGAAGTTCACATACACCTTAGCCAAATACATTTAAAAACTCAGTTTTTCACAATTCCTGACATTTAATCCAAGTAAAAAGTCCCTGTTTTCAGTCAGTTTGTATCACCACTTTACTTTAAGAATGTGAAATGTCAGAATAATAGTAGAGAGAATGATTTCTAACAGCTTTTATTTCTTTCATCACATTCCCAGTGGGTCAGAAGTTTACATACACTCACTTACTATTTGGTAGCATTGCCTTTAAATTGTTTAACTTGGGTCAAACATTTCAGGTAGAATCCACAAGCTTCCCACAATAAATTGGATTAATTTTGTCAGAGCTGATGTAACTGAGTCAGGTTTGTAGGCCTCCTTGCTCGCACACGCCTTTTCAGTTCTGCCCACACATTTTCTATAGGATTGAGGTCAGGGCTTTGTGATGGCCACTCCAATACCTTGACTTTGTTGTCCTTAAGCCATTTTCCACAACTTTGGAAGTATGCTTGGGGTCATTGTCCATTTGGAAGACCCATTTGCGACCAAGCTTTTACTGATGTCTTGAGATGTTGCTTCAATATATCCACATAATTTTCTTGCCTCATGATGCCATCTATTTTGTGAAGTGCACCAGTCCCTCCTGCAGCAAAGCACCCCCACAACATGATGCTGCCACTCCCGTGCTTCACGGTTGAGATGGTGTTCTTCGGCTTGCAAGCCTCCCCCTTTTTCCTCCAAACATAAGGATGGTCATTATGTTAAAACAGTACTATTTTTGTTTCATCAGACCAGAGGACATTTCTCCAAAAAGTATGAAGTTTGTCCCCATGTGCAGTTGCAAACAGTGGCCTGGCTTTTTTATGGCGATTTTGGAGCACTAGCTTCTTCCTTGCTGAGCGGCCTTTCAGGTTATGTTGATATAGGACTCGTTTTACTGTGGCTATAGATACTTTTGTACCCGTTTCCTCCAGCATCTTCACAAGGTCCATTGCTGTTGTTCTGGGATTGATTTGCACTTTTCGCACCAAAGTACGTTCATCTCTAGGAGACAGAACGGGTCTCCTTCCTGAGCGGTATGACGGCTGTGTGGTCCCATGTTGTTTATACTTGCGTGCTATTGTTTGTACAGATGAACGTGGTACCTTCAGGCGTTTGTAAATAGCTCCCAAGGATGAACCAGACTTGTGCAGGTCAACCATTTTTTTTCTCAGGTCTTGGCTGATTTCATTTGATTTTTCCATGATGTCAAGCAAAGAGGCACTGAGTTTGAAGGTAGGCCTTGAAATACATCCACAGGTACACCTCCAATTGACTCAAATTATGTCAACTAGCCTATCAGAAGCTTCTAAAGCCCAGACACCAAATAATGGTTTAAGCAGGAACGTTGTGTAGCCTAACTGCCAACATTACCAATGTAAGCAAAATTGCTTCGGTAAGAGGTCAATGTAGGTGTTGGTAATTTTTGGTTTATCGTTCCACCTCTAGTTAGTGTTGTCTATCAAATTTTATACAACTGGTGGGTCTAATCCTGAATGATGATTGGCTAAAAGCACATTCCAGAAGGTGTCTAATTCCACAAGTTACCACCAGCTAAATATATGATGTTAAAATGCCTATTTACTCTGTTCTATCTGACTGCGGCAATACACTGTCTCATCAGCCCAGGCAGGGAATGTATAAACTTGATATCCACTATAAAAAGCATCTCGACATCTCACATTTCTTTTAGACTAATATTTAGTTTTCAACAGCGATTTGTATAAACCTTGATTATTGAGTTTTAGCTGTCAGAGAAAAGCATCTAAAACAAAAATATTAACACAAAATGTAAAATGTTTGGACCCATATTTCATGAGCTGAAATAAAAGATCACAGAAATGTTCCTTATGCACAAAAAGCTTATTTATTTACAATTTTGTGCACAAATGCGTTTTACATCCCTGTGAGTGAGCATTTCTCCTTTGCCAAGATAATCCATCCACCTGACAGGTGTGGCATATCAATAAGTTTATTAAACAGCACGATCATTATATACATTACACATTACCTTGTGTTGGGGACAATAAAAGGCCACTAAAATGTGCAGTTTTGTCACACGACACAATGCCACAGATGTCTCAATTATTGATGGAGCGTGCAAATTGGCATCCTGTTTGCAGGAATGTCCACCACAGCTGTTGCCAGAGAATTTAATGTTAATTTCTCTACCATAATCCTCCAATGTCGTTTTAGAGAATTTTCTAGTACATCCATCCGGCCTCACAATTGCAGACCTCGTGTAATTCCGCCAGCCCAGGACCTCCACGTCTGGCGTCTTCACCTGTGGGATCGTCTAAGACCAGCCACCCAGACAGCTGATGAAACTGTGGGTTTGCACAAGAAAATAATTTCTGCACAAACTGTCAGAAACCGTCTCAGGGAAGCTCATCTGCGTGCTCTTCGTCCTTACCAGGGTCTCAACCTGACTGTAGTTCGACGTTGTAACCGACTACAGTGTGCAAATGATAACCTTCGATGGCCACTGGCACGCTGGAGAAGTGTGCTCTTCACGGATGAATCCCAGTTTCAACTGAACTGGGCAGATTAACGGTTTGCTGATGTCAACGTTGTGAACAGAGTGCACCCCATGGTGGCAGTGGGGTTATGGTATGGACAGGCATATGATATGGACAATGAACACAATTGCATTTTATCGATGGCAATTTCAATGCACAGAGATATCATGATGAGATCCTGAAGCCCGTTGTGGTGCCATTCATCCGCCACCATCACCTCATGTTTCAGTATGAAACCCATGTCGCAAGGATCTGTACACAATTCCTGGAAGCTGAAAATGTCCCAGTTCTTCCATAGCCTGCATACTCACCAGACATGTCACCCATTGAGCATGTTTGGGAATGTTCTGGATCGACGTGCGTGTACGACTGCATCGATCCATTGATTTCCTTATATGAACTGTAACTCTTGGAGATGTTGCGTTTATATTTGTGTAATTTCAAATATTGAGACAAGAAGAAGGGGAGGGCTGCATGTCAAAGATATAGGCAAGTCCCTCTCCAGAATGGCTCAGCTGTCTCCTGTCAATTCTTGCACATTCATTGTTTCATTATGTGAATTGTTCGCGTTCGATAAAACTGTTTAATCAATTCTCAATTACATAGGTCACCAGTAGTATATGTACCGTTAATCCATGTTACTTGGTTACATTTATTTCTGTTAATGCATGTATTAATTAGTCATTTACCATTCTCAATGGAAACACTGTTTACAGAGTTCACAACCTGCTACACTAGTGAGAAATAACCATATTTTACATGTCAATTTTTTAATTGTCTTTTGTTTGGAATGCTCCATGTGAGCAATGGGCATGTGTCTGGCTTCTCTGTCCTGATAATGTTGACGGAGCGCGCGTGCCTGGGCATGCATAGAAGTACCTGGCCTGCTGCACGGAAATGTAGGAAAGTGTTTTTTTTTTAACATCCATTGCGAATGATTTATTAAAACTATAGTTCCTCACAGTATGCCCCCCAAAGCCAATTCCTCCTTCGGCCGCCTTTCCTTCCAGTTCTCTGCTGCCAATGACTGGAACAAACTACAAAAATCCCTGAAGCTGGAGACTCATATCTCCCTTACTAGCTTTAACTACCAGCTGTCAGAGCAGCTCACAGATCACTGCACCTGTACATAGCCCACTTGTAAATAGCCCATCCAACTACCTCATCACCATATTGTTATTCATTTTATTTATTTTTCTCCTTTGCACCCCAGTACCACTACTTGCACACTCATCTTCTGCACATCTATCACCCCAGTGTTTAATTTGCCATACTGTAATAATTTCGCCACTATGGCCTATTTATTGCCTCACCCCCCTTATCCTACCTCATTTGCACACACTGTATATAGACTTTCTCTATTGTATTATTGACTGTATGTTTGTTTATTCCATGTGTAACTCTGTGTTGTTGTTTGTGTCACAATTCTTTATCTTGGCCAGGTCGCAGTTATAAATGAGAACTTGTTCTAGCCTACCTGGTTAAATAAAGGTGAAATAAAATGTAAAAAAATAAAAACCTATTTTAAAAATCTTTCCAACAATCTCCCTTCAATAATCACTCATCTTGAAAGAGCAACTATAGGCCTACTGCTGCATTGGCCTATAGGCTATGAGTTCCATGCACTAATTTCTTTAGCCGGCAATTGATCACGGTGTATCAATGTGTCCATATGGCTGAGGCTGGTGCTCTCACATTAGTTTAAATTTTAACTTTTAGATTTGTATAATTTTAATTCCCATTTTTATGATTAACCATGTAACAATGATTTTGAGAAATTAAAACGTTATGATTTAAATGAAACTGTTCCACGAAAATGCGCATTTGAAAATCATAACTGGCATGTAGAAATGGTAGGATAAATTGTAAGCTTCTCCAAATTTGAAACTCACGCGCCGCGCCGCCTATGAAGTGTTATTTTAATTGCCTCCGCGTTTCCATGGTCGGATTTTGCCTATAGGCTACTTTGAAGCAAGGTAAGACCTAACTTATAATATGAAATAATACATTCAGATTTTAAACAATTAAGTATGTTTTCAAAATGCATACTGCCTCCAGCTCACATTGTAAAGTAGTGTGTGAAGCGCTGACACTTGAATGGTGAATGGGAGTCGCACTTAAATGACTAGTTGAGAAATAAAAATAGTAGCTATTTTTAGTCGTGCACCGAAAAAAATTTAAACACAGGATTGTATTAAGAATTGTTGCGCAATGAATGGTCTTGCAAAAGCACATGTTTTACTCCAGCAACAAACCAGTAGAGGAATAGGCTCTGTATGCTGTGTGTGATAGTTGTGTTGGTAAATAAGATACATGTTCACTAACAAAAATACACACAGGCTAATTTCATTCCACTCAATTATGCAAATTAAACTATAGTCCAATAAACATGATGGTCAAAGGCATTTACATTGACTGGTATTTCCATCAATGAAGAAAAAGCAATATTTAGCATTTGCATTGGGATTTTATTTATCCTGGTCATTTTGGCCAACAAAAGTTTTATTTATCGGCTTCTTATATAATTTTTGGGGCCAAAAGCAATTGGCAGCTAATGAAAACCTGAGACACACACACTAGCAGAAGCTGTAGTCATTTCCACTTACAGGTACAAGCTTCCAGTAACATTTGGAGGGAGACTAAGTATTCAAGAGACAGGGGGTGAGGAGTTTAGGGAGACAAACAGCAAGAGCAGCAGACAGTTCAAAGGTCAGATGCAGTGACAGGAAGAGATCAGGTCCACACTTCATGGTTAGACTATGGGTCGCATCTCAAAATAACACTATTAGCCTGTATAGTGAACTACTTTTATTGGCTAAGGTCTAAAGTAGTGCACTATATTGGGAGAATAGGGTCTCTAAGAAGGTTCAAATCAAACATTTAGAGTTGATCGTAACAGGCCAATACAGGGACCAGAAAAATACAGGCTGACATGGAAATGCTCATGTTAATTATAACATCAACCTAAAATGTAGTGTTTCACCCAGGTTTTTTTATTTGGCGGGGTGCTGTAACTAGAGGCCCCAGAAACAGTATCCAGGGCTGCTAACACCAACATTTCCTGTTACAAACAATTAAAGGCACACATTGTTTTAGGGAGAGGGTAGAGGTAGGTAGGGAGCCCGTCCGCGCCTTAGCAATGGTATGTGAACACTGAGGGATGGTAATAAGACATTGAAGAGAGAGAAAGTGAGGGTGAGTGAAAATGAAAGAAATCGTGAGAAAAAAATGAAAGAAATGCAGATAGTGCCAAAATAGCCCTTTAAATTGAATTGAAAGAACACGAGATGGCTCGCGCGAGAGTGAAAAAGACAGCGAGAGTGAGTGTGCGAGACAGCGAGGGGAAAACGCAAGAATACCTTTTGGTGGCTGGGAGACTCTAGCAGATGCTGCTTGATTTTGCTCTCTTTCTCTGCGATCTCCTTCATCTTCATATTCACCTGGGAGACAGAAAAGGGTCAGTAAACTACACACATAGTCCCGCTTTCTCACACTCACACAATAGCAGGCTTTTGTCCGATAAAATAATAGAAAACCTGAAAAATAAAATTGCCGCCAGCCAACAGTCTGGGAGAAGAAATTCCTGTAGCATAATAATGCTTTTTAGCCTATTCATTTTTGGAAATGTAAATACATTTGACTGGTCATGCTTAGCGGTTAATTTTCTTAATTTAGTGGAATTAAATTGGCGCGTGTACAGTATCTTCGTCATGATCTTATTTATCACACGCCTACTGACGCAGCCTACTGACTTTAGCATATTAATGCGCTTACAATGTGAAGAAATACGTTTATAAATATGTTAAGCTAAACATTCTGATCTTTTGCATCAGACTCATTGTTTTTCAAAGTAAAATTTTAAAAAAGAACATGTAAACTATTGTAGGCCTATTGGTTATATGAATTTGGGATCTATCGTCCCACAACTGTCCCCGAGTCTGTTTGGAATAGGCTATTTATTGCTCGACAAGCTGACCAATAGAACAGGTAGCCTAAACTTTTCTACTATAGTAGAATGACATAGGATAGTGATTTTGCCGTTGGTTACTTGTCGTGTTGGCTGAGGAAAAGTAAAAAAGTAGTTATCAGAATTCAGTAAGAAGGACCGCACATTGTTGCATCCTCGACTTGCATGTTCGGTTAATATGAATGACCATATTCTAAATGTAATTTCTGTCATTCTGAGCACCGTGGGTGGACGCCGTGATCAGGTTACGCACCCAATGCATATGGATTCGGTAAATTTCTTAAATGTCCGATAAATTAAAATGTTGCCGGTCAAATGTCCGGTGACACATTTTCCTAACGGAAACCCTGACGCACGCACGGCTCACCTTATTGATCCAGAAGACCATGGCGTCCTCCAGGTCAAAGGGCAGCTCCTTGGAGGCGCTGAAGGTGGAGAAGCGTTTGACGCAGCCTACCACCTGCTCTATGCTGATCATCTCCACTGTGTAGGCCATCATCAGGGAATCAATTAATGGTATGTGGGAACTCTGTACACACAGGGGAGAAACAATATATGTTTAGCATGTTTGCTCCTACCCTACTCGATTGATCGTTTAAGGCAGTGGTTCCCAAGCTTTTTATAGTCCCGTACCCTTCAAACATTCAACCTCCAGCTGCGTACCCCCTCTAGAAACAGGGTCAGCAAATGTTGTTTTTTGCCATCATTGTAAGTCTGCCACATACATTTATTAAACATAAGAATTCGTTTTTGTCACACCCCAGCTCGTGGGAAGTGACAAAGAGCTCTTACAGGACAAGGGCACAAATAATAATAATCAATAATTTTGCTCTTTATTTAACCATCTTGCATATAAAACCTTATTTGTTAATTGAAAATTGTACTGTAATTGTATATATAATATACAAAAGTACTGTACCAGTACACCTACTCCTTCCAGGTTTTTTTTAAAATTGTTACTATTTTCTACATTGTAGAAAAATTGTGAAGACATCAAAACTATGAAATAACACACATGGAATCATTTAGTAACCGAAAAAGTGTTAAACAAATCAAAATATATTTTATATTTGAGATTCTTCAAAGTAGCCACCCTTTACACACTCTCTGCATTCTCTCAACCAGCTTCATGAGGCGGTCACCTGGAATGCATTTCAATTAACAGGTGTGCCTTTTTAAAAGTGAATTTGTGTAGTTTCCCGATTACAATATACACATTTTAAACTATTCATGCATAAATACATGTGTAGGGTTGGGTACTGTACAGTGGGCTCCAAAATTACTGGCACCTCTGATGGGCAATGCACCAACAATACTATAGAAAGAAACTCAAAATACTAACATGTGAGAATTTCACAATTAATGGCAACCTTAAAGATTATAGTAAATAACATCTACCAAAATTAAACCAGGAATTAAATTCCACTTATTTAAGTTTATATAAAAGTGTTAAGGAACTATATTGAGCCATTACATCACTTCCTGTTTCACTAGGGTATAAAAACATGGTAACACGCATGCAATGTCCCTTTGTCATTCAACACCATGAAGAAAACAAAAGAACTGGCAGTTCAAAAGAGACAGATGGTCATAGACCTTCATAAATCTGGTAACGGCAAGAAGATACACAAATGATTGAATATACCACTGAGCACTGTCAGGGCAATTATTAAAAAAATCAAAAGATATGGAAGAGTTAACCTCACGGATAGAGGACGCAAATGCAAATCCCTCCAGGATAGGGAGGATGGTGAGAGAAGTAACAAAATCCCCAATAATCACTGAGAAAGAATTGCAGGCCTTGGTGGCGTCTTTTCCAACAAGACAATGACCCAAAACATACCTCAAGATCCAACAAAATCAATGTTCTGCCATGGCCATCTCAGTCGCCGGACCTTAATCCAATAGAAAACCTGTGGGCTGAGTTAAAGAGGGCAGTTGATAAGCTCAAACCCAAGAATGTGAAGGATCTTGATAGGATCTGCATAGACTCCATGCTCCTTGCCAGAGGTAGTTGCACTAAGCACTAAATGAGTGCCAATAATTATGAAACCTTGATTTGGAGGACATTGATTTTTTAAATTAAATCAATAAATCATTTTGGTGGTTCCATTGAAACATGAATAAAGTACGGTATTTCTCACATGTTGGCATTTTGAGTTTCTCTATTATTATATTGTTCATTTTTTAAAAGTATTGTTTGTGCATAGCCAGTCAGGGGTGCCAGTAATTTTGGAGCCAACTGTATATCGGGGTGTTTTGAAATATCCATGGTATGAATTGCCAAACCATCCGAACTAGAGTTTTTTTTTTAATATTATTATATTTGAACTAGGTTAATAGATAAAGATAAAGCAGTTTACCCAGCTGTGTATTTGGTTTGCTAACTTGCTATTTAAGTGGCCTCTTGTTAAGAGCAGTCAGAGAAAATCCCCTTTTGGATTAAGATCCCTGCTGTTTAGTAATATTTGTTTTGTGCGTGCAGAAAACTGAGTAGCCTTTGAGATAATTGTATAACTTTATGAACTGGGTTGTCCGTCCTTGCAATTAGTTTGTTTGCACTCGTTAGCATTTAGCCAGCACCTGCTATGGGAATTTGCTAGTACTTGTTAGCATTTGTTAATATTCTGGTAACAGGTCACATGGAACAAATCGGAAGCAAACAGGGATGGACTACCTTAACTACATTCTAGCTGTCTAGTCTGTGTTTTATAAATGTGCAATGAGTATAAATCGACACATGTATATAAGGAATTGGCAACTCGTTCTCATTCTGAGAAATAAGCATCTTCTTATCCAGTTAGGCCACTTGATTTCAACATCTAAACAAAGTGAACAGGCTATGTTGTTCAAACAGTTGGAGACATGAACGATGTATTTATAACAGTTTAACAGTTCTACCTTGTTTAGCAAGCAAATGGATCAAAGTTGGCTAGACTTGAAATATAAAGATGAGCTGGCTACTCGCTAGCATGTGGGCTTGTGCTTGAGAGATTGTTTATGATACCCGTGTTAGTTTTCTATATTGCCTGCTACCAGAAGTGTCATTATTAGTGGAAATGCATTGTGCATGTTTCTGGTTAAGTTTGTAACAAAAATAGCATTTTCATAGACTTGAAAGCCAAATCAGTGATTATTGATAAAATAATTAAATTGGTCTTATGGTTCTGGAAGGCTTATATTTATCCTAGGTATAATTTTACAAGCTTATTACAAGATTATTCTTGACGGTTTGAAATGCAGTGTATTGACCTTTAATAGTGCAACAATGCTCATTTAGAGAAAACTCGCCCATAAGTTTAAAAAAAAGGAAAAAAGCGTTTGTTAAGTGTTAATCTTGTGTTAAAATATGCTTACAATGATGTTTAAAAATTGTGATGTGTTGAATTGTGTTTGGAAAATAAAAAATAGACAGGGGTATGCATATTTTCCTTTCAAGACGATTCCATACGTACTTTATCTAGATACATGGGCTCCGATACGATACATTTTAGTTTGAAACGTTTGAGTAGAGAACGAATCAATGCAATTCGGTTCGGTTCGATGCACTAACATTTGTTGCATAAACACATTCATTCATTTCACATTAATTTCCATTCTAAATTCAAATCTGTTGCTGATGGAGTTCATGAGCTGGATCTGTCTGAGCTTGACGTGTGTGTAAATTATGCATGTATACGATGTTTGTACTGTGTGTGTGTGCGTAAATTGTCTATGTACTATGTAGGCACCTGATCTGAGTCATAAAGGACACTAGGGATCTAACACCCCACTACCACTATCAAACTAGGGAGGGCAATGTAGCCTGTCTTCTGTCCCCCACACTTTGGTTCTGAAATCACCATCACCCACTAATTAAATTGTCATTTTGCAAATTAAGTGTTTGAGCTAGTAAGGTATCAATATTTCAAATTTACAAATGAGCAATGGCATAGCCAATGAATATATAGTACAACTTTGGATTTCACCCCCATCTCAAAATCAAATGGTTTTGATCGTTTGTCATTTTTTAGTGAGCTTCTTCTCTACTCCCGTGTAGGCCATGCAGTGCACCTCGCAAATGATCAACCATACACTGTATATCAAACGATGACCAAATATACAAAGATTGTTTAAAGCAAAACTATTCTTTAAAAAATGGTTCCAGAAGGGTTCTTCGACTGTCCCCATAGGAGAAACCTTTTTGTTCCCAGGTAGAACCAACCTACCTGGAACTAAAAATTGTTCTTTAAAGGGTTCTTCTAAGAGGACAGTCAAATAACCCTTTCAAGTTCTAGACAGCACCATTTTTTCTAAGAGTTTACCAAAACTATTGCTGATGTTGAACCTGAAAAATCTGAATAAAATCTATTGTAAACTCCGTTAAGCAGGTAGCCTAAAGCTGAATGGGAGTTGCGTCTCCGGTAAACTCACTTTTATTCTGATAAAAGAGCATTTTCAACAGTGCATATATAACAATTACCTATAAAATTACATAGCTTGTCACTTAACTAATAAAGCCCAATCTAATGCAAAACATGTTGTGGGTGCCACACAGATGTGCAAGACCAGGAACAGGCCACCTACCTCGCGTTGGTCATCGTGCGAAACTGGGCACAGTGCACAGTTTGACTAGGCTACTGATATAGCCTAGGGTTGTTCGGCATGCACAATGACTTGTAGATCAATGACTGTCAACACAGTTAACGTTGCATGCTTAGGAGGACGCATTGGGTATAAAAAAAGAAAAAGAGCAAAACATTTTTGTGACTCCGCGATGCGTAACGTTTGAATCGATTTTTTGACCGATGTATGCTACATTTGGTTCGGTTTGGGGTCCGTGTACAGATGCAGTCAGTCGAATCTTAAACATTTGAATCTTAAACATTTGAATCGGGACCGATTCATATGTGAATTGTTACATACCTAATAGACATGGTTTTAAAAAGGTGGTGGTAATATTTACCTTACAGAAAACCGGTTTCTGGCAAACATTTGGACAATTTGCAACTTGTGAACTTCTGGCAAACAACTCTGGGAAACTCAGTACGAATATTAAAATTATATCAGGGTTTTGGTTACTGTGTTTTAAACATTGAAAAGTATATACATAAACAAAGTCACAACTTTAAATGAACTTACTTCACAGAGAAAAAAACGAAACATACTAAATGTAGTAAATATACTAAACAACGTGTATTCAATGTCTTAACAGATAAAATAAATCCAATACAACTTGAAATCATCAGCATGGTAATGAAGAAAATAGCAGACGGGATATTTCCCAAATAAAATGTTTCATCTTTTTATGCAGCTACAACATTTACATGAGAGAAATGTGAAGTGAACACTATGGGGACATTGACCTTAGGATGTTTAAAGGGATAACAAAATAATTATTTACATGAGCCAAGTGATAACTGAGCAATAAATTAACCAATGGAAGTTTAAAAGATAATTAGCTAATTTTTAAATAATTAAAACAACAAAAACTAAATCAAACCCAGTTCGGAACTATTGCCTTTTTGAGTGAACTTTGGAGATTGTGACCCTGTGAAAGTCCTTCTTCCAAAGCTTGTTGAATGCATGCACTATAACAAATCAGAAAACAAAAAAAAATTAGGATACTGAAAACAATGCATATTTTGGCATCTTAAAAGGTAGAAATTTAGTTATGCCTAATATGGCAATATTATTTCCCCAAAATGAACTATTGTTACTATAAAAAATGCTGGGTTTAAAATAATCCAATTTGGGTAATTTTGACAACCCAAAAATAACCCAATTTGGGTAATTTTGACAACCCAGCGCTGGGTCAATATTGGACAAAACAAAGCATTGGGTTAATTCAACCCAGTGGATTTGGGTTTTGCTTCTAACCCAGCAACTTGGGTTGAGCGCTTCACTCAACTATTGGATAAATTAGACTATATTGCTGGGTTAAAACCACCCAGCGTGTTGGGTAGTGACATAAACCCAGCACATTGGGTTTGGGGATTGACCCAGCAGCTGGGTCATTTTTTTTCTCTCAATCTAATCCTAATTTCAATTTTGCCTTCTCTATCATCCCACCACCTCTGTTTCTTACACACACCTAATCAAGATACAATGTTGAATTTCAAACAATTAATTTCTATTGCCTGCATTTTAAAACATACATCACATCAGAGAATATACAAGAATATATACTTTTTTTTTTTTTAAATAGCACATTGAAACAAAGCCCTATTGTCTAAATATGTTTACCCATGCCAGATCGAATGGACATTCACATTAACTGACAAACATCAGCTAGCTTAGGCTATCTTCAGGGGCGGCAGGGTAGCCTAGTGGTTAGAGCGTTGGACTAGGAACCCGAAGGTTGCGAGTTCAAACCCCCGAGCTGACAAGGTACAAATCTGTCGTTCTGCCCCTGAACAGGCAGTTAACCCACTGTTCCCAGGCCGTCATTGAAAATAAGAATTTGTTCTTAACTGACTTGCCTGGTTAAATAAAGGTAAAATAAAAAATAAAAATATCTTAGGTGACAGTACACACCATGCTGTTGTTTTGCCATACATAAGTCTTCATTTTGGTCGAGTTAAATCATTGTTACACAGATCAAGTGTAAAATATTACATTTGAAGTTCACTCGGAATGGCCGATTAATTAGGGCCGATTTCAAGTGTTCATAACAATCGGTAATCGGCATTTTTGGACTCCGTTCATGGCCGATTACATTGCACTCCACGATGAGACTGCATGGCAGACTGACCACCTGTTACACGAGTACAGCAAGGAGCCAAGGTAAATTGCTAGCTAGCATTAAACTTGTCTTGTAAAAAAACAATCAATCTTAACATAATCACATTGTTGATGATATTACTAGTTTATCTAGCATGTCCTGCGTTGCATACAATCAATGCGGTGCCTGGTCATTTATCATCGAATAAAGCCTACTTCGCCAAACGGGTGATGATTTAACAACCTCATTCGTGAAAAAAGCACTGACGTTGCACAGACGTTGCACCAATGTGTACATAACCATCAATGCCTTTCTTAAAATCAATACAAAAGTATATTTTTAAACCTGTATATTTAGTTAATATTGCCTGCTAACATGAATTTCTTTTAGCTAGGGAAATTGTGTCACTTCTCTTGCGTTCTGTGCAAGCAGAGTCAGGGTATATGCAGCAGTTTGGGCTACGTGGCTCGTTGCGGACTGTGTGAAGACCATTTCTTCCTAACAAAGACCGTAATTAATTTGACAGAATTGTACATAATTTTGACATAACATTGAAGGATGTGCAATGTAACAGCAATATTTAGACTTAGGGATACCACCCGTTTGATAAAATACAGAACGGTTCCGTATTTCACTGAAAGAATAAACGTTTTCAAAATGATAGTTTCCGGTTTTTACCATATTAATGACCTAAGGCTCGTATTTCTGTGTTTATTATATCCTAATTAAGTCTATGATTTGATAGAGCAGTCTGAGCGGTGGCTCTTAAGCATTCATTCAAACAGCACTTTTGTGCGTTTGCCAGCAGCTCATCGATGTGCTTCAAGCATTGCGCTGTTTATGACTTCAAGCCTATCAACTCCCGAGATTAGGCTGGCAATACTAAAGTGCATATAAGAACATCCAATAGTCAAAGGTATATGAAATACAAATGGTATAGAGAGAAATAGTCCTATAATTCCTATTACTACAACCTAAAACTTCTTAACTGGGAATATTGAAGACTCATGTTAAAAGGAACCACCAGCTTTCATATGTTCTCATGTTCTGAGCAAGAAACTTAAACGTTAGCTTTTTTACATGGCACATATTGCACTTTTACGTTCTTCTCTAACACTGTGTTTTTACATTATTTAAACCAAATTGAACATGTTTCATTATTTATTTGAGACTAAAATGCATTTATTGATGTATTATACTAAATTCTAAAAAAAGTGTAAATTCAATATTGTTGTAATTGTCTTCATTTTTTATATATATATATATATATATATATATATATATATATATATATATATATATATATATATATACAGTGCCTTGCGAAAGTATTCGGCCCCCTTGAACTTTGCGACCTTTTGCCACATTTCAGGCTTCAAACATAAAGATATAAAACTGTATTTTTTTGTGAAGAATCAACAACAAGTGGGACACAATCATGAAGTGGAACGACATTTATTGGATATTTCAAACTTTTTTAACAAATCAAAAACTGAAAAATTGGGCGTGCAAAATTATTCAGCCCCTTTACTTTCAGTGCAGCAAACTCTCTCCAGAAGTTCAGTGAGGATCTCTGAATGATCCAATGTTGACCTAAATGACTAATGATTATAAATACAATCCACCTGTGTGTAATCAAGTCTCCGTATAAATGCACCTGCACTGTGATAGTCTCAGAGGTCCGTTAAAAGCGCAGAGAGCATCATGAAGAACAAAGAACACACCAGGCAGGTCCGAGATACTGTTGTGAAGAAGTTTAAAGCCGGATTTGGATACAAAAAGATTTCCCAAGCTTTAAACATCCCAAGGAGCACTGCGCAAGCGATAATATTGAAATGGAAGGAGTATTAGACCACTGCAAATCTACCAAGACCTGGCCGTCCCTCTAAACTTTCAGCTCATACAAGGAGAAGACTGATCAGAGATGCAGCCAAGAGGCCCATGATCGCTCTGGATGAACTGCAGAGATCTACAGCTGAGGTGGGAGACTCTGTCCATAGGACAACAATCAGTCGTATATTGCACAAATCTGGCCTTTATGGAAGAGTGGCAAGAAGAAAGCCATTTCTTAAAGATATCCATAAAAAGTGTCGTTTAAAGTTTGCAACAAGCCACCTGGGAGACACACCAAACATGTGGAAGAAGGTGCTCTGGTCAGATGAAACCAAAATTGAACTTTTTGGCAACAATGCAAAACGTTATGTTTGGCGTAAAAGCAACACAGCTGAACACACCATCCCCACTGTCAAACATGGTGGTGGCAGCATCATGGTTTGGGCCTGCTTTTCTTCAGCAGGGACAGGGAAGATGGTTAAAATTGATGGGAAGATGGATGGAGCCAAATACAGGACCATTCTGGAAGAAAACCTGATGGAGTCTGCAAAAGACCTGAGACTGGGACGGAGATTTGTCTTCCAACAAGACAATGATCCAAAACATAAAGCAAAATCTACAATGGAATGGTTCAAAAATAAACATATCCAGGTGTTAGAATGGCCAAGTCAAAGTCCAGACCTGAATCCAATCGAGAATCTGTGGAAAGAACTGAAAACTGCTGTTCACAAATGCTCTCCATCCAACGTCACTGAGCTCGAGCTGGTTTGCAAGGAGGAATGGGAAAAAATGTCAGTCTCTCGATGTGCAAAACTGATAGAGACATACCCCGAGCGACTTACAGCTGTAATCGCAGCAAAAGGTGCCGCTACAAAGTATTAACTTAAGGGGGCTGAATAATTTTGCACGCCCAATTTTTCAGTTTTTGATTTGTTAAAAAAGTTTGAAATATCCAATAAATGTCGTTCCACTTCATGATTGTGTCCCACTTGTTGTTGATTCTTCACAAAAAAATACAGTTTTATATCTTTATGTTTGAAGCCTGAAATGTGGCAAAAGGTCGCAAAGTTCAAGGGGGCCGAATACTTTCGCAAGGCACTGTATATATATATATATATATATATTTTTTTTTTTAAATCGGCCAATTCATCGGTGTCAGCTTTTTTTGGTCCTCCAATAATCTGTATCGGCGTTGAAAAATCAGAATCGGCCGACCTCTACACTATACTAAGGACATGGACTAATGACTCATTACCTAATGTTCATTCATACAGCACTTCAGTCCCCAAAATGTAACATTTGTATTTAAAATAAATTGTTGTCATAGAATGAAAGTGTACCAGAAGGCACCAGTAGTTGAATTAAAGGCAAACAAGCCACACACACATTACTGTAGGCAAAAAATAGGCACAGATGCATTTAAAAACAAACTAAATGTCAAATTAACAGAACTATAAATAGTTCCTTAAGAGCATATTAGCATTGGAATGAGATACTCATGGCTCATTGATCTATTAATTCACAGGAACACATAAGCTGGAGGGATGTGCTTCCTCCTGTCACTTCTCACATACAAGAGTGGACACTTATACACTACTGTTCAGTGGAAAAAAGACATGCTCGCAACATTCTTACTGTGGGGGATTCTGTTCCTGGCAGCTGATACAATGCTGGGGAACAGTGGGAAGGTTAATGTCAAACACATAATAGGACTTGAAGCACACATCCAGTGCCACAAGCAGTGTACCTTGCTCCAATGCCAGTCCATTAATGGCTGTAAACACCTGTGTGCAGTCCCCAGAATGGGGTCTGGTCCAGGGACCTAGCCAGAATTTTAGGGGGGGTATAGGCCTAGAAAAATTTCGATAAGCATTTTTTTATACTCATTAATTTAAGAAATAAATTGCGACGTGCACCGTATATTATTTCGTAATAGAATAGTTTTATACTTGTGCATAGTATTTGGAAGAACCTCGTTACATATACAAATAATTAAATATCCCAGAATATTAAAATTAGACAGTAACTTTATACCAGTTGCCAACAACATAAAACTCATCTTCAGATGCACTTTACTCTCGATGGGCAAACAAGCCTATATTTGATGTTACAATTTATACCACGGCGGGTAATAGTACTACAAAATGGTACCTTATCTTTAGTAAACATATCATAAGGTGTGACCTACATCACAAGGCGCAGACGGCGAGTCTGAGTTGAATATGGTGCTGATTTTATCATAATCCAATGTATGTCAGTTCACGCTCAAAAGACAGCAAACTGAAGTGGTTCAGCCCGGCGCTTGTCATTGCCGGGCGTTTGTCATCATACCTTGAGATTATTAAATAAATTATGAACTTCACTGAATGGTGAATGTGTAAAGTGATGAGGTTGATAAATACTCCAATAAATATTGAGGGTCTTATTCTGGTGACATGATGATCGATGCTTGGCTGCCGTTTGACAAATACAGTTGAAGTCGGAAGTTTACATACACCTTAGCCAAATATACTTAAAATCGGTTTTTCACAATTCCTTACTCCTTACTCCTTCCACCACTTTATTTTAAGAATAATAGTAGAGAATTATTTATTTCAGCTTTTATTTCTTTCATCACATTCCCAGTGGGTCAGAAGTTTACATACACTCAATTAGGATTTGGTAGCATTGCCTTTAAATTGTTTAACTTGGGTCAAATGTTTTGGGTAGCCTTCCACAAGCTTCCCACAATAAGTTGGGTGAATTGTGGCCCATTCCTCCTGACAGAGCTGGTGTAACTGAGTCAGGTTTGTAGGCCTCCTTGCTCGCTTTTTCAGTTCTGCCCACAAATTTGCTATAGGATTGAGGTCAGGACTTTGTGATGGCCACTCCAATACCTTGACTTTGTTGTCCGTAAGCCATTTTTCCACAACTTTGGAAGTATGCTTGGGGTCATTGTCCATTTGGAAGACCCATTTGCGACAAAGCAGTTCTATATGTTTCATCAGACCAGAGGACATTTCTCCAAAAAGTACAATCTTTGTCCCCATATGCAGTTGCAAACAGTAGTCTGGCTATTTTATGGCGGTTTTGGAGCAGTGGATTCTTCCTGGCTGAGCGGCCTTTCAGGTTATGTCGATATAGGACTCGTTTAACTGTGGATATAGATACTTTTGTATCTGTTTCTTCCAGCATCTTCACAAGGTCCTTTGCTGTTGTTCTGGAATTGATTTGCACTTTTCGCACCGAAGTACATTCATTTCTAGGAGACAGGACGCGTCTCCTTCATGAGTGGTATGACGGCTGTGTGGTCCCACCCTGTTTATACTTGCGTAATACTGTTTGTACAAATGAACGTGGTACCGTCAGGCGTTTGGAAATTGCTCCTGTAACCGATGTGAAATGGCTAGCTAGTTAGCGGGGTGCGCGCTAATAGCGTTTCAATCGGTGACGTCATTCGTTCTGAGACCTTGAAGTAGTTGTTCGCGGGCCGCGGCTTTTGTGGAGCGAAGGGTAACGATGCTTCGAGGGTGGCTGTTATCTATGTGTGCAGAGGGTCCCTGGTTCGAGCCCAGGTAGGGGCGAGGAAAGGGAAGGAAGCTATACTGTTATACTGTTCCAAGGTAGGCCTTGGAATACATCCACAGGTACACCTCCAATTGACTCAAATTATGTAAATTAGCCAATATGAAGCTTCTAAAGCCATGACATCATTTTCTGGAATTTTCCAAGCTGTTTGAAAGCACAGTCAACTTCATGTATGTAAACTTCTAGCCCACTGGAATTGTGATACAGTGAATTATAAGTGAAATAATCTGTTTGTAAACAATTTTTGAGAAAACGACTTGTGTCATGCTCAAAGTAGATGTCCTAACTGACTTGCCAAAACTATAGTTTGTTATCAAGCAACTTGTGGAGTGGTTGAAAAATTAGTTTTAATGACTCCAACCTAAGTGTATGTAAACTTCCGAATTCAACTGTAATATCGCTCTTATCCATAATAGTCTCATCATCTAGCTGTTGGCTAGAGCTCATGTGCCAAGACCAGAGTTGGAACATTTGCTATATAATGCAACAGTTTGTGACAAAACCATTAGTAGAGTTGAAGATGCGATGGAAACCCATTAAACTTGTTAATTGTGTGGCAAAAGTTATTTTTATGTACACTATGTCATCACGCACAGCCTTTTATCCACAAAAAGTCTGTTCACTGGAAATATTTATGGTCGGAAAATGCGCATATTGTTTTATGCTGATTTTGAAATATTTGCATGGAAATCTGTTGCAATTTGAATGGAAATCTATCCAATGTCTTGTAATGTGAAGTTATGCATAACAACTTACAGACTGGTCTCACTGAAGCTGGGTCGGAAATGTCTTCCTGCCTACCTTGTAGACTGTTGGGAGGACCACTGGCAGAAGTCTTAAAGTGATGTCACCTTGTGTATCTGGAGAGAAGAATGTTTAGTGAATAACTTCTTAGTTTCAGGCAACAAAAAAAGAGCGTAAAACAAAAAATTTTGCTATTGACAAAGTCAGACATATGTATTTTTCATGCATTGGATGTGTCTCAATCCACCACATCTGACAATTTCTCACTTCCATAACTGTGGTGAAAGGTGAGAGAGCTAGAGCGGTGTTTGTCAGACCATGAGACATCCCGAAAATCTGTCTTCTCTCAAAATCTTCTGTAGCATCTGAATCGTTTGGCGATCTCACGTTTTCACACGATGGTGATCTCCGTTTTGCTCTACGACTCCCAAAAGCATCTTGGGAGTCATTGGAAGTCGGTACAGCCGATCTGCCAACTTCGTCCGAACAGTCTGGGCTACACACTAATATGACCCCTCTGTGTAAAGGTGAGACTCTCACGAACGCGTACATGTCGGTGTGAGTGGAAGTATATATGGAGACTGTTTAGTGCCAAAAATAAGGGGTTCAATATAAAAAAATAAAAATTTCTCTCTCTCTCAGACATAGGTCAGAAACTTCTGAACAAACTTCCTTTAGATTACATTGTGGGGACTGTTGTTCCATGTAGTTTATTTGTTATTCAATGCGTTTGTATTGGATAATAACAGTAACAGACACATTTTTATTTTACCTTTATTTTACTAGGCAAGTCAGTTAAGAACAAATTCTTATTTTCAATGACGGCCTATTTAATGGGTTAAAAAACAAGAAAAAAGCGGCAATAGTACTGCTTGTCAACTTTGAGACCCAGTAGCCAGTATAAACTTCCTCAAAGTAGTCTGAATTGATCTAAGATAAATATTTGAGTTAATACATTTTTATGTTTTTGCTGAAAAGATCTTAGTTTTACATTTACAATTTTACATATAACTAAGGTATTTTTCTAAATGAGAAAATGTGTATGAAACTGAAAGTCGTCTCTCGTTGAATGACAACGACTTTACTTTAGAATCTTTACTGTTGACCAATCACCGACGAAGGGGCGTAGACTTCAGCTATCGACTTCGGCTTGCCTCCTCCCAAAATGTGGT
Organism: Oncorhynchus mykiss; assembly: GCF_057628025.1. Classification (NCBI taxonomy): domain Eukaryota; kingdom Metazoa; phylum Chordata; class Actinopteri; order Salmoniformes; family Salmonidae; genus Oncorhynchus; species Oncorhynchus mykiss. Next base: position 49,382,787 of record NC_143026.1, read on the forward strand.
GTGCCCGAAAACCCGTAACGAAGTCCAAAACGAACAAAAATGTCACAAATTGTCATCATAATATATGCACAAACTCTTCCTTACTGTTTCGTCAGGGAAGCATGCGGACACCTTAATGCACCACCAGCAGGGTCATTTCACACTATACCTACACTTCCAAGACAATATCTTGGGCCTGGTTCTCTCTAGGCTGGCGAAACAAAGACCCCTAGCTGGATTTAAAATGTGTAAGTCCTGAGCAATGTGTAGTAAAAAAAACAATTACTTTTTTTGTGATATTTTATTCTACTTTGTTTTGTTGACAAACAAAAACATACATTGACAAAAGCAAGACAACTTAACATTTACATACATATCCACAAACATGAATGACATCACACTTGCTCAGATCCACATGTTCTCACTGTATCCACACCCAATGCTGTTTCTAATGTGTTGTTGTAGCCAGACAAACAATTACTTTTCCATTGCAATTAATCACTCCTGACGGGATGTGGGTGTCCTGAAGTCCTCCTGACTTCAGAGTCTGGAATTTATTTTATTTTTATTTTACCTTTATTTAACTAACTAAGAACAAATTCTTATTTTCAATGACGGTCTAGGAACAGTGGGTTAACTGCCTGTTCAGGGGCAGAATGACAGCTCGGGGGTTTGAACTTGCAACCTTCCGGTTTCTAGTCCAACGCTCTAACCACTAGGCTACCCTGCTGCCCAAGTGGGAATGACTGATGTTGTTGGCACAATGTGTCTTTAATAAAGGGGACTGTGCTTTTACTGGTTGGCTCTCTGTGTCTTTCTCATTTAAAACACCCACAGCCACACACAGCCCCTGAGCGCCGCCCACTTCTATTACAATGATTGGATTTTCAAATTCAAATATTTGAGAGAACCAATCAAACCCTGTCGCACAATTTATTTGCCAATATTGAATTAACAAACAGCCTCCTTTCTAGATGTGTGTTGTCACAGCTCTCCCTGTGAGTCAAGTGGGTCTAATCAGAATCAAATTCAAGTCTAATGTTTTAGTAAAACATGCAACCCACCATGCCTGGAGTATTCAGCAGACACAGATACTCTCAAGACTGTCTTGGCCCCATTCTGTCTGGTCCACTGAGCCTTCTGGATCGCGGTCTCCTTCATGTACTCCGCAACCTGGTTTGCCAGCCAGATGTTGTTAAGCCAATTGTATGGAGGTACATTTGTGTATTTTTGTCGAGAGCAATTTTTTTTCTCTTTTCAATATGTTTTTCTTTCCGAAAGCGAAAACGAGGCTTTAAAATAAAATTAGCAATCAAATATTTTGTAATAACAAAACTTGATGCATTTTATTCCCCATTGATTACAGCATTACCCCAAAAATGGAGAAGGCAGGTGGCAGTGGGAGGAGGTAGGGAACTGGTCTGTCTGCCCAATATAAAAGATCAAAACTGGTGGAGGAATAAAAATAGCATAAATAGGAAAGTATACCAGTTTCATTTGAAGATCAGGATGTTGACAGCTGTGCCATACAGATTGCAAAATAGTTGGGAAGAGATTTTTTATGTACCGATTCCATGGTACAGGGTGTATGAGTTGATATAAACGCAGCAAAAAAATAAGTCCTCTCACTGTCAATTGCGTTTATTTTCAGCAAACTTAACACGTGTAAATATTTGTATGAACATAACAAGATTCAACAACCGAGACATAAACTGAACAAGTTCTACAGACATGTGACTAACAGAAATAGAATAATGTGTCCTTGAACAAAGGAGAGGTCAAAATCAAAAGTAGCAGTCAGTATCTGGTGTGGCCACCAGCTGCATTAAGTACTGCAGTGCATCTCCTCCTCATGGACTGCACCAGATTTGCCAGTTCTTGCTGTGAGATGTTACCCCACTCTTCCACCAAGGCACATGCAAGTTCCCGGACATTTCTGGGGGGAATGGCCCTAGCCCTTACACTCCAATCCAACAGGTCCCAGACGTGCTCAATGGGATTGAGATCCGGGCTCTTCGCTGGCCATGACAGAACACTGACATTCCTGTCTTGCAGGAAATCACGCACAGAACGAACCTGCAGGAATGGTACCACAAGAGGGATATCTTCCCTGTTTCATACAGCGTTGAGACTGCCTGCAATGACAACAAGCTCAGCCCGATGATGCTGTGACACACCGCCCCAGACCATGACGGTCCTCCACCTCCAAATCGCTCCCGCTCCAGAGTACAGGCCTCAGTGTAACGCTCATTCCTTCAACAATAAACGCAAATTTGTCAGTGAAGAGCACTTTTTGTCAGTCCTGTCTGGTCCAGCGACGGTGGCTTTGTGCCCATTGGCAACGTTGTTGCCAGTGATGTCTGGTGAGGACCTGCCTTACAACAGGCCTACAAGTCCTCAGTCCAGCCTCTCTCAGTCTATTGCGGAGTCTGAGTACTGATGGAGGGATTGTGCGTTCCTGGTGTACTCGGGCAGTTGTTGTTGCCATCCTGTACCTGTCCCGCAGGTGTGATGTTCGGATGTACCGATCCTGTGCAGGTGTTAACACACATGGTCAGCTGTCCGTCCTGTCTCCCTGTAGCACTGTGTTAGGCGTCTCACAGTATGGGCATGGCAATTTATTGCCCTGGCCACATCTGCCGTCCTCATGCCTCCTTGCAGCATGCCTACGGCACGTTCACACAGATGAGCAGGGACCTCGGCATCTTTCTTTTGGTGTTTTCAGAGTCAGTAGAAAGGCCTCTTTAGTGTCCCAGGTTTTCATAACTGTGACCTTAATTGCCTACCATCTGTAAACTGTTAGTGTCTTAACGAACGTTATACAGGTGCATGTTCATTAATTGTTTATGGTACATTGAACAAGCACGGGAAATAGTGTTTAAATCCTTTAAAATTTGATCTGTGAAGTTATTTGGATTTTTACGAATTATCTTTGATAGACGGGGTCCTGAAAAAGGTAAGTTTCTTTTTTTGTTTATTTTGAGAACAAAAAATGTATTTGAAAACAAAACTCAAATTTAATTTCCCTAACAAACCTGTTTTGGCTAGACTGCCCCCTTTGCTTTCAGTGCTTCTTTTTTTTGTTTTGTTTGAAACACTAGTTCTTCGTTTGCACTTTTGACCCCACAGCTGTGAGCGGGCTTTAGTGGGAGGTGTGGATGTGGCTTCTCCATTTGTCAGCCATTATTTGAGTGTCAGTTTGGTTACAACCATTACTCTTCAGCCTTTCTTTCCGACACAAAAGAAGTCATAGTGGACACCGACAAAGAAGGACTGTGTGATGATGGCATCTCAGGTAAGCAGCACGGTGTTCTTCTGTCCAACTTTTATATAGCTAGTAGTTAGCTCCCACGATTCAGTGTCAGTTCAAAACATTCTACTATATTACATACATACATACAGTAGAGTGATAAATCATGCAATTATTATTTTCAAGCTAACCAAAAGCATTTAGCTACGAACGACTGTTCTCACCATTTTCAGTTGAATTCATCTAACTTTCTTTCATGGCAACTCATAAGCAGGCCATGTCCTATTTATTTCATAGTCGATATATAATCATATTTCATGACAGTATAACGATTAGCTTTTTTTGCAGAAAAATGTTACTGCGTTTCCATTAGCTAATGATACATAGGCCTACTTTAAAACACACACTTGCACTCAGTGTTATCATATACGCATTGTTTTTAATCATATAACATTAACTAATTGGAATATTGTTTCATTGCAGGGAAGAATGGCTCAGCAGATTAGGGTGAGAGATAGGTTAATATCTATAATCATCAGATTACCCATTGATTTTTAATATCTCCTGTTTGTATGCACACAAGAGTTAGTTTGTTCGAGCTGGGGTAAATAAATTATATTGATATTCCCGCGGAGATGGTAGATGGTCTGCAACAGTTTATTGAAGTTGTCAGCACCGATCTCACACAATGTTTTCCCTTCACTATTTAATGAAGTTGTTATCAGTTCTTATAGTGGGAATGTAGGATGGCCAAAACGAGAAATTACTCGTGTGACACTTCAAAGTATCCTGGATACGGCTTTTCCTCTGGCTAACTTAGCTGACATGCATGGCATTTAAGGGTCGACCATTTACATCTGGATGAAAGAACTGTGTCTGTCAGGGAATGCTATTCTGATATGTCAGATGAAGAGTTAGACCAGAAAGTCAGAGTCATTAAGGGAAGGATGCCCCATGCGGGCTTTAGAATGGTCAAAGGAAGTCTCCGAGCAATGGTCTATCGTGTACAATGGCGAAGAGTTAGGGAGTCTTTGCAGCATGTAGATGGTGCAGGTATCATATTTTATAGTTGACTCATAACAACAACAAAAAAAGATGTGTCAAAAGTTGTCTATTGTTGAACATGGAAAATATGTTTGTGTACTAAACACTACTTTTTAAGCTGCTGGCTACACTACCTGGCCATCTCGTTTGGAACGGCTTTTAATCTTTTTAAATGAATATCTTATTAACACTTTGTTCTAGCTAGCTATTTGTGTAGTTAGCTATCAAGTAAACCAGACAGGGACAGCTATGATAACTTAGCTAGCCAGATAACGTTAGCTAATGAGTGAAACAGTGTCCGAGACAGTCCAGAAGAAGTGTCAGACTTAGCTAGCTACCGTTAGACACTGACATAGTTAGGTAGGTCGACAAATAACATACATTTCGTTATATTCCACGACAACACTTCAGTAAACTAGAATACTTGCATGGTCGCTAGCTTGCAAACGTTACCACAGCTAGCGATATTAGCACAGGAAATTGCTAGCTAGCTAACGGTTGAGAGCTAACTAATGCACAAGCTAACATTAGCTAGCTACCTAATTATGATAGGACAACCTATTTAACCTGAATGACCATCAAATTCATAATTTACAACATTTGTTACTTACTGTTTCCACGGTTTTCAGTCAGCCAAAGCAACATTAGTCTGTCAAAATAATGTTAGCCGTTTTCCACTTATCAGTCACATTATTCTGGTGTACTTCACATGTTGGTGGGTGGAGAATTAACCCACTTGCTGGGTCAAATAGTCATAGCCCAACCTTAATAGCCCAGCACAAACAACCCAACCTTGCTGTACTTACAGAAAACAACCCAATGCCTTCAACCCAGCAATTGGGTCATTCAAACAACCCAATTCTTTTTTGTTTTTGTGTAATTTACATCTCAAAGCCTTACATACAATAAGCCTTGACCTGTCTGGTGAACACATAATTCTCTGTTCTCAGTTTGATTGAAGGCCTAAACCTTTATTTTTGTAACTGATTGCTTCTAGAAAGAGAGAAGGAACAACATGATCAATACGAGCTAGCTACTAGTTTTTATTTATTTAACTAGGCAAGTCAGTTAAGAACAAATTCTTATTTACAATGACGGCCTATCGGTAAACAGTGGGCTAACTGCCTTGTTCAGGGGCAGAACGAGAGATTTTTTACCTTGTCAGCTCGGAGATTTGATCTAGCAACCTTTCGGTTACTGGCCCAACACTAACCACTAGGCTACCTGTAGCCCCAATTTAAAGCAATGAAAGATCCAATTGTTACAAAGAATGAATGTATGGGCTACATTTATGAGAATGAATACATGCATTTACTTACCTTATCAATCTTGAAAACGATACTCATTTATCACTCAAAAACAGTTGTGAGTGCACCACAAACATATTTCCAGGGTGTTGATGCATCCTCCTCCCAATACAGCCTCTCCCAACACCATGGGTAGGTCAAGGGTATCAATCTTCAAAAGTTACGTTTTGCTTTGATGTCAAATCAACTCATATTGTTGCTAGCTAGCTGCCTTAGCTATTGTGCTATTGATATGCATAATTGTACCAAAAGACAGCAACGTGTTCACCAAAAAAATGTGTTTAGGGAAATCATTAGTTAGCTAGCTAACGGTAGTTACCTATCACATGAATTGTGCAAAAATATAATAGCTAACGTTAACTAGCTAAGCGTTAGCCAGTCAATCAGTGGCGCTGACAGATTTAAACTGGTATCAACAAAATGTGTTTCACTCTATCCCATAAAACATGACATTGCTAACTAGACATCATTTAGCTAATAAAATGTTCAAGTTGAATAACTTAGACACTCACCAGACAACTTTGGTAGATACTGTAGCTAGCTAGATAGCTTGATTTCCATTTTCCAACATCATCAACGGTTACTGGTCTTGGAACTCATGTGCTCACCAGAAACTAGGGTTGCACGATATATCGGTGAACATATCGGAATGTCTAGCTTAACACCGATGTCAAAGCTACCGTGCATACCTATATAATCAGGTACATGACGTAATGGCGCCACGTAAAATTTTGCGCTACACGATGCAACACAGCATTCATAACCTATCCCACACAATGTCTGTTGTGTGGATCTAGAAGTCAACAAGTCGAACAGTCATTTGAAAGAGTAAGAAAATATCAGCGAGACAACTCAAAGGCGAAATCCATTAAAGCCAAGATAATGGAATTCATTGCCCCTGACAATCAACAGTTCTCTGGCGTGGGTGATGTTGGCTTTCGCCGACTGATCGAGCACCGGTACCACACTACCAAGTGCGCTATTTTTCAGATGTTGCCCTATCAGAGTTACAAAGTAATAGCGTCTCTGCTATTAGCTTCACGGCATACATATTATGGAATGCCATTTGAGTCTTTGCGAGTCAAAAAAGATACAGTAGCACTGTCAAAGCTGTACAAAACTGTCTGCAAACAAGCAAACCCCGGACACAAACGATGTGTTTACAATACCGCGTTGGTAAAAAAGCATCATTTGTTCGACTGCAACTTCTGGGGTATATAGCTTTAGCTTGGTACCTAGCTAGCACCAATACCACCAGCCTGAAAACAATGACCATTAGAAACTGCAGTCAATTTCATTATTCTTAGCAAGGATTTGGGAATCCTTGTGACTAAGTATTAGCTAGGTTGCCATTTGTTGTTTGCCTATGGAAATTGAACTTCAGTTCATGAAAATAAATAGCTAGCCAGCTACTTAACCCTGTTGCCCAAAGCTAACGTTATAAGCAGCTGGCTAGTGAGGCTCGACCAGACCGGGTTATGTGTTGTGAAGCTAGCCACAATAAGGATTAGGCACAATAGTGGAATTTGCAGTTTGCCTTCAAAATAAAAGTATTTAATTGACAGTGATGTAAATGAATACAAATAGTAGAATTATGCTTTTTATTTTGAAGGCTAACCACAAAGTCCACTATTGTGGCTAATCCTTATTGTGGCTAGCTTCACATAGATGGGTCCAACCACCATTAATCAAATAAGAACTGTCCTTATAAATTAGGGTTATTTTAGATGACACCTAGCTATATAGTTAGTTAGCTAGCTATAGCTACCGAAACAGATTGTCGTTTTGCTATGTTTTTGGGGAAAAACATTGTTTGCATCTATGAGCTAGCTAGTTTTGTTTTATGACCAGCACTGTAGGTGCGCGAGACAACTTTACCAGCAACATAGAATACATACCGATAAATCATTGTGACATATGAAATACGAGTGAGTTTAATCGATGTGTAATAACTACGTAAACAATTAATGAACGTGAATGTGTTAAATTATTATGTGACGTGCAGTCATATTCAGGTCCTGATTGGGCAACAAGCTTTTTTGACATGCAAAGACCCAAATGGCGTTCCATAGAAATCCTGGTTGAGAATGAAACGACTGAACAATGAAACAACACAGCAAGTAAGTGAAAGAAATAAGGTTTTGATTATGTTTTATTGGTAAGGGGGACATTCATAAATGCCAACAAAATACCTTTTTGGTTAGTGTGTGTGTGTGTGTGTGTGTGTAACCTTTATTTAACTAGGCAAGTCAGTTAAGAACAAATTCTTATTTACAATGATGGCCCGGACGATGCTGGGCCAATTGTGCGTTGCCCAATTGTGCGTTGCCCTATGGGACTCCTAAACACGGCCGGATGTGATACAGCCTAGATTTGAACCAGGGACTGTTGTTATGCCTCTTGCACTGAGATGCAGTGCCTTAGACCGCTGCATCCATGTGTGTGTGTGTTACCTATTTAACTGCACTAGAATGCTTAAAAGGCCACTAAAATTTTAAATATCGGTTTTATTTTTTGGCAAGGAAAATATAGGATATCGGTATCGGCCAAAAATGTCATGTCGGTGCATCACTACCAGAAACGGCTCCTGGTAAACTGTTTGCCACGAGTGGCAATAAATGTTGCGGTCACAGGTTTGCCAAAGATCAAATAGAATCTTGAGAGAATTGTCTGGCAGAAAAAAACTTACTAAAAAAGATACCTCCTCCCTCCATGTCAACAAAACGAAGGAGCTGATCGTGGACTTCAGGAGACAGAGAGAGAACCCCCCAATCCGCAGTGGAGAGGGTGGTGAAAATGTATGAACTTACATATTTATTCAGTGTTGCCCAATTGAGACCAAGGTCTCATTCCAAATGGTACCCTGAGTACAAAAATTCTCACAACAGGAAGAACAATTTACATTACAATTAAAACAAGAATACAAATAACCACAAGACAACCTCAACATCACAATTTCAACAAATAAAACACTATCATTAATTGAAACAACTGTAATTAATTAATTCAACGCCAGAGTCCTAAACTGCCCTAGCGGCACCAGGGAATCAAGACGCAAATAATTTTGTAGGTTTTTCCAACAATGCGTGGCATTAAAATTAAAGGAGGATTCACCAGAGGACCTCAAGAGTTAACCAATCCTGTGAACGAGTTTGGTAGTGCATTATTTTATACATTAGCAATGAAATTAGGCAATTAGAGTTTTTAAACCTGCATTTAGTCTTACCTGCATTAAGTACAATTTTTAAAACAACCAGGGCTTTCTGTAAATTAACAATGTCAGATTGCAGCTCTAACATATCCTGGTCAACCGTTGGGGCAACGGCATATAGACCAATATTATTTATATAAATATTAAAGAGAACTGGTCTCAGTACCGACCCCTGCGGTAACCTTTTGTAATATCCAGGAAATACCAGAGATCACACATTGATTTCTGTCTGACAATTGTCAAACTACTTGATGATACAGTAAATGGTATTAAAGGCCTTGGAAAGGTCTATAAATAAGGCAGCACAATTATTTTTAGGATCCAAGCAATTTAATACACCTAAAATAAGCGTAGCAGCTGAAGCTGTGCTATGTCCAGGTCTAAAACTGGATTGGTGCACATTAAAAATAGAGTGAGAAGTTAAAGTATTTAGCTGAAAGTTGTTAATGGATTCTAAAACTTTGGAAAGGCAAGATCATTTGGAAATTGGACTGTAGTTATCTAAGTCATAAAGATCTCCTTACATTGGCTGCTTGCCAGATCATAGGGATAACACCAGAAACAATTGGTTCTGCAATAAGTGGGGCAGAGCTGCAGTAAGAAGAGATCGACTGAATCAGTCCCTATGCTGTTGTTTTTTAACATCAATCCTTAGCAAAGTACTTAGTACATCATAGACATCAAAGGGTTGAAATGAAAATAAAGTATGTCAGTCTGTTAATGCATCATTCTCTACAATCTGTTCTGATGTGACTAAAGGATGTTTCAATTTTCAGAGATGATCCTTCTAAACAGGTGGCCAGATGAAGCAAAATGGTTATTAAAAGCATCTCAAATCTCCATTTAGTCTAAAATGGGACCAGAGGCTGTCAAAACCTGCCGGGGCAACAAGGGGGTGGTTTAGTTTTAAAGATTTGACCACATTTCAGAAATTGTCTGGATTACAACAACTCTGATACACAATTCAAGAAATATGTTGATTTAACTTTTTTAACCAGGGATAGGCATCTATTTCCCAAATGTCTGAAGGACTGCCAATCAGTAGAATCAGTCCGTCTGGCCTTAGCCCAAGCTACATTTATTTCCTGTAATTTCTCAGACAATTTATGCGTACACCAAAGATTACATCAGCCCTTTAACAGGAAGATAAAACAAAAATAAGCTTCAATTTCCTCAGCGTGCACATCACAGACAACCTGAAATGGTCCATCCTCACAGATGTGATGAAGACGGCGTAACATCAGGAGGCTGAAGAAATTCGGCTTGCCCCTAAGACACTCACACAAAAATGCACAATTGAGAGCATCCTGTCGGGCTGTATCACCGCCTGGCAAGGGCAATTGCACCGTGCACAACCGCAGGGCTCTCCAGAGGGTGGTGCAGTCAGCCCAACACATCACCGGGGCAGGGTTTCCGTTAGCTGTTAATAGCCGGCTTTTGGCTTGATTTTTCTTTATAGAAAAGCCAATAAAAATGTCCCATTGTCAAATAATGTTTTTTTTTTTGCCTATTCATTGATAGAAATACCAGTTGATGTAAATACATTAGACGGGTCATGCTTATCGGTCTATGGTTTAATTTGCATAATTTGGTGTACTTAAATTGACTCGCCTGTGTGTATATTCATTATGCATCTTATTAATCACACAATCAAATGTTGTTGGTCACAGATGTTATTGCGTTCCTAGCTCCAACAGTGCAGTAGTATGTAAAAATTCACAACAATAAACACAAATTGAAAGTAAAAGAATGGAATTAAGAAATATATGAAAATTAGGATGAGCAATGTCGAAGTGGCATCGATTAAAATACAGTATATTACAGTACCTGCCAAATCTGGACACACCTACTCATTCAAGGGTTTTTCTTTATTTTTACTATTTTCTACATTGTAGGATAATAGTGAAGACATCAGAACTATGAAATAATACATATGGTTTCATGTAGTAAACCAAAAAAGTGTTAAACAAATCAAAATACATTTTAGATTCTTAAAAGTAGCCACCCTTTGCCTTGCTGACAGCTTTGTACACTCTTGGCATTCTCTCAACCAGTTTCATGAGGTGGTCACCTTGTCACGACTTCCACCAAAGGTGGCTCCTCTCCCTGTTCGGGCGGCGCTTGGCGGTCGCCGTCACCGGTCTACTAGCTGCCACCTATCCATTTTTCCTTTCTGTTTGTTTTGTCTTGATTGTTTTCAACTTTTGCTCATTTTGGTTCATTATGTGGTCTATTTAAACTTCTAGTGCCCGCTTGCTGTTGTGCGGGCTTTTCCTTACTGTCAGTGGTGCTGTTGTTTTTTTCGCCTGCGTATTATGTTCTTTCCCTGTTTTGGAGACATGTTCTATGGGCATTGCCTTTTTGTTTGGCTAGACTATGCGCAATAAACACATTTCTTTGGAAGCTTGCTCTCTGCGCCTGACTCTACACCCACCACTCCTAGAAATACATGACACACCTGAAATGCATTTCAATTAACACGTGTGCCTTGTTAAAAGTTAATTTGTGGAATTTCTTTCCTTCTTAATGCGTTTGAACCAATCAGTTGTGTTGTGACAAGGTAGGGGTGGTATATAGAAGAGAGCCCTATTTGGTAAAAGACCAAGTCCATATTATGGCAAAAACAGGTCAAATAAGCAAAGGGAAATGACAGTCCATCATTACCTTAAAACATGAAGGTCAGTCAATCCGGGAAATTTCAAGGACTTTGAAAGTATCTTCAAATGCAGTCGCAAAAACCATCAAGCACTATGATGAAACTGGCTCTCATGAGGACCGCCACAGGAAAGGAAGACCCAGAGTTACCTCTGCTGCAGAGGATAAGTTCATTAGAGTTACCAACCGCCCAAATAAATGCTTCACAGAGTTCAAGTAACAGACACATCTCAACATCAACTGTTCAGAGGAGACTGTGTAAATCAGGCTTTCACGATTGAATTGTAGCAAAGACACCACTACTGAAGGACAACAATAATAAGAAGAGACTTGCTTGGGCCAAGAAACACGAGCAATGGACATTCAACCGGTGGAAATATGTCCTTTGAGATTTCGGGTTCCAACCGCCAAGCATGTGTGGTTCCCACTGTGATGCATTGAGGAGATGGTGTGATGGTGTGGGATGCTTTGCTGGTGACACTGTCTGTGATTTATTTAGAATTCAAGGCACACTTAACCAGCATGGCTACCACAGCATTCTGCAGTGATACACCATCCCCCCTGGTTTGCGCACATTGGGACTATCATTTGTTTTTCAACAGGACAATGACCCAACACACCTCCGGGCTATTTGACTAAGAAGGAGAGTGATGGAGTGCTGATCAGATGACCTGGCCTCCACAATCCCCTGACCTCAACCCAATTGAGATGGTTTGGAATGAGTTGGACCACAGAGTAAAGGAAAAGCAGCCAACAAGTGCTCAGCATATGTGGGAACTCCTTCAAGACGGTTGGAAAAGCATTCCAGGTGAAGCTGGTTGAGAGAATACCAAGAGTGTGCAAAGCTGTCATCAAGGCAAAGGGTGTCTACGTTGAAGAATCTCAAACATAAAATATATTTTGATTTGTTTAACACTTTTTTTTGTTATTACATGATACCACATGTGTTATTTCATTTTTTGATGTATTCACTATTCTTATATATACACACACACACACACACACACACACACACACACGACCAGAAGTATGTGGACACCTTCTCGTCGAACATCTCATTACAAAATCATGGATATTAATATGGAGTTGGTCCCCCCTTTGCTGCTATAACAGCCGCAGTCGGTGTTCCAATTCATCCCAAAGGTGTTCAATGGGGTTGAGGTCAGGGCTCTGTGCAGGCCAGTCAAGTTCTTCCACACCAATCTCGACAAACCATTTCACAATGTGTTGGTATTCCTGATTGTGCTCTCATCAGGCATTATATGACTCATGATCATATATGGAATCAGGAATACCAACACTTTGGATTTTCTTAAATGAACTCAAATTAATTCTGGATCTCTACAGATCGGTGTCCCACCCACGGGACGGTTGAGCTAATGTGCTCTAATGTGATTAGCATGGGGTTTAAAGTAACAAGAACATTTCCCAGGACATAGAGATATCTGATATTGGCAGAAAGCTTAAATTCATGTTAATCTAACTGCACTGTCCAATTTACAATAGCTAGTACAGTGAAAGAATACCATGCTATTGTATGAGGAGAGTGGACAGTTATGAACTTAAAAAGTTATTAATAAACCAATTAGGCACATTTGGGCAGTCTTGACACAACATTTTGAACATAAATGCAATGGTTCATTGGATCAGTCAAAAACAATTGCACATACACTGCTGCCATCTAGTGTCCATATCTAAATTACGCCTGGGCTGGAATAATACATTATGGCCTTTCTCTTGCATTTCAAAGATGGTACCAAAAAAAAAATCCTTAAAAGAGGGAGCTTTTGGCAATTAATTTTCCCGATGTACCCGAAACGTGACTCAAAAAACGCAATTACGTACCAAACCCGGGTTACACCCCTAAAGTATAGTAAAACAAAAACACACGTACACGATGTGTTACAATTCTTACTAACACACACAGTGCTGGTGGCTGTGCTGCTAATTTGGCCAGAAGGCAGGGTCAAAGCAGATAGATGGCCTTCCTTCCCAATCGTTCCCCTACTACTGACAGGATTTACAAAACTGTCACTGTAGCACCACATTTACTGTTGTAAACACCACCATGCATAGCTGCTGCACTAAAAGTATAAAAACAAAACAGAGTGCTTGATATTTCCTATCTCCTATCTGGTATACAAACATTTTATTAGGGTGACTTCATTTGTATCAATAAAACTGTGGGGGAGAAAAATGAAAACTTCAAAAGCCAGACCCAAATATGGATGCAGACATACCCTCCCACACCAAGCTTTCCCAGTCCTAAACCTCAAACCCATAATCCCCAACTACAACTCTCTATCCAGCCCAGTACGTTCTACTCACCATCTTGATGGGGCTACAGTCCAAGTCACCGTCAGAGACTGGGTTGTTGTCGCTCTCCAGGACGTAGATGCCTTTCCGGGAGAGGGCCTGGATGACGGACAGGTGGGACTGGAGCGCTGAGGCCTGCTCGCCCTTCAGGATGAGGCCGCAGACACGGCAGTACAGCTCCCCGGACAGCAGCAGTCTGATGACGGGCGGCTTGATGTGCTCCTGCTCATACTGGTCCGTGTAGAAGGGGTCACATAGATCTTCTGGGATATGGTCTGGAGGAGGGGAAGATGAAGAGAGAGAAATGCAGAGAGGGAGGTGGAGAGAGAAAAAAAGAGATACAGTTGGAAGTTTACATACACCTTAGCCAAATATTTAAACTCAGTTTTTCACAACTCCTGACATTTAATTCTATTACATATGTCAGTTAGGATCACCACTTTATGTTAAGAATGTGAAATGTCATTAAAATAGGAGAATGATTTATAACAGCTTTTATTTCTTTCATCACATTCCCAGTGGGTCAGAAGTTTACATACACTCAATTAGTATTTTTTAGCATTGCCTTTACATTGTTTAACTTGGGTCAAACTTTTAAGGTAGCCTTCCACAAGCGTACCACAATAAGTTGGGTGAATTTTGGACCATTCCTCCTGACAGAGCTGGTGTAACTGAGTAAGGTTTGTAGGTCTCCTTGCTCGCACACGCTTTTTCAGTTCTGCCCACACATTTTCTATAGGATTGAGGTCAGGGCTTTGTGATGGCCACTCCAATACCTTGACTTTGTTGTCCTAAAGCCATTTTGCCACAACTTTGGAAGTATGCTTGTGGTCATTGTCCATTTGGAAGACCCATCTGTGACCAAGCTTTAACTTCCTGACTGCGGTCTTGAGATGTTGCTTCAATATATGCACATCATTTTCCTCCCTCATGTTGCCATCTATTTTGTGACGGGCACCAGTCCCTCCTGCAGCAAAGCACCCCCACAACATGGTGCTGCCACCCACATGCTTCACGGTTGGGATGGTATTCTTCGGCTTGCAAGCATCCCTCTTTTTCCTCCAAACATAACGATGGTCATTATGGCCAAAGAGTTCTATTTTTTGTTTCATCAGGCCAGAGGACATCTTTGTCGATCTTTGCCTCCATGTGCAGTTGCAAACCGTATTCTGGCTATTTTATGGCGGTTTTGGAGCAGTGGCTTCTTCCTTGCTGAACGGCCTTTCAGTTTATGTCGATATAGGACTGTGGATATTGATACTTTTGTACCTTTCCTCCAGCATCTTCACAAGGTCCTTTGCTGTTGTTCTGGGATTGACTTGCACTTTTCGCACCAAAGTACATTCATCTCTAGGAGACAGAACGCGTCTCCTTCCTGAGCGGGGTGACGGCTGTGTTGTCCCATGGTGTTTATACTTGTGTACTACTGTTTGTACAGATGAACGTGATACCTTCAGGCGTTTGGAAATTGCTCCCAAGGATGAACCAGACTTGTGGAGGTCTACAATGTTTTTTCTGAGGTCTTGGCTGATTTCATTTGATTTTCCCATGATGTCAAGCAAAGAGGCACTGAGTTTGAAGGTAGGCCTTGAAATACATCCACAGGTACACCTCCAAATGACTCAAATGTTGTCAATTAGCTTATCAGAAGCTTCTAAAGTCATGACATAATTTTCTGGAATTTTCCAAACTGTTTAAAGGCACAGTCAACTATAAATATTTAACTTTCATAAAATCACAAGTGTAATACATCAAACTAAAGCAACAAGTCGGTTGTTGTAAATCCAGCCGCCATGTCAGATTTCAAAAAGGATTTACGGCAAAAGCAAACCATGCGATTATCTGAGGACAGCGCCCCGCATACCAACACATGAAAAAAATATATCTACCAGGCAGGTGCGACACAAAAGTCAGAAATAAAGATATAATTAATTCCTTACCTTTGAAGATCTTCTTCTGTTGGCACTCCAAAATCTCCCAAAAACATCACAAATGGTCCTTTTGTTCGATAAATCCCTTCTTTATATCCCCAAAATGTCCATTTATTTGGCGCGTTTGATTCAGAAATACACCGGTTCCAACTCGCCCAACATGACTACAAAGTACCTAATAAGTTACCTGTAAACGTGGTCCAAACATTTCAAACAACTTTCCTAATCCAACGTTAAATACCCTAAAACGTAAATAATCGATAAAATTTAAGACGGAATATACTGTGTTCAATGTGTTAATGACTCCAACCTAAGTGTATGTAAACTTCCAACTTCCCACTCTTTCTATTCTGGTTAGAGCCAGTTTACTCTGTTCTGTTGTACGAGATCTTCAGTTTCTTGGCAATTTCTTGCATGGAATAGCCTTCATTTCTCAGAACAAGAATAGACTGACAGGTCTCAGAAGAAAGTACTTTGTTTCTGGCTATTTTGAGCCTGTAATCGAACCCACAAATACTGATGCTCCAGATACTCAACTACTCTAAAGAAGGCCAGATTTATTGCTTCTTTAATCAGGACAACAGTTTTCAGCTGTGCTAACATAATTGCAAAGGCTTTTCTAAAGATCAATTAGCCTTTTATAATGATTAACTTGGATTAGCTAACACAATGTGCCATTGGAACAGAGGAGTGATGGTTCCTGATAAATGTAGATATTCCATTAAAAATCTGCCATTTCAAGCTACAATAGTCATTTACAACATTAATGTCTACATTGTATTTCTGATCAATTTGATATTATTTTTAATGGACAAATTTTTTCCTTTTCTTTCAAAAACAAGGACATTTCTAAGTGACAACAAACTTTTGAATGGTAATTTATATCTATATACATACACATATATTCATATATATATATATATATATATATATATATATATATATATATATATATATATATATATATATATATATATATATATATATATATATATATATATATATATAAACATTCATACATATACACACACATACATTTTCTTTTCACAAGAACTGTTCATCGGGAGCTTCATCAAATGGGTTTTCATGGCCGAGCAGCCGCACTCAAGGCTCAGATCTCCATGCCCAATGCCAAGCGTTGGCTGGAGTGGTGTAAAGCTTGCCGCCATTGGAGTCTGGAGCAGTGGAAATGCGTTCACTGGAGTGATAAATCAAGATTCCCCATCTGGCAGTCCGATGGATGAATCTGGGTTTGGCGGATGCCAGGAGAACGCTACCAGCCCCAATGCATAGTGCCCACTGTAAAGTTTGGTGGAGGAATAATGGTCTGGGGCTGTTTTTCATGGTTGACATTCTAGACAATGCTGTGCTTCCAACTTTGTGGAAGGCCTTTTCCTGTTTCTGCATGGCAATGTCCCAGCGTACAAAGCGAGCAGGTGTCAAAAAACTTTGTCATATTGTGTATATATTTCCATACTATGAAGTTGGAATATCATCAAGTCAAATTAATTCATAAAGCCATTTTCACAAATCACATACACCTCAGCAGATGTCACAAAGTGCTTATACAGAACCCAGCCTAAAATCCCAAAAGAGCAAGCAATGCAGATGTAGTGACAAGGTGGCTGGCAAAAACTCCCTAGAAAAGGCAAGAACCTAGGAAGAAACCTAAGAGCGAAACCAGGCGCTGAGGGGCGGCCAGTCCTCTTCTGGCTGTGCAGGAGGTAGATTATGATAGTACATGGCCATTAAGGCCAGATTGTTCTTCAAGATGTTCAAACGTTCATAGACGAAAAGCATGCTAAAATAATAATCACAGTAGTTGTAGAAGGGAAAACAGGTCAGCACCTCAGGAGTAAATGTCAGTTTGCTTTTCATAGCCGAGCATTCAGAGGTTGAGACAGCAGGTGCGGTAGAGAGCAAGCGAGAGAGACAGAGTAGGAAAGGGGGATACCTAGTCAGTTGTACAACAATGCATTCAACCGAAGTGTGTCTTCCGCATTTAACCCGAACCCTCTGAATCAGAGCGGTGCGGAAGTTTGCCATAATCAACATCCAAGTCTTCGGTGCCTGGGGAACAGTGGGTTAAATGCCTTGCTCAGGGGCAGAACAATATATTTTTACCTTGTCAGCTCAGGGATTCGATCCAGCAACCTTTCGATTACTGGCCCAATGATCTAACCACTAGACTACCTGCCGCCCCAACACTGTGGAATTCGTGAAAAGTATGATAATGCCCTTTAAGCATAAGAGCTGTTTGATAAGACCACCTGAAATTTCAGCCTGTTTTGGTGGGATGGAGTTTTGGCTTGCCTGGCGACTTTTATTTTACCTTTAAATTTACGAACACACCTGTAGTCTCAATGGGACTCCCTGCTGTATTAATCTGGAGTGCCAGAGTGTGCTCTGGGCTTTCCTAAACTCGTTGTCAGATTGTCCGTTTGCTCCCTGAGCTTTTAGAGCGCACACTGGGCGCTCTGGATGAAAAGTAGGGTGGATCCGAGCGTTCTGATCTAACAGCAGTAGTCAAGCACCAAAACTAACTGGCTAACATTGGCTAGCTACTTCCAGACACAAACGAGAGAACAGCTCACTCTGACCATTTTACTCGCTGTAGCAGAGCTGGTTAGGCTGTTTTCATGTTATCCAGAGTGTTGGAGACTGCAACTGTGCTGCTGGCAACAATTTAATTACGTTTTTTTGGCCGGTGTTTTTTGCTGACACTGGCAATATTCAACAGGTGTTGAGCATTTGTAAATTCGTCAGTTATTCTGCGCTCTGGCAAACAGAAGAGAGTGCACTGAAATCAGAGTAGACAGCCAAAGCGAATTTACCAGCTACGTCTATCGACAGTTGTCGCAGTGATGTCATAAACATTCTACTGAAATAGTTACTTGCAATAGTTACTTGCAGTCTTTTGTTTAGACATTTAGCTACCTAGTTAAACAATGAACCATAATCCCAACTCATAACGTTACTACCCTGCATGAATCTGCAGTTAGCTAACCAGCCAGCCAGCTAAAGTTAGCTGGCTAGCTAACAGTACACTAACTTGAAATGAAAACCACTGACAAAATCAGAAACGTGTAATATCTGAACATGTAGCTAGGTAGACTCTCTTACCCGTATACATGGATGGACGCTTCTCCGTCTCTGTCACAGATGCCGTGGTTGCCCTTATTTTGAAGATGTAATCCGTTGACAGGTGTTTTATACAACAGCCTTTCAACTCAGTCTGCATATATGCAAACAAATGCCCGAATTTTCTCCATCTCCTTAGCTATCATACACTAATTCCAAAACTTGGTCCTCCAGAAAGTGGTAAGCAACACTTACGCAGTTCTACTACGTGATATCTTTCAAAAAAGCCACGTTAGAAAGGATTACCTACACATACTGACTAGCTCATATTATAGACAGATGCGGGCTACATGGCAGACCAATCCAAACTCATCTCTCGGCATGTCCAGCCCACTCATTATCTCAGCCAATCATGGCTAGCAGGAAGGTTGCTGACTTTTTCCGTGGCTAAACCTACTAGGCTCGTAATTTAAATACTTTATTCGTATTTACAGACAGCATACACGTTTGTTATTAAGGCACGTGAAAGTTTTTCCGTGGCTAAACCAACTAGGCTCGTAATTTAAATATTTTATTTGTATTTACAGACAGCATAAACGTTTGTTATTAAGGCACGTGACAATTCACATGTTCAAAAAGGCATTTAAAAAAACGCATTTTGATGGGAAAAAAAACATGTTAACCTGTTAGATCTACCCCCCCCTTTTTTGAAAATTCTGTTAAAAATCGCGCAACTTTTCAGCGTCCTGCTACTCATGCCAGGAATATAGTATATGCATATGATTAGTATGTGTGGATAGAAAACACTCTGAAGTTTATAAAACTGGTTAAATCACGGCTGTGACTATAACAGAGCGTGTGTTTCATTGAAAAACGCAAGAAAAACTGCTCTCTGAAAGCAAAAAATAATTTCCATAAGTCACTTCCACCAGTTGTTAAAGGACAACAGAATTTAATGGAAATTTGCCTGCACTTCATACAAATTCCGCACGATGGCGCCATTGTACTAATTTTCAATCGAATTAATTGTTGGAAAATCCATCTGTCTGACCCCAAGTTTTCCAGTCTTCACCCGGATGCAGTTCAAGGAGAGATCAGATTGCATTGTTTTTGAAGTGAGGACCTATTGAAGAGACATCGCCCTGTAATCGTTTTGATAGATTATAAACGTTTACTAATACCTAAAGTTGGATTACAAAAGGATTTCGAAGTGTTTTGTGAAAGTTTATCGTCGACTTTTTTAATTTTAAAAAATTACGCAGCGTTTAAAAACGATGAATTTTTCTGAATGACACTACTTCAATACAAAGCTATTTTGGGTATATATGGACCGATTTAAACGAAAAAAAGACCCAATAGTGATGTTTATGGGGCATATAGGAGTGCCAAGAAAGAAGCTCGTCTAAGGTAATGAATGTTTTATATTTTATTTCTGCGTTTTGGGTAGCGCCGTCTATCGCAAAATCTGTTGTTTACGTGTCGAGCTGGCATTTTGGGGGGTGCATGCTATCAGATAATAGCTTCTGATGCTTTCGCCGAAAAGCATTTTAAAAATCTGACTTGCTGGCTAGGTTCACAACGAGTGTAGCTTTAATTTAATACCCTGCTTGTGAATTTTGATCAAGGTTTGAGTTTTAACGAGTACATTTAGCATTTAGCGTAGCGCATTTGCATTTCCAGGTGCCTACTTGGGACATGTGCGTCTCAAGTAGATTCAAGAAGTTAAGTTCAAATGGCGCTCCTGTTAAGTAGTAATGAGCGACATAACTAATTTCCTGAAACTAGTCACATTTTGTCTCGGAAACAGGAGTGGAGAAATATGATGTATTTCTTTGATCTTCAGAAAATGCAAATAAGTGCCCAGGGACCGTGTTGTGTTGTCTAAATACTCAATTTTCTTCAGCGGCATTAAAGCTGACAGTATTTCACTTTCAGGCACGTAAAACATGTATCCAAAATAAAATGTACTATCAGAAACATGTTGGATCGTTTTCACAGCTTTTCATTATGTAATTGAATTGGAATTGTAAAAACATTTAATCTTTGGAATTTAATTGGAATTGTATTTTTCCCAGTTAATGAAACTAATGCAATTAGTATCAAACATTTACTGCAGGATATCTTCAAAAATCATTTCAACTTGTATTTCTAAATTTCCAGTATAGCTAGGCTGTCAGCCAATTGTATGGCACACTGAAGATGTTTCAGAACCGCAGACAGTAACAATATCCAACGCTGGAAAAAGCGCAAAAATAATATTATTAGATTAGTGTTGCACCATTATTTTTTACATACTATAACCATATACAATTTCAGTATCACATGTCTTAGCGTGATCGACTGTGCCATCCCCGTGGCCTTCGCAATTGATTAGTCCAATGAGAGACGCGAATCAGACCGGTGTCTTGTGCACCATGAAAAATGCAATAAATTGCGACTGCTCAACTAAAATCTTGGTTGACCAACAGCCTATCAACCAAACAATCAACTAAATGGGGTCAGCTCTAGTTGATACCATTCTCTTTAACGTTTTACTTTGTAAAAAGAGGCTGTTTACAAGACTGTTTTATTTACTATAACTCAATTACTAATCCATTTTTTGTAAGGAAAACAAAAACATGCTATGTGTTGCAGTAGGCCTTTAGAATAATGCAAAAACATATCCTTAACTCTATCCAAGTTGATGAGAAGGAAACAAATGATGCCTGCCAGCATGCAAAGCCGGCCCATCGAAACTATGACACTTTGTCAAACTCAAAATATAAGAAGATGTAGCTCTATTTGAAAATGTCACTTTTCCCAAGAGTATCCCTGCTGTCCATGCATTCAGCACATAACCAAATTGCTCTGGCTACTAAGCAAGAACTAGTAACATAATAACATTAAAAAATTATATTCTGTGGTCAATGGATGAATGGACGACAGAAACCAGATAGAAACTCATAATGGTGCATATGACGTGTTGAATGAATTGAATGATTATGAGGGTTATTGAATTTGATTGATCTGAATGATGAGGGTGAAGAGGATGATTGAATTTAGAACAATAGTGTAATGTTGTGGGCAGTCTAATTATTTTATTATGAAATGGTATATGGTATATAATTTCCCCTCAGAGTCAAATCAGACACTGAGTACAACAGAACATGTGTAGTTCACAATGGCAAGACGAACCAAACGAATGGATGCACTGACAGTATTGCAAATGCTGCAGAATTTAGAAGAGTTGGAGTCGGATGGAGGATCGGATATTGAGCTTAAAATCAACTTTGAAGAATGAATAGTCTGATGTTAACTTCGAGCCTCCGATGCCGGAGCCACTTCGCAGATAAACCAGAAAAGAGCCAAATGAGAAGGTGAGTGTGAAACAGTAATATATAATATAATGGTCGCCAGAGGGGATGGCTACCGTTTTACAGGCTCCTAAACAACTGTACTGTTATATTAGTTATTTTCCGCATTGTTTGTAACTTATTTTGTACATAATGTTGCTGCTAAAGTTATTCGCATGAAGAAAATACAGAAATACAGGGGGCAGAGATTTGGGTGCCCTGTGAGAATTTGTCGGCGAGTGTAAACTGGATGATCTCAGTTCGAGATTATCCTACCAACGGGACATTAAAAACTCTAATATCATGCTTCACCGAGTCGTGGCTGAACGACGACACGGATCAAATAGAGCTGGCTGAGTTTCCCGTGCATCGGCAGGACAGAACAGCTACATCTGGTAAGACGAGGGGTGGTGGTGCATGTCGATTTGTCAATAACAGCTGGTTTGCGATGTCTAATATTAAAGGCTGGTCATGACTCAGACCAACACCATCATCCCAGAAATCATAGACCCACTCCATTTTGCATACCACCCCAACAGATCCATAGATGATGCAACCTCAATCGCAGTCCACAACTGCCCTTTCCCACCTGGACAAAAGGAACACCTATGTGAGAATGCTGTTCATAGACTACAGCGCAGCGTTCAACACCATATTGCCCACAAAGCTCATCACTAAGCTAAAGACCCTGGGACTAAACACCTCCCTCTGCAACTGGATCCTGGACTTCCTGACGGGCCTCCCCCAGGTGGTAAGGGTAGGCAACAACACATCTGCCCCACTGATCCTCAACAGTGGGGCCCCTGAGGGGTGCGTGCTCAGTCCCCTCCTGTACTCCCTGTTCACCCACGATTGCATGACACAACAGTGGTAGGCCTGATCACTGACAGCGATGAGACAGCCAATAGGGAGGTGTTCAGAGAAATGGCAGTGTGGTGCCAGGACAACAACCTCTCCCACAATGTGAGCAAGACAAAGGAGCTGAACGAAAACATCATTTTTTGTCTAACAAGTATGAGGAGGACCTTTTCAGAGACGCCATGCCACTCAACCGCTTCAAAGAGACTAGAAGTCGACCGATGATTTTTCAACGCCGATACCGATACCTATTATCGGAGGACCAAAAAAGCTGATGCCGATTTTTATTTATTTATTTGTAATAATGACAATTACAACCATACTGAATGAACACTTATTTTAACTTAATATAATACATCAATAAAATCAATTTAGACCCAAATAAATAATGAAACATGTTCAATTTGGTTTAAATAATGCAAAAACAAAAAGTGTTGGAGAAGAAAGTAAAAGTGCAATATGTGCTATGCAAGAAAGCTAACGTTTAAGTTCCTTGCTCAGAACATGAGAACATAAGCTGGTGGTTCCTTTTAACATGAGTCTTCAATATTATCAGGTAAGAAGTTTTAGGTTGTAGTTATTATAGGAATTATAGGACTATTTCCCTCTATACCATTTGTATTTCATTCATTAACCTTTGACTAATGGATGTTCTTATAGGCACTTTAGTATTGCCAGTGTAACAGTATAGCTTCCGTCCCTCTCCTCGCTCCTCCCTGGGCTCAAACCAGGAACACAACAACAACAGCCACCCTCGAAGTAGCGTTACTCATGCAGAGCAAGGGAAACAACCACTCCAAGGCTCAGAGCGAGTGAATGTTTACGTGACTGCTTCTGCCTACCACCGCTCAGTCAGATACTTAGATACTTGTATGCTCAGTCAGATTATATGCAACGCAGGACACGCTAGATAATATCTAGTAATATCATCAACCATGTGATTATGATTGATTGATTGTTTTTTTATAAAATAAGTTTAATGCTAGCTAGCAACTTACCTTGGCTTACTGCATTCGCGTAACAGGCAGTCTCCTTGTGGAGGGCAACGAGAGAGAGCCAGGTCGTTATTGCGTTGGACTAGTTAACTGTAAGGTTGCAAGATTGGATTCCCTGAGCTTACAAAGTGAAAATCTATCGTTCTGCCCCTTTAACAGGCAGTTAACCCACCGTTCCTAGGCCGTCATTGAAAATAAGAATAAGAGTTCTTAACTCACTTGCTTAGTTAAATAAAGATTAAATAAAAGTGTAAAAAAATAATAATAATTAAACGGCAAAATCGGTGTCCAAAAATACCGATTTTTGATTGTTATGAAAAACTTGAAATTGGCCCTAATTAATCGGCCATTCCGATTAATCGGTCGACCTCTAAAAGAGACTATGCGAAATCCGCAAAGAGACAATGCGAAACCTGCGGCAGGTGCACACGAAAACGGCAGGAGCACACGAAAACTGTGTGCAACGCAAGCAATTTGTTTGTAGGGCTTGCTCACACAAAGCCCCGAAGCTTTATGCTGACTGTGGACCCGAAGCATAAAGAGAAGACAAATTTGATTAATGCATAAAGGCATGTGTACAGGGTCACAATAAAAATTTCTGTTTTTATATCTTGTCATAAATTTCCACAAATATTAATTCGTGCAATCCTTTACAATTGTTCATGCACTGGTGATTTTGTTTAGGAATATGGAAAATAATTTCACCTGTGCACCTGGATGGTTATATAAATTTTTTTGTTTCAACGTTGTCAAAAGAAGCTGTAACTGGACTTAATTGGGATGGGCAGTCTGTGTTTGTTTTTCTATGTTGGTTTTTGTACGCCCAATTTTTCAGTTTTTGATTTGTTAAAAAAGTTTGAAATATCCAATAAATGTCGTTCCACTTCATGATTGTGTCCCACTTGTTGTTGATTCTTCACAAAAAAATACAGTTTTATATCTTTATGTTTGAAGCCTGAAATGTGGCAAAAGGTCGCAAAGTTCAAGGGGGCCGAATACTTTCGCATGGCACTGTATATATATATATTTTATCTTCGAGTATATTTTGGGGATTTTTCTTTCCCCAACTTCAACATACCCTCCTGCAACCCGCCTCAACCAATGTGGTATGGATCTGATATTTTCTTTACTTTAGAACCAGAACCCCCAACAGAAGCTAGCCAGCTAACTAGCTACTGGCTAGTAGTCAGCTAGCCGCTGCTAGATGTCATCAGCTAACCTTTATCCCGGACAACTGCTGCCAATCTGCTCAGTACGATTCAACCCAGAGCTTGTGACAAGAGATGAAAAGAATCTGCCCACTCCATCAAGCAATGGGGACAACAACACAGGGCATTCACAGGACCTCATGGAACCATGGACCGCACCTGCGGAAACTGGACAACAGGGAGAAGCAGAGGAGATACCTATCATAGACTTCTCCCAGCTGACGCTTGACATACCACCTACGCCACCTCCAGTGGTAGAAACAACCAGCTGGTATGATTGAGTAGAATCAGCCAACAGTAACACGGAAGCAGCAATGTGAGAGTCAGTAGTGCATGACATTAAATGGTAATAATAGGAAGCTTCCGTTTAACACACAGGCCTAAGGTTATGTAGGTCTACAGCGCCAGTGGGAACTTCCCCTGTAAAAAGGTATATAAAGAGAACAGAGATCATAAGACAGTGTGATCCTCGTTAACATATGAGACAGACTTCATATGGAGGATCATCACAGGTAAATTTACTATTGCACTATACTCTTTTTGTTAGACTATAACAATATTTGAGAACTGGATTATTATTATTTGAATATACTTGGTTGAATTTGGTGACCCCGAGACTGAGTCTACGAAACACAGAGGTCTAAACACCTCTTGAATACAGACGAAGTGGCAGTCACTCAGTGAGACATCAGGTACAGATGTGATTAGCAATACAAGGAAACAGCAAAGTACCAGTTACAATAAATTGAGTCTATACACAGAGTTGGAAGTGAATAGTATTAGGATATACGCTTTTTGTTGGACTAGAACAATATTAGAGAATTTGATTATTTTGCCTAAGTACTTATTGGATCACTATCTGAATATACTTGGTTGAATTTGGTGACCCCGAGACTGAGTCTACGAAACAGAGGTCTAAACACCTCTTGAATACAGACGAAGTGGCAGTCACTCAGTGAGACATCAGGTACAGATGTGATTGGCAATATAAGGAAACAGCAAAGTACCAGTTACTTTACAGTTGAGTCCATACACAGAGTTGTAAGGATATTAAGATACTGGAATTCGGAATCTAGCGTCATAGATGCGAGAATACCGATTACGGGAAAGTGACCAAGGGGCTGAGCCTTTAAGGTAATTGAACTATTTTTGCTATTTAGTCAATATTGTTAGAAGTGTTAACGCATTTAAAGTTTTGCAATATTATCTGGCATAGCTTAAAGCATTAAGGATTGATTGAGCATTATTGTTGTATTGAGAAACTGTATAACCATTGAATTGTAATGATGTGTATAAGACAAAAAACAGAGTGACTTAATAAAAGCTTGAAACTTTGACAACTAGGCCAGATGAACGATCTGGAGAGCAAACGCCTTTGACACTCTCACTGAACAGAAAGTGACCCTGGTTATAGGTTAAAGTGATTGCACTAAAGAATATTTCATTGTGTGGACAATAATATATTTTTAAGAGAGTCAAAACATATACCAATACTAGTTTCCGAGTGACTACTAGCTGACGAGCATAATAACTACAAGGAGTTGTTATTAGGTATTGATATATACATAGGTAAAGATAACTTGAGGGTAAGGAAATATAGGAGGAATCCATAACGCTTAAGAATATTTAAATAGGAGTATATCTATCCAAGGCCTCATACTAGACCGGAAAATAAGGGAGTGACAACGTGAAAGAAGGAACAAACCCAACTCACGCGAAGGGCCATTACGATTACATAGGAAGGTTGGTAGGGCCGCACGGCAAGGCCCTTGTTACACCGAAGTAACTAAAATCCTAAAGTACTCTGCCTAGCCAGAGGACGGGGTAGAGGCTTTTGCTGCAGGTATTGGGCAAAAGTCAGCACCGTGACAAGCTTATTGGACTTCTTTTTTCATATCAAATCAAATTTTATTGGTCACATACACATGGTTAGCAAATGTTAATGTGAGTGTAGCGAAATGCTTGTGCTTCTAGTTCCGACCATGCAAGTAATCTAACAATTTCTCAACAACAAAGGAATGAATAATATGTACATATAAATATATGGATGGCAAGATGCAGTAGATGGTATAGAGAACAGTATATACATATGAGATGAGTAATGTAGGGTATGTAAACATTATATAAAGTGGCATTGTTTAAAGTGACTAGTGATACATTTATTACATCCCATTTTTAATTATTAAAGTGGCTAGAGATTTGAGTCAGTAGTTGGCAGCAGCCAGTCAATGTTAGTGATGGCTGTTTAACAGTCTGATGGCCTTGAGATCTCCATATTCCTACCGCAAGCTCTGAACCTCTTCACCTGGATCATCGCAGCTAGCAAGCTGCTACCCGATTGGCTTCACCTGGCTAACGTCTCTGTCCCAAAGCAAGCACCAATTAGCCTGGACCTAGCCTATGCTAGGCCCATCTCCCGGCTAGCTGAAGAGGTCCATCAGCCACTCCTTAGGCTACAATACCTATTGGCCTGGACCCCTTTTATTGCCAATACGGAGCCCCGCCGATCTATCACGACTGGACTACCGACGTAATCCGCCAGAGGGGATTTTTCAGCCACGGCCCACTAGCCGTCTAGAGCATACCGGACTGTTAGCTGAAGAGGTCCATCAGCCAATTTCTTGGACTACTAAACCTTTTACTACACGGACCCCTGCTGATCCATCACGACTGGTCTGCCGAAGTAACCGCACAAGGGGGCTACCACAGACTTCCGTTGCGACTTCCCTCTAAGGCCCTTCTGCTAGCCCCGGCCCGATAGCTGTCTAAATCGTCATGTCTCCAGCCCGCCCAGCTACTCACTGGACCCTATGATCACTTGGCTACGCATGCCTCTCCCTAATGTCAATATGCCTTGTCCATTGCTGTTTTGGTTAGTGATTATTGTATAATTTCACTGTAGAGCCTCCAGCCCTGCTCAATATGCCTCAGATAAACACTTTTGCCCCACCTCTGACACGTGCAGTGATGTCACCTGGTTTAATTGATATCTCTAGAGACAATACCTCTCTCATTGTCACTCAAAGCCAGGGTTTACCTCCACTGTATTCACATCCTGCCATACCTTTGTCTGTACATTATGCATTGAATCTATTCTACCGCGCCGAGAAACCTGCTCCTTTTACTCTCTGTTCCGAAGCATACTAGACAACCAGTTCTTATAGCCTTTAGCTGTACCCTTATCCTACTCTGCTCCTCTGGTGATGTACAGGTGAATCCCTGCAGTGCCCAGCTCCACTCCCATTCCCCAGGCACTCTCATTTGTTGACTTCTGTAACCATAAAAGCCTTGGTTTCATGCATGTTAACATTAGAAGCCTCCTCCCTAAGTTTGTTTTATTCACTCCTCTAGTACACTCTGCCAACCCATATGTACTAGCCGTGTCTGAATCCTGGCTTAGGAAGGCCACCAAAAATCCTGACATTTCCATCCCCAACTATAACATTTTCTGACAAGATAGAACTGCCAAAGGGAGCAGAGTTTCAATCTACTGCAGAGATAGCCTGCAGAGTTCTGTCTTACTATCCAGGTCTGTGCCCAAACAATTTGAGATTCCACTTTTAAAAATCCACCTTTCCAGAAACAAGTCTCTCACAGTTGCCGCTTGCTATAGATCACCTTCTGCCCTCAGCTTTGCCCTGCCCTCAGCTTTACACCATATGTGAATTAATTGCCCCCCATCTATCTTCAGAGCTCGTGCTGTTAGGTGACCTAAACTGGGACATGCTTAACACCCCAGCCTTCCTAAAAATCTAAGCTTGATGCCCTCAATCTCACACAAATGATCAATGAACCTACCTGTTACAACCCAAAATCTGTAAACACAAGGCACCCTCATAGATATCATCCTAACCAACTTGCCCTCCAAATACACCTCTGCTGTCTTCAACCACGATCTCAGAGATCACTGCATCATTGCTTTGGTCCGTAATGGGTCTGCGGTCAAACGACCACCCCTCATCACTGTCAAACGCGCCCTAAAACACTTCAGCGAGCAGGTCTTTCAAATCGACCTGGCCCAGGTATCCTGGAAGGATATTGAACTCATTCTGTCAGTAGAAGATGCCTAGTTATTCTTTAAAAGTGCTTCTCTCACAATCTTAAATTAGCATGCCCCACTCAAAAAATGTAGGACCAGGAACAGATATAGCCAGCCCGTGGTTCACTCCAGACTTGACTGCCCTTGACCAGCACAAAAACATCCTGTGAAATTTGCATCCTACAGCACAAACTCAAAAAAGTTCTGGGACACTGTAAAGTCCATGGAGAAGAAGAGCACCTCCTCCCAGCTGCCCACTGCACTGAGGCTAGGAAACACTGTCACCACCGATAAATCTACGATAATTGAGAATTTCAATAAGCATTTGTCTACGGTTGGCCATGCTTTTCACCTGGCCACCCCTGTCCTGGTCAACAGCCCTGCACCCCCCACAGCAACTTGCCCAAGCCTCCCCATATCTCCTTCACCCAAATTTAGATAGCTGATGTTCTGAAAGAGCTGGAAAATCTGGACCCATACAAATCAGCTGGGCTAGACAATCTGGACCCTCTCTTTCTAAAATTGTTGCAACCCCTATTACAAGCCTGTTCAACCTCTCTTTCGTATCGTCCGAGACCCCCAAAGATTTGAAAGTTGCCGCGGTCATCCCCCTCTTCAAAGGGGAGACACTCTGACCCAAACTGCTACAGACCAATATCTATCCTACCCTGCCTTTCCAAGGTCTTCGAAAGCCAAGTTAACAAACAGATCACCGACCATGTCAAATCCCACCACACCTTCTCCGCTATACAATCTGGTTTCCGAGGTGGTCAAGGGTGCACCTCAGCCACATTCAAGGTCCTAAACGATATCATAACCTCCATCGATGAGACAATACTGTGTAGCTGTATTCATAGACCTGGCCAAGGCTTTCGACTCTGTCAATCACCATATTCTTATAGGCAGACTAAACAGCCTTGGTTTCTCAAATGACTGCCTCGACTGGTTCACCAACTACTTCTCAGATAGAGTTCAGTGTGTCAAATCGGAGGGCCTGTTGTCCGGACCTCTGGCAGTCTCTATGGGGGTGCCATAGGGTTAAATTCTTGGGCCGACTATTTTCTCTGTATACATCAATGATGTCGCTCTTGCTGC
Source organism: Oncorhynchus mykiss (assembly GCF_057628025.1). Classification (NCBI taxonomy): domain Eukaryota; kingdom Metazoa; phylum Chordata; class Actinopteri; order Salmoniformes; family Salmonidae; genus Oncorhynchus; species Oncorhynchus mykiss. The sequence goes on from NC_143026.1 coordinate 49,413,088, forward strand.
TGGTGATTCTCTGATCCACCTCTACACAGACGATAGGCAATCACTTGATCAAACGATCCAATATACAGTGTAAATGGGGTCAGATTGAACTTCTTAAGGCTTCCACTAGAAGTCAACAGTCTTTAGAATGTTGTTTCAGGCTTCTACTGTGAAAGCGGAGCGAATAAGAGCTGTGTGAACCAGTGGTCTGGAAGAAAGCCTTTAGTTTAGTCACGCACAAGTTCCGTTCCCTTTCATTTCTAAAGACAAAGGAATTGTCCGGTTGGAATATTATTGAAGATTTATGATAAAAACATCCTAAAGATTGATTTTATACATCGTTTGACATGTTTCTACAAACTGTAATGGAACTTTCTTTACTTTTCGTCTGGACTTAGTGCCCGCGCCTCCTGCATTTGGATTATTGGACTAAAAGCGCGAACAAAAAGGAGGTATTTGGACATAAAGATGAACTTTATCGAACAAAACACACATTTGTTGTCTAACATGGAGTCCTGGGAGTGCCATCCGGTGAAGATCAAAGATTAGTGATTAATTTTAACGCTATGTCTGTCTTTTGTGACATCTCTCCTTCTTTGGAAAATGGCTGTATGGTTTTCTGTGGCTAGGCGCTGACCTAACATAATCGCATGGTGTGCTTTTGCCGTAAAACCTTTTTGAAATCAGACACTGTGGCTGGATTAACAAGAAGTTTATGTTGAAAATCGTGTTTAATACTTGTATGTTTGAGGAATTTTAATTATGACATTTATGTTGTTTGAATTTGGAGCCCTGCACTTTCACTGGATGTTGGTCAGGTGGGATGCTACCGTCCCACTGGTGCCAGACAGGTTAACTAACCTCTAGACGAGCTTCAACGTCATTCAACTCTCCTTCCGTGGCCTCCAACTGCTCTCAAATGCAAGTAAAACTAAATGCATGCTCTTCAACCGATCGCTACAAGCACCTGCCCACCCGTCCAGCATCACTACTTTGGACGGTTCTGACTTAGAATATGTGGACAACTACAAATACCTAGGTGTCTGGTTAGACTGTAAACTCTCCTTCCAAACTCACATTAAGCATCTCCAATCCAAAATTAAATCTAGAATCGGCTTCCTATTTCGCAACAAAGCATCCTTCACTCATGCTGCCAAACATACCCTTGTAAAACTGACTATCCTACCGATCCTTGACTTCGGCGATGTCATTTACAAAATAGCCTCCAACACTCTACTCAGCAAATTGGATGCAGTCTATCACAGTGCCCCATACACTACCCACCACTGCGACCTGTATGCTCTCGTTGGCTGGCCCTCGCTTCATATTCGTCGCCAAACCCACTGGCTCCAGGTCATCTATAAGTATTTTCTAGGTAAAGCCCCGCCTTATCTCAGCTCACTGGTCACCATAGCAGCATCCACCCGTAGCACGCACTCCAGCAGGTATATTTCACTGGTCACCCCAAAAGCAAATTCCTCCTTTGGCTGCCTTTCCTTCCAGTTCTCTGCTGCAAATGACTGGAACAAATTGCAAAAATCACTGAAGCTGGAGACTATCTTCCTCACTAACTTTAAGCACCAGCTGTCAGAGCAGCTCACAGATCACTGCACCTGTACATAGCCCATCTGTAAATAGCCAATCCAACTACCTCATCCCCTACTGGTATTAATTTATTTTGCTCCTTTGCACCCCAGTAACTCTACTTGCACATTCATCTTCTGCACATCTATCACTCCAGTGTTTAATTGCTAAATTGTAATTATTTTGCCACTATGACCTATTTTTTCTATTGTGTTATTGACTGTATGTTTGTTTATTCCATGTGCAACTCTGTGTTGTTTGTGTTGCACTGCTTTGGCCAGGTCGCAGTTGTAAATGAGCTCTTCTTCTCAACTAGCCTACCTGGTTAAATAAAGTTGAAATAAATCAAATACGTAAATGCCAACAAAATAACTTCTTGTTCAGTTTGGTGTGTAACCTTAATTTAATTAGCCAAGTCAGTTGAGAATAAATTCTTATTTACAATGACGGCCTACCCCAGACGATGCTGGGCCCTATGGACCTCCCAATAAAGGCCGGATGTGACACAGCCTGGATTCGAACGAGGGACTGTAGTGACGCCTCTTGCACTGAGTTGCAGTGCCTTAGACCGCTGCGCCCGTGTGTGTGTGGTACCTATTTAACTGTACTAATCAAATGTATTTATATAGCCCTTCGTACATCAGCTGATATCTCAAAGTGCTGTACAGAAACCCAGACTAAAACCCCAAACAGCAAGCAATGCAGGTGTAGAAGCAAGGTGGCTAGGAAAAACTCCCTAGAAAAGGCCAAAACCTAGGAAGAAACCTAGAGAACCTTCTGGCTGAGCCGGGTGGAGATTATAACAGAACATGGCCAAGATGTTCAAATGTTCATAAATGACCAGCATGGTCAAATAATAATAATCACAGTAGTTGTCGAGGGTACAGCAAGTCAGAACCTCAGGAGTAAATGTCAGTTGGCTTTTCATAGCCGATCATTAAGAGTATCTCTACCACTGCTGCTGTCTCTAGAGAGTTGAAAACAGCAGGTCTGGGACAGGTAGCACGTCCGGTGAACAGGTCAGAATTCCATAGCCGCAGGCAGAACAGTTGAAACTGGAGCAGCAGCACAGCAGGTGGACTGGGGAAAGCAAGGAGTCATCATTCCAGGTAGTCCTGAGGCATGGTCCTAGGGCTCAGGTCCTCCTACTAGAATGCTTAAAAGGCATTCTAAAATGTTAAATATCGGTTATTGGTATGGTTTTTTTTGGCAAGGAAAATATCAGATATCGGCCAAAAATGTCATATCGGTGCATCACTAATCCAGAGCATCCAAAACATGCTCAATGGGTGAGTATGCAGGCCATGTAAGAACTGGGACATTTTCAGCATCCAGGTAGTGTACAGATCCTTGCGACATTGGGCCGTGCATTGTCATGCTGAAACATGAGATGATGGCGGCGGATGAATGGCACGACAATGGTCCTCAGGATCTCGTCACGGTATCTCTGTGCATTCAAATCGCCATCAATAAAATGCAATTGTGTTTGTTGTCCGTAGCTTATGCCTGCCCATACCAAAACCCCACCATGGGGTACTCTGTTCACAATGCCATACATGCTATCTTCCCAGTACAGTTGAAACTGGGATTCATCCTAGAAGAGCACACTTCTCCAGCGTGCTCACTTAAGCCGGTTACGACGCCAAACTGCAGTCAGGTCAAGACAACGAGCACGCAGATGAGCTTCCTTGAGATGGTTTGACAGTTTGTGCAGAAATTATTCGCTTTTGCAAACCCTGTTTCATTAGCTGTCCGGGTGGCTGGTCTCAGATGATCCCATAGATGAAGTGTTTACACCTGGTCTGCAGTTGTGATGTAGGTTGGACGTACTGGCAAATTTTCAAAAACAATATTGGAGGCAGCTTATGGTAGAGAATTTAACATAAAATAATCTGGCAAGAGCTCTGTTGGACATTCCTGCAGTCAGCATGCCAATTGCACACTCCCCCATAACTTGAGACATCTGTGGCATTGTGTTGTGACACAAAACTGCACATTTTAGAGTGGCCTTTTACTTCCCCCATTACAAAGTGCACCTGTGTAATGATCATGCTGTTTAACCAGCTTATTGATATGGCACACCTGTCAGGTGGTTGGATTATCTTGGCAAAGGAGAAATGCACACTAACAAGGATGTCAACAAATTTGTATACAAAATTAGAGTGAAATAAGTTTTTTGTGCATATGGAACATTTCTGGGATCTTTTATTTCAGCTCATGAAACATGGGACCAACACTTTACATGTTGCATTCATATTTTTGTTCAGTGTACAAATCTACCACTGTTTACACCACAGGAATATGGTGCGTTTTGGGTTGGGTTAAAGTTGGGTTAAAATATTTATTTGACAGAGGGAGACATTTCAATTTGTCTGGTAAATTGGACTGCCTAGAGGTTATATATATGCTTTTATTGACAAGAAGTCGGCTATACTGTGGCATGGTTATTTTCCCGTCGCCATCTACCAAAACGAAGTACAACTCAGGGAGTCCAAGCAATAGACAGACTCCCGAAGTGTCCCAAAGCTAACAGTAGCGTTTCAATATTCAAAACACAAAAGATTGCGAGCACTCGCCCAAGAGAAAACACATACCTATACCGTAAGCTTTGGCTAACAGCCAGCGGAGATTTGCATCTATTTTCGCTCTAGCGGAGTCATAGAGCTCCAGAGGCACGGTCGCCATTGCGCCTCCTTCACCTGCATGAGCCGAATCAGCTTTTCCTTTGGTACTGTTCCCGCCTGCACACACGTCTAAATCCATCCTGCACCAGACAAACCACATACTAGTTAGAAAGAGCAATGGCATTTACCATTGTCAACTGTATGCACTAGCTAATTTACTAACAAAGGAACTGCATTCTAATGTACTGTATAAATACAATAACAGACAGTAACGCTAGATGACTAGTTAGTTCATGTGCTAGTATAACAAAATAAATGCATCGTGGCGCATGAATGAAACGCCCACCTCTGGAAAAACAAGATTATAGCGGATGGTCAACCACCAAACGTAACTAACCATAGTCTCGATTCATAATTATTGTAAAATAAAACGACACACAATTAGCACGTTAATTGATTAAATTCCCTTAAGAGTTAGTTGGTTAGCCAGCTAGATGTAGCTACCAGCCAGGCTGTGTATGAATGAGCTTCGTTAGTTTTCTAGTCTAGCAGCAACGCTAAGCCGATTTGAGAGATGACACGGCTAACCTTAGCCAAATTAGTTAGCTATGCTAACTAGCTAGTTATCAAATACAGTCATTGTACAGTTGATTCATTTTAAAGCAATAAAATATTACTTTTAAATGAGCACGAGATCCACAATCCAGCTTTGACGAATAGTGACGTATCCTTAAAATCTAAAGAACAAAAAAAACATCGCTTTCACCACAGCTAAAGTTACAGTTTGGTCCTCCCCAGCAAGACAATATGATGTGCAGTTCTTCTTAGATTGAGGTTTAACGGCGGTTGGCATCCAATAAATGTTGCATTACCGCCACCTACTACCCTGGAGTATAACTCCCTTATACATTGCACTTTCTTTTTTTTTTACATTCAAAGGAAATAAATCAACAAATACCCTACCATCCAACACTAAACTTGTAAAATAAAAAGAAATAAAAAACACACCCTGTCACCACAACCTTTCTGCGACTTCCCTGTACTTCTTACTGAAGCATATATCACTTGTTGGCCTACCTCTCTGTTCACACCACTCCTCTCAGGATCCCTTCACCTTGACCCATCTTCCTCTACTTTCTTCACTACCTCAACATCTGACAACTTCTACACTACTCTAACCCTGGAAAACTCAACCTGTCTCTTTCGCACCATATATTTCAGATCCCCAGCTCCATGGGCACCCCAACAATTGACACATACCTTTTCTTTCCCCAATGCTACACATTACTTTGTCATTTGCCCTTCTGCACACTTCTCACACCTCCCTCCTACACTCTGCTGCCACATGCCCATAAGCTTGACACCTGTGACAACGTAATTTATTAGGCATCTTGTACAGGTTAACTTATATTTACTTACTTATTTACTTTATAATACTGAATGAACACTTATTTTAACTTAATATAATACGTCAATAAAAATCCATTTAGCCTCAAATAAATAATGAAACATGTTCAATTTGGTTTAAATAATGCAAAAACAAAGTGTTGGAGAAGTAAAAGTGCAATATGTGCCATATACAAAAGCTAACATTTGAGTTCCTTGCTCAGAACATGAGAACATATGAAAGTGGGTGGTTCCGTTTAACATGAGACTTCCATATTCCAAGGTAAGAGGTTTTAGGTTGTAGTTAATATGGAATTATAGGACTATTTCTCTCTATACCATTTGTATTTCATATACCTTTGTCTATTGGATGTTCTGATAGGCACTATAGTATTGCCAGTGTAACAGTATAGCTTCCGTCCCTCTCCTCGCCCCTTCCTGGGCTCGAACCAGGAACACATCGACAACAGCCACACTCGAAGCAGCTTTTACCCATCGCCCCACAAAAGCCGCAGCCCTTGCAGAGCAAGGGGAACAACCACTCCAAGTCTCAGACCGAGCTGCTGGCAAAACGCACAAAAGTGCTTACGAGCCTGTTGGTGCCTACCATCGCTCAGTCAGACTGCTCTATCAAATCATAGACTTAATTATAACATAACACACAGAAATACGAGCCTTTGGTCATTAATATGGTCGAATCCGGAAACTATCATTTCAAAAACAAAACGTATATTATTTCAGTGAAATACGGAACCGTTCGGTATTTTATCTAACAGGTGGCATCCCTAAGTCTAAATATTCTTGTTACATTGCACAACCTTCAATGTTATGTCATAATTACGTAACATTCTGGCAAATTAGTTCAATGAGCCAGGCTGCCCAAACTGTTGCATATACCCTGACTCTGCGTGTAATGAACGCAAGAGAAGTGACACAATTTCACCTGGTTAATATTGCCTGCTAACCTGGATTTCTTTTAGCTAAATATGCAGGTTTAAAAATATATACTTCTGTGTAATGATTTTAAGAAAGGCATTGGTGTTTATGGTTAGGTACAGTCGTCCAACGATTGTGCTTTTTCCGCAAATGCGCTTTTGTTAAATCATGCCCCAGCGCTGCATCGATTATATGCAACACCGGACACGCTAGATAAACTAGTAATATAATCAACCATGTGTAGTTATAACTAGTGATTATGATTGATTGTTTTTTCTAAGATAAGTTTAATGCTAGCTAGCAACTTACCTTGGCTTCTACTGCAGTCGCATAACAGGCAGGCTCCTCGTGGAGTGCAATGAGAGGCAGGTGGTTAGAGCGTTGGACTAGTTAACTGTAAGTTTGCAAGATTGGATCCCCCGAGCTGACAAGGTGGAAATCTGTCGTTCTGCCCCTGAACAAGGCAGTTAACCCCCCGTTCCTAGGCCGTCATTGAAAGTAAGAATGTGTTCTTAACTGACTTGCCTAGTCAAATAAATGTATAAAAATACATTTAAAATAAATAAAAACAAATAAAAAAATCTGCAAAATCGAAGCCCGAAAATACTGATTTCCGATTGTTATGAAAACTTGAAATCGGCCTTAATTAATCGGCCATTCCAATTAATCAGTCAACCTCTACTCTAAACCACACTGTGGCAGGGTCTACAGTCAATCACGGATTACAAAAAGAAAACCAGCCCAGTCACAGACCAGGATGCCTTGCTCCCAGGCAGACTAAATAACTTTTTTGCCCGCTTTGAGGACAATACAGTGCCACTGACACGGCCCGCAACCAAAACATGCGGACCAAAACAGGCAGCCGAGGTGAGTAAAGCATTTAAACGTGTTAACCCTCGCAAGGCTGCAGGCCCAGACGGCATCCCCAGCCTCGCCCTCAGAGCATGCGCAGACCAGCTGGCTGGTGTGTTTACGGACATATTCAATCAATCCTTATCCCAGTCTGCTGGTCCCACATGCTTCAAGAGGGCCACCATTGTTCCTGTTCCCAAGAAAGCTAAGGTAACTGAGCTAAACGACTACCGCCCCATAGCACTCACTTCCGTCATCATGAAGTGCTTTGAGAGACTAGTCAAGGACCATATCACCTCCACCCTACCTGACACCCTAGACCCACTCCAATTTGCTTACCGCCCAAATAGGTCCACAGACGATGCAATCTCAACTACACTGCCCTAACCCATCTGGACAAGAGGAATACCTATGTGAGAATGCAGTTCATCGACTACAGCTCAGCATTTAACACCATAGTACCCTCCAAACTCGTCATCAAGCTTGAGACCCTGGGTCTCGACCCCGCCCTGTGCAACTGGGTACTGGACTTCCTGACCGGCCGCCCCCAGGTGGTGAGGGTAGGTAACAGCATCTCCACCCCGCTGATACTCAACACTGGGGCCCCACAAGGGTGCGTTCTGAGCCCTCTCCTGTACTCCCTGTTCACCCACGACTGCGTGGCCACGCACGCCTCCAACTCAATCATCAAGTTTGCGGACGACACAACAGTGGTAGGCTTGATTACCAACAACGACGAGACGGCCTACAGGGAGGAGGTGAGGGCCCTCGGAGTGTGGTGTCAGGAAAATAACCTCACACTCAACATCAACAAAACAAAGCAGATGATTGTGGACTTCAGGAAACAGCAGAGGGAACACCCCCCTACCCACATCGATGGAACAGTAGTGGAGAGGGTAGTAAGTTTTAAGTTCCTCGGCCTACACATCACAGACAAACTGAATTGGTTCACCCACACAGACAGCATCGTGAAGAAGGCGCAGCAGCGCCTCTTCAACCTCAGGAGGCTGAAGAAATTCAGCTTGTCACCAAAAGCACTCACAAACTTCTACAGATGCACAATCGAGAGCATCCTGTCGGGCTGCATCACCGCCTGGTACGGCAACTGCTCCGCCCACAACCGTAAGGCTCTCCAGAGGGTAGCGAGGTCTGCACAACGCATCACCGGGGGCAAATTACCTGCCCTCCAGGCACCTACACCACCCGATGTCACAGGAAGGCCATAAAGATCATCAAGGACAACAACCACCCGAGCCACTGCCTGTTCACCCCGCTATCATCCAGAAGGCGAGGTCAGTACAGGTGCATCAAAGCTGGGACCGAGAGACTGAAAAACTTCTATCTCAAGGCCATCAGACTGTTAAACAGCCACCACTAACATTGAGTGGCTGCTGCCAACACACTGACTCAACTCCAGCCACTTTAATAATGGGAATTGATGGGAATTGATGTAAAATATATCACTAGCCACTTTAAACAATGCTACTTAATATAATGTTTACATACCCTACATTATTCATCTCATATGTATACGTATATACTGTACTCTATATCATCTACTGCATCTTTATTTAATACATGTATCACTAGCCACTTTAAACTATGCCACTTTGTTTGCATACTCATCTCATATGTATATACTGTACTCGATACCATCTACTGCATCTTGCCTATGCCGCTCTGTACCATCACTCATTCATATATCTTTATGTACATATTCTTTATCCCTTTACACTTGCGTGTACAAGGTAGTAGTTGTGGAATTGTTAGCTAGATTACTCGTTGATTATTACTGCATTGTCGGAACTAGAAGCACAAGCATTTCGCAACACTCGCATTAACATCTACTAACCATGTGTATGTGACAAATAAAATTTGATTTGATTTTGATTTGACAAACAAACTTTGTTGCCTTGTCTCCCATAGTCCACACGGCTGGGAGAACCTATTCAAATAAGTAAATACATTTGAAAAATGTAAAAAATAAAAAATAAATAAAAACTATTTATTATTAGCTTGCTACAGTGGAGGCTAACTCAAGTGAGCTGCTAACGAAGCTAGCTAGCCAACTTTACATACTGTATAGATGGCTAAGTGAATTTAATATCACCAGCTACCTAACTTCATATTAGCTAGCTATCTTGGTGTATTTATCATTGTATGATTAAAAACACAAACTCCAAATGCATTTGTGGGTAGCTAGCTAACAGCCATGGGAGAGGGTGAAAGGATAGCAGCTCCAGCTGTCAAAGAAGTGTGACGTATACACAGGGAGAAAGGAACGAGGTTCAGAAAGACAGTTTAATAATAAGACAAGGCGCCTCCCTAGTGGTTCAGTGGCCTAAGGCACTGCATCGGAGTTGCTAGCTGTTCCATTACAGATCCTGGTTCGACTCCAGGCTCTGTCGCAGCCGGCCGCAACCGGGAGACCCATGGGGTGGTGCACAATTGGCCCAGCATCGTCCAGGTTAGGGGAGGGTTTGGCCAGCAGAGATCTTCTTGTCCCATCATGCTCTAGCCAGTCCTGTGGTGAGCCAGGCGCATGCACGCTGACACGGTCGCCAGGTGTACAGTGTTTCCTCCAACACATTGGTGTGGCTGGCTTCCGGGTTAAGCAGGCATTGTGTCAAGAAGCAGTACAGCTTGGTTGGGTCGGGAGCCTCACTACAGTGGTGGTCCGCCTGCTCCTTCTGGACACGGAACCACTCGTCCACCGCAGGGGATTCGGTCTGGCTCGAGGTCCACGGGGCCAGGGCTGGCTGACATCCCAGGATGCACTGGAAGGGAGTCAGCCCGGTGGAGGAGTGACAGAGTGAGTTCTGGGCGTTCTCCGCCCAGGGAAGGAACTGGGCCCACTCCCCCTGCTGGTCCTGGCAGTGACTCGTAAGGAACCTCCACAGCTCCTGGTTGGTTGTCTCCACCTGGCAGTTGGACTGAGGCTGCTACTCGGATGTGAGGTTGGCCGTGGCCCCCAGCTTCTCCATGAAGACTCTCCATACCAGCAACGTGAATTGAGGGCCACGGTCAGAGACGAGGTCCTCCGGAAAGCCATACTGCTGGAAAACCCACTGGAACAGTTCCTCAGCGAACTGGAGAGAGGTGGAGAGACTGGAGAGAGTGACAAAATCCATGGACAGATGGGACCAAGGCCGCTGAGGCACGGGTAGGAGTTTTGCTGCTGGACCAAGTTGGGGAGATTTTGTTTGGGCACATACTGAACATGAGTTGACATAGTGGGCGACGTCCTGTGCCAAGGTGGGCTAACAGTACTTAGGGGAGATGGATTGAATGGTGCGGGTGATACCTGGGTGTCCAGCTGTGAGGGATGTGTGTGCCCAGGTCAACAGCCGATCTCTTACCCCCGTGGGGACATATATGCATTCAGGAGGGCAGAAAGCAGGAGCTGGTTCCCTCTCCAGAGCCTGGCGGATGTCCACATCTACGCCCCAAAACATGGGGCCAATGATACAGGAGGACCGAATGATGGGCTGGAGGGCACTTACAGGACTCTCAACAGATGTGGAACCACAGGGTACGGGAAAGCAAGTCTCCTGGCATCCTGGTGCCCAGGTAGTGATTTTCATCCTCGACCAGGAGATGGTGGGGTTATGACATTGGAGGAAGACTTTGTGTATGGTGATGATGAGGAAGGGAAGGCTTTCCTGGGGCATGGGTCCCACGCTAAGGGTGAATGGTGCTGTGATGTGCGTAATTGTACCAGGCCCCAATGGTCGATTTTCCAGGGCTTAGACTGGAAAAGGAGAGGAGAGCAGGTACGAGGTTATGTTCAGGGAAGATGCGAGGGCCTGGTCGAAGAAGTTACCCGTGGCACCGGAGTCCACTAAAGCTGTAGAGACAAAACCGGAGGGACAGCCAGCCAGTGAAATGGAAACCAAAAAGGGTTTGGCGGAAAAAGATGATGATGGAATACTCAGGCCTATCCTGGGAGACGGAAGATCATGGGGCCGCCCCTCTGCCCTAGTCGAATCCAGGTTGAGAAGCACAGGACACCACTGAAGCTGGTGCCCCTCCTGGCCGCAAATAGGACAGAGCCCCGCTCTGCCACAGAGAGATATGTGGCCCCTACCTCCATGGGTTGAGGTTCTGCCTCAGGACAGCCAAATGAGGGGGGCGAGGAGAGACATTGGCGCCAGCGCTCCCGAAGAAGGTTGTCCAGATGTATGGCCATCAGTCAGTATGTCATCCATTCGGTCATTTGTATGAGCTGCAATAGGAACTAAATCAAAGAGAATAGAACAATGTTATTAATTTGTTTATTGAAATTATCTAAATTCTCCAAAGTTCTTTAGCGTATCACTTTAAAAAGAGACCCTAGCTCATAGGCCTCTAAATACATTTTAAACAAAATAGTTGAAGAAGCACGTGAAGTGGCTGACAGGGAAAACAGATTTGGCAATAAGAATAGGCTATAGATAGTCTTGACCATTTGGGACCCCTAGCTATTTCGCTCAGGACAGGTTATAGCCAAGACTTAATCAATATTTTGTTTTGTCTCATTTATTGATATGGATATAGCCTCTGCGGGGTGGGGTTGTTCAAAAGGCTATAATTATCACACCTACTCCCGTTCCCTCTCTCCGGTGCTCGACGTCGCCGGTCTACTAACCACCAGTCTTGGCAACCCACAGTTCGCACACCTGGCAACCATCAATACGCACACCTGCTCCCCATCGTTATGCACACCTGGACATTACCTTGATTACCTCGTCATTATCTTGGCAGCAGCCACTCAATGTTAGTGGTGGCTGTCTGATGGCCATGAGATAGAAGCTGTTTTTCAGTCTCTGGGTCCCTGCTTTGATGCACCTGTACTGATCTCGCCTTCTGGATGATAGCAGGGTGAACAGGCAGTGACTCGGGTGGTTGTTGTCCTTGATGATCTTTTTGGCCTTCCTGTGACATCAGGTGGTGTAGGTGTCCTGGAGGGCAGGTAGTTTTCCCCCGGTGATGCGTTGTGCAGACCTCGCTACCCTCTGGAGAGCCTTACGGTTGTGGGCGGAGCAGTTGCCGTACCAGGAGGTGATACAGCCCGACAGGACGCTCTCGATTGTACATCTGTAGAAGTTTGTGAGTGTTTTTGGTGACAAGCCAAATTTCTTCAGCCTCCTGATGTTGAAGAGGCGCTGCTGCGCCTTCTTCACAACGCTGTCTGTGTGGGTGGACCAATTCAGTTTGTCTGTGATATGTACGCCGAGAAACTTAAAACTTACTACCCTCTCCACTACTGTCCCGTCGATGTGGATAGGGGGGTGCTCCCTCTGCTGTTTTCTGAAGTCCACAATCATCTCCTTTGTTTTGTTGACATTGAGTGTGAGGTTATTTTCCTGACACCACACTCCGAGGGCCCTCACCTCCTCCCTGTAGGCCGTCTCGTCGTTGTTGGTAATCAAGCCTACCACTGTAGTGTATTCTGCAAACTTGATGATTGAGTTGGAGGCGTGCATAGCCACACAGTCGTGGGTGAACAGGGAGTACAGGAGAGGGCTCAGAACGCACCCTTGTGGGGCCCCAGTGGAGATGTTGTTACCTACCCTCACCACCTGGGGGCGGCCCGTCAGGAAGTGCAGTACCCAGTTGCACAGGGCGGGGTCGAGACCCAGGGTCTCAAGCTTGATGACGAGTTTGGAGGGTACTATGGTGTTAAATGCTGAGCTGTAGTCGAACAGCATTCTCACATAGGTATTCCACTTGTCCAGATGGGTTAGGGCAGTGTGCAGTGTGGTTGCGATTGCGTCGTCTGTGGACCTATTGGGCGGTAAGAAAATTGGAGTGGGTCTAGGGTGTCAGGTAGAGTGGAGGTGATATGGTCCTTGACTAGTCTCTCAAAGCACTTCATGATGACGGAAGTGAGTGCTATGGGGCGGTAGTCGTTTAGCTCAGTTACCTTAGCTTTCTTAGGAACAGGAACAATGGTGGCCCTCTTGAAGCATGTGGGAACAGCAGACTGAGATAAGCATTGATTGAATATGTCCGTAAACACACCAACCAGCTGGTCTGCGCATGCTCTGAGGATGCGGCTGGGGATGCCTTCTGGGCCTGCAGCCTTGCGAGGGTTAACACGTTTAAATGTTTTACTCACGTCGGCTGCGGTGAAGGAGAGTCCGCAGGTTTTTGTAGCGGGCTGTGTCAGTGGCACTGTATTGTCCTCAAAGCGAGCAAAGAAGTTATTTAGTCTGTCTGGGAGCAAGACATCCTGGTCCGCGACCGGGCTGGTTTTCTTTTTGTAATCCGTGATTGACTGTAGACTCTGCCACATACCTCTTGTGTCTGAGCCGTTGAATTGCAACTCTACTTTGTCTCTATACTGACGTTTAGCTTGTTTGATTGCCTTGCGGAGGGAATAGCTACACTGTTTGTTTTCGGTCATGTTTCCGGTCACCTTGCCCTGGTTAAAAGCAGTGTTTTGAGCTTTCAGTTCCGCACGAATGCTGCCATCAATCCACAGTTTCTGTTTTAGGAATGTTTTAATCGTTGCTGTGGGTATAACATCGCCGATGCACTTTCTAATGAACTCGCTCACCGAATCAGCGTATTTGTCAATGTTGTTGTTGGACGCAATGCGGAACACATCCCAATCCACGTGATCGAAGCAGTCTTGAAGCTTGGAATCAGATTGGTCGGACCAGCGTTGAACAGACCTGAGCGCGGGAGCTTCTTGTTTTAGTTTCTGTCTGTAGCCTGGAAGCAACAAAATGGAGTCGTGGTCAGCTTTTCCGAAAGGAGGGTGGGGGAGGGCCTTATATGCATTGCGGAAGTTAAAATAACAATGATCCAGGGTTTTACCAGCCCTGGTTGTGCAATCGATATGCTGATAGAATTTAGGGAGTCTTGTTTTCAGATTAGCCTTGTTAAAAATCAATGAATGCAGCCTTCTGACTTCAACTGTAGATTGTTATCTCTCATACATCTGGCAACAGTGTGTTCTGACACATCAAGGACTTGTGCAATGCTTTCTACTGGCAAAGACAGGGCAAGCAGTTCCTGGAGCTGATTCTGAGATAGTGTATCTGGGCGGACCTGTTGGTCCTTGCTCTAGGTCTAGTGGATCATCTTGAGGCAAATCAACTTCTCGACCTCTGACACGGTTCAGCAGTTTTGTCAAAGCTCATAAAACTTATTCAGGGATCTGAATGACGTTAGACACAACACTGATGAAAGTGAGCTTTGATTGCAGGTGAATTCTAAAAAGTCAAAATCGATCGGTGGGTAATTGACCACCCGCAAGAGCCTGGTCTGAAGGCTCTCCAATATGTAATTTCTTAGTAGAACCTGAAGACACAAGGTTATTATTGATGTCAGCTAAACTTGCGTTAGGCTACTTAGCTAGCTAACTTACTTACTCTTTGATAACTCATTAGAAAAACGAATAACGCCAATCAGAAACGTATACCTAGGTACTGGATGTAAGTCCTTTACTAGGGCAACCTTGTGCACAGGAAACTTTCTCCTCCCTTGATAGATCTTCTCATCCTCCATTGCCATAATAGTAATTGGTAGTTAAACAGTGCTAGCTAGACACTGAGGCTTACTCTTACTCATGAGCTAACTAACTAGTTAACACTAGCTAGCTAGCTAGCTAGGCCATATCATATTCCATAAGCCGAGATCGACTGTAAGCTAAGTTAGCTAGCTACATGTCATTAGCTAGCTAGTGATATCTAGACTTGCGCTGGGAAACAAATCCATTACATTAGCTACCTAAATGTGAAGTAAACTCAACTAAGGAGTAATAACTGACAGCACAATCCTTACATGAGAATTAAGCGGGCCACCATGTTCCTCTGCCATGTCGTTCTTCTCACAAAGACTAATGGCTACGCCGTCGGGAGCATGTGGATTCAGTTTGCACTACGAATTGAGAATGGAGACTTTTAATTTGAAAACGTGCAGGATACCTCTTTCCGGTTTGTTATGCTTGTTTGCATAGCACTCCTCACAGGCCGTTTTGGTGTACATTTTTTTTGTTGGTGAGATGAAATTGCTGTAATCGTGACATGGTGTTTGTATGTTCACAGATGACATTTTACGCATGTCTTTTCTTACAATCCTAACAATTTGCGTATGGATTTTATGAACCTAATGATTGGTATGTTCAACCTTTTGGCAGCTATTTCGCTCCATAGACGTGCTTCGACCACAAACTGTCTATCACGTGCATGCAATTTATTTTTGATTTGATCATGCTGCAGGCAGCATATAGAAGGAAAATACATTTTTAGAACTGATAATTGATCGCCTGGTTTAAGAATGTATGCAATTAATTGATTATTGAATGTTATCAATGAACACAATTTTGTAGAACTTAAACATAGGCTACACAGGCTGCCTCTGCTCAACACTCAAAACTCGAGAAGTCTCAGTCACAAATGACAGCTCCAATAAGCCCTCTATGGTGAACGAGAATCATAACTCTTTCGAGTTTTCAATTCATTGTTTGCTGGTAGGCGGTCCTGCATTCTCTGGACATTACTCAATCAAATTAACAAAATGAGTCGAAATATTCATTATTTTTACTGAACAAGTTGAAAAGATCAGAGGCAGTGAAAATATGTAATAATGCCTGTGTGTAGCTGGCAAACAAGCATGGGGGAACAGAGGTAATTGGGGAATTGAAACCAGGTGTGTAAGACAAAGACAAAACAAATTGAATATGAAAAGTGGATCGGCGATGGCTAGAAGGCCGATGACGCCGAACACCGCCCGAACAGGGAGAGGGACCGACTTTGGGGGAAGTCGTGACAGTACCCCCCCTTGATGCGCGGCTCCAGCAACGCGCCGACTCCGACCTCGGGGACGACCAGGAGGACGAGGCGCAGGGCAATCCGGATGGAGACAGTGGAACTCCAGCAGCAACGAAGGGTCCAAGACGTCCTCCACCGGCACCCAGCATCTCTCCTCTCGACCGTACCCATTCCACTCCACGAGATACTGAAGGCCCCTCGCTGTTCGGGTCCAGGATGGCTCGAACAGCATACGCCGGGGCCCCCTCGATGTCCAGAGGGGGCGGAGGAACCTCCCGCACCTCAGACTCCTGGAGTGGACCAGCCACCACCGGCCTGAGGAGAGACACATAGAACGAGGGATTAATATGGTAATCTGGGGGAAGCTGTAACCTGTAGCATACCTCGTTCAGTCTCTTCAGTCTCCACAAACCACGGGCCCAAACCACGGGCCTCACTGCGGTGGCGGTCGGCGTTCGCCTTCTGCCGCCTCACGGCCCATTGCAGATGCACATGGGCGGCGTCCCAGGTCTCCTCCGAGCGCTTAAACCATTCGTCCACCGCAGGAGCCTAGATCTGGCTCTGATGCTAAGGTGCCAGACCCGGCTGATACCCCAGTATGCACAGGAAGGGGGAGAGGTTAGTAGATGAGTGGCGGAGTGAGTTTTGGGCCATCTCTGCCCAGGGGATGAACGCTGCCCACTTCCCCGACCGCTCCTGGCAAAATGCCTGCAGAAACCTACCCAGATCCTGGTTTACTCTCTCCACCTGCCCGTTACTCTCGGGGTGAAAACCTGAGGTGAGGCTGACCGAGAGCCCCCAGACATTCCATGAACGCCCTCCAGACCCTGGACGTGAACTGGGGACCCCGATCAGAGACTATGTCCTCAGGCACCCCGTAGTGCCGGAAGGTGTGAGTGAACAGGGCCTCCACAGTCTGTAGGGCCGTAGGGAGACCGGGAAAAGGAAGGAGACGGCAGGACTTAGAAAACCGATCCACAATGACCAGGGCGTGGTGTTTCCCTGTGATGGAGGAAGATCCGTCAGGATGTCCACCGATAGATGTGACCACGGCCGTTGTGGAATGGGTAGGGGTTGTAACTTCCCTCTGGGCAGGTGCCTTGCACTGGGTGCACACCAAGCAGGAGGAAACATAAGCCCTCACGTCCTTGGTCAAGGTGGACCACCAGTACTTCCCACTAAGGCAACGCACCGTCCGACCGATGCCAGGATGACCAGAGGAGGGTGACGTGTGTGCCCAATAGATCAATTGGTCGCGGACAGCAGACGGAACGTACAGCCACCTAGCTGGCTCTGTCCGTAACGCCCGCTTGATGTCCACGTCCAGCTCCCACACCACCGGTGCCACCAGGCAAGAGGCCGGAAGTATGGGAGTGTGATCCATGGACCGCTCCTCTGTCATACATCCGGGACAGTGCATCTGCCTTAGCGTTCTGGGAACCTGGTCTGTAGGACAGAGTGAAAACAAAACGGGTAAAGAACATGGCCCACCTTGCCTGGCGAGCGTTCAGTCTCCTCGCCGCCCAGATGTACTCTAGATTGTGGTGGTCATTCCAGATGAGAAAAGGGTGTTAACCCCCTCAAGCCAATGTCTCCATGCCTTCAGAGCCTTGACAACAGCCAACAGCTCCCGGTCCCCCACATCATAGTTTTGCTCCGCCGGGCTGAGCTTCTTCGAAAAGAAAGCACAGGGGCGGAGCTTTGGTGGCATGCCCAAGCGCTGAGAGAGCACAGCTCCCATCCCAGCCTCGGATGCGTCCACCTCCACTATAAACGCCAAAGAGGGATCCGGATGAGCCAGCACAGGAGCCGAGGTAAACAGAGCCTTCAGGTGACCAAAAGCCCTGTCCGCCTCAGCCGACCACTGCAGTCGCACCAATCCCCCCGTCAGCAGTGAGGTAATGGGCACTGCTACCTGACCAAAACCCTGGATTAACCTTCGGTAGTAGTTGGCAAACCCTAGAAACCGCTGCACTTCCTTTACTGTGGTGGGAGTCGGCCAATTACGCACGGCTGAAATGCGGTCACTCTCCATCTCCACCCCTGAAGTGGAAATGCGGTACCCTAGGAAGGAGACGGACTGTTGGAAGAACAGAAATTTCCCAGCCTTGACGTACAGGTCATGCTCCAACAGTCGACCAAGCACCCTGCGCACCAGGGACACATGCTCAGCGTGTGTAGCGGAGTATATCAGAATGTCGTCGATATACACCACTACACCCTGCTCGTGCAGGTCCTGGAAAATCTTGTCAACAAAGGCCTGGAAGACTGATGGAGCATTCATCAACCCGTACGGCATGACGAGGTACTCATAGTGCCCTGAGGTGGTACTAAATGCTGTCTTCCACTCATCCCCCTCCCGGATACGCACCAGGTTGTAAGCGCTCCTGAGATCCAATTTTGTGAAGAAGCGTGCCCCGTGCATTGACTCGATCGCACTGGCGATGAGAGGCAGCGGGTAGCTGTACCTCACAGTGATCTGATTGATACCCCGATAGTCAATACGTGGGCGCAGACCTCCATCCTTCTTCTTCACAAAAAAGAAACTCGAGGAGGCAGGGGAAGTGGAGGGCCGAATGTATTCCTGCCCCAGGGATTCTGAGACATGTGTTTCCATAGTCGCCGTCTCCTCCTGTGACAGAGGTTATATGTGGCTCCTGGGAAGTGCTGAGTCTACCCGTCGATGGGGTGGTAATTGAGTCGCCTTCTTCTTACAGAAGGTGAGAGCCAAATTGGCATATTCTGAGGGGATGCGCACAGTGGAGACCTGGTCTGGACTTTCCACCGTAGTCGCATCGATAGAAACCCCTACACACCTCCCTGAGCACTTTCGGGACCACCCCTTGAGAGCCCTCTGTTGCCACGAAATAGTGGGGTCATGACAGGCCCAGCACCACGGGAAACGCAGGAGAATCAATAAGGAAAAGACTGATTCTCTCCTTGTGACCCTCCTGCGTAACCATGCCTAGTGGAGCGGTGGCCTCCCTAATCAGCCCTGACCCTAATGGTTGACTATCTAGGGCGTGCACAGGGAAGGGCAGATCCACAGGAACAAGGGGGATCCCTAAACTATGGGCAAATGAACGGTCAATAAAATTCCCAGCTGCACCTGAATCTACGAGCGCCTTGTGCTGGGAATGCAGGGAAAACTCAGGAAATTTAATAAACACATAAATGTGAGCAACAGGGGGCTCTGGGTGCCTACTCTGGGTGCCTACTCACCTGGGCTGAGAACGATAGTGCCCTGCCTGCTTTCTCGACTTCCTGAGGAACCCCCCCCAGCACTGACCAGCAGTGTGCCCTCTGCGGCAACAGATGGTGCAGGCAATGGCCCCTCCTCTGGTCGCCCTAAGCGCAGCACCTCCCAGCTCCATGGGCGTCGGAGCGGAGGTGCTGGGGTAGGGAACTGACAAGCCCCGATCCGGACGTCCGCGGGTAGCCAGCAGGTTGTCCAGCCGGATGGACAGGTCCACCAGCTAGTCCAACGTGAGGGTGGTGTCTCGGCAGGCCAACTCCCGACGGACATCCTCGCACAGACTGCACCGGTAGTGATTGATCAGGGCCCTGACGTTCCATCCTGCGCTGGCGGCCAGGGACAGGAAGTCCAAAGCGAAATCCTGCGCGCTCCTCGTCCCCTGCCTCAGGTGGAACTGACGTTCACCCACCGCTCGACCCTCAGGCCGGTGGTCGAAAACTGCCCGAAAGCGGCAGGGGAACTCTGAATAATGGTCCAACGCTGCATCTCCCTCCCGCCATACGGCGTTGGCCAACTCCAGGCCGGAGACGAGGGCGGACACGCTCTCACGTCCCGAAGCAGCCGGGTGGACGGTCGCCAGGTAGAGTTCCAGCTGGAGTATGAACCCCTGGCATCCGGCAGCCGTCCCATCCTACTCCCTCGGAAGCGCGAGCCGAATCCTGCTGGGACCGGGTGAAGGAGGGGTGCACAGTGGGGCCTGCTGTAGTGGGGCTGGTGGAGGCGCTGGAAGACCTCCTCCGCTCTCCCAACGATCCATCGTCTGCAGCACGCGATCCATGGCGGTGCCCAGACGTTGCAACATGGTCGCGTGCTGCTGGACGCGCTCCTCTACCGCCACAGGGAGGGCGTCTGCTCCTGCTGATTCCATTAGTTGGTTGAGTGATTTGGTAATAATGCCTGTGTGTAGCTGGTGTAGAGGAGTCAGGCGCAGGACAGCAGATATGAGTAAAAAACTGCGCAAAGTCATAGAGAGAGAGAGACACAACTATGACAAAACAACAAACAAAAACAGGTCACAACTCCTGCAGCTCTGTTGCATGCTGGGTCTGTACATAGTCGTAGGCTTTAAGGAGACCATTAGGTACACCTACAGATCATCCCCTGGCAGTAATACTGTGGATTACTTCATCACTGACCTCAACCTAGAGTCTCTTAGAGTGTTCACAGTCAGCCCACTGACACCCTGACACCCAGATCCCAGCAAAATCACAATCTACTTGAACAGAGCAATACTCAAATCATGTGGCATCAAAGCTGAAGGAGCTGCATAATATTAAGAAATGCTATAGATGGAAGGAAAGTCGAGTGGAAATCTACCAAAAAACATTTAGGCAACAACTAATCCAATCCCTTCTAGACAACTTCCTGGACTAAACATTTCACTGTAATAGTAAAGGTGTAAACTTGGCAGTAGAAAGCCTAAACAGTACATTTGACCTTTCAGCTTCTCTATCAAATCTAAAGATTTCAAGCAGACAACCTAAGAAAATAAAAAACAATGACAAATGGTTTGATGAAGAATGCAAAAACCTAAGAAAGAAATTGAGGAACCTATCCAACCAAAAGACTGAGCCTACGCCTTCACTATGGTGAATCACGAAAACAATACAGAAATGCAATATGGAAAAAGAAGGAACAGCACATTAGACACCAACTCAATGTAATTGAGGAATCCATAGAATCTAACCACTTCTGGGAAAATTGGAACACACTAAACAAACAACAACACAAAGAGTTACTGTATCTATCCAAAACGGAGATGTATGGATAAACCACTTCTTTATTTTTCTTCAGCTCTATAACAAAGAACAAACAGCAAAAGTATATACATAATCATTTCAATCAAATCAATATCAAATTACATTTTATTGGTCGCATACACGTATTTAGCAGATGTTATTGCGGGTGTAGCGAAATGGTTGTGTTCCAATGCAGTAATATCTAACAATTCACAACAATACACACAAATCTAAAAGTACAAGAATGGAATTAAGAATTTAGAAAATGTACTTAACAAGTGTCAAATTGGCTTTTTACCAAATTATCATACGACAGACCACATTTCACCCTGCACACCCTAATTGTCAAACAAACAAACCAAAGCAAAGGCTTTGTTGATTTCAAAAAACCTTTTGACTCAATTTGGCATGAGGGTCTGCTATACAAATTGATGGAAAGCAGTGTTGGGGGAAAAACATGTACACAAACAACAAGTGTGCAGTTAAAATTGGCAAAAAACACACATTCCTTTGTACAGGGCCGGGGGGTGAGACAGAGATGCAGCTTGAGCCCCACCATCTTTAACATATATTTCAACAAATTGGCGAGGGCACTAGAACAGTCTGCAGCACATGGCCTCACCCTACTAGATTCTGAAGTCAAATGTCTACTGTTTGCTGATGATCTGGTGTTTCTGTCCCCAATCAAGGAAGGCCTACAGCAGCACCTAGATCCTCTGTACAGATTCTGTCAGACCTTGGCGCTGACAGTAAATCTCAGTAAGCCAAAAATAATGGTGTTCCAAAAAAGGTCCAGTTGACAGGACCACAAATACAAATTCAATTTATACACCGTTACCCTAGAGCACAGAAAACTCCACCTACCTCGGCCTACACATCAGCGCCACAAGTAACTTCAACAAAGATGTGAAAGACCTGAGATACAAGGCAAAAAGGTCCTTCTACGACATCAAAAGGAACACAAAATACTTCAATCAGTTAAAGAACCCATTGCCCTTTATGGTTGTGAGGTCTGGGGTCCGCTCATCAACCAAGAATTCACAAAATGGGTCAAACACCAAATCGGACTCTGCATGTAGAATTCTGAAAAATATCCTCAGTGTACAACGTAAAACATCCACTAACACTGGCAGAATTAGGCCGATACCGGCTCAAAATCCAGAAAAGATCTGTTAAATTCTACAACCACCTAAAAGGAAGTGATTCCCAAACCTTCCATAACAAAGCCATCACATACAGAGAGATGAACCTGGAGAAGAGTCCCAGAAGCAAGCTGGTCCTGGGGCTCTGTTCACAAACACAAACACACCCCACAGAGCCCCAGGACAGCAACACAATTAGACCCAACCAAATCATGAGAAAACAAAAATATAATTATTTGACACATTGGAAAGAATTTACCAAAAAAACTGAGCAAGCTGGAATGCTATTTCGCCCTAAACAGAGAGTACATAGTGGCAGAATACCTGACCACTGTGGCCGAATACCTGACCACTGTAACTGACCCCAAATTAAGGAAAGCTTTGACTATGTACAGACTCAGAGCATAGGCTTGCTATTGTGAGAGGCCACCATATTCAGACCTAGCCCTCAAGAGAAGACAGGCTATGTGCACACTGCCAAAAATTTGGTGGAAAATGAGCTGCATTTCAAACCCTTCTGCTAAATGTATGACCATATTAGAGACACATTTCCCTCAGATTACACAGACTAACAAAGAATTTGAAAACAAATCCAATTTTGATAATCTTTCTTATGTATTGGGTGAAATACCACAGTGTGCCATTACAGCAGCAAGATTTGTGACAGGTTGCCACAAAATTGTGAGTGAGCCCACTCCCTTGGCTGAGAAGCAACACCACACATGAATAGTCTCAGAATGCTTTACTGTTGGCATGACACAGGACTGATGGTAGCGCTCACCTTGTCTTCTCCGGACAAGCTTATTTCCGGATGACCCAAACAATCGGAAAGGGGATTCATCAGAGAAAATGACCTTACCCCAGTCCTCAGCAGTACAATCCCTGTACCTTTTGCAGAATATCAGTCTGTCCCTGATGATTTTCCTGGAGAGAAGTGGCTTCTTTGCTGCCCTTCTTGACACCAGGCTCAAGTAGGGTACAGTACTCAGTACTGGTGGTGCCCCGATCCCACAGCTGAATCAACTTTAGGAGACGGTCCTGGCGCTTGCTGGACTTTCTTGGGCTCCCTGAAGCCTTCTTCACAACAATTGAACCGCTCTCCTTGAAGTTCTTGATGATCCTATAAATGGTTGATTTAGGTGCAATCTTACTGGCAGCAATATCCTTGCCTATGAAGCCCTTTTTGTGCAAAGCAATGATGGCGGCACGCGTTTCCTTGCAGGCAACCATAGTTGACAGAAGAAGAACAATGATTTCAAGCACCACACAGTCTATTATTCGAACTCAATCAGCATGACAGAGTGATCTCCAGCCCTGTCCTCGTCAACACTCACACCTGTGTTAACGAGAGAATCACTGACATGATGTCAGCTGGTCCACTTGTGGCAGGGCTGAAATGAGTAGAAATGTTTTTTGGGGATTCAGTTCATTTGCATGGCAAAGAGGGACTTTGCAATTAATTGCAATTCATCTGATCACTCTTCATAACATTCTGGAGTATATGCAAATTGCCATCATACAAACTGAGGCTTTGTGAAAATTAATATTTGTGTAATTCTCAAAACTTTTGGCCACGACTGTACATACCTACATGTACGTGAGGATAATGCTTTGAGTGAGGTCCAAATGGGGAAGTGAACATGACTTTGAAAGTAAACACTGTTATTGCCACACTTTCACTAAACTTACTAGTGATGTACAGGTCAGCTGTAAACTCTAATAACCCACCCCAAACCGCTGGACTATATGTGATATCTGAGACCTGGACCTGACCCTAACCCGCAAATAGGGCTATAGAAAATGCTGTACATGCCAGAAAGATTTCTTGACAGAGGTGCAGGATAAAAAATAAAATAATTTAGATAGGCCTATGTTTCTGCTTATAATATTTCCAACATTTCTTAATCAACTTGTCTGTAATTACTGTAGATACATGCAGCTTCTCTTCTGTTATTAGGCTACTTGTTGCCTTTGAAGCATCCTTCTATCTAGTTGACATTGGTGAAGTTCTCCTGCAGCAAAGACGTTTAGGGACCGGGTAGAAAATGCAATAACTAAAACATTTCCAAATGAGTTTGACCGTATTTAAGGGAACTAAAAGCTGTGAAAATGACCAAACATGTTTGGCTTGGATGCATATTTTATCAGCTTTTATGATGCTGATAAAGAAAGCACCTTTACACAGATGGTCCCTAACCACGCATTAATTCTCTCAAGATGCTGAAGTAAATGAATCAATTGTGTTCCCTAGTAAAAATATAAATTTGGCGTAGGC
This sequence comes from Oncorhynchus mykiss, assembly GCF_057628025.1. NCBI lineage: Eukaryota > Metazoa > Chordata > Actinopteri > Salmoniformes > Salmonidae > Oncorhynchus > Oncorhynchus mykiss. Next base: position 49,437,623 of record NC_143026.1, read on the forward strand.
CTATACTTTTACTGCAAGAAGTGCTTGATTCTACAAGAGTTAACATTATATTAGGCTATGTGAGAGATTATAGAACCACAGTCAGTGTCCAGATTTCAGTTAGGCTACTATTCCATTTAATTTATCTGAACAGTAGCCTACAGTTCCCTTGACGCAACATATTTAAAGTCCCTGTCTTGTGACTGTCTAATTTGTGTAGCACTACACAATCATCACACAACATATTTCCCAAACATTAGGCTACTGTTCTGGCCCTTCCTTCTCTTAATTTTGAACTCTTCTGTCACGTCTGCTCCTGCGTACAACGTCGCTAGAGTACCAACCACCGATCCTGGGATTCTTCATTACGCACACCTGGCACTCATCATTACGCGCACTTGTGAATCATTATGATACACATCTGGACTCCATTACCTTCATAATTGTTCTTGTGTATTGGCATTCTGCCTTATGTTAGTGCCGTGTTCTTGGTTTTGTTTTATTAAAATGTTTCACCTGCTTCCGACAGTTGCCCCATCATTAAATCTCCATTTTGCAGTTTTTCTCTTATTGAATTAATCTCCGACTTTGTCTTTTATGCCTCAGTGGATGACGTTAAATCTTTCTGCTCAAGATTCCAAAAGCTTCTCATAATTGGCTTGTATTTGGCGCTTGTACAGCTAGGCCTAAAGCTTAAATGTGAATTGATTCTCAATTGCAATACGGTTCTAGAAACATAAAGCACTTTTCACAAATGCAAAATACACACTTACTGTTTCCCAGTGGCGGTCAGTGCCGTTTAAGATGAGGGAGGATCATTTTTGTTTTTATGAGCATTGCCTTATTTCTATTATAGCATATTTTGATGAGTCATTCATATTCCATTCAACCAGCACAATTTAACATCGATGGGTTAAGGCTACTACATGATACTAAAATGTTCCCTCTATCCATCATGTGGTTGCTACAACCTAGCCTATGAAAAGTTTACAACAGGGTGACAAGGTGACAGTGACACATTCAATACCGTCTTTCCTGCATCTAGCTGATCTAGGGAGTAATTTGTTCAACATTTTTCTTTCTGAGACAACTACTTATCACATTTTATGCACTGCAGTGCTAGCTAGCTGTAGCTTATGCTTTCAGTACTAGATTCATTCTCTGATATTTTGACTGGGTGGACAACATGTCAGTTCACGCTGCAAAAGCTCTGATAGGCTGGAGGACGTCCTCAGGAAGTCATTACTGTGTAAGTCTATGGAAGGGGGTGAGAACCATAAGACTCCTAGATTTTGTATGGAAGTCAATGTACGCAGAGGAGGACAGAAGCTAGCTGTCCTCCGGATACACCATGGTGCTAACCTACGGAGTTGGCACCACTTATTTTTATGAAATTCACTGAGGAGGAGGGTCCCCTTCTTCCTCTGAGGAGCCTCCACTACTGTACACTGTTTTAACCGTGCAGCCGACAGTTGCAGCCGACAGTATTTTTCAGTGACAACACATTTCTGGTGGCCTTCTTCTGTTCCACACATGCTAGATAGCCAATTAGCACAGGTGGTTCCTCTGCCTTCCGTAAACACGCACTGTAACATGGAGATAGAGCCATGTGAGAACACTAACCCTAACTCTATTTATAAAGGTGTGTATCAATTTAATGTTTTTTGATTATTCTTGCTGATTTGAAAGATAAGCTCCTTATGCTTCCAAAACCGCAGGCTGACGAAGGAGGCTATAATAAACCCACAGGCTTAGACATCTGAGATCTACTCTGGCTCATCCCTCCCTCCCCTCACCAGAAAATAACCCAAAGCAAAATACAAAATAAACTACAAAAAACTGGTGCCAAACATTTTTTCAAGTAACATTTGCAAGTCCAGGCTGTATCACATCCGGTCATGATTGGGAGTCCTATAGGGCGGCGCACAATTAGCCCAGCATCGTCCGGGTTACGGGAGGGTTTGGCCGGGGTAGGCTGTCATTGTAAATAAGAATTTGTTCTTAATGTTTTTAACTGACTTGCCTAGTTAAATAAAGGTTAAATAAATAAATAGATACATCTCTAAATAGATAAATGTCTCTTTCTCTCTCTGTCTCTCGCTCTCTCTCTCTCAATTTAATTAAATTCAAAGGGCTTTATTGGCATTAGAAACACAAGTTGACATTGCCAAAGCAAGTGAAATAGATAAACAAAAGTGAAATAAACAATCAAAAATTAACAGTAAATATTACACTCTGAAAAGTTTTAAAGGAATACAGACATTTCAAATATCATATTATGTCTATATAGTGTTATAACAATGTGCAAATAGTTCAAGTACAAAAGGGAAAGTAAATAAACATAAATATAGGTTATATTTACAGTGGTGTATGTTCTTCACTGGTTGCCAGAACACAGCCATGAATAAAGAATGGTACCAACACATGCTCCCGAGAGCAACTTCTCCCAACCATCCAGGAACAGTTTGGTGATGAACAATGCCTTTTCCAGCGTGATGGAGCACCTTGCCATAAGGCAAAAGTGATAACTAAGAGGCTCGGGGAACAAAATGTATATTTTGTGTCCATGGCCAGGAAACTCCCCAGACCTCAATCCCATTGAGAACTTGTGGCCAATCCTCAAGAGGCAGGTGGACAAACAAAAACCCACAAATTTTTACAAACTCCAAGCATTGATTATGCAAGAATGGGCTGCCATCAGTCAGGATGTTGCTCAGAAGTTAGTTGACAGCATGCCAGGGCGGATTGCAGAGGTCTTGAAAAAGAAAGGTTAACATTGCAAATATTGACTCTTTGCATCAACTTCATGTAATTGTCAATAAAAGCCTTTGACACGTATTAAATGCTTGTAATTATACTTCAGTATTCCATAGTAACATCTGACAAAAATATCTAAAGACACTGAAGCAGCAAACTTTGTGAAAATTAATATCTGTGTCATTCTCAAAACTTTTGGCCGCAACTGTAGAATGTGGGTTGTCAATATAGAAGGGCTCTTGTGATAAGAAAGATCCTTTCAGGGTTGGGGCACAGCCTGAGCCAGAACAGGCAAGCTGGGTTTAATTTTATTTTTCTCTCTAATGTATTGGCATTGGTCAGAATCACACGACTAATTTCCATCTCCCCCCACAAGGTGGCACGTGTTTACCACAAATCAAGGCTTTTTTTCTGACGCACACACAGAGACAAAGGATGATAAGCACATGTTTTCGTTCAAGATCCTAATTGATTGTTATAATTACTGCACTGTTTGAAGCAGCTGGATAAATGTATGTAAGCCGTACATTTGTAAACAGATTCACATTTTCTTAAGGCTTATGCAATCCTGTTTTCTCCACAATGGTCCACACTGCTTAATTCTATTGTCTGTCTGTCAAACTCCCAACTTATCTCTCAAAGGACAGCACAGAAAAATTGCCAATATTGCATAGGTGTTCAAACAACTATAAAGAGTCACCCACCTCTGTTTTGATAAAAAGCTGAGGGATGGGGCTGGAGAAATGTAAGCACTCTCAAATGTATAGACAATGCTATGGATGCAAGGACTTACCATCAATTGAGATGGTTTGGGATGAGTTGGACCACAGAGTAAAGGAAAAGCAGCCAACAAGTGCACAGCATATGTGAGAAATCCTTCAACACTGTTGGAAAAGCATTCCAGGTGAAGCTGGTTGAGAGAATGCCAAGAGTGTGCAAAGCTGCCATCAAAGCAAAGGGTTTGAAGAATCTCAAGTGTAAAATATATTTTGATTTGTAAACCACATTTTTGGTTACTACATGATTCCACATGTGTTATTTCATAGTTTTGATGTCTTCACTATTATTCTACAATATAGAAAATAGCAAAAAATTAAGAAAAACCCTTGAATGAGTAGGTGTTCTAAAACTTTTGACCGGTAGTGTATATGACTGAGAACACCCCCGTTCATGAAAATTGATCATTCCTACCTTTTTTGGGGGGGTTGCCTGTTTTGTATGCTATTTTGGCATTAATATGTGTCACATATCAGTTTGCAAACTGATATGTAAAGAAAAATATATTGTTGAGTTAATAAAGCTGCATACAAACACGGTCTCTTTTTTGTTTTCCTGAGTAAAGCATCTCCAAAATGCAGGTGTTTCAGCCTAGCTATAAGAACGTTATATGTACAGTAGCTTTGATTGGACTGATCATGTCAACCACATACTTAAAAAATCTTCGCCAACAGTATCAAGTCAACAATCTACTGGCAAATCCTTTTTAATCCTTGTCATATGAAGAGAAATAACGAAGAGAAATTAGCGATAAAACGTATCATTGCTCATCGGCCATTGGACATAAACATTACACAACAAGTTGGACATTGCAAATTCAACAATGAGTAGTTTAGAAGGAATCAGTGACAGTGGCTGTGTGGTCCCAAATCTGGGATTCATTTTTTCCCCCAAGTTTAAAATGATAAACATCCAACATTGGCCATGCTGTCAATAAATATTGATTTGTGCCGTACTGAAAAACAACTGTTATTTCTTTGGGGTAGGGGGCAGTATTTTCATGTCCGGATGAAAAGCGCGCCCAGAGTAAACTGCCTGCTCCTCAGCCCCAGGCTAGGCTATGCATATTATTAGTAGATTTGGATAGAAAACACTGACATTTCTAAAACTGTTTGAATGATGTCTGTGAGTATAACATAACGCATTTAGCAGGTGAAAACCTGAGAAAAACCCAACCAGGAAGTGGGAAATCTGAGGTTTGTAGTTTTTCAAGTGATTCCCTATCCAATATACAGTGTAAATGGGGTCAGATTGCACTTCCTAAGGATTCCACTAGATGTCAACAGTCTTTAGAACGTTGGTTCAGGCTTCTATTGTGAAAGGGGAGCGAATAAGAGCTTGTTCAACCAGGGATCAGGCTGAAAGCCTTGAGTTGTTTATTGCGCGCGGCCGTGGGCTCCGTTCCCTTTCATTTCTGATGGCAAAGGAATTGTCCGGTTGGAATATTATTGAAGATTTATGATAAACACATCCTAAAGATTGACTCTATACATCGTTTGACATGTTTCTACGAACAATAATGGAACTTTTTTGACTTTTCGTCTGGACTTAGTGCCTGCGACTTGTGCATTTGGATTACTGGACTAAACGTGCAAACAAAAAGGAGGTATTTGGACATAAAGATAAACTTTAGCAAACAAAACAAACATTTATTGTCTAACATGGAGACCTGGGAGTGCCATCAGATGAAGATCATCAAAGGTAAGTGATTAATTTTAATGCTATATCTGTCTTTTGTGACACCTCTCCTTGGTTGGAAAATGGCTGTATGGTTCTCAATCAGAGGCAGCTGTTTTTCGTTGTCCCTGATTGAGAACCATATTTAGGTAGCCTGGGTTTCACTGTTGGTTTGTGGGTGTTTGTTTCCGTGTGAGTGTTTGTCGCCGCACGGTACTGTTTCGGTTTGGTTATTTCACATATTCGTTTATTGTTTTTGTATTTGATAGTGTTCAGTGCTTTTCTTATTAAAATCATCATGAACACTTACCACGCCGCATCTTGGTCCAATCCTTACTCCTCTTCAGACGAAGAGGAGGAAATCTGCCGTTACACACCCATACCGGATCCAGGATAATTGTCATCAGCAACGCTGAATAGCACAGTCAAATAATATTACTAGAAAATATTCATATTCATGAAATCACAAGTGCAATATTGCAAAACACAGCTTAGCCTTTTGTTAATCCACCTGTCGTCTCAGATTTTGAAATGATGCTTTACAGCGAAAGCAATACAAGCATTTGTGTAAGTTTATCGATCGCTCGACAAAACAATAAGTACACTTAGCATCAGGTAACTTGGTCACGAAAATCAGAAAAGCAATCAAATTAATGGTTTACCTTTGATGATCTTTGGATGTTTTCACTCACGAGACTCCCAGTTAGACAACAAATGTCCTTTTGTTCCATAAAGATATTTTTTATATCCAAATACCTCCGTTAGTTTGGTGCGTTATGCCCAGGAATCACGACAACACAGAAAGTAATTCCAAATTCTATCCATAATGTCCACAGAAACATGTCTGACGTTTTTTTATAATCAATCCTCAGGGTGTTTTTAAAATATCTATTCGATAATATATCAACCGGGACACTTGGCTTTTCACTAGGACCGGGAGTAACAATGGCTGCCTTTCTCTTTTGTGCACAATTCACTCTGAGAGCCCCCACCTATCCACTTACGCAATGTGGTCATTCACGCCCATTCTTCAAAATAAAAGCCTGAAACTATGTCTGAAGACTGTTGACACCTCGAGGAAGCGATAGGAAAAGGAATCTGGTTGATTTCCCTTTAAATGGAGCAATGGGAAGCTATGGAACATGGAGTTTTCAAAATAGAAGCCACTTCCTGGTTTGATTTTTCTCAGGGTTTCGCCTGTAATATCAGTTCTGTTATACTCACAGACAATATTTTGGCAGTTTTGGAAACGTTAGTGTTTTCTATCCTAATCTGTCAATTATATGCATATTCTAGTATCTGGTCCTGAGAAATAGGCCATTTACTTTGGGAACGTTATTTTTCCTAACATAAAAATAGTGCCCCCTAGCTTCAAGAGGTTATTAAGCATGTCAGCCATATCAGCTATGTTTTTTAAAAGGCAGTAAATGAGGCTGAATGAACTGTTAAACTGCCAGACAAGGCTTCGCTGATAGCCAGATGTAGCAGTGGTAAGATGTTGGGACTGCTGTTGGGACAGCTTTATGTAGGCCCTAACAGTTTGTGGGCACTGTTTGTCACCGTATTAGCGCAATTGATGTATTGTTTAGTGTTGTGTAGTGGCTTTGCTGGCATGCATCCCACTTTTTTTGTTTGTTTGTTGCCCCACCAAGATTTACATGCTAAACTTTCCCCTGGTTCCTACAGACAGTGAGTCCTGTGGCTTGCTATAAAAAAGCAGGCAGACAGGCATTGAGGCATTCAGTTACTGTTCGATTGAACGTTAGAATGGGAAAAACAAGTGACCTCAGCAACTTTGAGCATGTTATGATCGTCAGTGCCAGGCATGCCGGATCCAGTATCTGAGAAACGGTTGCCCTCCTGGGCTGTTCACGTACGACAATGTCTAGGATTTACAGTGAATGGTGCGACAATCAAAAAACATCCAGTAAGCGGCAGTCCCGTGGGCGAAAACAGTTTGTTGATGGGAGAAGTCGAAGGAGAATGGCAAGAATCGTGCAAGCTAACAGGCTGGCCACAAACAGACAAATAACGGCGCAGTACAACACTGGTGTGCAGAATGACATTTCAGAAAGCACAACCCTTCGACCTTTGTCACGAATGGATATTGCAGCACACAACCACACCGGGTTTCTCTCCTATCAGCTAAAAACAAGAAGCAGCTCCAGTGGCCCCGCCATCACCAACACTGGACAATTGAGGAGTAGGAAAACATTGCCTGGAACCAATGGCTTGTATTCATGTATACAAAGGGAAGCCAGGCTTCCCCAAATATAAAAAATAAATACAAATAAAAAATGTATCTTTCGTCTCTCTGTTTTCATAATTTTCTGTCAATTCGCAAGTGACTGAATCTCACCAGAGAAATCATCTGAGCGAGGGAAACAGCGCCTCTCCATCTCAGTATGTGTAGCCCATGTATCTGATGCTGTGAGGAACAAAATAGTATGACATATGCCAGCAAGCATTTGGCTTCCCTTGATAAAAACAATAAAAAATAATTAGCCAATCAGCGTTGAGCTAAGCTCAACTGTGGGTTGCCCTGGCACAGCAAAACGCCCACCAAACGCCCCCCACACACCAATCAAATCACATCCTGAGCAAAGGTCATCATTGTCAGAAAAACGTGTCTTAATGATCTGTACAGGCCAATGATTATGACGGCGATTCTGACCGAACCATAAATGAATATGTTGCACAACTGGCCTGAGACGATTGAAGTTCAATATGTAGCCTAGCAGTCTCACGTTAACTAGCTAGCTAACTTAGCTGGTTCATTCAAAGAAGTTAGGCTAGTAAGCATTTTAGCTAGGTAGCCTATGAAAACAAAAAGTAAAAGGGTACAGACAATTTTGCCAACATGAGAGAGGACGGCATTGTCGTTCAACTAGTCTACAAGTAGGGCGAGTCCCCCCAAAATGGTTTTCACGCACACACACACAGATAGACAAATCTGTATCATGGACAGCCACATGATATTTAGCCACACCGATGAGGCTAAATTGTATTTTGTATATTTAAATTTTTCTGCAGTGTATTAAACTAAGCATATATACTGTATATATATATATATATATATATATATATATGCTTAGTTTAATACACTGCAGAAAAACTTAAATATACCAAATACAATTTAGCCTAATCTCTCTCTCTCGCTCTCTCTCGCTCTATATATATATATATATGTATATAGTCTAGTTGATTTGATTTTGTTTAAATGTTTAATAACTTCTTATGGCTGGGGGGGCAGTATTGAGTAGCTTGGATGAATAAGTTGCCCAAAGTAAATGGCCTGCTCCTCAGTCTCAGTTGCTAATATATGCATATTATTATTAGTATTTGATAGAAAACACTCTAAAGTTTCTAAAACTGTTTGAATGATGTCTGTGAGTATAACAGAACTCATATGGCAGGCAAAATCCTGAGGAGAAATCAAAACAGGAAGTGAGAAATCTGAGCTTATTATGTATTCACCACAGTTCCCAATGAAATCCCGTTGAGATATTAATGATGTCGCACTTCCTAGGGGTTCTACTAAATGTCAACCATTTCAATCAATTTGAATGAGACTTATACTGTGTTGTCTGACTGAATGAGAGCAGAATCTATCAGGTGACTGGCAGTCAGCCATTTTCTGATCACGCACATTCCTCATGGTATCCACTTGCGTTCCATTGCTCATCAAGACACAAAGGAATACTCCGGTTGGAACTTTATTGAACCTATATGTTAACATCCTAATGATTGATTCTGTACTTAATTCGAAATGTTTCTTCGACCTGTAATATAACTTTTTGAAGTTTTTGTCCTACGTAATGCTGACCAGAATGAGCGTTTGGATATATATACCAAACGCGCTAACAAAAGAAGGTATTTGGACATAAATAACGGACATTATTGAACTAAACAAACATTTATTGTGGACCTGGGATTCCTGGAATGCTTTCTGATGTAGATCATCAAAGGTAAGGGAACATTTATCATGTAATTTCTTGTTTATGTTGACGCCAACATGGCGGCTATTGTGACTATTTCTTCTGAGCGCCGTCTCAGATTATTGCATGGTTTGCTTTTTCCGTAAAGTTTTTTTAAATCAGACACAGCGGTTGCATTAAGGAGAGATATATCTATAATTCCATGTGTATAACTTGTATTATCATCTACATTTATGATGAGTATTTCTGTTGAATGATGTGGCTATGCAAAATCACTGGATGTTTTTGGAACTAGTGAATGTAACGCGCCAATGTAAACTCATATTTTGATAAATATGAACTTTATCAAACAAAACATACATGGATTGTGTAACATGAAGTCCTATGAGTGTCATCTGAGGAAGATCATCAAAGGTTAGTGATTAATTTGATCTCTTTGTGCTTTTTGAAACTCCTCTCTTTGGCTGGAAAAATGGCTGTGTTTTTCTGTGGCTTGTGTTTGTGGTGCTTTCCCTGTAAAGCCTATTTGTAAATCGGACACTGTGGTGGGATTAACAACAAGAATACCATTAAAACGGTATAAGATACATGTATGTTTGAGGAATTTTAATTGAGATTTCACTGGTTTCACTTTCACTGGCTGTTGTCATATCATCCTGTTAACGGGATTGCAGCCATAAGAAGTTGAAATGGTGCTGAAATAGCAGAGGCAGTGCTCCTGTTGTCTTTGTGCGGACTTGCGGTAACTGTGGTTCTAAAGCAGTAGTTGTTTAGTAAACTGTCAAAATCGTTAACTTGCTTGACCATGCAGCAGGTCATAACTTTTTTACATGCAATATTTGCTTCGTGGACTTCACGATGCAGTTTGTCTTTTCAGTTGTTGCTCTCCGGTTTTGTGATGAAACAATTGTGTACATTAATTTATTCCTCCACTGTGTGACTGACTTTTTTTGTCATGGCCTTATTGTATATCACGATGGCGTATGAACGATTGAGTTGTAGAGCCAACAACAGTTTATTTCAAAACATAGGCTGTAATATTGCTTTTTTTACTGGGATTGGCTTACCTAATGATTTTACCCACGCACTGTTCTAGCCTGGAACTTGACAGCAAGTTCAGTTTACTTGAGTGCCTTGTGCAGTTCCCAGACCTCAACCCAAAAGAGCATCTTTGGGATGAGATGGAATGGGCTGTTCACAGCATAAATGTACCGCCATCCAATCTGCAGTAACTGCGTGATGCCATCATGGACCAACATCCCTGTTGAACATTTCCGACATCTTGTAGAATGCCCCGAAGAATTCAGGCTGTTTTTTGAGGCAAAGGTGGGTCCGACCCAGGTACTAGATGGGTGTACCTGTCACACCCTGGTCAAAGTATTTTGTGTTTATCTTTATTTATTTGGTCAGGCCAGGGTGTGGCATGGGTTTTTGTATGTGGTGTGTATGTATGGGGATTGTAGCTAGTGGGGTGTTCTAGCTAAGTCTATGGCTGTCTGAAGTGGTTCTCAATCAGAGGCAGGTGTTTATCGTTGTCTCTGATTGGGAACCATATTTAGGCAGCCATATTCTTTGAGTTTGTCGTGGGTGATTGTCCTTAGTGTCCTGATGTCATTGTTCTGTGTTAGGTTACACAAGTATAGGCTGTTTCGGTTTTCGTTAAGTTTATTGTTTTGGTAGTGTTTGTGTTTAGTGTGTCACTTCATTAAACATGGATTGCAATAGACACGCCGCATTTTGGTCCGACTCTCCTTCTCACCAAGAAAACCGTTACAGAATCACCCACCACAAAGGGACCAAGCAGCGTGTCAACAGGCAGGAACAGCCCAAAGTGGAGTACAGTATGGACTATACTTCTTGGGAGGAGATAGACAGGTGGTCGGTCGACCCAGGGAGAGTGCCGGAGCCCGCCTGGGATTCGATGGAGCAGTGCGCGGAAGGATATAGGAGAATGGAGTTTGCGAAGCAAGCAAGGCGGCGCGGACGGAGGCCCCATAGTCAGCCCCAAAAATTTCTTGGGGGGGGGCTCAGGGAGAGTGTGGCAGAGTCAGGAGCCAGACCTGAGCCAACTCTCCCTGTTTATCGTGAGGAGCCAAGGAGGAGACCAGAACCAGAGCCGGTGTTGGAGGTGAGCGAAACAGAGACTGTGAAGGAGTTAATGGGGAAATTGGAGGAGAGAGAAATGAGGGAGTTGCTGTGTTGGTGTTTTAAACATGGAATTCGCCCGACGGAGCGTGTCGGGGATTTGATGGCACCTGGGTCAGCGCTCCATACTCGTCCTGAGGTGCGTGTTAGTCGGCTGGTGAAGATGGTGCCAGTCTCACGTACCAGGCCTCCTGTGCACCTCCCTAGCCTTGCACGTCCTGTGCCAGCACCGCTCTCAAGATCTCCAGTACGCCTTCACGGTCTAATCTACCCAGTACCACCTCCTCACCCCAGCCCTCCGGTAGCAGCTCCCCGCACCAGGCTTCCTGTGCGTGTCCTCGGCCCAGTACCACCAGTGCCAGCACCACGCATCAGGCCTACAGTGCGCCTCGCCTGTCCAGCGCTGTCGGAGCCCTCCTCCTCTCCAGCGCTGTCGGAGTCTCCCGCCTGTTTAGCGCTGTTAGAGCCTTCCTTCTCTACAGCGCTGCCGGAGTCTCCCGCCTGTTCAGAACTGCCAGTTAGCATAGAGCTGCCAGTTAGCATAGAGCTGCCAGTTAGCATAGAGCTGCCAGTTAGCATAGAGCTGCCAGTTAGCAAGGAGCTGCCAGTTAGCAAGGAGCTGCCAGTCTGCATAGAGCTGCCAGTCTGCAAGGAGCTGCCAGTCTGCAAGGAGCTGCCAGAGCTGCCTGTCTGCAGGATGCCGCCAAAGCTGCCAGTCTGCAAGGAGCCGCCAGAGCTGCCAGTCTGCAAGGAGCCGCCAGAGCTGCCTGTCTGCAGGATGCCGCCAGAGCTGCCAGTCTGCAAGGAGCCGCCAGAGCTGCCAGTTAGCATGGAGCAGCCAGGGCCGCCAGTCAGCATGGAGCAGCCAGGGCCGCCAGTCAGCATGGAGCAGCCAGGGCCGCCAGTCAGCATGGAGCAGCCAGGGCCGCCAGTCAGCATGGAGCAGCCAGTCAGCATGGAGCAGCCAGTCAGCATGGAGCAGCCAGAGCAGCCAGTCAGCATGGAGCAGCCAGAGCTGCCAGTCAGCATGGAGCAGCCAGTCAGCATGGAGCAGCCAGAGCTGCCAGTCAGCATGGAGCAGCCAGTCAGCATGGAGCAGCCAGAGCTGCCAGTCATCATGGAGCAGCCAGTCAGCATGGAGCAGCCAGAGCTGCCAGTCGACCAGACTCTCCCAGATCTGCCAGTCGACCAGACTCTCCCAGATCTGCCAGTCGACCAGACTCTCCCAGATCTGCCAGTCGACCAGACTCTCCCAGATCTGCCAGTCGACCAGACTCTTCCAGATCTGCCAGTCGACCAGACTCTTCCAGATCTGCCAGTCGACCAGACTCTTCCAGATCTGCCAGTCGACCAGACTCTTCCAGATCTGCCAGTCGACCAGACTCTTCCAGATCTGCCAGTCGACCAGACTCTTCCAGATCTGCCAGTCGACCAGACTCTTCCAGATCTGCCAGTCGACCAGACTCTTCCAGATCTGCCAGTCGACCAGACTCTTCCAGATCTGCCAGTCGACCAGACTCTTCCAGATCTGCCAGTCGACCAGACTCTTCCAGATCTGCCAGTCAGCCAGGATCTGCCGAAACCGCCAGCCAGCCAGGATCTGGTAGATTCATCAACCTGCCTGAGCTTCCTCTCACTCCTGAGCTTCCTCTCACTCCTGAGCTTCCTCTCACTCCTGAGCTTCCCCTCAGTTCCGAGCTGCCTCAGTTCCGAGCTGCCTCAGTCCCGAGCTGCCCCTCAGTCCCGATCTGCTCCTCAGTCCAGTGGGGTTCTGGGTGAGGACTACTAGGCCATGGTCGGCGGCGAGGGTGGACTATCCAGGGACGCGAGGAGAAGGGACTAAGACATTGATTGAGTGGGGTCCACGTCCCGCGCCGGAGCCGCCACCATGGACAGACGCCCACCCGGACCCTCCCTATTGTTTTGAGGTGCGTTCGGGAGTCCGCACCTTAGGGGGGGGGTTCTGTCACACCCTGGTCAAAGTATTTTGTGTTTATCTTTATTTATTTGGTCAGGCCAGGGTGTGGCATGGGTTTTTGTATGTGGTGTGTATGTATGGGGATTGTAGCTAGTGGGGTGTTCTAGCTAAGTCTATGGCTGTCTGAAGTGGTTCTCAATCAGAGGCAGGTGTTTATCGTTGTCTCTGATTGGGAACCATATTTAGGCAGCCATATTCTTTGAGTTTGTCGTGGGTGATTGTCCTTAGTGTCCTGATGTCATTGTTCTGTGTTAGGTTACACAAGTATAGGCTGTTTCGGTTTTCGTTAAGTTTATTGTTTTGGTAGTGTTTGTGTTTAGTGTGTCACTTCATTAAACATGGATTGCAATAGACACGCCGCATTTTGGTCCGACTCTCCTTCTCACCAAGAAAACCGTTACAGTACCTAGTAAACTGTGTATGTCCTTTGTCTCTGTGTGTCAGAAACAATAATGCAGTGCATCATAAGGTTATGATTCAACTTGGCACTGCATTATTGTTTCTGACACACAGACATGTAGTCGTATTGATTTCTCTTTTTTCAACCCATTTCCCCCTTACTAGCTCTGACTTAGCTGATAGCTACTTTGAGGAAAAATGTACTTACTATGACTGTGATATGTGATTGTCCCACCTAGCTATCTTAAGATGAATGCACTAACTGTAAGTGACTCTGTTTAAGAGTGTCTGCTAAATGACTAAAATGTAAAGGTAAAATAAAAAATACATTTCATATCTATAGGCTACAATGAGATTTCCTGCATTTATCAAAGTCCCATCAGGTAGCCTGATTTCAGATGTGTCCATGTAAAACAGGATTATTACGGTAACGTTCTAATAAAACCGTTATATTCATCTATTGTGGTTAGTCAATCACATTATTGCGTGAATGTAACCGTTAATAAATAAAATGTAATCCATAACTGCAAGCTTAACAGTGCCCTTTATTGAATCAAGAAGATATGACAGGAAATACTTTTTGTTTGCAAACATTGCATGTCCATAGACCATTGAATTACATTTCTTAAAACACTTCTCTGATCTAGTTTATAAATGTGACATAACAGACACCTATACCATGCTCCCCACAAAGCACAGGTGATGTCATCAAACACACAAGAAGAACTACCTCCTTTCTCTCATACACACACAAAAAGCATCCTCGATTTAGAGGATACTCACTGGGAATCTCACCAAAGATGACATTTTTGCCTTCAAAGGAGCAAAATAACAGTGACACACCATTGTAGAATAAGGCATGTGTAAGATGTAATTTTTCTTTAAGTTCTCTCATGTCCTGGATGAACTTACCGTTGCACTTTCAGTTAACACAGTTTCCCAGTGGGACTCATCTGGTCCCATTCTAATCCCCCAAACTAATTTTTACCGCAAACAACAACCGTTAAACTGAAAGGGGTGGCATTTTGGTCACACTTTAAGACACAGGTTCGATCATCCATCCTCAGTGTTAAGACTTAATGGATTGTAGTTCAGTAACAAACTTGCTTCAGTTAAAAAAAGATGAGGTTATACATCTAATCAATTAATACTGGAACTTTTACAACAAACATTCCCCTGAAAAATATATTATACAAAACATCATAATGACAATGCACTCCCAAAATAAAACAGTGAAAATTGGTGCACGATCCAGTGATGAGAGCAACATAAGACACCAATAAATAGCCAGTGTTCGCATAGTCAGTAGCCTCTGCGTCACGGTAGATAGACATACTCCTTTCCTGACGCCCTGTCCCCAATCTCCCCGCACACATAGCCCAGGTTCCCTTCCAATTTAAAAAAAGCAGAAATATAAAAGCATCTTCTTTATATCATCATGTCAAAAAAAGTACATAAATAAAAAAAAAGTTATTGTCGTTAGTATAAAAATTGGTAATAAAAAAGGAAAATCTTCAGTCAGGTCCGATGTTCTTGTCCATTGTCCATTTAAAAGTATTTTTTATTTTGTTTTCATATTGACGAGTTCTTCTGTCCACTCTACTTAAACTGGTTAGGGATAAGTCCCATCTGAGAATGCAAACTCATTGGAGGACTGGAGATGCCCTCTGACCAATCAGACATATTGGAATTTGGAGAGGAGCTGGACCATTGGTCAGGGGATCCGGGGGAGGGAGTTAGAAAGGGGTGGTCAGGCACCTGCAGCTGGTGATTGGGTGTGTTGTCTATTGGGCCGGAATAGCTGTGCTGGGAGGGTGGGGTGAGGAACTGTGTGCCGAGAATCTGGGTCTCCTGGGGGAGGATGGTGTGGATGGGGACCGAGCGACCCACCCCGTTGCCCTGCTGCAGGTCCGAGCCGCTCAGCTCGCTGCTCAGGAAACTCTGGCTCAGGACCTGGCCAGCCGTGGTGGAGTTGGAGTTCTGGTGCTGGAGCTGCGGGTTCTGCCGGGAGTGCATCTGCTGCATGAGGTGGGGCGGCGTGCCCAGATGGCTGGTCTGCAGGCCCTGATAGCCCATGATCCGGGACAGGGTGGCAGTGGGGACCCCGCGGAGGGGAGCCATCATACCGTGGGACATGGGAAGGCCTTGGTTAAAGCCACCCTGCTGCCCGAGACCCGGGTGTATCCTGGAGTGCCAATCACACTGTCCTCTTCCCCCAGCTCCATCCATGGCCATAGTGATGGTTCCCTGGCTGCCGGGGCTGGAAACAGGCAGGTGGGACAGGCGGGGAGGGTTCGGGTCAAAGGGCATACGCCCCATGTCCTGCCCCTTGCCCATGCCCATCTGACCCACGTGGCTGTCTCCACTGCCTTGCAGGTGGTTGAAAGACATGGGCGGAGACTGCTGGAATGGCGATGTCATTGGTGGCGACGCCACGTCGGACAGGTACCCGTGGGGCGACTCCAGGGAGTCGACGGGCGAGAGAACGGCTGAGCTGTCCAGCAGACTGCCCTTCCCGTCCAGGGACTTCTTCTTCCGTATCCTCATATCTTTGCCACCATCCTTCCCTCCAGAGCCTGGCTTGCGGACCTTCTTGCCCGGGGCGGTGGGCTTGAGGCTGCCCAGGTATCCGTTGGGGGAGCACAGAGGAGGAGACAGGTTAGTGGCGCTCAGGGTCCCATTATGGAGCCCTGGGCTCCTCACCAGGTTGTATTCATCGAGCAGACGGATGATGTCGTGGTGCATTCGCTCCTGGGCGATGTCCCGGGGCAGCTGGTCCAGGTGGTCGGTGATCTCACGGTTGGCAAAGTGCTCCAGCAGTACCTTGGCCGTCTCATAACTGCCCTCTCTGGCTGCCAGAAAGAGAGGAGTTTCCTCCTAGAGAGACAGCAAACAGTGTGTGAGAAAATTTTGTACAATACTTTATTTTACATTCGATT
Organism: Oncorhynchus mykiss; assembly: GCF_057628025.1. Lineage (NCBI taxonomy): Eukaryota > Metazoa > Chordata > Actinopteri > Salmoniformes > Salmonidae > Oncorhynchus > Oncorhynchus mykiss. Next base: position 49,454,212 of record NC_143026.1, read on the forward strand.
GTGATTATTCTTTGATCCCTTGAACAATGGTGGCATTTACTGGAATGGCATTGCACCAAAATGAGCGTTTAGTATTTTTTTCCAACATTTCAAAATACACCATTGAGCATACAACAATTACACACATAACTACACAAGTTGGCAAATAGTAGTTTCACTAGTGTGTCAACTAGTGTAATATGTAAGAGCCATGTTTGTGTTATCCATGTTTTTCACCTTATTGTTCTGCATGTCTTTGTTGGCGCCATTCTTCAACAACACCATGGCAGCATCCACGTTGTTGACAGCTGAAGCCCAATGAAGGGCAGATTTACCTGGATAAGAAATTAAAATAAATAAAAGGATGGATCATTTAATGCAAAAGCAAATAACCTGCACATTCTTAGACCATGAGGGCCATAGTCCATGAAGATGGGTCAGCCGGTTGACCTTTTGTGACTAGGGGGCAGTATTTTCATTTTTGGAAAAATAACGTCCCAGTAGTAAACAGGATATTTTGTCAGGACAAGATGCTAGAATATGCATACAATTGACAGCTTAGGATAGAAAACACTCTAAAGTTTCCAAAACTGTAAAAATATTGTCTGTGAGTATAACAGAACTGATGTTGCAGGCAAAAGCCTGAGAAAAATCCAAACAGGAAGGGACTCTTATTTAGAAGACTCTGTGTTCCTATGCGTCCCTATTGAGCAGTGAATGGGCTATCAACCAGATTACTTTTTCTATGGCTTCCCTAATGTGTCTAGCGTCACAATACATAGTTTCAGGCTTTTATTTTGAAAAATGAGCCTGAATGTCAACATTGTGTCAGTGGTCAGCTGAAGTCTCTCATAGTGTTTGGTGCGTAAAGGACAAATGCGGCCATTGTTTCTCTCTCTCCTACTAAGAAGCCACCAGTCCCGGGTTGATATATTATTGAATAGATATTTGAAAAATACCTTGAGGATTGATTATAAACAACGTTTGCCATGTTTCTGTCGATATTATGGAGCTAATTTGGAATATTTTTCGCCGTTTTCGGGACTGCAATTTCCGGGCGATTTCTCAGCCAAACGTGAAGAACAAACGGAGCTATTTCGCCTACAAAAATACAATTTTTGGGAAAAAGGAACATTTGCTATCTAACTGGGAGTCTCATGAGTGAAAACATCTGAAGCTCATCAAAGGTAAACTATTTAATATGATTGCTTTTCTGATTTCCGTGACCAAGTTACCTGCTGCTAGCTGGACAAAATGCTATGCTAGGCTATCGATAAACTTATACAAATGCTTGTCTAGCTTTGGCTGTAAAGCATATTTTGAAAATCTGAGATGACAGGGTGATTAACAAAAGGCTAAGCTGTGTCTCAATATATTTGTGACATTTGTGATTTTCATGAATAGGAACATTTTCTAGGAATATTTATGTCCGTTGCATTATGCTAATTAGTGTCAGATGATGACAATGGTCTCGTTCACGGGATGGGGTGTCACTAGAGGTTAAGGGCAAATCTCAAATTACACCCATTCCCTTAGTACACTGTGTGGGAGATATGATGTGAACAGAACCAAAGTAAATTCAGTGTAACACGGAACCCAAACCGGCTGCGCGCGTGCGCCATGGTGCATAAGTGTATTCCACCAAACGCGATCACGACACGCAGGTTAAAATATTAAAACAAACTCTGAACCAATTATATTAGTTTGGGGACAGGTCGAAAAACAAACATTTATGGCAATTTAGCTAGCTAGCTTGCACTTTCTAGCTAATTTGTCCTATTTAGATAGCTTGCTGTTGTTAGCTATTTGTCCTGGGATATAAACATTGAGTTGTTATTTTACCTGAAACGCACAAGGTCCTCTACTCCACAAATTATTCCACACATAACTGAATCGTTTCTAGTCATTTCTCATCCTTCCAGGCTTTTTCTTCTCTTGACCTTCTATTGAGATTGGCAACTTTCATAAATTAGGTGCATTACCGCCACTGACCTCATCTTCAGTCACCCACGTGGGTATAACCAATGCGGAGATGGCACGTGGGTACCTGCTTCTATAAACCAATGAGGAGATGGGAGAGGCAGGACTTGCAGCGCAATCTGCGTCACAAATAGAACTGACTTCTATTTTAGCCCTTGGCGACGCAGACGTTCGTTGGCGCGCGCAGTGTGGGTGCAATAATTGAATAATATAGATTTCTACATTTATTTTGCAACGCTCGCGTCACAGTGTGGTCAGCCTGTAACCTACCAAAGTCATCGATGGCGTTGGCATCAGCATGGCAGTTGATAAGCTCATCCACCATGCCTTCCACAGCCAATCGGGCAGCCAGGATCAGAGGAGTTGTTCCATCATGCATGCGGGCGTCAAGATCAGTTGCCCGGTTCCGGATCAGAATCTGAACGAAAAGACAGACACCTTTAGTGAACATGTACAGTACAGGCTAAATCTGAGAGCAAAGTCCAAATGCTTAACTGGTAATAGGGAATGCTACATATGGCATCGTGTATATAATAGCATTTTCAATTCACGAAAATGCACCGTTTTGCACATGCTATAGAAAAGCATTTTGATAGTCCACAAATGAAAAGTGGCATATAAAATGAATGTATTTACTATTTCAGAGTAGCACTATGCTAAGTATGTAGCACTACTAGAGTACTGTAGTAGTATAGAGAACTCTGGTACCTGGAAGACTCCCTGTGCGTCTGCAGCGACAGCGGCATGCAGTGGAGTGCGCCCCATGTTGTCCTGGACATTGGCGTCGGCGGTGGACTCCAGCAGTCGCTTGGCGGCGTCGGAACGGGCGTAGCGGGCGGCCAGGTGAAGAGCGGTCTCGCCTGTGCGGTCCGTCTGGTTGTGCAGGTTGGCACCCTGGTAGATGAAGTCAGAGATGATCTCAGCCGAAGGGTCCTCCTCCTCCTCACTGTTCCCCGTCTCCAAGCCTCCTCCGCTGCATGATGCGATCATTAGAGGAGTGAAACCATCTGAGAGATGGGAATTAGATAGAGAGAAAAAACACACATTAGGACAAAGGGCAAATACTGAGTGGCACTCCAGTCTCCCTTTCACCTCACTTAACACCTGATTTACTTAACAATAGGTGGGCATGGGGGTGTGAGCCTTTGCTCTTTTGTTTTAGTTATTGCTCCTCAAGCAAGGGGGGAGGCCAATATCATCACAAATTCCCATCAGACCAACTCATTGAATGCCCTACTCCTTGAAGTTTGCAGTTGTGTCTAACAAACATTATTTTTCTCATAACATATTTATTTACCCTTTAGTGTGTGCACTTTCAATTTATTTATACGTGGGATATCCCATTTTAACAGGATTACATTTTTTTTGTATCACTGGAGGACATCTTTAATGTTACTTCTAAACAAGTCATGTGACAGGGGGGTATGACAGAGACACTATATAGGCCCCCCATATCAGACGTCCTCCAACTACTCCATCCAAGAGGGGGATATCAACCATTTCCAGGCCCAGGGACATGTACTAGTCTGTGGCGACCTAAATGCCAGAACTGGACAAGAACCTGACACTGTCAGCACACAGGGTGACAAACACCTACCTGGAGGTGACAGCATTCCCTCCCCCACATGCCCCACTTGGCACAACTGCGACAACATAACCAACAAAAACGGGTCACAACTCCTGCAGCTCTGTCGGACGCTGGGTAAGTACAAAGTCAACGGTAGGCTTCAATGGGACTCTTATGGTAGGTACATATATAGCTCATCTCTTGGCAGTAGAACTGTAGACTACTTTATCACTGACCTCAACCCAGAGTCTCTCAGAGCGTTCAGTCAGTCCAGTGACACCTTTATCAGATCACAGCAAAATCACACTCCTTGAACAGAGCTTTGCCCAATCATGAGGCATCAAAGCCAAAGGAACTGAATAATATTAACGAATGCTATAGACGGAAGGAAAATAGTGTAGAAATCTACCAAAAAAACAATTAGGCAATAACAAAATCAATCCCTTCTAGACAACCTGGACAAAATGTTTCGCTGTAATAATGAAGGTGAATACTTGGCAGTAGCAAACCTAAACAGTATATTTGACCTCCCAGCTTCCCTACCAAATCTAAAAATGTCAAGCAGACAACCTAAGAAAATGAACAGCAATGACAAATAGTTTGATGAAGAATACCTAAGAAAGAAATTGAGAAACCTGTCGTCTAACCATAAACATAGAGACCCAGAAAACCTGAGCCTACGCCTTCACTATGGTGGATCACTAAAACGATACAGAAATACACTACGGAAAAAGAAGGAACACCACGTCAGAAATCAGCTCAATGTAATTGAAGAATCCATAGAATCTAACCACTTCTGGGAAAATTGGAAAACTCCAAAACAAACAACAACACGAAGAGTTATCTATCCAAAACAGATAGGTATGGATAAACCACTTCTCCAATCTTTTTGGCTCAATAACAAGGAACAGCCAGCAAAAACATATACATGATCAAATAAAAATCTTAGAATCAACTATTAAAGACTACACTGGATTCTCCAATTACATTGAATGAACTACAGGACAAAAATATACAAACCCTCCAACCCCAAAAGGCCTGTGGGGTTGATGGTATCCTAAATGAAATGATAAAATATACAGACCACAAATTCCAATTGGCTATACTTAAACTCTTTAACATCATCCTCAGCTCTGGCATATTCCACAATATTCGGAACCAGGACTGATCACCCCAATCCACAAAAGTGGAGACAAACTACCGTGGGATATGCATCAACAGCAACCTTGGGAAAATCCTCTGCATTATCATTAACAGCAGACTCGTACATTTCCTCAGCAAAAAATGTACTGAACAAATGTACTGAGCAAATGTCAAATTGGCATTTTACCAAATTACCGTACGACAGACCATGTGTTCACCCTGCACACCCTAATTGACAAACAAACCAAAATAAAGGCAAAGTCACGCAAATGAACAGGGACCCTGGGCATCTTCTTTTGGTGTTTTTCAGTCAGTGGAAAGGCCTCTTCAGTGTCCTAAGTTTTCATAACTGTTTTCATAACATAATTGCCTACCGTCTGTAAGTTGTTAGTGTCTTAACGACTGCTCCACAGGTGCATGTTCATTAATTGTTTATGGTTCATTGAGCAAGCATGGAAAACAGTGTTTAAACCCTTTACAATGAAGATCTGTGAAGTTATTTGGATTTTTACGAATTGTCTTTGAAAGACGGGGTCCTGAAAAAGGGGTGTTTCTTTTTTTGCTGAGTTAATTTCCCTCAGATTACACAGACACACAAAGAATACAACTGGATAAACTCCCATATCTATTGGTTGAAATACCACAGTGTGCCATCACAGCAGCAAGATTTGTGACCTGTTGCCACAAGAAAAGGACAACCAGTGAAGAACAAACACCTTTGTAAATACAACCTATATTTATGTTTATTTATTTTCCCTTTTGTACTTTAACTATTTGCATATCATTACAACACTGTATATATTCAGAATACGACATTTTAAATGTCTTTATTGTTTTGGAACTTTTGAAAGTGTAATGTTTACTGTTAATATTTTTTCTTTCACTTTTGTTAATTATCTATTTCACTTGCTTTGGCAATGTAAACATATGTTTCCCATGCCAATAAATCCCATAAATTGAATTGAAAGACAGAGAGAGAAGAGAGAAAAGGGAGTGAATGTATACAGTACCATTCAAAAGTTTGGACACACCTACTAATTCAAGGGTTTTGAAAAAACACATGGAATCATGTAGTAACCAAAAAAAGTGTTAAACAAATCAAAATCTAATTTATATTTTGAGATTCTTCAAAGAAACCACCCTTTGCCTTGATGACAGAAACCTGGAATGCTTTTCCAACAGTATTGAAGGAGTTCCCACATATGCTGAGCACGTGTTGGCTGCTCTTCCTTCACTCTGCGGTCCAACTCATCCCAAACCATCTCAATTGGGTTGAGGTTGGGTGATTGTGGAGGCCAGGTCATCTGATGAAGCACTCCATCACGGTCCATGGTCAAATAGCCCTTACACAGGCTGGAGGTGTGTTGGGTCATTGTCCTGTTGAAAAACAAATGATAGTCCCACTAAGCGCAAACCAGATGGGATGGCATTTCGCTACAGAATGCTGTGGTAGCCATGCTGGTTAAGTGTGCCTTGAATTCTAAATAAATCACTGACAGTGTCACCAGCAAAGCATCCCCACACCATCACACCTCCTCCTCCATGCTTCACGGTGGGAACTACACATGTGGAGAGATCATCTGTTCACCTACTCTGTGGCTCACAAAGACACGGCGGTTGGAACCAAATATCTCAAATTTGGACTCTAGACCAAAGGACAGATTTCCACAGGTCTAATGTCCATTGATCGTGTTTCTTGGCCCAAGCAAGTCTCTTTTTCTTATTGATGTCCTTTAGTAGTGTTTCTTTGCAGCAATTCAACCATGAAGGCCTGATTGACGCAGTCCCCTCTAAACAGTTGATGTTGAGATGTGTCTGTTACTTGAACTCTGTGAAGCATTTATTTGGGCTGCAATTTCTAAAGCTGGTCACTCCGGTGAACTTATCCTCTGCAGCAGAGGTAACTCTGGGTTTTCCTTTCCTATGCCGGTCCTCATGAGAGCCAGTTTTCATAGCGCTTGATGGATTTTGCAACTGAAATTGAAGAAACTTTAAAAGTTCTTGACAATTTCCGGATTTACTGACCTTCCTGTCTTAAAGTAATGACGGACTGTCATTTCTCTTTGCTTATTTGAGCTGTTCTTGCCATAATATGGACTTGGTATTTAACCAAATAGAGCTATCTGCTGTATTCCACTCCTACCTTGTCACAACCCAACTGATTGGCTCAAACGCATTAAGGAAAGAATTTCCCAAAATGTACTTTTAACAAGACACACCTGTTAATTGAAATGCATTCCAGGTGACTACCCCATAAAACTGGGTGAGAGAATGTTTTCACTATTATTATATAGTAAAAATTAAGAAAAACCCTGGAATGAGTAGATGTGTCCAAACTTTTGACTGGTACTGTATATAGAGATAAAAAAGAGCAGAGGGAGATCCTCACACACCTGGGCCTCGGACATTGACGTCCATGCAGTCATTCTCGATCTCTCCCTGGGGAGGCGTGGGGGCGATGGAAGGGATCCGCAGGTCAGCCGCGTCCAGGTGTTGCTGGGTCCACTGTCTGTGGTCAGTGCGGTCATCTAGGTTCAACACGGCCTGCTCCTCAAACTAACACAGAGACAAACATGGTCAACCAACTATCGTACAAAATATTTTAAAAACACGAATACAGGGCAACACAATCTCTGTGACCACACAATACACATTATGTAGGCAAAGGCAATTATGTGTTTATGTATTTAACATTAATTCAACAATTTCCAGATGTGTTCACAATTTTATACATTTAGTGGTAGTACATGGTCTGTGTAGGTTTCAGATGCTCTCTTACCCTAAAGCGTCTCGAGTCTGGCTCCTCCTCTCCCCACAATCCATTCTGGCTGTCGTCCATCAGAGAAATGTCCAAAATGTTCTTCAGTGGCCTGATGGACGTAGAAAAGACAAGTTAGATAGCCACACATGAAAACACACACACGCACGCACGCACGCACATACTTGAGTCCCACAGAGTCCTCTCCTACTGGCTCTCTGCGTTTCTTCTTGCTGGGCTCAGAAACTTTGAAGCCCTCAGGGAACCAGAGCTGTCCGTGCTCCCGTCGGCGTTTACGTGATACCAGCACCCCCAGGCAGATGAAGCCCAGTACAGCCAGCCCCAGGAACACCACGTACATTGGGTATAGCTCAGAGGATGCAGGGGTGGGCTGCACACCTGGGAGAGAGGGGCAGGGAGAGTACAGCATGTCAGAATGGGGACAACTGTTGTACCATGTATGTAATTCTTACAGTTGAAGTCGGAAGTTTACACTTAGGTCGGAGTCATTAAAACTTGTTTTTCAACCAATCCACAAATTTCTTGTTAACAAACTATAGTTTTGGCAAGTGGGTTAGGACATCTACTTTGTGCATGACACAAGTCATTTTTTAAACAATTGTTTCCAGAGATTATTTCACTGTATCACAATTCCAGTGGGTCAGAAGTTTACATACACTAAGTTGACTGTGCCTTTAAACAGCTTGGAAAATTCCAGAAAATGATGTCATGGCTTCAGAAGCTTCTGATAGGCTAATTGACATCATTTGAGTCAATTGGAGGTGTACCTGTGGATGTATTTCAAAGCCTACCTTCAAACTCAGGGCCTCTTTGCTTGACATCATGGGAAAATCAAAGAAAAATAGCCAAGTCCTCAGAATTTTTTGTTGTTGACCTCCACAAGTCTGGTTCATCCTTGGGAGCAATTTCCAAATGCCTGAAGGTACCATGTTCATCTGTACAAACAATATTACGCAAGTATAAACACCATGGGAGCACGCAGCCAACATACCGCTCAGGAAGGAGATGCGTTCTGTCTCCTAGAGATGAACATACTTTGGTGGGAAAAGTGCAAATCAATCCCAGAACAACAGCAAAGGACCTTGTGAAAATGCTGGAGGAAACAGGTACAAAATAATCTATATTTCACAGTAAAACGAGTCCTATATATTGACATAACCTGAAAGGCCGCTCAGCAAGGAAGAAGCCACTGCTTCAAAACCGCCATAAAAAAAGACAGACTACGGTTTGCAACTGCACATGGGGACAAAGATCGTACTTTTTGGAGAAATGTCCTCGGGTCTGATGAAACAAAAATAGAACTGTTTGGCCATAATGACCATCATTATGTTTGGAGGGGGAGGCTTGCAAGCCGAAGAACACCATCCCAACTGTGAAGCACGGTGGTGGTAGCATCATGTTGTGGGGGTGCTTTGCTGCAGGAGGGACTGGTACACTTCACAAAATAGATGGCGTCATGAGAAAGGAAAATGATGTGGATATATTGAAGCAACATCTCAAGACATCAGTCATGAAGTAAAAGCTTGGTCGCAAATGGGTCTTCCAAATGGACAATGACCCCAAGCATACTTCCAAAGTTGTGGCAAAATGGCTTAAGGACAACAAAGTCAAGGTCAATTGGAGTGGCCATCACAAAGCCCTGACCTCAATCCTATAGAAAATGTGTGGGCAGATCTGAAAAAGCGTGTGCGAGCAAGGAGGCCTACAAACCTGACTCAGTTACACCAGCTCTGTCAGGAGGAATGGGCCAAAATTCACCCAACTTATTGTGGGTAGCTTGCGGAAGGCTTCCCGAAACGTTTGACCCAAGTTAAACAATATAAAGGCAATGCTACCAAATACTAATTGAGTGTATGTAAACTTCTGACCACTGGGAATGTGATGAAATAAATAAAAGCTCAAATAAATCACTCTACTATTATTCTGACAATTCACATTCTTAAAATAAAGTGGTGATACTAACTCTAAGACAGGGGATTTTTACTATGATTAAATGTCAGGAATTGTGAAAAACTGTGTTTAAAATGTATTTGGCAAAGTTGTATGTAAACTTCCGACTTCAACTGTATGTGCTCTACGTCGGTCTGTGAATATCTGTATATTGGCATGCTGTATGACACACATTTTTCCTAATGGATACATATAAAGTCACCATCATCATCTAAATCACAAGCATTAAAGTAGTTATTAGCCTATTTTCATAATTTCATAGTCATATTTTATGAAGGAGAGACATTTTTTAATGGAGAGTATTTCAGCTTGAGAGACTGTATGTTGGTTCTTACTGGTGACTGCCTCGATGTAAGGAACATTGAGGTTCCCGCTGGAGGCCAGCGCTCCCAGGAACGCGGCGACGTCGGTGGCGCTCTGGAAGCATTCCGTGGACTGCTGGTAGCACTGGCGGTTATCAATCTCCAGGTATACCACCGACCTATCAGAGAAGGGGAGAGTTAATTCAACCAATAATAGGGAAGGAAAGGAAAGGATTCACTTGACCAATCAGGTCAACTTCTGACTCTCCTCTCAAATATCTAATCTAAGGAAAATTCTTTGGAAAGACTCAACAAGTAATGTCTGAGTGAGTGAGCGAGTGAGTGAGCGAGTGAGTGAGCGAGCGACTGTGGGTGCATTCGTGTGTGCATCATTGAATGCGTGTGACTGAGCAATCAATGTATAACAAAATGAACAAGTGTGTGTACCTACCCTTTGACCTGCATGAGGTCCAATTCTCGGCGCTGGCGGGGCAGGTTCACCATGGACCCCACGCTCTCCTTCATCTGACCGAGCATGTTGGCCGGCACGACCGCCCAGTCAGGCCAGCTGTCGGTGGAACGCTTCACGTTGTGCTTGGCCAGCTCCTGCTCGCTGCCATAGTAGGGGAACACCATGGGCTCTCCGTTTGCGTCGCGCCGGAACACCACGTTGGTGTGCAAAACGCTGCTGAGCTCACGGAGGAACGTGGACAAACCATTTTTTAGCTGCTCGGGGGGGATGTGGACCACAAGGACCAGGTGGCCATCAGCTAGCTTCTCGGGCATGTTGTTGGCGCAGTCCAGGCCGTCCCACTCGCACTCTGCGTTGTTACAACCCTGGTCGCAGTGGCCGTCCGCGTAGTGGTCCTTACAGTACTGGTCATACAGCGGGCTGGGGAGATTAACATGGTCAATATTAGGATTAGCACTTAAGTTAACTAAAGACAGAGGACTTGGATGAGGTCGCCATGTAGATAGAAAACTAGGTAGGTTAGAAAAGATTACTTGCATAGGTAGACTTGTAAGGAGTTGGAAGTAGACAATGTTCATTATTCTTACAAACACAACATATCATCCTTCTTACATGGTTTAATATGTTTTAATAATCATCTGAGAGTGAAACAGGTTTGAGACTGCGCATAGTGAGATAGTGAGAGGTTGAGATGGAACACACGATATAGGAATTCGAGCCGGACTGAGACTCACTTGCACTGTCCCTCTTGTCCCTGGCAGTCGAAGCCGTCGTAGAGACACCCAGGGCTTTTGCACTGCTCGTCACACTTCCCATCATTGAAGTACCGCCAGCACTGCAGAGCTGCCGAGCAGTTCTGCCATGGGTCATCGAAGTTGAGCGAGCAGTCGCCACCGTCCCAGCCGCAGGCGTGGTTGTTGCACAGCGAGTCACAGATGTGGTTGCCCGCCCACTCGTCGCACTGCGGGATCTCGCAGCTCACCTCTACCTCGGGTGGTGGTGTGATGTCCCGGCCGAACCCACCGGGAAAGGAGTAATCAAGGATGTGGCAGAGCAGGCCATTGAAGTTGTTCGGGCAGCTGCAGTGGAAGAAGGGTGCATCGGGGGTTCTCTGGCAAGTGCCCCCGTTGTAGCAGTGGTTGACATTGCAGGGGCTGTTCGTGGGAGTCTGGCACTCAGGGCCGGTAAAAGCTGTGGGGCACAAGCAACGAGGGCTCAGGTGGCCAGAGACACAGGTGCCACCATTTCTGCAGTTGAGGCTACCACAGAAGCGTGAGTCGTATTCGCAGGAGGAGCCTGTGTAACCCTGGATAGACAGAGATCGGTGAGATGAGGTTGTACCTTAAAACAGTCTGTTGGTACACACATTTACTTTGCATTGCCAAACCGCTCCCTTTCCACAAAGATATACAAAAAAGAGACTGAAAGTGAATCAAACACATAAATAATGATGCTTAATGAGATTGTGGCTATAAATACATAGGGAACTAGGGGCTGTCCAAATGTCACCCTATTCCCTTTTCTCTATATGGGGAACATGTTGCCATTATGGCCAGGGTGAGGTCCACAGTTTGTTGTCTGGTCAGTGGAGTGTGGCTCAGTTGGTAGAGCAAGGCGCTTGCAATGCCAGGGTTGTAGGTTTGATTTCCACGGGGACCAGTACAAAAATGTAAGCACCCACTACTGCTCTGGATGAGATTGTCTGTTAAATGACTAAAATGTAAATGTGCTCACCGGTGGGCATTTGCAGATGAATCCGTCGGGGTTGTTACTGGCCACTGCACACATTCCTCCGTTCCTACATGGTCTCCCCTTACAGCCATCAAACACCTTGTCACAGCGCTGGCCTGGAGTTGAGAAGAGAAGAGAGAGGGAGAACGATGTGTGTTATTTATGTACATTACAAATGTGTGGACAATGTGTTTTTTGCATTGTTGTGTCAATCGGTCATAAACACAGAATAATCACATTTATTTGAGTTGCGTAGGGTATGGTCAGTACCTGTGTATCCAGTGCGACACTCGCAGCGGTAGCTGTTGGTGAGCTGGACACAGTTGTAGGAGCCTCGCAGGTCGCAGGGGTCCGACAGGCACTCGTTGACGTCACCCTCGCAGCGCTCCCCTACGTAGCCAGCGGGGCACATGCAGTGGTAGCCCCCCACTCTGTCCACACACTGACCCTTGTTGAAACACTTGGGCTCATTGGTCAGAGGGTCTGTCGAGGGGTTGCAGTCATCCAGGTTGATCTCACAGTGAATGCCTGGGGAAAGGGTGGGTTGAGGATTAGCATTCAGGATTAGACCCACCATTTGTATAATATCAAGTGTATGGACCAGGTTTTCCTTGAGTAGGGTTGCACAATTCTGGAAACTTTCAAGACATTTCCAGATTATCTTGAAATCCAGGTTGGAGGACTCCCGGAATCAGGAGGGAATAAGCAGGAAATACGGAAGAACATGATTACATCTAATTCTATGTAATTTAGCATAGAGCTCCACTACTACTGCATGGTTCTACATGACTAATATGCTGCTACTCACTGTTCTGTGCTTGTTTTTCAGTGGTAGACTGTAGACGGATGAAAGCTTCATAGAGATTTTTATGAGATGCCTGGTGTGTGTGTGTGTGTGCTAATGTGTACCTTGTGTTCCTCTGGGACAGGAGCATTTGTAGGTGTTTATGAGGTCGATGCAGGTGCCCCCATGCTGACAGGGCTGAGACAGACATTCGTTGATCTCCTTGGAGCAGTTCACCCCGTGGTACCCAGGAAGACACTGACAGAGACAAACCGGACCAAAACCATTCAAATACCAGAGAAATTAAGTACTATCTTAAACACGATTCAAGATACCCAGCATTGCTCTACTTTCACACTGTTCTAATATCAAGTGTATGGACCAGGTCTCCCTTGAGTAGGGTTGCAAAATTTTGGAAACTTTCAATAAATTCCCAGATTTTCCCAAAATCGTGCGTGGTTGGAGGATTCCGGATTTCCAACCTGGATTTCTGGATAATCTGGGAATTTATTGAAAGTTTCCAGAATTTTGCAACCCTACTCAACGGAGACCCTGGTCCATACACTTGATATTATACAACGGGTGGTTCTAATCTTGAATGCTGATTGATTAAAACCCTATTTCAGCCGGTGTCTGTTCCACAAATTACCACTTGCTAAATCTATGACGTTAAAATGCTTGTCTCATCAGCCCAGCCAGGCAATTTATAAACTTGATATCCACTATAAAAAGCATCTAGACATTATCACACATTTCTTTTAAACCAACATTTTGCTTTCAACAGCAGATATTTGTATAAACATTGCTATCTATCTCTCCAACATTTGCAACACTGTTTCAATATTGAAATTCAATCTCCTGCTGTCCCATAGTAATGAACATGTCGGGGGTCAGGACGAAACAGACAGGAAGACAGCGTTTCTCAGCCATTCAAAATCTGGAATCAGCTGGCATCATTTTTATGGATATATACAAAAATATATATATTGAAAAAAGTAATTTGCAGTCTTTCCAGCTTCAGTTTGAAGTGATTATATTACTGTAGCTTTGTTGTTGGCTAGCTCCTCTGAACAATAGTGTCCTGACAAATGATCACATTTTCTATGTCAGGCGAAATCATGCCTCATTAGCTCATTGTTATGGATGTATCCAAATAAATGTCAATAGAAAACAGCTTAAACAAACGCAAATGCAGCTACTTTGCTGTTATTCTGGCTGCACTTCTGACGTGACTGTAAATTAGCCGTAGTTGGCTAGTTAGCAAATAAGGGATAAGAACGCTGCCAGCCAGTATGGCAATGGAACATTTAGAACGAACGACTGGGCCACGTCCAAAGATACAGAACAAAAAGACTGAACGACTGGGTCGCGTCTCTAGCAACCCTAGATTTGTGTTGGGACAACAGTTGAAGTCGGAAGTTTACATACACCTTAACAAAATACATTTAAACTCCATTTTTTTTAACAATTCCTGATATTTAATCCTAGTAAAAAGTCCCTGTTTTAGGTCAGTTAGGATCACCACTTTATTTTAAGAATGTCAAATGTCAGAATAATACTAAAGAGAATGATTTATTTCAGTTTTTATTTCTTTCATCACATTCCCAGTGGGTCAGAGGTTTACATACATTCAATTAGTATTTGGTAGCACTGCCTTTAAATTGTTTAACTTGGGTCAAATGTTTCAGGTAGCCTTCCACAATAAGTTGTGTGAATTTTGGCCCATTCCTCCTGACAGAGCTGGTGTAACTGAGTCAGGTTTGTAGGCCTCCTTGTTAACACAAGATTTTTCAATTCTGCCCACACATTTTCTATAGGATTGAGGTCAGGGCTTTGTGATGGCCACTCCAATACCTTGACTTTGTTGTCCTTAAACCATTTTGCCACAATTTTGGAAGTATGCTTGGGCTCATTGTCCATTTGGAAGACGCATTTGCAACCAAGCTTTAACTTCCTGACTGATGTCTTGAGATGTTGCTTCAATATATATATCCACATCATTTTCCTTTCTCATGATGACCTCTATTTTGTGAAGTGCACCAATCCTTCCTGCAGCTAAGCACCCCCACAACATGATGTTGCCACCTCCGTGCTTCACGGTTGGGATGGTGTTCTTTGGCTTGCAAGCCTCCCCTTTTTTCCTCCAAACATAACGATGGCCAAACAGTTGTTACTATTTTTGTTTCATCAGAACAGAGGACATTTCTCCAAAAAGTACGATCGTTGTCCCCATGTGCAGTTGCAAACCGTAGTCTGGCTTTTTTTATGGTGGTTTTGGAGCAGTGGCTTCTTCTTTGCTGAGGGGCCTTTCAGGTTATGTCGATATAGGACTCGTTTTACAGTGGATATATATACTTTTGTACCAGTTTCCTCCAGCATCTTCACAAGATCCTTTGCGGTTGTTCAGGGATTGATTTGCAATTTTTGCACCAAAGTACATTCATCTCAAGGAGACAGAATGCGTCTCCTGCCTGAACGGTATGACGGCTGTGTGGTCCCATGGTGTTTATTCTTGCGTGCTATTGTTTGTACAGATGAACGTGGTACCTTCAGGCGTTTGGAAATTGCCCTCAAGAATGAACCAGACTTGTGGAGGTCTACAATTTTTTTTCTGAGGTCTTGGCTGATTTATTTAGATTTTCCCATGATGTCAAGCAAAGAAGCACTGAGTTTGAAGGTAGGCCTTGAAATACATCCACAGGTCCACCTCCAATTAACTAAAATAATGTCAATTAGCCAGAAGCTTGTAAAGCCATGACATAATTTTCTGGAATTTTCCAAGCTGTTTAAAGGCACGTTCAACTTAGTGTATGTAAACTTCCGACCCACTGGAATTGTGATACAGTGAATTCTGTAAACAGTTGTTGGAAAAATGACTTGTGTCATGCAGAAAGTAGATGTCCTAACCGACTTGCCAAACTATAGTTTGTTAACAAGACGTTTTAAAACACGTTTTAATGACTCCAATCTAAGTGTATGTAAACTTCCGACTTCAACTGTATATCTTGTGGAAGGATGAAATAATAACGGTTTTATCTTGAATTTTGACACCCTACCACCCTTGATAGAAAGAGAGATTATACTGTAGCACACCAAGTGGCGGAGCTGTCGTTTTTGTTGTGCATGGAATTACGGAGTGGGCATTTAACTGTATAAATTAATGATAACAAATGAATAATAATTTATGTTTGTGTTGATTCAGATGTGCTAGCTAGAGCATATATACCTCACAACTGTACCCTCCCAGGTAGTCTGTGCAGGTGGCACCGTTCTGGCAAGGGTTGGGGGAGCACTCGTCCACCTGTTCCTGGCAGTAGCTGCCCATGTAGCCCGCCTGGCAGCGGCAGTAGTGGGTGTTGCCAGCATCCAGACACTGGCCCGAGTTACGACACAGGTGAGCCACCTCCACACCTTCAGACAAGAGAGGGGGTGGGGGGGGGATATTAGCTATACAGTAACATATATACACTCACACAGCATACAAAAACACACACAAACATGCTCTTACCATCCCCTAACCATCCTGTATTGGTAAATTTTACATGCAAAATTGGATCTTTGTCTGCTTGGCCTAGAGATGGTCATACAGTGTGTGCTCAGAACAATTTGTGCTCTGTCTCGCCTAAATTAACGGTCTAATAGTTACAAATGTCTTCAGAAAGTATTCATACTCCTTGACCTATTCCACATTTTGTTGTGTGAATAAAAAAGTATATATATATATATATATTTTATATACATATATACAGTGCCTTGCGAAAGTATTCGGCCCCCTTGAACTTTGCAACCTTTTGCCACATTTCAGGCTTCAAACATAAAGATATAAAACTGTATTTTTTTGTGAAGAATCAACAACAAGTGGGACACAATCATGAAGTGGAACGACATTTATTGGATATTTCAAACTTTCTTAACAAATCAAAAACTGAAAAATTGGGCGTGCAAAATTATTCAGCCCCTTTACTTTCAGTGCAGCAAACTCTCTCCAGAAGTTCAGTGAGGATCTCTGAATGATCCAATGTTGACCTAAATGACTAATGATGATAAATACAATCCACCTGTGTGTAATCAAGTCTCCGTATAAATGCACCTGCACTGTGATAGTCTCAGAGGTCTGTTAAAAGCGCAGAAAGCATCATGAAGAACAAGGAACACACCAGGCAGGTCCGAGATACTGTTGTGAAGAAGTTTAAAGCCGGATTTGGATACAAAAATATTTCCCAAGCTTTAAACATCCCAAGGAGCACTGTGCAAGCGATAATATTGAAATGGAAGGAGTATCAGACCACTGCAAATCTACCAAGACCTGGCCGTCCCTCTAAACTTTCAGCTCATACAAGGAGAAGACTGATCAGAGATGCAGCCAAGAGGCCCATGATCACTCTGGATGAACTGCAGAGATCTACAGCTGAGGTGGGAGACTCTGTCCATAGGACAACAATCAGTCGTATATTGGACAAATCTGGCCTTTATGGAAGAGTGGCAAGAAGAAAGCCATTTCTTAAAGACATCCATAAAAAGTGTCGTTTAAAGTTTACCACAAGCCACCTGGGAGACACACCAAACATGTGGAAGAAGGTGCTCTGGTCAGATGAAACCAAAATTGAACTTTTTGGCAACAATGCAAAACGTTATGTTTGGAGTAAAAGCAACACAGCTCATCACCCTGAACACACCATCCCCACTGTCAAACATGGTGGTGGCAGCATCATGGTTTGGGCCTGATTTTCTTCAGCAGGGACAGGGAAGATGGTTAAAATTGATGGGAAAATTTGGGGAGCCAAATACAGGACCATTCTGGAAGAAAACCTGATGGAGTCTGCAAAAGACCTGAGACTGGGACGGAGATTTGTCTTCAAAAAAGACAATGATCCAAAACATAAAGCAAAATCTACAATGGAATGGTTCAAAAATAAACATATCCAGGTGTTAGAATGGCCAAGTCAAAGTCCAGACCTGAATCCAATCGAGAATCTGTGGAAAGAACTGAAAACTGCTGTTCACAAATGCTCTCCATCCAACCTCACTGAGCTCGAGCTGTTTTGCAAGGAGGAATGGGAAAAAATGTCAGTCTCTCGATGTGCAAAACTGATAGAGACATACCCCAAGCGACTTACAGCTGTAATCGCAGAAAAAGGTGGCGCTACAAAGTATTAACTTAAGGGGGCTGAATAATTTTGCACGCCCAATTTTTCAGTTTTTGATTTGTTAAAAAAGTTTGAAATATCCAATAAATGTCGTTCCACTTCATGATTGTGTCCCACTTCTTGTTGATTCTTCACAAAAAAATACAGTTTTATATCTTTATGTTTGAAGCCTGAAATGTTGCAAAAGGTCGCAAAGTTCAAGGGGGCCGAATACTTTCGCAAGGCACTGTACACACACACACACACACACACACACACACACACACACACACATACATATTGTTGCAGTATTACCTTAGTGCCTTGTTGCAAAAACAGGATGCATGTTTTGGAATATTTGTATTCTGTACAGGCTTCCTTCTTTTCACTCTGTCAATTGGGTTAGTATTGTGGAGTAACTACAATGTTGTTGATCCATCCTCAGTTTTCTCCTATCGCAGCAATTAAACTCTGTTTTAAAGTTACCATTGGTCTCAAGTTAAAATGCCTGAGCAGTTTCCTTCCACTCTGGCAACTGAGTTAGGAATGACGCCTATATATTTGTCGTAACTGGGTGTAATTGATACACCATCCAAAGTGTAATTCATATCTTCACCATGCTCAAAGGTATATTTAGTGTCTGCTTTATTTTTTCTTTTTTTTAACCCATCTACCAATAGGTACTGTTTCTTGCGAGGCATTGGAAAACCTTCCTGCTCTTTGTGGTTGAATCTGAGGGACCTTACAGATTTGTGAGTATTGTGTCTAGGCCAGTAACCAACAATCTTAATTTAATCCATTTAAAATTCTGTCTAACACAACAACAACAAAAAAGTCAGGGGAAATTAATATTTTCTGAAGGCACTGTATAATTTGAATTGTTTTTACTCTGTGTGCTTAATGTTCACCTTGCTGTTTGGCAGCCACCTCGCAGGAGACACTGGGGACGTCACAGTAGAGGCCGGTCCATCCCGTCTGACACTGACAGGTGTACGAGGAGCCCTGCTGCCAACATGAGCCTCCATTCTTACAGGGAGATGAGTCACACCACCGCACCAGGTTCTGCAAGCAGAGCAGGAACACAGTAACACACAAATAAACCCATGCGTAACACACACACACACACTCGCTGTTGAGTGAACTACCACTATTACGTCTCAGTTGTTTCAAAGATGTTTTTTTAAATTATATCAATAGAAATAGAGGGAAAATAATTATATACAAACACACACATAGAATTCCATGAAGCTCTGAAAATCAAATGCACTCAGGAGATAGTCGAGATGGCTGCCGCTCTGCCCATACCTGGCAGTTGACTCCAGTGTAGCCATGAGAGCAGGTACACTTGTAGGTGCCGTAGCTGTCCAGACAGGTGCCACCATTGAGGCAGGGCTTGGAGTCACACTCATTGATGTCGTGCTGGCAGTAGCTGCCTGTGAAGCCTGGCAGACACAGGCAGGTGAAGGTATTGATGCCATCCACGCAGGTGCCACCGTTGAAGCAAGAGCTAGAGAAGAAACACCACAACGGAAGAGTTGAGACGTATAGTAACCAGAAGTATTGTAACCAAATGAGAAGTATAGTAACCAAATGAGTTAAAGGGATGTTAAAAGGATAGTTCACTTTTTATTTTTATTTTATTTTATTTACTTTAGCTTATTTTACATTTCTGTTGTTTCTTCCAATCTGTTTTTATTAGCTGGTTATTTAGCAACATCCAGAATAATCTGGTCAGTATTTTACTAATACATTTTTTTATTTAACCGTTATTTAAATAGGCAAGTCAGTTAAGAACAAATTATTATTTACAATGATGGCCTAGGAACAGTGGGTTAACTCCCACGTTCAGGGGCAGAACGACATGTTACTTGCCCAACGCTCTAACCACTAGGCTACCTGCCGCCCCGAGCTTGAATCAAGCAATGTGGAAAGGGATTGTTTCAAAAGCATTTTACGTTTACATTTGAGTAATTTAGTAGATATTATTATCCAGAGACACTTAACAATTAGTGCATTCATCTAAAGATAGCTGGGCGAGACAACCACATCAGTCATAGAAATGAGGTTTTCCCTCAAAGTAGTTCAGCAAATTCAGCACTAGTAGGAAAAGACATGGGATGTATTTAAGATACTCTGAAGAGGTATGGTTTCTTGCAAAAATGGGTATTTTTCTCCGTCCTTTTGAATTGCCACTAACGAAAACACAGTATGTGAACTGCTCTCTGTACCTCTCTGTGCAGTCGGGGGTGTTATTCTCGCAGTTGATGCCACTGAAACCAGGTTGACAGGTGCAGGTGTAGGAGTTGACACAGTCGGTGCAGTTGGCCCCATTCTTACACGGGTTGCTCTCGCACTCATTAATGTCATGCTCACACCTGCCACCACGGAACCCTGGCAGACAAGTGCACACAAAGCTGTCCACTCCATCTCTGCACAGACCTCCATTACTGCAGGGGTCTAGAAAGAGAAAGCGAGAGAGATATGTATCAGGTAAGTGATAGTTGGGCCAAGTTCACTTTACAAGACAGAGCGAAGAGTTTATGTTTAGTTCCTTACTGGGCTTGCAGTTGTCGATGTCCGTCTCACACTTCTGGCCGGTGTAGCCCGGACGGCAGCTGCATCGGTAGCTGCCCACCATGTTGTGGCATGTGGCGCCGCTGCGGCAAGGACTTTTCACACATTCGTTGATATCTATCTCGCATGTTTGACCTGAGAGAAGAGGGGGGCAGTCAGTCTCTCAAAAAACACCCTCTATTGGATGGATAGGTGGACAGATGGAGGAATAAACAGAACAGATGGATGGAGGAAGATATGAGTAGTTTACCTTGCCATCCCTCTGGACAGAGGCAGGAGAAGCTCTGGTAGTCCTCTGACTCATGACACACTCCACCGTTCTTACAGGGCTGCATGGGGCTGCATGGGGCCAGCAGTGTCTCACACATCTCACCTGGTAGGGATAGGAACACAACACACACCTCAAACAAATGCCCTCAAGTGCTACAGGGAACCCATCACAGATCATTAATCGGTCTGTACGCTTTTTGAGTAAGAGCCGTGAATGTTTGTTCCGTTCATACATGTTTCGTTCATGTTACATTTTTATTTCACTCTCCACTTCCCTTTTGCAGTTGGACAACTTTGGAGAAGTACTACATCACAATTCAATGCTTTTAAACTCTGACTTCTTCAAAGTTGTCTTACAGCGAAATGGAAATGGCTGCATTGTATGATATTTCCCTTTTTTACCCCCCCCCCCCCCCCGAAGAGTGGCATCAGTTTTTAAAGCCCACTTTTCCGTCCACCTCCCTATCCATCTCCACAGTAACCAGAGGCCAGGCAGGAAGCTGCTTCCTGTTTCCTGCTATTGTTTAGCCCAGAGACAGGAAGAGGAAGTGGCCACGGGCTCCAGTTCCTTGTCCTCACGGTCTATAGCATGTTATTCACACACACACACACACACACACACACACACACACACACACGGTAGACAGGGTGGATTTTTCCACAAACGATAGAGAGGAACAAATTATAAGGCCTGTTTCCACACAGTTAGTGGGCATTAGTCAACCTATTTTTTTTCTGAAATAACACTAAAAGTCTGCGAGAAATGTCTTTTTATACCATTGTTCAAGAAGTCTTCTATTCTGGAGCCCTACAGGGCTTTCTGAGTAGAGGGCCAAACCAAAACCAGAGCCATAAGTCTACTGTACACATCTCTTTAGGCCTATATGGTTCCGGGAAAATCAATACGTTCTCATACCAGTATAGGGCAGTAAGCAGTTGCACTTGTAGCCGGCCACATCGTCAATGCAGGTGCCCTGGTTCAGGCAGGGGTTGGAGGCACACTCGTTGATGTTAGTTTGGCAGTTAGGTCCTAAGGCATGGCCGGGGATTAGAGAACACATGGGTTAGAGTCGCAGATTTACTAGGGATGATATCCACCACACACAAACTCAGAGTTGCGTCATTGAGAGGGTTTTTATTTATTTATTTATTTATTTATTTATATTCAACTAGGCATGTCAGTTTAGAACAAATTCCTATTTACAATGACGGCCTACCAAAAAACTGCCTGCGGGGACAGGGGCAGGAATATAAAAAATAAATAAAAATATAGGACAAAACACACATCACGACAAGAGAGACACTACATAAAGAGAGACCTAAGACAACAACATAGCATGGTAGCAACACATGACAACACAGCATGGCAGCAGCACAAAACATGATACAAACATTATTGGGCACAAACAACAGCACAAAGGGCAAGAAGGTAGAGACAACAATACATCACGTGAAGCAGCCACAACTGTCAGTAAGAGTGTCCATGATTGAGTCTTTGAATGAAGAGATTGAGAAAACTGTCCAGTTTAAGTGCTTTTGCAGCTCGTTCCAGTCGCTAGCTACAGCAAACTGAAAAGAGGAGCGACCCGGGGATGTGTGTGCTTTGGGGACCTTTAACCGAATGTGACTGGCAGAACGGGTGTTGTATGTGGAGGATGAGGGCTGCAGTAGATATCTCAGATAAGGGGGAGAGTAAGGCCTAAGAGGGTTTTATAAATAAGCATCAACCAGTGGGTCTTGCGACAAGTATAGAGAGATACCCAGTTTACAGAAGAGTATAGAGTGCAGTCATGTGTTGTGTCCTATAAGGAGCATTGGTGGCAAATCTGATGGCCGAATGGTAAAGACCATCTAGCCGCTCGAGAGCACCCTCCCCTCCCGATCTATAAATTATTGATCATTGACAATTTTTCCCAACACTTTTGATTAACAGGTCAAAAGAGAAATTGGCCTATAATAGTTAGGATCAGCTTGATCTCCCCCTTAAAATAAAGGACGCACCCTGGATGCCATCCAAGCAATGGGAACCTCCCCAGAGAGGAGAGACGTGTTAAAAAGGTTGGAGATAGGCTTGGCGATGATAGGGGCAGCAACCTTAAAGAAGAAAGGGTCTAAACCATCTGACCCAGATGGTTTTTTGAGGACAAGTTTAAGGAGCTCCTTCAGCACCTCGGACTCAGTGACCGTCTGCAGGGAGAAACTTTGTAGACGGGCATGGGAAAAAGAGGGAAGAGCGCCGGGGATAGCCGCATTAGAAGGGGTGGGAGATGATGAAATGTTGGACGGGCAGGGAGGCATGGCTGAGTCAAATAGGAATCCTGACTTAATGAAGTGGTGATTAAAAATCTCAGCCATGTGCTCCTTGTCAGTAACAACCACATCATCAACATTAAGGGACATGGGGAGCTGTGAGGAGGGTTTATTCTCCAGGTCTTTAACCGTTTTCCAGAACTTCTTGGGGTTAGACCCACAGAGAGAGAACTGCTTCTTGAAGTAACTAACTTTGCCCTTCCAGATAGCCTGAGTGTACTTATTTCTAATTTGCCTGAAAGAGAGCCAGTCAGCCTGAGTATGCATGTGCCAAGCATTTTGCCAAATGCAATTATTGTGGAGTAACTCAGCAAGATCACAGTCAAACCAGGGGCTGAACCTGTTTTTAATTCTCATTTTCTTTATGGGGGTGTGTTTGTTAACAATACCACTGAAAATATTAAAAAAAGAAGATCCAAGTGTCTTCGACAGAGGGGATCAAGCTGATTCTATACCAATATACAGAGGCCAGTTCATGAAGGAAGGCTTGCTCATTGAAGTTTTTAGCAAGCGTCTATGACAAATCAGGACAGGTTGTTTCACTGAGCAACCATTACGAACACAGGCTGTAAAACAGTGATCACTAAGGTCACTAAGGTATTACAGAAAACACCAGACACCTATCAGGATTATTTGTGAGGATAAAATCGAGGAGAGTAGCCTATTCTGGGTGTTTGGAGTCATACCTTGTGGAATTGGTAATAATCTGAGAAAGATTTAGGGAGTCCCATTGCTTTAGGACTTGGTCATGTGGTTTAAGCATGTACCAGTTTAGGTCACCTCTCTGGACAAATTCAGACTTAGTGTAAGGGGCCAGGAGAGAGCTTTGGGCAGGTAGGGTACAGGCCGGTGCTGATGGAGGACGATAACACCCAGGAACAGTCAACAAGGAGCTATTTGAAAGTTTAATGCTTAAAACCAGCAAATCAAATTGTTTAGGGACAGACTTGGTGGAGACGACCGAGCACTGAAGGTGATCCTTGGTAAAGATTGCCACTCCACCACCTTTGAAAGATCTGTCTTGCCGAAAAAGGTTATAACCAGAAAGGTTAACATCAGTATTCAAAACACCCTTCCTTAAGCACGTCTCAGTAATGACCAACACATCTGGATTGGAGCTGTGAACCCACACTTTCAATTGATCCATTTTAGGTAATAAGCTTCTAGTGTTAACTTGCAAGGTGTAAGAAGGTAGAGCGAGAGAGGGAGGGGGAAAGGGAGAGAGACAAGGAGATGATAGGGAGAGTGAGAAACAGTAAGGGAAGACACGTTGAATTGAACTCACCACTGAAGCCGGCTCGGCAGCTACAAACATATCCACTGGTCATATCCTTGCAGGTGCCACCGTTCATACACGGGTTGGACTCACACTCGTTGTTGTTGATGTCACAGTTAGGCCCACCCCAGCCAGAGTCACAGAAACACCTGTAGCTGGAATACAGATAGAGAAAGGTAAGTGCGCGTGTGTGTGTGCGTGTGTGCGCATGCGTGCGTGTGTGTGTGTGTGTGCTCACCCATTGAGCAGATCCTGGCAGCGACCATGGATGCAGGGGTTGCTGCCACACTCGTTCACCTGCAACAGACAGGTGGCATCACTGTAGCCCTCTGGGCACAGGCATGTGAAGCTGTTGATGCCATCGATGCAGGTGCCACCATTGTGACAGGGGTTGATGGCACACTCATCGGTATTGATGTTGCACATGGCGCCTGAAAATCCAACACAGCAAGGGGTGAGTTTTGATTCATATATGGCCATTGTTTAAAGAAACCACAGCTGGACATACTGTTTTCTTCTCCCTCTCTCACTCTCCATTCCTTTGTTAGTTGCTGAGGTGATGGGGGAGTCTGCACAACACACAGGGCCACATTACTAAAGGGTATATAGAGGCAGGGTGAGGCTGCCTGGCTAGCCACTGGAGATTAGCAGTGAGGCCTTTCCCTCTCCCTACCCATTGAATAATAAGATGTGCTCTGGTAAGGAGGGAGAAGGAATGTTTCAGCTGGATCTGAGGGGGTGTAAGCTCAGATATTTTATACCAGTGACAATGGGACACACAAAGCCTCTCGCCACCCACCTCCTCCACGCCTCATAGGGGGAACTGTGGAGGAGGGAGGGCCACCTTAACCCAGGGCTGGTAAGGAGAAACAGAATGGCCAGGCCCCATTTCACACCCTGGTGAGCAACAATTACACCCCCCCCCCTCCCCCCATCAATCAGAAAGGGGAGGGCCCAACTGCCTGCTCTACAACTACAATGGCCCTCTGTCTGTGAGCCCTGCCCCTCAACACTCACACAACAGAGGAAAGAGGACAAAAAGATAGAGGAGCAAGGGGGCAGCAAACCCTAAGAGTTTATTAAATATTCACAGACCCACACAAATGTGATACGTACGTGCACACACACACACACACACACACACACACACACACACACACACACACACACACACACACACACACACACACACACACACAGACAGAGACAACAGGTCCTACAGGGTTTTGAAACAGGAGCCCCATGGGAATAAGTGGACTGGAATTGTTATTCCACAAATGGTTTGGGCTAAATAATCCACCTTTTCTTCACTGACACCGGGAAAAACATATAAAAAGGGTCAATGCTTAGGTGTAAAAACACTTCATACAGACCAGGTGCACATGCAGCAGGTGTGTGTGTGTGTGTGTGTGTGTGTGTGTGTGTGTGTGAGAGAGAGTAGTTGCATGTGTGTGTATCAGGTTTGGGGCTGCCTCTCTGTTCTCCCGCCTTGTCCCACACAGTGAATGTGACACCACTCTTCTTTTTCAGTTAGCTCACTGGCCACCTGTCCCTCTCCCTTCCACCTTTCTTCCACCTGCCCCAGATTATCCCGTCGACCCAGTGCTCACCTGCGTAACCTGGCTCACATGCACACTCATAGCTGTTGATCTTGTCAATGCACCTCCCGTAGTCACAGGGCTTGCTCTTACAGTCATCCAGATTCACCTCACAGTTAAAGCCTGTCAAACAACCAAAGTAGGGGGTTCAATGTTACTAACACTGGCAGAGCTTCACACATATGCCTAGATGTGGCTGCCTGTGTTGGAAAATATGTAGGATTGTAGTATGGTGTGTGCATGCGTATGTCTGTATATGTGTGTATGTGCGTGTCTGTCTTCCTGTGTGGATGCGTATCTCTGTGTGTGTGTGTAAGTTCTTGTACCTGCAGTGCCCTTGGGGCAGGTGCAGATGTAAGTGTTCTCCCTGTCCTGACAGGTGCCTCCGTTCTGACATGGCTGGCTCAGACACTCATTGATGTTGGTCTCACACAGGCGGCCCGTGTAACCAGGGTGACAGTAGCAGGTGAAGGTGGCCAGGCCGTCCTTACACGTGCCATAGTGACAGGGGTCCGAGTAACACTCGTTGATGTCAGTCTCACAGTGCGGTCCAGAGTAACCTGGAAAGGAGGAGAAGGTAGAGAGTTTGAAACCTTTCTCCAGAAGTGTGCCCTCGTTCACTCCCCCATGTGCATTTCAAAAGCATTGGATTGGTGCAAGCATAGCTGGAAGGAGTTTCCACCATATTCCTCACACCAATCCAATCCATGTATTTTAAATCCATGAAAGGGAGTGTATGAGAGCACATTTCAGAATAAGGGTAGAGAATCAGAACATAGCTTATGTTCTAGGATGATGAGGTCTTATAGAAGGGGAAATTCCGCCGAACCAAAGGAAGCCTATCGATGAACAGGAGTAGGCTTGGCCTTGGTTCATGTAACCACCCTATAAAATGTATTAATATAAACACAAAAATTGAGCCTCAAAACGTTCTGACCATGTGCAAGCCGACTGTACCTTCAGTGCATTCACATGAGTATTTGTTAGGGCCGTCGGTACACTTGGCTCCGTTCATGCAGGGCGTGCTGGCACACTCATCGATGTCAACCTGACATAGACCACCAGAGAAGCCTGGACAGGGAAGAATATATATATATCAGCCATATATCTTTTTGTTGTTGTTTTCTGTGCTGTTTTGCTATTCTTACAGTTTTGTTATTTGTCTCGTATCGAATCCAAGTTTATGTACATCTAACATGATTTGTGGGCTACACATCTGGGGTCAGTTTTATTTATTTATTTTTGTACTACTTTTACCCCCTTTTCTCCCCAATTTCATGATATCCAATTGGTAGTTACAGTCTTGTCCCATTGCTGAAACTCCCCTACGGACTCGAGAGAGGCGAAGGTTCGAGAGCCATGCCTCCTCCGAAACATGACCCTGCCAAGCCGCACTGCTTCTTGACACACTGCTCGCTTAAGCCGGAAGCCAGCCGCACCAATGTGTTGGAGGAAACACCATCCAGCTGGCAACCGAAGTCAGCATGCAGGCGACCGGCCTGCCACAGGTGTCACTAGTGCACGATGGTACAAGGACATCCTGGCCGGCCAAACCCTGGCAAATTGTGCGCCGTCTTATGGGTCTCCTGGTCACGGCCGGCGGTGACACAGCCTGTGATCGAACCTGGGTCTGTCGTGATGCCTCAAGCACTGTGATGCAGTGCCTTAGACCGCTGTGGCACTCGGGAGGCCATTTTTTAAAATTCAAATCCTGTGTTGTCTTGGAAAGCCTTTACACTATGATATATTAAAGAGTTATCAAAATAATACCAACGTATAAACATATTACTGTCATGTAAAGATGCACATTTCTCACGTCTCGTACGCGACCATTAGATTTTCACCCCTGCAAGCAGTACAATCTAAACAGAATTTTCTCTTCAAGCCAAAATGCTCATACAGTAGTTTTATTTTTTTTTAATAGCAGAACAATGTTTTGAAACAGAACAAATGCAGACATTTTCCTTTTAGTTGAATATGTTTTATTGGGTTTTTCTCTGAAAGTGAACTAATAGCCTGTTACATTCTGAAATTGACGCCGTAGCATGAAAAAAAATTAAGAAAGGAATCTCAGAACAATGCACTGGCAAGCTGGATCAACTCCCCAGTGAATTAACAGTTTTCAGTCGGAATTTGTTCTACCTCATGTAATGATTTGCATATTGATAGCCTGGTTTGTCCTAAGGTATTGAAGCCTGGTTTGTCCTAAGGTAATTTAAATATGCTAAAGTTATAATGTACGCCTAAAAGATATCTAACGTTATCTGAATGTAATTGCGCTCTTAATTATTTTACCACATCTTTCAAACATAATCCAGACTTTATTGTGGCTCTAAAGTGCATGAGTTAGAGGAGGGAAAAACGGAAAAAGGTTAAACTAATTTGCATCTAAAGTAGGTCTGGAGGACCCTGAACTTTATAACGACACCCCCCTCAACACACACACACAACCCATATAGCAGGAGCTCCAAATACATACTTGCACACCCCACCACCCCTTATAGCCCCCTCTTTGGGCGCTAAGGTCTTATGCAAACTGTTTTGCCTGCTAATTATGCTGATGTCCAGGTGACCTTGTTATTACCACCCTCCCTGCCCTCATCAGAAATGCCTACACTAGTCAACCTCAGAAAATGATTAAACACACACACACACACACACACACACACACACACACACACACACAGTGACGGCCCTGAATTTTTCTGAACCGTCTCAGTGCTTCTCCTTCCAATAGGGCGCTTTCCCTTTAATTCCCAATTAAATAGCCAGCATCAGCTGCGCAAAAGTGGGGTTGTGATGGAGACGTGAATGAGGATGTGTTCAACCTTCAGTTCCGAAGCTTCTCTATTCCGTTTGTTTTGTTGCCGTTAAACGTGTGTTTTGTAGCCTAATAGAGTTTACCCAGGATCCACTCTTTGCGTCCGTGGACTACGCCTCTCCGTTCTTCGTGGCCTTTCTCCGCTGGAGATCTGTTGGCGGATTGGATTGTCTGACTGACCACAACCTTTTTTGTATACGGTATTTCATTTGTTTTGATGTGATGTATACTGTGGTGATTTATGTAGTTAGTTGCAGTTGACTTAGTAAGAGTTGATACGCTTTAAAGTTCTGTGGTAAAATAATTGTTATATTGATTGTATGATTAATACTGGGTTTACGCTACACTTGAATGGACGGACAAACATTGCGTGACAAAAGTCACTTGAGTTCCCCGAACTCCTTTACCGGGCTGGACTCTTTTTAGGCCCGAGGTAAAGGACATTTCTGGAGGAACCAGAATATAGTTGTTTTTGAAGTTCTTTCCAATGTTTTAAGGGTTTATGAAAAGTTTATTTCCATCCTGACTTTTACATAAGTCCTTTGTATTGGTGTAGACTTGACGGACCAGATGGGACTCATTCCCTCCCAAACCAAAAGGAGAAACCAATGTTTTCTCTGGTAGGCACAACCTACCTGGCACCCCTATAAATAATCACCTCAAGTCAAAACCGTTACACAACACACACACGGTAATCATTCACTTTACTTCACCCTCCAGTGACCCCACTTCCACCCAAACCTATCAGGAGCTGAGGACCCCCGCCCTCCATCTACTCCTCCAACCCTCTCTCCCTGTACACCTTCCTTCCTCCATTCCTCCTTTCATTCATCAATTCCTTCCTCCCGCCAACTCTCTCTCTGGGCCATCTCTCTCACCTTTGTGGCACTCGCAGTGGAAGGAGTTGATCCTGTCGATGCACTTCCCGTTGTTCAGACAGGGCATGCTGGCACACTCGTCAGTGTTGATCTGGCAAAACATCCCCTCATAACCTGAACACACACACGTTTATGACAATATTACAGAAACAGTTTCAGGTCACATTACTTTGAGTTCACAGGCTCAAATATTTAGCCATTTTTAGATAGCTAGTATTGTCTTGTGTAGCAGGGGCAGAGAACTGAACTCCAATCATGAACAATTATTCTTACACCTAACAGCATGTCAAAGTGTCTATGTCAGTAAGACAGTGTTACAAACCTAAATATCCCCCTAAATGGTACATTTCAATGTGTCATCGTACCTGGCATGCAGATGCAGTGGAATCCTCCAATTTGGTCCAGGCATGTGGCATCGTTCTGACAGGGGTTGGACATGCACTCGTTGACATCCATCTCGCACCGCGGGCCCTCATAACCCTGGAGACACTTGCACTGGAACGAGCCTTTAGTGTTCAGGCAGCGCCCACCGTGCTCGCAAGGGTTGGCACCTGAAACGTCAAACACAGGATATACATCACCACTTATATCCCCACTTTCACCCTGTGCAATTTCTCTATCATTAATACAAGAGGTAGATATAAAGATCCAGCACGTCAGTGTTCTAATGCCAAAATACTACCAAAATGCATACGCGTCACACTGACAATTATTCATTTTTATTTAACCTTTATGTATCCAAGCAAGTCTAATTGAAAATTGCTGTAGGGAGTGTTTGGTAAATAACACATTGGCAGAGTTTGTCATCCTGAATGTTCAGAGACGGGTATCTTTCTATAGAGATGAGAGAGGAGCAGAACACAGAAGTCACTCACCTAAGGAACACTCGTCAATGTCCTGGTTGCATGCAGAGCCAGTGTAACCTGGAGGGCAGGTACAGATGGCTTTCCCGTTGACAGGATTGGTGTCACAGTTAGAGCCTTTCTGACACGGGTTACTGATGCAGGCATCATCAAGATGACACAGTAAACCTAAGGAAAGACAAATTATGATGAATGGGATTTTTATAGGTAGTGCATTTCCAGGGGCACAAAATGCTTTCTATTGTAAAGGGGAAGAATTGACTCACCTCATCAACTAACATTGTGAAGCACCAACCTGAAAATAGTCTCTCAATATTGTCAAGCAACTATCATGGGGGTGTAACCAGGCCACCTCAGTCCAGTGTGGCCTGGTGTGCAAAGCTCTCAACAGTTTCTTATTTTTAATCTTCCTCCAATGTGTGTGTGGTTTGTGTGGGACAGGCGAGGTCGTAGTACCTGTGCGCCCATGTGGACACTCGCAGAAGAAGGAGGCTACGCGGTCGTGGCATGTGGCGCCGTGATAACAGGCTGCGCTGGCACAGTCGTCGATGTTCTCACTGCAGTCGTCGCCCGTCCAGCCATTGACACAGACACAGTGGAAGCTGCCATAGGTGTCGTGGCACGTACCGCCGTTCTGGCACGTGTTTGGCATCATCTCACACTCATCCACATTCTCGGTACAGAACTGGCCTAGAGAGCAGAGGGCAACGATTACATTATGCAGGGGCCATAAAAGATTGATATAGGGCCAATGTGGGTGGAATCTCAAGTTAATTTATTTCCAGAGACCTTGTCCATCTTGAAGATTGGAGGGTTTGGTATAAAGGTTACCTGTAAAGTGAGGGGGGCACTGGCAGTTGTAGGTGTTGACCCCATCCACACACAAGCCACCATTCTGACAGTTGTGGCCTGGGCAGTCATCAATGTTGTGATCACAATTCTGACTTGTAAATCCTGAGAGTGAGTGAGAGAGAGCGTGAGAGTTGAGAGAGGGGGAGAAAGTAGAGACAATAGGGAAAGAAAAGGGAAAAAGAGACATGTCATTCATAGAAACCAGTAACAATTTCACTACACATAATTCAGACCCACCTTTCTTCTTATTGTTACAATCCTTTATAAACAGAGATAAGATCTGCATATTCCCATGGCCATCTGCTTGAATCTACAGCCTACGTCGTTGTACGCTTCAAAGGCTCTCTGCTTAGTGTGTAGCCATTTTACAAATCAAAACTCAGGTTAACGATAAACCCAAAGCGGCGTAGGTTTCCTGCTCGCCTCACTCTCTGTCTGCATTCTATCACAAAGATACACGAGAGTGGCACGCCGTGGGTTACATTTTAACTCTTAGTTAAATGTTAAAATGCATGCACACACACATTTATCCAAACCGTCCTTCACTCAGAACCTTTAGGATTGGTCTACGGGTGACTGAACTTTGATTCCCACTGAAATCTCAACCTTTAGGCCAACAACATGCTTCACTATCATCAGGAGGAAGGAATGAAGGAAAAATCTGGGAATACCGTCTGTTTCTGAGCCGCTGGGAATGAGGGAGTCTCGGCAGCTGCATGCAGAACTCCACAGCAGAGCCACAAACAGACACAACCACCATGCATGAACCACCATTAGGGCTGTGGAGGTCATGACATTCTTTTCAGCCGGTGATTGTCATGCAAATAACTGCCGGCCTCACGGTAATTGACCAATAATTACCATAAACACATTTAGCATCTCCTGGCTACCATGAATAGCCTACAAACCACTGATGCAGACCATTGGAACAATTACATGAATCCATTTAATATAGACTACACCATCACAATTAATCCATTATTTATTTTAGACAGGATTAAAGAAACATGATATGAAGAAAATGTAATCTATTTCAGAAGAACAGAATATAATATTCTGAGTTGTCCTTATGTTAGGCCCTGATCTGGCTATGCCATATGGCTGTGGGCTAAACAGTTCATTTAACAGACAAGATTTGTTTAGAATTGTATATTATTTTATAGGATGAAGAATACAGTTGAACATAGCTGAATAAAATAGAAAGGATATTTTCTCCAAAAGATTTCAGAGGGAATGCGCACATGCAGCTATTCTGTGTTGAGCAGTTAACAAAGAAACAGGTCCTCCTAAATGCCTGTTTTTAATATTACAGTGCATTCGGAAAGCATTTAATTTTTCCACATTGTTACGTTACAGCCTTTTCTAAAAATGGATTCAATATACAGTTGAAGTCGGAAGTTTACATACACCTTAGCCAAATACATTTAAACTCAGATTATCACAATTCCTGACATTTAAGTAAAAATTCCCTGTCTTAGGTCAGTTAGGATCACCACTTTATTTTAAGAATAATAGTAGAGAGTGATTTATTTCAGCTTTTATTTCTTTCATCACATTCCCAGTGGGTCAGAAGTTTACATACACTCAATTAGGATTTGGTAGCATTGCCTTTACATTGTTTAACTTGGGTCAAACGTTTTAGGTAGCCTTCCACAATAAGTTGTGTGAATTTTGGCCCATTCCTCCTGACAGAGCTGGTGTAACTGAGTCAGTTTTGTAGACCTCCTTGCTTGCACACGCATTTTCAGTTCTGCCCACAAATGTTCTATAGGATTGAGGTCAGGGCTTTGTGATGGCCACTCCAATACCTTGACTTTGTTGTCCTTAAGCCAATTTGCCACAACTTTGGAAGTATGCTTGGAGTCATTGTCCATTTGGGAGATCCATTTGTAACCAAGCTTCCTGACTGATGTCTTGAGATGTTGCTTCCATATATGCACATCATTCCCCCCCCTCATGATACCATCTATTTTGTGAAGTGCACCTTTCCCCTCTGCAGCATAGCACCCACACAACATGAAGCTGCCACCCCCGTGCTTCATGGTTGGGATTGTGTTCTTCGACTTGCAAGCATCCCCCCCATTTCCTCCAAACATAACAATGGTCAATATGGCAAAACAGTTATATTTTTGTTTCATCAGACCAGAGGACATTTCTCCAAAAAGTATGATCTTTGTCCCCATGTGCAGTTGCAAAACGTAGTCTGGATTTTTTTGGGTGGTTTTGGAGCAGTGGCCTCTTTCTTGCTGAGCAACCTTCCAGGTTATGTCGATATAGTACTCGTTTTACTGTGGATATAGATACTTTTGTACTGGTTTCCTCCAGCCAGCATCTTCCTTTGCTGTTGTTCTGAGATTGATTTGCACTTAATGCACCAAAGTACGTTCATCTCTAGGAGACAGAACACGTCTTCATCCTGAGCGGTATGACAGCTGTGTGGTCCCATGGTGTTTATACTTGCGTACCATTGTTTGTACAGATGAACGTGGGACATTCAGGCATTTGGAAATTGCTCCCAAGGATGAACCAGACTTGTGGAGGTCTACAACTTTTTTTCTGGGGTCTTGGCTGATTTCTTTTGATTTTCCCATGATGTCAAGCAAAGAGGCACTGAGTTTGAAGGTAGGCCTTGAAAAACATACCCAGGTGCACCTCCAATTGATTCAAATTATGTAAATTAGCCTATCAGAAGCTTCTAAAGTCCAGACACAATTTTCTGGAATTTTCCAAGCTGTTTAAAGGCACAGTCAACTTAGTGTATGTAAACTTCTGACCCACTGGAATTGTGATACAGTGAATTATAAGTGTAATAATCTGTCTATAAACAATTGTTGGAAACATTACTTGTGTCATGCACAAAGTAGATGTCCTAACCGACTTGCCAAAACTATAGTTTGTTAACAAGAAATGTGTGGAGTGGTTGAAAAACGAGTTTAATGAACTAAGTGTTTGTAAACGTCTGATTTCAACTGTATATTTTTCATCCATCTACACACAATATCCCATACTGACAAAGCAAAAACAGGTTTTTAGAAATGTTTGCAAATTTGTTAAGCATAAAAAACAGATACGTTATTTACATAAGTATGCAGACCCTTTGTTATGAGACTCGAAATTGAGCTCAGGTGCATACTGTTTCCATTTATCATTCTTGATGTTTCTACAACTTGATTGGAGTCCACCTGTGGGTTATTTCATTCGATTGGACATGATTTGGCACGGCACACACCTGTCTATATAAAGTCTCTGAATGTCCTTAATCTCTGGAGAGACCTGAAAATAGTTGTGCAGCGACGCTCCCCATCCAACCGGACAGAGCTTGAGAGGATCTGCAGAGAAGAATGGGAGAAACTCCCAAAATACAGGTGTGCCAAACTTGTAGCGCCATACTCAAGAAGGCCTGAGACTGTTAACTTCTTAGGGCTGAGATCCAGCTAACGGGATCGATATGACAACAGCCAGTGAAAGTGCAGGGCGCCAAATTCAAAACAACAGAAATCTCATAATTAAAATTCATCAGACATACAACTATTTCACACCATTTTAAAGATACACCTCTTGTTAATCCCACCAGTGTCCGATTTCAAATAGGCTTTACGGCGAAAGCCCCACAAACGATTATGTTAGGTCAGAGCCAAGTCACAGAAAACTACAGCCATAAATCAGAAATAGAGAGAGAATTAATTACTAACCTTTGATGATCTTCATCAGATGACACTCATAGGACTTCATGTTACACAATACATGTATGTTTTGTTCGATAAAGTGAATACTTAAATTAAAAAAATCTCAGTATACATTGGCGCGTTTTCAGTAGTTTCAAAAACATCCAGTGATTTTGCAGAGAGCCACCTCAATTTACAGAAATACTCATAATAAACATTGATAAAAGATACAACTATTAGACACGGAATTATAGATCCACTTCTCCTTAATGCAACCGCTGATTTCAAAAAAGCTTTACGGAAAAAAAAAACAAACCATGCAATAATCTGAGTACGGCGCTCAGAGCCCAAACAAGCCAAAAAGATATCCACCATATTGTGCAGTCAACAGAAATCAGAAATAACATTATAAATATTCACTTACCTTTGATGATCTTCATCAGAATGCACTTCCAGGAATCCCAGTTCCACAATAAATGTTTGTTTTGTTCGATAATGTCCATTACTTATGTCCAAATAGCTACTTTTGTTAGTACGTTTTGTAAACAAATCCAAACTCACGAAGCGCGTTCACTAGGAGCAGACGAAATGTCAAAAAATTCCGTTACAGTCCGTAGAAACATGTCAAACGATGTATAGAATCAATCTTTAGGATGTTTTTAACATAAATCTTCAATAATGTTCCAACTGGAGAATTCCTTTGTCTTCAGAAATGCAATGGAACGCGAGCTAACTCTCACGTGAACGAGCGTCACAAGCTCAAGGCATTCTGGCAGAGCCCTGACTCTTTCCCCTCTCATTACAGTAGAAGCATAGAACAAGGTTCTAAAGACTGTTGACATCTAGTGGAAGCCTTAGGAAGTCCAACATGACCAATATCCCACTGTATCTTCAATAGGGAATGAGTTGAAAAACAACCAACCTCAGATTTCCCACTTCCTGGTTGGATTTCTTCTCAGGTTTTTGCCTGCCTTATGAGTTCTGTTATACTCACAGACATCATTCAAACAGGTTTAGAAACTTCAGTGTTTTCTATCCAAATATGCTAATGCTATGCATATATTAGCAACTGGGACTGAGTAGCAGGCAGTTTACTCGTGGCACTTTATTCATCCAAGCTACTCAATTCTACCCCAGCCATAAGAAGTTAACGCTGCCAAAGGTGCTTCAACAAAGTACTGAGTAAAGGGCCTGAATACTTATACATTTGCAAAAATGTCTAAAAAACTGTTTTTTCTTTGTCATTATGGGGTATTGTGTGTAGTTAGATAAGGGGGAGAAAAACAATGTAATACATTTTAGAATAAGGCTGTAATGTAACAAAATGTGGAAAAAGTCAAGAGGTCGGAAAACTTTCTGCATGCACTTTCTGTTGAAAGGTGAACCTTTGCCCCAGTCTGAGGCGCGATAGGCTAATTACCATACAAAAAAAAAGGCATGACTTGGATCAAACTTGGATCAGTAGCTTCTTTAAAAAAAATACATAGTGCCTACAGTCAGGAGGAAAGGCAGTCCGTGCAATTTGGGAAGATTATTGTTGAGTTGCAACGGTCTGAAAAGTTGAGCGGCTAAGCCAGCCATATTGCAATATTTCATAATACAATGCAGGAAAATATAATTTGGTAAGCAAATGGTTATTGCTGTAAAGAGAACACAATAAAAATACTAATGTCGTATCAAAATTCTCAACTTAATTGACCGAACAACAGTATAGCCTATATTATTGAAACAGAACATATTCACTATTCATCATTGTTGAGTCAGTGCTACTTAAAGGTTTGCTTTTTACAATTTCCTCCTCCAGTTTAGATGAACGTCATATTCTGTGTCTCGCCTTCTCTTAGGCCTATTATATGGTCGTTTTTATTGTATCTACTTGTCAGTATCAGTCGAGTAGGCTAACTGAATAAAAAATATTATGCTAATGTATCCAGTCATTGTGTAGTATAATTTTATGAAATGTGTTTATAAAAAGGCAACACTTTCCCATGCAAAGAAAGAAATGTACAGTATCCAATATAGCCTAGGCCTAATCTACACTATAAGTGCTCAGCTATGCATTGAACGGTCGTTTTTTGCGAACAGTGATTGAGTATATTATTAGCCTAAATTATGACCATCCAATCTACTCATCACTTTACAAACAGTATGCTATCTTACATAAGTCTGCAAATGCGATTATGCATGGAATGCTTTTTTATTAAGGGGAATTTTTATGGTGAAAATTTGCTTCACCAAACTTGAAACTCACGCGCCGCCTATGTATGCCAAGTTGTAAAGCGGATTCATGTGCTTCATTTAAAAAATTTAACAACAAATATAGCAGCAAAAGAATCCTGGGATCACTTGTTAAATAGTGGCCATCCAAAACTCTATTTTCAAATGCGATTGCGCAATGACTGGGCTTAGAAGAACACGTTTCACTAGGCTCTGTAGGCTATGTGCTCTCTAACTGTGTTCCAGGGGTCTTGGGCCTATAGGCTACAGTGCCGTGAAAAAGCACTTGTACCCTTTCTGATTTTCTGCATTTTTTGCATATTTTTTTTATGCCGAATTTTTATCAGATCATCAACCAAAACCTAATATTAGATAAAGGGAACCTGAGTTTACAAATAACAAAACCAAAAGTATACTTATTTTCTTTATTTAATTAACAGAGTTATGCAACATCCAACTCCCGTGTGAAAAAGTAATTGTCTCCTGACACTCAACTGGTTGAGCCAACTTAAGCTGCAATGACTGCAACCAAATGGTCCCTGTAGTTCTTGATCAGTTGTGGAGGAATTTATCACAATACCACATGTATTGCAGTGTTTGCAGTGTTTGGTTTTCGGCAGACATAAATGGGACCCACCTCATCCAAAAAGTTGACAAGAAGCACATGGATGATCATCAAGCCTCTTGGAAGAACGTTCTATGGACAAATGAGTCAAAAGTATAAGTTTTTGGACAACATGGGTCCCATTATGCCTAGTCAAAGTCCAGACCTAATCCCAATTGAGATGTTGTGGCAGGACATGAAACGAGCAGTTCATGCTTGAAAACCCACAAATATCGCTGAGTTAAAGCAATTCTGCATGCAAGAGTGGGCCAAAATTCTTATACAGCTATGTGAGAGACTGATCAACAACTACAGGAAGCATTTGGTTGCAGTCATTGCAGCTAAAGGTGGCAAAACCAGTCATTGAGTATAAGGGGACAATTACATTCTCACACAGGGGAACTTGAGTTGCATAACATTGTAAATTAAATAAATTAAATAAGTATACTTTGTTATTTGTTAACTCAGGTTCCCTTTATCTAATATGAGGTTTTGGTTGAAGATCTGATAACATTAGGTATAAAGAAATATGCAAAAATAGAGAAAATCAGAAAGGGGGCAAATACTTTTTCATGGCACTGTACATTTGGAGTTATTTGGTCACTTTAATTGTGATACAAACCTTAATAACAGAAAAGTGTTTTTGAGATTCTTCAA
Organism: Oncorhynchus mykiss; assembly: GCF_057628025.1. NCBI lineage: Eukaryota > Metazoa > Chordata > Actinopteri > Salmoniformes > Salmonidae > Oncorhynchus > Oncorhynchus mykiss. Next base: position 49,492,610 of record NC_143026.1, read on the forward strand.
AGTAGCCATGCTTTGCACACTCTTGGCATTCTCTCTTCATGAGGTAGTCATCTGGAATGCATTTCAATTAACAGGTGTGCCTTGTTAAAAGTTAATTTGTGGAATTTCTTTCCTTCTTAATGTGTTAGAGCCAAATCAGCTGTGTTGTGACAAGGTAGGGGTGGTATACAGAAGATAGCCCTATTTGGTAAAAAAAAAACAGGTCCTATTGCAGATTCAGTCTTCCCAGCCTGGTGCAGGTCTACAATTTTGTTTCTGGTGTCCTTTGACAGTTCTTTGGTCTTGGCCATAGTGGAGTTTGGAGTGTGACTGTTTGAGGTTGTGGACAGGTGTCTTTTATAGTGATAACAAGTTCAAACAGGTGCCATTAATACAGGTAACGAGTGGAGGACAGAGGAGCCTCTTAAAGAAGAAGTTACAGGTCTGTGAGAGCCAGAAATCTTACTTGTTTGTAGGTGACCAAATACTTATTTTCCACCATAATTTGCAAATAAATGCATAAAAAAATCATACAATGTGATTTTCTGGATTTTTTTCTCTCATTTTTTCTGTCATAGTTGAAGTGTATGATGAAAATTACAGGCCTCTCTCATCTTTAAGTGGGAGAACTTGCACAATTGGTGGCTGACTAAATACTTTTTTGCCCCACTGTATTTGATTCTTCAAAGTAGCCACCCTTTGCCTTCAGTAGTTAGCCATAACAGTAGAATTTCAGTAGTTAGCCATAACGTTTCCTACAGGTTTCCTCATGGTTCTATTTAAAGGCATGTTTTCAGAACCTCCCAGCAATCTATACATTTACGTTCCCAGAACAGGAAACATTTTCCCTTCCGTTTACAGAACATTTAAAAAAGTTCTGTTTTACAGGTCAGGAAACTCATGGTTTCGTTCCCGGAACCAATGGGAAACCAAAAACGTACGTTCCCACAACTTCCAAGGAACTAAATGTGTTAGCTGGGAAACGTCTGCGCAATAATATCATGCCAGCAAAAACCAGAGACTAGCAATGCCCTATATCCACCAATCACATCCAAGCTACAACAGCTCTCTATTAATCAATTCCTGACAGTACCTCTTTGGTAAACACAAATGATTGAAAAGTCAATGCCAGGCAGGCTCAAACAGGCACAGATTAAGAATTTTAATTGATTTGAGCAAAGGGGTGAAGGGTTACCTGGCAGGCAGCTGCAGTCATAGGTGGTGTCCCCCTTCTGCACGCAAGTGCCCCCACTGTGGCAGGGAGAGGGGTTGCAGGGCATGTAGGGGGTCTCACAGTTGGCACCCGTGTACTCCTGGGGGCAGCGGCAGTGGTAGGAGCCCACCTCATTCACACACATGCCCCCGTTGCGACAGGGTGACGACATCTGGGCACACTCATTGACGTCCAGCTTGCAGGTCTGGCCATGAAAGGCGGGCAGGCATGCACAGATGTAGTGGGACTCGAAGGGTGAGCATTGTCCACCGTTGGCACAGGGGTTGGATGCACAGGGGTTGGCAATCTGGCATGTCTTCCCTAGAGGAGGAGGATAGGATGACAACAAAGAATTAACATCAAACATACCTGCATGAACAGTATTTCATTTGGTCACTTCATTTAGGCCATACCCAGCTAGCACATAATGTTCTGAAAACCATATGTAACCAACTGTACATTTCGGTGTTCCTCAAGGTTCCGTTTTAGGACCACTATTGTTTTCACTATATATTTTACCTCTTGGGGATGTCATTCGAAAACATAATGTTAACTTTCACTGCTATGCGGATGACACACAGCTGTACATTTCAATGAAACATGGTGAAGCCCCAAAATTGCCCTTGCTAGAAGCATGTGTTTCAGACATAAGGAAGTGGATGGCTGCAAACTTTCTAAGTTTAAATTCGGACAAAACAGAGATGCTTGTTCTAGGTCCCAAGAAACAAAGAGATCTTCTGTTGAATCTGACAATTAATCTTAATGGTTGTACAGTCGTCTCAAATAAAACTGTGAAGGACGTCGGCGTTACTCTGGACCCTGACCTCTCTTTTGAAGAACATATCAAGACCATTTCAAGGACAGCTTTTTTCCATCTACGTAACATTGCAAAAATCAGAAACTTTCTGTCCAAAAATGATGCAGAAAAATTAATCCATGCTTTTGTCACTTCTAGGTGAGACTACTGCAATGCTCTACTTTCCGGCTACCCGGATAAAGCACTAACTAAACTTCAGTTAGTGCTAAATACGGCTGCTAGAATCCTGACTAGAACCAAAGAATTTGATCATATTACTCCAGTGCTAGCCTCCCTACACTGGCTTCCTGTCAAAGCAAGGGCTGATTTCAAGGTTTTACTGCTAACCTACAAAGCATTACATGGGCTTGCTCCTACCTATCTCTCTGATTTGGTCCTGCCTCCTAATTGTCCCTAGAATTTTTAAGCAAACAGCTGGAGGCAGGGCTTTCTCCTATAGAGCTCAATTTTTATGGAACGGTCTGCCTACCCATGTCAGAGACGCAAACTCGGTCTCAACCTTTAAGTCTTTACTGAAGACTCATCTCTTCAGTGGGTCATGTGATTGAGTGTAGTCTGGCCCAGGAGTGGGAAGGTGAACGGAAAGGCTCTGGAGCAACGAACCGCCCTTACTGTCTCTGCCTGGCCGGTTCCCCTCTTTACACTGGGATTCTCTGCCTCTAACCCTATTACAGGGGCTGAGTCACTGGCTTACTGGGGCTCTCTCATGCCGTCCCTGGAAGGGGTGCGTCACCTGAGTGGGTTGATTCACTGATGTGATCATCCTGTCTGGGTTGGCGCCCCCCGTTGGGTTGTGCCATGGCGGAGATCTTTGTGGGCTATTCTCAGCCTTGCCTCAGGATGGTAAGTTGGTGGTTGAAGATATCCCTCTAGTGGTGTGGGGGCTGTGCTTTGGCAAAGTGGGTGGGGTTATATCCTTCCTGTTTGGCCCTGTCCGGGGGTGTCCTCGGATGGGGCCACAGTGTCTCCTGACCCCTCCTGTCTCAGCCTCCAGTATTTATGCTGCAGTAGTTTATGTGTCGGGGGGCTAGGGTCAGTTTGTTATATCTGGAGTACTTCTCCTGTCCTATTCGGTGTCCTGTGTGAATTTAAGTGTGCTTTCTCTAATTCTCTCTTTCTTTCTCTCTCTTGGAGGACCTGAGCCCTAGGACCATGCCCCAGGACTACCTGACATGATGACTCCTTGCTGGCCCCAGTCCACCTGGCCGTGCTGCTGCTCCAGTTTCAACTGACCTGAGCCCTAGGACCATGCTCCAGGACTACTTGACATGATGACTCCTTGCTGGCCCCAGTCCACCTGGCCGTGCTGCTGCTCCAGTTTCAACTGTTCTGCCTTATTATTATTCGACCATGCTGGTCATGTATGAACATTTGAACATCTTGGCCATGTTCTGTTATAATCTCCACCCGGCACAGCCAGAAGAGGACTGGCCACCCCACATAGCCTGGTTCCTCTCTAGGTTTCTTCCTAGGTTTTGGCCTTTCTAGGGAGTTTTTCCTAGCCACTGTGCTTCTACACCTGCATTGCTTGCTGTTTGGGGTTTTAGGCTGGGTTTCTGTACAGCACTCTGAGATATCAGCTGATGTACGAAGGGCTATATAAATCAATTTTATTTTGATGTTAGAGCTTGGTGATAGAATGGTTGTCCTATGGTTATTTTGCATACAACCTTCCCACAACCCCCTGGGAATGGTGCAGGATAGTTGATTGGCTTTTGAACACATTTAATGAAAAAAATAAACGTTATTTTCTTGGTATCCCATTAGCCTGGTTGCAGTCTCTGTTCAGCTACTACATTCCACTCCTATCATTTCCCAAAGAGACTGGCCTTTTGGCAATCTTCAAATATGAACATTCTATCATTAATGAGCTCGAGGAGATCAGAGGATTTGATCCTGATTCAATAACCCTCACAGCTATCATCCAATCACAATATTTATGCAAATTCAATTGAGAGGAAAACGTAAACTTAATTTATACATTTGATTGGAAACATTGTAACATTGGGCATGCTGACAAAATACATGTGTGTGTGTGGCGTGTGGAGAACAGAAGATACCCGTTTATTGCATTTTTACCACCAGCCAATGTGATCACATCACACTAGAGAAGCTCTTGCCATTCAAACTTCCCTGCCAGTTCATTGTGAAAGCAGTAGCCTATTTTATATCCAGCAAGCAAGAGCAAGGTGCCTCTTTCCTCAAATAAATGTATTTGCTCAAAATAAGTAACCAAACTATATTGCTACTTCTGGTTCACGAATTGGGCTAGGCTACTGGTTCAATAGCTATAAGAGGATGGAAGAGAGAGGAAGAAGAGATAGGGGAAGAGAGGATGGAAGAGAGAGGATGGAAGAGAGAGGTATAAAGAGGGAAATGAAAGGGAAAGGGGATACCTAGTAAGTTGAACAATTGAATGCATTCAACTGAAATGTTTCTTCTCTGAATCAGAGGTGCGGGGTGCTGCCTTAATCGACATCCACGTCTTCGGGGCCCGGGAAACAGTGGGTTAACTGCCTTGCTCAAGGGCAGAATGACACATTTTTACCTTTTCAGCTCAGGGATTCGATCCAGCAAGAGCGAGAGGATGGAAGAGAGAGAAAGAGAGAGGATGGAAGATAGATGGCCAGTGGAGGCCAGTGGAGATGCATGAATTGCGCAAGAAGGGAATAGTGAAGACAGATATGTGTAAATTAGAAGTTAATTAATAGGCTGGACTATGCTAGCCTATATATTAGACCTAGCCTACCACAATTTAGGCGACCAACATCTGTGTTATGCAAAGCCAGAGCCATTTTTTATTTATTTGTCTGATGCCCATTTTGTGCCAATTAATTGAAGTTGAAGATCTCCAAATCGTCAGTTTAATTAAATGTGCTATAAAAAAAAGCATAGTGCCCAGGTCTATTTAATGAAACTGGCTGACAGTGGCTGTTGACGTAGGCAACAGATTGCAAAACAGGGAATCCCCGATTCCTCACTGAGCTTGTCTTATCCAAAAATGCATATCAAATGCAAGTGCACTGTCCAGCAGCTCACATCAGCAGGATCGAGAGCCTTTTGACTAGGAGGGACGTCTAACGTGGATTGCTCAATTAATGATTATGATCACATTTCCTCAATTTAAATAATAACCCTATGGGGACACCTATACCTAGGCAGCCAAGCATGAGGGATCAGCCTTTTATCATTTAGACACGATGTTGAAATATCCTTACGCCTAGAATAAAAACCATCAGGCTTCCGGCATAGAGCCAGCAGCATACCACCCTGCATACCACTGCTGGCTTGCTTCTGAAGCTAAGCAGGGTTGGTCCTGGTCAGTCCCTGGATGGGAGACCAGATGCTGCTGGAAGTGGTGTTGAGGGCCAGTAGGAGGCACTCTTTCCTCTGGTCTAAAAAAATATCCCAATGCCCCAGGGCAGTGATTGGGGACACTGCCCTGTGTGCCGTCTTTCGGATAGGACGTTAAAACGGGTGTCCTGACTCTCTGAGGTCACTAAAGATCCCATGGCACTTATTGCAAGAGTAGGGGTGTTAACCCCAGTGTCCTGGCTAAATTCCCAATCTGGCCCTCAAACCATCACGGTCACCTAATAATCCCCAGTTTACAATTGGCTCATTCATCCCCCCCCTCTCCACTGTAACCATTCCCCAGGTCGTTGCTGTAAATGAGTCAACTTACCTGGTATAAGAACAGATAAAATAAATAAATAAAATATTCAACTGAATTTAAAAAATAAAGAATTACATGAGGCATTTAGGGAAAAACTAATCCAATGCAAATCTTCCTCTGGAATAAGGCACATGCTGGGATAATCATGACATCACTAGTAATACTATAGCGGTCTCTCCATCTCCCCCTTCAAACTTTCCTTGTCAATTAATTTGATATGGTGAATTACACTATAGGCCTAATCTAAAGTTTCCTAAAATAGCCTGTCTGGACTCCATCTCGTAATAAGAGAGGTAGGACAAATAATATAACTGACATAAAAGTAATGATGATCAGCATATCAAAAGGTTAGCTGGACTTAGCTAAAGACCCATAGATCAACAATTCAAGGTTTACCTAGTAGCAGTGCAAATATCATGGTACAGCTATATGGACACTCAATCATTATGGTACTTCTTAATGGTAAGTTTATAAACATATATTATGATAAATATAATTTAAACTTGTATATCATTATGGTAAATGGTGAAATAAGCATTGCCATTTATAAATGTAATGGCTTAGCAGAAAATAAGAAAATATTATCATTACCTAGCTTAAAGAGAAGGAATATAATATATTTTGTTTACAGGAAACTCATTCAACAAATGTAGATGAAATTGTGTGGAAAAGGGATTGGGTGGGGGGGGGGGGGGGGGGGGGGAAATATACATCTCCAATGGGAAAAGAAACTCAAAAGGGGTGATGATATTAATGAACAATAATTTTGATCCGACTGTGCAAATTGTTCAAACAGATCCACAAGGTAGATGGATGGTTTTAAATATATTATTGGACTATAAACAGAGTGTTTAGTTTGAGACACAGACGCCTCTCACAAGTCCTCAACTGGCAGATTCATTAAATAGTACCCGCAAAAACACCAGTCTCATCATCAACAGTGAAGAGCAGACTCCGGGATGCTGGTCTTCTAGGCAGTTGAGGTATACCAAACCTTTTTTGATGTACTCAGAGCACCGCTATCAGCATGTTTTAACCAGTCCTATAAAAATGGTAGATTATCAGAGAGTCAACAAGAAAGTCTGATTTCATTATTACTGAAACAGGGCCCAAGTGTTAAATATAAAGATCCAGTCCGTAAAAGAAATTGGAGGCCCCTTACACTTCAGGGTTGTATTGCAAAAATTCTAGCAAAATGCATAGCACATAGAATAAATAAGGTTTTGTCGGATATTATTCATCCTAATCAGACAGGTTTTTTACATGGACGATACATTTGAGATAATATAAGACAAGTACTGGAAACAATAGAACACTATGAAAAATCTGTGAAACCACAGCTGACTTTGAAAAGGCTTTTGACAAAGTACGACTGGAATATATATATAAATGCCTGGAATATTTCAATGGGTTAAAGTTATGTATAGTAACCTAGGTGTAAAATAGTAAATAATGGCTACTTCTCAGAAAGTATTAAAACAAGGTTGTCCACTATCGGCATATCTATTTGTTTGACAATCGAAATGTCAGCTATTCAAATCAGATCCAACAATAATATCAAGGAGCTAGAAATCCAGGGCTTAAAAACAAAAAAGGTGTCATTTTAGGCTGATGATTCTTTAAAAAAAAGAATGTATCCACAATTTGGATCCGTCCACAGCCTTAGAGGATCTACAGTGCCTTGCGAAAGTATTCGGCCCCCTTGAACTTTGCGACCTTTTGCCACATTTCAGGCTTCAAACATAAAGATATAAAACTGTATTTTTTTGTGAAGAATCAACAACAAGTGGGACACAATCATGAAGTGGAACGACATTTATTGGATATTTCAAACTTTTTTAACAAATCAAAAACTGAAAAATTGGGCGTGCAAAATTATTCAGCCCCTTTACTTTCAGTGCAGAAAACTCTCTCCAGAAGTTCAGTGAGGATCTCTGAATGTTCCAATGTTGACCTAAATGACTAATGATGATAAATACAATCAACCTGTGTGTAATCAAGTCTCCGTATAAATGCACCTGCACTGTGATAGTCTCAGAGGTCCGTCAAAAGCGCAGAGAGCATCATGAAGAACAAGGAACACACCAGGCAGGTCCGAGATACTGTTGTGAAGAAGTTTAAAGCCGGATTTGGATACAAAAAGATTTCCCAAGCTTTAAACATCCCAAGGAGCACTGTGCAAGCGATAATATTGAAATGGAAGGAGTATCAGACCACTGCAAATCTACCAAGACCTGGCCGTCCCTCTAAACTTTCAGCTCATACAAGGAGAAGACTGATCAGAGATGCAGCCAAGAGGCCCATGATCACTCTGGATGAACTGCAGAGATCTACAGCTGAGGTGGGAGACTCTGTCCATAGGACAACAATCAGTCGTATATTGCACAAATCTGGCCTTTATGGAAGAGTATCAAGAAGAAAGCCATTTCTTAAAGATATCCATAAAAAGTGTTGTTTAAAGTTTGCCACAAGCCACCTGGGAGACACACCAAACATGTGGAAGAAGGTGCTCTGGTCAGATGAAATCAAAATGGAACTTTTTGGCAACAATGCAAAACGTTATGTTTGGCGTAAAAGCAACACAGCTGAACACACCATCCCCACTGTCAAACATGGTGGTGGCAGCATCATGGTTTGGGCCTGCTTTTCTTCAGCAGGGACAGGGAAGATGGTAAAAATTGATGGGAAGATGGATGGAGCCAAATACAGGACCATTCTGGAAGAAAACCTGATGGAGTCTGCAAAAGACCTGAGACTGGGACAGAGATTTGTCTTCCAACAAGAAAATGATCCAAAACATAAAGCAAAATCTACAATGGAATGGTTCAAAAATAAACATATCCAGGTGTTAGAATGGCCAAGTCAAAGTCCAGACCTGAATCCAATCGAGAATCTGTGGAAAGAACTGAAAACTGCTGTTCACAAATGCTCTCCATCCAACCTCACTGAGCTCGAGCTGTTTTGCAAGGAGGAATGGGAAAAAATGTCAGTCTCTCGATGTGCAAAACTGATAGACATACCCCAAGCGACTTACAGCTGTAATCGCAGCAAAAGGTGCCGCTACAAAGTATTAACTTAAGGGGGCTGAATAATTTTGCACGCCCAATTTTTCAGTTTTTGATTTGTTAAAAAAGTTTGAAATATCCAATAAATGTCGTTCCACTTCATGATTGTGTCCCACTTGTTGTTGATTCTTCACAAAAAAATACAGTTTTATATCTTTATGTTTGAAGCCTGAAATGTGGCAAAAGGTCGCAAAGTTCAAGGGGGCCGAATACTTTCGCAAGGAACTGTATATATTTTTTTTTATGATAAGTGTACTACATTATTATTACGTATTGGATCACTAAAATATAAAATTTTGATATTACCGTGTTGTTTACCAATAATACCCTGTGTTCAAATGCCAAAAATAAACAAATGATCTCAATAAAATACATTTTAAAAGAAAGTTAAATAGATAAGATCTTGATACCATGGAAAGGAAACTACTTGTCTACGTGATAGAAAAATCACCCTGATGAATTTCTTAGTCATATCCTAGTTCACCTACTTGCTTATGGCCTTGCCTACACACCTAGCGACTTGTTTTTTGATTATATGAGCAATTTATTTTATTTTATTTGGAATGGCAAGCCAAACAAAATTAAATGGGCCTGTAAATATATACAGTTGAAGTCGGAGGTTTACATACACCTTAGCCAAATACATTTAAACTGAGTTTTTCACAATTCCTGACATTTAATCCAATTAAAAAGTCCCCGTCTTAGGTCAGTTAGGATCACCACTATTTTAAGAATGTGAAATGTCAGAAGTTGACATACACTCAATTAGTATTTGGTAGCAATGCCTTTAAATGGTTTAACTTGGGTCAAAAATTTTGGGTAGCCTTCCACAAGCTTCTCACAATAAGTTGGGTGAATATTGGCCCATTCCTCCTGACAGAGCTGGTGTAACTGAGTCAGGTTTGTAGGCCTCCTTGCTCGCACACGCCTTTTCAGTTCTGCCCACATATTTTCTATAGGGTTGAGGTCAGGTCTTTGAGATGGCTACTCCAATACCTTGACTTTGTTGTCCTAAAGCCATTTTGCCACAACTTTGGAAGTATGCTTGGGGTCATTGTCCATTTGGAAGACCATTTGCGACCAAGCTTTTACTGATGTCTTGAGATGTTGCTTCAATATATCCACATAATTTTCTTGCCTCATGATGTCATCTATTTTGTGAAGTGCACCAGTCCCTCCTGCAGCAAAGCACCTCCACAACATGATGCTGCAACCCCCGTGCTTCACGGTTGGGATGGTGCTCTTCGGCTTGCAAGCCACCCCTTGCCTCATGATGTCATCTATTTTGTGAAGTGCACCAGTCCCTCCTGCAGCAAAGCACCTCCACAACATGATGCTGCAACCCCCGTGCTTCACGGTTGGGATGGTGCTCTTCGGCTTGCAAGCCACCCCTTTTTCCTCCTTCTTTTAATTTTCCCATGATGTCAAGCAAAGAGGCACTGAGTTTGAAGGCAGGCCTACATCCCCAGGTAAACCTCCGATTGACTCAAATTATGTCAATTAGCCTATAAGAAGCTTCTGAAGCCATGACATCATTTTCTGGAATTTTCCAAGCTGTTTAACACAGTCAACTTAGCGTATGTAAACTTCTGAACAACTGGAATTGTGATACAGTGAAATAATCTGTCTGTAAACAATTTTTGGAAAAATTACTTGTGTCATGCACAAAGTAGATGTCCTAACCGACTTGCCAAAACTATAGATGTTGGAACATTGCTGCTATAACAGCCTTCACTCTTCTGGGAAGGCTTTCCACTAGATGTTGGAACATGGCTGCGGGGACTTGCTTCCATTCAGCCACAAGAGCATTAGTGAGGTCAGGCATTCATGTTGGGCGATTAGGTCTGGCTCGCAGTCGGCGTTCCAATTCATCCCAAAGGTGTTCGATCGGGTTGGGGTTAGGGCTCTATGCAGGCCAGTCAAGTTCTTCCACACTGATCTCGACAAACCATTTCTGTATGGATCTCGCTTTGCGCACGGGGGAATTGTCATGCTGTAACAGGAGGGGGGCCTTCCCGAAACTGTTGACAAAAAAAAAAGTTGAAGCACAGAATCTTCAAGAATGTCATTGTATGCTGTGGCGTTAAGATTTCCCTTCACTGGAACTAAGGGGCCTAGCCTGAAGCATGAAAAAGAGCCCCAGACCATTAATCTTCCTCTACCAAACTTTACAGTTGGCATTACGCTGTCGGGAAGGTAGCGTTTTCCTGGAATCTGCCAAACCCACATTTGTCCGTCAGACTGCCAGATGGTGAAGCGTGTTTCATCACTCCAGAGAACGTGTTTCCACTGCTCCAGAGTCCAATGGTGGCAAGCTTTACAACACTCCAGCTGATGCTTGGCATTGCGCATGGGGATCTTAGGCTTGTGTGCGGCTGCTCGGCCATTGAAACCCATTTTATGACTTTCCCGACGAACAGTTCTTGTTGCTGACGTTGCTTCCAGAGGCAGTTTGGAACTCGGTAGTGAGTGTTGCAACCGAGGACAGACTATTTTTACACACTTCAGCACTCAGCAGTCCCGTTCTGTGAGCTGTGTGGCCTACCACTTCGCGGCTGAGCCGTTGTTTCTGCTAGACGTTTCCACTTCACAATAACAGCATTTACAGTTGACTGGGGCAGCTCGAGCAGGGCAGAAATTTGACGAACTGATATGTTGGAAATGTGTCATCCTATTATGGTGCCACGTTGAAAGCCACTAAGCCCTTTAGTAAGGCCAGTCTACTGCCAATGTTTGTCTGTGGAGATTGCACGAATGTGCACGATGTTATACACCCGTCAGCAACAGCGGTGGCTGAAATAGCCATATACTTTTGTATATATAGTGTCTCTATCTTTCCCTACTGTCACCATCTCCCAATATCTATTCACTAAAATCAGAAATTACCTTAAAAATATACATCCTCATATCTTACCTGACCATCCGGGCGGGCAGCGGCAGCGGTAGTCGGAGAGCGTGATCAGGTCACAAGTCCCTCCATTGCGACATGGCGAACTCATGCAGGCATGGTTGGTAGGCGTCAGGCACAGCTGGTCGGAGAAGCCCAGTCGACATTTGCAGTGGAATTCAAAAGTGTTGCCGTGGGATACGGCGCGGCACTCGCCACCGTTGCGGCATGGCGAGGGGTTGCAGGGGTTGGAGTACTGGCAGCGGCTACCCACATAGTCACTTGTACACCTGGAGAGAAAGGAGACCAGTGACAGAGGTGGTCGAATCAAGTGGACAGCAGTCTAAAAGGTTACAAATGGTATAAAAGCAGAGGAACCACTTCTTTTATGTAGAGAATGAGGATAGAGTATGGTGGAATTCCATTGCAGTTTCTCATGCAGTACAATAGAATTGTATCTCCCCAAACGCTATATCAACACATGATACTAACGAGCCAGGAGTGGAGGGAAGCAAGAGGATGGGTGTGGATAGTGGCCCTATCAGTTTCCTGTTCAGCAGAGGCCCACCGGAGCCCTGCAAGGGAGGGAGGGATGGAGCGAGAGCCAGGCCAGGGTGGGCTGTTTTCCTAGTGTGTCTTCCTGGATTAAATGTCCCTCAGAACTTCGAAAACACACTCTGCTGGGACAACAGACGACACCAAAAACAGGATTTGGGGACAGTCTCGCTGTGCCCGTTTCCAGCTACCTTTTCTAACCCAGGCTGTCCACCCTCATCCCGTCATGACCCTAGAGATCAAGGGGCACTGAACGGCCCAGCTGCCCAGATACGGAGCACCACATTAAGGCTACTAAGCCCCTCTGTGCCCCTCCACAGACACACAGCAACAGTCTCCTAGTCCAACCGCCCCCCCCCCCCCCCCCACACCACATCATGAGACACCCTCTTTATTCCCAGAAAGACCCTCACCCCCATCCAAACCATGGCAGCAGATGTGGTTGGCAGGGGAAAACTAGTCTGACTAGGCATCACTGTAATAATCTAACGTTTATACTAAGAGATCTAGACTGCGATCTAGAGAATCTGTGTGTGTGTGAGAGGGAGAGAGATAGAGAGAGTGTAAGTGTGTCTATGCATGTCAGAGGGCATCTGTTGGCCTCGTAGAATCTCCACAGGGAGCAGGTGCGCATGTTAATGAAGGCAGCTGTTAGGCACACCTCCTCCCCCTCTCCCCTCCTCTCTGTCCTCTAGAGGGGGATGCTGTCCTCTAGATAGTGGATGCATTTTGTCATGAAAGGAGGTCTACTTGCAGTATGCACAAAAGCAACATATAATTCCTTGCACAACCGTAGGGGCAGTGTTGTGTAGGCAATTAAGCTGTATTTTACCACCAAACTCACTTGGTTCCTTGATCTGATCTTTATAGGATATGTATTGATAACCAAATATGATCTCTGGGACTGCTCAAATAATAAGCCAAACAACATTATTACAATTCACCCCAAAAAGGTATTTTGTTTGGAAGTATAACTACACGATTCCAGGCTATTTTCAAATGGTAAAAACAGCTACTAGCCATGTGCTTTTCTCTGTGTCCAAACATGATGACATTCTATGTTTAGCTTATATGAAAACTGGGATAATGTTGTAGGTTACACTGGTAAGTATAATCATTTTTGCCATGGCATATTATTTCATTATAAAATCTGATTATTTCACGTGGGAAGCTAAAAGGCGAGCTGGCGTGCTGTTTTTAGCCAGCTAGCTAGCACGCTGCTAGAGGAGTAGCCTGCAGCCAACTGCCAGGCACAAAAAAAAGTCATGTAAAACGAACTTAAACTTTCATTACATTTAGCTATTACTCAAATATGCAATTGTTTTTCTTTGAAATGAGCTAACAGTGGTGATGTTTTCAACATGATTCTTCTTTGCTTTTACCACAAATGGGAAGACAAAAAGGACATTTCTGCTATCGCCCCCTTCTGAATGTTGCTATTCGGGGGTCTAGGAACACATGCAACGGCGGGGTTATCATGTTACCGAAAGGTGCGTGTTGCTACAAAAAAACATGAGACCTTTACCGGAGTCACCCTTTCACCTAGTATTGTCACGTTAACAGAATTTTCACTTTGATAGGTTTAGTATCATGATACTCAATACCAAAACAATACCACATAAAAAAACATGAAAATGACAGATTTTCCCCAGTTTGTTTGTGTGGTTTACCCTTTAATTCAAGTATGCATGCAGCTAGCATTGTTGTTTGATTAGCCTATCCAACTACATTAAGACGGTTATCATTAGCATCGCTAACGGCTACACAAAGTTGTAGACACACAGTCAGGGGCATTCCCGTGCCATTACCGCTTCAGAAAGAAGCAGGGAATAGGAATCATTGATGCAATCTTTTCATGTCTTATGATAAGCTTGGGAAAATTAATTACATTTTCAAATAAGTTCAATACATTTAGGTGATTTCCAAAATGTGCGACAAATTTTTTATAGAACAGAAAGTAACAAATTCGAATACCTGAGCATTTTATTGTGTTATAGTATCAAAAGTACTGAAGTTTAGGTACACCATGCAACACCACAGCTTACTTTCTCGAAATACTTTCACTTGTGAATCCTCTCTCTCCCGCTCAAATTCAAAATAAGCTTTACTGCCATAAAAGTGATGACCCATGATCTCTCTCACAACCAGGGGAGAACGACTGCCCCTCTCATTTAAGCCACGGAAGTTCAAGGCCGACCGCGGTACTGTTGGCATTGTTAGCAGAAAACAGCACCCACCATTATAGTGAATGGAAAAATGGCAATCTTACGTGATGAATCTTCGTGTAAAAAAACAAAAAGACAATCATGGGACCAATAATTGCTTGTAATACACCAGATATATCATTGAACAGATTGTGTGCGATTTTTAAAACAGAAGACATTAAGAATAATTTAGTTGCTAATAGCAGCCTGCAGTACCCCATTATGCCTTCAACTGGAGTTACTCAATGAGAGGGGGCAGCACTGAGCTAGGCTGCAGCGTCACACCCTGGAGTACCTCCAACTGCGCATGTTATGTTTCCATGCGACGCCATCTTAATTAACCAACTTCATTTGGATTCAATGCGCTATTGAGTCTTCACATAGGAATAGATGGCGTAACATGATTGATGGCTTTGTCAATTCATATGGTGCGGCAGGTTGCCTAGTGGTTAGAGCGTTGTGCCAGTAATTGAATACCCGAGCTGACAAGGTCATTCTGAACAAGGCAGTTAACCCACTGTTCCCCGGTAGGCCGTCATTATAAATAAGAATTTGTTCTTAACTGACTTGCCTAGTTAAATAGCGGTTACATATATACATTAAAAAACAGGGCTGAGAGCAATGACTATCTCTGAACCTTCTTACAGCTCTCCTATATGTGTAATTTTTACAGAGCTCGTCTCAGACCTCACACGGGAGACTGTGGTTGACTCACTACGATATGAGGACCGGAGGTGAGGCCAACCGCTCTACCCTTCCCAGGGGTCCAGCCAGAGGCAATTGGCAAAACCGTGTCTTTCTTTGCCTCCCATGCAGACTTCAGTTTCCACTGCTTTTTATTTATTATAATTTTTTTTCACCTTTATTTAACCAGGTAGGCCAGTTGAGAACAAGTTCTCATTTACAACTGCGACCTGGCCAAGATAAAGCAAAGCAGTGCGACACAAACAGTTACACATGGGATAAACAAATGTACAGTCAACAACATAATAGAAAAAACCTATATACAGTGTGTGCAAATGTAGTAAGATTAGGGAGGTAAAGGCAATAAATAGGCCATTGTGGCAAAATAAGTACAATTTAGCATTAACACTGGAGTGATCGATGTCCAGATGATGATGTGCAAGCAGAGATACTGGGGTGCAAAGGAGCAAAAATATAATAATATGGGGATGAGGTAACATGATAAGTAAACAAAAAAACTCAATACATCATGCAGGATAACTTTTTTGGTTGTGTCAGGGGCTTGTTCACACTACAATTGCTACTATTTGTTTGGAGAGAGTTGTGTTTGTGCGAAATAGACAAAGAAAGAGAAAGACAGAGGTGGAGTCTGTGTGTGCGCGTGTCTGCCTATTCGTGTTCCCCATCCCCTCACTGTAATGGATCTTCTTTGTCCTAAAGTCAGTAGGACGCTGTAAAACTATCAGGCCTCAGCAACAGACCCCAGCAACAGGTCTCTCCCAGCAATGCAATGTCCCCTCAGGGCCAGAGCAGATGCTTCCCTGACCCCTGACCCCAAACACATTTGTGACTTTGGGCCAGCCCCCTCTCCTCCCCTCCCCCTATGGGGCCTGATCTGCCATCTGCCACTGAGAGTGACTTTAGCCTCCTACACAAAAACAGCCCCCAACTCCCACCTTTACCCCCCCCCATTTACACAACGTAGTGCACTGGGCTTTTACTAGTCCTTTATTATCGAGCCGATATAGCAGTCTGTAGCGCGGATAAAAAACATTCTGGTGTGTATGCCTAGTTAAATAAAATACATAAAAGTACATGTCCGTGCATGAAGAAGTGTGACACTTGTGGCATTTACCTTCCTGCTGTTTGTTGCCACTGCTCAGGTAAACTCCGTCCTTTACCTCTCCCCACACCACCACCCCCTTTCTTACTTAATTAACCCTCTGCTCATATTTTTCCGCCCTTTCAGCATTATGTTAGTCTTCAAATAACATTTTATTTGTCACATTTACCAGCAGCATACCACCCTGCATCTCACTGCTGGCTTGCTTCTAAAGCTAAGCAGAGTTGGTCCTGGTTGGTCCCTGGATGGGAGACCAGATGCTGCTGGAAGTGGTGTTAAAGGGCCAGTAAGAGGCACCCTTCCTCTGGTCTAAAAAAATAGCCCAATACCCCAGGGCAGTGATTGGGGACATAACATTGCCCTGTGTAGGGTGTTAAACAGGTGTCCTGACTCTCTGTGTTCACTAAAGATCCCATGGCACTTATCGTAGGGGTGTAAACCCTGATGTCCTGGCTAAATTCCCAATCTGGCCCTCATGTGGTCACCTATTCATCCCCAGCTTACAATTGGCTCATTCCTTCCCCCTATATTCCCCCGGTTGTTGCTGTAAATGGGGCGGCAGGTAGCCTAGTGGTAAGAGCGTTGGGCCAGTAACCGAAAGGTTGCTAGTTTGAATCCCTGAGCTAACAAGGTAAAACTCTGTTGTTCTGCCCCTGAACAAGGCAGTTAACCCAATGTTCCGAGGCCATTATTGTAAATAAGAATTTGTTCTTGCCTAGTTAAATAAAAGGTAAATAAAAGAGAACGCGTTCAGTAAAGTTACCTGGTAAAATAAAAAAACATGCGCCGAATACAACAGGTGTAATGCTTACATACGAGTCCTTAACCAACAATGCAGAGTTTAACAAGTAAGTAAGAAACATTTGTTAAACAAAAGGAAAAATGGTAACAATAACGAGGCAATATACGACGGGCACCAGTACTGAGTAAATATGCTACTGGGAGTAGTAATGTTGATCAATCACTGACGATGGGGCGTAGAATAAGCTACCATTTTGAGCGAGCGTTGCTCCTTTTAGTTTTCTTTAATATTGATTAACATTTATTTGTCTCCATCTGCCAAATCGTCCTTCTAAAAGGTAGGCTATATCCTACATGTAAATGTAGGTCAAGAGAAAGTGCAAATGTCCACTCTCATCATTCTTGCTGCTTTAAATTTAGTAGCCATGTGAGTGAATAGCTGCGTGTGGTATTTTTTCTAATTGTATTCTATACCTTATGCATGGACGGAGAGCATGAGGCAGCTATTTTTCCAAGGAAATTAACTTCCTCAATATGATTAGGACATAGTTTACTGCATTGTCTAGAAATACATATTGATCACCTACAGTGCCTTGCGAAAGTATTCGGCCCCCTTGAACTTTGCGACCTTTTGCCACATTTCAGGCTTCAAACATAAAGATATAAAACTGTATTTTTTTGTGAAGACTCAACAACAAGTGGGACACAATCATGAAGTGGAACGACATTTATTGGATATTTCAAACTTTTTTAACAAATCAAAAACTGAAAAATTGGGCGTGCAAAATTATTCAGCCCCCTTAAGTTAATACTTTGTAGCGCCACCTTTTGCTGCGATTACAGCTGTAAGTCGCTTGGGGTATGTCTCTATCAGTTTTGCACATTGAGAGACTGAATTTTTTTCCCATTCCTCCTTGCAAAACAGCTCGAGCTCAGTGAGGTTGGATGGAGAGCATTTGTGAACAGCAGTTTTCAGTTCTTTCCACAGATTCTTGATTGGATTCAGGTCTGGACTGACTTGGCCATTCTAACACCTGGATATGTTTATTTTTGAACCATTCCATTGTAGATTTTGCTTTATGTTTTGGATCATTGTCTTGTTGGAAGACAAATCTCTGTCCCAGTCTCAGGTCTTTTGCAGACTCCATCAGGTTTTCTTCCAGAATGGTCCTGTATTTGGCTCCATCCATCTTCCCATCAATTTTAACCATCTTCCCTGTCCCTGCTGAAGAAAAGCAGGCCCAAACCATGATGCTGCCACCACCATGTTTGACAGTGGGGATGGTGTGTTCAGCTGTGTTGCTTTTACGCCAAACATAACGTTTTGCATTGTTGCCAAAAAGTTCCATTTTGGTTTCATCTGACCAGAGCACCTTCTTCCACATGTTTGGTGTGTCTCCCAGGTGGCTTGTGGCAAACTTTAAACAACACTTTTTATGGATATCTTTAAGAAATTGCTTTCTTCTTGCCACTCTTCCATAAAGGCCAGATTTGTGCAATATACGACTGATTGTTGTCCTATGGACAGAGTCTCCCACCTCAGCTGTAGATCTCTGCAGTTCATCCAGAGTGATCATGGGCCTCTTGGCTGCATCTCTGATCAGTCTTCTCCTTGTATGAGCTGAAAGTTTAGATGGACGGCCAGGTCTTGGTAGATTTGCAGTGGTCTGATACTCCTTCCATTTCAATAGTATCGCTTGCACAGTGCTCCTTGGGATGTTTAAAGCTTGGGAAATCTTTTTGTATCCAAATCCGGCTTTAAACTTCTTCACAACAGTATCTCGGACCTGCCTGGTGTGTTCCTTGTTCTTCATGATGCTCTCTGCGCTTTTAACGGACCTCTGAGACTATCACAGTGCAGGTGCATTTATACAGAGACTTGATTACACACAGGTGGATTGTATTTATCATCATTAGTCATTTAGGTCAACATTGGATCATTCAGAGATCCTCACTGAACTTCTGGAGAGAGTTTGCTGCACTGAAAGCAAAGGGGCTGAATAATTTTGCACACCCAATTTTTCAGTTTTTGATTTGTTAAAAAAGTTTGAAATATCCAATAAATGTCGTTCCACTTCATGATTGTGTCCCACTTGTTGTTGATTCTTCACAAAAAAAATACAGTTTTATATCTTTATGTTTGAAGCCTGAAATGTGGCAAAAGGTTGCAAAGTTCAAGGGGGCCAAATACTTTCGCAAGGCACTGTATATTTGTCTCGGTCTGAAAATCGCCCCACTCCAAAAAGGTAGGCTATAAAATAGCTCAAGAGAAAGTGCAAGATTTCACTCTCTCATCTTTAAACTACGTCTATTGGCTGATATAGCATAGCAATAATCTAATATAATGGGCCATATGAGAATCTCTGGTAATTTAACCTATTTCTTTGGTTATTTGTGCATATTTTGATATTGCCTATAGGGCACACAATTGCTGGGACCATGGCTAACTAGTGACTGCGATTGGGTTTGGGACCAGTTCTTGTGGTAGTGGGTGGGCATCGGACAGAAAGTATGAAAAGCTGCGGATGCAGGCGGGATGAAGAAATCTGTTCTGCCCAGACCTCTAGCTCGGGGTAAAACTTGGGGTAAATCTCCAATGGAAATTCAGCACTTGGGAATGGTTCGGGTCATGAAAGGAGTGCTGGCCCTTGAGACTTAAAAGCCAATAAAAGCCCAACACCTGCCAACACTCTTGGCGCTTGACCCTGGGCCGCACGGCTCCTGATATGGCCTTAAGCCTCAACTAGGAGTTGAGCTTTGCCAGAGAGCACGGATTAATCCTATAGGAGGACAAATGAAGAGCAGCATTCGCATACATTGCAGGCAGCATTCCTTGAATCGTGGAGGAGCATCGCAGAGGATAAATGCGTTCCTCTGAACAATCTTAGAGGGGGTTTCGCATACTCCCTTAATTAATAGACCTTCGCTTAAAATATGAGAAAAGGCAGCAATAGTACTGCTTGTCCATCTTGAGACGCCGAAGCCAGTATACAATTCCTAAAAAAAAGTCAAAGATCTTAGTCGTGCAGTTTTATATATAACGAAGATGTTTGGTGCAGTATTTCTCAAGTGAAAGATTTGCATGAAAACGAGTTGAATGACAACCAACACTTCATTGAAGAATCCCTACTGTTGACCAATGAAGGGGCATAGACTTCAGCTTGCCTCAATAATTTGGGCGTGCATGAACAGTTGAAATACCCTATGACAAAGAACAAAATTAACAAAAATATCATCATAATAAACTCAGCAAAAAAATAAACGTCCCTTTTTCAGCACCCTGTCTTTCAAAGATATTTGGATTTTTACGAGTTAACTTCACAGATCTTCATTGTAAAGGGTTTAAACACTGTTTCCCATGCTTGTTCAATGAACCATAAATGAATGAACATGCACCTGTGGAACTGTTGTTAAGACACTAACAGCTTACAGAAGGTAGGCAATCAAAGTCACAGTTCTGAAAACGTAGGACCCTAAAGAGGCCTTTCTACTGACTCTGAAAAACACAAAAAGAAAGATGCCCAGGGTCCCTGCTCATCTGCATGAACATTCCTTAGGCATGCTGCAAGGAGGCATGAAGACTGCAGATGTGGCCGGGGCAAAAAATTGCAATGTCCGTACTGTGAGACGCCTAAGACAGCGCTACATGGAGACAGGACGGACAGCTGGTCGTCCTCGCAGTGGAAGACCACATGTAACAACACCTGCACGGGATTGGTACATCCGAACGTCACACCTGCGGGACAGGTACAGGACGGCAACAACAACTGCCCAAGTTACACCAGGAATCAACAATCCCTCCGTCAGTGCTCAGACTGTCCGCAATAGACAGAGAGGCTGGACTGAGGGCTTGTAGGCCTGTTGTAAGGCAGGTCCTCACCAGACATCACCAGCAACAATGTCGCCTATGGGCACAAACCCACCATCGCTGGACCAGACAGGACTGGCAAAAAGTGTTCATCACTGACGAGTCCCGGTTTTGTCTCACCAGGGGTGATGGTCGGATTCGCGTTTATCTTCGAAGGAATGAGCGTTACACCGAAGCCTGTACTCTAGAGCGGGATCGATTTGGAGGTGGAGGGTCAGTCGTTGTCTGGGGCAGTGTGTCACCGCAGGCCAGGTTCCTAGCCTGCTAGTCTCCCAGGGGCCTTATTCATAAACGCTGCATAGGCACAAAAGGTGCACGCCACGGACACTTTGACCCATACGTACGCACCTAAACTGGAGAAATGTGAAACTCCGACTACGATGGCAGAAGGATGAAACTCGAGAAACGCCTTGAAATTGATACCATTGTGTAAAATAAATAGAAATATTACCTCTCACATATTATATATGAAGAGTTCCCTGGAGTGCACAAAAAACAACACTAAAAACATGATTTAGGATAATAAATAAAAACGGAGATATCTGTTCTTGCAAAATAACCCCTCAAATATGTTTTACAGTTTAATCGGGAATCATATTTAATTGGATCTGTAATTATGAAACAATACTTGCATGTTATGAAATGTATTCTCATAAATAAGGTGAACAGTAGGACAAATTACATTTAAACCAATGCCGTTTTCGATGCCTCAGGTGGGAAGATACAAGTGCAGAGTTTCATATATTGTTATCACATGTTCGTTGCGCAGAACTGTCAATGTGATAATGGTCCTGTCATTGTCAGTTACAATCAGGGTAATTACCACACCTGAAGGTGTTACGCAAATGGGTAGCGTTGACAATCAAATGGGTGGGTATAAAAAGGCATGCAATTACAATGTGCACTGATGCACAATGGCTGCTTTGGCACTGTTGGAAGATTTGGCAAATGGAAGATTTCTGGCCACTGATGAGTGGCTTATGAGTCTGTTCCGATTACCAAGCTCTGTTCTCTTGGATCTCTATGCTGTAGAGGGCCCAGCTTTACAGAAAAGCATGCGCAGAAACCAAGCCGCGCCTGTCCAACTTCAACTCCTTGGCAACCTTGTTAATAGAGTCGATGGTGTCTCTTTGCGTTTGCAGGACTGCATCTGTGAGGACACGGCCGATTGGAGGGTTGTGACGCATGAGGTGCAGTGGAGACGGCAGGGCTGGGTGCACCCAGCTCCTGCTCAGCTGCAGCACCACCGACCCCGCTGGAACACGCAGCGACTCAAAACAATAGAAAAAAAAAATCACAATTGTTTGTCTAAATATTTTTTTTAACAACTGGATGCATTTGGTTTACTCTTTTCAAACGAGGGAATACTAATTACATACCTGGATCACCCGGTGCGTCTGCATGTGCAATACACTCTCCCAAGATGGCATAGCAGTTCAGACGTATTTTTGTCCTCGTCCTGTCGTGTCCCGTATATATATATATATATATATATATATATATACACACAACTTTTTTTTTCACATACATTTTTAATTTTCCAAAAACTCATCTTCAGAACACTCTCCTGCAATCCGTTTCACCAATTTATATTTATATAAAAAAGTATTATTTACCTCAGATCTGTGATCCTCCGAGAGGCTAGCCAGAAATTAGCCAGAAGCTAGCCGGGAGCTAGCCAGAAGCTGGTCCAGAAGCTACTCTGAAGCTGTTTCAGGGGCTAGTTCAGAAGCTAGTTAGCTTATTTACTGGCTAATCGTTGGTACTCAGCTGACCACGGTTTGTGGTCATCGGCTGTCCTTTGGCTCGAGAATCTATCGCCAGTTTTGTACGGCGCGGTGCAGCGCGGCTCGGAGCGGAACATATCGGACCAATTTTTCTCTCCATGTCCCTGGATTTCGGCCGCTGGCTCTGGACGTCCATGCCTGGATCTCGCAGCTAGCTAGCTGCTATCCGTGTGACTATCGGCTTTCGTCGATTCCAGAGCTAACATCAATTGTTCCGGAGCTAGCCAGCTGAAGAGTTCCATCAATCACTCCTGGGCTGCAGTCACCTATCCGGACCCGTTTTGCTGCCTACGCGCGGAGCCCCACCGGGCCTTCACGGCTAGACTGCCGACGTTGTCTACCCGAGGGAACTGTCCGGCTGGCTCCTCCGGTGCAACGTTGCCTGGGCGCTCATCTGCGGCCTGCTAGCCGTTGCCTATCTTATCGGCTGCTATCTGAATAGACAATCGGACAATTTTTATTTTATTTTTATTTTATTTATTGATTTATTTTTCTTCTTGGGCCTCTATAACTATATCTATTGTTTTTATTTTTGTTGTTGTTGTGTGATTTGGATTCATCCCCTCTACCACACGGAAACCCACTAATCTACTGACGGAACGCAAGAGTTGGCTAATAACAGACCTCCATCTTATGCTAGCTTGCTCCTATGCTAGCTTGCTCCTATGCTAGCTTGCTACCGATTTAGCTGTCTAAATCGCCGTGACCCCCAACCAACCTCTCCACTCACTGGACCCTTTTGATCACTCGACTGAGCATGCCTCTCCTTCATGTCAATATGCCTTGTCCATTGCTGTTCTGGTTAGTGTTTATTGGCTTATTTCACTGTAGAGCCTCTAGTCCTGCTCATTATACCTTATCCAACCTATTAGTTCCACCACCCACACATGCAATGACATCTCCTGGTTTCAATGATGTTTCTAGAGACAATATCTCTCTCTTCATCACTCAATACCTAGGTTTACCTCCACTGTATTCACATCCTACCTTACCTTTGTCTGTACATTATACCTTGATGCTATTTTATCGCCCCCAGAAACCTCCTTTTACTCTCTGTTCCAGATGTTCTAAACGACCAATTCTTATTGCTTTTAGCCGCACCCTTATTCTACTACTACTCTGTTCATCTGGCGATGTAGAGGTGAATCCAGGCCCTGCAGTGCCTAGCTCCACTCCTATTCCCCAGGCGCTCTCTTTTGACGACTTCTGTAACCGTAATAGCCTTGGTTTCATGCATGTTAACATTAGAAGCCTCCTCCCTAAGTTTGTTCTATTCACTGCTTTAGCACACTCTGCCAACCCGGATGTTCTAGCTGTGTCTGAATCCTGGCTTAGGAAGACCACCAAAAATTCTGACATTTTAATTCCAAACTACAACATTTTCAGACAAGATAGAACTGCCAAAGGGGGCGGTGTTGCAATCTACTGCAAAGATAGCCTGCAGAGTTCTGTCCTACTATCCAGGTCTGTACCCAAACAATTTGAACTTCTACTTTTAAAAATCCACCTCTCTAAAAACAAGTCTCTCACCGTTGCCGCCTGCTATAGACCACCCTCTACCCCCAGCTGTGCTCTGGACACCATATGTGAACTGATTGCCCCCCATCTATCTTCAGAGCTTGTGCTGCTTGGCGACCTAAATTGGAACATGCTTAACACCCCAGCCATCCTACAATCTAAACTTGATGCCCTCAACCTCACACAAATTATCAATGAACCTACCAGGTACCTCCCCAAAACCTTAAACACGGGCACCCTCATAGATATCATCCTAACCAACTTGCCCTCTAAATACACCTCTGCTGTTTTCAACCAAGATCTCAGCGATCACTGCCTCATTGCCTGCATCCGTAATGGGTCAGCGGTCAAACGACCTCCACTCATCACTGTAAAACGCTCCCTGAAACACTTCAGCGAGCAGGCCTTTCTAATCGACCTGGCCGGGGTATCCTGGAAGGATATTGATCTCATCCCGTCAGTAGAGGATGCCTGGATATTTTTTAAAAATGCCTTCCTAACCATCTTAAATAAACATGCCCCATTCAAGAAATTTAGAACCAGGAATAGATATAGCCCTTGGTTCTCCCCAGACCTGACTGCCCTTAACCAACAAAAAAACATCCTATGGCGTTCTGCATTAGCATCGAACAGCCCCCGTGATATGCAGGTGTTCAGGAAAGCTAGAAACCATTATACACAGGCAGTTAGAAAAGCCAAGGCTAGCTTTTTCAAGCAGACATTTGCTTCCTGCAACACTAACTCAAAAAAGTTCTGGGACACTGTAAAGTCCATGGAGAATAAGAACCCCTCCTCCCAGCTGCCCACTGCACTGAAGATAGGAAACACTGTCACCACTGATAAATCCACCATAATTGAGAATTTCAATAAGCATTTTTCTACGGCTGGCTTTCCACCTGGCTACTCCTACCCCGGTCAACAGCACTGCACCCCCCACAACAACTCGCCCAAGCCTTCCCCATTTCTCCTTCTCCCAAATCTGCTCAGCTGATGTTCTGAATGAGCTGCAAAATCTGGACCCCTACAAATCAGCCGGGCTAGACAATCTGGACCCTTTCTTTCTAAAATTATCTGCCAAAATTGTTGCCACCCCTATTACTAGCCTGTTCAACCTCTCTTTCGTGTCGTCTGAGATTCCCAAAGATTGGAAAGCAGCTGCGGTCATCCCCCTCTTCAAAGGGGGTGACACTCTTGACCCAAACTGCTACAGACCTATATCTATCCTACCATGCCTTTCTAAGGTCTTCGAAAGCCAAGTCAACAAACAGATTACCGACCATTTCGAATCTCACCACACCTTCTCTGCTATGCAATCTGGTTTCAGAGCTGGTCTTGGGGGCTCCTCAGTCACGCTCAAGGTCCTAAATGATATCTTAACCGCCATTGATAAGAAACATTACTGTGCAGCCGTATTCATTGATCTGGCCAAGGCTTTCGACTCTGTCAATCACCACATCCTCATCGGCAGACTCGACAGCCTTGGTTTCTCAAATGATTGCCTCGCCTGGTTCACCAACTACTTCTCTGATAGAGTTCAGTGTGTCAAATCGGAGGGCCTGCTGTCCGGACCTCTGGCAGTCTCTATGGGGGTGCCACAGGGTTCAATTCTTGGACCGACTCTCTTCTCTGTATACATCAATGAGGTCGCTCTTGCTGCTGGTGAGTCTCTGATCCACCTCTATGCAGACGACACCATTCTGTATACTTCTGGCCCTTCTTTGGATACTGTGTTAACAACCCTCCAGGCAAGCTTCAATGCCATACAACTCTCCTTCCGTGGCCTCCAATTGCTCTTAAATACAAGTAAAACTAAATGCATGCTCTTCAACCGATCGCTACCTGTACCTACCCGCCTGTCCAACATTACTACTCTGGACAGCTCCGACTTAGAATACGTGGACAACTACAAATACTTAGGTGTCTGGTTAGACTGTAAACTCTCCTTCCAGACCCATATCAAACATCTCCAATCCAAAGTTAAATCTAGAATTGGCTTCCTATTTCGCAACATAGCATCCTTCACTCATACTGCCAAACATACCCTTGTAAAACTGACCATCCTACCAATCCTCGACTTTGGCGATGTCATTTACAAAATAGCCTCCAATACCCTACTCAACAAATTGGATGCAGTCTATCACAGTGCAATCCGTTTTGTCACCAAAGCCCCATATACTACCCACCATTGTGACCTGTACGCTCTCGTTGGCTGGACTTCGCTTCATACTCGTCGCCAAACCCACTGGCTCCATGTCATCTACAAGACCCTGCTAGGTAAAGTCCCCCTTATCTCAGCTCGCTGGTCACCATAGCATCTCCCACCTGTAGCACACGCTCCAGCAGGTATATCTCTCTAGTCACCCCCAAAACCAATTCTTTCTTTGGCCGCCTCTCCTTCCAGTTCTCTGCTGCCAATGACTGGAACGAACTACAAAAATCTCTGAAACTGGAAACACATCTCCCTCACTAGCTTTAAGCACCAACTGTCAGAGCAGCTCACAGATTACTGCACCTGTACATAGCCCACCTATAATTTAGCCCAAACAACTACCTCTTTCCTTACTGTATTTTATTTATTTATTTTGCTCCTTTGCACCCCCATTATTTTTATTTCTACTTTGCACATTCTCCCATTGCAAATCTACCATTCCAGTGTTTTACTTGCTATATTGTATCTACTTTGCCACCATGGCCTTTTTGCCTTTACCTCCCTTATCTCACCTCATTTGCTCACATCGTATATAGACTTGTTTATACTGTATTATTGACTGTATGTTTGTTTTACTCCATGTGTAACTCTGTGTCGTTGTATGTGTCGAACTGCTTTGCTTTATCTTGGCCAGGTCGCAATTGTAAATGAGAACTTGTTCTCAACTTGCCTACCTGGTTAAATAAAGGTGAAATAAATAAAATGTCAGTGTCCCCCTCCATCACTACTCCACTCAGAAGGGACTCCCCTATAATACTGGCAAGTTGCTCATCAAGGGGGTTGAGCTCCAGTGTCCCCTTTCCCCCGCCCGTGGCACAAACATTGTCTGTGTGAGGCTATGCGCCTTTTGGCCTCCATTTTTAAGTCAGACCAGTTCTTTATTTATTTCTGAGAGGGTCTGATCTTCTGAGCCAGAAGCATTCATAGCGTTGCCACATGCTGCCACTAATGCCCACACTGTGCCCACCAAACAATATATTTTGTCTTGCTTCAACCTCCCCTACAAGAACTTCCATTTCTTTTTTAGTCTTCCTGTCGGGATTTGCCGTCATTGTCATTATGCAGTCAGTATGGATGAATATTAATTAGGGCCGTTTCACTGACTATTTATAGGCAATTATGAGCATTAAAAAGGTTTTGTCCTTATCAGACAAAACTCCCTCAGACCAAACTAATATCGATGCAAGGATGTGAAGCCATAAGGTGAGCTATTCTTGGAACCTGAGGTGGAGGACAGAATACATGGGCGACCCCCCCACCCCCCCAAAAAAGTACTTCCTGTTTTCGAGGAGGTGAGGCAATCCTGCAGGAAGGAGCAGCGTAAACAAGTCAGTAAAACCATGTCCTGTTCTAAACCCAAACCTAATCCCTAATAGTTTGATCCAGATGCATTTTAGCTTGGTCCTCTAAACCAACCTATATAGAATTTTGCCACCAGTTGGTCCATCATAAAACATTGACTTGAATGGGAATATGTTCTCTTAATTTATCTGAGAAGTTAGCTGAACTAAAGTATGCATATCTGGACCAGGCTAAGCCCCTATCATGTCCATTCTAACTCTCTAAATCTTTGACCTGTCAGGTCTCTGACAGAGTATGACTGAAATCTATCCCAGTATATTTGAGTCAAACTCCACCTCACCATAACTGCCATCTGTGTCATGGGCCCAATCTCTGGATCACTCATCTAGAATGACTTGAATAATTTGTAAATTCCTCAAAATAAGTAAAAGGGTGATCAGATGATGTGCTACATGCTCTTTGACATTTCTGCTGCTGACATCCGCCCTCCTCTGATGGAACTCCGCACCATCACATCAATCAAACCACACACTGAAACTTGGGCACACTTTTCCCAAGACTACCTTAGGTAATTCCACATAAACAGTTGGGGGTAATTCATTCCATGTCATTTCAGCAAACCATAAAACCCACCATGTTGTTCTGAAAACATTTCTGTAGTTAAAAATTATAAACAGCACCATCTAGTCATCCCAATCTGGTAATATCAGGATGTAGGATGGGACATAAAAAAAATGTTTTTTTTAAATTGAACCTTTATTTAACTAGGCAAGTCAGTTAAGAACAAATTCTTACTTACAATGACGGCCTACACCGGGCCAAACCCAGACGACGCTGGGCCAATTGTGCACCGCCCTATGGGACTCCCAATCACATCCAGTTGTGATCCAGCCTGGATTCAAACCAGGGTGTCTGTAGTGACGCATCAAGCACTGAGATGCAGTGCCCAATAACTTCAATAACAAAATTCTCTGAGAAGGGTGAAAAAACATCACCAAATTCACTGGGAATACATTACATGCAATGAAGAAACAATACTCCGAGCCGCAGTTACTACTTGTTAAACAGACTGATACTATATACCTGTTGTTGGGGTGGGATTGGCGTTTCTGTTTCTAACATAAACGAATTCAGAACAATCTGAGATTGAGGGTCGAAATCCTCTTGCGTTTTTTGAGGTGGAACGAGATGTGTGCGTGTGAATAATAAACTTAATAAATAAACATGAGCTTGATAATCAATACCCTCCCAGATCCTTCCCAGTGACGCTCCACTTTGACCCCTGGATATTGACACTGACACACCTAAATGTCAACTATGATTGATGGTTGTTTTGGCTTGGTGAGGAAAAGAGAGATACATGATGAATAAGAGGAAGACTAAGACTGCGTTTTGACAGGCAGCCCAATTCTGATTTTTTTGTCACTAATTGGTCGTTTGAAAATATCAGAATTGGGCTGCCTTTGTAAATGCAGCTTAAGGAGAGAGTGGACAGAGACATCCGCATCTCTATCTGATGAGGCACTAGATCCCCCTATCCTGTGCTGGCAATCCAGTCTCATTTTAATCTAATTTAACACCTGACTTATTTAACAAAAGGCACTTCTAACTCAGATGTAATTGAGTTGTGGCCCACGGGCTAGCATAGGTTCCCTGTCCCCAGAGTGGGGCCTTCCCCAAATGCCATCAGGCCACACCCACCACTGAACTCTTTCAGAGACCACCAGCAACATGGTGATAAAAATATTTTCAGGGATGAACACGGGTCATTTGTATATTTGTTTTTACAGACGGTCTTTAAATTCAAATGTAAAAATACACAATAAATGTATAAATACACAATATTTTGTAACATATACTGCCCATCCCTGCACCAGCATCAGGCCCAGGCTAGAGAGCCCTCATCTGCTCCACTCACTCCCACTTGTTTGCTTTCAAATTTCTTCAGTTTACTCCAATTAAATTCACTCCACCAATAACATCCAATCCAATTACATTTCAGCACCATCTGGCCCTCTACTGGAGTTCATAATGGGGAAGAATGCCTATTCAGGAATCAGGAGAAGAGCCCTCGAACGGGGTACGGCAAGAGTTTTAGGGTGTGTTGTGGCGGTTTTTTTGGGGGGGGGGGGGGGGGGGGGGGGGGTTAGTAGTTGTAGCGTTCTTGGGAAGCCCCACTCTGATTAGTCACACAGCATTGCTCTGACTAAGGGACAATGGTCACCGGGCGGCAGGCGATCCCCAGCTGTCGCCCCATGAAAGAGCAGAAAAACAAGATTTAGGACTGGGACGCGTCCCTCACGCCGCCGGGGAAGTGTCCTGCATTCATAAGCGCGGGGGGGGGGGGGGGGCACTTCTCTTTCAGTCTTTTCTTTTGGAGTGCAGACGCGCAGGGCTCTGCGGCTACAGGAAGGACCTTGCTCAGAGGAAAGTGGAGGGCCTCTGGTTGCTGAGCAGAGTTGCCTCTCAAAGGCTGGAATGAGGGGAAACACAAGGCCTCTTGCCTCTATAGCCTACCAAAGAACACTCTAATATGTCTAGTACCACACACTATTATCAAAACCTTACTATACCCCTAACACTGCACCATGCACCTTACAAAATACCCACGGATAACTTCAGAGTTCCAATAACCTAACCCAACTTTGAACTCCTGTGCTTAGAAACACCCAAACTCAAAATCCTGATCACGGTTGTAATAACTGGCCTGGTATTGGGGAAAAAGTTCTGAGGTTGATATCAAACAAGAAAAGCCATTCAGCAAAGTGTTGTCAATATGTGGACTGTGGACTATTTACCTGCATTCTCCATTTCTGTCAGAGGAGGCCTCACACCTCCCTCCATTCAGACATGATTCAGTAGTTAGAGAGCATCTTAGACCTGTAGGGAAAAATCTGTTATAAAATAGCAACAATAACACTCTCACAAAAACAGTCATTCACACAAAAACACATTAAATTCAGTCATTAATAGGCCCACTGTAAAAACGTTATTTTACCGTAAGACATAGGCTGCAGAAAGTGGAACTTTAAAAGCCAATTCACATTAATAACACTTGCACAATAACCATTTTTGCTAAATGCCAACTGAGATGTGTGCTTTGAAACTAATCATGTTGTGTGCAAGCTGTGGTTTGGGGGACAATGTAGGTCTAGACTACTTGTTGGCCGGCGAGGCTAGCAGCATGCATGGTGGGGGCTAATACTACTTCCTGATGTTGCCCCCACATCAAAGAGGAAGAAAGAGGCCAAACTCATCCAAAAATCTGCCAATTCAATTTAAGGGGCTTTATAGGCATGGGAAACATGTTTACATTGCCAAAGCCATGTCTGTCTCTCTCCAGCAGGTGGCATGTTTTTTTGTTGGTGGCGTTCAAATACATTTTTCCCAGTCGGAACTCGTTTCTCTCGAGTTTCGACTTAATTTGGACCCACTGAAGTCCGGTGGCGTACATTTCCGAGTTCCCAGTTGCTTTCAACGCAGCATCAGCCAGGGGTAAACAATAGACTGCTGCAACCAGATTGACTGAACGCGATACGCAACATCCGTGACTAGCATTCCTAGGCATTAGCCACTCTAGCATGGTGGTGGAAAATTGTGTTACATAAAGAAAGTATGCATATTTTCCCAGTTATTTTCCCGCGTTCTTGCCATTGAATCGAATTAAGGAGGAAATCAAAGCCTTTTGCAGCCTGAATGGAGAATGTTTTATGCACGAACCAGTCGCCGGGGGACACGAGTGTATTACCGTCTGGGCACATCAAGCCCAGATGACATTGGAGATCCATAGTACCCATTAACAGCTCTCAAGGCTAATTTTGCGCGGAAAGCGCAACAGCTGCTGAGCTCAGACGTGTGAACAAAAGAAATCACAGTCATAAAACAAGCCAGCAACCCCCACCTCCTACGGGACTGACACGCTCTCCCATAGAGAGAGAATAACACCCTCTCACCAACGCCCCCCGCAACACACGCCTTCCATACATAGCCTACCACGAAACTATCGCTCCACAGACGAAATCAAGTTTAGTCAGGCCTAGGCTAACCTTAGCCTACTTCATGAGAAATAAAACAAAATGGATCTCATTTTAAATCTAGATATAGCCTAACGAGACGAAATCAAGTGCACGTTTTAAAAAAAGAAGATGAACAAAGGTCACACATCAACAATAGCCTACATGCTTAGTGGGCTAAACGTTTTGCATTGCAAATATGCTGAAGTCTACTAGTCAAGAGTATACAGTTAAAATTATCGTCATCACTTTGAGTTGTGAAGTGTGTAAGACCGATGTGCCAAGGCACAGGGATGAGTTCCCATGATTTGTTCGCACTGAGAAAGACGCAGAAGATCAGAGATCCGTAATAAAGCAATTCAAATAGCCAACAAGACTTCTAAATCATATCAGATTAAGTACCACTTCACATCCATAGACTACAGAGGCAGAGCACCAGTAGCCTATTTTCCAAACATTAAAGCCTCATTTACTGAAATGAAAGAATAGTGATCTTGCAGCACTCAACAAAATCAAACTTAACGTAACAGTCATTCAACTCAACTTAATAATATTGATTTGAATTAAAACATTCAGTCTCAAATGGTTTAAATCCTTAGGAGAAATAACTTTGCAGTAGTTTTTTTCCAGGCACTTTACCTTGTGTTATGACGATGACTGGAATAAGAAACGTTAGTTTCACAAAGAAACGATACATTCCTCCTCTCTTCAACTTCAAAAAAGCCCTACAATTCCTACGATTTGCATAGATCCACAGTGTCGTTAGCTGCAGACGTGGTTAAATTGTTTTAAATAAATATCCCTTGTAAATAAATAAATTGGACTGCCAGACGACACACTCCGGAGAGAATAGTCTCCGTGAAAACTCAATTCGTGAGATGTCGACGCATACGCTTCTGAGTTCGGAATGAAGAGCAGTCTATCGCGCAACTCTGAAAGTTCCTCCTCCCCAGCCTTCACTCAGGTAGACCAACGGCTGCCTATCAAGTCAACTCATTCGATATGGTTTCACTGTCATTGTCAAATTAGCAGATACACGTATATACAGTACGTGTAATGAAATGTGTACAATAATACATTGAAAAGGAAACACCTTCCCCCCATTTGTGAATGTAGCCCGCATAATACACGTTGTATCTTGCTGCTGTATCATGTCCTGTTAATACATTTGTATTTGTTTGAATGTAATGCAGTTTAGCCCTATTCAGATTTGGGATATGCACGCCTTTCCTACACATGCCTTGTCTATGTGTTGGGGAGTTAAAATGGTTATTCCATCGAATTTCAAATTATTAGAATAGTGCACAATGCAGAACAGAACAACCATGTTAAGGGTCAGTGGCCCAAGCCCATGAACAGGAATATTCCAAGTTCAGACAGAAGGGGGGAGTCAGATCGCTATGATCGTCAGGAACTTTACATTTGGTGTCTATTTTTAATTGTTCTGCTACTAGTGCGGCCTGTTGATGTTAAGTAGACAGCTACAGTAGCTGAATGATATTAACATATTCGGGTTTTATTTCATTAAATGTATTTTATTTCATCTGGGTGCTTACGTTACCTACTAACACCCCGGTACTACCCATAGCTCCCGTTCTCCTCAGTCAGAGAAAACAGAGAGAAAGATATCAAATCAAATGTATTTATATCGCACTTCTTAAATCAGCTGATATATCAAAGTGCTGTACAGAAACCCAGCCTAAAACCCCAAACAGCAAGCAATACAGGCGTAGAAGCACGGCGGCTAGCAAAACTCCATAGAAAGGCCAAAACCTAGGAAGAAACCTAGAGAGGAACCAGGCTATGAGGGGTGGCCAGTCCTCTTCTGGCTGTGCCGGGTGGAGATTAAAACAGAACATGGCCAAGATGTTCAAATGTTCATAAATGACCAGCATGGTCAAATAATAATAATCACAGTAGTTGTCGAGGGTCCAACAAGTCAGCACCTCAGGAGTAAATGTCAGTTGGCTTTTCATAGCTGATCATTGGGAGTATCTCTACCACTCCTGCTGTCTCTAGAAAGTTGAAAACAGCAGGTCTGTGACAGGTAGCACGTCCGGTGAACAGGTCAGGGTTCCATTACCGCAGGCAGAACAGTTGAAACTAGAGCAGCAGCACAGCCAGGTGGACTGGGGACAGCAAGGAGTCATCATGCCAGGTAGTCCTGAGGCGTGGTCCTAGGGCTTAGGTCCTCAGAGAGAGAGAAAGAAAGAAAGAAAGAGAGAATTAGAGAGAGCATCCTTCAATTCACACAGGACACGGGATAAGACAGGAGAAATCCAGATATAACAGACTGACCCTAGCCCCCCGACACATAAACTACTGCAGCATAAATACTGGAGGCTGAGACAGGAGGAGACACTGTGGCCCCCACACCACTAGAGGGATATCTTCAACCAACAACTTACCATCCTGAGACAAGGCTGAGTATAGCCCACAAAGATCTCCACCACGGCACAACCCAAGGGGGGGCGCCAACCCAGACAGGAAGATCACGTCAGTGACTCAACCCACTCAAGTGACGCACCCCTCCTAGGAACGGCATGGAAGAGCACCAGTAAGCCAGTGACTCAGCAACTGTAATAGGGTTAGAGGCAGATAATCCCAGTGGAGAGAGGGGAACCGGCCAGGCAGAGACAGCAAGGGCGGTTCGTTGCTCCAGAGCCTTTCCGTTCACCTTCACACTCCTGGGCCAGACTACACTCAATCATATGACCTACTGAAGAGATGGGTCTTCAGTAAAGACTTAAAGGTTGAGACCGAGTCTGCGTCTCTCACATGGGTAGGCACACCATTCCATAACAATGGAGCGCTATAGGAGAAGGCCCTGCCTCCAGCTGTTTGCTTAGAAATTCTAGGGACAATTAGGATGCCTGCTTCTTGTGACCGTAGCGTACGTGTAGGTACGTACGGCAGGACCAAATCGAAAAGATAGGTAAGAGCAAGTCCATGTAATGCTTTGTAGGTTAGCAGTAAAACCTTGAAATCAGCCCTTGCCTTAAGAACTTTTTAGGGCTGCAATTTCATTAATTGGATCAATATGACAACAGCCAGTGAAAGTGCAGGGCGCCAAATTCAAAACAACAGAAATCTCATAATTGAAATTCTTCAAGCATACAAGTATCTTATACCATTTTAAAGGTAATCTTGTTGTTAATCCCACCAAAGTGTCCGATTTCAAATAGGCTTTACAGCGAAAGCACCACGAACGATTATGTTAGGTCAGAGCCAAGCCACAGAAAAACACAGCCATTTTTCCAGCCAAAGAGAGGAGCCACAAAAAGCACAAATAGAGATAAAATTAATCACTAACCTTTGATGATCTTCATCAGATGACACTCATAGGACTTCATGTTACACAATACATATATGTTTTGTTCGGTAAAGTTCATATAAAAAAATCTCAGTATACATTGGACGCGTTATGTTCAGTAGTTCCAAAAACATCCAGTGAATTTGCAGAGAGCCACAACAATTTACAGAAATACTCATCATAAATGTTGATGAAAATACAAGTGTTATACATGGAATTAAAGATATACTTCTCTTTAATGCAACCGCTGTGTCAGATTTTTAAAAAGCTTTACGGAAAAAGCAAACCATGCTATAATCTGAGAACAGCGCTCAGAGAACAAATACATATATCCGCCATGTTGGAGTCAACAGAAGTCAGAAATAACATTATAAATATTAACTTACCTTTTATGATCATCAGAATGCACTCCCAGGAATCCCAGGTCAACAATTAATGTTTGATTTGTTCGATAATGTCCATCACTTATGTCCAAATAGCTACTTTTGTTAGCGCGTTTGGTAAACAAATCAAAACTCACGAAGCGCGTTCACTAATTGCAGACGAAATGTCAAAAAGTTCCGTAACAGGCCGTAGAAACTTGTCAAACGATGTATGGAATTAATCTTTAGGATGTTTTAAACATAAATCTTCAATAATATTCCAACCGGAGAATTCCTTTGCCTTCAGAAAAGCAATGGAACTGGAGATACCTCTCATGTGAAATGCACGTGACCAGCGTGTGACTGCTGGCAGACCTCTGACTCAAATCCACTCTCATTCGGCCCCACTTCACAGTAGAACCCTCAAACAAGTTTCTAAAGACGGTTGACATCTAGTGGAAGCCTGAGGAAGAGCAAGATGACCAATATCCCACTGTAACTCCAATAGGGGCTGAGTTGAAAATCGACCAACCTCAGATTTCCCACTTCCTGGTTGGATTCTTTTCTCAGGTTTTTGCCTA
Source organism: Oncorhynchus mykiss (assembly GCF_057628025.1). Lineage (NCBI taxonomy): Eukaryota > Metazoa > Chordata > Actinopteri > Salmoniformes > Salmonidae > Oncorhynchus > Oncorhynchus mykiss. Next base: position 49,528,507 of record NC_143026.1, read on the forward strand.
CCATATGAGTTCTGTTATACTCACAGACATCATTCAAACAATTTTAGAAACTTCAGAGTGTTTTCTATCCAATACTAATAATAATATGCATATATTAGCAACTGGGACTGAGGAGCAGGCAGTTTACTCTGGGCACCTTTTCATCCAAGCTCTCAATACTGCCCCTGCAGCCATAAGAAGTTTAACAGGAAGCCAGTGTAGGGAGGCTAGCACTGGAGTAATATGGTACATTTTTTTTGGTTCTAGTCAGGATTCTAGTAGCCGTATTTAGCACTAACTGAAGTTTATTTCGTGCTTTATCCGGGTAGCGGAAAGTAGAGCATTGCAGTTGTCTAACCTAGAAGTTACAAAAGCATGGATGAATTTTTCTGCATCATTTTTGGACAGAAAGTTTCTGATTTTTGCAATGTTACGTAGAGTAAGGTAGTTCAAGAAGAGTAAGGTAGTTCATTGAAACTTCATACTGCCAGTGAACTTCCTGCCGGTGGGACAGACGAGATGTCCACAGCCGTCTCTATTGCTTCAGAGGACGAAAGACCAGTGTTCGATGTGGATGAGGATTCAGAGGATCGAAGAACTGCTGCCTGGATTCTTGAAGGCCAGAACCCCGAGGGGCCTACGGAAGCTGAAGCTCAAAAATCTTTGGGACTGAAAGATGGAGTAGACATGAGAGAAGCTGCTCCTCAAAGCCTATGCAAGGACCTAATCTCCAGAGAAGAAGCTAGCTCCAGTACAGGAAGCTCCTCAAGGATGCCTAGTGATGATTCAAGTGATCCTTCTGAAGATGACACAAGTAGAAAAGGGACTTCAGTGAGCAGTCTACATCGCATGAGCAGTAGAAGTGCATCAGTCAGCGGCTCTGGATGCATAAGATCTACTAAGAAGAGAATGAGTAACCAGAGAGAGGAAGAGCACAGAAACAGACAACTGAGTTCACTGATACAGTCCTGAGACCCAGTGAAGGCACCTTGAGAACTCAAACTGGAAGAGTTGTGAAGCCTGTCAGAAGACTTTTAGAGTCAACGAGTCAAGTGATTGCTGAGCCTGACAAAAGAGAGCATCTAGCTGCCCTGATTCAAGCCATATCAACTTTTGTTGAAGTGACAGTACCCCAGTGAAACAGAGGCCAGAGGATATATTAAGGAAATGAGAAATACTTTATTATGGGGTCATATGTTTTATGTACTGTATATGGGCATATTTCTACCTGGCAAAGTCTGCTGTCCTTCTGGATGACTCTTGGTCAAGGTTACCCCTGTGGAGGAAGAACTCTTACCTTTTGTCTTAAAGTTTGCTGAAATTAAGATGGGGTATATGTTGCAGATTACTCCTTTGTAGAAGTCCATAACATGAAATAAAGAAAAGGTTCAAATAATTCAATCAAAGGTTAATGCTGTAGATATTGTTATAGTGGAGTGTGAGACTATCGAAACATGTAACTTTCAGAGTTTTATTGTTGTTATTGATATAGTTTACAGAGTGCTAAAAAGTATTGCTGTTGCTAGCTAGCATGCCTTTCTGTGATGCAAACGGGTAGCTGAGCTGCCGACTGATGCTAGCGTTGCATTATGGGAGATATAGTTTTAGCACTCTAAGGTCTGAATGGGATAAAGGCGATTTCACTTTGTAGCTTGTTTGTATTTCAGTGTTTTTGCACATGAGTTGTTGTATTTTGGTACTGTCAACACAGAAAGCACCTAGCAATGTATTGGGGATGTGAGACAGGATATGTGTTTTACCTTTCTTCATGCTCCTGTATAGAACAACTTGTCAGATTTATTTATTTCACCTTTATTTAACCAGGTAGGCTTGTTGAGAACAAGTTGTCATTTACAACTGCGACCTGGCCAAGATAAAGCAAAGCAGTTCGACACATACAACACAGAGTTACACATGGAATAAACAAACAATAATAATACAATAATACAATCGAAAAAGTCTATATACAGTGGTGCATTGGAGACTGATGTGTTCCTATCCTGTCTTTTCATAATACTATTGCAGGTATGGTTCTATTGTCTAAGAATTAAGATTATACATTCTTTGTATTAAGGTTTGGTTATTATTTTATACTATACATTGTGGCTTTATGTATGAATGTGATTGTGTGAGTCTGAGAAAACACAGAGAGAACGAACAACTTGTCAGATGGTGCATTGGAGACGGTTGTGTTCCTGTCTTTTCATAATACTATTGATTGACATAAAAGCCAAAAAAGACAGCCGTGGTGTCTCTCTTCATTTGGTTCCCCTGTGGTACATATAAAGACCGCTACATATTCACTTCTCAGTAGCTGGTATTCAGACTTGCATGCTGAATACATGCAATTCAACAGCTGAAAACCTTTTGGCTGGCTACCCACACTCCTCGCTCAGGCCAAATGCTACTTCAAGCCCACGGACATTTGTTTCTTCTCTGCAATGAGTCTGGATCTGATTAGATACCCAACGATTTCTAGAATGCAAACACATTCTGAACGTTCTGATTGGTCCCAGAAACCGATGGGTTGGGCCAGAGTAGAACACACGTGGGTAAAGTGGCCTTTTGAAAATTCTTTTTTTGGCTTTGATACTCTGATTGGTTAGAGATGATCCAATCACTGATGAAATGGTTTTGTACAACACCCCTCATTTTGACCTCACCACAAATTACTTCAATGATGGCAATCTCTGAAGCATGTTGTGAAAGATGGAGCAGCAGAAGAATTCAGTTTGAGTCATCTGGTAAGAAAACCCTCCACCTTGATGACCAACACATTTTCTCGTGGAGTTTGCATTCAATAGGGTTTTCAGTACATCTATGTTAAGCCATCGTTTAAATCCGGCATACCTTTTAATTCAAATTTTGGCAACAGACTCACTAGAATACATCGAGAGAACAGGTTCCGAATATAGGGATCAATTAAAGGGTGCATTTGTATGTTCAATCTGGAGTGCCAAAGTGTGCTCAGAGTGCCCTCTGGGCGTTTCCTTCTCGGAGCATCAGAGCGCACACTGGAAGCTCTGGACGAATAGGGTTGATCCGAGCATTCTGGCCCCACAACTGCAGTCAAGCACCCAAGGTAACAGGCTAACGTTGGCTAGCTTGCTAGCTACTTCAAATCAAATTATTATTGTTCACATACACATGGTTAGCAGATGTTATTGCGAGTGTAGCGAAATGCTTGTGCCTCTAGTTCCATCAGTGCAGCAATATCTAACAAGTAATATCTAACAATTCCACAACAGATACCGAATACACACATATCTACGTAAAGTAATGGAATAAGAATATATGAATATAAATATATGGATGAGCAATGACAGAGCGGCATAAGCTAAGATGCAATAGATTGTATAGAATACAGTATATACATATGAGATGAGATGAGGAATGCAAGATATGTGTGCATTATTAAAGTGGCATTATTCAAGGGACTAGTGTTCTGTTTATTAAAGTGGCCAATGATTTCTAGTCTGTATGTAGGCAGCAGCATCGCTGTGCTAGTGATGGCTGTTTAACAGTGTGATGGCCTTGAGATAGAAGCTGTTTTTTAGTCTCTCGGTCAAAGCTTTGATGCATCTGTACTGACCTCACCTTCTGGATGGTAGTGGGGTGAACAGGCAGTGGCTGTTGTGTAGGTGTCCTGGAGGGCAGGTAGTTTGCCCCCGGTGATGTGTTGTGCACACCACCCTCTGGAGAGCCCTGTGGGTGTGGGTGGTGCTGTTGCCGTACCAGTTGGTGATACAGCCCGCCAGGATGATCTCAATTGTGCATCTGTAAACGTTTGTGATGGTTTTAGGTGACAAGCCACATTTCTTCAGCCTCCTGAGGTTGAAAAAGTGCCGTTGCGCCTTCTTCACCACACTGTCTGTGTGGGTGAACCATTTCAGTTTGTCCGTGATGTATATGCCAAGGAACTTAACTTTCCACCTTCCACCTTCCACCTTCCACCTCCATCAATAAGCTAAGGACCCTGGGACTAAACACCTCCCTCTTCAACTGGATCCTGGACATCCTGATGGGCCGCTCCCAGGTGTTAAGGGTAGGTAACAACACGACTCCAACACCATCATTAAGTTTGCCGATGACACAGCAGTGGTAGGCCTGATCACCGACAACGAGGAGATAGGGAGGAGATAGCCTATAAGGAGGAGGTCAGAGAATTGGCTGTGTGGTGCCAGGACAACAGCCTCTCTCTCAATGTAATCACGACAAAGGAGATGATTGTGGACTACAAGAAAAGAGGACTGAGCATGCCCCCATTCTCATCGACGAGGATGCAGTGGAGCTGGTTGAGAGCTTGGTGTCCACATCACCAACAACCTAAAATGGTCCAAGCACACCAAGACAGTCGTGAAGAGTGCACAACAAAACCTATTCCCCCTCAGGAGACTGAAAAGATTAGGCATGAGTCCTCAAATCCTCACAAGGTTCTACAGCTGCACCATCGAGATCATCCTGACTGGTTGCATCACTGCCTGGTATGGCAACTGCTCGACCTCCGACCGCAAGACACTACAGAGGGTAGTGCGAACTGCTCAGTACATTACTGGGGCCAAGTTTCCTGCCATCCAGGACCTCTATACCAGCCGATGTCAGAGGAAGGGCCTAAAAATTGTCAAAGACTCCAGCCACCCTAGACATAGTTCTCTCTGCTAGACTGATAGACTGTTCTCTCTGCTACTGCGCAGTACCGGAGCGCCAAGTCTAGGTCCAAGAGGCTTCTAAACAGCTTCTACCCCCAGAGGTGAGAGCTCTCGGAGTGCGGTGTCAGGAAAATAACCTCTCACTCAATGTCAACAAAAGAAAGGAGATGATCGAGGACGCCAGGAAAGGGAGTAGTAGCGGTGAAAAAGAAGGGGGGGTAAATGCAAAGGTCTGGGCGGCATTTTGATTAGATGATCAAGAGTCTTATGGCTTATAAGACTCTTGATCATCTAATCAAAATGCCGCCCAGACCTTTGCATTTACCCCCCCTTCTTTTTCACCGCTGCTACTCTCTGTTGTTATCATCTATGCATAGTCACTTTAATAACTCTACCTAACCGGTGCCCCGCACATTGACACTGTAGCGATATAGTATATAGTTTCACTATTGTTATTTTACTGCTGCTCTTTAATGACTTTTCCTTTTATTTCTTATTCTTATATGTATTTTTTCAAACTGCATTGTTGGTTAGGGGCTTGTAAGTAAGCATTCACTGTTGTATTTGGTGCATGTGACTATTACAATTTGATTAGATTTTTTCTTCACTGCTGTCCCATTGATGTGGATAGGGGGGTGCTCCCTCTGCTGTTTCCTGAAGTCCACGATCATCTCCTTTCTTTTGTTGACATTGAGTGAGAGGTTATTTTCCTGACACCGCACTCCGAGAGCTCTCACCTCCTCCCTGTCTCGTCGTTGTTGGTAGTCAAGCCTACTACTGTTGTGACGTCTGCAAACGTCATGATTGAGTTGGAGGCATGCATGGCCACGCAGTCATGGGTGAACAAGGAGTACAGAAGGGGGCTGAGCACGCACTCTTGACGGACCAACTGGGGGCGGTCTGTCAGGAAGTCCAGGACCCAATTGCACAGGGCGGGGTTGAGACTTAGAGGGATGCTGAGCTGTAGTCAATTAACAGCATTCTTACTTAGGTATTCCTCTTGTCCAGATGGATAGGTCAGTGGGCAGTGTGATGGCGATTGCATTGTCTGTGGACCTATTGGGGGGGGGCGTGGAAGTGGGTCTAGGGTGACTGGTAAGGTGGAGGTGATATGATCCTTGCCTAGTCTCTCAAAGCACTTCACGATGACAGAAGTGAGTGCTACGGGGCAATAGTCATTTAGTTCAGTTACCTTTGCTTTCTTGGGGACAGGAACCAATGGTGGCCATCTTGAAGCATGAGGGGACAACAGACTGGGATCAGGAGAGATTGAATAGGTCCATAAACACACCAGCCAGCTGGTTTGCGCATGCTCTGAGGACGCGGCTAGGGATGCTGTCTGTGCCGGCAGCCTTGCGAGGGTTAACACGTTTAAATGTCTTACTCACGTCGGCCACGGACAATGAGACCCCACAGTCCTTGGTAGTGTGCCACGTTGGTGGGACTGTATTATCCTCAAAGCAGGCAAAGAAGGTGTTTAGTTTGTCTGGGAGCAAGACATTGGTGTCTGAGACGTGGCTGGTTTTCCTTTTGTAGTCCGTGATTGTCTGAAGACCCTGCCACATGTGTCTTGTGTCTGAGCTGTTGAATTGTGACTCCACTTTGTCTCTATACTCACATTTTGCTTATTTGATTGCCTTGTGGAGGGAATGACTACACTTTTTGTATTTGGCCATACTCCCAGTCGCCTTTCCATGGTTAAATGCAAAATGGAGTCGTGGTCAGATTTTACAAAAGGAGGGCGGTGGAGGGCCTTGTACGTATCGCGAAGGTCAGAGTAATAGTGGCCCAGCGTTTTTCCAGCGCGAGTGCTACAGACAATAAACTGATAGAATTTAGGTAGTCTTGTTCTCACATTAGCTTTGTTAAAGTCCCCAGCTACAATAATGCAGCCTCAGGATATATGGTTTCCAGTTTGCATAAAGCCCAGTGAAGTTCCTCGAGGGTCACCGTGGTATCGGCTTGAGGGGGGATATACACGACTGTGACAATAACGGAAGAGAATTCTCTTGGCCGGCATTTGATTGTGAGGAATTCTAGGTCAGGTGAACAAAAGGACTTGAGTTCCTCTATGTTGTTACAATTACACCATGAGTTGTTAATTATGAAACATACACCCCCGCCCGTCTTCTTCTCGGAGAGATGTTTATACCTGTCGGCGCAATGCACTGAGAATCCAGGTGGCTTTACCGACTCCGAATATATCCCGAGAGTGCCATGTTTCCGTGAAACATAGTATGTTACAATCGCAGATGTCTCTCTGGAAAGCAACCCTTGCCCTAATTTCGTCGACCTTGTTATCCAAGGACTGGACATTAGCGAGTAATATACTCAAAAGCGGTGAGTGGTGTGAAGGCCTCCGAGGTCTGACCAGAAGACCACTCCGTCTTCCTGTTCTCCAGCGGCATTGTTTTGGGTTGGCCTCTGGGATCAGTTTAAATGCCCTGGGTGGTGTGGACAAAGAATCCGCTTCTGAAAAGTTGTATTCCTGGTCGTAGTGCTGGTAAGTTGACGTCGTTCTGATATCCAATAGTTCTTCCCGGCTGTATGTAATAACACTTAATATTTTCTGGGCTAACAATATAAGAAATAATACATAGGAAACTTTGAGGTATTTTGTTTTTTTAAAGACTAGAAGCGAGCCAGCCTTCTCTGTCGGCGCCATCTTCCAGACACAAATGAAGGACACCTCAGTCTGACCATTTTACTCGCCCTAGCAGAGCTTGTTAGGCTGTTTTCATGTTATCCAGAGCATTGGTAACAATTTAATTATTGTTTTTTAACGACATTGTTTTACTGGGGTATAAATATGAGGTGACACACAGGCCAAGTTCCCATTGTCATCCTTCATTATGGGAAAGACCCGAGAATACAACGATGATGTGCGACAAAAGGTTATTGAGCTGCACAAATCAGGAAATGGCTATATGAAAATAGCTCAAATGTTAAAAATGCCCATTTCCACTATCAGGGCAATAATTAAGAAATGTAAAGCAACTGGAGATGTTAACAATCGGCCTGGAAGAGGATGTGTGTCTATATATATTGACCCCACGCACAGTGAGGAGGATGGTTTGAGAGGCTAAAAAATCTCCAAGGATCACAGCTGGAGAATTGCAGACGTTAGTTGGGTCATGGGGTCAGAAAATCTCCAAAACTACGATCAGATGCCACCTACATAACCACAAGTTTGTTTGGGAGGGTTGTCATAAAAAAGCCTTTGCTGGCATCAAACTACAAACTCAAGCGCCTACAGTTTGCCAAACATTACTGGAACTTTCACTGGGACCGGATTCTATGGTTAGGTAAGACCAAAATAGAGCTTTTTGGAAAGAAACACCAGAGGTGGGTTTGGCATAGACAGAAAGATATCCATGCAGAAAAGCACCTCATCCCCACTGTGAAGTATGGTGGTGGATATATGATGTTGTGGGCCTGTTTTTCTTCCAAATGCCCCGGACAACTTGTTAGGATACATGGTATCATGGACTCCATCAAGTACCAGCAGATATTAATTCAAAACCTGACTGCCTCTGCTAGGAAGCTTAAATTTGGGCCGTGGTTGGATCTTCCAGCAGGACAATGATCCAAAGCACACCTCAAAATCAACACAAAAGTGGTTCACTGATCACAGAATCAAGGTTTTGCCATTACGCATTATAGGAGAAAACTCAGAGCTGTTATCTTGGCAAAGGGAGGTTGCACATTGAATGAAGGGGTGCCAGTAATTGTGGCACTCATATATTTGAGAAAAATACTTGTTTCATGATAAGAATAAATATTTTCTTCCAATTATTTTACTTTAATTAAAGGTTTGATTTTTGTGTACATTTTGAATGAAAGACCAAGAGGATAAACAATAAAGACGTTTTTTTTCACAGCCTGGTTTGCTCATATTTACCAAGGGTGCCAATATTAGTGGAGGGCACTGTACCTTAATCCTCACTAATCATGAAACTGTATGACAATGATCTTGTCATCGTGAACCGTGCGCCAGGCTCCAGGTTTAAACTGCTAAGTGTGGTTAGTTCCATAATGATTCAAATACTATTGCAAATACTATCCACTATGCTAGCAACCCTCAGGAACAAGTATATGGACGTAACAGAGGAAAGAAAGATAAACAGAATGGAATAGAATGATGCAAAATGTAGGCTCCAAATTGAAGGAAACTAACACTAAAGTGACAGTTATACATTTATGTGGGTATATACTGACGGTGGCTCCCAATAGCTCCCAATATTTAACTTGATACAAATAGTAATATATAATTGAGAAACACCCAGGTCTCTGAATAACCGCACAGCGATTTATAGCCTAGTTTTACTATAGAAAAGTGGCCACAAAACTTGTCATGTTGATATGATTTTCTGTTTGCTTCCATATGACTGGTTTCACATTAGTCTACAGGGATCATAAGGAAACATCATCTAAAACAATTGCTAGGTATATTTAAAATCCCCTTCTCCAAATGGATTGCTAATTTACCTAGCTCTTATCAATAGCTCTTATCAATTTACCTAATTACTGTGCATGGAGATTATATCATAAAAAATAAAGTAGATGCTTTTTCCACTTGGAACCTGCAGGTTAGCTCAACCTTATTCGTGTTTTCCTTGTGTGTAAAATTAGTAAATTAAGTCAAGGTCAGAATACGGCGTAGTGAATCTGTAGACACTCCTCTATCACACCTTCATTTCATGTTATTTTCATGCATAAATTCAAGGTCAGAATACCCGTAGAGAGAAAAGTGACTGATATGTGCATTTACTCACGCTTAACTCGGGTAGGAATTCCCCCCCTTATGTGCCTGTATGTGCCATACTCTATACGACTTTATTATATTCTATAATAATTAATTCAAGTATGGTTAATCTATGACAGATGTACATGGTATATAATGCAACAATATTTAAATAATATCACAGGTAAAACCATGCAAACATAAATGTTCCATCATTTTGCTGAACATGCCTGTTCCACATTGGGGCAGGTAAGATTGTTTAGTACTGTAACCAGGTAAGGATGTTATTTCACAAGAGAAGCTCAACAACAAGTTACTGATACAGTGATAGCCCTGTAATCTGTCAGGAGTCTGGAGTCTCTAGACCAATGTTCCCTCTGAGCAAATTTCAGGTATGCTGAGCACAAACTTCCAGTGCCAGCGCCAGGTGGCACCCGTGGAGGTGGGGGTACTGTCACATCTGCTCCTACAACGCCCTCTACTACACATCCTGTGTCTCCTTGACCTGCCGCCGCTCCCCCAGTACTCTCTCCCTCTCCCTCTCTTCTGTGTGTGTGATTGTGTGGGCGGAGACAGGTGTGCTGGAGTCAGAGCAGATCCCCACCAGCTGCAACCTGTTCTATAAGCAATACCTCTACAAATACTCAGCCCTGCCACTTCCATGTTGCCAGATCGTAATCTCTGCTCAGTCTGTATATACTTCTAGCTGTTTGTTACTATTCAGATCCTGTTATCCTGTTGTGCCTGTTTTCCTTGCCTGACACTGTTTTGCTCTCCGCTACAGTTCTGCCTGCTCTGACTCTTGTCCCTGTCTCCAGTCCCACATCTTGTCATCACGCTACTCTGTCCTGGATTCTCCACTCTACTACTCCCTTGGATTCCCCTCTGGACCTGCTTACCCTGTCTCAACCTCTATCGCTCCAGCCTTAGCCTCAGCACCTGGTTTCCACCTTCCAACCTGCCTGAGCTTCCCCTGACCCTCACTCCATCTCCCCCTGGGTTTCAATAAATACCTTGGTTACTTCATCCTATTCTCCTCATCTGAGCTCTTGGTTACCCCTGTTCCACTTCACGTAACAAGCGATGGGGAAAGGGACGATAAAAGATGGTGAACGTTTATGGGACACCGCCCGGAGGGGCAGATCCTGAATGGACAGCCATTGACCCCATAGTGGGGTGCAGGGGACTGGTGGCGGACCGCCTGTTGCCGATACCTGGAACAGCGGACCGGGATCTCTTCCAGGTACGGTGATAGTGGCGGATGAACATCTGGGCCGAGGGTATGCTGGCCTCTTCCTCTTGCTCAGGGAAGAGCCGGGTCTGATATCCCATGGAACACTCAAAGGGCGAGAGACCAGTGGCTGAGCAGGGAAGTGTGTTGCAGGTGTATTCCACCCACACGAGTTGCTGGCTCCAGGTGGTCGGGATTGGCGGAGGCGAAGCAACAAAGAGCTGTCTTCAGGTCCTGATTGGCTCGCTCCGACTGGCCGTTAGACTGGGAGTGAAAACCAGAGGACAGGCTGGCCGACGACCCAATGAGGAGTCAGAATGCATTCAATAACTGGGACAAGAACTGAGACCCATGATCACCATAAGCTGGGCCGTGTCCTTGGCTTAGGGTAACCTGGGAAGGGGAATGAAATGGGCGGCTTTGGAAAACCTACCCACCACCGTAAAGATAGTGGTGTTGCCATCTGATGGAGGCTGTTGGTGACGAAGTCCGGGGATATATGGTACCAGGGGCGGTGAGGAACAGGGAGTGGTTGAAGGAGAAAAGCCGGAGCTTGCCGCGGAGTCTTATTCTGAACAGGCGGCGACAAACGCGGAGACGCCAGGAATCATGGTGGGCCACCAAAAACGTTGTTGTACAAATGCCAGGGTTCGACGGAGGCCAGGACGGCAGGCAAGTTTTGAGGAATGAGCCCATTCCAGGACCGGGGAACGGGCAGAGTCGGGGAAAATATCCGGTTAGCTGGGTCCCCCGGACCTAGTTCTCTATGACCCAGATGAGTGCAGCCACTAGTCAAGAGGTAGGGAGGATGGTCTCGGGGTCCAACGGTGTAGCAGCGGGACTATGGAGGCGTGAGAGCGCATCAGGCTTCACATTGGAATCCGGGCAGTAGGAGATGGTAAAGATGAATCAAGTGAATAGCAGGGCCCATCAAGCTTGCCTAGAGTTGAGGCGCTTGGCGGTGCGGAAATATTCCATGTTCTTATGATCAGTCCACTCTAAGAATGGATGTTCTAGTGCCTCTACTCCTCCAACGCCATCTTCACTGAGTAGTCCTCGCTTTCCAACATCATTATTCCTCTCAGTGCTATTAAGACATGGGAAAAGAAAGCGCAGGATGCAGCTTTTATTCCTGAGCAGAACGCTGGGACAAGACAGACCCCACTCCGACATCCGAGGCGTTGAACTCCACCAAGAACTGACAGGACAGATCCGGATGGATTAAAATGGGAGCTGAAGTGAATCGATGCTTGAGGTCCGAGAACGCCCGGTCAGCAGCTGGAGACAACATGAACGGGACCTTGGAAGAGGTGAGTACTGAAAGGGGGGAAGCCAGGGTGCCGTAACACTGGATGAAATGGCGGTAGAAATGACCAAACCCCAGGAAGTGTTGCAGCTGCACTCTGGATGTGGGTTGAGGCCAATCCACCACCGCTCTCACCTTGTCAAGAACCATCTGCATATTCCCTGCCGCGATGATTTATCCTAGGAAGGAGATGGTGGAGCGATGGAAAAAGCTGTTTCTCCAGGACACGCTGGAGGACCTGTCGGACGGGTAGGACATGCTTTTATGCTGAGCAGGAAAAGACGAGGATGTCATCGAGTTAGACAAACACGAACTGGTTCAACATGTCATGGAGAACATTGTTAACCAGGGTCTGGAACACTGCAGGAGCATTGGTCAGTCTGAATGGCATCAGAAGGTATTAGTAGTGCCCACTAGCTGTGTTAAAGTTTGCCTTCCACTTGTCTCCTTCCCGTATATGCAACAGATGGTAGGGGTTCCGAAGATCCAACTTCGAGAAGATCGTAGCCCCCTGGAGAGGTTTGAAAATGAGGATATGAGTGGAAGCGGGTAAAGTTTTTTAACCATGATGTCATTAAGGCCCCAGTAGTCGATTCGCTTGCGGGGGAAGCAGATGGATGGATACACCCTGCAGCCAGGGAGTCATCAATGTACCTTTCCATCGCCTTGGTCTCCACCCCGCAGGTAATAAAGCCGCCCCTGAGGTGGTGTAATGCCAGAGAGAAGGTCAATAACGCAGTTGTAGGACAGGGGAATCCCTGTGGCCTTGGTCTTGTTGAAAACCTCCTGGAGATCCTGGTACTCTGCGGGAACGGCGGAGAGCTCTGAGCCTTATCCCAATACGTCCCGGGCATGCGGTGCCGACTCCAGACAATGAGCGTAGCTGAATGGACTGCAAACATTGATAGAACCAACAGTCCAGTTGTCACGCCCTGGCTCTCTCTAATTCTCTCTTTCTTTCTCTCTCTCGGAGGACCTGAGCCCTAGGACCATGCCCCAGGAATACCTGACATGATGACTCCTTGCTGTCCCCAGTCCACCTGACTGTGCTGCTGCTCCAGTTTCAACTATTCTGCCTTATTATTATTCGACCATGCTGGTCATTTATGAACATTTGAACATCTTGACCATGTTTTGTTATAATCTCCACCCGGCACAGCCAGAAGAGGACTGGCAACCCCACATAGCCTGGTTCCTCTCTAGGTTTCTTCCTAGGTTTTGGCCTTTCTAGGGAGTTTTTCCTAGCCACTGTGCTTCTTCACCTGCATTGCTTGCTGTTTGGGGTTTTAGGCTGGGTTTCTGTACAGCACTTTGAGATATCAGCTGATGTACGAAGGGCTATATAAAATAAATTTGATTGATTGATTGATTGGCTATAGAGAGGCTTTTATTGTCTATTTTGGTTAGGCCAGGGTGTGACTAGGGTGGTCATTCTATGTTCCTTTTTCTATGTTTTTGTATTTCTTTGTTTTTGGCCGGGTATGGTTCTCAATCAGGGACAGCGGTCTATCGTTGTCTCTGATTGAGAACCATACTTAGGTAGCTCTTGCCCACATGGGTTTTGTGGGTAGTTAATTTCTGTTTAGTGTGTGTTGCACCTGACAGAGCTGTTTCGGTTGTCTCTTTGTTGTTTTGTCTCTTTGTTGTTTTGTTGTTTTGAAGACGAACACGTACCACGCTGCGCTTTGGGCCTCACCTTCTTCCACCAATGGCTGTTACACCAGTCAATAAAGGTATTGTGCCTCCAGAGCCATGAAAACCCCAAAACCATGGGTACTTGAGGAGATTCGATGAGCAGAAATTGCATAGACTTACTGTGGTTACCTGACACTCGCAGGTGGATAGGAATCTTATTGTGGGTAACTCTGCCAATAGAGCGCTCATCCAGTGCTCTGACATGCATGGGAATGGAGAGGGTTTGAGTGGGGCTTCCCAGCTCTGACACCAGGGTAGCGTTCATAAAACTATGTTTGGGCCCAGAATCAATGAGTACCCGGAGAGATTTAAACCGGTTACCCCACAGCAGGATGGCATGGAGAGGGGTACGAGTATGGCCCACCAGCGTGCCAGCAGCGTACTCGTACCTACTGATAAGCCTGGTCTTTTTAATGGACAGGTAGAAATGAAATGTCCTGTAGTTCCACAATACATACAGCTCTTGGAGTTCAGCCTGCGTAAACGTTCAGCATGAGACAATCTAGCTCTGCCAAGTTGCACAGGCTCCGGAGGAGGCGAGTCGGCAGACCTCTGTGAAACCTGGGGGAACACGGGTAATGTCGGATTCTCTTGGTAATGTAGATGCCGGGGACCTCTGGGATTCCTCGGAGGTGAGGTGGGATCAGTGGACGAGCGAGTATGACTGGGAACAGACCTTTTCTCCCTCCGAAGTTCCCGTAGCCACCCATCGGTCCGTATGTTCAAGGCGATGAGAGAGTCGAGATCCATGGGCAGCTTCTAGGCTGCGAGCTCGTCTTTCACCCCCTCCGATAATCCATGAAGGAACACTTCGAGCAGGGATTCCGGGTTCCAGGCACTCTCGGCAGCCACCTTCCGGAACTCGACCGCATAATCTGCCATTCTACGGGAGTAGTGGAAGTCCTCCTGGACATCAGCGTTATGAGGTACACTAACTTCCAGCGGTCCGAGAGAAAAGAAGAGGGTTGCAGCTCGAAGATGAAGGAGCACTGGGAGAGAAATGTCCAACAGTTTTCCGAAACTCCAGCGAAGCGCTCCGGAGGAGGTAAGCGGGGTTCTCGGGAAGCCGGGTTGGGCTGGAAAGACGCGTTGCTGACAGTGGGGTTACTGAGAGGCTGGGAGGTTACTGTTGTGGCTAGATAGATAATCTGCGGAATTGCTCCTGCAATGTATTGAAAGCACAGTCATAGTGTTCCACCAAGGTCTGGAATCCTTCCATAAGATTTTGAAGTAACACCTCGTGTCTTCCAATGGTGGCTCCTTGGGAGTAGACAACGTTGCGAAGCTGGTCCGAGTCTGCTTGGTCAGTCATGGCCAGTTCGTACTAACACAACTCAGGATAAGACCCAGATGCAGACACAGGAGAATCTCAGATGTTTATTACAAAAAAGGGGCAGGCAAACAGCGGGTCAAACGCAGGCAGAGGTCAGTAATCCGATGCAGAGTCAAACAGGGACAGAACGGCAGGCAGGCTCAGGTTTAGGGCAGGCAGAATGGTCAGAAACGGGAAGACTAGAAAACAGAAACTGGAGATACTGGAAAACGGGACAAAATGTTGGTTAGACAAGACGAACTCGCAACAGACAAACAGAAAACACAGGTATAAGTACACAAGGGATAATGTGGGAAATTAGGAAACACCTGGTGGGGGGTGGAGACAAGCACAAGCTAGGTGAAACAGATCAGGGTGTGACACCATAGTTTGTTTTGTTTAGGTATGTTGTATTGAAAGTGACACATTTTGCGTTGATTCAATCACAATTGCCACAGTAAAGGGAAACATTGATAGTGTTAACAGGGAAAACTCTAGAACAGAGTCAAGATCACTTTGAGTCAAAATGCAAGCTGAGAAGTGAAAGCTATTGGTAGGAGCTATAGGAGAACGGGCTCATTGTAATTATTTTTTAAATGTCTTAAGTCAGTTAAGAACAAATTCTTATTTACAATGACGGCCTACCAAAAGGCAAAAGGCCTCCTGCAGGGACGTTGACAGGGATATAAAAAAATACATATAGGACAAAACACACACATAAAGATAGACCTAAGACAACAACATAGCATGGCAGCAACATAACATGACAACAACATGGGAGCAACACAACATGGCAGCAGCACAACATGGTAGCAGCACAAAACATGGTACAAACATTATTGGGCACAGACAACAGCACAAAGGGCAAGAAGGTAGAGACAAATAATAAATCACACAAAGCAGCTACTACTGTCAGTAAGAGTGTCCATGATTGAGTCATTTGAATGAAGAGATGGTGTTACAGCTCTCGTTGATGGTAGGAAGTGTAGACCAAAGTGCAGCGTGGAAAGTGTTCATGAATCTTTTGTTAAAAAAACACTAAAACAAAATAACAAAAGCGAAAACGAAAGCGCACAGTTCTGTCAGACAAAGACACTAAACAGAAAACAAGATCCCACAACCTAATGGTGGGAAAAGGGCTACCTAAGTATGATCCCCAATCAGATACAACGATAGACAACTGCCTCTGATTGGGAACCACACTCTGCCAAAAAAACAGAAGACATAGAATTTCCCACCCGAGTCACACCCTGACCTAACCAAACATAGAGAATAATAAGGATCTCTAAGGTCAGGGCGTGACAGATGGAGATAACACTGTCCAGTTTGAGTGTTTTTGCAGCTCGTTCCAGTCGCTAGCTGCAGCGAACTGAAAAGTGGAGCGACCCAGGGATGTGTGTCCTTTGGAGACCTTTAACAGAATGTGACTGCCAGAACAGGGGTTGTATGTGGAGGATGTGGGCTGAAATAGGTATCTCAGATAGGGGGAGTGAGGCCTAAGACGGTTTTATAAATAAGCATCAATCAGTGGATCTTGCAACGAATATACAGAGATGCCCAATTTACAGAGGAGTATAGAGTGCAGTGATGTGTCCTATGAAGAGCATTGGTGGCAAATCTGATGGCCGAATGGTAAAGAACATCTACCTGCTCGAGAGCACCCTTACCTGCCGATCTGTAAATGACATCTCTGTAATCTAGCATGGGTAGAATAGTCATCTGAATCAGGGTTAGTTTGGGGGTGAAAGAGGGGTGAAAGAGGAGCGATTACGATAGAGGAAACCAAGTCTCGATTTAACCTTAGCCTGCAACTTTGATATGTGCTGAGAGAAAAACAGTCTACCATCTTGCCATACTCCCAAGTACTTGTATGAGGTGACTACCTCAAGCTCTAAACCCTCAGAGGTAGTAATCACACCTGTAGGGAGAGGGGCTTTTTTTTTACCAAACCACATGACCTTTGTTTTGGAGGTGTTCAGAACAATGTTAAGGGTAGAGAAAGCTTGTTGGACACTAAGAAAGCTTTGTAGAGCATTTAACACTAAATCCAGGAGAGGGGTCAGCTGAGTATAAGACTGTATAATCTGCATATAAATGGATGAGAGAGCTTTCTACCACCTGAGTTATGTTGTTGATGTAAATTGAGAAGAGCCTCGGGCCTAGCATCAAGCCTTGGGGTACTCCCTTGGTGACAGGCATTGGCTGAGACAGAAGATGTTCTGACTTCATACACTGCAAACCAGGCCAAAGACCCCTCGGAGACACCAATACTCCTTAGCTTAGCTTTGGCCAAGTCAATAAAAATAGCAGCACAGCATTGCTTGGAATCAAGGGCAATGGTGGCATAATTTAGTACCTTTTAGATTGCAGTGGCACATCCATAACCTGAGAGGAAAACCAGATTGCATACCAGAGAGAATATTATAGACATCAAGAAAGCCAGTCAGTTGATTATTGACAAGTTTTTCCAACACTTTTGATAAACAGGGCAAAATAGAACTTGGCCCATAACAGTTAGGATGAGCTTGATCTCCCTCTTTAACTGAAGGACACAACGTGGCTGCCTTCCAAGCAATGGTCACCTCCCCAGAGAGGAAAGGCCTTTTAAAAAGTTCAGAGATAGGCTTGTCGAGGATAGGGGCTGCAACCCTGAAGAAGAAAGAGTCTAAACCATCTGACCCAGATGTTTTTTTGTGGTCAAGTTTAAGGAGCCCCTTTAGCACCTCAGACTCAGTGACCGCCTGCAGGGAGAAACTTTATAGAGGGGCAGGGGGAAAAGAAAAAAAAAAGAGGGAGGAACATCGGGGCTAGTCCCGTTAGAAGGAGTGGGAGATTAGGAAATGTTGGATGGGCAAGGAGGCATGGCTGAGTCAAATAGGAATCCTGACCTAATGAAGTGGTGATTAAAGAGCTCAACCATGTCAGGAACAACCACATCATCAACATGAACTTCTTCGGGCTAGGGGGCAGTATTCGGAAGTTTGGATGAATGAGGTGCCCAACGTAAACTGCCTGTTACTCAGGCCCAGAAGCTAGGGTATGCATATAATGGTAGTATTGGATATAAAACACTCTAAAGTTTAGTTTCCAAAACTGTTAAAATAATGTCTGTGTGTATAACAGAACTGATATCACAGGTGAAAACCCTTAGGACAATCCATCCAGAATTTTTTTTCGGCTCACCCTTGATTACTATGGCTGTCAATGGGAATATAAAAGGAATAACTCCCAGAATGCAGTTCCTAGAGCTTCCACTAGATGTCAACAGTCTTTAAAAAGAGTTTCATGCTTGGTTTTTGAAAAATGAGCTAGAATTTGTAGTTTTAGTAAGTGGTTCCCAAGTTGGCTGTAGTGTTTGTTGCGTGTTCTGGTGAGGGCGCGTACTTTGTTATTTATCTCCGGTAATGGTCTCCGTTATTCTCCGTCTTAAATTTGATTGTTTATTTACATATTAGGGTACCTGAGGATTGATTAGGAAAGTTGTTTGATATGTTTGGAAGAAGTTTATTGGTAATTTACGGGATTCATTTATATGCATTTTGAACGAGGGAAACCGGTGGATTACTGAGTCGGGCGCGCCAATGAAAAATAGGTTTTTGGGATATAAAAGAAGGACTTTATCGAACAAAAATAACATTTGTTATGTAGCTGGGACCCTTGTGATTGCAACCAGATGGCGATCTTCAAAGCCAAGTGATTTATTTTATCGCTATTTCTGATTCTGCTTGGTTGGAAATGTATGTAATGTTTTTGTGTGCGGGGCGCTGTCCTCAGATAATCGCATGGTTTGCTTTCGCCGCAAAGCCTTTTTGAAATCTGACAAAGCGGCTGGATTAACAAGAGGTTAATCTTTTAGATGATGTATGACACGTGTTTTCATGAATGTTTAATATTACGATTTTTGTCATTTGAATTTCGCACTCTGCAATTTCACTGGATATTGTCGAGTTGGGTCGCTAGCGGCACGTCTAGCCCAAAGAGGTTGTGACATGGGCAGCTGTGAGGAAGAGGTTGATTCTCCAGGTCTTTAACCGTTTTCCATAACTTTTTGGAGTTAGACCCAGAGAGAGAGAACGACTCCTTAAAGTAACTAACTTTGGCCTTCCGGTTAGCACTTATTTCTCATTTGCCTGAACGAGAGCCAGTCAGCCTGAGTATGCCTGTGCCGAGCCTTTCGCCAAATGCAATTCTTGAGGTGGAGTAACTCTGCAAGATCACGGTCGAACCAGAGGCTGAAACTGTCTTTAATTATATATTTTTTTATAGGGGCGTGTTTGTTAACAATACCACTGAAATTATCAAAAAAGAAAGTCCAAGCATCTTCGACAGAGGGGATGGAGCTGATTTTATACCAATTTGCAGAGGCCAGGTCATGAAGGAAGGCTTGCTCATTAAAGTTTTTTACCAAGCGTCTATGACAAATCAGGACAGGTCATTTCACTGAGCAACCATTACGAACACAGGCTGTAAAACAGTGATCACCAAGGTCATTACAGAAAACACCAGACACCTATCAGGATTATTTGTGAGAATAACAACAAGGAGAGAAGCC
Organism: Oncorhynchus mykiss; assembly: GCF_057628025.1. NCBI lineage: Eukaryota > Metazoa > Chordata > Actinopteri > Salmoniformes > Salmonidae > Oncorhynchus > Oncorhynchus mykiss. The sequence continues at coordinate 49,547,975 of NC_143026.1, forward strand.
TTTTCTGGGTGTTTGAAGTCATATCTTGTGGGATTGGTAATAATCTGAGAAAGATTTAGGGAGTCCCATTGCTTTAGGACTTGGTCAGGTGGTTTAAGCATGTGCCAGTTTAGGTCACCTTAAAGGACACATTCAGACTTAGTGTAGGGGCCAGGAGAGAACTTAGGGCAGGTAGGGTACAAGCTGGTGCTGATGGTGGACGGTAACACCCAGCAACCTTCAACAAACAACTATTTGAAAGTTTAATGCTTAAAACCAGCAAATCAAATTGTTTGGGGACAGACTTGGTGGAGACAACCGAGCACTGAAGGTGCTGCCAACCCACCACCTTTGGAAGATCTGTCTTACCGAAAAAGGTTATAACCAGAAAGATTAACATAAGTGTTCAAAACGCTTTCTTAACCAATGGCTATAATGGAATAAATGGAATAGTATCAAGCATATCAAACAAATGGAAGCCACATGTTTAACTCCATTCCATAAACTCCATCCCAGCCATTACAGTGAGCCTGTCTTCCTATAGCTCCTCCCACCAGCCTCCTCTGAAGCTGAGATCTACTGCTCAGATTTTTTTTATTTCTTGACTTAAAAAAAAGTAAGCTTATGCAACAGTGTACTGTAGCAATGAGGTTTGTCCAATACATTACCACTGCATATTGACTTTGCTTGAATTGCCCTGCCAATGCATTGCCAATGCCAATGCCTATATGATCACACCCGTTGTTGTATTATTTTTCCGTTGTTGAATTACTGTTGTATTACTTGTGAAGCACAGCTGAGTGAGCATACATTTAAATCATATTTTATTTTTTATTTTACTGGGCTGATGGTCAGTCTTAGTGGAGGAAGAGAGTCCGCCTCTCAACATCCCTCCCCTCTCCCTTTCCTCCACTGACACTGACCAAAAAGGGAAACCGTCTTCCAGCTGATGGCGAAACTGACGTCGCACCACATTATTTCAGCCTCATGTACAAATTCATGTTGTTACTGCTATGAACAGAGAAAGTGAAATATTCCTTGATATTAAAAAAGACCCAAGCCTAAAGATACACTTTCCTCCTAAATTCATTACTGCTGCAGTGCTTGTTGTAGCGCTGAGTGGAAGTAGGAAAAACACCTATTTTATGACTTATAAAAGTGTTGAATACAAAGTGTTGACAGTGCTGAGTAAGAACTTAAACATGAACTCACTCATAAAAACAGCAGCTCTTTGCTGTATTCGTTGACAGTATATTTCTAGTCATGGTTTCAAACATTTTGAAATCTCACAGTATCAAATTGCAGACACAGTAATCTGAACCATCTGATTGGCCAGAGGAAGGCATATAGTGCACTTCAAGGCAGAGTTTGTGCCTTCAGACACATGAAATTGTTTAAAATGGCAACAGTTCACCTTCCTGAATCAGATGCACCTACCGCCAACAGCCTGAGACAAAAATAAATAAATAATGGGAATACAAGGCTTTATCGTTTTTTTACAGAAATGCTTGGCGATTGACTAGGAATGCCTTGGAGATCATCCAGTCGATTGGGTTAGTGACCACTGCTTTGAATTGTTGAGTGAAGTTCAATCTCGTGCTTCTCTCTGTGGGTGGATAGTTCGTGGTCTCGGCGCTACTGCAACTCAGTTTAGAGGGAACATAGCTCCTGACCACCAGCAAACTCAGACCACTGGCCCAATCTCACTTCCCTTTCAATCTACAGTCATGTTAATACATTCAAATCAACCCATGATCTTATAGACAACAGTCTTGACAGTCATGACACAATTGTCTAACACCAGACTATTATTCAAAAACACAACATCTTAAAAAACATCCCTCCTCTGCTTGGAATGTTATAACATTGCTATAATACATTTAAACATACAGTTGAAGTCGGAAGTTTAGATACACCTTAGCCAAATACATTTAAACTCAGTTTCACAATTCCTGACATTTAATCCTAGTAAAAGGTCCCTGTTTTAGGTCAGTTAGGCTCACCACTTTATTTTAAGAATGTGAAATATCAGAATAATAGGAGAGAGAATGATTTATTTTAGCTTTTATTTCTTTCATCACATTCTCAGTGGGTCAGAAGTCACTCAATTAGTATTTGGTAGCATTGCCTTTAAATTGTTTAACTTGGGTCAAACATTTCAGGTAGCCTTCCACAAGCTTCCCACAATAAGTTGGGTGAATTTGGGCCCATTCCTTCCTGACAGAGCTGGTGTAACTCAGGTTTGTAGGCCTCCTTGCTCGCACACACCTTTTCAGTTCTGCCCACACATTTTCTATAGGATTGAGGTCAGGGCTTTGTGATGGCCACTCCAATACCTTGACTTTGCCATCCTTAAACCATTTTGCCACAACTTTGGAAGTATGCTTGTGGTCATTGTTCACTTGGAAGATCCATTTGCGACCAAAATGTAAAGACTGATGTCTTGAGATTTTGTTTCAATGTATCCACCTCATGATGCCATCTATTTTGTGAATTGCACCAGTCCCTCCTGCAGCAAAGCACCCCCACAACATGATGCTGACACCCCCGCGCTTCACAGTTGGGATGGTGTTCTTTGGCTTGCAAGCGTCCCCCTTTTCCTCCAAACATAACGATGGTCATTACGGCCAAACAGTTCCATTTTTGTTTCATGAGACCAGAGGACAATTCTCCAAAAAGTACGATCTTTGTCCCCATGTGCAGTTGTAAATCGTAGTCTGGCTTTTTTTATGGCGGTTTTGGAGCAGTGGCTTCTTCCTTGCTGAGTGGCTTTTCAGGTTATGTCATATAGGACTCGTTTTACTGTGGATATAGTTACTTTTGTACCTGTCTCCTCCAGCATCTTCACAGGGTCCTTTGCTGTTGTTCTGGGATTGATTTGCACTTTTAGCACCAAAGTACGTTCATCTCTAGGAGACAGAACACGTCTCCTTCCTTAACGGTTTTGCAGCTGCGTGGTCCCATGGTGTTTATACTTGCGTACTATTGCTTGTACAGGTGAACGTGGTACCTTCAGGCGTTTAGAAATTGCTCCCAAGGATGAACCAGACTTGTGGAGGTCTACCATTTTTTTTCCTGAGGTCTTAGCTGATTTCTTTGGATTTTCCCATGATGTCAAGCAAAGAGGCACCTGAGTTTGAAGGTAGGCCTTGAAATACATCCACAGGTACACCTCCAATTGACTCAAATGATGTCAATTAGCCCATCAGAAGCTTCTAAAGCCATGACATAATTTTCTAGAATGTTCCAAGCTGTTTAAAGGTACAGTCAACTTAGTATATGTAAACTTCTGACGAACTGGAATTGTGATACAGTGAATTATAAGTGACATTTTCTGTCTGTTAACAATTGTTGGAAAAATTACTTGCGTCATGCACAAAGTAGATGTCCTAAACGACTTGCCAAAACTATAGTTTGTTAACAAGAAATGTGCGGAGTGGTTGAAAATCTAGTTTTAATGACTCCAACCTAAGTGTATGTAAACTTCCAAGTTCAACTGTATGGTGTCTTGATTGACAGCAGGTATAGGAATATTGTTGAAAATATAAATTGCCTTGTTCTTTTTGTGTCTTAGGTATTATGCACCTGAATTCATATATTCTTTGCTTCTCCACTTGGTTTTTCAGAAAACAGTGTATTACACGTCCATTAATTCTTCTCCGCTGTGCAATCTGGTTTCCGAGCCGGTCACGGGTGCACCTCAGCCACGCTCAAGGTACTAAACGATATCATAACCGCCATCGATAAAAGACAGTACTGTGCAGCCGTCTTCATAGACCTTGCCAAGGCTTTCGACTCTGTCAATCACCATATTCTTATCGGCAGTAGCCTCAGTAGCCTCGGTTTTTCGGATGACTGCCTTGCCTGGTTCACCAATTACTTTGCAGACAGAGTTCAGTGTGTCAAATCGGAGGGCATGCTGTCCGGTCCTCTGGCAGTCTCTATGGGGGTGCCACAGGGTTCAATTCTCAGGCCGACTCTTTTCTCTGTATATATCAATGATGTTGCTCTTGCTGAGGGCGATTCCCTGATCCACCTCTACGCAGACGACACCATTCTATATACTTCCGGCCCGTCCTTGGACACTGTGCTATCTAACCTCCAAACAAGCTTCAATGGCATACAACACTCCTTCCGTGGCCTCCAACTGCTCTTAAACGCTAGTAAAACCAAATGCATGCTTTTCAACCGTTCGCTGCCTGCACCCGCACGCCTGACCAGCATCACCACCCCGGATGGTTCCGACCTTGAATATGTGGACATCTATAAGTACCTAGGTGTCTGGCTAGACTGTAAACTCTCCTTCCAGACTCATATCAAACATCTCCAATCGAAAATCAAATCAAGAGTCGGCTTTCTATTCCGCAACAAAGCCTCCTTCACTCACGCCGCCAAACTTACCCTAGTAAAACTGACTATCCTACCGATCCTCGACTTTGGCGATGTCATCTACAAAATTGCTTCCAACACTCTACTCAGCAAACTGGATGCAGTTTATCACAGTGCCATCCATTTTGTTACTAAAGCACCTTATACCACTATGTATGCTCTAGTCGGCTGGCCCTCGCTACATATTTGTCGCCAGACCCACTGGCTCCAGGTCATCTACAAGTCCATGCTAGGTAAAGCTCCGCCTTATCTCAGTTCACTGGTCACGATGGCAACACCCATCCGTAGCACGCGCTCCAGCAGGTGTATCTCACTGATCATCCCTAAAGCCAACACCTCATTTGGCCGCCTTTCGTTTCAGTACTCTGCTGCCTGTGACTGGAACGAATTGCAAAAATCGCTGAAGTTGGAGACTTTTATCTCCCTCACCAACTTCAAACATCTGCTATCTGAGCAGCTAACCGATCGCTGCAGCTGTACATAGTTTATTGGTAAATAGCCCACCCATTTTCACACACCTCATCCCCATACTGTTTTTATTTATTTACTTTTCTGCTCTTTTGCACACCAATATCTCTACCTGTACATGTCCATCTGATCATTTATCACTCCAGTGTTAATCTGCAAAATTGTTATTATTCGCCTACCTCCTCATGCCTTTTGCACACAATGTATATAGACTCCCTTTTTTTTCTACTGTGTTATTGACTTGTTAATTGTTTACTCCATGTGTAACTCTGTCTGTTCACACTGCTATGCTTTATCTTGGCCAGGTCGCAGTTGCAAATGAGAACTTGTTCTCAACTAGCCTACCTGGTTAAATAAAGGTGAAATAAAAATACAAATAAAAAATAATTACTTTTTCAGGCGTGTTCCTAATAAACAGTGTATTCAACATTTTGTTACGTTACAGCCTTATTCTAAAATGGATGAATAATTTAAAAAAATCATAATCAATCTACACACAATCTCCATAATGACAAAGTGTAAACAGGTTTTTAGGAATGTTTATAAATGTAAAAAAAACGAAATGTTATAAGTACCATAAGTATCGTTTGCTATGAGACTCGAAATTGAGCTCAGGTGCATCCTGTTTCCATTGATCATCCTTGAGATGTTTCTACAACTTGATTGACATCCACCTGTGGTAAATTCAAATGATTGGATATGATTTGGAAAGGCACACACCTGTCTATAGAAGGTCCCACTGTTGACAATGCATGTAAGAACAGAAACCAAGCCTTGAGTTCGAAGGAATTGTCCATAGAGCTCTGAGACAGGATAATGTCGAGGCACTGATCTGGGGAAGGGTACCAACAAATTTCTGCAGCATTGAAGGTCCCCAAGAACACAGTGGCCTCCATCATTATTAAATAAAAGAAGTTTGGAACCACCAAGACTCCTCCTAGAGCTGAACGCCTGGCCAAATTGAGCAATCAGGGGAGAAAGGCCTTGGTCAGGGAGGTGATGATGGTCACTCAGAGTTCATCTGTGGAGATGGGAGAAACTTCCAGAAGGACAACCATCTCTGCAGCACTTCACCAATCAGGCCTTTATGGTAGAGTGGCGAGACGGAAGCCACTCCTCAGTAAAAGGCACCTGACAGCCCGCTTTGAGTTTGCCAAAAGGCACCTAAAGGACGCTCAGACCAAGAGAAACAAGATTCTCTGGTCTGATGAAACCAAGATTGAACTCTGCCCTGAATGCCAAGTGGCTTCGGGACAAGTCTCTGAATGTCCTTCAGTGGCCCAGCCAGAGCCCAGACTCGAATCTGATCAAACATCTCTCGATAGACCTGAAAATAGCTGTGTAGCGACGTTCCCCATCCAACCAGACAGAGTTTGAGAGAATCTGCAGAGAACAATGGGAGACACTCCCCAAATACAGGTGTGCCAAGCTTGAGAAAACTTGAGGCTGTAATCGTTGCCAAAGGTGCTTCAACAAAGTACTGAGTGAATGGTCTGAATACTTATGTAAATGTGATATTTCAGCTTTTATTTTTAATACATTGGTAAAAATTGAAAAAAGGTTTTTGCTTTGTCATTACGGGGTATTGTGTGTAGATTTTATACATTTTAGAATAAGGCTGTAATGTAACAAAATGTGGAAAAAGTCAAGGGGTCTGAATACTTTCCGAATGCACTCAATATTGCACATGTAGACACATTGGGATCCTTGCCAAAAGCTTACAGGGTGCAGCCTTTTTTCCCTCCTCTCAGGGCAAGTGAAACTGCCAGAGAGTAACTGTGCAGTTTCAGCACCCGGGGGCACAGCTTATTTTGTTATTACAGCACTACTCCTCTATATTATACCGTGACAGCTAAATGGACATGTGCCAGGAAAGGGAGATCAATGTACTACTGCACAAGGTGTGTGGGAACTGTTGGGTAACCAGAGAAAGCGAGAGAGAGATAAGATTGAAGGGGAGCGTGAAGCATATTCTACATGAAAGTAAATGTGTATGGACATGTGGGACTAGCGGTGCATTCGTATCGCCCCAGCGTGAGAATCTGTCAAATCACCCTGACACACGCTGTAATTGTCATGCTAACTCTGTTAGCACATGTCCCTCTACACTTTTCATGCTCAGTGACTGCGATGTGCCCCAGTGATTTTGTCTTTAAACTTAAGTAACACGTCTGAAAAGTGTTAACTTGGTGTTTGTTAGCTGACTGACACTAGTGAAATCTGAACTCCCCAGGTCTTTGCTGACTTGGGATGCTTGTTTGTTTGTGTAGAGCTTAGGGACTATGAGAAAATGTGGTGTAAGGGATTCACATGGATGGAGAGGAGCGCAGAGGGTTGGATAATTGTTTATAAAAAATATCTTGATATAGTACACATGGTTATCAAAACGTTGATAGAGTTTATAATGGAATTACATCAGAAAGTTATTGTAGAGTGCTCATATTGGGAAGTGCTGTGACCGTGTCTTTGTCTATTTCTGCTCAGAGGGAGAAAGGAGGGGGTCCAGAGGAACGAGGAACTGTTATTGGCCACGAGTCAGATTCCATTGTTCCTAGGGAGGACAGCTATTGCCATACGCATATTTCAGCACCAAAAAAAATCATATTTTTACTTGCAGTTCGTTTTACAGCTGCGGTCTGCATATGTACTATATCAAGAAATGTTTTTATTTTTTATTTTCCAACCCTCTCCTCTCCTGTCCATCCATGTGAATCCCTTACACCACATTTTCTCATAGTCCCTTATCTCGGAGGAGAAGTCAATGTTTGTGGTTAAATAGAATTGAATACAACCAGGAAATTGATGTAAACTTTAAATCAAATGACCTGCCATCATGTGATTGCCCTTTATGTGAGCTAGTCACCGATTGACATTTTATTGATTCAATGAACACATTTATAGGCATAAAGCCTAACCTGACCTATTAGAATGAGATCAGGGGCCAGCGAGAATGTGCCCCTAAAACAGTAGGTCATCTAGTAGAACATCTAACATAGTAGAACATCTAATCTGCTCCATCTTCAGCCAAAATCATTCCTCTACCTAAGAATTGTAAAGCCTGCTTCAAGCCTATTAGGGAAGAAAAAGTCATTCCTCTACCTAAGAATTATAAAGCCTGCTTTACTGGCTCAAATAGCCGACCAATCAGGCTGTTACCAACCCTTAGTAAACTTTTGTGACAGTGACAAGATTCAATGCTATTTTACAGTAAACAAATTGACAACTGACTTTCAGCACGCTTATAGGGAAGGACATGTAATCAGCCAAAGTCGATGTTATGCATGCCTCTTGGAGGAGGCAACGCAACACCCTGCTACACTGAAAGAGGTATGTGACTGCAGGTGCGGGTAAGGATGACAGAGGCAGAATATATTACAGTTTACAGGGAATTTATTTCCTTCACACGGTAATTTGGGGAAAGGGGGCTGGAAGGAACCAAAGCAAAGAAAGTTAAAGTTAAAGAGCTCCTACCTTACCTACCCACAACTTAGCTAACCAGCACAACCTGGCGCACTAACCAAAATACAAGGGATGGTCCGCCCAGGTCTTACCTAGTGTGCATAGACATACTACCGGTATATTTCTGCCCGCAGGCCTCTTGCTTAAGCACTCCCAAGGTGCCTTCCCCTTCCCCCCTGGGAACAAATGAAACAGAATACAAACTTACAATCAAACACACAGTCCTATGGCATACACAAATGTCAGCAGGTCTAAAGGAAGGTGAGTTTTTTCTTCACCTCTGTTGAGGTTCAAAGTGCCTGCCTCACGTTTCCTGGTCTCTGAGATTCAGCGTTTAAACCACTTTAGATGTGGGCTGCAACTCTCTGTCCTTCCTCGTCTAATGTTCATTTCTGTTGGCAATCCTTTATGCACTCTTGCCAAAGGGGACGGTTCCGTCAGTCAGACGCTCTCTGACCGCACTCGGGGCGTGGCTACTTACTATGCTACAGTTTAAAGGCAATAGATTCTCTTATACCTCGTAAAATCGCATTCATATCTTAACAAAAATACTTTCATTTTCATATACAATGTTAGTAAAGGAGACTTCATACCTATAGTGTAAATACTTTTCAAGTTACAATATTTCCTCCATAATCTTTTAAATCAAATCAAAGTGTATTTGTCATGTGCGCCGAATACAACCTTACAGTGAAATGCTTACTTACAGACTCTAACCAATAGTGCAAAAAAGGTGTTAGGTTAACAATAGGTAAGTAAAGAAATAAAACAACAGTAAAAAGACAGGCTATATACAGTAGCGAGGCTATAAAAGTAGTGACGCTACATACAGACGGTTAGTCAGGCTGATTGAGGTAGTATGTACATGTAGATATGGCATCAGAAAATCAAAAACAATATTACATTAGTTTTCTATAGCTCCCCACTGACCATTCCCCACATTCCTATGTTAGAATTATTGTTATAGTTTTGACGGGAAATGTCTGTTAACAAAGACATTCCTCTGGTGGATTTTACTGTAGTGGGAGAAAGAGTCCACCTTCTCCTGTGATTTACAACAGGGTGTCAACTGTCTCTTCTGTAGGTGAGAGAAGGTCTGGTTGTTGTCAACCATTGCCAAGCTGATCTGACCTATTGTGATCCTCACAGGACAGTCATGACACTGATCAATCCACGGTGCCTTAGCTGTTCTAGCAGTCAGTTTTTTTTATTTCTTATGGTATAGGGGACGCTTGCGTCCCACTTGGCCAAAAGCCAGGGAAAATGCAGCGTGGCAAATTCAAATAAAATGATACAAAAATCAAACTTTCATTAAATCACACACGTAAGACACTCAATTAAAGCTACACTCGTTGAGAATCCAGCCAACATGTCAGATTTTAAAAAGGCTTTTCGGTGAAAGCATAAGAAGCTATTATCTGATGATAGCACAACAGTAAACAAAGAGGGTAGCATATTTCAACCCTGCAGGCTCTACACAAAACGCAGAAATAAAATATAAAACATGCCTTACCTTTGACGAGCTTCTTTTGTTGGCACTCCAATATGTTCCATAAACATCACAATTGATCCTTTTGTTCGATTAATTCCGTCCATATATATCCAAAATGTCAATTTATTTGTCGCGTTTGATCCAGAAAAAAAACAGCTTCCAAATTGCGCAACGTCACTACAAAATATTTCAAAAGTTGCCTTTAAACTTTGCCAAAAAATTTAAAACTACTTTTTAAAATATAACTTTAGGTATTTTTAAACGTTAATAATCGATCAAATTGAAGACGGGTCTATCTGTGTTCAATACAGGAAGACAACAAACCAAGCTACTTTTCAAGTCTTGACCAACTCTCAACAGTGTTACGCAGTTCCTAGATGGCCATACTTCTTCATTGCACAAAGGAATAACCTCAACCAAATTCCAAAGACTGGTGACATCCAGTGGAAGCGGTTCCTAAGAAATATCGTTTCCCAATGAGAACTCAGTGAACAGACAGAGACCTAAAAAAAGAACATTCTGAACGGTTAGTCCTCGGGGTTTTGCCTGCTACATAAGTTCTGCTATACTCACAGACATGATTCAAACAGTTTTAGAAACTTCAGAGTGTTTTCTATCCAAATATACTAATAATATGCATATCTTATATTCTTGGCATGAGTAGCAGGAAGTTGAAATTGGGCACGCTATTTATCCAAATGTGAAAATGCTGCCCCCTATACCTTAAGAAGTTAATAGGTGCATGTTTATCAATAACAGGATGGAGTCCTTTCATGAATACTTTAATTGCAGTGTCTGTATGCTCCCCATTACACCAAATCAATCTTCTTTATATCTTCAGCATAGGAATCACTACAAAACATATCCACTCTTGTAGGCCCTGTCTTTGGAACTTTGGCATTTCAGAATTCAACTATTATATTGTGGCTCAATGGGTGTGGAAACATATTTCGAACAAAGTTCTGCAGCATTAGTAAATATATAATCAATACACCTAGGTGATATAGTGCCTGTACTGTTTGAAACACTCTGGTAGCTTGATTAACACCTTTATCTTTGTGGACCTGATGGCTCTGTTCATTAGGGCACACCGTAGTGAAACATTATACAACAGAAAACAAAATCGAGCATTTCTTACTGGACAACTTCCCTATCGCACTCCATTTTGGGCACTTTTCTTAAATTTCTTGACTAAGGATCACCGTGGTTAGTTGGTAGAGTATGGCTTTTGCAACACCAGAATCAGAAGTTTGATTCCAGCTGGGGCCATCCACACTAGTAATATATGCATGCATGACTCTAAGCCGCTTTGGATGAAAGCGTCTGGTAAATGGCATATATTATTAACTAGACCCAGAACAGAGAGCACCACTTTGTTCAACCACATGCTCACTCAATCACTATTTGTAATGTAAAAAGTAGGGATGAGACTTGTCACCCTCCGGCTGCAAAGACCAATGTGCGAAATCCGAACATCCCCTTGATAGATGCTAGCTACCATAGGTGGTGGATGAAGTGAGGATCAGCCCACCAGGTGAGTGCCCTACACCCCAGCCCTCAATTCCACTCCCACTCCAACCCCTGACCATTGATCTGACTGGACACCACCTTACCTTAACGGACACCTCACACAGCCTTTGTTTGGTTGATATGTATGAGTCATGCTAATGCCAGACCTGTCCAAAGCATGCCACGAAGAGGATAGTGGAGGTTGATCAGGGGAGCCAACTTGCCCTTGATAATAACTCTGTACCATTACACTAAACAAAAATCATTGAAAGAAAGGCGTCTTCTGTAGTTTTGTTAAAAGCACCAATGCTCAATCTGAACATTGTGGTATGTTTTGGAATCATTAGGACATTATCTTCCATATCAGTGAGAAATAATTGTAAAAAATTGATACACAAATTGAAAGGTTTAGGGTTAGTGTTCTCACATGGCCATATCTCCATGTTACAGCGCTTGTTAACAAAAGACAAGAGGCGACCTTTGCTAATTATCTGTCTCTCCTAGGCAATCAGCAATTAGTACTGGGAGGTGTGCTCTTCATCTTTGCAAGGCAATTAGCATTTATTATTAATACATCAGTTTCCTCTGTTATTTCTCGTCACAAAACTGTAACCGTCGCTGAAACATAGACTGTTCTGCCGAGCTGTTGTGCAGAGAGGAAAGCCCCACACCACTTGAATATCTTACCTAGTCATATTATCCAATTTTGTTATTTTGTAGCTTTGGCAACTGAGTGTGTGTTTTCTATCCCAGTTCCCTCCTATCCCTGTAGGCTTTACAGAAGGTCTCTTAGCTGCAACCCTTCTAATTTAGTGTACCCTGCATGCACAAGCCATGTTGAATTCCTGGTCTCTGGCAGCGTTTGGAACTGCCGATCTGCGGTCAAGAACGCCAAACACTTTTTTGGCCCTGACGGAGAAATGTAGCACCCCAGAGAACACTGCTACTGCAGCTGCTCTTTCTTCATCTGATTACGTTTTCTCTCATAGTCCGAGAGCATCTGGTCGCCGCAGTGGTGTCACAGGGCAACTAATTTCTTCTAAATGTAGATTTTTTTTTTCTCTCTCACTCACCTGTCCAGCTCCTTATTTGAATTCCATGCTTTCACTGTCACAAGCTTAAACAACTTCTTAGGTCTAGGGGGCAGTATTCGGATGTTCGGATGACTGACGTTCCCAAAGTAAACTGCCTGTTACTCAGGCCCAGAACCTAGGATATGCATATAATTGGTAGTATTGGATTGAAAACACGCTGAAGGTTCTAAAACTGTTAAAAATAATGTCTGTAAGTATAACATAACTGATATGGCAGGCAAAAACCAGAGGAGAATCCATCCCGAAATTATTATTTTTGAGGTCACCACCCATTCAAACGCTTGTCTATGAGATATTCAAAGGAAATCCTCCCAGATTGCAGTTCCTATGGCTTCCACTAGATGTCAACAGTCTTTAGAAAGGGTTTCAGGCTTGTGTTTTGAAAAATTTGCTAGAATGAGTTAGTTTTTCAAGGTGGTTCTCATTTGAACTGTAGTCTTGTGGCGCACACTTCGTTATTTATCTCCGATATTGAACATACTATTCTCCATATTAAATTGTATAGTTTATTTACATATTAGGGTACCTGAATATTGATTAGAAATGTTGTTTGAATTATTTGGACGAAGTTTACCGGTAACTTTTGGGATCCCATTGTCTGCATATAGAACGAGTGGAACAGGTGGATTACTGAATCAAGCGCGCCAAATAAACTGACTTTTTTGGGTTATAAAGAAGGACTTTATTGAACAAAACAACCATTTGTTGTGTAGCTGGGACCCTTGGGATTGCAAACAGAGGAAGATCTTCAAAGGTAAGTGATTTATTTTATCGCTATTTCTGACGCCTCTGCTGGTTTGGAAAATGTTTTTAATGCTTTTGTGTGCGTGGCGCTGTCCTCAGATGTATGTTATGCTTTTGCCGTAAAGCCTTTTTGAAATCTGACAAAGCGGCTGGATTAACAAGAAGTTAAGCATTTAGATGATGTTCTGACACTTGTATTCTCATGAATGTGTAATATTATGATTTTTGTATTTTGAATTTTATGCTCTGCAATTTCAACGGATGTTGTCAAGTTGGGTCGCTAGTGGCACGCCTAGCCCAACGAGGTTTTAAAATTGTTGTCTTCTACCCACCAGGTGTTCCTCAATGAGCTTGACACCACGATAAGCTCATTTTCTGATGATGGCTTACTGCTTTTTGTACTTGGTGACTTCCACCTCCCGATGTCTGCCTTAGATTCCTTTTTTCAAACTCTTTCTTTCCCTCTTTGCTTTTTTTGGCCTCACCCTTTCCCAGTCCCCTCCCACTCACAAGACAATGGCTCACTGCTTTTTGTACGACTTCAACCTCCTGACGCCTGCCTTGGATTCACATTTTCATACTCTTTCTTTCCCCTCTTTGCCCTCACCCTTTCCCAGTCCCCTTACACTCACAAGGCAGGCAATATGCTTGACCTCATCTTTACTAGAGGCTGTTCGCCGACTAATGTCACTGCAATCCCCTCTCCAGGTCTCTGATCACTACTGTGTTTCCTTTCCTCCAACCCTAGCCACTCAGCCCCTACCCAGATGGTCATGCGCCGTCACAATCTTAGCTCTCTCTCTCCGACTAAATCAAATCAAATGTATGTATAAATCCATTTTTACATCAGCAGATGTCACAAAGCGCTTATACAGAAACCCAGCCTAAAACCCCAAACAGCAAGCAATGCAGATGTAGAAGCACAGTGGCTTTTAAAAACTCCCTATAAAGACAGGAACCTAGGAAAAAAACTTAGGAGAGGAACCAGGCTCCGAGGGGTGGCCAGTCCTCTTCTGGCTGTGCCGGGTGGAGATTATAAGGATACATGGCCATTAAGGCCAGATCCTTCTTCAAGATGTTCAAATGTTCATAGATGACAAGCAAGGTCAAATAATAATCACAGTGGTTGTAGAGGGTGCAACAAGTCAGTACCTCAGGAGTAAATGTCAGTTGGCTTTTAATAGCTGAGTATTCAGCAGGTTTGGTAGAGGGAGGGAAAGAGAGAGAGGGTTGAAAACAGCAGGTCTGGGACAAGGTAGCACAGCCGGTGAACAGGCCAGGGTTCCATAGCCGCAGGAAGAACAGTTGAAACTGGAACAGCTGTACGACAAAGTAGCATGTCTGGTGAACAGGTCAGGGTTCCATAGCCACAGGCAAAACAGCACAAATTGGATCAGCAGCACGACCAGATGGACTGGGGACAGCCAGGGGTCATCAGGCTTGGTCCTAGGGCTCAGGTCCTCATCCTCCGAGAGAGAAAGCGAGATGGGAAAATTAGAGAGAGCATACTTAAGTTCACACAGGACACCAGATAAGACAGGAGAATTTGACCAGATAGGACAGACTGACCCTTGTGCCCCGGCATATAGACTATTGCAGCATAGTGGATACTGGAGGCTGAGACGGGGGTGACGTCAGGAAGTCCAGGATTCAGTTGCAGAGGGGGGGTGTTTATTCCCAGGGCAACATGGTGTTGAACGCTGAGCTGTAGTCAATGAACAGCATTCTCACATAGGTGTTCCTTTTATCCAGGTGGTAAAGGGCAGTGCGGAGTGCAATTCAGGTTGCATCGTCTGTGGATCTGTTGGGGCGGTATGCGAATTGCAGAGGGTCTAGGGTATCCGGGAGGATGCTGTTGATGTGAATCATGACCAGCTTTTCGGCTACCGACGTGAGTGCTACAGGGCGGCAATCATTTAGGCAGGTTACATTCGCTTCCTTGGGCACACGGACTATGGTGGCCTGCTTGAAACGTCTAGGTATTACAGACTCGGCTAGGGAGAGGTTGAAAATGTCAGTGAAGACACTTGCCAGTTGCTTTGAGTACACGTGCTAGCAATCCGTCTGGCCCCGCGCCTTTGTGAATGTTGACTTGTTTGAAGGTTTTGCCCACATCGGCTACCGAGAGCGTTATCACACAGCCGTCTAGAACAGCTGCTGCTCTCGTGCATACTTCAGTGTTGCTTGCATTGAAGCGAGCATGAAAGGCATTTAGCTCATCTGGTAGGCTCACGTCACTGGGTGGCTGCGTCTGAGTTTCCCTTAGTAGTCCGTAATAGTTTTCAAGCCCTGCCACATCTGACAAGCGTCATAGCCGGTGTAGTAGGATTCAATCTTAATCCTGTATTGACGCTTTGCTTGTTTGATGGTTCGTCTGAGGGCATAGCTGTTTTCTTATAAGCGTCCGGATTAGAGTCCCGCTCCTTGAAAGCGGCAGCTCAAGGCTATAGATCGATGCGGATGTTGCCTGTAATCCATGGCTTCTGGTTGGGACATGTACGCACTGTTACTGTGGGGACGACGTCGTCGATCTACTTATTGATGAAGCTGATTATTGAGGTGGTGTACTCCTAATGCCATTGGATGAATCCCGGAACATATTCCAGTCTGTGCTAGCATATTCCAGTCTGTCCCCCTACCAGAGTCCAAAGAACCGTGGCTTGAACCTGGACAACACCCTGTCGTTCTCTGCAAATATCAAAGCAGTGACTCACTCCTGCAGGTTAATGCTCTGCAACAAAAGGCAATGATCCACTTTCTCCAAAGAATTCAATCCTACTGGACCAGATTCTTCTTCATCATGTCCATTGATGCCAGGTTCGGGTTCCAAACTCTTCCCCACAGCTCCACCTCACTTAACCCGCCCCCATTCACTTCTATTTCATTACCAGAACTCAGTCTGGCACACGGCTCACTGTTTGCACTTGACACCCATCTTCTTCGACATCCCGTCTCCATTTTTATTGGCATCTTCCTCAAATTAAAATCCAACCTCTGTTTTCCTTATTCTCTTCGACCTCTTCTTCCTCTTTTTTTACCTTCCATTGCTCCTCAAAATTCTACCTTTCTGTGTCCCTGTCCCAATATTCCTCTTCTCCTGACTTTGCTTGCGGCCTGGTGGCATCCCGATGTAACTCCATCTCACAATCATCCTGCTCACCTCGGAGTAGTGTCTTCTCCGGGCGGCAACATTTTGAGAGCATGAGCCCTGGCCACACACAGAAAAACGACCCCCTAACTCAACTCTGCTCTACCCCCGTCCTGTCTGTGTCGGTCTGGATCCCTTGACTGAACTGAAGGCCAAACTTTTATAGCAGGGGACACACCCTTAAATTGTTAATTAATAATTAGAAACACATGGAAGCAGCCATGAGATTGAGTTGAAGAGCTCGTGATTGTTACATTCATAATATAAAGCTTGGTTTGTTCTCTGGAAATATGCTGAAGTTTTAATGTCTAGCAGCTATAGTTCAGCCAGTAAGTAGCTAATGTTAGCTAACTAGTAGCACATCATTTCTGCATCCGCTTCTCATCATTGATGATCTAGTTTAGTCTGATATCTAGCTCTGTATAATAAAAATTACACTATATGATAACGTTACTGTACTTTTATATTTATATGAGAGGTGTAATCATACAGTTTTGATAGGCTAACATTACATGTTGAAGCATATGTTTTTAGCTAGCTTGCAGCAGCTGCTATGTGCTATTGTCTTGTAATTTTATACGTTTATGGATGAGAAAATTAAACATTTAATTGTCTGTACCTTTTTGTGAATTTTTGTGTTATTCAATAGTGTAATATAGTTTAGATGAGATGTTGCTCACATTTAACATTGTTAAAGTCCTACTCCAGTTTCCTTTTGAGCTAATTTATCACTTGATTTACCTAAAGTGCAGTCAGAAACATGATGTTTCTGTGTTTTATATATTTTTGCACACTAGGAGGTTGGAATAATACTGTGAAAATGTGAAAATTATGATAAGGCCCTTGTATGTAAGAACAGTTTGAAAAGACTGAAATGTCTACCTGTTTTGGTGGTAAATTAGGTGGTAAATTAGTAATAGGTGGTAAACCAGGTGGTAAATTAGTAATAAACCAATAAGAAAGGGAGTTTTAAACCGCTCTACCAATAACTGCTAGTTTTCAGTTTTCCTTTTTGTCCATTTGAACTGAAAACAGTCACAGAAAGGTATTTAATTGTTACCCAGAAATGATTTGATATTGAGATAAAAACAGCTGCATTGGGCCCTTGACAAAAAGAACATTAGAAACACCAGGAAGGTGGGTATGTATCCCCATGACATGGCACAAGTGGGGTATGGACCCTTCCTCTTTTCTTCTCTATTTCTCCTCTATTGTTCCCGCAGGCAAGCGGGGAGGCCGAAGACATCAGACCAACTCTTTGAATGGTAAATTACGCCTGGAATATTTCAATTTAGGAGAATCTCTTGTAAAATGGGTTAAAGTTATGTATAGTAACACTAGGTGTAAAATAGTAAATAATGACTACTTCTCAGAAGGTGTTATACTGTCAAGAGGAGTAAAACAAGGTTGTCCACTATTGGCATATCTATTATGGCCATTGAAATCTTAGCTATTAAATCAGATCCAACAATAATATCAAGGGGTTAGAAGTCAAGCGTTTAAAAACAAAGGTGTTATTTTGATCCTTCCACTTTTTCTAACCTCTCTGGATTACAACCAAATTATGATAGGTACTATATTACGTATTAGATCACAAAAAATTACAACTTTTACTTACTTAGTGTAGTTTACCTAGAAAATGGTCTGACGGTGATGTGGACATACTCGGTATACATATCCTGAAAGAAAGAAATTGTCACGCCTGCTCCCGCTCCCAAACGCCAGGCTGACCATCATTACGCACACCTGTCACCAGCATATCGGCACTTCATTGGACTCACCTGTACTCCGTCACGTTTTTGACTGCCTGTTTCATCCCTGTGTCAGCATTTTTGTCATTATGTTTCCCTTGTCCAGATGCTGTCCTTGTTTCGTTTCATGTCTGTTATTTATTAAATGTTCACTTGTACTTGCTTCTCGTCTCTTCTCGTTTTTGTTTTTGTTGATGACATTGGGTCCAGGTGCCGCTGCCGATGGAACTGGGGGTGCCTCAGCTGACTTCTTTGCCTCGGTTGGCTCGGCAGGCTCCCATCCCAAGTCATGCCTCAGGTGGCTCATCAGGCTCCCACGCCTCAATGGGATCGTCGGGCTTCCACACCTCAGCCGGCTCGTCGGGAACAACCGACGTGAGAAACGAACATCCACGTGAGAATGATATTCATTGACTACAGCTCAGTGTTCAACACCATAATGCCCTCAAAACTCATCACTAAGCTAAGGACACTGGGACTTAACACCACCCTCTGCAACTGGATCCTGGACTTCCTGACAGGCCGCTCCAGGTTGTAAGGGTAGGTAACAACACATTTGCCACGCTGATCCTCCTCCCTCCTGTACTCCCTTTTCACCCATGACTGCATGGCCAAGCACAACTCCAACAGCCTATAGGGAGGAGGTCAGAGACCTGGCAGTGTGGTGCCAGGATAGAAACCTCTCCCTCAACGTAATCAAGACAAAGGAGATGATTGTGGACTACAGAAAAAGGAGGACAGAGCACGCCCCCATTCTCATCGACAGGGCTGTAGTGGAGCAGGCTGAGAGCTTCAAGTTCCTTGGTGTCCATATCACCAACAAACTATCATGATCCTAACACACCAAGACAGTCATGAAGAGGGCATGACAAAACCTATTCCCTCTCAGGAGACTATAAAGATTTGGCATGGGTCCTCAAATCCTCAAAGTTCTACAGCTGCACCATCGAGAGCATCCTGACTGATTGCATCACTGCATGGCTTCCTACCGCAATTCACCACAGAGGGTAGTGCATACGGCCCAGTACATCACTGGGGCCAAGCTTCCTGCTATCCAGGACCTCCATACCAGGCGGTGTCAGAGGAAGGCCCAAAAAATTGCCCAGGGGCCACAGTGTCTCCCGACCCCTCCTGTCTCAGCCTCCAGTATTTATGATGCAATAGTTTGTCATGGGTCAGTTTGTTATATGTGGAGTATTTCTCCTGTCTTATTTGGTGTCCTGTGTGAATTTAAGTATGCTCCCTCTAATTATCTCTCTCCCTCTCCCTCTCCCTCCCGTCCCGGAGGACCTGAGCCCTG
The DNA here is from genome assembly GCF_057628025.1 of Oncorhynchus mykiss. Classification (NCBI taxonomy): domain Eukaryota; kingdom Metazoa; phylum Chordata; class Actinopteri; order Salmoniformes; family Salmonidae; genus Oncorhynchus; species Oncorhynchus mykiss. The sequence continues at coordinate 49,567,308 of NC_143026.1, forward strand.
GGATCATGCCTCAGGACTTCCTTGCCTGATGACTCCTGGCGTTCCCCAGTCCATGTGGTCGTGCTGTTGCTCCAGTTTCTACTGTTCTGCCTGCGGCTCTGGAATCCTGACCTGTTCACTGTAAGTGCTACCTTGTCCCGGACCTGCTGTTTCTCTGACTCTCTCTCTCTACCGCACCTGCTGTATGCTCGGCTATGAAAAGCCAACTGACATTTGTGACTCACCACCTAGATTCGGTCTTATGCAGCAACATTTGAAATTAGGTTTATAACATTGGTGAAAAGTAGAGACTCAGAGCTAGAAAATGGTATATCATACACTCCTGGATCCAAGATGGCGTAGCAGTAGGACGTATTGTCGTGTTGTGTCCCTTGTATATATCGTTTTTTTCGTTTTTTTTCTTCACATATCTTTAAAACTTTTTGCTGAACCTCAACTTCTTCTAAATACTCTCCTGCAACCCGCCTCACCCAACGTAGCTATTTTTCCTAAAGTATTTATATTTACTTCGGACCTTGGAACCCCTCAACTGAAGCTAGCCAACGAACTACCAGCTTCAGCAAAACATTGCTAGCGGTCTTCAGCTAACCGGTCATCAGCTAACCTTTAGCTCGGAAAGCTCTCGCCAGTTCGAACAACGCGACTCTAACCAGAGCATAACGGACCTATTTATTATTTTATTTTATTTTTCATCCCCGGATTCCCATCGCAAACGGAACATTTTGAGCTCCTGGGCTACAATATCCAGACCCACGACCGGTCCATCGATGTCACTGCATGAAGAGGAATAAACAGATACCCCCATCGCGACGTCCCCAAAGGCTAACTCTCTAGCCCTTGCTATCTCCTTGCTTGCAAATTCGGCCTGCTAACTGCTAGCTTGTTTAGCCCGGTCCGCTAACTGCTACCGTGTTTAGCACCGTCTACTAACTGTTAGCTTGTTAGCACAGGCCTGCTAACCGTCTGAATCGCCGCGTCCCAAACACTCACTGAACCCATATTTACTTTCTATCCCTTTTCGATTTTTAATTTGTTTATACCTTCCGGTAACCTGCCTCACCCAATGTGATACGGAACCGCTATTATCTTTACATTTTTAGAACACACTCAAGAACCTCCAGAAGCTAACCAGCTAACTGGCTACAAGCTATTTGGTCATTGTTAGTTTTCTAACCTGGATAACACTCGCCAGTCCAGCTTCCCTGCCCCATCCACCGCTGCCCCTTGGACACTGATCACTTGGCTACATAGCTGATGCATGCTGGACTGTCCATTAATCACGGTAATCCATTCTGCTTGTTTATGTTTTATCTGTCGGCCCCAGCCGCACTTAGGCTCTGTGTGTAGTTAATCCGACCCTCTCTGCCTAATCAATCGCCATTCTACCTGCTGTTGTTGTGCTAGCTGATTAGCTGTTGTCTCACCTACTGTTTTAGCTAGCTCTCCCAATTCAACACCTGTGATTACTGTATGCCTCGCTGTATGTCTTTCTCAAATGTCAATATGCCTTGTATACTGTTGTGCAGGTTAGTTATCATTGTTTTAGTTTACAATGGAGCCCCTAGTTCCACTCTTTATACCCCTGATACCTCCTTTGTCCCACCCCCCACACATGCGGTGACCTCACCAATACAACCAGCATGTCCAGAGATACAACCTCTCTCATCATCACCCAGTGCCTGGGCTTACCTCCGCTGTACCCGCACCCCACCATACCCCTGTTTGCGCATTATGCCCTGAATATATTCTACCATGCCCAGAAACCTGCTCCTCTTATTCTCTGTCCCCAACGCCCTAGGCGACCAGTTTTGATAGCCTTCAGCCGCACCCTCATACTACTCCTTCTCTGTTCCGCGGGTGATGTGGAGGTAAACCCAGGCCCTGCATGTCCCCAGGCACCCTCATTTGTTGACTTCTGTGATCGAAAAAGCCTTGGTTTCATGCATGTCAACATCAGAAGCCTCCTCCCTAAGTTTGTCTAACTCACTGCTCTAGCACACTCTGCTAACCCTGATGTCCTTGCCGTGTCTGAATCCTGGCTCAGGAAGGCCACCAAAAATTCTGAGATTTCCATACCCAACTATAACATCTTCCGTCAAGATAGAACTGCCAAAGGAGGAGGAGTTGCAGTCTACTGCAGAGATAGCCTGCAAAGTAATGTCATACTTTCCAGGTCCATACCCAAACAGTTCGAACTACTAATTTTGAAAATTACTCTCTCCAGAAATAAGTCTCTCAATGTTGCCGCCTGCTACCGACCCCCCTCAGCTCCCAGCTGTGCCCTGGACACCATTTGTGAATTGATCGCCCCCCATCTAGCTTCAGAGTTTGTTCTGTTAGGTGACCTAAACTGGGATATGCTTAACACCCCGGCAGTCCTACAATCTAAGCTAGATGCCCTCAATCTCACTCAAATCATCAAGGAACCCACCAGGTACAACCCTAACTCTGTAAACAAGGGCACCCTCATTGACGTCATCCTGACCAACTGGCCCTCCAAATACACCTCCGCTGTCTTCAACCAGGATCTCAGCGATCACTGCCTCATTGCCTGTATCCGCTATGGAGCCGCAGTCAAACGACCACCCCTCATCACTGTCAAACGCTCCCTAAAACACTTCTGTGAGCAGGCCTTTCTAATCGACCTGGCCCGGGTATCCTGGAAGGACATTGACCTCATCCCGTCAGTTGAGGATGCCTGGTCTTTCTTTAAAAGTAACTTCCTCACCATTTTAGATAAGCATGCTCCGTTCAAAAAATGCAGAACTAAGAACAGATATAGCCCCTGGTTCACTCCAGACCTGACTGCCCTCGACCAGCACAAAAACATCCTGTGGCGGACTGCACTAACATCGAACAGTCCCCGCGATATGCAACTGTTCAGGGAAGTCAGGAACCAATACACACAGTCAGTCAGGAAAGCTAAAGCCAACTTCTTCAGGCAGAAGTTTGCATCCTGTAGCTCCAACTCCAAAAAGTTCTGGGACACTGTGAAGTCCATGGAGAACAAGAGCACCTCCTCCCAGCTGCCCACTGCACTGAGGCTAGGTAACACGGTCACCACCGATAAATCCATGATTATCGAAAACTTCAACAAGCATTTCTCAACGGCTGGCCATGCCTTCCGCCTGGCTACTCCAACCTCGTCCAACAGCTCCCCCCCCCCCGCAGCTACTCGCCCAAGCCTCTCCAGGTTCTCCTTTACCCAAATCCAGATAGCAGATGTTCTGAAAGAGCTGCAAAACCTGGACCCGTACCAATCAGCTGGGCTTGACAATCTGGACCCTCTATTCCTGAAACTATCCGCCGCCATTGTCGCAACCCCTATTACCAGCCTGTTCAACCTCTCTTTCATATCGTCTGAGATCCCCAAGGATTGGAAAGCTGCCACAGTCATCCCCCTCTTCAAAGGGGGCGACACCCTGGACCCAAACTGTTACAGACCAATATCCATCCTGCCCTGCCTATCTAAGGTCTTCGAAAGCCAAGTCAACAAACAGATCACTGACCATCTTGAATCCCGCCGTACCTTCTCCGCTGTGCAATCTGGTTTCCGAGCCGGTCACGGGTGTACCTCAGCCACGCTCAAGGTACTAAACGATATCATAACCGCCATCGATAAAAGACAGTACTGTGCAGCCGTCTTCATAGACCTTGCCAAGGCTTTCGACTCTGTCAATCACCGTATTCTTATCGGCAGACTCAGTAGCCTCGGTTTTTCGGATGACTGCCTTGCCTGGTTCACCAATTACTTTGCAGACAGAGTTCAGTGTGTCAAATCGGAGGGCATGCTGTCCGGTCCTCTGGCAGTCTCTATGGGGGTGCCACAGGGTTCAATTCTCGGGCCGACTCTTTTCTCTGTATATATCAATGATGTTTCTCATGCTGCGGGCGATTCCCTCATCCACCTCTACGCAGACGACACCATTCTATATACTTCCGGCCCGTCCTTGGACACTGTGCTATCTAACCTCCAAACGAGCTTCAATGCCATACAGCACTCCTTCCGTGGCCTCCAACTGCTCTTAAACGCTAGTAAAACCAAATGCATGCTTTTCAACCGTTCGCTGCCTGCACCCGCACGCCTGACCAGCATCACCACCCTGGATGGTTCCGACCTTGAATATGTGGACACCTATAAGTACCTAGGTGTCTGGCTAGACTCTAAACTCTCCTTCCAGACCCATATCAAACATCTCCAATCGAAAATCAAATCAAGAGTCGGCTTTCTATTCCGCAACAAAGCCTCCTTCACTCACGCCGCCAAACTTACCCTAGTAAAACTGACTATCCTACCGATCCTCGACTTCGGCGATGTCATCTACAAAATTGCTTCCAACACTCTACTCAGCAAACTGGATGCAGTTTATCACAGTGCCATCCGTTTTGTCACTAAAGCACCTTATACCACCCACCACTGCGACTTGTATGCTCTAGTCGGCTGGCCCTCGCTACATATTCGTCGCCAGACCCACTGGCTCCAGGTCATCTACAAGTCCATGCTAGGTAAAGCTCCGCCTTATCTCAGTTCACTGGTTACGATGGCAACACCCATCCGTAGCACGCGCTCCAGCAGGTGTATCTCACTGATCATCCCTAAAGCCAACACCTCATTTGGCCGCCTTTCGTTCCAGTTCTCTGCTGCCTGTGATTGGAACGAATTGCAAAAATCGCTGAAGTTGGAGACTTTTATCTCCCTCACCAACTTCAAACATCTGCTATCTGAGCAGCTAACCGATCGCTGCAGCTGTACATAGTCTATTGGTAAATAGCCCACCCATTTTCACCTACCTCATCCCCATACTGTTTTTATTTATTTATTTTTCTGCTCTTTTGCACACCAATATCTCTATCTCTACCTTTACATAACCATCTGATCATTTATCACTCCAGTGTTAATCTGCATAATTGTAATTATTTGCCTACCTTCTCATGCCTTTTGCACACAATGTATATATAGACTCCCCTTTTTTCTACTGTGTTATTGACTTGTTAATTGTTTACTCCATGTGTAACTCTGTGTTGTCTGTTCACACTGCTATGCCTTATCTTGGCCAGGTCGCAGTTGCAAATGAGAACTTGTTCTCAACTAGCCTACCTGGTTAAATAAAGGTGAAATAAAAAATAAAAATAAAAAAATAAATAAAACTGCATTTTTGAGGAAGAATGGAAAAGTTATTCTGCTTTGAATGTTGATAAACTTATGAACTCACTTTTGAAAAAAGGGCCTTTGAATGTTTTGGTACCTACTCGAGAGCTCTCCTTTGTCTACACCCATTCAACATTGTTTACACCCTCTTAAGCCAGCCCCACCAATCTCTTTAAGGATTCACATGTGAGGTCATGTGCTAAACAGTGAGTAGTGTAGTAAAGATTGACTAAAAGTGGTAGTAGCCTAAAATTAGGAAAAATTCCAGGTAAACAGAAAGTGTCCAGATGTAAAGATACTTTAGTAGAAAATGACTGTAAAAGTAAGTCCCCAGTAAAATACTACTTGAGTAAAAGTCTAAAAGTATTTGGTTTTGAAAATACTTAATATCAAAAGTAAATGGAATTGCTAAAATGTACTTAAGTATCAAATGTAAAAGTATAAATCATTTCAAATTCCTTAAACCAGACGGACCAATTTCTATTTTTATTTTTTATTGACGGATAGCCAGGGGCACATTCCAACACTAATTTAGAAAAAAAAGCATTTGTGTTTAGTGAGTCTGTGTGATATGTAACAAAATCATGTTACGGCCACACATACAGTGCCTTGCGAAAGCATTCGGCCCCCTTGAACTTTGTGACCTTATGCCACATTTCAGGCTTCAAACATAAAGATATAAAACTGTATTTTTTTGTGAAGAATCAACAACAAGTGGGACACAATCATGAAGTGGAACGACATTTATTGGATATTTCAAACCTTTTTAACAAATCAAAAACTGAAAAATTGGGCGTGCAAAATTATTCAGCCCCTTTACTTTCAGTGCAGCAAACTCTCTCCAGAAGTTCAGTGAGGATCTCTGAATGATCCAATGTTGACCTAAATGACTAATGATGATAAATACAATCCACCTGTGTGTAATCAAGTCTCCGTATAAATGCACCTGCACTGTGATAGTCTCAGAGGTCCGTTAAAAGCGCAGAGAGCATCATGAAGAACAAGGAACACACCAGGCAGGTCCGAGATACTGTTGTGAAGAAGTTTAAAGCCGGATTTGGATACAAAAAGATTTCCCAAGCTTTAAACATCCCAAGGAGCACTGTGCAAGCGATAATATTGAAATGGAAGGAGTATCAGACCACTGCAAATCTACCAAGACCTGGCCGTCCCTCTAAACTTTCAGCTCATACAAGGAGAAGACTGATCAGAGATGCAGCCAAGAGGCCCATGATCACTCTGGATGAACTGCAGAGATCTACAGCTGAGGTGGGAGACTCTGTCCATAGGACAACAATCAGTTGTATATTGCACAAATCTGGCCTTTATGGAAGAGTGGCAAGAAGAAAGCCATTTCTTAAAGATATCCATAAAAAGTGTTGTTTAAAGTTTGCCACAAGCCACCTGGGAGACACACCAAACATGTGGAAGAAGGTGCTCTGGTCAGATGAAACCAAAATTGAACTTTTTGGCAACAATGCAAAATGTTATGTTTGGCGTAAAAGCAACACAGCTCATCACCCTGAACACACCATCCCCACTGTCAAACATGGTGGTGGCAGCATCATGGTTTGGGCCTGCTTTTCTTCAGCAGGGACATGGAAGATGGTTAAAATTGATGGGAAGATGGATGGAGCCAAATACAGGACCATTCTGGAAGAAAACCTGATGGAGTCTGCAAAAGACCTGAGACTGGGACGGAGATTTGTCTTCCAACAAGACAATGATCCAAAACATAAAGCAAAATCTACAATGGAATGGTTCAAAAATAAACATATCCAGGTGTTAGAATGGGCAAGTCAAAGTCCAGACCTGAATCCAATCGAGAATCTGTGGAAAGAACTGAAAACTGCTGTTCACAAATGCTCTCCATCCAACCTCACTGAGCTCGAGCTGTTTTGCAAGGAGGAATGGGAAAAAATGTCAGTCTCTCGATGTGCAAAACTGATAGAGACATACCCCAAGCGACTTACAGCTGTAATCGCAGCAAAAGGTGCCGCTACAAAGTATTAACTTAAGGGGGCTGAATAATTTTGCACGCCCAATTTTTCAGTTTTTGATTTGTTAAACATTTTGAAATATCCAATAAATGTCGTTCCACTTCATGCTTGTGTCCCACTTGTTGTTGATTCTTCACAAAAAAATACAGTTTTATATCTTTATGTTTGAAGCCTGAAATGTGGCAAAAGGTCGCAAAGTTCAAGGGGGCCGAATACTTTCGCAAGGCACTGTAAATAAAATAATATACAGTATGCACACAATCAATAATGATAGTGACAAACAAGGTAGTTGTATGCCAACAATCAGGGGTAAAGGGGCTGATCAGCAGGATAAAAAAAGTACAGTAGCAGCAACAAGTGTTAGGAGACAGGCATTTGAATAGAGGCACTGTGTCACGTCCTGACCTTAGTTCCTTTTTTATGTCTCTATTTTAGGTTGGTCAGGGCGTGAGTTGGGGTGGGCATTCTATGTTTTGTTCTATGTTTGTATTTCTAGGTGTTTGGCCTGGTATGGTTCCAAATCAGAGGCAGCTGTCAATCATTGTCTCTGATTGAGAACCATACTTAGGCAGCCTGTTTTCGCCCTTGAGTTGTGGGTAGTTGTTTTCTGTGAGTACCTGACAGAACTGTTGCGTTTTGGTCTACTTTTGTTTCAGCGTTCCGGTTATAATAAACAACATGGACACTTACCGTGCTGCGCATTGGTCCGATATTTCATACTCCTTGTCAGAGGAGGAAGAGAACCTTGACACTGCAGATAGTGCTGATGACTGGTCTGTCCGAACCACGCATGAACAAGGGAATCTATATGAATTCCAAGATGGCGTAGCAGTGCAGACGTTGTTTGTCGTTCTCCCGTGTAAATGTAGTATTTTTTAGTCTTTTTTGTATATATTTCAATATATTTTTCCATCTCTTTTTCCATTTTTAAATTAAATATACCTTCCGGCAACCCACCTCACCCAATGTGAATCGGATCTGCTATTTTTAGACCTTCTAGCCAGAACCTCCATCAGCAGCTAGCCATCAGCAGCTAACCAGCTAATTAGCTACTAGCTATCTAGTCATTGCTAGCGGCCTTTACCTTTAGCACGTACACCAGCCGCTTTTAGCCTGGATAATACTTGCCAGACTGCGAGTCTGCACAGCTTGCTATCAATGCTGTGCATATCGCACTGTTTTCTCCACTACAACACCGGATCCTGCCGTAAGCCCTGGACCATTACTCTTGATAATCGCAGCTAGCTGCCACCGAGTGGCCCAGCACCAAAGCTAGCCTTGAGCCAGGCCCATCTCCCGGCCTGTTCAGTGGACCCTTTGTTCACTCGGCTACAGAGCTGATGCCTCCCAGACTCTTCACTAACATGACTAGAATCCACTACACCACTGGAATCTTGCCGTAAGCTCTGGATCTTTGCATGGAATCATCGCTGCTAGCTAGCTGTTACCGAGTGGCTATAGTGGCTAAGACCCTTGTTCCCGAAGCTAGCACCAGTTAGTGGCGAGCCAGGCGCATCTCCAGCCTAGCAAACTAAATTACCCCAGCTTCAATACCTCTTTTGCCAACTGGCTTGGACCCTTTGTTGACATGGAGCCCCGCAGTTCCATCACGACTGGTCTGCCAACGTAATTCTATCCGTTGTGCCCTCAACTGGCCTTTGCTGGACGTCGGAGCAGATACTTCTACTAGCCACGGCAAGCTAACTTTTTTTTTTTTTGCCGTGTCTATCGCTTGCTAGCATAGTAACGACTACCTAGCGGCTTCCCTGTTTCATCTATTGCTGTTCACTGGACCCTATGATCACTTGGCTACATAGCTGAAGCCTGCTGGACTGTTCATTAATCATGGTATTCCATTTAGTTTATCTGTCGGCCCGAGCCTCAAACTCAGGCTCTGTGTGTAGTTAACTGACCCTCTCAGCCCATTCATCACCATTTTACCTGTTGTTGTCTTGCCCGTTGTCTTAGCTCTCCCAATCAACACGTGATTGCTTTATGCCTCGCTTTATGTCTCTCTCTAATGCCTTGTATACTGTTGTTTAGGATAGTTATCATTTTTTTAGTTCACTGCGGAGCCCCTAGTCCCCACTCAACATGTCTCAGATACCTCTTTTGTCCCACCTCCCACATGCTGTGACCTCACCCAGCATAACTAGTGCGTCCAGAGATACAACCTCTCTTATCGTCACTCGATGCCTAGGTTTACCTCCACTGTACCCGCACTCTACCCTACCCGTCTGTATATTATGCACTGAATCTATCCTACCAAGCCCAGAAACCTGCTCCTTTTATTCTGTCTCCAACACACTAGATGACCAGTTTTGATAGCCTTCACCCGTACCCTCATCCTACTTCTGCTCTGTTCCTCGGGTGATGTGGAGGTTAACTCAGGCCCTGCTTGTCCCCAGGCGCTCTCATTTGTTGACTTCTGTAACCGTAAAAGCCTTGGGTTCATGCATGTTGACATCCCATCTGTAAGGGAATGCACTAGCATCGAATAATCCCAGTGATATGCAACTTTTCAGGGAAGTTCGGAACCAATACACGCAGTCAGTTAGGAAAGCAAAGGCTAGCTTCTTCAAACAGAAATTTGCATCCTATAGCTCTAACTCCAAAAAGTGTTGGTACACTGTAAAGTCCATTAGGGAATAAGAGCACCTCCTCTTTGCTGCCCCGTGCACTGAGGCACAGATAAATCCACGATTATCGAGAATTTCAATAAACATTTATATTCGGCTGGCCATGCTTTCCTCCTGGCTACCCCAACTTCAGCCAACAGCTCTGCACCCCAAGCTGCTATTTGCTGAAGCCTCCCCCTTCTTCAAAGGGGGTGACACTCTAGACCCAAACTGTTACAGACCTATATCCATCCTGCCCTGCCTTTCTAAAGTCTTCGAAACCAAGTTAACAAACAGATCACTGACCATTCCGAATCCCACCGTACCTTCTCTGCTGTGCAATCCAGTCTCCAAGCTGGTCACGGGTGCACCTCAACCACGCTCAAGGTTCGAAACAATATCATAACTGCCATCAATAAGAGACAGTACTGTGCAGCCATCTTCATCGACCTGGCCAAGGCTTTCGACTCTGTCAATCCTCGTATTCTTATCGGCAGACTCAACAGCCTTGTTTTCTCTAATGACTCCCGCACCTGGTTCACCAACTACTTCTCAGATAGAGTTCATTGTGTCAATCTGAGGGCCTGTTGTTCGGACCTCTGGCAGTCTCTATGGGGGTACCACAGGGTTCAATTCTCAGGCTAACTCTTTTCTCTGTATATGTCAACAATGTCGCTCTTGCTGCAGGTGATTCCCTGATCCACCTCTACGCGGACGAAACCATTCTGTATACATCTAGCCCTTCTTTGGACACTGTGTTAACAAACCTCCATACAAGCTTCAATGCCATACAACACTCCTTCCGTGGCCTCCAAATGCTCTTCAATGCTAGTAAAACAAAATGCATGCTTTTCAACCGATCGCTGCCCGCACCCGCCTGCCCGACTAGCATCACTACTTTGGACGGTTCTGACTTATGTGGACAACTACAAATACCTAGGTGTATGGCTAGACTGTAAACTCTCCTTCCAGACTCACATTAAACATCTCCAATCCAAAATTACATCTAGAATCGGCATCCTATTTCGCAACAAAGTCTCTTTCACTCACGCTGCCAGACATACCCTCGTAAAACTCATCTATCCTACCGATCCTCGACCTCGGCGATATAATTTACAAAATAGCCTCCAACACTCTACTCAGCAATCTGGATACAGTATATCACAGTGCCATCTGTTTTTGTCACCAAAACCCCATGTACCACCCACTTCTGCGACCTGTATGCTCTCGTCGGCTGGCCCTCGCTACATATTCGTCGCCAGACCCATTAGCTCCAGGTCATCTATAATGCGGAGCTTTACCTAGCAAAGACTTATCTCAGCTCACTGGTCACCATAGCAGCACCCACCCGTAGCACGCGCTCCAGCAGGTATATCTCACTGGCCATCCCCAAAGTCAACATCTCCTTTTGCCACCTTTCCTTCCAGTTCTCTGCTACCAATGACTGGAACGAATTGCAAAAATTGCTGAAGTTGGAGACTTATATCTCCCTCACTAACTTTAAGCATCAGCTATCTGAGCAGCTTACCGATAGCTGCAGCTGTACACAGCCCATCTGTAAATTGCCCATGCAATCTACCTACCTCATCCCCATATTGTTTATATTTACTTTTTTGCTCTTTTGCACACCAGTATCTCTACTTGCACATCATCTGCACATCTATCACTCCAGTGTGAATTTGCGAAATTGTAATTAAATTAAAATTACTCTACTATGGCGTATTTATTGCCTTCCCTCCTCACGCCATTTGCACACACTGTATATAGACTTTTTCTATTGTGTACGTGCGTTTGTTTATTCCATGTGTAACTCTGTGTTGTTGTTCGTGTCGCACTGTTTTGCTTTATCTTGGCCAGGTCGCAGTTGTAAATGAGAACTTGTTCTCAACTGGCCTACCTGGTTAAAGGTAAAAGGTGACATATACAATATATACACTGCTCCAAAAAAAGGGAACACTTAAACAACACAATGTAACTCCAAGTCAATCACACTTCTGTGAAATCAAACTGTCCACTTAGGAAGCAACACTGATTGACAATACATTTCACATGCTGTTGTGCAAATGGAATAGACAACAGGTGGAAATTATAGGCAATTAGCAAGACACCCCCAATAAAGGAGTGGTTCTGCAGGTGGTAACCACAGACCACTTCTCAGTTCCTAAGCTTCCTGGCTGATGTTTTGGTCACTTTGGAATGCTGGCGGTGCTTTCACTCTAGTGGTAGCATGAGACGGAGTCTACAACCCACACAAGTGGCTGAGGTAGTGCAGCTCATCCAGGATGGAACATTAATGCGAGCTGTGGCAAGAAGGTTTTGTGTCTGTCAGCGTAGTGTCCAGAGCATGGAGGCGCTACCAGGAGACAGGCCAGTACATCAGGAGACGTGGAGGAGGCCGTAGGAGGGCAACAACCCAGCAGCAGGACCGCTACCTCTGCCTTTGTGCAAGGAGGAGCTGGAGGAGCACTGCCAGAGCCCTGCAAAATGACCTGCAGCAGGCCACAAATGTGCATGTGTGCTCAAACGGTCAGAAACAGACTCCATGAGGGTGGTATGAGGGCCCGACGTCCACAGGTGGGGGTTGTGCTTACAGCCCAACACCGTGCAGGACGTTTGGCATTTGCCAAAGAACACCAAGATTGGCAAATTCACCACTGGCGCCCTGTGCTCTTCACAGATGAAAGCAGGTTCACACTGAGCACGTGGCAGACGTGACAGAGTCTGGAGACGCCATGGAGAACGTTCTGCTGCCTGCAACATCCTCCAGCATGACCGGTTTGGCGGTGGGTCAGTCATGGTGTGGGGTGGCTTTTCTTTAGGGGGCCCTCCATGTGCTCGCCAGAGGTAGCCTGACTGCCATTAGGTACCGAGATGAGATCCTCAGACCCCTTGTGAGACCATATGCTGGTGCGGTTGGCCCTGGGTTCCTCCTAATGCAAGACGATGCTAGACCTCATGTGGCTGGAGTGTGTCAGCAGTTCCTGCAAGAGGAAGGCATTGATGCTATGGACTGCCCCGCCCGTTACCCAGACCTGAATACAATTGAGCACATCTGGGACATCATGTCTCGCTCCATCCACCAACGCCACGTTGCACCACAGACTGTCCAGGAGTTGGCGGATGCTTTAGTCCAGGTCTGGGAGGAGATCCCTCAGGAGACCATCCGCCAACTCATCAGGAGCATGCCCAGGCATTGTAGGGAGGTCATACAGGCACGTGGAGGCCACACACACTACTGAGCCTAAGAGGCTCACTTGTTTTAAGGACATTACATCAAAGTTGGATCAGCCAGTAGTGTGGTTTTCCACTTTAATTTTGAGTGTCACTCCAAATCCAGACCTCCATGGGTTGATACATTTGATTTCCATTGATAATTTTTGTGTGATTTTGTTGTCAGGACATTCAACTATGTGTTCCAAGATGGCATAGCAGTTCAGACGTCTTTTGTCCTCGTCTTGTCGTGTCCCATATATATACAGTGCCTTGCGAAAGCATTCGGCCCCCTTGAACTTTGCGACCTTTTGCCACATTTCAGGCTTCAAACATAAAGATATAAAACTGTTTTTTTTTGTGAAGAATCAACAACAAGTGGGACACAATCATGAAGTAGAACGACATTTATTGGATATTTCAAACTTTTTTAACAAATCAAAAACTGAAAAATTGGGCGTGCAAAATTATTCAGCCCCTTTACTTTCGGATGTTCTAGCTGTGTCTGAATCCTGGCTTAGGAAGACCACCAAAAATTCTGAAATTTTAATCCCAAACTACAACATTTTCAGACAAGATAGAACTGCCAAAGGGGGCGGTGTTGCAATCTACTGCAAAGATAGCCTGCAGAGTTCTGTCCTGCTATCCAGGTCTGTACCCAAACAATTTGAACTTCTACTTTTAAAAATTCACCTCTCTAAAAACAAGTCTCTCACCGTTGCCGCCTGCTATAGACCACCCTCTGCCCCCAGCTGTGCTCTGTACACCATATGTGAACTGATTGCCCCCCATCTATCTTCAGAGCTCGTGCTGCTAGGCGACCTAAACTGGAACATGCTTAACACCCCAGCCATCCTACAATCTAAGCTTGATGCCCTCAATCTCACACAAATGATCAATGAACCTACCAGGTACCTCCCCAAAGCCTTAAACACAGGCACCCTCATAGATATCATCCTAACCAACTTGCCCTCTAAATACACCTCTGCTGTCTTCAACCAAGATCTCAGCGATCACTGCCTCATTGCCTGCATCCGTAATGGGTCAGCGGTCAAACGACCTCCACTCATCACTGTCAAACGCTCCCTGAAACACTTCAGCGAGAAGGCCTTTCTAATCGACCTGGCCGGGGTATCCTGGAAGGATATTGATCTCATCCCGTCAGTAGAGGATGCCTGGATATTTTTTTTAAATGCCTTCCTAACCATCTTAAATAAACATGCCCCATTCAAGAAATTTAGAACCAGGAACAGATATAGCCCTTGGTTCTCCCCAGACCTGACTGCCCTTAACCAACACAAAAACATCCTATGGCGTTCTGCATTAGCATCGAACAGCCCCCGTGATATGCAGCTGTTCAGGGAAGCTAGAAACCATTATACACAGGCAGTTAGAAAAGCCAAGGCTAGCTTTTTCAAGCAGACATTTTCTTCCTGCAACACTAACTCAAAAAAGTTCTGGGACACTGTAAAGTCATGGAGAATAAGAACACCTCCTCCCAGCTGCCCACTGCACTGAAGATAGGAAACACTGTCACCACTGATAAATCCACCATAATTGAGAATTTCATTAAGCATTTTTCTACAGCTGGCCATGCTTTCCACCTGGCTACTCCTACCCCGGTCAACAGCACTGCACCCCCCACAGCAACTCGCCCAAGCCTTCCCCATTTCTCCTTCTCCCAAATCCGTTCAGCTGATGTTCTGAAAGAGCTGCAAAATCTGGACCCCTACATATCAGCCGGGCTGGACCCTTTCTTTCTAAAATTATCTGCCGAAATTGTTGCCACCCCTATTACTAGCCTGTTCAACCTCTCTTTCATGTCGTCTGAGATTCCCAAAGATTGGAAAGCAGCTGCGGTCATCCCCGTCTTCAAAGGGGGTGACACTCTTGACCCAAACTGCTACAGACCTATATCTATCCTACCATGACTTTCTAAGGTCTTCGAAAGCCAAGTCAACAAACAGATTACTGACCATTTCGAATCTCACCATACCTTCTCTGCTATGCAATCTGGTTTCAGAGCTGGTCATGGGTGCACCTCAGCCACGCTCAAGGTCCTAAACGATATCTTAACCGCCATCGATAAGAAACATTACTGTGCAGCCGTATTCATTGATCTGGCCAAGGCTTTCGACTCAGTCAATCACCACATCCTCATCGGCTGACTCGACAGCCTTGGTTTCTCAAATGATTGCCTCGCCTGGTTCACCAACTACTTCTCTGATAGAGTTCAGTGTGTCAAATCGGAGGGTCTGCTGTCCGGACCTCTAGCAGTCTCTATGGGGGTGCCACAGCGTTCAATTCTTGGACCGACTCTCTTCTCTGTATACATCAATGAGGTCGCTCTTTCTGCTGGTGAGTCTCTGATCCAGCTCTACGCAGACATCACCATCCTGTATACTTCTGGCCCTTCTTTGGACACTGTGTTAACAACCCTCCAGGCAAGCTTCAATGCCATACAACTCTCCTTCCGTGGCCTCCAATTGCTCTTAAATACAAGTAAAACTAAATGCATGCTCTTCAACCGATCGCTACCTGCACCTGCCCGCCTGTCCAACATCACTACTCTGGACGGCTCTGACTTAGAATACGTGGACAACTACAAATACTTAGGTGTCTGGTTAGACTGTAAACTCTCATTCCAGACCCATATCAAACATCTCCAATCCAAAGTTAAATCTAGAATTGGCTTCCTATTTCGCAACAAAGCATCCTTCACTCATGCTGCCAAACATACCCTTGTAAAACTGACCATCCTACCAATCCTCGATTTCGGCGATGTCATTTACAAAATAGCCTCCAATACCCTACTCAACAAATTGGATGCAGTCTATCACAGTGCAATCCGTTTTGTCATCAAAGCCCGATATACTACCCACCATTGTGACCTGTACGCTCTCGTTGGCTGGACTTCACTTCATACTCGTCGCCAAACCCACTGGCTCCATGTCATCTACAAGACCCTGCTAGGTAAAGTCCCCCCTTATCTCAGCTCGCTGGTCACCATAGCATCTCCCACCTGTAGCACACGCTCCAGCAGGTATATCTCTCTAGTCACCCCCAAAACCAGTTCTTTCTTTGGCTGCCTCTCCTTCCAGTTCTCTGCTGCCAATGACTGGAACGAACTACAAAAATCTCTGAAACTGGAAACACTTATCTCCCTCACTAGCTTTAAGCACCAACTGTCAGAGCAGCTCACAGATTACTGCACCTGTACATAGCCCACCTATAATTTAGCCCAAACTACTACCTCTTTCCCTACTGTATTTAATTTATTTATTTATTTTGCTCCTTTGCACCCCATTATTTTAATTTCTATTTAGCACATTCTTCCACTGCAAATCTACCATTCCAGTGTTTTACTTGCTATATTGTATTTACTTTGCCACCATGGCCTTTTTTTGCCTTTACCTCCCTTATCTCACCTCATTTGCTCACATCGTATATATACTTGTTTATACTGTATTATTGACTGTATGTTTGTTTTACTCCATGTGTAACTCTGTGTCGTTGTATGTGTCGAACTGCTTTGCTTTATCTTGGCCAGATCGCAATTGTAAGTGAGAACTTGTTCTCAACTTGCCTACGTGGTTAATTAAAGGTGAACTAAAAAAGTAAATACAAAAAAATAAAAAAGTATTTAATAAGAATTATTAATTCATTCAGATCTAGGATGTGTTATTTTAGTGTTCCCTTTATTTTTTTGAGCAGTGTATATATATATATATATATATATATATATATATATATATATATATACTTTTTTATTATTATTCGGAGAGCCTGTTTCTGTCCTGCCCTTTACTGTGGTGGAGGGCATGTGATGTCCACAGCCTCTTCATCGCAAAACTCTCTGATCTTTTCAAAAATATAAGTTTGTCTAGCTGTGTCCAGTTGGTGCTTGTACAGGCAGACAATCTCTGGGAGGAAGGATGTCAGCATTGCGCAGCAGCTGAAACCTGGTCCCGACTGAGTCCGAATGCTCCTTGGAAACAACAACACCAGGCTCCAGAGCATTGAAGCTGTAAAACAGGAATTAACAGCATTTCTTTTGACATTACATCCTTGTACAACGTCAACTCAACTCCCAGGTTTAGATACGAAGAATAACCTCATACAATACAATGAAAATTATATTCACCTGAAGTGCTGGTACTAATTGATCTGTTGCAGTGGCCTGACGTACGGAGTCAGGTGTTGTTGCCAGCCATAGCTCTCCACCAGCATCGTACCATGCTTGATGAGGCCGAAGCACCAGTCGGGGGCAAACTCATTATTAAGGAGGAAATGTTGATTACGTGTTGAGCAAAATCCCAGCTGTAATGCATCCTGATGTCTTTGCTTGCTGGTTCAGTAGGGCCCCCCAGAGGCAACTGCAGGTCTTGACAGGTGGTCTTGCAGTCAGCAACCATCTTCTGGTAGACAGACCGCTCACTCTGAACAAGCAGGAGATGCTGCTCTTGTTTCTTCAGCTTGGCTGACTTAACAGCTTCTGGCAGATTGGCAGATCTGAAGACCTGATAGTTGTTCCTCTGTCACTGCCAGCACAGGTCTGTCCTTGGCATGGTGCTTGAGATGGGGGGCAGCAATTTTCTCCACAGATTCCTGAAGGAAGACAGCCTGACTACACATATCTCTGGAAAATACAGAAACTATGTGAGAACAATAAAAGTAGTGCCCATCATATTGGAATAATAAATGTGTTTATGCTTTAAATACCAAGTGTTGTCCTCAATTCCTTGTAGAGACGCCACACTGCTGCTTTTGTCACATGGGATGGCAGCAGCTTTCCACCAAAGTGTTTGGGTCCTGGGTGGCATCCTGGTAATACTATTGCATTATCCTCTGCATAGTTGTTGAAGTTCACCACTTGCTGCACATCCTCATGCTTCAGGTGTAACCTGTGTTAGCTTGGGCCAGCTCTCTTTTTGATGGGAGGCATTATACCATTCTCCTTGTATGACTGGTGAAGGAAAGTTAAGTGTGTTCTACTGATGCTGAAAGATAAATTCCAGATATTAACGTTACACACACTTCATACATATAAGTTAATGTTAGCTAGCAAGCCAGCCACTTATCCTCCGCTAACAGCAAGCTTTAACTTGGGGTCTTTTGTTTAGACATGAAACGTTAATGTTAGCTAGCTAGCTAAAAAATGAAATAAAATCCCAATCCATAGAGTAACGTTAGCAAGTCAGCCATCGAACTCCATTTGGCTAGCTAACAGCAAGCATTAACTAGCAAATACACACCGATGGTCATAGCTAGCTAAAGTTAACCAAAATAGGTTCAATATTAGATTCTTACCCGTATACATGGATGAAAGCTTCATAGCAAACCGCAACCCCTTTTATTAAATAAGATGTAATTTCCGTTTAGTTTGAACAGCTTGTTTGACCCGTTGTGTCAAGTCACTCTGGTTCACACTGACCGTGTGCAATGCCATGAGAATCATCAGATCTTTCTTCCTCTGTCACCGATGCCATGGTCACACAATGCAGAAAAATATCCCGGTTAGCCAAAGTGCGGGAGCACTGGTTGGTTGGCCCAGTGTACAGTAAAAGTGACTATGCATACATGATAAACAGAGAGTTGCAGCAGCGTAAAAAGAGGGGTTGGGGGGGCACACAATGTAGCCGCTTGCCATGCGGTAGTAGAGAGAACAGTCTATGACTGGGGTGGCTGGGTTCTTTGACAATTCTTTGGACCTGAGTCCTGAGGTCCTGGATGGCAGGCAGCTTAGCCCCAGTGATGTACTGGGCCGTACGCATTACCCTCTGTAGTGCATTGTGGTCGGAGGCCGAGCAGTTGCCGTACCCTGCAATGATGCAACCAATGTTCTCAATGTTGCAGATCGTAGAACGTTTAAAAAAAATATATATATATTTACCCCCTTTTCTCCCCAATTTCATGGTATCCAATTGCTAGTAGTTATTATCTTGTCTCATCGCTACAACTCCCATATGGGCTCGGGAGAGACAAAGGTCGAAAGCCATGCGTCCTCCGAAACCCAACCCAACCAAGCTGCACTGCTTCTTAACACAGCGCGCATCCAACCCGGAAGCCAGCCACACCAATGTGTCGGAGGAAACACTGTGCACCTGGCGACCTGGTTTGCACGCACTGCGCCCGGCCCACCACAGGAGTCGCCGGTGCGCAATGAGACAAGCTGGCACAGCTAGCTCTGCATTGCAGTGCCCTAGACCACACCGCCACCCGGGAGGCCCAGCTGTAGAACCTTTTGAGGATCTGAAGACCCATGCCAAATCTTTTTAGTTTCCTGAGGGGGAATAGGCTTTGTTGTGCCCTCCTCACGACTGTCTTGGTGTGTTTGGACCATTCTAGATTGTTGGTGATGTGGACACCAAGGAACTTGAAGCTGTCAACCTGCTCCACTACAGCCCCGTCGATGAGAATGGGGGCGTGCTCGGTCCTCCTTTTCCCGTAGTCCACAATCATCTCCTTTGGCTTGATTATGTTGAGGGATAGGTTGTTATTCTGGCACCACCCGGCCAGGTCTCTGGCCTCCTCCCTATAGGCTATAGGCTATAGTCTCGTTGTTGTCGGAGATCAGGCCTACCACTGTTGTGTTGTCTGCAAACTTAATGATGGTGTTGGAGTCATGCAGTCGTGGGTGAACAGGAAGTACAGGAGGCAGGTTTCCTTAGTTTTCTTGGGCACAGGGACTATGGTGGTCTGCTTCAGGGACATGTTGAAATGTCAGTGAAGACACCTGCCAGTTGGTCAGCACATGCCCCAGAGCACACGTCCTGGTCATCCGTCTGGCCCCGTGCCCTTATGAATGTTGACCTGTTTAAAGGTCTGACTCACGTCGGCTACAGAGAGCATGATCACACAGTCGTCAGGCACAGCTGATGCTCTCATGAATGCCTCAATGTTGCTTGCCTTGAAGCTAGCGTAGAAGTGATTTAGCTCGTCTAGTAGGCACTGGGCAGCTCGCAGCTGTGCTTCTGTAATAGTTTTCAAGCCCTACCACATAAGATGAACGTTGGGGCTGGTGTAGAATGATTCAATCTTAGCCCTGTCTTGGCACTTTGCCTGCTTGATGGTTCATTGGAGGGCCTAGCAGAATTTCTTATAAGCTTCCAGGTTAGAGTCCCACACCTTGAAAATGACATCTCTACCCTTTAGCTCGGTGCGAATGTTGCCTGTTATCCATGGCTTCTGGTTGGGGTATGTACGTACATTCACTGTAGGGAAGACGTCCTCGATCCACTTATTGATAAAGCCAGTGACTGATTTGGTGTACTCCTCAATGTCATCGGAAGAATCCCGGACCATGTTCGTCTGTGCTAGCAAAACAGTCCTGTAGTTTAGCATCTGCTTCATCTGACCACTTTTTTTATTGACCGAGTCACTGGTGCTTCCTGCTTTAATTTTTGTTTGTAAAACAGGAATCAGAGGGACAGAATTGTGGTCAGATTTACCAAATGGAGAGTGAGGTAGAGCTTTGTATGCATCTCTGTGTGTGGAGTAGAGGTGATCTATAATTTTTTTCCCTCCGGTTGCACATTTTTCCCTCCGGTTGCACATTTAACATGTTGATAGAAATGAGGTAAAAATCCCCAGCCACTACGAGTGCCGCCTCTGGGTGACTGACTTTACGGAATTCAGAAGTACAATTCTAGTCTTTCAGAATTTGGTCAGATAAACAGTATGTTTGCCAATCAGTTGGGCTGCCAGACTTATTTCACATACCTTTAGCCTCTCAACCATATTCTTCAAATCCTCATCAAGGGGATTTAACCGTTTTTACAGTCATTTTCTAAATGGGTGTGTGCTTATTAGTAAGCACATACCCATTTAATGTTTCATTTATCATAAGTGCAGCGTCTGGTTGCTCCTCATTACACACCACAGACCAGCAAATATTCTTTACATCATGAACATATGAATCACTACAAAACTTATTGCACAACCTCCTATACACTATATTAGGCCCAGCCTTTGGAACTTTGATTTTCCTAGATATGGCTACTATATTGTGAACACTACATCCTATGGTTTTGGTTACTGCATTAAAGCAGCATTGGTAAGGATGTGATCAATGCATGTTAATGATTTCATTTCTGTGTTGTTTGTAAATATCCTGGTAGGTTGACGGAATGAATCATTCATTACAAAACCCACTGATATTGCCAACTACTTTAATGATTTTTTTCATTGGCAAAATGAGCAAACTTAGGCATGACATGCCAGCAACAAACGCTGACACTACACATCCAAGTATATCTGACCAAATTATGAAAGACATGCATTGTAATTTTGAAGTCCGTTCAGTAAGTCTGGAAGAGGTGAAAAGCCGGAGATGAGATGAGAAGCAGGGACAGTTTGTCAACATTTAATAAGGAACAGACATGAAACAAGACAGGTACAGCATTAGCACACGGTCAAAACAACAACATTCGACAGTCAATGCAGCAGCGGGGAACAGAGATGGTGAACTGACAAATATAGGGGAGCTAATAAACAGGTGATTGAGTCCAGGTGAGTCCAATAATACGCTGATGCGCGTGATGGGGAAAGGCAGGTGTGCGTACTGATGGTGCAGGAATGCATAATGCTGGGGAGCCTGGTGCCTTCGAGTGCCAGCGAGGGGGAGCGGGAGCAGGCGTGACAATTGTCTTTCAATAATGATTAGCCACTGGGGTCTTGCAACTTAGATGGAAATTACCTAAGATAATAGTGGATGATATTACCACTCCTATTTGCCATATCTTCAATTAAAGCCTACTAGAGAGTGTGTTCACTCAGGAAGCAAAAGTTATTACCCTACCTAAGAATAGTAAAGCCCCCTTTACTGGCTCAAATAGCCGATCAATCAGCCAGTTACCAACCCTTAGTAAACTTTTGGAAAGAATTGTGTTTGACCAGATACAATGCTATTTTACAGTAAACAAATTGGTAACTGACTTTCAGCATGCTTATAGGGAAGGACATTCAACAAGCACGCAAATTATTGATGGTTGGCTGATGATGATAAAATGATTGTGGGAGCTGTTTTGTTAGACTTCAGTGCGGCTTTTGACATTATCGATCATAGTCTGCTGATGGAAAAATGTGTTAATGCTTTACACCCAGTGCTATATTTGTATTTGTGTTCATTAGGGATCCCCATTAGCTGCTGCTTGCAAAGGCAGCAGCTACTCTTCCTGGGGACCCAACATATTAAGGCACTTACCTTACATATAAAACAAAAGATAAAACTGTGCATCATAAAACAATATTACACCACTACATAGCTACAATACAAAATGTATAATACCACCATACAACAATATTACGTGTGTGTAATGCAAGTTTTATTTTACCTTTCTTTAACCTGTAGTGACACCTCATCCCGTGAACGGGACCGTTGTCATCATCTGACACTAATTAGCATAACGCAACGGACGTAAATCTTCCTAGAAAATATTCCTATTCATGAAAATCACAAGTGAAATATATTGGAACACAGCTTAGCCTTTTGTTAATCACCCTGTCATCTCAGATGTTCAAAATATGCTTTACAGCCAACGCTAGACAAGCATCTGTGTAAGTTTATCATAGCCTAGCACAGCATTATGCCTTTCTAGCAGCAGGCAACGTTGTCACGGAAATCAGAAAAGCAATCAAATTAAATCGTTTACCTTTTGATGAACTTCGGATGTTTTCACTCACGAGACTCCCAGGTAGACAGCCAAAGTTCATTTTTTCCCAAAAGATTATTTTTGTAGGCGAAATATCTGCATTTGTTCTTCACGTTTGGCTGAGAAATCGCCCAGAAATTGCAGTCACGAAAACGGCGAAAAATATTCCAAATTAGCTCCATAATATCGATAGAAACATGGCAAACGTTGTTTAGAATCCATCCTCAAGGTCTTTTTCTAATATCTATTCGATAATATATCCGTCGGGACAATTCGTTTTTCACTAGGACCGATTGGAGTAATGGCTACCTTTGTATTTTACGCGAGAATCTCTCTCGGAGCCACCATGTGACCACTTACGCAATGTGGCTGCCTAAGGCTATTCTTCAACAGAAATGCGTAAAACTTCGTCACAATGCTGTAGACAACTTGGGGAATACGTAGAAAGCGTAAGCTCGTTGATGGTACATTCACAGCTGAATAGGGAGTCATTGGAACGCAGTGCTTTCAAAACCTCGGGCACTTCCGGATTGGATTTTTCTCAGGCTTTCGCCTACATCAGTTCTGTTATACTCACAGACAATATCTTTACAGTTTTGGAAACGTTAGAGTGTTTTCTATCCAAAGCTGTCAATTATATGCATATTCTAGCATATTTTCCTGACAAAATATCCTGTTTAAAACGGGAACGATTTAAAAAAAAAAATGAAAATACTGCCCCCTAACACCAAGAGGTTAACTAGGCAAGTCAGTTAAGAACCAATTATTATTTTCAATGACGGCCTAGGAACCGTGGGTTAACTGCCTTGTTCAGGGGCAGACAGACGATCTTGCGGTTACTAGTTCAACGCTCTAACCACTAGGCCACACTGCCGTCTGTGTGTTTGTGTGTGTCTCTTCACAGTCCCACTGTTCCATAAGGTATATTTTTATCTGTTTTTTAAATCTGATTATACTGCTTGCATCAGTTACCTGATGTGAAATAGAGTTCCATGTAGTTATGGCTATATGTAATTCTATGCGCCTCCCATAGTCTATTCTGGATTTGGGGATTGTGACGAGACCTCTGGTGCCATGTCTTGTGGGGTATGCATGGGTGTCTGAGCTATGTGCTAGTAGTTTGAACAGACTGCTCCAGGGTTACTCCAAGCACTTTAGTCACATCAACTTGCTTAATTTCCACATACATCTTGTGTCTGAGCCACTGAATTGCCACTCCTCTTTGTTTCTGTATTGACGTTTTGCCTGTTTGATTGCCTTACGGAAGGCATGACTGCATTGTTTGTATTCAACCATATTCCCAGTCACCTTGTTATGGTTAAATGCGGAGGTTTGTGCTTTTGAGCGAAAGCTGCCATCTATCCACAGTTTTCGGTTTTGGCAGGTTTAGTCACAGTGGGAACAACATCCCCTATACGCTTCCTGATGAACTCAGTCAGTGTATACTACAATGTTATTCTCAGAAGCAAACCGGAGCTTATCCCAGTTGGTGTGATGAAAACAATCTTAAAGCATGGATTCCAATTGGCCAGACTTGTTACATGGCACCACACAGGTGATCCCAAGTGCAGACTCAGACGAGTAGACAGGGATAAGGTAACAAAGGTACTGGGTGTCCCTCAGCCACGCTCAAGGTACTAAACGATATCATAACCGCCATCGATAAAAGACAGTACTGTGCAGCCGTCTTCATAGACCTTGCCAAGGCTTTCGACTCTGTCAATCACCGTATTCTTATCGGCAGACTCAGTAGCCTCGGTTTTTCGGATGACTGCCTTGCCTGGTTCACCAATTACTTTGCAGACAGAGTTCAGTGTGTCAAATCGGAGGGCATGCTGTCCGGTCCTCTGGCAGTCTCTATGGGGGAGCCACAGGGTTCAATTCTCGGGCCGACTCTTTTCTCTGTATATATCAATGATGTTTCTCATGCTGCGGGCGATTCCCTGATCCACCTCTACGCAGACGACACCATTCTATATACTTCCGGCCCGTCCTCTGACACTGTGCTATCTAACCTCCAAACGAGCTTCAATGCCATACAGCACTCCTTCCGTGGCCTCCAACTGCTCTTAAACGCTAGTAAAACCAAATGCATGCTGTTCAACCGTTCGCTGCCTGCACCCGCACGCCTGACCAGCATCACCACCCTGGATGGTTCCGACCTTGAATATGTGGACACCTATAAGTACCTAGGTGTCTGGCTAGACTCTAAACTCTCCTTCCAGACCCATATCAAACATCTCCAATCGAAAATCAAATCAAGAGTCGGCTTTCTATTCCGCAACAAAGCCTCCTTCACTCACGCCGCCAAACTTACCCTAGTAAAACTGACTATCCTACCGATCCTCGACTTCGGCGATGTCATCTACAAAATTGCTTCCAACACTCTACTCAGCAAACTGGATGCAGTTTATCACAGTGCCATCCGTTTTGTCACTAAAGCACCTTATACCACCCACCACTGCGACTTGTATGCTCTAGTCGGCTGGCCCTCGCTACATATTCGTCGCCAGACCCACTGGCTCCAGGTCATCTACAAGTCCATGCTAGGTAAAGCTCCGCCTTATCTCAGTTCACTGGTTACGATGGCAACACCCATCCCATGTAGCACGCGCTCCAGCAGGTGTATCTCACTGATCATCCCTAAAGCCAACACCTCATTTGGCCGCCTTTCGTTCCAGTTCTCTGCTGCCTGTGACTGGAACGAATTGCAAAAATCGCTGAAGTTGGAGACTTTTATCTCCCTCACCAACTTCAAACATCTGCTATCTGAGCAGCTAACCGATCGCTGCAGCTGTACATAGTCTATTGGTAAATAGCCCACCCATTTTCACCTACCTCATCCCCATACTGTTTTTATTTATTTATTTTTTCTGCTCTTTTGCACACCAATATCTCTACCTGTACATAACCATCTGATCATTTATCACTCCAGTGTTAATCCGCATAATTGTAATTATTTGCCTACCTTCTCATGCCTTTTTGCACACAATGTATATATAGACTCCCCTTTTTTCTACTGTGTTATTGACTTGTTAATTGTTTACTCCATGTGTAACTCTGTGTTGTCTGTTCACACTGCTATGCCTTATCTTGGCCAGGTCGCAGTTGTAAATGAGAACTTGTTCTCAACTAGCCTACCTGGTTAAATAGAGGTGAAATAAAAATAAAAATAAAAAATGTATTGGAAAGTGGGGGGGGGGGGGGGGTGGATAGGATTCAGGCCAAGGGAAGCTTGGGCAGGTAGCAGGGGGCCAGGAACTGAGGCTGGGACAAGGGGAGTAGGGGCAGGGTAAGCAGGTCCGTAGCAGAATCCAAGGAAGCAGTAGAGCGGGGGTCCAGGGCAGGGAAGTAGGACTGGCGAGACGAAGGACTGGCGACAGGAACCAGTCAAAGCAAATGGAACTGTAGTGGAGAGAAAAGCAGCATCAGGCTAGGAAAAACAGGATAACAAGATCTAAGCAGGAACAAATGGCTTGAAAAGCAGACTGACTGAGCAGAGGCTATGATCTGGCAGCGTCGAAGTGGCAGGGCTTGATTATGGAACAGGTTGCAGCTTGTAGGGATCATCTTTGCCTCCAGCACACCTGTCTCCACTCACACAGAGAGGGAGAGAGCACTGGGGGAGTGGTGGCAGGTTAGGAAGACACAGGATGAGAAGTAGAGGGTGTGGCAGGAGCAGATGTAACAAGACCAGCGTGGAATAGACCTTAGCATGGGTACATACTGTCTGAGTTTCTGCCTATAGGAAGGGAGGAGCAGAATGGAGTCGTGATCTGATTTGACCGAAGGGAGGGTGAGGGAGGGCCTAGTAGCCATCCTGGAAGGGAGAGTTACAGTGGTCGAGAGTTTTTGAAATGCGAGCACTACAGGCAATGTGTTGATAGAACTTTGGTAGCGTCTCCCTCAAATTTCCTTTGTTAAAGTCCCCAGCTACAATAAACGGCTGTGACTATAACCGAAGAGAATTCTCTTGGGAGGTAATAAGGTCGGCTTTTGATTTTGAGGTATTCTAGGTCGGGTGAACAAAAGGACTTGAGTTATTGTATGTTATCACAATCACACCATGAGTAGTTTATCATGAAACATACACTTCCTCCTTTCTTCTTCCCGGAGAGTTCTTTATTCCTGTCTACGTGATGTATTGAGAAACCAGCTGGCTGTATGGATGGGAACAGTATATCTGGAGAGAACCATGATTCAGAGTATGTTACAGTTCTTGATGTCTCTCTGGAAGGAGATCCTCACCCTGAACTCATCTACTTTATTGTCCAGGGACTGAACATTAGTGATTAATATACTCGGAAGAGGTGGATGGTGTGCGCACTTCCTGAGTCAGACTAGAAGTTCACTTCGAATACCTCTTCTCCACCGACAGCATTTTGGAGGAGCCTCTGCGATGAGTTCAATTGCATTTGGAGGTATAAACAAAGGAACCAATTCGAGAAAGTCCTAATTCTGGTCAGAATGCTGGTGAGTTACCGTCGCTCTGATATCCCAAAGTTATTTCTGGCTGCATGTAATAACACAAAAAATGTTCTGTGCTAATAATAGAAATAACTGACAACAAAAAAATACTGCAAAGTTGCTTGGTGTAACGAATGCGCTGAGAGTCAGGATGCAAGTTCAGGGAGTGAGTGTTTTAATAAATAAATGCAACTAAATTACAGAACAAGAAACACAAACAACGCACAGACATGACACAGAAACAATGAATCCTGGGGAAGGAAACAAAGGGAGTGACAAATATGGGGAAGGTAATCAGGAAAGTGATGGAGTTCAGGTGAGTCTGACGACACGCAGGTGTGTGTATTGATGGTGACATGTGTGCACCATAATGAGCAGCCTGGTGACCTAGAGGCCGAAGAGGGAGCACATGTTACACTTAGGAGCTAGAAGCAGAACTGCCATGTCTGTTGGTGCCATCTTACTTCAAATCAAATTTTATTTGTCACATACACATGGTTAGCAGATGTTAATGCGTGGGTAGTGAAATGCTTGTGCTTCTAGTTCCGACAGTGCAGTAATATCTAACAAGTAATCGAACAATTCCCCAACAACTACCTAATACACACAAATCTTAAGCGGTGAATGAGAATATGTACATGTCGGTATATGGATGAGCGATGGCCGAGAGTCGAGGTGCAATAGATGGAATAAAATACAGTATATACTTGTGACATGAGTAATGTAAGATATGTAAACATTATTCAAGTGGAACTACTTAGAGTGCATTGTATAAAGTGACTAGTGATCCATTTATTAAATTGGCCAGTGATTGGGTCTCAATGTAGGCAGCAGCCTCTCTGAGTTAGTGATTGCTGTTTAGTAGTCTGATGGCCTTGAGATAGAAGCTGTTTTTCAGTCTCTCGGTCACTGCTTTGATGCACCTGTACTGACCTCGCCTTCTGGATGGTAGTGGTGTGAACAAGGCAGTGGCTCGGGTGGTTGATGTCCTTGATGATCATTTTGGCCTTCCTGTGACATGGGGTGCTGTAGGTGTCATGGAGGGCAGACTGCACCAAACTTGGAGAGCCTTGTGGTTGTGGGCGGTGCAGTTGCCGTACCAGGCTGTGATTCAGCTTGACAGAATGCTCTCGATTGTGCATCTAAATATTTGTCAGGGTTTTGGGTGACAAGTCAAATTTCTTCAGCCTCCTGAGGTTGAAGAGGTGCTGTTGCACCTTCTTCACCACACTATCTGTGTGGGTGGACCATTTCAGTTTGTCTGTGACTTGTATGCCGAGGAACTCAAAACTTTCCACCTTCTCCACTGTTGTTCCCTCTGCTGTTTCCTGAAATCCACGAGAATCTCCTTTGTTTTGTTGACACCACACTCCGAGTGCCCTCACCTCCTCCCTGTAGGCTGTTTTGTCGTTGTTGTTAATCAAGCCTATTACTGTTGTGCTATCTGCAAACTTGATGATTGAGTTGGAGGCGTGCATGGCCACACAGTCGTGGGTGAACAGGGAGTACTGGAGGGAGCTGAGCACGCACCCTTTTGGGGTGTTGAGGGTCAGCGAAGTGGAGATGTTGTTTCCTACCTTCACCACCTGGGGGCGGCCCGTCAGAAAGTCCAGAACCCAATTGCACAGGGTGGGGTTAAGACCCAGGGCCTCCAGCTTGATGATGAGCTTGGAGGGTATTATGGTGTTCAATGCTGAGCGGTAGTCAATGAACAGCATTCTTAAATAGGTATTCCTTTTGTCCAGATAGGATAGAGCAGTGTGCAGTGTGATGGTGATTGCATCGTCTGTGGACCTGTTGGGGCGGTATGCATACTGAAGTGTGTCTAGGGTGGCTGGTAAGGTGGAGGTGATATGATCCTTGACTAGTCTCTCAAAGCACTTCATGATGACAGAAGTGAGTGCTACGGGGCGGTAGTCATTTAGTTCAGTTATCTTTGCCTTCTTGGGTACGGGAACAATAATAGGCATTTTGAGGCATGTGGGGAACACAGACTGGGATAGGGAGCAATTCAATATGTCTGTAAACACACCAGTCTGCGCATGCTCTGAGGATGCGACTAGGGATGCAGTCTGGGCCAGCAGCCTTGCGAGGGTTATCATGTTTAAATGTTTTACTCACATAAGCCACAGAGAAGGAGAGGGGGGAGGGCGCAGTCCTTGTTAGAGGGCAGTGACGGTGGCACTGTATTATCCTCAAAGCGGGCAAAGAAGGTGTTTAGTTTGTCTGGAAGCGTGACGTTGGTGTCCGTGACGTGGCTGGATTTCTTTTGGTAGTCCGTGATTTCCTGTGGACCCTGCCACATACATTTCGTGTCTGAGCCTTTGAATTGAGACTCCACCTTGTCCATGTACTGGCATTTGGCTTGTTTGATTGCCTTGTGGAGGGAATAACTACACTGTTTATATTCTGTCATATTCCCAGACCTCTTTCCATGTTTAAATGTGTTGGGTCGCGCTTTCAGTTTTGCCGCCATCCGTCCACGGTTTCTGGTTAGGGTAGGTTTTAATAGTCACAGTGGGTACAACATCTCCAATGCACTTCTTTATAAATGCACTCACCGAGTCAGCACTATAGTTCGATGTTGTTCTCTGAGGCTGACCAGAACATATTCCAGTCCGCATGATAAAAACAATTTTGAAGCGTGGCTTCCAAATGGTCGGAGCAGCATTGAATGGTTCTCTTCACTGGTACATCCTGTTTGAGTTTCTGATTATAAGACGGAAGGAGCAAGATCGTGTCATTGTCGAATTTGCCGAAGGGAGGGTGGGGGAGGGCTTTCTATCCATTACGGAAGTTAGAATAGCAGTGGTCAAGCGTATTGCCCATGCGCGTAGCGCAATCAATATACTGGAAGAATTTAGGTAGCCTTGTTCTCAATTTTGCTTTGTTAAAATCCCCAGCTACAATAAATACAGCCTCAGGACATATGGTTTCCAGTTTGCATATAGTCCAGTGAAGTTCCTTAATGGATATTTGGATTGACGATAAACTCTCTTTTAAAACGCACGTTGAAAAAATGACAAAGCTGAGAATTTAGATTGCTTTCTTTAACTTGTTATGGCTGCAATCCCGATATCGGGATAAGTGTCATCAACAACTGCTGAATAGCATAGCGCTACATACAATAAATATTACTATACATATTTATATTCATGAAATCACAAGTGCAATATAGGAAAACACAGCTTACGCTGTCATGTCAGAATTTGAAATTATGCTTTACAGCGAAAGCAATCCAAGCGTTTGTGTAAGTTTATCGATCGCATGATAAAACATTAAGTACACTTAGCATCAGGTAGCTCGGTCACAAAAATCAGAAAAGCAATCAAATTAATCGTTTACCTTTGATGATCTTCGGATGTTTTCACTCATGAGACTCCCAGTTACACAACAAATGTTCCTTTTGTTCCATAAAGATTATTTTAATATCCAGAATACCTCCGTTTGTTTGTCGCGTTATGTTCAGAAATTCACAGGAAAGAGCGGTCATAACAACGCAGACAAATTCCAAATAGTTTCCATAATGTCCACAGAAACATGTCAAACGTTTTTTATAATCAATCCTCAGGTTGTTTTTAAAATATTTAATTGATAACATATCAACCGCAAATGTCTTTCTCAGTAGGAGAGGGAAAAGCAATACCTATCCAAACTCTGTTGCGTAAGCAAAATTCATGTGACCACTTGACGCGATGTTATTGTTCTGGCTCATTTTTCAAAATAAAAGCCTGAAACTATGTCTGAAGACTGTTGATACTTTGAGGAAGCGATAGGAAAATGAATCTGGTTCATATCCCTTTAAATGGAGCAAAGGGAGGCTATGGAACATGGAGTTTTCAAAATAGAAGCCACTTCCTGCTTTGATTTTCCTCAGGGAAATTTCGCCTGCAAAGCAGTTCTGTTATACTCACAGACAATATTTTGACAGTTTTGGAAACTTTAGAGTGTTTTCTATCCAGTACTAATAATAATATGCATATATTAGCAACTGAGACTGAGGAGCTGGCCGTTTACAATGGGCACCTTTTATCAAAGCTACTCAATACTGCCCCTGCAGCCATAAAAAGTTAATGGAAATTAATCCTGACTCACTTTGGAAAGTAGAAGAAAGATTGTTCAAGCAACGCTTCTCCCAGTAATTGAGTATGGTTATATAATCTACACTACAGTATAGTACACCTACTCATTCAAGTTTATTTTATTTTTACTACTTTCTACATGATAGAATAATAGTGAAGACATCAACACTATGAAATAACACAATGGGTCACGTAGTAACCAAAAAAGTGTTAAACAAATCAAAATATATTTGATATTTTAGATTCTTCAAATAGCCACCCTTTGCCTTGATGACAGCGTTGCACATTCTTGGCATTCCCTCAACCAGCTTCACCTGGAATGCTTTTCCAATAGTCTTGAAGGAGTTCCCACATATGCTGAGCACTTGTTGGCTGCTTTTCCTTCACTCTGCCGTCTGACTCTACCCAGAAATTCCACAAGTTAACATTTAACAAGGCACAGCTGTTAATTGAAATGCATATTCCAGGTGACTCCCTCAAGAAGCTGGTTGAGCGAATGCCAAGAGTGTGCAAAGCTGTCATCAAGGCAAAGGGTCGCTATTTGAAGAATCTCAAATATAAAATATATTTTCATTTGTTTAACACGTTTTTGGTTACTACATGATTCCATATGTGTTCTTTCATAGTTTTGATGTCTTCACTATTATTCTACAATGTAGAAAATAGTACAATAAAGAAAAACCCTTGAATGAGTAGGTGTTCTAAAAATCTTGACCAGTAGTGTACATGAATGTGTCAGCCTCTGTTTTAAAACCTTTACATTCAGTCTATCATTCAGCACTGCGTTTTATCACTGGGGACAATTTTCCTAAACATCACTGCCTTTTGTATCGTTTTGTTGGCTGGGACTCTCTGACTACCATAAGGGACCAGCATTGGTTACTTTTTGTATATATAGCAATTCTTCAGAGACTCCCCCGCTACCTAAGCTCATGTATTAATAGTCAACCCATCCATTTTCAGACCTGCTCTCTGGACTGGCTGGTTCTGGAGGTTCTGCGGGTCTCCACTGATCTGGGAAAATGTAATTACATTGATAATTCCCCCAGCTCGTTCAATGACCTTCAGGCCACCTTGAAGCTGAACTCACTGGTCTCCGTTGGACATTTTAGATCAATTTTGAGGGAGATCAAATATTACAGTTGTGCTTGTTTAGATTAATCTTGTTGTATTTATTGTATTGTGTCAATGTGGCTATTTTGCTTAATGTTGTATTGAATTGTGTGTTCATGTTCGCAGGACTCCAAGTCGGCTCCTCTCCTTGTTCGGGCGTCGTTTGGCGGTGGCCGTCACTGCTCCATTTTTCATGTATCCATTTGTTTTGTCTTGTTCCCTACACACCTGGTTTTCATTCCCCAATCAATCTACATGTATTTATTCCTCTGTTCCCCATCATGTCTTTGTGTAAGATTGTTTGTGTTACGTGTGTATTGTTGACGCGCCAGACTGGCTTGTTTTTTCCGTGTTATTTTTCACAAAGATGTTTATTGTTAAACATAATTCTTGTGACTGTTTGGCGCATTTTGCACTTTTGCCTAAATAAAGTGTACGCCTGACAAATCTCTGCTCTCCTGCACCTGACTTCGCTACCAGTACGCACACATCTGACAGAATCTTATACCTACAATGGAGTCAGCAGGAGCAGGTACCCCGGTCAGAGGAGTCGAGGAGCGCATCCAGGAACACGCGGCAATGCTACGTCATCTCGGTGCCCTGATGTATCGCATTGTCCAGACCATGGACCGCTGGGAGAGACAGGAAGTCTCTCCAGCGCCTCGCCTCAACCTGTCCTGTTCGGAACCAGCTCCAGTGGGACTGAAGGGGAGCGGGCTCTGTACGCAACGCTCGCTCAATGTCCGCATTCAGCTCCCACACGACCGGCGCTACCAGGCAGGAGGCCGGGAGTTTGGGAGTCTGATCCATGGGCCGCTCCTCTGTTTCATACAGCCGGGAAAGTGCATCTGCCTTCGTATTCTGTAGGATAGGGTAAACACAAAACGGGTAAAGAACATGGCCCACCTTGCCTGACGAGGATTCAGTCTCCTTGCTGCCTGAATGTACTCCAGGTTGCGGTGGTCAGTCCGGATGAGGGAAGGGTGTTTAGCCCCCTCAAGCCAATGTCTCCACGCCTTCAACGCTTTAACCACAGCCAATAGCTCCCGGTCCCCCACATCATAGTTCCGCTCTGCTGGGCTGAGCTTCTTCGAGAAGAAAGCACAGGGGCGGAGTTTTGGTGGCGTACCCGAGCGCTGTGAGAGCACGGCTCCGATCCCAGCCTCGGAAGCGTCCACCTCCACTATGAATGCCAAAGAAGGATCCAGAGCTCTTAGTTGCCCAAAAGCACTGTCTGCCTCAGCCGACCACTGCAACAGTACAGGACCACCCTTTAGCAGTGAGGTAATGGAAGCAGCAACCTGGCCAAAACGCCAGCTAAATCTCCGGTAGTAATTGGCAAACCCTAAAAAGCGCTGCACCTCCTTTAGCGTAGTGGGATTATGCATGGCTGCAATGTGGTCACTCTCCATCTCCACCCCTGATGTGGAAATACGATACCCTAGGAAGGAGACGGACTGGTGAAAGAACAGGCATTTCTCAGCCTTGACATACAGGTCATGCTCCAACAATCGTCCAAGTACCTTGCGCACCAAGGACACATGCTCGGCGCGTGTAGCGGAGTATATCAGAATGTCCTCGATATACACCACTACACCCTGCCCGTGCAGGTCCCTGAAAATCTCTTCTACGAAGGATTGGAAAACTGATGGAGCATTCATCAACCCGTACGGCATGACGAGGTACTCATAATGCCCTGTGGTGGTAGTAAACGCTGTCTTCCACTCGTCTCCCTCCCGGATACGCACCAGGTTATACACACTCCTGAGATCCAGTTTTGTGAAGAAGTGCGCCCCATGCATTGACTCAATCGCACTGGCGATAAGAGGTAGCCGGTAACTGTACCTCACCGTGATTTGATTGAGACCTCTATAGTCAATGCACGGGCGTAAACCTCCATCCTTCTTCTTCACAAAAAAAAATAACTAGAGGAGGCGGGTGAAATAGAGGGCCAAATGTACCCCTGACGCAAGGATTCAGAGACATATGTATCCATAGCCACCGTCTCATCTTGCGACAGGGGATACACATGACTCCTGGGAAGCGCAGCGTATACCAGAAGATTTATCACACAATCCCCCCGTCGATGAGGTG
This sequence comes from Oncorhynchus mykiss, assembly GCF_057628025.1. Classification (NCBI taxonomy): domain Eukaryota; kingdom Metazoa; phylum Chordata; class Actinopteri; order Salmoniformes; family Salmonidae; genus Oncorhynchus; species Oncorhynchus mykiss. Next base: position 49,601,694 of record NC_143026.1, read on the forward strand.
GTAATTGAGTCGTCTTCTTTTTACAGAAGGCGAGAGCCAAATCGGCATGTTCTGGGGGGATGCGTACGGTGGAGACCTGGTCTGGACTTTCCACCGTGGTAGCACCAATGGCAAACCCTACACACCTCCTCGAGCACTCTCGCAACAACCCCGGGAGAGCCCTCTGTTGCCAGCAAATGGTAGGGTGATGAGCCAACCAGGGAAGGCCAAGTACCACAGGAAATGCAACAGAGTCAATGAGGAAGAGACTGATTCTCTCCTCGTGACCCCCCTGCGTCACCATGGCCAAGGAGATGGTGGCCTCCCTGATTAGCCCGGACCTTAATGGTCAACTATCCAGAATTTGTACCGGGAAGGGTCTAACTACAGGGAAAATGGGAATCCCTAAACTAATGGCTAACACTCTATCAATAAAATTTCCAGCTGCACCTGAATCGACGAGCACCTAATGCTGGGAATGTGGGGAAAACTCAGGGAAACAAACAGGTACAAACATTTGGTCACCTGAGGACTCTGGATGAGTGTGGTGCAAACTCACCTAAGGTGACGCCAGAGTGCCCTGCCTGTTACCTCGACTTCCAGAGGAACCGACACGGTACCGACCAGCAGTGTGTTCTCTGCGGCCACAGATGGTGCACGAGACCACCTCCAGTCTCCCTACGTAGCCCCTCGGGGGTGCTGGAGGATGGCACCGACAGAGCCCCCTCTGGACATCTGCGGGTGACCAGCAGGTTATCCAACCGGATTGACAAATCCGTCAGTTGGTCGAAAGAGATGGTAGCATCCCTGCAGGCCAGCTCTCGTCGGACGTCCTCTCGCACGTTGCACCGATATTGATCGATGAGGGCCTGTCGCTCCATCCTGCTCTGCCGGCCAAGGTCCGGAATTCCAGGACATATTCCTGGACGCTCCTCGTCCCCTGCCTCAAATGGAAGAGCCGTTCTCCCGCCGCTCTCCCTTCGGGCGGATGGTCGAAAACAGCCAGGTAGTGATGGATGAACTCCTCGAAGTGGTCCAATGCCGTGTAATCTTCTCTCCATACGGCGTTTGCACACTCCAGAGCTCTGCCTGGGAGGCATGAGACGAAGGCTGACACTCTCTCCCTTTCCGAGGGAGCTGGGTGCACAGTGGCCAGGTAAAGGTCCAGTTTTAATGAGAATGCCTGACACTGTGTCGCTGTCCCAATATACTTGCTGGAAGGGAGAGACGTATCCCACTAGGACTGGCTCCAGATGGGACGGGTACAGGCAACCCTGGTTGCGCTGGTCGAGGCACTGGAGACTGCCTGTCTCTCCCAGCGGTCCATATTTAACGCGATCCGTCATGGTACCAAGATGACGTATCATAGCCGAATGTTCCTGGATGCGCACCTCGACTCCTTTAACTTCTCTGGGACATGTGGGACGGTAGCGTCCCACCTCACCAACAGCCAGTGAAATTGCAGGGCGCAAATTAAAAACAACAGAAATCTCATAATCTTATAATTAAAATTCCTCAAGCATACAAGTATTTTACACCATTTTAAGGATAGACTTCTTGTAAATCCAGCCACAGTGTCCGATTTCAAATAGGCTTTACGGCAAAAGCACGCCAAACGATTATGTTAGGTCAACACCTAGTCACAGAAAACCATACAATCATTTTCCAGCCAAGGAGAGGGCTCACAAAAATCAGAAATAGCAATTAAATTAATCACTAACCTTTGATGATCTTCATCAGATGGCACTCACAGGACTTCATGTTACACAATAAATGTGTGTTTTGTTCAATAAATTCCGTCATTTATGTCCAAGTACCTCCATTTTGTTCACGCGTTTAGCCCAGTAATCCAAATGCATAATGAGCGATCACTTGTTCAGACAAAATGTCAAAAAAGGTATATTACAGTTTGTAGAAACACTTCAAACGATGTATAGAATCAATCTTTAGGATGTTTTTTAACATAAATCTTCAATAATGTTCCAACTGGAGAATTGCAATGGAACGCAGTTACCTCTCACAGGAGCGCGCGTGATCAGCTCATGGCACTCTGCCAAACACCTGGTTGAAACAGCTCTCTTTCTCTCCCCCTTCACAGTAGAAGCCTCAAGGTTCTAAATACTGTTGACATCTAATGGAAGCCTTAGAAAGTGCAATATGACCCCATAGACACTGTATAGGCAATGATAGGTAATGACTTTAAAAACGACAAACCTCAGATTACCCACTTCCTGGTTGGATTTTTTCTCAGGTTTTTGCCTGCATATGAGTTCCATTTTACTCACAGACAACATTAAAACAGTTTTAGAAACTTCAGAGTGTTTTCTATCCAAATCTACTAATTATATGCATATTCTAGCTTTTGGGCCTGAGTAGCAGGCAGTTTACTCTGGGCACCTTTTTATCCAAGCTACTCAATACTGCCCCCCAGTCCCAAAGAAGTTAACTTGTTATGGCTGCAATCCCCCTATCGGGATAAGTGTCATCAACAACCGCTGAATTGTATAGCGCTATATTCAATAAATATTACTACAAATATTTATATTCATGAAAGTGAAGTGCAATATAGGAAAACCACCTGTCGTGTCAGAATTTGAAATTATGCTTTACAGCGAAAGCAATCCAAGCGTTTGTGTAAGTTTATCGATTGCACAACAAAACATTAAATACACTTAGCATCAGGAAGCTTGGTCACAAAAATCTGAAAAATAATCTAATTAATCGTTTACCTTTGATGATCTTCGGATGTTTTCACTGACGAGACTCCCAGTTAGACAACAAATGTTCCTTTTGTTACGTAAAGATTATTTTTATATCCAAAATACCTCTGTTTGTTTGTCGCGTTATGTTCAGAAATCCACAGGAAAGAGCGGTCACGACAACGCAGACAAATTCCAAATAGTTTCCATAATGTCCACAGATAATCAATCCTCAGGTTGTTTTTAAAATATATAATCGATAATATATCAACCGCAAATGTCTTTCACAGTAGGAGAGGGAAAAGCAATACCTATCCAAACTTTGTTGTGCAAGCAAAACTCATGTCTGAAGACTGTTGACACCTTGAAGAAGCGATAGGAAAAAGAATCTGGTTCATATCCCTTTAACCTTTCTGATCTCCCCATCCCGGATCCGGGATCGTGAATACAGACTCAAGCTCATTACCATAACGCAACGTTAACTATTCATGAAAATCGCAAATGAAATGAAATAAATATGCTAGCTCTCAAGCTTAGCCTTTTGTTAACAACACTGTCATCTCAGATTTTCAAAATATGCTTCTCAACCATTGCAAAACAAGCATTTGTGTAACAGTATTGATGGCTAACGTAGCATTTAGCATTAGCATTCAGCTGGCAACATTTACACAAAAAAACAGAAAAGCATTCAAATAAAATCATTTACCTTTGAAGAACTTCAGATGTTTTCAATGAGGAGACTCTCAGATAGCAAATGTTCAGTTTTTCCTGAAAGATTATTTGTTTAGGACAAATCGCTCCGTTTTCTGCGTCACGTTTAGCTATGAAAAAACCCCTGTATCCAGGATTGTGTAAATCTATCAGCAAGCTCATTAGCATAACACAACGTTAACTATTTATGAAAATCGCAAATGAAATGAAATAAATATGCCATCTCTCAAGCTTAGCCTTTTGTAAACAACACTGTCATCTCAGATTTTCAAAATATGCTTCTCAACCATAGGAAAACAATCATTTGTGTAAAAGTAGCTAGCTAGCGTTAGCATTTCGCGTTAGCATTTAGCGTTAGCATTAGCGTTAGCATCCAGCAAGCAACATTAACAAAAACATAAAAGCCTTCAAATAAAATCATTTACCTTTGAAGAACTTCTGATGTTTTCAATGAGGATACTCTCAGTTAGATAGCAGATGCTCAGTTTTTCCAAAAAGATTCCTTGTGTATTAGAAATAGCTCCGTCACATTTGGCTACCAAAAAAAATCTGAAAATTCAGTCCTCAAAACGCGAACTTTTTTCCAAATTAACTCCATAATATCGACTGAAAACATGGCAAACGTTGTTTAGAATCAATCATCAAGGTGTTTTTCACATATCTCTTCATTGATACATCGTTCTTGGACACATGCTTTCTCCCCTGAATCAAATGGTGAAGTAGAAGCAGCTGGCAATTGCGCACCGAATTCGACGCAGGACACCAGGCGGACACTTGGAAAATGTAGTCTCTTATGGTCAATCTTCTAATGATATGCCTACAAATACGTCACAATGCTGCTAAGACCTTGGGCGAACGACAGAAAGTGTAGGCTCATTCGTTGCGCAATCACAGCCATATAAGGAGAGAATGGAAAACAGAGCTTCAGAAATTCTGCTAATTCCTGGGTGATGCATCATCTTGGTTTCGCCTGTAGAATGAGTTCTGGGGCACTTACAGACAAAATCTTTGCAGATTCTGAAACTTCAGAGTGTTTTCTTTCCAAAACTGTCAAGAATATGCATAGTCGAGCATCTTTTCGTGACAAAATATCGCGCTTAAAACGGGAACGTTTTTTATCCAAAAATGAAATAGCGCCCCTAGAGCTCTAACAGGTTAAATCCAGCAAAGGAACATGGAGATTTCAAAATAAAAGCCACTTTCTGTTTTGATTTTCCTCAGGGTTTCGCCTGCAATATCCGTTCTGTTATACTCACAAACAATATTTTGACAGTTTTGGAAACTTTAGAGTGTTTTCTATCCAATACTAATAATAATATGCATATATTAGCAACTGAGACTGAGGAGCTGGCCGTTTACAATGGGCACCTTTTCATCCAAGCTACTCAATACTGCCCCTGCAGCCATATGAAGTTAACCGGGGTACCTGCTCCTGCTGACTCCATAGTAGGTGTGTAATTCTGTCAAGGGGTGTACTAGAGGCGACGTCAGGTGCAGGAGAGCAGAGTAATGTTAACAGGCGCCCTTTTATTTTTGTTCCAAAAATGAGAGCATTACATAAATCAAACGCGCTCAAAAACACGGAACATAACAAAAATCAAGCGCGTAATAAAACACCACATATCATGAAACAATTACACAAAAAGACATGATGGGAAATAGAGGGTTAAATACATGTAGATTGATTAGAGAATGAAAACCAGGTGTGTATGGAACAAGACAAAACAAATGGATATACGAAAAATGGAGCGGTGATGGCTAGAAAGCCGGTGACTTCGATCACCGAACGCCGCCCGAACAAGGAGAGGCGCCAACTTTGGCAGAAGTCGTGACAATATTTGAAATAGTATTTGGACCAAGGTCTGGTTGCAGTCAGTCAAATATATTCACCTAACCAATATGATAAATAGGCATTGGAAGATGACCATTCCGCAAGCTTCACCCCACCTCTCGTTATCCCAGCACAGTGACGAAGGGCCCTGGTGAGAAAAGAGATCCCCTCAGGGTAGGGGAATGGAGAGGGGCAACACTAACTTATCTGAAAAGGAAACGGGACAGGGAGGGGATAGTCTGGGGTTCTTATCATTGAACCCAGTGAAAGAGATGTAACATGGCCAAAGATAATGGTTATGCTGTGGAGAGCTGACTAGAGCAGCCCACTTCAGTGAAACTGAGCACCTTCTTTTGTCTGCCAAGCTTTATTAGCATTTATATTGGTGATGGCAGGAACAATCTGAATAATCATGGCTGTTTTTCTGGAGTGTGTGTCTGTGTGTGTGTTTGTGTGTGTGTGTTGTCTTCTGTCCCACTGAGTTGTGAATTAGGGTGCGTTTCCTGGGGTGAGTAAAGCCAAGATGACACTCTTCTCACCATGGCCTATTTAGAAAACAACAGTGTCAACTCCTTGGGGGAAGGAAACACAATGAAAGTGCTGTTTGTGTGTGCCTTTGCTGTAGTCCCCATGGTCTGACTGGAGCCAGGTCCTTCCTGAGTTTCATTGTCCTGCATCAGAACATTGTTAGTCAGCTGATAAAAGACACACACAGACACCCCCCCCCCATCCCCCCACACACAGTCTTGTTTTACTAACTTTGTGGGGACACACAATTGATTCCCCTATTTTCCCTAAAACCTAACCCCAAAACCTAACCTTAACCCTAATTCGAACCCTAACACAAATTCTAACTCTAACCCTAAACCCCCTGAAATAGCCCTTTTCCTTGTGGGTATCAGCAAAATGTCCCCAATTGGTCGAATTTTGGTTTGTTTACTACCCTTGTGGGGACTTCTGGTCTCCACGAGTATAGTTAAACATGTCCACACACACACACACACACGCACGCACGCACGCACACACGCACGCATGCACGCACACACACACACACACACACACTTCACCACGCAAAGACACTGCACAAACTGTAAAGAGCCTAGGGATGAACACTGCACATTGCTCTAATCAGAGTGGCAGTCAGTCAGTTTGAAGATGTAGCCTGCGCGCGGGCAGGCAGTTGGGCTTTAGTGGTTCAGTGAGCCATGCGTTAATGGCCGCCTGGCCGGGTCGGGGTCACACAGTTAGAGGTCTGTCCTCTCCCTCTGAGGACCGCCGGTGAGGCACGTCCTCCCCTCCCTCCCCGGCCTTTTGTGTGCATCTCTCCGTCCCATGGGTCCTTCAAGTGGCACGGCGGTGTGCGGCTACCCTGCCAGCCAAACGCCACGGCCACACTGGACCCCCACTCATTGGGCCAAGGAACAAAGCTGCTCTCTGTCCTGCTGTAGAGACCAACCCCACCTCCTACCCACTCCTCTCCAACCCCCCCCCCCCCCCCCCCCTGAATCCACACTGAAAACACTCAACACACTACACTCAGCCATTACACCAAGCCCTGCTCTCTGAGTAGCTCTCTGAACAAAGCCTAGGAGTTTGACCTGTGTACTTTAATTAGAAGGACATTGAGAGTGAGGGAGAGGAAATAAAAGAGAGAGAGAGAGAGAGAGAGAGAGAGAGAGAGGAGAAGAGAGCAAGGGAAAGATACTTTTTTACCACCAGCACAAATTACTAGCTGGAGACCTGCCAATCCACAGCAGAGAGAAGAACTGAACCAAGACCTCTATCTTTCTAAGTAATCAAAGCCCATGTCTCACAAGCAGGGACAATTGATGTCCTGTTGATGGCTTATAGTGTTGTGTGTTTGCGCGCGTGTGTGTGTGTGTGTGTGTGTGTGTGAGGGGTGAGAATTTTCACTTAAGAGAGAGGATATATTTGTTCAGCCGAAGACTGATGAGATTAGGCGCTGTAGTTCTGGTGGGTGGCGGAATGTAAACAAGAGACAAGCTGGGAGAAAGAAAGAGGACTTCAGTTTAAAGTAGGTTCAGCTGCTCTCACTCTATATCTCTCTCACACACACACACACACACACACACACACACACGGGTTGAACCCGGGTCTACTTGGAGCTAACACAAGCCTTCAGATGTCAGGCAAAGTTACTCATCACGTAAGTGTGGTTCACTGAACCACCTTTGTTACATTAGCTCCACAATAGCAGAGCCAGAGCCATAACACAGTCCTTTCCCTTTAGTGCTACATGCATATACCTTCAAACTATGTTTTGACCTGGTAGGACTCTGCTATTTTGATTAAAAAAGTTTTAAATTGCAATTAATGTGGTTGCTTTTACCTACAATAGTTGAATGCACTGACTAAAAGTCGCTCTGGATAAGAGTGTCTGTTGAATGACTAAAATCTACTGGCACTTCCCAGTATGTGTGTGTGTGTGTATATATATGTAGGTATATATATATATATATATATATATATATATATATATATATATATATATATATATATATATATATATATATATATATATATATATGTATATGTAGGTATGTATTAAAAATAAAACTCTGAAATTTACATTTACAGAAGTATTCAGACCCTTTACTCAGTACTTTTTTGAAGCACCTTTGGCAGCGATTACAGCCTTGAATCTTGTTGGGTATCACGCTACCAGCTTGGCACATCTGGACTTGGGGAGTATCTCCCATTCTTCTCTGCAGATCCTCTCAAGCTCTGCTAGGTTGCTTATAACCTGGCCAATATAATCCCAAAGGTGAAGCATGGTGGTGGCAGCATCATGCTGTGGGGATGTTTTTCATCGGCAGGGACTGGGAAACGGGTAAGAATTGAAGGAATGTTTCTGTCTTCCAGAGATTTGAGACTGGGATGGAGGTTCACCTTCCAGCAGGACAATGACCCTAAGCATACTGCTAAAGCAACACTTGAGTGGTTTAAGGGGAAACATTTAAATGTCTTAGAATGGCCTAGTCAAAGCCCAGACCGGAACCCACCCAACTTGAAGGTGCTGGAGCAGTTTGCCTTGAAGAATGGGCAAAAATCCCAGTGGCTAGACGTGCCAAGCTTATGGAGACATACCACAAGGGACTTGCAGCTGTAATTCTGCAAAAGGTGGCTCTACAAAGTATTGACTTTGGGGGGGGTGAATAGTTGTTTTTTATTTGTTTCACAATAAAACATATTTTGTATCTTTAAAGTGGTAGGCATGTTGTGTAAATCAAATTATACAACACCCCCAAAATCCATTTCAATTCCAGGTTGTAAGGCAACAAAATAGGAAAAATGCCAAGGGTGTCCAAACTGTGTCCCATCTGGAGGATGGATCTGATTTTGAGGGTGTCTGGTCCAGTTTCCCTGCTGTTTATTTTAGGGTGCACCCTTGATATGATGCCTGACCACTGAGGAGCTGCAAAGCATGCAACCAGGTCTGAAGATTTTACTTATCACCCCATAACCCGTAGGGAGTTTGTGTGAGCGTGTGTGTGGCTGGATGCAACAAGCTCGCAATAAACATGATTGGAAGAGTTATGGTGATGGGACGGTTGGGTCAGTAATGAGAGAACCACCTGAACGCTGTCCCCTGTCGTGTCTGGTATTTGGATATTCACTGAATTTATTTTCATGACCATTATAGATATGCAAGAAGGGTTATTTGCATAATGTACTTCTTACGGATTGCACTGTTCAGTTTTTTCAATGCGGAAGGTGAAATTCACAGTCACAGTTTATAAGACTGTAGGAATATTATCAAAAAAAGTACATTGCCCCTACTAATTATCTCAGGTCAGTTTTTTTTGTTATCCCCTAACTTCCCAAACTTTTCTCTTCTGGGGACCTGTCAGAAATATGTGTATAGGTGGCAGGGAAGTCAGGCGCAGGAGAGTCAAACGGAGTGTAAAATGGAGTCTTTTAATAAATGTCCAAGTAACATGCTCCATAACACTAAATAGAAAAATTAATATAAACAAATATGGGTACGAAGACCCGTCGCGCACCTATACAAAAAAACACTACACTGACAATAAACAATCTCTGACAAAGACATGAGGGGAAACAGAGGGTTAAATACACAACAGGTAATGAATGGGATTGAAAACAGGTGTGTGGGAAGACTAGACAAAACCAATGGAAAATGAAAAATGGATCAATGATGGCTAGAAGACCGGTGAAGTCAAACACCGAGCACCGCCCGAACAAGGAGAGGCAACGCGTGACAGGACCACAATCTCACTGTCAAAAGCTCTTTAGGACCTCCATAAGAGGAATCGTTCATTTTCTTTACATAACAATCTTAGTGGTAGTCAAGATAGTTAGCTTAGTATAGGCCCATAGCACATAGTCTGGTGTATTTTCTCGTATTCATTTCTATGTATTCTGTGTCTGTTATGTCCTGTTTTTATCCTACACTGAGAACCACGTTGTTTTTTTTGTGTCATCCTCTGAGATAATTTTACATAGCTTTTTACTGTGCAAAATGTTTTACCTAAAACTCAACCAATGTGAATGTGACAGATTAAAGGCCTATTATGTGCATTGTGAAAAATCCAACTATCTTTTGGAAAAAAATATAATTGTGTACCACCTGCTGTATGCTCCCTCGTAGACCGGATTGCAGGTTGGGAACTGCTGGCACATGGCTCTCCCCCACAGTGCGTTTTTCTCCACTTTGTTTTTAGTTAATTTGATGTTAGCTAGTTAGTTTAGCAGCTAAATATTTCAAATAAATTTGGTAATATATATATTTTTTATATATCTGATTGTTCAAATCACATTTTATTGGTCACTTAAATAAACGTGTTTAGCAGATGTTATTGCGGGTGTAGGAAATGCTTGTGCTTCTAGCTCCGACGGTGCAGCAATATCTAACAATTTCACAACAAATACCTAATACACACAAATATAAGTAAAGGAATGGAATTAAGAATATATAAATATATGGATCAGCAATGTCAGAGTGGCATAGACTAAGATACAGTAGATAGTAAAGAATACAGTAGATACATATGAGATGAGTAATGCAAAATATTTAAACATTATGAAAGTGACAAGTGTTCCAGTTATTAAAGTGGCCAGTGATTTCAAGTCTGTGTATGTAGGCAGCAGCCTCTCTGTGCTAGTGATGGCTATTTAACAGTCTGATGGCCTTGAGATAGAAGCTATTTTTCAGTCTCTCGGTCCCAGCTTTGATGCACTGACCTCGCCTTCTGGATGATAACGGGGAACAGGCTGTGGCTTGGGTGGTTGTTGTCCTTGATGATCTTTTTAGCCTTCCTGTGACATTGGGTGCTGTAAGTGTCCTGGAGGGCAGGTAGTTTTCCACCGGTGATGCATTGTACAGACCGCACCACCCTTTGGAAAGCCCTGTGGTTGTGGGCTGTGCAGTTGCCGTATCAGGTGGTGATACAGCTCGACAGCATCTGTAAAAGTTTGTGAGGGTTTTAGGTGACAAGCCAAATTTCTTCAGCCTCCTGAGGTTGAAGAGGCGCTGTTGTGTGGGTGGACCATTTCAGTTTGTCAGTGATATGTACGTCGAGGAACTTAAAACTTTCCACCTTCTCCAATGCTGTCCCATCTATATGGATATGGTAGTGCTCCCTCTGCTGTTTCCTGAAGTCCACAATCATCTCCTTTGTTTTGTTGACATTGAGTGAGAGGTTCAACCACACCTCCAGGTGTGAACTAGATTCACTTTTTGCCTTTTAGGGGTTTGAAAAATAATGGAAAGATGGCTGTGACGGCCCCAAGGGGAAACATCTGGGGTGCTCTATCTTCTCAGGGTCCATAAACCTACCTCTGTTCCAAATGTAGTGCCTTTATCCCAAACAGGCCAAAATCTCAGGTGGCTCTATATCTAAAACTCCATTTCCAATAGAGTAAATTTGAATTCAGATATAAACAAAGTGCTTATTTATTAAATCATTTATGGGTTCTAGTAGGCCTACAATGTAGTTAATAAAATCTGATTTTGATTTATTTGGCTGTTTTCATAAAATAGTGTGAAATATACAGCCTAAATTGCCTAAATGTAGGCTAATGTTTTTGTGCTGTAGAAAGACGAACCAATTGCTTCAGGGGAGATTAACCAATTGCTTACTAGGGGGATTCCACAAAACAATCTTGTGAAATCTCCCACAGAAAATTCAGACCGTTTAGTCTTTTGGCTAGGAAGAATTGATGTTGTCCGTAGCTTGCAAATGCATTAAATCGGATGTTGTTGATCCTACCACACTGTTCAACTTATGAGCTTCTGTTTTTCATGAACGATCTAACGTCCTAGATCTGTGCTTTAGTGCAACTTCTGCTCTGAGTGTTAGTATGCAAAAGAGAGGACTAGGGAGTAGAGAGAGAAGGCGAGAGATAAAGATGGAAACTCACATACTCTCATATACCACCAGCCACATTCATTGCCAGAGAGAGTATGTAAAAACAGTCCAAATTAACCCTCAGAGCAACTCAGGGAGTGTCAGCTGTCTGCTGTGGTATCACTTTCCTTCCAAGTGGCATAGGGGGGATCTGACAACTGCCACCATGACCTTGTCCCCCCCACCCCCCCTGTGGTGGGACTGGACAAGGTTACCTGCGTTCACAATCATCTCACTTTCCGAAAACACTGGCCCCCTGCCGTCTGTCAATCAAGTGATGATGAAAAGTGATGATGTTGGTATGACAGGGCCTGAACAGATGGCCAATGGTAAGGCAGAGGCTAGCATGTTAGCATCTTAAAGACAGTGTTTCTGTGTGTTTGTAATAGGCGGAATGCAGACAGAGAGCATCTCTTTAGAAAAATACTAGACTGGTGCCTGAGTTTGCCTGAGTGAGTAAACCCAACCAACTATAGTCCATATCTTATCCCCGCACCGGAGACTGGGGTTCACTTTCTGGTCCAGGTTGACCATTTCTGGCCTGCCTCTCTTCCGTCATCTGTCTCCTGCTCTGTAAAAAAATGTATTTAAGACTTGATTTGCTAGATAACAATTTCGAAAACATGATGCAGTTTCAACCACAACGACCCTCATCTGACCAAACTCATTTGGTGTCAATCTGAATTATGGTGGAGAATAACACACACCAATCCAGGAATAAGTCTGATAACTAAGTGACCGATCCCTGAAGCCAAACCCACTACAGCACAGGGCATGGAATGGAATCCAAATGTGAGACCAAAATGGCACCATGTTCCCTACATAGTGCACTCATTTTGACCAGAGCCTTATGGGTCCTAGTCAAAAGTAGTGCACTACATAGGGAATAGGGTGCCATTTGGAATGGATTCTAAATGTCTAAATGTCACAGATAATTTCTCACATACCTCCATCACATACCCCGCCCCGCCTCCTCTTCCTCATCTCCATGTCTCTCATCCACTCTCTCTCCTTCTCTCTCTCTCCCTCCCTCCCTCTCTTTCCTTCTCTCTCTCTCTCCTTGTCAGGTGGTTAATGGAAGTATGCCCGGCCTGTGGCAGGAGTCCTTTAATTCTGAGGGCTGTTTTAGATTCTGTGAAGAGGTGACCTTAGTGTCACTGAGGTCGAGAACGTGAAAACTACTAATGACAGACAAGCCACTTCTGTGCCGGCATACATTATCAGCTGTACCATGGACATTAGAAAATGTAAGAGTGAGGTCTGCGTGTGTGTGCCTGCACGTCTGTGTGCAATCACACATCATGGACAATAAGTTGAAGAGCAAGAAATGCCTGGCTAGGGGGCCCATAATGGAAACAGAACTCCCCGATGATAGCTCCTGCTGTGTCTTCACATTAGGACTGATATGTGATCCTAAATGTACTGCTGTGCCTGACCTGGAGAAGGTCCTTGGGGATCCTTGGAGGGTGTGTAGAGCAGCGGCCTGCATGCCGTCGGCTAAGCGCCAGTGGGGAGGGCACATGGTGCCAACAGCTGCCACGCTATAACGCTAACTCCAATAAACGCTCATCCAAGGAAACACCGCTGGGCCGAAGCACATTCCAGTGGGTGCCAGGGGATAGAGAGACACATACACACACGCACACACTAACTATAGTGTATCATACCAATGGGGGGCAGGGGGGTGGACCAGCTGACGCCGTGGAGAAAGGAAAATCGACCCTTGTGAAATGGCCTATTAGAGTGCGGTCGGTATCCACGGGGTGAAAGGATAAGCGTGTAAAGGGAAACTCATCACCTACTTCAACATAAACAGAGCAGGCATAAAGATCCAAGGATATTTTCAGAGGACTTTTATTTCCACTGATGAAACTCCTTATGGGATTTAGGGAGGGAAGGGACTTTATGTTATGTGTCCTGAATGTGTAATATGTGGGGAACATTTTTGACATGTTTCTGAATCCTGAACAGAAAAGCAAGGGATTTTTACCTTTGCAGACCCTGCCCACTGGCCAGATACACCAATTCAACATCTGGTTTTGATATCTGATTGAGTTAACTATTGTGAAATCGATGTAAAAAAAAAAACTGTCATTGCAGCAAAACAAAGAGATGGGAAACTATGTCAGCTCAACCGGAGGATTCGACTGTGAAGATCTTCACAAGTAAAACTTGTCTCAACCTTTCTCTCCTGCATTTAATTTTAGAGAATGGTTTAAGATACTGTATGACTGGCTCTATGTCAGGTCCACTGAGTGGATCTTCCCTCCCTGGTTATGCTGTTGAAGATCTAGAGGATCTGAAGGCCATACGTATCTCGCCTGTGGCCTGTAGTCCAGATTCCAGAGTTACCATTTTAGGTTGTTCGGAAATCAGTAGCACGAGTGCCACAGTCTGTTAACTCAATTGTGTTTTCAGATGTTTGCACAAAGGTCAATTATTTTGAACCTGTGTGTAGTTTCAGGGGGTGAGATTGGTTTAAGGTGCTTGATATGCTCCAACAAGTGCAGAATCTATTTCACCACAGACAAAATGGGCACCGCTGGTCCCTTCTGAACACAAGACAAAACTTTCCCTGTCCTTCTAGAAGGTTGAGCAACGGCAGAGGCCTTTTGAAGCTCCCATGCAACAGGCAATATATGAAGATTTTGAGCTGGACAGAAGTCTAGAGACTGATGGAGCTGGTGGAGGGCTTGAGGCGAACAGTGGTGTCACGTTACAAGCAGCCACTGGAGACTTTTTCTAAGAAAGGAAAACAAATTTACATGTAGTAAATAGTAATAATCTGTATGCTCTATATAAAGGTTTAGTAATAAATATTAGTGCCATAGTTTCATATTGTTTAATATAATATGTATGCAAAAATTGTTGGACACAAGGTTTTCAAGAGAATATAAAAAAACATGATCATGTTGAAACTCTTCAGGTTTTGATGTATCTTCGGGTGCTCGGCGGTTGTCATCGCAGACCTACTAGCTGCCACTGATTCTTTCCTCCCCCATCTTGTTTGTTTATTGGTTACACCTCTTATGTATTGTGTTGATTAGTTGGGCTTTATTAGCCAGCCGGCCCGCCTGTTCTTTGTGCGGGATTGTTTGTGTGACATTTGTGCATGTTTGAGACTAACAAGTTTTTTCCTGTTCGTGGGTTTTGCTGGACTGTTTTAGTCCCTGTGTTTGGGGCATTTGTTTTTGTGAGCGCCCAGTGTTTCGTGGGGTGGCCTAGGTTCCATCACCTCACTGCTGAAGGGGGGCCCGGTGCGTTTGCGGTGGTCAGCAGTGGCGGACAGAGCTTTCAACAGGTTGAAGGCGCTGTTCATCGATGCGCCCGTGTTGGCGCACCCGGACCCCTGCTCGGGTACTCCACCAAAACTCCGCCAATGCGCTTTCTTTTCGAGGAAGCTCAGTCCAGCTGAGCGTAACTATAATGTGGGGGACCGGGAGTTGTTAGCGATGGTCAGGGCTCTGAAGGTGTGGAGACACTGGCTTGAGGGGGCTAAGCACCCCTTTCTCATCTGGACCGACCACCAGAATCTGGAGTATGTTCGGGCAGCTAGGAGACTGAACCCACGTCAGGCAAGGTGGGCCATGTTCTTCACCCGATTCCGTTTTACGTTGTCATATAGACCAGGCTCCCAGAACGTAAAGGCTGACGCACTGTCCCGTCTTTACGACACAGAGGTTCGGTCCACTGAGCCTACTCCCATCCTTCCCCCCTCGAGGCTGATGGCACCAGTGGAATGGGAGGTGGACTCGGACACCGAGCGGGTATTACGTTCGGAGCCCGCGCTTCCTTAGTGTCCGGCTGGGCGGAAGTACCTGCCGCTTGGTGTCCGGGACCAACTGATTTGGCGGTCGTCGTCGCCGGCCTACTTGCTGCCACTGATTCTTTCCTCCCCCTCGTCTGTTTATTGGTTACACCTCTTATGTATTGTGGTGATTAGTTGGGTTTTATTAGTCAGCCAGCCCGCCTGTTCTTTGTGCAGGATTGTTTGTGTGACATTTGTGCATGTTTGAGACAAACAAGTTTTTTCCTGTTCGTGGGTTTTGCTGGACTGTTTTAGTCCCCGTGTTTGGGGCATTTGTTTTGCGAGTGCCCAGTGTTTCGTGGGGTGGGCCTAGGTTCGCCGTGTGTGAATTAAAGAGCATTACCTTGAACTCTCTGTTTCCTGCGCCTGACTTCACACCCACTACACCCAGATCGTTACAGTCCATGAGCAAATTTATCTAAGAGGATGTCTGCTTGGGGTTAAAGGAAAGGATAGGTCCACAACGTTATTAATGACTTGGCCCCCCAAAATACGCAAACATCAAACGTATCATCTATACTGAACAAAAATATAAATGCAACAATTTCAATTTTTTGTACAGTTACAGTTCATAAGGAAATCAGTCAACTGAAATAAATTCATTGGGCCCTAATCTATAGATATCACATGACTAGGCAGGGGCACAGCCATGGGTGGGCCTGGTAGGGCATAGGCCCACCCTCTTCGGAGCCAGGCCTACGCACTGGGGAGCCAGGCCCAGCCAATCAGAAGTAGTTTTTCCCGACAAGAGCTTTATTACAGACATAAATACTCAGTTTAGTTATCTCTCCGGGTGGCAGGTCTCAGATGATCCTGCAGGTGAAAAAGGCGGATGTGGAGGTCCTGGGCTTTTGTGGTTAAACCTGTTCTGCGGTTGTAACGCCTGTCGTCGGAATGAGTGGACCAAAGCGCAGCGTGGAAAGCGTTCATGATTTTATTGATCAAAAAACACTCGAACAACGTAACAAAATGATAGCGAACAGTTCTGTCAGGTAAACAGAAACTAAACAGAAAATAACTACCCACAAAACACAGGTGGGGAAAAGGATGCCTAAGTATGATTCCCAATCTGAGACAACGATAGACAGCTGCCTCTGATTGGGAACCACACTCGGTCAAAAACAAAGAAATAGAAAACATAGAATGCCCGCCCAAAATCACACCCTGACCTAACCAAATAGAGAAATAAAACGTCTCTCTAAGGTCAGGGCGTGACAGCGGTTGTGAGGCCGGTTGGATGTAATGCCAAATTCTCTAAAACAATGTTGGAGGCTGCTTAACATGAAATTATCTGGCAACAACTCTGGTGGACATTCTTGCAGTCAGCATGCCAATTGCACACTCCCTCAAAACTTCCCTCTGTGGCATTGTGTTGTGTGACAAAACGGCACATTTTACAGTGGCCTTTTATTGTCCCCAGCACAAGGTGCACCTGTGTAATTATCATGCTGTTTAATCAGCTTCTTGATGTCCTACACCTGTCTGGTGGATGGATTATCTTGGCAAATGATAAATGCTCTCTAACAGTGATGTAACAAATTTGTGCCCAAAATTTGAGAGAAATAAACTTTTGTGAGTATGGAACATTTCTGGGATCTTTTATTTCAGCTCATGAAACATTTTATGCTGCTTTTATATTTTTGCTCAGTGTACAATGAGGCATTTGGGGCATTTTCTCTATGAAGCACAGGTTCTGTCTATGAAGCAATTAATGATTGAAACGATAATGAGCGCCTCAAAGCCTCAATCTAATTTGACCCTCTAAAAAAAGCAGCCTCTTAACCCCTTTCAACCAACAAATCTAGAAGACCTAGAGAAAAGCTAACTTATCAGCTAAAGAGAAGCTTTGAATCTTTTATTTCTAATGGATTAATTTGAATGTAAGTTTAATATACATTTGATTTAATAATGATCCCTGACATGCATGTTGTATCCCCAGTGTGTGACAATAAAACATTTTCTTCTTATAGTTTAAGTTTTTAATATTGAAATATATTGTGTGTTTGTGTGTGTGCTTAAATGAATGCTATTTATACAAATGTTATCAGGCATGTTATAGTATATAATATGTTGATTTGTTGAACTGAAATGTTTTAATTGTTAAATTGCTCTCAGTACAGGCCCTTGTACTGAGAGACTGTGGAGACAAAGGAAAAGCATATGTCATGTCTGTGCATTACAACCGCAGCAAGGGTCTACTCAAGAGTAGACCAAAAATGCCCTCTAGTGGAATTTTAGTTGAAAAACATAACTGACAGTCAATGCAATTTTCAATAGAATTGTGTATGCTTGTGTGTGTGTGTGTATGTATGTATGTGTGTGTGCCAGTGGAGGCTGCTTAGGGGAGGTTGACTTACACTCCATTTCAGCCATTTATGAGCAATCTTCCTCTCAGCAGCCACCACTGGTGTGTGAGTGTGTGTGTTTTAAATGAAAGTTCTTTAAGATTTTGGTGGAAAGGAATAAACAACCTGTACACCAGGTCTAAATCAGTCACTAATTAGAGGGGAACAATGAAAAAGCAGGGGAACTGGCTTCGAATCCAGACTTAAATTTGAGCGTTGTAGACCTCCCAAAAAGTCCACTTTTGGAGCTTGAGTTATACCATTTGAACAATGTGAGTATTGTCTATCAATTTCTAAATTCTGTTGCTAAGAAGGATACCATGTGGCAAAGTGTAGAAGGGGGCATATTTCGGTTTTACCATTGTAGTCTGTGGATGATAGAAACATCTTACACATTCCCAATTTTTTCAGTTGGTCCCCAGTTGAGCTTGTGTCACAAGGATGATGCTGGAGAGGTGAAGCAGGTACAGGGAGTCAAACATTTAATCTGGAACGAGACAGGAACAGCATCAGCACACGGGTAACACAGACAAACAACAATCAATGCAGCTGCGGGGAACAGAGCTGGAGAACTGACAAAAATAAGGGAGGTAATAAACAGATGAGTGAGTCCAGGTGAGTCCAATATCGCTGATGCGCGTGACGAGGGAAGACAGGTGTGCCTAATTGATGGCATGAGTGCGTAATGCAGGGCAGCCTGGCACCCTCGAGCGCCAGGGGGGAAGAGCGGGGGCAGGCGTGAGTTATAGCAAAGGGAAATCATTGGATAACAAAATGTATGAGCTCAGATCAAGGATATCCTACCAACGGGACATCAATTATTTTATATCTTCTGTTTCACAGAGTCATGGCTGAATGACGACATGGATAACATACAGCTGGCAGGGTTTTCGGTTCATCGACAAGATAGAACAACTGCCTCTAGTAAGACAAGAGGTGGCGGTCTGTGTCTATTGGTAAATAACAGCTGTCTTATATTAACCTCTTGAAACTCTAGGGGCAGTATTTCATTTTTGGATGAAAAACGTTCCCGTTTTAAACAAGATATTTTGTCACGAAAAGATGCTCGACTATGCATATAATTGACAGTTTTGGAAAGAAAACACTCTGACGTTTCCAAATCTGCAAAGATATTATCTGTGAGTGCCACAGAACTGATGCTACAGGCGAAACCAAGATGAAATTTCAAACAGGAAGTGCCCCAGATTTTGGAGGCGCTGTGTTCCAATGTCTCCTTATATGGCTGTGAATGCGCAATGAATGAGCCTACACTTTCTGTCGTTTCCCCAAGGTGTTTGCAGCATTGTGACGTATTTGTAGGCATATCATTGTTACAAACTAAAGCAGGAAGTACCAGTGACTCGCTCAATAAAGAAGTGGTCAGAGGATGCAGATGCTAAGCTACAGGACTGTTTTGCTAGCACAGACTGGAATATGTTCCGGGATTCTTCCGATGGCATTGAGGAGTACACCACATCAGTCACTGGCTTTATCAACAAGTGCATTGATGATGTTGTCCCAAAAAATTGACAAGCACTCCAGCCACACTAGCCATAGAATGTTCTCTTGTCTACCACACGGCAAGTGGTACCGGAGCACCAAGTCTAGGTCAAAAAGGCTTCTAAACAGCTTCTACCCCCAAGCCTTCTTGAACAGTTAATCAAATGTCTACCCAGACTATTTGCAATGTCCTCAGCCCACCCCCCATTTTTACGCTGCTACTACTTTCTATTTATTATCCATGCATAGTCACTTTACCTCAACCTAGTATATATTACTTCAATTACTTTGACTAACCGGAAGTCAAGCCAGACAGAGTAGTTATTTGTTCTGATTCACGTGCAGTGTTGATGAGTCTCCAGTCCTTTAGCTCACATAACAGACAAGACCTGCTTTATGAGGTGCCACAAATGCATTTCAGGATTAGTCAAATGAGTATACAGATAAGATTTACTTGGGTCCAAGCCCATGTGGTGGTGGAGGGGAACGGGGTAGTTGATGTACTGGCTAAACAAGCACTTACTAAGCAGGATTTTGAGGTTGTAGATTCAGTTAGCAAGGCAGAGGCAAAAGGCCTGATATGGACAGTGATGGTGCAGAGATGGCAGGAGCAGTGGAATAGAGATACCAAGGGCAGGCATTTATTTCAAGTACAGAGGAAAGTCAGGGAGGGGAGGATGGTAGGAAGAGAGAAGGCTATTTTTAAAAGATGAATTAAGGGTGGGACACAGCCAGTTGAATAAGTCCTAAAATGTGATTATTGTCAGGAAACACAGAACGTGGAGCATGTATTGCTACAGTGTGGGCAGTATTAGAGGGAAAGAGAGAGACTGAGATCTAGTATGAGGGAGAATGGGATACAGGACATTTATTTTTAAAATATGACATGTTGCATTTGCGGTGGGAGTCATGAAGTCACGTCTTCCTAATGCCGCACAAGGGTGAAAGAGAATGAGGTGGCCAAAGTCAGGGTTGTACAGAGCATTTTATATGCAGCAGCTGTGAAAAGGGTAGAGGGGTTGAATGGTGCATCAGAAGTCGATGGTGGTGGATAGGCCTACACTGCAGGTTGCAGGGGTTGACTTTCACCAGCAGGATCCTGACATTTTAAAGGTTAAGAAGGTGGACTTTGTGGCATTTATAGCTATGGTAATTAATAGCACTGCCAAGGTGGAGAGAAGGTCCAGGAAGATAGATTGCGATTGCGACAGAGCGGTTCCTGAGGCTGAAAGATTTCTCAGCGAAGGAGTAACATGCAATATTGGCAAAAGCCATAGCAGGGAGGTATGGAAAACTAATTGGGAGTTACATTTGACAATGTACTATTTTTATTCGGGTGTATTAAGTTAATTTCACTATTAAGTATGGATTTCTAAAAAAAAAGTTATTTTTTTGTGTCAAACTGTACAGTTGGTTGCGGCAATGCACTTTTGGTTGTAGTCCGCCATAAAACCTACAACAACAAAAAGAATGAGTGAAATAAGTAAATGAGGTGAGTGAAATAAGTAAACAGCAGACAGCAGATATGAAAGCACCTGATAGCAATCTATTCAATACCTGTTTGGCACACATAATATGCACACAGTGCTTGCTCCTTACTGTCACGCCCTGACCTTAGTTATCTTTGTTTTCTTTATTATTTTGGTTAGGTCAGGGTGTGACAAGGGTGGTACAGTGCCTTGCGAAAGTATTCGGCCCCCTTGCGACCTTTTGCCACATTTCAGGCTTCAAACATAAAGATATAAAACTGTATTTTTTTGTGAAGAATCAACAACAAGTGGGACACAATCATGAAGTGGAACGACATTTATTGGATATTTCAAACTTTTTTAACAAATCAAAAACTGAAAAATTGGGCGTGCAAAATTATTCAGCCCCCTTAAGTTAATACTTTGTAGCGCCACCTTTTGCTGCGATTACAGCTGTAAGTCGCTTGGGGTATGTCTCTATCAGTTTTGCACATCGAGAGACTGACATTTTTTCCCATTCCTCCTTGCAAAACAGCTCGAGCTCAGTGAGGTTGGATGGAGAGCATTTGTGAACAGCAGTTTTCAGTTCTTTCCACAGATTCTCGATTGGATTCAGGTCTGGACTTTGACTTGGCCATTCTAACACCTGGATATGTTTATTTTTTAACCATTCCATTGTAGATTTTGCTTTATGTTTTGGATCATTGTCTTGTTGGAAGACAAATGTCCCTCCCAGTCTCAGGTCTTTTGCAGACTCCATCAGGTTTTCTTCCAGAATGGTCCTGTATTTGGCTCCATCCATCTCCCCATCAATTTTAACCATCTTCCCTGTCCCTGCTGAAGAAAAGCAGGCCCAAACCATGATGCTGCCACCACCATGTTTGACAGTGGGGATGGTGTGTTCTGTGTTGCTTTTATGCCAAACATAACGTTTTGCATTGTTGCCAAAAAGTTCAATTTTGGTTTCATCTGACCAGAGCACCTTCTTCCACATGTTTGGTGTGTCTCCCAGGTGGCTTGTGGCAAACTTTAAACAACACTTTTATGGATATCTTTAAGAAATGGCTTTCTTCTTGCCACTCTTCCATAAAGGCCAGATTTGTGCAATATACGACTGATTGTTGTCCTATGGACAGAGTCTCCCACCTCAGCTGTAGATCTCTGCAGTTCATCCAGAGTGATCATGGGCCTCTTGGCTGCATCTCTGATCAGTCTTCTCCTTGTATGAGCTGAAAGTTTAGAGGGACGGCCAGGTCTTGGTAGATTTGCAGTGGTCTGATACTCCTTCCATTTCAATATTATCGCTTGCACAGTGCTCCTTGGGATGTTTAAAGCTTGGGAAATCTTTTTGTATCCAAATCCGGCTTTAAACTTCTTCACAACATTATCTCGGACTTGCCTGGTGTGTTCCTTGTTCTTCATGATGCTCTCTGCGCTTTTGACGGACCTCTGAGACTATCACAGTGCGGGTGCATTTATACGGAGACTTGATTACACACAGGTGGATTGTATTTATCATCATTAGTAATTTAGGTCAACATTGGATCATTCAGAGATCCTCACTGAACTTCTGGAGAGAGTTTGCTGCACTGAAAGTAAAGGGGCTGAATAATGAAGAATGTATTCATCTCAAGCTGCGCCTTGGACTCATCGTTATGACGAACGTGACACTTACCTTATTTTCCTTGATCTCCAGTATTTTCCACAACTAGTCACAACTATTTCACTCCACGTCCCGGGCAACCCGTTTCAAG
Source organism: Oncorhynchus mykiss (assembly GCF_057628025.1). NCBI lineage: Eukaryota > Metazoa > Chordata > Actinopteri > Salmoniformes > Salmonidae > Oncorhynchus > Oncorhynchus mykiss. The sequence continues at coordinate 49,624,182 of NC_143026.1, forward strand.
TTTATTTGTCATGTACTCTGCATCCATTTTGCAGTCACGTGTTACAGTGTTCAGTTTGTTATAACAAATTTATTGATGTGATATGATATACTATAGTCATGGCCTGCCCGCTCATGGCAGCAGATTGACAAGGGTGGCATTTTCTGAGCTAAATTGACCAAGATGCACCTCCAACAACAATACATAACCTACATTTCTCTCAACCAGTGGCATGTGGGCTTTTTAGGTGAGCGTTGATACCGCCCTTTGATAAACAATTCCCACTTTGTCAAAGACAGGGGTGCAAAATATCTTGCTTGTCCATTCCCAGCGTGCCTCTCCAGAGTGCTGTTGGAGAGACACATCTCTGCAGCGCTCCACCAACATTCAGTAATAGAAAAAAAAATCTAACATAGCTTAAATCATGTAGCAGATATAGGATATGGTAGAAAGAGTATGTTGCCTTTTTTAAAGCCTAGAGATAAAATGTATGACAATGTAATGAGACGAACACTTTTAACATCATGCAGGTTTCTCCGATCAAATAGCCTAACCTAAATGGCACTCAATCAAATAAAAAAAATTGCTGTCATGTTAACAAAGCAACATATCCTAAAAACAGGACAGATCAAGGTAAAATGGACATTATGGAACGGACAATCACAACTGTAGTCCAGGAGTTTCACCCAATTGTCATGATCAGTGGTTTAAGTTTGTATACTTCAATTTTGTGACAAGCTGATCATAGCAAAAAAGAAAATACCAGCCTTGATTTGGTCCAAGCGTAGACGTCTATAAATTACTTATTTTCTACTTCCATTCAGAACCTAACATTTGCCTGATATCAACATCTGGAAAATCTGTATTTTTTAACGTCTGGAATGTATGCCTTTTCAGCATCCAGGAAAATATATATTTTAAACATACAGAACATGCCTTTTCACCTTACATTCAGAACCTAAATTGAACCAAATGCATCAGTAAAAAATATTGAGCCTATTTAATGGCACCATTCCTGTTAACTTGTTGAATCTAGGGGTCTTTTTTTTTTTTTGGAAAAATAACGTTCCCAAAGTAAACAGGCAATTTTTCAGGACCAGAAAATAGAATATGCATATAAAAATGACAGCTTAGGATAGAAAACACTCTGAAGTTTCCAAAACTGTAAATATATTGTCTGAGAGTATAACAGAACTGATATTGCGGGCAAAATAATGAGAAAAATCCAATCAGGAACAAAGCGGTTTCTAAATACGAGTCCCTTCCTATGCTTCACTATTGAGCAGTTAATGGGATATCAACGAGATTCCTTTTTCTATGGCCTCCTCAATGTGTCTAGTATCACAAGACATAGTTTCAGGCTTTTATTTTGAAAAATGAGCCTGAGCGACAACATTGTGTCAGTGTCCACCTGATGGCTCTTTGTGTATTTCTCGCGCAAAAGACAGAGGTAGCCATTTTTCCACCCGGTCTTACTGAAAAAAGCTCTGTTCCGGATGATATATTATTGAATAGATATTTGAAAAACACCTCGAGGCTTGATTATAAACTATGTTTGCCATGTTTCTGTCGATATTATGGAGCTAATTTTGAATATTTTTCGCCGTTGTCGTGACCCCAATTTCTGGTCGTTTTCTCAGCCAAAAGTGAAGAACTAACGGCTACAAAAATAATTTTTCTGGAAAAAAGGGAGTCTCGTGAGTGAAAACATCCGAAGCTCATCAAAGGTAAACGATACAATTTGATTGCTTTTCTGATTTTCGTGACCAGATTGCCTGCTGCTAGCTAGGCATAATGCTATGCTAGGCTATCGATAAACTTACACAAATGCTTGTCTTGCTTTGGCTGTAAAGCATATTTTCGAAATCTGAGATGACAGGGTGATTAACAAAAGGCTAAGCTGTGTTTTAATATATTTCACTCTTGATTTCATGAATATGAATATTTTCTAGTAAGATTTTTTGTCCGTTGCGTTATGCTACTTAGTGTCTGTTGATGACAATTCTCCTGGATCCGGGATGTGTAGATACAATATTAATAGATCGCAAAGCAGCAGCATACAACTGACCTTAACGTTTGGAAATTAGAGGTTAGCTTTCTCATCCATAGCCTTAAAATCCATCTCAAGTGCAATTGCACTGTTTAGCTACACCGCAGCAAGTCTGAGCCCGTTTTAAAAATGTCGACCAGTCGATTTAGTCGGAGACAGCCATACTCCTCTCACTCTGTTCATTTAGGTCAGTGAAAGTGAGGGAAGTGATGTGGAGAATCAGGGCTCAGCAGCAAAAGGTAGGGAGGAAGAGGAATTAGAGATGATTGGATGGATAGAGATGTGGAGCAAGGAGGGAGGTTGAGCGTGAGGAGAGTGTAGAGGAGAGTGGAGGGACAGGAGGACAAAGCAGAGGGAGGGGAGGAGGACACCCGAGTGTATCTGCCCCATGTCCCACCATTCACCCTTATACCACACAGCCTGGGCCTAAAGTGACAGTGGCAGGGGTTTTGGAGTTGTTTTTAAAAGTGGTAGAAACTTGGATCTGTTCCAGAGCTTGTAATGGATTACAACAAGAAAATGGGCAGGGTTGACCATCTTGAAAAACCGAGGTGCTATTACAATGTTGGACATACAGGCAGAACATGGTGGAAGTATGTGGTTTGGGGGATGCTCAACATTGCTATAGTAAATAAGTACATTGTGTTGGGGACCCTGAAAAGGCCCCTTCACAGAAACCACATGCACTGGTCCCTGAAGGAATTCGAAATGTAGCTTGTGCATTCACTTTGTTACAAGGCTACAGTGGCAGGAAGACGGGAGCCAAGAGTATGCACCAGGGTGTGTGGACTGAGTTGTAACTCATTTGAAAGCATGTGAAGAGAGGACCTGAGTGGAGGATGTTTAGAATCCTCCTTTGGGTGCTGTATGTGTTCTGTGCCACTTTGCAGGATGGAGCAGTGCTTCCAGAAGTTCCATGACATGTTGGCTAAAAGCAAACACTAAAGTGACAGTGTGAATTAAGAATATGTCCTACAAATATTTTATTGGCTTTGAACAGCTGTTTAAAAAAAAATCTTATCTCTTAATCTGTCTCTATCTAATACTTGTTGCATTCACTGAATTGTTGTCAAAGTAGGCTACTGTTTCTACATTTTGTCAGGCCTGGTATGTACTAAATCTTATTGAGAGAGGTTACCTACATTTTGAAATAGTCTCTGAATAGTTGTTTGCATTTTTATATTGTCACAAGTAAGAATTGCTGTCAATCGAATAGCTTACTTTAAATGGATTAGCCTCTGTAGTGCCTTGCGGTCGGAGGCCGAGCAGTTGCCATACCAGGCGGTGATGCAACCAATGCTCTCGATGGTGCAGCTGTAGATCCTTTTGAGGATCTGAGGACCCATGTCAAATCTTTTCAGTCTCCTGAGGGGTATCGGTTTTGTCGTGCCCTCTTCACGATTGCCTTGGCGGGCTTGGACCATGTTAGTTTGTTGGTAATGTTGTCATGAGGTGACCCTTTCTGGGTATAGATCGTGGCATCCCTCTCTCACTCTCTCCTACACCCAGGTTCTGTTATCTCAGATTGTAAATTCCTGGAGGAGAATCTCTCCTCCTGGCCATGCACTATAGAGAGAGAGAGAGAGAGTTTTACAGTAGAACAAGGGAACTTTTACATCACAGAACAGGAGAACTGAACAATATCCACGTTTTGGAGAATTTGTAAACGGTCGGTGGAGAAGCCAGGTACGACCCGGTCCGTTTTGTTTCATGTTTGTGACCTCATGAAAGACAATACAGCTACATTACCATAACTCTGTTCATACAGGTGCCTCCGTTAAGAGGTTTGCATCTAATTATTGTATAAAAGGAATGAGTAAAGATTAAACTATTTGTGAAATGACGTAATGTTAGGTTTAACCGTTAATGTGAGAGAATAATATTCCCTTTAAAGTTTAACTAAGTCATTGGCCAGCCCCCATGAGCACAGACATGATCTGGCTCATAGGACAGCCCTTTTCTACTGTTACGAATAAAAACCCCTCCTGAAGAAATCTTCTTCAGACCACGCATACCTAGATGGACACAGAGGGGGCAAAGGTTTGAGTAGAGACCACAAAAACCTCAGTATAAGTTAGGTTGTAATGGTTGTTGAATTCCTAACCATACCACATGGAGCATTGGCTACACGGCGGGTAATGGTTAAACTCTGAGACTATTGATCCCAACAGAATAAGAGCAAATCTTCAATACTAATTACTAGTCTGCAGCTAGAAATTATGTCAACCTGGGATGTGAAGACCGACAACTGTCGAAACATCTATTCAATGAGAACATTTCTGAATGGTACTCTGATGTATCCATTCGAACCATGACAGACTTCAGGGAAGCAGAGAGAGAGATGCTCGGACGAACTCTCCAACAGAAAGACGGACGATTCCAACAGATCACGATGACACACTGAGCGTAAATATATATTGATTGCAATTACTCCCGAATGAGTGAGCGTTCATGTGCAAAGGATTAGCATTTAAATTAATATAATGATCAACTGTGTAGTGACTCCTTTGTGTCTTTCCCGCCCTTCTCAGTCCACACCCACTTCCCTTTGTCCACCAAGCCGTCATATCGGCTTAGCCCACTATGGAACCTCCCCTATCATTTCCTTATAACCATATCTACTGTTTGTTTGTTTATGCATTTCTGTGATTATTTAGTTTGTAAATAAATGATTAAGACAATTGGTATATGGATGATTTCTGGTTTCGTGCAGATAACCAACATTTTACGACATTTGGAATGAGACTAACGTGAGAAAAAATAATTCATTAATTAGAATTAGAAGACTAACTGATCAGATAGAAATATCTGAGTTTATATTAGCAAAATTATAACTTTGTAATCTGAAGACTTTCCTTGGTGCACCGACTTCCTAGTTAATTACATTTACATAATTAGTTTAATCACGTAATATTAATTACAGAGAATTGATTTGATAAAATAACAGTCTTCACTTTAATGATGCCAAAGACATAACAATGTGGATCCCAAGGAACTTGAAGCTCTCAACCTGCTTCACTACAACCTAGTCGATGAGAATGGGGGCATGCTTGGTCCTCCCTTCCCTGTAGTCCACAATCATCTCCTTTGTCTTGATCATGTTGAGGGAGAGGTTGTTGTCCTTGCACCTCCTCCCTATAGGCTGTCTCATCGTTGTTGGTGATCAGGCCTACCGCTGTTGGGTCATCGGCAAACTTAATGACTGTGTTGGAGACGTGCTTGGTCGTGCAGTCTTGAGTGAACAGGGAGTACAGGAGGGGACTGAGCACACACCACTGAGTGGCCCCGTGTTGAGGATCAGCGTGGCGGATGTGTTGTAACCTACCCATACCTGGGGGCCCGTCAGGAAGTCCAGGATCCAGTTGCTGAGGGAGGTGTTTAGTCCCAGGGTCCTTAGCTTAGTGATGAGCTTTGAGGGCACTATGGTGTTGAATGCTGAGCTGTGGTCAATGAATAGCATTCTCACGTAGGTTTTCCTCTTGTCCAGGTGTGAAAGGGCTGTGTGGAGTGCAATAGAGATTGCATCATCTGTGGATCTGTTGGGGCGGTATGCAAATTGGAGTGGGTCTAGGGTTTCTGGGATAATGGTGTTGATGTGAGCCATGACCAGCCTTTCAAAGTACTTCATGGCTACAGACGTGAGTGCTACAGGTCAGTAGTCGTTTAAGCAGGTTACCTTAGTGTTCTTGGGCACAGGGACTATGGTGGTTTGCTTGAAACATGCTGATATTAAGGACTCTAAATTATCAAAATAAAGTCGCACAATCCATGTTTAATCTCCCAGCAATTTAATGGGGATTTATCAACGTTTCGGCATCACTGTGCCTTCTTCAGGATAATGTCATGAATACTTGAACTAGGTTATGTATGACACACAGTGCAATTAGTGTAACCAATGACACTAGTGAGGGGTGTGTCATAATGATTAAGTTAATTAAAATTCATTAGTGTAACTGTTAAAAAAGAATATATGGCATATTAAATATATGATGTTACTGTTATCATATAGAAAAATAATGGAATATTGTATATAATATTAGCATCAACAGATCAAAGTCAATATTCAGACCACTAGGGGTCAATGTTTTTAGATAGAATATCCAGTAAGCTTCCCTTTTGAAGTAGTAGGATCTCGATGTTACCTCCTCTCCTTGGTAGAGCAGCATGCTCAATGCCTGTGTATTTGAGGGAGGAGATGGGATGGTTAGCTTCAACAAAGTGAGCTGCTACTGGATAGTCAATGTTCTCATACCGGATTGAGCTGCGGTGTTCAGCTATGCATTGTTTTAATTGTTTTTTCGTTTGTCCTACATAGCCTTTTCCACATGAACAGGTGCTGAGATAGATTACTCCCTTGGTCTTGCATGAGATGATACCCCTAACAGGGACCTTTCGACCTGGATGTGGGTGTCTGAAAAAATTTGTTTTTACAGTGCTATTGCACTGTGCGCATGAGCCACATTTGTAGTTCCCATTTGGGATAGGTGTCAAGAGTGTCTGAGTGGGCTCAGGGGTCATGTCAGATCTCACCAAAATATCTCCAATATTGCGACCATGCTTATAGTCCACCACTGGGGGTTCCTTGAAGAGGTGTGCAATTTTTGTTGTTGTTGTTGTCTGATTGCAGAATATGTCAGTACTTTTTCAGGATTGCTTTCATTTTTTCCGAACCCTTGGTGTACTTAGTGCAAAAGGAGGTTGCGTTGTTTTTCTGTGGTTAAGTTTTTAGCAATTCCGCTCTTGGTTTTTGATATATTTTCATCATTGCAGCTTCAAGAGTTTTGTCCTTGTAGCCTCTCATTTTGAATGTATCTGTCATTTTTTTAGCATTGCTTTCAAAATCTGACTGGTGGCCACATATTCGTTTAACCCTGCATAACTGGCTATATGGTAGACCATTCTTGAGGGGAGGGTCTAACTATGCAAACCTGTATGTGGGACAATTTGAAGAAGCATTCCTTTTTAAAACAGAGACACACCACTTACTTTCTAAAATTCTTCTATGGAAGAGATACATAGATGATGTCTTTGTGCTCTGGGAAGGAAGTCAGCAGGAACTAAGTGAATTCCAAACTCTACTAAACGAGAGCTCTGAATATCTCAAATTCACCATGCAAAATGATGAGAAAAAAATAAACTATCTGGACTTATGGATTATCAAAGATAATGATGCATTACACACAGACTTATACACAAAGCCAACAGATCGCAATACCTTGCTATGTGCAGATAGTATGCATCCCCTTCCCCTTAAGAATGGTCTACCATATAGTCAGTTATGCAGGGTTAAACAAATATGTGGCCACATGTCAGATTTTGACAGCAATTCTAAAAAATGACAGAAATTCAAAATGAGAGGCTACAAGGACAAAACTCTTGATGCTGCAATGATGAAAATATATAGCTAAAGAGATGGAGGAAACACCTGTCTCTGGATTACGTCTTCAAACTAAGGACAACCGTGGCATGACATTCCTGACAAGGAGACACATCAATGCCCGATGATGTAAACAGGTAAGATAGTCTTGCTAGCTACATTTTTCAGATATTACATGATTTCTAATTTTGACAGAAAGTGCTTTCATTTCAAGCTAAAGTGTACTGTTAGATAGCTAGCAAGCATTAGCTGGCTGGCTCCCTAGCTGATGTTTATTTGTTTTCCAGAGCCATTTGCTGTTCTAGTTAGAGCTTAATGTTAGCTAGCTAACATTGAACATGGTTGGTTAGCTCCCAGCACTGTGGCATTGTTGGCACTGTTTATTGTTTATCTAGCTAACGTTGGCTGGCTGGCTCGTTAGGTAACTTTACGTGATGTGTGTAAACACCAGTTGAATATGGCCGGTATCAGTAAACTGCAAAAAAGCGTAATGAAGTTGTTGCCAGCAGAGCTGGTTTGGCTGCTTTCTTGTTAGAGGTAAACAAATCATTGGCGTGTCAAGTGTGAACTCCGAGAGAGAAACGAGATGGGTGGGGCTAAAGCTTAAGAAGGTGAGAACGATGATGAATGGGTGTAGACAAAGAAGACCTCTTCACTAGATACCAAAGCATTCACGTTTGCAATTGCAACAAATAATCTGCTCAGACCCCAACCAAGGAACATCAAAAGTATTGCTGTAAATTCACAGACAACACAAAGATTCCTTGATGTCCTTCCAGACTCCCTCTGTCTACCCAAGGACGCCAGAGGACAAAAATCAGTTAACCACCTAACTGAGGAACTCAATTTAACCTTGCGCAATACCCTAGATGCAGTTGCACCCCTAAAAACTAAAAACATTTCTCATAAGAAACTAGCTCCCTGGTATACAGAAAATACCCAAGCTCTGAAGCAAGCTTCCAGAAAATTGGAACGGAAATGGCGCCACACCAAACTGGAAGCCTTCCGACTAGCTTGGAAAGACAGTACCGAAGAGCCCTTACTGCTGCTCGATCATCCTATTTTTCCAACTTAATTGAGGAAAATAAGAACAATCCGAAATTCCTTTTTGAGACTGTCGCAAAGCTAACTAAAAAGCAGCATTCCCCAAGAGATAATTGCTTTCACTGCAGCAGTAATAAATTAATGAACTTCTTTGAGGAAAAGATCATGATTATTAGAAAGCAAATTACGGACTCTTCTTTAAATCTGCGTATTCCTTCAAAGCTCAGTTATCCTGAGTCTGCACAACTCTGCCAGGACCTAGGATCAAGAGAGACGCTCAAGTGTTTTAGTACTATATCTCTTGACACAACAATGAAAATAATCATGGCCTCTAAACCTTCAAGCTGCATACTGGACCCTATTCCAACTAAACTACTGAAAGAGCTGCTTCCTGTGCTTGGCCCTCCTATGTTGAACATAATAAACGTCTCTCTATCCACCGGATGTGTACCAAACTCACTAAAAGTGGCAGTAATAGCCTCTTTTCAAAAGGCCAAACCTTGACCCAGAAAAATATAAAAAACTATTGGCCTATATCGAATCTTCCATTCCTCTCAATTTTCTTTGAAAAGACTGTTGCACAGCAACTCACTGCCTTTCTGAAGACAAACAATGTATATGAAATGCTTCAATCTGGTTTTAGACCGCATCATAGCACTGAGACTGCACTTGTGAAGGTGGTAAATTACCTTTTAATGGCATCAGACCGAGGCTCTGCATCTGTCCTCGTGCTCCTAGACCTTAGTGCTGCTTTTGATACCATCGATCACCACATACTTTTGGAGAGATTGGAAACCCAAATTGGTCTACACGGACAATTTCTGGCCTGGTTTAGATCTTATCTGCCGGAAAGATATGTTTGTCTCTGTGAATGGTTTGTCCTCTGACAAATCAACTATAAATTTCGGCGTTCCTCAAGGTTCCGTTTTAGGACCATTTATTGTTTTCACTATATATTTTACCTCTTGGGGATATCATTCGAAAACATAATGTTAACTTTCACTGCTATGCGGATGACACACAGCTGTACATTTCAATGAAACATGGTGAAGCCCCAAAATTGCCCTCGCTAGAAGCATGTGTTTCAGACATAAGGAAGTGAATGGCTGCAAACGTTCTACGTTTAAACTCGGACAAAACAGAGATGCTTGTTCTACCTCCCAAGAAACAAAGAGATCTTCTTTTGAATCTGACAATTAGTCTTAATGGTTGTACAGTCGTCTCAAATAAAACTGTGAAGGACCTCGGTGTTACTCTTGACCCTGATCTCTCTTTTGAAGAACATATCAAGACCATTTCAAGGACAGCTTTTTTCCATCTACGTAACATTGCAAAAATCAGAAACTTTCTGTCCAAAAATGATACAGAAAAATGTATCCATGCTTTTGTTCCTTCTAGGTTGGACTACTGCAATGCTCTACTTTCCGGCTACCTGGATAAAGCACCAAATAAACTTCAATTAGTGCTAAGTACGGCTGCTAGAATCCTGACTAGAACCAAAACATTTTATCATATTTCTCCAGTGCTAGCCGCCCTACACTGGCTTCCTGTCAAGGCAAGGGCTGATTTCAAGGTTTTACTGCTAACCTACAAAGCATTACATGGCCTTGCTCCTACCTATCGCTCTGATTTGGTCCTGCCATACATACCTACAACGACGCTATGGTCACAAGAAGCAGGCCTCCTAATTGTCCCTAGAATTTCTAAGCAAACAGCTGGAGGCAGGGCTTTCTCCTATTTAGCTCAATTTTTATGGAACGGTCTGCCTACCCATATCAGAGACGCAAACTCGGTCTCAACCTTTAAGTCTTTACTGAAGACTCAGTGGGTCATATGATTGAGTGTAGGTGAACGGAAAGGCTCTGGAGCAACGAACCGCCCTTGCTGTCTCTGCCTGGCCAGTTCCCCTCTTTCCACTGGGATTCTCTGCCTCTAACCCTATTACAGGGGCTGAGTCACTGGCTTACTGGGGCTCTCTCATACCGTCCCTGGAAGGGGTGCGTCACCTGAGTTGGTTGATTCACTGATGTGGTCATCCTGTCTGGGTTGGCACCCCCCCTTGGGTTGTGCCGTGGCGGAGATCTTTGTGGGCTATACTCAGCATTGTCTCTGGATGGTAAGTTGGTGGTTGAAGATATCCCTCTAGTGGTGTGGGGGCTGTGCTTTGGCAAAGTGGGTGGGGTTATATCCTTCCTGTTTGGCCCTGTCCGGGGGTGTCCTCGGATGGGGCCACAGTGTTTCCTGACCCCTCCTTTCTCAGCCTCCAGTATTTATGCTGCAGTAGTTTATGTGTCGGGGGGCTAGGGTCAGTTTGTTATATCTGGAGTACTTCTCCTGTCCTATTCGGTGTCCTGTGTGAATTTAAGTGTTCTCTCTCTAATTCTCTCTTTCTTTCTCTCTCTCGGAGGACCTGAGCCCTAGGACCATGCCACAGGACTACCTGACATGATGACTCCTTGCTGTCCCCAGTCCACCTGGCCGTGCTGCTGCTCCAGTTTCAACTGTTCTGCCTCATTATTATTCGACCATGCTGGTCATGTATGAACATTTGAACATCTTGGCCATGTTCTGTTATAATCTCCACCCGGCACAGCCAGAAGAGGACTGGCCACCCCACATAGCCTGGTTCCTCTCTAGGTTTCTTCCTAGGTTTTGGCCTTTCTAGGGAGTTTTTCCTAGCCACTGTGCTTCTACACCTGCATTGCTTGCTGTTTGGGGTTTTAGGCTGGGTTTCTGTACAGCACTTTGAGATATCAGCTGATGTACGAAGGGCTATATAAATAAATTTGATTTGATTTGATGATTCGATCCAGCAACCTTTCGGTTACTGGCCCAACGCTCTAACCACTAGGCTACTTGCTGCTCCAAATGAGCTAATTTCAACAATACGGGTGCTGAAGTCACTGTATTACCCATATCTTGCCCGTTTACTGTGTCCTCAGTACACGGGCAAGAAGATGAGAGCAACAGGAGTGGGAGGGAGACAGATATGAAACCGACCAAACCATTATCAATTTCTATTGATCCAATGAAGATTGATGCAGGGGTGTGGATAGGCTCATTTGAACAACCTATTTTAGGCCTTGATGTTATTATGCAACTTGACTCTACATTAAACATTTCTGAAGGCAAGGTAATGTGACAAATCAGACAACTGCAGGGATCTACAGTTCAGAACCATCCTATTTGGACTACGAAGAAAAATTTGTGTGGAACTTTGGATATGGAACCAGTGTGCTTGACAGGTGTTGCCCCACCTTGCACAAAACAATATCCCATTAGCAATGAAGCTATGGTCGCTACTAAAGTAGTGATTAAAGATCTATGGGACATCGGTATAGTTGAAAAGACACATTCAGCCTCTAATAGCCCAGTATGACCGTAGTGACAGGGACTACATGAATGCAAATGAAGCCATCTCCAAGCTCACTCCACTCCACTCCACTCCATTTTTCCCTCATTGTCACCTGTTCACTCTGTGTTCTCAGTCATTGATATGGCTAATGAGTTCTGGTCAGTACACTTACATCCAGAGGTCCATCCATGGCTTCCCTTTTCTGTGGATGGTCAACAGTATCAGTGGACTAAGACTCCTATGGTACTTCATAATAGTCCTTCAATTTACCATCAGGCATTGCGGAGACCTCTCCAAGTTCTCCCTCAGATGTTATCTGTTGTCATACAATATGTTGATGATATTTTGTTGGCATCAGAAGTTGAGGAAAGACATGCTAAGGATCTAAAATCACTGTTAGACCATTTGCATGCCAAAGGCCATAATGCTAGCCCTAAGAAGGCCCAACTCATGCAATCACAGGTTATCTATCTTGGTGAACTGGTCTCACAGGGAAAAAGAGAGATGACACAAAGTCGTACGGTTGCCATACAAGCTGCCAAGGAGCTCACTACTATTAAAGAACTTCACTCCTTCATGGGCTTGTGCAATTACAACAGATACTGGATACTGGGTGGACTCTTCGCCGAAATTGCACAAGCCCTTAATAACCTAAAAGGAGATCCTGATTCAAAAGACTGTAGTCTTCACAGAAGAACAAACTAGCTTTGTCATCAGTACCGGCTTTGGGCATTCCAGGCCAACCATTCACCCTCATTGTAGCTGAAAAAGATGGATACATGATCTCAGTGCTGGCGATTGTCAGAAATCTGTAGGCTACTATTTGAAGAAACTGGATGATGTGGCGTTGGGATGGGGTCCCTGTCTCAGACCTATGCAGGCTACTGATGTCGTTGTGTCGATGGTGGCATTGCTTGTTCTCGACCAACATCTTACCATCAAGTGTCCCACATGCTGTTCATACTCTTTTGACAATGAATCGAGCTGCACAGGTCACAGATGCTCGTTGGAACTGATGGGGTCAAATTGGGGTCATGATAGGGGCTGCACCAAATGTTTGATGTATTATAATAATTAATTATGCTTATGTTGTATTAATATCAGGGGAAGGGCTAAAATACCCCTTCCCCACTACATTTATTGGGTCATAGACTACACATTAACAATATATATACATTATAAGGTTTAAAATTGTTTCACAGTTCTTTTCTAGCCTCTGCCTCTTATAAAGAAACGGTCTGAGAAAAACACGTCAAAGATAAACACAGAACCCTGCAGGGGAAATAGATAAGTGACTACTCAGACATACCACTATAAATCAACTTGGGGAGTGGACATTTACTGCTGAGCCTTTAAATAACACTGAAACTATGTTTGTATAGCTGTGAATGCATGGGCTTGGTGTCATGAGTAGAAGGTAATGACATAGGCAGTTACATCACAGGGGGTTGACTAGAAGCATGATAAGCATCTTAGGACTTTCCCTATTTTGCAGAACTCAGGAGAGACATCAGTTGTATGTGTGATGTTTGACCTTTGGCTTCTGTCTACAGCTGTATTTTGATTCAAATTGTTATGATTTATAAGTGCACATTTTGAGTGTTCCTTATTTGTTAAGTAAGTAAAACGGAGCACAGAAAAACGGAACCAACAGAATAAATGGTCAACTGTGTTAGAGGCTCCTAACATCATCATACAACGTTGCACACCATGTAATGCAGATACTCTGATGCTTCCTTCAGATACCACATTACTTGAACACGACTGTTGTGAGTTGGTTTTGGATCAGCTCTTGATGGGTTTATTAAAACTTCTTGGTGACGGGGCAGTATTTTCATGTCCGGATGAAATGCATGCCCAAATTCAACTGCCTGCTACTCATCCCCAGAAGATAAGATATGCATAGTATTAGTGGATTTGAATAGAAAAAACTCAAGTTTCTAAAACTGTTTGAAACTGTGAGTATAACAAAAGTTATTTAGCAGGCGAAACCCAGAGGACAAACCATTCAGATTTTTTGTTGTTGTTGAGGTCACTTTTCAATGGGTTTTCATTGGGAATCCAGATTTCTTGCAGTACCTATCGCTTCCACTGGATGTCAAGTCTTTAGACATTGGTTGAGTTAATTCCTTTGTGTAATGAAGAAGTAAGGCCATCTTGAACGAGGGTCACTTGAAGTGTACTGTTAGATAGAAGCGCGTGACCAGAAAGCATGCTTCAGTTTGTTTTCTTCCTGTATTGAACACAGATCATCCCGTCTTCAATTTTATTGATTATTCTACGTTAATAAATACCTATTACAAAAGTAGTTTGAAATGTTTTGGCAAAGTTTACAGGTAACTTTTGAGATATTTTGTAGTCATGTTGAGCAAGTTGGAACCTGTGTTTTTCTGGATTAAACGCGCCAAATAAATGGACATTTTGGATCGACAGAATTAATTGAACAAAATGACCATTTGTGATGTTTATGGGACATATTGGAGTGCCAACAAAAGAAGCTCGTCAAAGGTAAGGCATGAATTACATTTTTATTTCTGTGTTTTGTGTCACGCCTGCAGGGTTGAATATGCTTCTCTCTCTTTGTTTCCTATGGTGCTATCCTCAGATAATAGCATTGTTTGCTTTTGCCGAAAAGCCTTTTTGAAATCTGACATGTTGGCTGGATTCACAAGTGAAGCTTTAATTTGCTATCTTGCATGTGTCATTTAATGAAAGTTTGATTTTTATAGTCATTTATTTGAATTTGGCACTCTGCATTTTCCCTGGCTTTTGGCCAGGTGGGATGCTAGCGTCCCACATATCCCAGAGAGGTTAAGAGTCATCAATTGGGAAAACTCTGAGTTTATCTTATACACAGACGGTTGAAGCAGTGTGGAGGGGGCTGTGAGGAAGGCAGGATGGGCAGTTACTGCAATGGACAATCAGATTGTGACAGGCACGCTACCTGCAGGAACATCAGCACAGGTGGTAGAATTGGTGGCTTTGACAGAAGCATGTAAACAGGCTGAAGAAAAAACAGCTAATATCTACACAGATTTGAGGTATACTTTTGGTGTTACTCATGGAAAAATATGGATAAACAGAGGATTCATGCGTCAATGCGAGCTCCTGTGAAGAATGGACCAGAGAAGTGATGGCTCTACTGAATGCTCCCCAGTTACCTGGACAAGTTACCATTTTTTTTATGAAAGCACATGGAAAAATCTTTACAGACGAGAGTAAAGGTAAGGATTTGGCTGACAGAGCTGCCAAGAGAACACCTCTGTCACCTAAACTGATTAGGAGATACAACTTTGAGATATGCAAAGCAGTGCTCCAAAAGATGAAGTGTGGGAATGGATGGCTGCAGGGTGCAAACTCAATCAAGAAGGTGTGTGTACCTGAGATGAGATGTGTAGCGCCGAATGCACTCTTACCCTTCTTGGTGACACAGATCCACTCTTTGTGACACATTGGTGTGGACAAGATAGTTTATCGTTTTGTCGACAAATGGTGGAATCCTGGTGTTCGGAAAGAGGCTCAGGCTGTTGTGGCGAATTGCAACATTTGTATGGATATCAAGGTGAAATGTCCAATGTTTTCCTGAAAATCGGAACATGCTTACTTAGGGAAATCGATGTGAAATATCAATTTCTCTTGAAATCAGGACATTTTACTTTAACTTTTTTGTTTCCTTATTACAGGTTATGAGAATCTACAGTCTGAAGCTGAAGCAATATTCCTTGATCCAAGGACTGTACTTGAAATGATACAAGATTCATTAGAGAAGTCCTTGTCAATCAATGGAAAGGCATCGCGCCGACAGAAACAAGCATCTTTCTGGTAAGAAGAAGGGCGGGGGGGTATGCCTCATGATTAACGAGCCGTGGTGTGATCATAACAACATACAGGAACTCAAGTCCTTCTGTTCACCTGACTTGGAATTCCTCACAATCAAATGTCGACCACATTATCTACCAAGATAATTCTCTTCGATTATAGTCACATCCGCATATATTCCCCCCCAAGCAGACACATCGATGGCCCTGAACAAACTTAATTTGACTCTATGTAAACTGGAAACCACATATCCTGAGGCTGCATTCATTGTAGCTGGGGATTTTAACAAGGCTAATCTGAAAACAAGACTCTCTAAATTCTATCAGCATATCGATTGTGCAACCAGGGCTGGTAAAACCCTGGATCATTGTTATTCTAACTTCTGCGACGCATATAATAAGACCCTCCCCCGCCCGCCACAACTCAATTTAGTTGCTTCCAGCCTATAAATTGCATCCAACAACAACATTGACAAATACGCAGTTTCGGTGAGCGAGTTTATTAGTAAGTGCATCGGCGATGTCGTACCCACAGCAACTATTAAACCAGAAACAGTGGATTGATGGCAGCATTCGCGCGAAACTGAAAGTGCGAACCACTGCTTTTAATCATGGCAAGGTGACCGGAAACATGACCGAATTCAAACAGTGTAGCTATTCCTCCGAGCATGCTCAGACCAGCTGGCTGGTGTGTTTACGGACATATTCAATCAATCCTTATCCCAGTCTGCTGTTCCCACATGCTTCAAGAGGGCCACCATTGTTCCTGTTCCCAAGAAAGCTAAGGTAACTGTGCAAAATGACTACTGCCCCGTAGCACTCACTCCGTCATCATGAAGTGGTTTGAGAGACTAGTCAAGGACCATATCACCTCCACCCTACCTGACACCCTAGACCCACTCCAATTTGCTTACCGCCCCAATAGGTCCACAGACGACGCAATCACACTGCACACTGCCCTAACCCATCTGGACAAGAGGAATACCTATGTGAGAATGCTGTTCATCGACTACAGCTCAGCATTTAACACCATAGTACCCTCAACTCGTCATCAAGCTCGAGACCCTGGGTCTCGATCCCGCCCTTCGCAACTCGGTACTGGACTTCCTGACAGGCAGCCCCCAGTTGGTGAGGGTAGGTAACAACATCTCCATCCCGCTGATCCTCAACACTGGGGCCCCACAAGGGTGCATTCTGAGCCCTCTCCTGTACTCCCTGTTCACCCACGACTGCGTGGCCATGCACGCCTCCAACTCAATCATCAAGTTTGCAGACGACATTACAGTGGTAGGCTTGATTACCAACAATGACAAGACGGCCTACAGAGAGGAGGTGAGGTCCCTTGGAGTGTGGTGTCAGGAAAATAACCTCACACCCAACATCAACAAAACAAATGATTGTGGACTTCAGGAAACAGCAGAGGGAGCACCCCCTGATCCACATCGACGGGACAGTAGTGGAGAGGGTAGTAAGTTTTAAGTTCCTCGGCGTACACATCACGGACAAACTGAATTGGTCCACCCACAAAGACAGCGTGGTGAAGAAGGCGCAGCAGCGCGTCTTCAACCTCAGGAGGCTGAAGAAATTTGGCTTGTCACCAAAAGCACTCACAAACTTTTCCAGATGCACGATCGAGAGCATCCTGTCGGGCTGTATCACCGCCTGGTATGGCAACTGCTCCGCCCATAAACGTAAGGCTCTCCAGAGGGTAGTGAGGTCTGCACAACGCATCACCGGGGGCAAACTACCTGCCCTCCACCACCCTATGTCACAGGACGGCCATAAAGATCATCAAGGACAGCAACCACCTGAGCCACTGCCTGTTCACCCCGCTATCATCCAGAAGGCGAGGTCAGTACAAGTGTATCAAAGCAGGGACCGAGAGACTGGAAACAGCTTCTATCTCAAGGCCATCAGACTTTTAAACAGCCACCACTAACATTGAGTGGCTGCTGCCAACATACTAACTCAACTCCAGGCACTTTAATAATGTAAAAATGTATGAAAAATGTTTCACGAGTGTTAAGGGAATTTTTTTATCAATGATGACTAATTATGTATACATTTCAATCAGGACTGACTAATCAGCATACTATTATGTTACTGTATATGTATGAATTTTCTTTTAATTCTTAGTACTGAATATAATGTGTGCAAATATAATGAAGAATTAGAACAATGACTGACTGTACCATGGTAGAAATGAATGAACTTATAGTCAGACTGGCTTCTACACCAGCTGTCCTAAGCTTAGTCATATATCAACTTAATAAGGAGAGACGATGTGAGAACCATACAGTCTTTGTACTAGAACGGAGATGGCACGGGTTGGTACTGAAACTAATGACGTCATTTTAAGTTTATAACCTGTGGTAAAATGTGTAAGGAGCAGTACTCTCGTGAATAGAGGCTGCTTTAATACTGGGCTCTGTCCATTTTTATACTAATAAGTGTCATACATATCCTTATGAATTGACAGAGTGTTTGATTTTAATTGGGTATTAAAACAGAGGAATTTAATTCCTGCAACTACGAGCCACTTTAAACAATGCCACTTCATAAAATACATACCCTAACATACCCTATATTACTCATCTCATATGCATATACTGTACTCTATACCATCTACTGCTTCTTGCCATCTTGATGTAATTCATGTATCACTAGCCACTTTAAACAATGCCACTTTTATATGTTTCCATACCCTACATTACTCATCTCATATGTATATACTGTACCCGATACCATCTACTGCATCCAGTCTATGCCGTTCTGTACCATCACTCGTTCATATATTTTTATGTACATATTCTTGATTCCTTTACACTACATAAGGTAGTTCTTGTGAAATTGTTAGGTCAGATTACTCGTTGGTTTTTACTGCATTGTCGGCACTAGAAGCACAAGCATTTCGCTACATTCACATTAACATCTGCTAACCATGTGTATGTGACAAATACAATTTGATTTGACGGGCGGTACACTGTAACACGTTACATTATACCTAAGTTACCCCTTTATGGGTGGTAGACTGTAACACAGAAAATGTTTGGTTTTATTCATTTCTATGCACTACACCTGGGCGAAGAATAAGAGAGAACCCCTTCTGATGATAATAATGACTCTGTTCAATTTGTTGACTGTTCACTCTGTTCAAATTATTGAATGGAATGGAGTGATGGATCTCTAAGTAGTCCACATGTAGCACAAGTGTATGATTAAATTGAAACTTTAGCTGGAAGAAACTCCAACACGGGTTATGCGGTAAAGGATTAAATTGAAGCTTCAGCATGGAGAAAACTCAATCTGTAGCTCATTTATGAGTTGGATGGTGCGGTTGCTGAGGTGAAAACTGTGTTTGAGGAATTGTTGCATTTCTATTGTCGTTTTTGTTGCACTTGCATTCAGTAGCATTTATGAATCATATATAGACTGAATTCAACAGCAAGGCCCAGTTCTGTCTTATATTCCTTGCACGGGGCTCTAATATGCTGTGACTTTACTTCCATTCATCTGATGATTGTTATTTATTTAATCCACTAACTATGGTTTCATTGTTACCTGATTAAATTAATCATGTAACAATTAACTCATTAGGATCTGGGGCACCACGGAAGAAGTTATTTAGAGAGTTACCATCTCCCGAATTAAACTCTATAATGTCTTTACCCATCACATCTATAAACAGTCATCTTATTAATCATTAGCTCTTATCAAAAACTTATTCTGAACAATCTTAATCTTCTTGGATTTGCAAAAACCCCAGCCTTGCACATTATTCAGTACTACACAAATTGGTTTAATCATTTATTTACTAGCTAACTAAATAATAACACAGAATACACACACACGCTTACATGAGACAAAGGTCCCTCGTGGGCTAACAAGATATGACAGCTTGTTACAACATAGATAGGGAAGAGGGGGAGAAAGAGAGAGGAAAAAGGGACACATTCTATAACTATTATCCCATTACTCATATACCTCGCACACAAACCACTGCCTGTTTGGAATAAGAAATCATTAATGTATTTATGTGTGAAATGCCTTTGTTCGTCGTTTAGAACTAGGCCTTGCTATTGAATTCAGTCTATATGAATTGTGCAGCAGATTACGTTATACATCATTAGAGCAGTAGGCAGG
Organism: Oncorhynchus mykiss; assembly: GCF_057628025.1. Lineage (NCBI taxonomy): Eukaryota > Metazoa > Chordata > Actinopteri > Salmoniformes > Salmonidae > Oncorhynchus > Oncorhynchus mykiss. Next base: position 49,643,948 of record NC_143026.1, read on the forward strand.
ATTTGTTGTTGAGTGGTGTGTGTGTTTCCATTTGAAAAAGATAGTCGAGAGATTGACTCAGGTGTTGTATATCTGACAAAGAGTCAGAGTGTGTAGGGTGAATTAATTAATTCCTAGAGCTAGGGCCTGTTGATTTAGGAGAATTGAGAAGATATATTTGTTGGCCAAAGCAAAGCATTATCTCTCTGTCTATCACACTTAAAAATGTGAAAAGTGACAGCGAATATTTCATTATGTTATTGCGTGTTCTGTGAGGTTCTGTGTTATACACTATAGCCCTTACCATATCATATGTGATGGAATATTATTTGCTGTTGGCTTGTGTGGGTATATGTGTTATGCAACATGGCTGACTTGAGACATTGTTAACAGTTTCAGGGCCATGGGCCTTTCTCATGATGGAAAAATACAGAATAACATGAAGACAGGACCTGTGCAATGAGTTGGGGGGCACATTCAGAACGTAGTGTTGTGAGAACAAACAGTCTTTTGTTAGTTAAAAACTTCTTGATACTACCCATCCCGCATGCGGCAGCGTAATCATAGCCTCAAACTAATTAGCATAACGCAGCGGACATAAATATCCCTAGAAAATTGTCCTATTCATGCAAATCACAAATGAAATATATTGAGAAACAGCTTAGCCTTTTGTTAATCACACTGTCATCTCAGATTTTCTAAATATGCTTAACAGCCAACGCTAGACAAGCATTTGTGTAAGTTTATCATGGCATAATGCTATGCTAGGCTCTGCTACCAGCAGGCAACATTTTCACGAAAATAAGAAAAGCAATCAAATTAAATCATTTACCTTTGAAGAACTTCGGATGTTTTCACTCAGGAGACTCCCAGTTAGATAGCAAATGTTCCTTTTTTCCCCAAAATGTTATTTTTGTAGGCGAAATAGTTTGTTCTTCGCGTTTGGCTGAGAAATCGGCCAGAAAATGCAGTCACTACAACTGCAAACTTTTTTCCAAATTAGCTCCATAATATCGACAGAAACATGGCAAACGTTGTTTAGAATCAATCCTCAAGGTGTTTTTCACGTATCTATTCGATAAAATATCCACCGGGACAATTGGTTTCTCATAAGAAGCGATTGGAAAAATGGCTACTTATGTACTTTACGCAAGATTTTCTGCGGGAGCCATCATGTGACCACTTGCTCAATGTGGTCCCTTACGGCTATTCTTCAACATAAATGCGTAGAAAGACGTCACAATGCTGTAGACACCTTGGGGAATACGTAGAAAGTGTAAGCTCATTCGTAGCCCATTCACAGCCATTTAAGGAGTCATTGGCATGCAGGGCTTTCAAAATATGGGGCACTTCCTGGTTGGATTTTTATCTGGGTTTCGCCTGTAACATCCGTTCTGTTGCACTCACAGACAATATCTTTGCAGTTTTGGAAACGTCAGAGTGTCTTCTTTCCAAAGCTGTCAATTATATGGATAGTCGAGCATCTTGTCGTGACAAAATATCCCGTTTAAAACGGTAACGTTTTTTATCCAAAAATGAAAATACTGCCCCCTAGTTACAAAAGGATAACAGGAGCCAGGTGCCTGATAACTGTATATTCTACACAACTACAACGACTGACAGCTGGAGCGCCCGGGGGATGGGACCAGCTCTGCGCCAACAATCAACGATAGGCTGGGTGAGTCTAAACCACGCCCAGTCTCTACTCTGACAGGCCGCCTCGGAAGCAGGAACTATTTCTGCCAAGAGTATATTATAATATCTTTGTCAGGAACAAGTCAGTTCTCTGTTTGCCCTGAGAGGTGGGACAGAGAGTCTGTATATACGAAAATTGCATTTACCACTTATTGCTTAGCTAATAAAAAATACATAGTATACAGTCGGAGACTCAGTGTCATACTTATCCTGATACCAGATTCGAAATGACGCAACCCTAACAGTTCCCATAATGTCGCTAGAAAAAACACCTATTGGATTGAACACGAATCGTTGTTAGTAAACCCCTGGTCCCGTATTGAAGGGGACCCTGTCTGTGCTTGGAAGTGAACATTCTTGTAAGAAAACGGCTAGCTTTGCATTCGATGTTAAGCTAACAAAGAAAGAGCAGCAATTTTCGTTTGTCACAGAAAAATCCTGCGCTTTGCGGGATTCCCGTGTGATTTCAGCTTTCAGGGCAAAACCCTGTGTATTGGGCAAGGGAAGTCCCGCCTCTGCTGGAATCCCTTGTGAGTTAATAACAGTCATCAGATTAATGCAAGTAAAGTCATGACACTAGTATTTACAGAACAACTGGTTCCGAGAGATAGGATCAGGACCTGCAACTGTAACAAAAAGGATAACTGCAGTTTAGCCATTATTAAATTAATGCTATGTATTGTCCTTTTTTATGTATTTATTTATGTAATTCTGTACCTGTCTATTAATGTTATGTATTATGTCATTTTATCTTGTTCTGTCCTTCAGCTGTAATTGTTGTTTTATTTTTTATTTTTTTTATTGACAGCCTAGGAACTGCCTTGTTCAGAGGGCAGAATGGCAGATTTGTACCTTTTCAACTCGGGGATTTGATCTTGCAACCTTTCGATTACTAGGTCAACACTCTAACCACTAGGCTACCTGCCGCAATTAGGTAGCCTAGTAAAGGCAGCATACTCCTATATTTTCATGTTTCCCTTTTTAAAGTTCATCATTCATCAAGGACGATTGTGTCTGACTTCTACCCGCTCAAGGCCCCTGTGGTTCTTTGGATTTTGTTTGAGTGACCACTTGGACTTGAGACAATGTTTAGAACTTGGCTAACTGGAGGGTCAGTTTTGTCTTGTGTTATGATTTGGCTAGTAGCTAAGGCCCTTTTATACTAGGTGAGCTCTGAATAGTAGCTTTAGCCCTGTTGGACAAGATGTGCTCTGGCTTGTAGTTGTAGCCCTGTTGGACTAGGTGAGCCCTGGTAAGTACCTGTAGCACCTGTTGGACTAGGAGAGCTCTGGCTTGTAGCTGTAGCCCTTGTAGGACTAGGTGAAATCTGGCTTGTAGCTGTAGCCCTTGTAGGAAGGAATAGGTGAAATCTGGCTAGTAGCTGTAGCCCTGTTGGACTAAGAGAACTCTGGCTTGTAGCTGTAGCCCTTGTTGGACAAGACGTGCTCTGGCTAGTAGCTAAAGCCCTGTTGGACTAGGTGAGCTCTGGCTAGTAGCTAAAGCCCTGTTGGACTAGGGGAGCTATGAATAGTAGTTATAGCCCCTGTTGGACTAATTGAGCTCTATCTAGTAGCGGTTGCCACTGTTGGACTAGATGAGCTCTGGCTAGTAGCGGTTGCACTTGTTGGACTAGGTGTGCTCTGGCAAGTAGCTGTTGCCCCTGATGGACTAGATGAGCTCTGGCAAGTAGCTGTAGCACCTGTTGGACTAGGAGAGTTCTGGCTTGTAGCTGTTGCCCCTGTTGGAATAGGTGAGCTCTGGCTAGGACCTGTAGTCCTGTTGGGGAATAGGTGAGCTCTGGCTAGTAGCTGGGGTCCTCTTTGGAGTATGTTAGCTCTGTTTAGTAGCTGTAGCCCCTGTTGGAATAGGTGAGTTCTGGCTAGAAAATGTAGCAGTGTTGGAGTAGGTGTGCTCTGGCTAGTAGCTTTTGCCCATGTTGAACGAGGTGAGCTCTCTAGTAGCTGTAGCCCCTGTTGGACTAGGTGAGATTTCTCTGGTAGCTGTAGCCCTGTTGGAGAGGTGAGCTCTGACTAGGAGCTGCAGCCCTGTTGGACGAGGTGAGCTCTGGCTAGTGGCTGTAGCCCCTGTTGGACTAGGTGAGCTCTGGCTAGTGGCTGTAGCCCCTGGTGGACAAGGTGAGCTCTGGCTAGAAAATGTAGTCCCTGTTGGACTAGGTGAGCTATGGCTAGTGGCTGTAGCCTCTCTTGGACTAGGTTAGTTCTGGCTAGTAGCTGTTGCCCCTGTTGGAATAGGTGAGCTTTGGCTAGTAGCTGTAGTCCTGTTGGACGAGGTGAGCTCTGGCTAGTGGCTGTATTCCCTGTTGGACTAGGTGAGCTGTCTGTAGTAGCTGTTGCCACTGTTGGAATAGGTGAGCTCTGGGTAGTGGCAGTATTCCCTGTTGGACTAGGTGTGCTCTGGCTAGTGGCTGTTTTCCTTGTTGGACTAGGTGAGCTCTGGCTAGGAGCTGCAGCCCTTTTTGAATTAGGAGGTGCTCTGGCTAGTAGCTAATGCCCCTGTTTGACGAGGTGAGATCTGGCTAGTGGCTGTAGCCCCTGTTGGACTAGGTGAGCTCTGGCTATTGGCTGTAGCCCCTATTGGACAAGGTGAGCTCTGGCTAGTAGCAGGAGTCCTGTTGGACTAGGAGAGCTCTGGCTAGTAGCTTTAGCCCTGGTGGACAAGGTGAGCTCTGGCTAGAAAATGTAGCCCCTGTTGGACTAGGTGAGCTCTGGCTGGTGGCTGTAGTCCTGTTGGACTAGGTGAGTTCTGGCTTGTAGCTGGAGCCCTTGTAGGACTAGGTGAAATCTGCCTAGCAGCTGTAGACCTGTTGGACAAGGGGTGCTCTGTCTAGCAGCTGTAGCCCCTGTTGGACTAGGTGAGCTCTGGCTAGAAGCTGTAGCCCTGTTGGACTAGGTGAGCTCTGGCAAGTAGCTGTAGCCATGTTGGACTAAGAGAGCTCTGGCTTGTAGCTGTAGCCCTTGTTGGACAAGCTGTGCTCTGGCTCGTAGCTAAAGCCCTGTTGGACTAGGTGAGCTCTGGCTAGACGCTAAAGCCCTGTTGGACTAGGTGAGCTCTGGCTAGCAGCTAAAGCCATGGTTGGAATAGTTGAGCTATGACTAATAGTTGTAGCCCAGTTGGACTAATTGAGCTCTAGCTAGTAGCGGTTGCCCTTGTTGGACTAGGTGTGCTCTGGCAAGTAGCTGTTGCCCCTGATGGACTAGGTGAGCTCTAGCTGGTGGCTGTAGCCTCTATTGGACTAGGTGAGCTCTGGCTCGTAGCTGTTGCCCCTGTTGGAATAGGTGAGCTCTGGCTAGGACCTGTAGTCCTGTTGGGGAATAGGTGAGCTCTGGCTAGTAGCTGGGGTCCTCTTTGGAGTATGTTAGCTCTGTTTAGTAGCTGTAGCCCCTGTTGGAATAGGTGAGTTCTGGCTAGAAAATGTAGCAGTGTTGGAGTAGGTGTGCTCTGGCTAGTAGCTTTTGCCGATGTTGAACGAGGTGAGCTCTCTAGTAGCTGTTGCCCCTGTTGGACTAGGTGAGCTCTGGCTAGTGGCTGTAGCCCCTGGTGGACAAGGTGAGCTCTGGCTAGAAAATGTAGTCCCTGTTGGACTAGGTGAGCTATGGCTAGTGGCTGTAGCCTCTCTTGGACTAGGTTAGCTCTGGCTAGTAGCTGTTGCCTCTGTTGGTATAGGTGAGCTTTGGCTAGTAGCTGTAGCCCCTGTTGGACGAGGTGAGCTCTGGCTAGTGGCTGTAGTCCTGTTGAACGAGGTGAGCTCTCTCTAGTAGCTGTAGCCCCTGTTGGACTAGGTGAGCTTTCCCTGGTAGCTGTAGCCCTGTTGGATGAGGTGAGCTCTGGCTAGGAGCTTTAGTCCTGTTGGACTAGGTGAGCTCTGGCTGGTGGCTTTATTCCCTGTTGGACTAGGTGAGCTCTCTCTAGTAGCTGTTGCCCCTGTTGGACTAGGTGTGCTCTGGCTAGGAGCTGCAGCCCTTTTTGAAGTAGGAGGTGCTCTGGCTAGTAGCTAATGCCCCTGTTGGACGAGGTGAGCTCTGGCTAGTGGCTGTAGGCCCTGTTCGACTAGGTGAGCTCTGGCTAGTGGCTGTAGCCCCTGTTGGACTACGTGAGCTCTGGCTAGTAGCTGTAGCCCCTGTTGGACTAGGTGAGCTCTGGCTAGTAGCTGTAGCCCTGTCGGAATAGGTGAGCTCTGGCAAGTAGCTGTAGCCCTGTTGGACTAGGAGAGCTCTGGCTAGTAGTTGTAGCCCCTGTTGAACTAGGTGAGCTTTCTCTGGTAGCTGTAGCCCCTTTTGGACTAGGTGAGCTCTGGCTAGGAGCTATAGACCCTGTTGGATTAGGGGTGCTCTGTCTAGCAGCTGTATCCCCTGTTGGACTAGTTGTGCTCTGGCTAGTAGCTGTAGCCCTGTTGGACTAGGTGAGCTCTGGCAAGTAGCTGTAGCCATGTTGGACTAAGAGAGCTCTGGCTTGTAGCTGTAGCCCTTGATTGACTAGGTGAAATCTGGCTAGCAGCTGTAATCCCCGTTGGACTAGCTGTGCTCTGGCTAGTAGCTGTAGCCCTGTTGGACTAGGTGAGCTCTGGCAAGTAGCTGTAGCCATGTTGGACTAAGAGAGCTCTGGCTTGTAGCTGTAGCCCTTGATTGACTAGGTGAAATCTGGCTAGCAGCTGTAGCCTCTCTTGGACTAGGTGAGCTCTCTATAGTAGCTGTTGCCCCTGTTGGATGAGGTGAGCTCTCTCTAGTAGCTGTTGCCCCTGTTGGATGAGGTAAGCTCTGGCTAGTGGCTGTAGCCCCTGTTGGACTACGTGAGCTCTGGCTAGTAGCTGTAGCCCCCGTTGGACTAGCTGTGCTCTGGCTAGTAGCTGTAACCCCTGTTGGACTAGGTGAGCTCTGGCTAGTAGCTGTAGCCCTGTCGGAATAGATGAGCTCTGGCAAGTAGCTGTAGCCCTTTGGACTAGGAGAGCTCTGGCTAGTAGTTGTAGCCCTGTTGGACTAGGAGAGCTCTGACTAGTAGCTGTAGCCCTGGTGGACTAGGTGAGCTCTGGCTTGAAAATGTAGCCCCTGTTGGACTAGGTAAATGGTGGCTAGTGGCTGTAGCCCTTGTTCGACTAGTTGAGCTCTGGCTGGTGGCTGTAGCCTCTCCTGGACTAGGTGAGCTCTCTGTAGTTGCCGTTGCCCCTGTTGGAATAGGTGAGTTCTGGCTAGAAAATGTAGCCCTGTTGGAGTAGGTGTGCTCTGGCTAGTAGCTTTTGCCCATGTTGAACGAGGTGAGCTCTGGCTAGGAGCTGTAGTCCTGTTGGACTAGGTGAGCTCTCTAGTAGCTGTTGCCCCTTTTGGACTAGGTGAGATTTCTCTGGTATCTCTAGCCCTGTTGGAGAGGTGAGCTCTGGCTAGGAGCTGTAGCCCTGTTGGACGAGGTGAGCTCTGGCTAGTGGCTGTAGCCATGGTGGACACCGTGAGCTCTGGTTAGAAAATGTAGCCCCTGTTGGACTAGGTAAACTATGGCTAGTGGCTGTAGCCCTTGTTCGACTAGGTGAGCTCTGGCTAGTAGCAGGAGTCCTGTTGGACTAGGAGAGCTCTGGCTAGTAGTTTTAGCCCTGGTGTACACTGAGCTCTGGCTAGAAAATGTAGCCCCTGTTGGACTTGGTAAACTATGGGTAGTGGCTGTAGCCCTTATTTGAGTAGGTGAGCTCTGGCTGGTGGCTGTAGCCTCTCTTGGACTAGAGTAGCGGCTGTAGCCTCTCTTGGACTAGGTTAGCTCTGGCTAGTAGCTGTCGCCCCTGTTGGAAGAGGTGACCTCTCTAGTAGCTGTAGCCCCTGTTGGACTAGGTGAGCTTTCCCTGGTAGCTGTAGCCCTGTTGGATGAGTTGAGCTCTAGCTAGTGGCTGTATTCCCTGTTGGACTCGGTGAGCTCTGGCTAGTAGTTGTAGCCCTGTTGGACTAGGAGAGCTCTGACTAGTAGCTGTAGCCCTGGTGGACTAGGTGAGCTCTGGCTTGAAAATGTAGCCCCTGTTGGACTAGGTAAATGGTGGCTAGTGGCTGTAGCCCTTGTTCGACTTGTTGAGCTCTGGCTGGTGGCTGTAGCCTCTCCTGGACTAGGTGAGCTCTCTGTAGTTGCTGTTGCCCCTGTTGGAATAGGTGAGTTCTGGCTAGAAAATGTAGCCCTGTTGGAGTAGGTGTGCTCTGGCTAGTAGCTTTTGCCCATGTTGAACGAGGTGAGCTCTGGCTAGGAGCTGTAGTCCTGTTGGACTAGGTGAGCTCTCTAGTAGCTGTTGCCCCTTTTGGACTAGGTGAGATTTCTCTGGTATCTGTAGCCCTGTTGGAGAGGTGAGCTCTGGCTAGGAGCTGTAGCCCTGTTGGATGAGGTGAGCTCTGGCTAGTGGCTGTAGCCATGGTGGACACCGTGAGCTCTGGTTAGAAAATGTAGCCCCTGTTGGACTTGGTAAACTATGGCTAGTGGCTGTAGCCCTTATTTGAGTAGGTGAGCTCTGGCTGGTGGCTGTAGCCTCTCTTGGACTAGACTAGCGGCTGTAGCCTCTCTTGGACTAGGTTAGCTCTGGCTAGTAGCTGTTGCCCCTGTTGGAAGAGGTGACCTCTCTAGTAGCTGTAGCCCCTGTTGGACTAGGTGAGCTTTCCCTGGTAGCTGTAGCCCTGTTGGATGAGTTGAGCTCTAGCTAGTGGCTGTATTCCCTGTTGGACTCGGTGAGCTCTGACTAGTGGCTTTATTCCCTGTTGGACTAGGTGTGCTCTGGCTAGTGGCTGTATTCCCTGTTGGACTTGGTGTGCTCTGGTTAGTGGCTGTATTCTCTGTTGGAGTAGGTGAGCTTTCTCTGGTAGCTGTAGCCCTGTTGGACTGGATGAGCTCTGGCTAGGAGCTGGACCCCTTTTTGAAGTAGGAAGTGCTCTGGCTAGTAGCTGTATCCCCTTTAGGACAAGGTGAGCTGTAGCTAGGAGCTGTAGCCTGTTTTGGAGTAGGTAGTACTCTGGCAAGTAGTTTATGCCCCTGTTGGACTAGGTGAGCTCTGGGTCGTGGCAGTAGCCCCTGTTGGTCGAGGTGTGCTCTGGATAGTAGCTGTGGCCCTTTTTGGAGTAGATTAGAGCTCTCTAGTAGCTGTAGCCCCTGTTGGACTAGGTAAGCTTTCCCTGGTAGCTGTAGCCCTGTTGGATGAGTTGAGCTCTGGCTAGTGGCTGTATTCCCTGTTGGACTCGGTGAGCTCTGACTAGTGGCTGTATTCCCTGTTGGACTAGGTGTGCTCTGGCTAGTGGCTGTATTCCCTGTTGGACTTGGTGTGCTCTGGCTAGTGGCTGTATTCTCTGTTGGAGTAGGTGAGCTTTCTCTGGTAGCTGTAGCCCTGTTGGACTGGGTGAGCTCTGGCTAGGAGCTGGAGCCCTTTTTGAAGTAGGAAGTGCTCTGGCTAGTAGCTGTATCCCCTTTAGGACAAGGTGAGCTGTAGCTAGGAGCTGTAGCCTGTTTTGGAGTAGGTAGTACTCTGGACTCGTAGTTTATGCCCCTGTTGGACTAGGTGAGCTCTGGGTCGTGGCAGTAGCCCCTGTTGGTCGAGGTGTGCTCTGGATAGTAGCTCTGGCCCTTTTTGGAGTAGATTAGCTCTGTCTAGTAGCTGTAACCCCTGTTGGACTAGGTGAGCTCTGGCTTGAAAATGTAGCCGTGTTGGAGTAGGTGTGCTATGGCTAGTAGCTTTCGCCCCTGTTGGACTAGGTGAGCTCTGGTTAGTAGCTTTTGCCCCTGCTGGACTAGGTGTGCTCTGGCTAGTGGCTGTATTTCCTGTTGGACTAGGTGAGCTCTCTCTATTAGCTGTTGCCCCTGTTGGACTAGGTGAACTCTCTCTAGTAGCTGTTGCCCCTGTTGGGATAGGTGAGCTCTGGGTAGTAGCTGTAGCCCCTGTTGGACTAGGTGTGCTCTGGCTAGTGGCTGTATTCCCTGTTGGACTAGGTGAGCTCTCTCTAGTGGCTGTAATCCCCGTTGGACTAGGTGAGCTCTCTATAGTAGCTAATGCCCATGTCGGACTAGGTGAGCTCTGGGTAGGAAATGTAGCCCTGTTGTACTAGGTGAGTTCTGGGTAGTGACTGTAGACCATGTGGGACGAGGTGTGCTCTGGCTAGTATCTGTTGCCCCTGTTGGACTAGGTGAGCTCTGGCTAGTAGCTTTGCCCCTGTTGGATGAGGTGTGCTCCGGCTAGTGGCTGAAGCCCCTGTTGGACTAGGTGAACTCTCTCTGGTAGCTGTTGCCCCTGGTGGAATAGGTGAGCTCTGGGTAGTAGCTTTTGCCCCTGTTGGACGAGGTGTGCTCCGGCTAGTGGCTGTAGCCCCTGTTGGACTAGGTGAGCTCTCTCTGGTAGCTGTTGCCCCTGCTGGACTAGGTGAGCTCTGGCTAGTAGCTGTAGCCCCTTTTGGACTATTGGAGCGCAGATGCTATCAGCTAGCTGCTGTCCTATCTTTTTGAACAGTTATTGGCAACTAGCCTATGGACCAATGTCAGGAACCAATTTTAGGAACTCAGTCGGTGTCTCAACTTACTGCTGAGAGTTATTATAATAGACTGCACAAGGTGCAATTTCAAAATTTTGTTGTGCATCAGCAGTCACTCAATTAGCCCATGTCAGCAATTTTTTTTAGATTGGCCAGCTGTCTAAACTCGTAATAATCATGGTTGAATTACCGACCAGGATCGACCCGTTGATCATCAGTTATCATACTAAAATATTTTCCTCCACAGTCTGGGAAAATCTGTGGAAATGCAGGAAATTAGCTGTAAATCTGCACATTTTTCTCTCCGCCCTATGGCAAAATGAGTAGAATTGCAAGAAATGAGTTATACAATTGTAAAATCTTCTCTTCGCCCCGTGGCAAAAACTGTGGATTTGCATTACACAGCCATCCTAAAAACCCAAATCTGATCATTATTCATATTCAATATTTTTTTCTGACTGTCCACACTCAGTTTTACATATCAGATTTGTGCATTCACACTGATGTAGCCTCTGAAGTAGCACACAGATGTAATGCTCATTTCGTGTCACTGTTCCTCTAAATTTGGGGGTGGTTGTCGTGGTAATGGCAGGCCATGTGCAAAAGAAATACGTAAGATAAAAAAAATGGATGTGAGTGTCCAGACTAAGGTCTAGATGCTTGAAATTCAAAATATGAAACACCGAAATTGTATCAGGTTTGAGTGCCACGTATGAATTTGGAATTAAAAACATCAGATTCAATGTGGTTGTTGCTTAGCACCTCTGCTTAGCACCTCAACTGAGTGCCAGCCATAATTTGCAAACCGATTCTACATGTAGAAACAGGCGAAAATGACATTTGTCAGTCGCCACCCTAAAAAACACAGCACCTTCAGCAATCGAATGAATGGCAAATGAACGGCAAATAAACGGCAGACGTCAATCGGTGCGATTCCACTAGGTTGAATTAACGTTATTTCCATGTCATTTCAACCCATGAAATCTATGTGATGACGTTGAATCAACGTGGAGAACTGATTGGATTTGCAAAACGTAATCAATGTAAAAAAAACTCTAAATCTAATGACACGTTGTTGTTTTTTTTATTTCACATTGAGTTCACATTTGTTTACAACTCAATCAAATCAAAACTAGACGTTGACCTGACATCTGTGCTCATTGGAATGTGTTTTCTCCTTAAAATGACAATTAGTTATGTCAAACGAAGGTATGCTGAACAAAAATATATATGTAAGTGTTGGTCGCATGAGCTGAAATAAAAGATCCCAGAAATGTTCCATAAGCACAAAAAACGTATTTCTCTCTAATGTTCTGCTCAAATTTGTTTACATGCTTGTCAGTGAGCATTTCTCCTTTGCCTCGATAATCCATCCACCTGACAGGTGTGGCATATCAAGAAGCTGATTAAATAGCATGATCACTACACAGATGCACCTTGTGCTGGGGACAATAAAAGGCCACTAAAATGTACAGTTTTGTCACACAACACAGATGATTCAAGTTTTGAGGGAGCATGTAATTGGCATGCTGATTGCAACAATGTCCACCAGAGCTGTTACCAGATAATGGAATGTTAATTTCTCTACTATAAGTCACCCCTAACATTGTTTTAGAGAATTTAGCATTACGTCCTACCTGCCTCACAACTGCAGACTACGTATATGGCATCGTGTGGGCAAGTGGTTTGTAGTGATGTCAACGTTGTAAACAGAGTGCCGCATGGTGGCGGTGGGGGTATGGTATGTGCCGGCATAAGCTACAGACAATGAACACAATTGCATTTTATCGATGGCTCTTTTGGAAATTACCTTTAATGAATGGGGCACTGCCAAATGCGCTCCACAGATTGAACGCTGCCCTTTTTGCGCAAATTCCAAACATATCGCTGAGCGTGCTAGGATAGAACTGGTTTCCATGGGTTTGATGCCATTCCACTCACTCCATTCCAGACATTATTATAAGCTGCCCTGCCCTCAGCAGCCTGCACTGATGCCTACGGTGGAGGCGCATGTGAACGCACAAATCTAGGGCAGAGTAGTGAGAGGAAGGGACTGGTTCCATTATCGTGACCCCTGGCGGATATACTGCAGAATCTAGAAAATATATTATTGGGTATGCAAGTGTTCAAACCCAGATCCTAAATATTTATTGAAGAACTGAACATTAAACATGGGGAACTGCAAGGCAAACAGACAGGTGAAGGCAAAAGCATAGATCTTGTTTGGAAATGCATGAGTCATTGGGCTGATATTTTGTATGTAAATATATATATTTACAGTTGCAGTCGGAAGTTTACATACACCTTAGCCAAATACATTTAAACTCCGTTTTTCACAATTCCTGACATTTAATCCTAGTAAAAAATCCCCGTCTTAGGTCAGTTAGGATCACCACTTTATTTTAAGAATGTGAAATGTCAGAATAATAGTAGAGAGAATGATTTCTTTCAGCTTTTATTTATTTCATCACATTCCCAGTGGATCAGAAGTTTACATACACTCAATTAGTATTTGGTAGCATTGCCTTTAAATTGTTTAACTTCGGTCAAAGTTTTGGGTAGCCTTCCACAAGCTTCCCACAATAAGTTGGGTGAATTTTAGCCCATTCCTCTTGATACAGCTGGTGTAACTGAGTCAGTTTTGTAGGCCTCCTTGCTCGCACATGCTTTTTCAGTTCTGCCCACAAATTTTCTATGGGATTGAGGTCAGGGCTTTGTGATGGCCACTCCAATGCCTTGACTTTGTTGTCCTTAAGCCATTTTGCCACAACTTTGGAAGTATGCTTGGGGTCATTGTCCATTTGGAAGACCCCATTTGCGACCAAGCTTTATCTTCCTGACAGATGTCTTGAGATGTTGCATCAATATTATTAACATAATTTTCCTCCCTCATGATGTAATCTATTATGTGAAGTGCACCAGTCCCTCTTACAGCAAAGCACCCCCAACAACATGATGCTGCCACCCCCGTGCTTCACGGTTGGGATGGTGTTCTTCGGCTTACAAGCATCCCCCTTTTTTCTCCAAAGATAACGATGGTCATATATGGCCAAACATTTCTATTTTTGTTTCATCAGACTAGAGGAAAATTCTCCAAAAAGTACAATCTTTGTCCCCATGTGCAGTTGCAAACCGTAGTCTGGCTTTTTTTTATGGCGGTTTTGGAGCAGTGGCTTCCTGCTTGCTGAGCGGCCTTTCAGGTTATGTCGATATAGGACTCGTTTTACTGTGGATATAGATACTTTTGTACCGGTTTCCTCCAGCATCTTCACAAGGCCCGTTGCTGTTGTTCTGGGATTGATTTGCAGTTTTTGCACCAAAGTACATTTATCTCTAGGAGACAGAACACGTCTCATTCCTGAGCGGGTGACGGCTGCTTCGTCCCATGGTGTTTATACTTGCATACTATTGTTTGTACAGATGAACGTGGTACCTTCAGGCGTTTGGAAATTGCTCCCAAGGATGAACCAGACTTGTGGAGGTCTATAATTTTTTTCTGAGGTCTTGGTTGATTTCTTTTGATTTTCCCCTTGATGTCAAGCAAAGAGGCACTGAGTTTGAAGGTAGGCCTTGAAATACAGCTACAGGTACACCTCCAATTGACTCAGGCTAATTGACATCATTTATCATAAGCTTCTAAATCCATGACATAATTTTCTGGAATTTTCTAAGCCGTTTAAAGGCACAGTCAACTTTGTGTGTAAACTTCTGACCCACTTCAAAAGTGAAATAATGTCTGTAAAAAATTGTTGGGTAAATTAGTGGTGTTATGCACAAAGTAGATGTCCTAACCGACTTGCCAAAACTATAGTTTGTTAACAAGAAATTTGTGGAGTGGTTGAAAAACACATTTTAATGACTCCAACCTAAGTGTATGTATACTTTCGACTTCAACTGTATGAACACCTCTAAAACACCTTGCTCACTCTTTTAGGTGAGGAGTATCAGCCGAAGGTAGTGACCAGGGCCCAGTTTCCCAAAAACATCTAAATAGTTCTTACGATTAACTTAGCCATAAAATGGTTTTGGGAAACTGGGCCCTGATCCCTTATCTGACTGACATTCAATACAGAGTATGCAGGCAAGCATGGTCTTGAAGTGTGTCCTAAAATGACCACCACCCGACAGTATATCAAGTCTAATTGGTGTGATATACGCATTAATAATTATTATAGGCAGAAGGTCTGAGACAATATACACTGACTGGTTGCCACTGATATCCTTTATGGCACAGAGACTGAGAGACGTGTCGGTCTCATGTTTGGGACTATGAGTAAGTGCTTTAAAAAGAAAATCAAGTCAAGCACCAAAGCACACAAAAAAAGCCTTCAGCATTATCGAAGTCTAAAATATGAAATGATCATCTAATTTTCTATTGCACTTGAAGATTATTTCTTTACATAAAATATACATGTATAAAAGTGACGGAATACGCATATATATGTACAGTATGTTTAATATTGTTCCCCATTACTTTAATTAATCTCTTGGACAGACTGTTGTTCCTTGGTATTTATTAAGTACACACTGTAATTCCAAAAGAAGGGGAATTGGCAGTATCGACTTAGTCTGGATGTCCCTTAACTTAATTGTTCATGAGAGACTGTTTGGCAAAGCCTTTTCTCCAAGAAGATATCCACAGCTTGTTTTTAGTTTAAATCATTCCTGAAGAGCAAAAAATAACAAATTGTCTTCTTTAGGAGCTATTAGTGTGAGAACTCCCCCATTCCTCCTTTGCTCTTCTCCTCATTCTCCCCCAGCATCAAAATATCTTCCCTTTATTTCTGCAGTCTGATGAGAGGGGTGATAAGGGGGTGTTGAGGGAGGGGTGCAGAGGTCCTTCTTGGACGGTGCTTGAGGGAGGGAGTGGACTGTTCCATTCACCCCAACTGCATGGAGGTTCAGAAGTGAGGGTCCCTGCACACACAGCACCACACAGACATACACAACCTTACAGGAAACACACAGGGCCAACCTCCAGGTGGTAGTGTGATCCGAGAGTGGTCTTGGGTAAGTTATAGATGTTAACCACAGGGAGCAGGTTAGGATCCTGGGTGTGGAACACAAAATGGGTGTGGTGCCAGCGTCCATCCTTCATCTGTAATAGAGAAACAAAGAAGTCAAAGTAAAAGAGTTTCAGATTTTATGATTGATATGTCATTATTCTATTACTGTTCATAGTGCAGAAAATGGAAGTTGAGAGACTGGAGTAAGAAGAAGTAGCACCTTTCTGATAGCCTCACAGATACAGACCAGGTAATGGTCAAACACACTCCCCTCCATATGCATTTGGACAGTGAAGCTAAAACATGTGCCTCTATACTCCAGTATTTTTAATTTGAATTCAAATGTTTTATATTAGGCGACAGTACAGATTGTCACCTTTTATTTGAGAGTATTTTCATACATATCTATAAGCACATTATGCATCTAGTCCTCACATGAAGAATTCACAAGAATTTGGACAAATTCAATTAACCCAGGATTCCTGAAATGTGACACCTGTGTTATGTTGACTGTAGTGATAGAGGAAGAATTTACTGACTTACTGTATGCACTTGTGAAAAGTGTAAACAACTAGTTTCCTAAAAAGACCAGATCATTGAACACCTAGTGAGAGGAAAAGGATCCTAAAAGAACATCACGCTCTGGCTAAGAAGACTTCAAGATCGCATGCTGTTTTTGATGTGACAATTTTAAATGACCGAGAGGGTAATACAGGGTTCTCTATGAGATTGGAATCCTCTGCAGTTGCTTCTGAGGATTATACCTTGGACCACTTTCCTGTATTAACACATCCCACCGACGAGAAACAGAGGACTACTGCGTCTTGCTCTACACCATCAGAGGCAAAGTGGAATCGAGTTAGAGCAAAGAGAGGAGGAACATTCCAACGTATTCTCCTTCTGCCCTTTCATCCAGACGTGCGGCTCTAACAGTTTTACGGCTCTGGGCCCTCCGACACACTCCTCTGGACCTGGTCCTGGGTTACTGAGCCGGCCATCCCCTGGATCAGCCCCCATAGCTGCTGAGCCTTCTTCACCATGCTGTGTGGATGGACCGTTTCAGGTTGTCAGTGATGAGCACGCAGAGGAACCCTCTCCACTGTGGCCCGTTGATGTGGAGGGGGCTTGCTCTCTCTGCTGTCTCCTGAAGTCCACAATCAGCTTGTTTTTGCTGTTGTTGAGGGAATGGTTATTTTCCTGGCACCACTCCGCCAGGGCCCTCACCTCCTCCCTGTAGGCTGTCTTGTCATAGATGTTAATCAGGCCTACCCTTGTTGTGTCGTCAGCAAACTTGATGATTGAGTTGGAGACGTGCGTCCTGGGTGAACAGGGTGTACAGGAGCCCTTGTGGGGCCCCCATGTTGAGGATCTGCGTGGAGGAAGTTTTTTTGCCTACCTTCCCCACCTGGGGTCGGCCAGTAAGGAAGTCCAGGACCCAGTTGCACAGGGTGGGATTCAGACCCAGGGGCTGGGCTTAGTGAAGAGCACTATGGCGATGAAGGCTGAGCTGTTGTCAATGAACAGTATTCTTACATAGGTATTTATCTTGTCCAGATTGGATAGGCAGTGTGCAGTGCGACGGTGATCGTATAATCCGTTTATCTGTTGGAGCAGAATGGAAATTGTAGTGGGTCTAGGGTGTCGGGTAAGGTGGAGGAGATATGATCCTTAACTAGCCTCTCAAAGCACTTAATGATGACAGAAGTGAGTGCTACGGAGTGATTGTAATTTAGTTCAGTTACCTTTGCTTTCTTGGGTACAGGAATAAGAAGGGACTTGAAGCATGAGGGGACAACAGACTGGCTAGGGAGAGATTGAATATGTCCATAAACATTCCTGCCAGCTGGTCTGCGCATGCTCTGAGGACGCGGCTAGGGATGCCATCTGGGCTGGAGAATGAGAGCTCACTGTCCTCGTGAGCGCCAGTGGCCGGCATCGGTGGCTCTGTGTTTTTTTATTATTTATTTTTTATTTCACCTTTATTTAACCAGGTAGGCAAGTTGAGAACAAGTTCTCATTTACAATTGTGACCTGGCCAAGATAAAGCAAAGCAGTTCGACACATACAACGACACAGAGTTACACGTGGAGTAAAACAAACATACAGTCAATAATACAGTATAAACAAGTCTAAATACGATGTGAGCAAATGAGGTGAGATAAGGGAGGTAAAGGCAAAAAAGGCCATGGTGGCAAAGTAAATACAATATAGCAAGTAAAACACTGGAATGGTAGATTTGCAATGGAAGAATGTGCAAAGTGCAAAGTAGAAATAAAAATAATGGGGTGCAAAAGAGCAAAATAAATAAATAAATAAAATACAGTAGGGAAAGAGGTAGTTGTTTGGGCTAAATTATAGGTGGGCTATGTACAGGTGCAGTAATCTGTGAGCTGCTCTGACAGTTGGTGCTTAAAGCTAGTGAGGGAGATAAGTGTTTCCAGTTTCAGAGATTTTTGTAGTTCGTTCCAGTCATTGGCAGCAGAGGACTGGAAGGAGAGGCGGCCAAAGAAAGAATTGGTTTTGGGGGTGACTAGAGAGATATACCTGCTGGAGCGTGTGCTACAGGTGGGAGATGCTATGGTGACCAGCGAGCTGAGATAAGGGGGGACTTTACCTAGCAGGGTCTTGTAGATGACATGGAGCCAATGGGTTTGGCGACGAGTATGAAGCGAGGGCCAGCCAACGAGAGCGTACAGGTCGCAATGGTGGGTAGTATATGGGGCTTTGGTGACAAAACGGATTGCACAGTGATAGACTGCATCCAATTTGTTGAGTAGGGTATTGGAGGCTATTTTGTAAATGACATCGCCAAAGTCGAGGATTGGTAGGATGGTCAGTTTTACAAGGGTATGTTTGGCAGCATGAGTGAAGGATGCTTTGTTGCGAAATAGGAAGCCAATTCTAGATTTAACTTTGGATTGGAGATGTTTGATATGGGTCTGGAAGGAGAGTTTACAGTCTAACCAGACACCTAAGTATTTGTAGTTGTCCACATATTCTAAGTCAGAGCCGTCCAGAGTAGTGATGTTGGACAGGCGGGTAGGTGCAGGTAGCGATCGGTTGAAGAGCATGCATTTAGTTTTACTTGTATTTAAGGGCAATTGGAGGCCACGGAAGGAGAGTTGTATGGCATTTAAGAGTCGATGGCAGTTAAGATATCATTTAGGACCTTGAGCGTGGCTGAGGTGCACCCATGACCAGCTCTGAAACCAGATTGCATAGCAGAGAAGGTATGGTGAGATTCTAAATGGTCGGTAATCTGTTTTTTTTGACTTGGCTTTCGAAAACCTTAGAAAGGCATGGTAGGATAGATATAGGTCTGTAGCAGTTTGGGTCAAGAGTGTCACCCCCTTTGAAGAGGGGGATGACCGCAGCTGCTTTCCAATCTTTGGGAATCTCAGACGACACGAAAGAGAGGTTGAACAGGCTAGTAATAGGGGTGGCAACAATTTCGGCAGATAATTTTAGAAAGAAAGGGTCCAGATTGTCTAGCCCGGCTGATTTGTAGGGGTCCAGATTTTGCAGCTCATTCAGAACATCAGCTGAACGGATTTGGGAGAAGGAGAAATGGGGAAGGCTTGGGCGAGTTGCTGTGGGGGGTGTAGTGCTGTTGACCGGGTTTGGAGTAGCTAGGTGGAAAGCATGGCCAGCTGTAGAAAAATGCTTATTGAAATTCTCAATTATGGTGGATTTATCAGTGGTGACAGTGTTTCCTATCTTCAGTGCAGTGGGCAGCTGGGAGGAGGTGTTCTTATTCTCCATGGACTTTACAGTGTCCCAGAATCTTTTTGAGTTAGTGTTACAGGAAGCAAATTTCAGCTTGAAAAAGCTAGCCTTGGCTTTTTACACTGCCTGTGTATAATGGTTTCTAGCTTCCCTGAACAGCTGCATATCACGGGGGCTGTTCGATGCTAATGCAGAACGCCATAGGATGTTTTTGTGTTGGTTAAGGGCAGTCAGGTCTGGGGAGAACCAAGGGCTATATCTGTTCCTGGTTCTAAATTTCTTGAATGGGGCATGTTTATTTAAGATGGTTAGGAAGGCATTTAAAAAAAATATCCAGGCATCCTCTACTGACGGGATGAGATCAATATCCTTCCAGGATACCCCGGCCAGGTCGATTAGAAAGGCCTGCTCGCTGAAGTGTTTCAGGTAGCGTTTTACAGTGATGAGTGGAGGTCGTTTGACCGCTGACCCATTACGGATGCAGGCAATGAGGCAGTGATCGCTGAGATCTTGGTTGAAAACAGCAGAGGTGTATTTAGAGGGCAAGTTGGTTAGGATGATATCTATGAGGGTGCCTGTGTTTAAGGCTTTGGGGAGGTACCTGGTAGGTTCATTGATAATTTGTGTGAGGTTGAGGGCATCAAGTTTAGATTGTAGGATGGCTGGGGTGTTAAGCATGTTCCAGTTTAGGTCGCCTAGCAGCACAAGCTCTGAAGATAGATGGGGGGCAGTCAGTTCACATATGGTGTCCAGAGCACAGCTGGGGGCAGAGGGTGGTCTATAGCAGGCGGCAACGGTGAGAGACTTGTTTTTAGAGAGGTGGATTTTTAAAAGTAGAAGTTCAAATTGTTTGGGTACAGACCTGGATAGTAGGACAGAACTCTGTAGGCTATATTTGCAGTAGATTGCAACACCGCCCCCTTTGGCAGTTCTATCTTGTCTATCTTTTTGCTTGAAGCGGGCGAATAAGTTTTTTTTAGCTTGTCCGGGAGTGAGGCGTTGGTGTCCGCAACGTGGCTGGCTTTCCCTTTATAATCTGTGATTGTCTGGAGTCCCTGACACATACGTCTTGTGTCTGAGCCGTTGAATTGCGACTCCACTTTGTCCCTGTACTGTCGTTTTGTCTCTTTGATTGCCCATAGCTGGTCTGTTTGTTCACCTTGCCGTGGTTAAATGCGGTGGTTCGTGCATGCTGCCATCTATCCACGGTTTGTGGTTTGGTTAAGTTCTAATCGTCACAGTGGGAACAACATCCTCAATGCACTTCCTGATGAACTCTGTCACAGAGTCAGTGACAGTCATCAATACTTTATTGTCCAGGGACTGAACTTTAATGAATAATATACTCGGAAGAGGTGGATGATATGCACACCTCCTGAGTCTGATTAGCAGCCCAGACCTTATTCCTGTTCTCTGTCGACGTTGCAGCCCCAGGATGAATGGAATTGCCTCTGGGAATTCAAACAAAGGATCCAATTCAGGAAAGTCGAATTTCTGATCGAAATTGTGACGAGTGACCGCCGATCTAATATCCAAAAGTTATTTTCAGCTGTAGGTAATAATGCCGGAAATATTCTGAGCAAATAATGTAAGAAATAACAAAAAATAAAATACAGCAAAGTTGGCTAGGAGCTAGAAATATGGCGACATAACTAGCCAACTTTGACTCATCTGAAAATAATGTTAGCTAGCTATTAACTTAGTAACAGTAGCTAGCTTGCTTTTGGTGGAAGAATTCAACATTTTGTGTGCTGAACTGGTTAGCAGCATCACTTTGATGTCATATGGCTGGCTGGACAAATCATCCTATGCTTTCATGACATTGTCAAACTTCAGAAATACTGCTCATTGGTTCACAAAACACCATGTAAAATGGTATGACTAAGACTTCCTCATCAAATGTCTACATTATTTACAGATGTATTGTTTTAACTTTGATTAATTCGGTCTGTTTTAGACAGCAGAAGATGGAGTCCTAAAGATGGCACTGCAATGCTTTGTTATGTCACTTGATTATGAATCTATAATTTTTTTTGCTGGAATGGAATGTTCGTATACTGTATATTCATTTTCTCACCAAGTTTTTTTATTTAGTACAATTTTTACTAGCTATCTTAACCTTTCTGATCTCCCCATCCCGGATCCGGGTTCGTGAATACAGACTCAAGCTCATTACCATAACGCAACGTTAACTATTCATGAAAATCGCAAATGAAATGAAATAAATATGCCATCTCTCAAGCTTAGCCTTTTGTTAACAACACTGTCATCTCAGATTTTCAAAATATGCTTCTCAACCATTGCAAAACAAGCATTTGTGTAACAGTATTGATGGCTAACGTAGCATTTAGCATTAGCATTCAGCTGGCAACATTTACACAAAAAAACAGAAAAGCATTCAAAAAAATCATTTACCTTTGAAGAACTTCAGATGTTTTCAATGAGGAGACTCTCAGATAGCAAATGTTCAGTTTTTCCTGAAAGATTATTTGTTTAGGACAAATCGCTCCGTTTTCTGCGTCACGTTTAGCTATGAAAAAACCCCTGTATCCAGGATTGTGTAAATCTATCAGCAAGCTCATTAGCATAACACAACGTTAACTATTTATGAAAATCGCAAATGAAATGAAATAAATATGCCATCTCTCAAGCTTAGCCTTTTGTAAACAACACTGTCATCTCAGATTTTCAAAATATGCTTCTCAACCATAGGAAAACAATCATTTGTGTAAAAGTAGCTAGCTAGAGTTAGCATTTCGCGTTAGCATTTAGCGTTAGCATTAGCGTTAGCATCCAGCACGCAACATTAACAAAATCATAAAAGCCTTCAAATAAAATCATTTACCTTTGAAGAACTTCTGATGTTTTCAATGAGGATACTCTCAGTTAGATAGCAGATGCTCAGTTTTTCCAAAAAGATTCCTTGTGTATTAGAAATAGCTCCGTTTTATACATCACATTTGGCTACCAAAAAAAATCCATAAATTCAGTCCTCAAAACGCAAACTTTTTTCCAAATTAACTCCATAATATCGACTGAAAACATGGCAAACGTTTTTTAGAATCAAGCCTCAAGGTGTTTTTCACATATCTCTTCATTGATACATCGTTCTTGGACACATGCTTTCTCTCCTGAATCCCAGGAGAAAATGACCGCACCTGAAGATTACGCACAAATTTAGACAAAGGACACCGGGCGGACCTCTGGAAAATGTAGTCTCTTATGGCCAATCTTCCAATGATATGCCTACAAATACGTCACAATGCTGCTAAGACCTTGGGCGAACGACAGAAAGTGTAGGCTCATTCGTTGCGCAATCACAGCCATATAAGGAGAGAATGGAAAACAGAGCTTCAGAAATTCTGCTAATTCCTGGGTGATGCATCATCTTGGTTTCGCCTGTAGAATGAGTTCTGGGGCACTTACAGACAAAATCTTTGCAGATTCTGAAACTTCAGAGTGTTTTCTTTCCAAAACTGTCAAGAATATGCATAGTCGAGCATCTTTTCGTGACAAAATATCGCGCTTAAAACGGGAACGTTTTTTATCCAAAAATGAAATAGCGCCCCTAGAGCTCTAAGAGGTTAAGATGAATGCACTAACTGCAAGTTTCTCTAGATAAGAGCATCTGCTAAATGACTAAAATGTCAATGTTTTACATGCAGATCTCATATTACTATATTGATTAATTTCTTAATGTTTTTTATTTTAATATTGATGTCAAAGTATCATTCCTACAGTTATTTACTAAAAATGTAGTTACTTGTAGATGTGACTGTAAAACCTAGCAGTACTACTTATTTATAGTGTTTTGCAAAAAAAAACAACATTTGTCCCTCTGAAAGGAAGCGAGTGATAGATTTCAAGCAATCATTGAACAACCCCTCTTTAATTTTTTTTAACAATAAAAGCTAATTGACCATATCTGAAAATGGATATAGTGTATATAGCGTTTTGGAAAGAAACTTTTCATATGGAGGGGAGTATATTTTCCATACCCCTAATGGTTAGAATCAGGGGTAGGGTAGTGTAAATCGATCCTAGATCTGTGGTGAGAGACAACTTCTACCTCAAGCTCAGAGAGTGCACTCCACTGAGAGAAAATGGCAGCCGTACCCAACAGGAGTCCTCGATGACGTGAGGCTCCATCTCTCCTCCTGCCTCAATGATCTCCCCACTCCACGCCCTGAAATGCACAGACCCCTTTGAAGGAGGCTGGTCCTCAGAGGTCCTCCAGATAGGTACGTTCAGGCAGTGGATGGTCACATGTTGCACCGCCTTTGAGCTCAAGAGATGCAGGAAGTTCATCTGGACACGCCCAACACTAATCTCCAGCTGCATTGTCAATAAAGAGGATGAAAGTTGTTCAAAACAAATATAATATATCATAATATATAAATATACAGTTGAAGCCGGAAGTTTATATACACCTTTACCAAATACATTTCAACTCTGTTTTTCACAATTCCTGACATTTAATCCTAGTAAAAATTCCCCGTCTTAGGTCAGTTAGGATCACCACTTTATTTTAAGAATGTGAAATGGCAGAATAATAGTAGAGAGAATGATTTCTTTCAGCTTTTATTTCTTTCATCACATTCCCAGTGGGTCAGAGGTTTACATACACTCAATTAGTATTTGGTAGCATTGCCTTTAAATTGTTTAACTTCGGTCAAAGTTTTGGGTAGCCTTCCACAAGCTTCCCACAATAAGTTGGGTGAATTTTGGACCATTCCTCCTGACAGAGCTGGTGTGACTGAGTCAGGTTTGTAAAGCCTCCTTGCTCGCACACACTTTTTCAGTTTTGCCCACACATTTTCTATTTCTATTTTCTATGGGGTCAGGGCTTTGTGATGGCCACTCCAATACCTTGACTTTGACATCCTTAAGCCATTTTGCCACAACTTTGGAAGTATGCTTGGGGTCATTGTCCATTTGGAAGACCCATTTGTGACCAAGCTTTAAGACTGATGTCTTGAGATGTTGCTTCAATATTTCCACATAATTTTACTTCCTCATGATGCCATCTATTTTGTGAAGTGCACCAGTCCCTCCTGCAGCAAAGCACCCCACAACATGATACTGACACCCTCGTGCTTCACGGTTGGGATGGTGTTCTTCGGCTTGCAAGCCTCCCCCTTTTTCCTCCAAACAAAACGATGGTCATTATGTCCAAACAGTTCCATTTTTTGTTTCCACAGACCAGAGGATATTTCTCCAAAAAGTATGATCTTTGTTCCCATGTGCAGTTGCGTAGTCTGGCTTGATGGCGGTTTTGGAGCTGTGCCTTCTTCCTTGCTGAGCTGCCTTTCAGGTTATGTCGATATAGGACTCGTTTAGCTGTGGATATAGATACTTTTCTACCTGTTTCCTCCAGCACCGTCACAAGGTCCGTTGCTGTTGTTCTGGGATTGATTTGCACTTTTCGCACCAAAGTATGCTCATCTCTAGGAGACAGAACACGTCTCCTTCCTGAGCGGTATGACGGCTGTGTGGTCCCATGGTGTTTATACTTGTGTACGATTGTTTGTACAGATGCATGTGGTACCTTCAGGCATTTGGAAATTGCTCCCAAGGATGAACCAGACTTGGAGGTTACAATTTCTTTTCTAAGGTCTTGGCTGATTTCTTTTGATTTTCCCATGATGTCAGGCAAAGAGGCACTAAGTTTGAAGGTAGGCCTTTAAATACATACACAGGTACAACTCCAATTGACTCAAATATCAATTAGCCTATCAGAAGCTTCTAAAGCCATGACATCTTTTCTGGAATTTTCCAAGCTGTTTAAAGGCACGGCCTTTGTGCATTTGTGTCATGCACAAAGTAGATGTCCTAACCGACTAGCCAAAACTATAGTTTGTTAACAAGACATTTGTGGAGTGGTTAAAAAACGAGTTTTAATGACTCCAACCTAAGTGTATGTACATTTCTGATTTCAACTTTATATGCCATTTGCCAGACACTTTTATCCAAAGCGACTTACATTTTACGCAAGGGTGTTTCTTATTATTATAATGTACCCTACCGTTCAAAAGTTTGGGGTCACTTAGAAATGTCCTTGTTTTTGAAAGAAATTGATCAGAAATACATTGTAGACATGGTTAATGTTGTAAATGACTATTGTAGCTGGCAACGGAAGATTTTTAATGGAATATCTACATGGGCGTACAGAGACCCATTTTCAGCAACCATCACTGATCATTGATCATTAGAAAACCGTTTGGCAATTATGTTAGCACAGCTGAAAACTGTTCTGATTAATGAAGCGATAAAACTGGCCTTCTTTAGAGTAGTTGAGTATCTGGAGCATCAGCATTTGTGGGTTCGATTACAGGCTCAAAATGGCCAGAAACAAAGAACTTTCTTCTGAAACTCATCAGTCTATTCTTGTTCTGAGAAATTAAGACTATACCATGTGAGAAATTGCTAAGAAACTGAAGATCTCGTACAATGCTGTGTACTCCTCCCTTCACAGAACAGTGCAAACTGGCTCTAACCAGAATAGAAAGAGGAGTGGGAGGCCCCGGTGCACAACTGAACAAGAGGACAAGTACATTAGAGTGTCTAGTTTGAGAAACAGACGCCTCACAAATCCTCAACTGGCAGCTTCATTAAATAGTACCCGCAAAACACCCGTCTCAACGCTAACAGTGAAGAGACGACTCTGGGATGCTGGCCTTCTAGGCAGAGTTGCAAAGAAAAAGCCATATCTCAGATTGGCCAAGAAAAAGGAAAGATTAAGATGGGCAAAAGAACACAGACACTGGACAGAGGAACTCTGCCTTGAAGGCCAGCATTCCGGAGTCGCCTCTTACCTCTTAACTAACACAACGTGCCATTGGAACACAGGATGGCGCCGACAGAGATGATGGCCTCGCTTCAGGTCCTTAGTAAACTATGCAGTTATTTGTTTTTTATGTATTATTTTATGTATTATTTATTGACTTATGTAAGAATGCTGTTCATTGACTACAGCTCAGCATTTAATACCATAGTACCCTGGGTCTCGACCCCGCCTTGTACAACTGGGTTCTGGACTTGTCGGGCCGCCCCCAGGTGGTGAAGGTAGGAGACAACACCTCCACCCTGCTGATCCTCAACACTGGGGCCCCACAATGTTGCGTTCTCAGCCCCCTCCTGTACTCCCTGTTCACCCATGACTGCGTGGCTATGCACACTTCCAACTCAATCATCAAGTTTGCAGACGACACTATAGTGGTAGGCTTGATTACCAATAGCGACGAGACGGCCTACAGGGAGGAGGTGAGGGTCCTCGGAGTGTGTGTCAGGAAAATAACCTCTCCCTCAACATCAACAAAACAAAGGAGATAATTGTGGACTTCAGGAAACAGCAGAGGGAGCATCCCCTCCCCCCATCCACACCGAAGGTACAGCAGTGGAGAGGGTGGAAAGTTTTACGTTCCTCGGCGTACACATCAAACTAAAATGGTCCACCCACACAGACTGCGTGGTGAAGAAGGCGCAACAGCGCCTCTTCAACCTCAGGAGGCTCAAGAAATTTGGCTTATCACCTAAAACACTCAAAAGCTTTTACAGATGCACAATCGAGAGCATCACTAACATAGAGAGGCTGCTATCAACATACAGACTCAAATCTCTGGCCACTTTAATAAAAACTAGTCACCTTAAATAACGCCACTTTAATAATGTTTACATATCCTACATTACTCATCGCATATATATATATATATATACAGTGCCTTGCGAAAGTATTCGGCCCCCTTGAACTTTGCGACCTTTTGCCACATTTCAGGCTTCAAACATAAAGATATAAAACTGTATTTTTTTGTGAAGAATCAACAACAAGTGGGACACAATCATGAAGTTGAACGACATTTATTGGATATTTCAAACTTTTTTAACAAATCAAAAACTGAAAAATTGGGCGTGCAAAATTATTCAGCCTCCTTAAGTTAATACTTTGTAGCGCCACCTTTTGCTGCGATTACAGCTGTAAGTCGCTTGGGGTATGTCTCTATCAGTTTTGCACATCGAGAGACTGACATTTTTTCCCATTCCTCCTTGCAAAACAGCTCGAGCTCAGTGAGGTTGGATGGAGAGCATTTGTGAACAGCAGTTTTCAGTTCTTTCCACAGATTCTCGATTGGATTCAGGTCTGGACTTTGACTTGGCCATTCTAACACCTGGATATGTTTATTTTTTAACCATTCCATTGTAGATTTTGCTTTATGTTTTGGATCATTGTCTTGTTGGAAGACAAATCTCCGTCCCAGTCTCAGGTCTTTTGCAGACTCCATCAGGTTTTCTTCCAGAATGGTCCTGTATTTGGCTCCATCCATCTTCCCATCAATTTTAACCATCTTCCCTGTCCCTGCTGAGGAAAAGCAGGCCCAAACCATGATGCTGCCACCACCATGTTTGACAGTGGGGATGGTGTGTTCAGCTGTGCTGCTTTTACGCCAAACATAATGTTTTGCATTGTTGCCAAAAAGTTCAATTTTGGTTTCATCTGACCAGAGCACCTTCGTCCACATGTTTGGTGTGTCTCCCAGGTGGCTTGTGGCAAACTTTAAACGACACTTTTTATTGATATCTTTAAGAAAAGGCTTTCTTCTTGCCACTCTTCCATAAAGGCCAGATTTGTGCAATATACGACTGATTGTTGTCCTATGGACAGAGTCTCCCACCTCAACTGTAGATCTCTGCAGTTCATCCAGAGTGATCATGGGCCTCTTGGCTGCATCTCTGATCAGTCTTCTCCTTGTATGAGCTGAAAGTTTAGAGGGACGGCCAGGTCTTGGTAGATTTGCAGTGGTCTGATACTCCTTCCATTTCAATATTATCGCTTGCACAGTGCTCCTTGGGATGTTTAAAGCTTGGGAAATCTTTTTGTATCCAAATCCGGCTTTAAACTTCTTCACAACATTATCTCGGACTTGCCTGGTGTGTTCCTTGTTCTTCATGATGCTCTCTGCGCTTTTGACGGACCTCTGAGACTATCACAGTGCAGGTGCATTTATACGGAGACTTGATTACACACAGGTGGATTGTTTTTATCATCATTAGTCATTTAGGTCAACATTGGATCATTCAGAGATCCTCACTGAACTTCTGGAGAGAGTTTGCTGCACTGAAAGTAAAGGGGCTGAATAATTTTGCACGCCCAATTTTTCAGTTTTTGATTTGTTAAAAAAGTTTGAAATATCCAATAAATGTCGTTCAACTTCATGATTGTGTCCCACTTGTTGTTGATTCTTCACAAAAAAATACAGTTTTATATCTTTATGTTTGAAGCCTGAAATGTGGCAAAAGGTCGCAATGTTCAAGGGGGCCGAATACTTTCGCAAGGCACTGTATATACACTGTATTCTACACTGTCTATTGCATCTTGCCTATGCCGCACGGCCACCGCTCACCCATATATTTATATGTACATATTCTTATTCATCCCTTACATTTGTGTGTATAAGGTAGTTGTTGTGAATTTGTTAAATTACATGATAGATATTACTGCATTGTCAGAAGTAGAGGCACAAGGATTTTGCTACACTCGCATTATCCTCTGCTAACCATGTGTATGTGACAAATAAAATTTGATTTGAGTGATGGTTGCTGATAATGGGCCTCTGTGCACCATTTAAAATCATCCAGCTACAATAGACATTTACAACATTAACAAAGTCTATACTGTATTTCTGATAAATTTTATGTTATTTTCATCGACAAAAAAAATAGCTTTTCTTTCAAAAACAAGGACATTTCTAAGTGACCCCAAACTTTTGAACGGTAGTGTAGGTTTAGATTTTTTTGTACATTTGATAATGTTACATTTCTGTTCAAATGTTTGCATGAACTTGCCCCACACCCCCAATATAAACAAGTGACTAAACTACAGTCTATAAGCTCACATTCACGGGGAGCAGCAATTGGTAACTATAGTGTTTCAATATGAAAAACAGCACTTGCACAATCAATCTTTTCTGTGAAAGCAGTCCATCTCTTGTGACCAACTTTCAGGAGACGTATAAAAAAGTCTTAATGAATTCACAAAGAAAGTGAAAAGCTGGTTTAAAAACATCAAGAACGCCACCATGTGTGATTATTTTGTAATACGTTTTGTTTATTTATTTTGTCATGTTTTCTTTTTCACTTATTTTAAAGCACAAATTTGGTGATTCATTATTCAAATTAGCACAAGCTAAAGCATAATGGTGTAATGCATATGTTGATACTTCAATGTTTTATTTGTACCTGTCCATAACAAATAAAGCATTATTATTATTAAATAGGTGAGAATGGGATAATGCTTATCAGTGAAGAAATATTGCAATTGTACTGGCTAAGTTAGTTGAGCATGCAATATGGTAAAACATTTGTCCCACTAACCAGGTTTCCATCCAAACTTTTTATGCGACTATATGTCATGTCGGATAAAAAAATGTAATGGCAGGCCTGATGGAAACAATTTCTCGGTAAACTTTCCCTTTTTGTTTACAAGGAGCTACTTCATAAACTTCTGTCGTATCTAACTTTGATGTTGAAGTAAAGACACCCGAGTTGCCTAACCCGTTCAGAGGATTGGTTAACTTGAGGTTTCTAGGGTCTCCACTGAGCTAGGTAAATCTGCTTTTAGTTTTAATGCACCATATTGCTGGAACAAAATTCAAAATACATTCATCTTGATGTTCTGCTGATGTTGAGGCAATTTCAAGTATTGATTGGGGACTTATTTGTGGAGGAAAGTAACTTTTTCTGGCTGATTTGTGATGTTTTATTTGTGCTTCCCATGACTGTGTTTTTGTATTTTAATGTGTATATGTTTGGGTATAATGTGTATATTTATGTTGTGTGTATATACAGGACATGTTTGTAAAAGACACCTAGATCTCAGTTGATTTTCCCTGTAAAAAAACAATGTTGACCAAACAAAATACACTAGATGGGATATTTTTGTGCCTGTAAAGTTAATGATGCTTGAAATATCAGTGGACTCGCTTTAATAAACATCTTCTCGAAGTAAACTTCTAGTCCCACGATAACATGTTGTGTGGTCTTCCCACTACGACTAGTCGGGAAGGCATGCAGTTTATTAGGCTACAGATTAAATAAATTATGAACTTCACAGGGTGGTGAAAGTGCAAGGTGTTGAGCTTGATGCTCCTTTCCAATTAATATTAAGGGTCTTATTTTGGTGGAATGATCATCGATGCTGTGGGCACACCTGCTATACATTACCAGTCAAAAGTTTGGACACAGCTACTCATTCAAGGGGTTCTCTTTACTTTATTCTACATGGCAGAATAATAGTGAAGACAAACATTATGAAATAACACATGGAATCATGTTGTCCCAAATTGTTAAACAAATCAAAATATATTTTATATTTGAGATTCTTCAAAGTAGCCTTGATGACAGCTTTGCACACTCTTGGCATTCTCTCAGCCAGCTTCATGAGGTAGTCACCTGGAATGCATTTCAATTAACAGGTGTGCCTTGTTAAAAGTTAATTTGTGGAATTTCTTTCCTATATAATGCATTTGAGCCAAACAGTTGTGTTGTACGGATGGTTTACAGAAGATAGCCCTATTTGGTAAAAGACCAAGTCCATATTATGGCAAGAACAGCTCAAAAAAGCAAAGAGAAATGACAGTCCATCATTACTTCAAGACATGAAGGTCAGTCAATCTTGAAAATCTCAAGAACTTTGAAAGTGCAGTCGCAAAAACCATCTAGCGCTATGGTGAAACTAGCTCTCATGAGGACCGCCACAGGAAAGGAAGATCCAGAGTTACCTCTGGGTGTGATGTGTGGGATTGCTTTTCTGGTGACACTGTCTGATCTATTTAGAATTCAAGGCACACTTAACCAGCATGGCTACCACAGGATTCTGCAGCGTTATGCCATCCAATCTGGTTTGCACTTAGTGGGACTATCATTTGTTTTTCAACCGGACAATGACCCAACACACCTCCAGGCTGTGTAAGGGCTATTTGACCAAGAAGAAGATGCCGCATCAGTTTACCTATATTTTGATTTGTTTAATACTTTTTTGGTTACGACATGATTCCATATGTGTTTTTTCATAGTTTAAGTCTTCAATATTATTTTACAATGTAGAAAACAGTAAAAATAAAGAAAACCCTTTGAATGAGTAGGTGTCCAAACATTTGACTGGTACTGTATGACTCAACATATATTTTTTATTAAAACCATCAGTAGAGTTGAAAATGCGACGGAAACCCATTTAGCTAAGCACAACTTTAAAAAAAATCTGCAACAAGTACATTTGATGGAAACATATCTTTGTTGGGAAAATGTGCATATTTTTTTCATGCAGATTTTAGAATATTCCCTTTCCCATCTGGACAATAGGAACACCTACAGTTGAAGTCAGAAGTTTACATACACTTAGGTTGGAGTCATTAAAACAATTTTTGCAATCCCTCCACACATTTAGGACATCTACTTTGTGCATGACACAAGTCATTTTTCCAACAATTGTTCACAGACAGATTATTTCACTGTATCACAATTCCAGTGGGTCAGAAGTTTACATACACTAAGTTGGCCGTGCCTTTAAACAGCTTGGAAAATTCCAGAAAATTATGTCTTGGCTTTAGAAGCTTCTGATAGGCTAATTGACATCATTTGAGTCAATTGGAGGTGTACCTGTGGATGTATTTCAAGGCCTACCTTCAAACTCAGGTGCCTCTTTGCTTGACATCATGAGAAAATCAAAAGAAATCAGCCAAGACCTCAGAAAAAAAATTGTAGACCTCCACAAGTCTGGTTCATCCATGGGAGCAATTTCCAAATGCCTGAAAGTGCCAAGTTCATCTGTAAAAACAATAGTTCGCAAGTATAAAGAC
The DNA here is from genome assembly GCF_057628025.1 of Oncorhynchus mykiss. Lineage (NCBI taxonomy): Eukaryota > Metazoa > Chordata > Actinopteri > Salmoniformes > Salmonidae > Oncorhynchus > Oncorhynchus mykiss. The sequence goes on from NC_143026.1 coordinate 49,675,694, forward strand.
CATGGGACCACGCAGCCGTCATACCGCTCAGGAAGGAGACGTGTTCTGTCTCCTAGAGATGAGCATACTTTGGTGCGAAAAGTGCAAATCAATCCCAGAACAACAGCAAAGGACCTTATGAAGTTGCTGGAGGAAACTGGTACAAACGCTTCTATATCCACAGCTAAACGAGTCCTATATCGACATAACCTGAAAGGCCACTCAGCAAGGAAGAAGCAACTGCTACAAAACCACCTTAAAAAAAGCCAGGCTATGGTTTGCAACTGCACATGGGGACAAGGATCGTATTTTTGGGAGAAATATCCTCTGGTCTGATGAAACAAAAATATAAATGTTTGGCCATAATGACCATCGTTATGCTTGGAGGAAAAAGGGGGAGGCTTGCAAGCCGAAGAACACCATCACAACCGTGAAGCGTGGGGGTGGCAGCATCATATTGTGGGTGTGCTTTGCTGCAGGAGGGATCGGTGCACATCAAAATAGATGACATCATGAAGCTGGAAAATATGTGGCTATTTAGAAGCAACATCTCAAGACATCAGTTAAAGCTTGGGTCTTCCAAATGGACAATGACCTCAAGCATACTTCCAAAGTTGTGGCAAATTGGCTGAAGGACAACAAAGTCAAGGCATTGGAGTGGCCATCACAAAGCCCAGACCTCAATCCCATATAGAATTTGTGGGCAAAACTGAAAAAGCGTGTGCGAGCAAGGAGGCCTGCAAACCTGACTCAGTTACACCAGCTCTGTCAGGAGGAATGGGCCAAAATTCACCCAACTTATTGTGGGAAGCTTGTGGAAGGCTACCCAAAACTTTGACCGAAATTAAACAATTTAAAGGCAATGCTACCAAATACTAATTGAGTGTATGTAAACTTCTGACCCACTGGGAATGTGATGAAATAAATAATACCTGAAATAAATCACTCTACTATTATTCTGACATTTCACATTATTTAAATAAAGTGGTTATCCTAAATGACCTAAGACAGGGAATTTTTACTGGAATTAAATGTCAGGAATTGTGAAAAACTGAATTTAAATGTAGTTGGCTAAGGTGTATGTAAACTTCCGACTGTACGTGACAATGCTGTTCGTTGATCAGCGTATAACACTATTGTGTACTCAAAGCTCATCACTAAGCTAAGGACACTGGGACTAAACACCTCCCTCTGCAACTGGATGTTGGACTTTGAGGCTTCCCCCAGGTGATAACGGTAGGCAACAACACATCAGCCACGCTTATCCTCCACATGGGGGCCCCTCAGCAGGGGTGTGTGATTAGTCCCCTTCTGTACTCCCTGTTCACCCACGACTGCGTGGCCAAACATGACTCCAACATCATCATCAAGTTTGCTGATGACACAACAGTGGCCTGATCACCAACAACGATGAGACAGCCGAATGGGAGGAAGTCAGAGACCTGGCAGTGTGGTGCCAGGACAACAACCTCTCCCTCAACGTGAGAAAGACAAAGGAGCTTATCGTGGACTACAGGAAAAGGAGGACCGAGCATGCTCACATTCACATCGACACCTGTCGTGGAGCGGGTCGAGAGCTTCAAGTTCCTTGGTGTCCACATCTCTAACACACGATCATGGTCCAAACACACCAAGACAGTCATGAAGAGAGCACGACAACGCCTATTCCCCCTCAGGAGACTTTGGCATGGGTCCTCAGATCCTCAAACATTTCTACAGCTGCACCATCGAGAGCATGGTTGCATCACCGCTTGGTATGGCAACTGCTCGGCATCTGACCGCATTTCATGGTAAGGTTGTATTCGGGGCATTTGACAAATAACATTTGATTTGAAACTCTTTTGCCAATTGAATGGAAACCTAGCTACTATTCATGAAATACTGTGGTATCATATATTCAGTGTGACTGGTTGTAGTATGACTGGTGATGTATGACCGGTGATGTCTGCAGTACCTTGGACACCGTTACGGGTTTTAGGCAGGTCTGCCCTCCACCTGTGAAGTTACAGGTGACCTCTATTGTATCTGAGGAGTAGCCCAGGTTTGGGTCAATCCAATAAGTGCCTAGGGAGAGAAAATAGTCAGTTACTAAACACACTCTTTCCCATTCTTCTTCTCCCTCTTGTGTGCACATACAGTACATGCATGCAAGCACACACACATCTGTCCTCTCACCATCGCTCATTTTCTGTTCACAGCTGTGGAGGTCCCTGCAAATGCGGGCGGGGTTATCGCTGGTGCCCAGTGGATTTTTCAGGCTCTGGATCAGGTTACTAAGGTAGTGGAGGGTCTTAATGATCTCTGTAACATGGTCTAGCATAGGCAGGTCCATAAGTAGCCAATTCTGCACAGAGATAGATAGAGAAATTCATTTGTAGACATGAATGGATGACTATACATGAGAATAAATGGATATGTTCACAGTTTATTGAGGGTACTGACCTCAGTCCTAAGTGGGGTGTTTATAGACTCAAACATCTGAAGGGAACCGTCCTGTTTCTGAATAAGAAAACGGCACAGACAACATAATGTAACATTACACTTTCATAGGACGTACTGTATAGGAACACAACGTGTTTGGTACTGTAGTGATGGCCATAGTCAATAGTCACATAGTTGATGATGGCCATAGTCACAGTAGCTAATGTTTTGGTGAAAGGTCTAGTGTACTTAGTGTATTGAAGAGACAATAACTTACAAATGACAGAGGGACACCAGGAGGACCCTAGAGAAAATGGAACAACCAGTCAGGAGAAATAACGCTACAGATCACCTAAAGTAACACAGATGAAGTATGCTCCATCATAGTTCGATTGCAGGAACTATCAAGAAATTTGCCCTTATAAAGGACTAATCTTGCAATGTAGTCCTTGATGAGGCCCATCTGAATTATTCGGTTGGAAGTTGGGTTCGCGATGCTACTTTCCAACATGCTAAAAGCAGTGAGTTTTGACAATGCACTGTGAACTAAGCTGTTTTTATGAAAAACTGGAGCCCTTCAAAATTGAATTTGAGAGAAAATTAGGGTAACACGTTACATAACCATCAACAGTCAAAATATTGTTAGACTCCAGGTGAGAGTAATTGGATGCGTGGTGGGACCAGAAAAAAAGATGAAGAATCATTCCTGGTGCACCTGCCTTGATCGCCTCAAATAGCCGACCACTCAGCCTGTCACCAACCCTTAGTAAAATTTGGAAAAAATGGTGTTTGACCAGATACCATGCTATTTTACAGTAAACACATTGACAACAGACTTTACACTTGTAGGGAAGGACATTACACAAGTGAAAAATGATTGGCTGAGAGAAATTGAGGATAAAAAGATTGTAGGGGCTGTTTTGTTAGACTTCAGTGCGGCTTTTGACATCTCCAAAGTCATCATAGTCTGTTGCTGGAAAAACATATGTGTTATGGCTTTATAACCCCTGCTATATTGTGGATAAAGAGTTACCTGTCTAACAGAACACAGAAGGTGTTCTTTAATGGAAACCTCTCAAACAAAATCCAGGTAGAATCAGGAATTCCCCAGGGCAGCTGTCTATGCCACTTTTTTCAAATTGTATTAATGACATGCCACTGGCTTTAAATAATGACTAAACTGCTTGGAGTAATCATGGATTGTAAACTGTCACGGTCAAAACATATTGATACAACAGAAGCTAGGATGGGGAGAAGTCTGTCTATAATAAAGTGCTGCTCTGCATTCTTAACAGCACTATCAGCAAGGCAGGTACTACAGGCCCTAGTTTCGTCGCACCTGGACAACTGTTCAGTCATTTGGTCACGTGTCACAATGAGTGACTTAGGAAAATTGCAATTGGCTCAGAACAGGCTCAAAGTAGAGGAGAGCTTGACTTCATCACTACTTGTATTTGTGAGAAGTATTGACATGTTGAATGCACCGAGCTGTCTGTTTGAACTACTGGCACACAGCTTGGAAACCCATGTATACCCCACAAGACATGCCACCAGAGGTCTCTTCACAGCCCCTAAGTACTTAACAAACTATGGGAGGCGCACAGTACTACATAGAGCCATGACTACATGGAACTCTATTCCACATATTGTAACTCATGCAAGCAGTAAAATTAGATTTAAAAAACATAAAAATATACCTTATGGAACAGCGGGAACTATGAAGCAACAGACACATGCATACAAACACATGATAACATACGCGCTATACACACGTACATATGGATTTTGTTTTGTATACATGTGGTAGTAGAGTAGGGGCCTGAGGGCACACACTTAATGTGTTGTGAAATATGTTATGAATGTATTGTAATATTTAAAAATGTATAACTGCCTTAATTTTGCTGAACCCCAAGAAGAGTGGGGATTCATAATTAATACACATACAAAGTTACAACAGCTGACATAACATATCATAAGCTGTCATAATATAGCCATAACATTGTCATGACCCATTTATAGTGCTCCCGAGTGGCGCAGCTGTCTAAGGCACTGCATCTCAGTGATAGAGCTGTCACTAAAGACCCTGGTTTGATTCCAGGCTGTATCACAACCTGCTGTGATTAGGAGTGCCATAGTGCGGCGCACAATTGGCACAGCATCGTCTGGGTTAGGATTTGGCCTGGGTAGGCATTCTTTGTAAATAAGAATTTGTGACATATATTGCATTATTTTATGACTGGTTATGACAGCTACATAAGTGTCAAAACCCACATTTATTCAAATTCTTTATTTCCCTGCCAATAACTTTCCTTTTGTTTGAAACTTTGTTGTTGTAATTCTTCGACGTCATTTTTTTCAGCATATTTTAAATAACTTGTAGAAAATAAGCTTTCTGACAATGTCATGAAGCATTATGGCCATCTTGTTTACTTGAACTAAGAAAATACACTTTATGGCACTGTCTAGAAACATGATGACCACCATAATCATATAAGCCAGACAGGCCTATCTTGTACATGCCCTTATATCAGTCATCAGTCACAAAGAGGGTGTCCTGCTCCTGAAATCTGATCCTGCATTCATCCCAGTCATCAGCAACAGAGCATTGGGGTAGGTGCATGTCTGACATCAATGTGTGTGCAATTACAATGATAGTTTAATATGGTCAATTTCCCAAAAATGTATTCAACATAAACACACTGTTGACACATAGGCTACGGTGTAATTGACTGTTTTACCTTGTGTGCAGGTTGTGGGTATTGACGCTAATGTTGTTATAATAACTAGCCATAAAAGAAACTACGTGGTAGGTTGTGGGTTTTTACACTCATATGTAGGTGTCATAACCAGCCATAAAATAACTACCATGGTAGGTTTTTACACTGTTATGTAGGTGTCATAACCAGCCATAAAATAACTATGTGGTAGGTTTTTACACTCTTATGTAGGTGTCATAACCAGCCATAAAATAACTATGTGGTAGGTTTCGTGGGTTGTTACACTCTTATGTAGGTGTCATAACCAGCCATAAAATAACACAATGTCACAACAGGTGTAAACATATGTGTCATGACAGTGTTATGACCATATTATAACAGGTTATGACACGTTATGACATGGTTATAACGTGCTATGACGCTGGGTGTCAAGTAAAGTGTTAACCTAAGTTGGCTAACACACTAACAAAGTATGTTAGATTGAGTTAGGAAGGTGAAGACTTACTGGAGGTCCCGGGGGTCCTGGAAGCCCCTGTGAAACAACAAAATCACAAAACATCTCAATCCGGTAGTTATAAATGCATTTTTTAAGCCTAACATTGGAAGGTTTTTAAATCAGCTTCATTATTTAAAACATCCTGCACTGCAAACACATACCTTTGGTCCTTGTAATCCCTGTTGATGAGCAAGAGGGAAAGAGAAAAAATACGTAAATTCTGGGTACACTCTGGAAAAAAAGGAACCTACAGTAGTTGTCACTGGGGTACCCTACTTGTCACTGAGGTGGTACCCTGTAAGGTATGTAAATATTATACCTTTAGTCAGCGGCATATCATATTACCCTTATAGGTTGTATTTGCAAAGAGGCAATTGTGTACCTCATGGGTGACGAAATAGCACCTTTCTCACAGGTATAAATGTGCACCTACAGAAATGGTACATTTTAGCTTTTTTTAGGGTGCCACTACAGCCTTTTTGATACACTTCTCTTTAAACACATTTAAACACATTGAGATGAATTAAAGAGCAAATATTATATACACAATCAAACAAAACAAACACATTTATAAATATAAAAATCCCTAGCCTTTCTCCTAAACTGACCCAGAGACACATCCAAATGAAACATTACTTGAAGATTATTCCACATTATAGGGGTCTAGTAGGAAAATGTTATTTTTTAAGTGACAAGAATGCTGTATAATGCCTGTCTTTTTCCTTTCTTTGTTTTCCAACATGCTGAGAAAAACAATTAGATATTGTAAGGAAAATGTTGACTCAACAACATTTGATATTTTTTACTGTCTCATGCGCTTATATAAGCCTTTAAAAAGACTACAGAGCTGCAAGTGGACAATACCTAGAAAACATGATCACATTGGCCCTGTTGGATATTCTGTGGGCATGGACTAGCTCCACCAGCCTAACATGGGCTGGCCAACACCAGTCCAGCACAGGCTAGCCCACACCAGCTTAACATGTGCTAGCACATGCTGGGCCAATTATTAGGTGGCTAACATAGCATGGGCCAAATGGGGAAGCCCACACTGGTCCCTAATGTGTTAGATGGGGTGAGTGTTTTATTCTGTTCTACTTGAAAATGTACCGGCGGGGGCTCATTAGAATATTTTGGGGCGTGGTTTGCATTCAGTTATTTTGTACAGCTGTTAAGAGTGTCATTCCAGATTGTACACGGCCATTTCAGTAGTCTTAATAAAGGCTTGAGTAAGTGCATGTGACATTATAAAAGTATCTTACACAGTAACTACTATGTTGATTTTTGAATACAATGCTAATCTGTTAAAACGGATCAATTTTCATAAGGTTGGGCCTATACCATGAGCTCATATTAGGACCCAAATGGCCCTCACCAGAGGAGAGCTGCCCTCAGAAAAGGACCAAATGTGTCGTTATTGGAGCAGACAATCAGTGAAATGAAATAATACTAAAATTGACCTTGGATTCCAGAGTAGGTATAGTAGTTACTTACCATCTCTCCACGGCTCCCCTTGTCTCCTTTAGGGCCCTGAGGAGATACGTGTATAGTCAGAATGATGAAGGCTAGCAATCAGCCATACCTAAATAAATATTGTTTAATTGATATGGGCACTTACTGGACTTCCATCGGGCCCAATAATCCCCATCGGACCCATTATTCCACCTCTGCCCTGGAAATGGAAGGAAAGAGGAAGAGAGTGATGAGTTCACGTCAATCTATAGCCCTGTTTATATCTGGTGCTAACATGCGTCCTTTGTTCCTGATTTTGTCCACATTCTGATTGTGCCCACATTTTTAGACTGGTGTAGACGATTAAGACTCCAGAGGCAGTCGGGAATGCATTGTGTCTGGATATCTTACAATGGACCTAGACAGTAAAATGGACCTAGACAGTAAAACCATTTAAATCATAATTGAGCCCTACAGACGAAGAACTGCATGTGCTAATTGCATTTTCATTTAAAAAAAACAATCGCACCAAATACAAACACGAACAACAACTTTCAGACGCACACAAACGACAACATCTCAACATCTCATCTGCCCAGACCCCATCCCTAGTGCCTGCATTATTATCTGCCATGTGGCCTTAAATTGTACCAATTCGTTTCTCGGTCACCCAGAGAATTTAAATATTTAACTAATAAATCATATTGTTTTTCCATTGTGTTAATGATGGTGGATTGATTTCCACAATTTTCATACATTTTTTTCAAGATCAGTGAGATGAAGAGAATTGTCCAGCCCATTAGGTATCTCACTATACCACCATATGCCATATCTTGAAATATGCACTTGCTAAACATCTCCTGAGTAGTTTTGAAAAAATTGTGTGTTACTACTGTAGTCAAAAAATAGTTTTTAATATTCCGGGCAACTTTATGAATTGTATCTGAATTTACATTTCTTGGTAAAAATGTGTAGCACTATTTTAGAGTATTGTTAAGAATATAAGATATTTTATGGATACTGTCCCTGACCTCAGTTCAAATGGCTTATTTTTCTTTCAAAAGAGACCAAGATACAATTGCGCTAACTGACATTGGTTTGAAAACAATCTGTGTTCGTACATGGTGTAACTAATAAAGTGTTCAAGAGGGTATGTTCGCACACAATGTAGACATAGTACAATATCTTCTTTGTGCTATTTTAATGTATTTTCTCTAGCAGCAGCGAGGGAAATACTTTTTCACACAGAGGTTTCAGACAAAGCCTTCTCCTGTGTGTGCAATCAATAAACCCATCACAGAATAGTCCCAAAAGTGCAAACCCAGCCCCTCTGACACTTAAGGCAGGCTAAATCAAACAGATTAATTAAGCCTAGTCCTAGACTAAAAAGCAAACTCAAAAACTCTTCCTCCAGGGTTCTTTTTCAGCTAGGACTAGGCTTGAGGTGTGTCCGGGAAACCAAACCTCAAAGTATTTGAAAGAAAACAAATACTACTTGAACCCAGGTTTGGTAGAGCTAGCATGCCGGAAATTACTGGTCTACAAAAGGCCCCTACTTACCATTGTGCCCTGTGGCCCTTTTGGTCCCTGTATGCCTTTTGGTCCCAAGTCACCTGGAGGCCCCTGGAAACATCAATGACAAACATTTAGACAATCAGTATAACTTCATGTGCAACACATGTATTCCACCCAGCTCACTTTATGTGGTTGTCCCACCTAGCCATCTTAAGATCTGAACTGGGCTGTGTGGTACGAGGTCGCCATCTACTGGCGGTGGAAGGACACTGTTTTTTGCTAACTTGATTGTTTTCATGAACATTATTAAGGACTTTTTTTTGTGCATTTCTTGTATTATATATATATATATTTATATTTATTTATATATATTTACAAGAAATGCACAAAAAAAGTATATATATATATATATATATATATATACATGCAGTAGGTGGTGTAGTTCGGCTACATTACATATACCCCTTGGCTGCCTGACGTGTGCATGTGTTTATGAACTCACTGTTGGTCCAAACACTCCCAGTATCCCTGGAAAACCTGGTTCTCCTGTATCACCCTGGAACAGATCAGACACAGCAGTTAGGATGTGGCCCCAACAATAGGGGGAAACAACGTCCATCAATAGACCTTCATCAGAAAACAGAAGTAAGCTAATACAGGAACCATGCTATGTGAGCATTACCAGTATCATCAATGTCAATATTGATCTATATACATGTGGTTAGTTGGCTAAAACTTACAGGTTGTCCTTTGGGCCCTTGGTCCCCCTGTGGCCCTGGCAGTCCCATCCCACCCTTAAAGCCTCTCTTCCCTGAGGGTCCTGTCTGTCCTGGGAGGCCCCTTTCACCCTGGGAGAAGAAATCACATAGAGCCAACTGACATGAATAATAGTAGTATGGAGTAGGTGCCTATTACTCTACAATAACGTTCCATAAATGTTTCTAGAATCGAGACATTCTTTAAGTTGAGCTTAATTACATTTTAATTCAGTCAATTCAGGGGATGACTCGAAAAGGATTTAATGACGATTTTACAATTATTGAATTGGAATTGTCATTCAATTATCCTTGGCCTATGTTTACACCCTGATGAAAACCCTTCCTCCATACTCAACTACACAATTTCCATCTCTCTTACAGTACCTTTGGTCCGACGGTTCCCATATCGCCCGGCAGTCCCAGCCCGCCGACTTTTCCACGGTAACCAGCTTTGCCAGGGAGACCGAACTCACCATCGTCACCATGCTCGCCCTACAGAGAGAGAGAGAGAGAGAGAGTCTATTTTTTTGTACTGTATTGTCCTGTTTATCATTATTATTCATTGGGTATTCTTATTGTGAAGAATGAGAAGCATGAGCCCCAGCTTTTTTATATTTAACTTTTATTTAAGTTGGCAAGTCGGTTAAGAACAAAATCTTATTTACAATAACGGCCTTGCCATGCGGTAGCAGAGAAAACTGTCTATAACTTGGGTGACTGGAGTCTCTGACAATTTTACGGACTTTCCTCTGACACCGCCTACTGTATCGGTCCTGGATGGCAGGAAGCTTGGCCCCAGCGATGTACTGGGCCGTGTGCACTACCCTCTGTAGCGCCTTACGGTGGGATGCCGAGCAGTTACCATACCAGGCGGTGAAGCTAACAGTCAGGATGCTGTCGATGGTGCAGCTGTAGAACTATTTGACGATCTGGGGACCCATGCCAAATCTTTTCAGTCTCCTTTGGGGGGAAAAGTGCTGTTGTGCCCTCTTCATGACTGTCTTGGTGTGTTTGGACCATGATAGTTTGTTGGTGATGTGGACACTAAGGAACACTCTCGACCCGCTCCACTACAGCCCCGTCGATGTTAATGGGGGCCTGTTTGACTCCTTTTCCAGTAGTCCATGATCATCTCCTTTGTCTTGCTCACATTGAGGGAGAGGTTGTTGTCCTGGCACTACACTGCCAGGTCTCTGACCTCCTCCCTATAGGCTGGCTCAACTGTTGTGTCGTCAGCAAACCTAATGATGGTGTTGGAGTCGTTCTTGGCCATGCAGTCTAAGACTAAGCACGCACCCCTGAGGGGCCCCTGTGTTGAGGATCAGCTATACAGATGTGGTGTTGCCTACCCTTACCACCTGTGGGTGGCCCCTCAGGAAGTCCAGAATCGAGTTGCAGAGGGAGGTGTTTAGTCCCAGGGTCCTTAGCTTAGTGATGAGCTTTGTGGGCACTATGGTGTTGAAAGCTGATTTTCCTTTTGTCCAGATGTGAAAGGGCATTTTGGAGTGCCAGAGAGATTGTGTCATCTGTGGATCTGTGGGGCGGTATGCAAATTTGAGTGGGTCCAGGTTGTCTGGGATGGTGGTGTTGATGTGAGCCATGACCAGCCTTTAAAAGCGTTTCATGGCTACAGATGTGAGTGCTACAGGGCAATAGTAATTTAGACAGGTTATGTTAGCATTCTTGGGCACAGGTACTACGGTGGTCTGCTTGAAACGTGGGGATTACAGATTGAGTCAGGAGGAGGTTGAAAATGTCAGTGAAGATACTTGCCAACTGGTCAGCACATGCTCTGAGTATGCATCTTGGTAATCTGTCTGTCCCCAAGGCCTTATCATTGTTAACCTGTTTAAAGTTCTTACATCGGCTAGGGAGAGCGTGATCATACAGTTGTCCGGAACAGCTGGTGCTCTAATGCATGGTTCAGTGTAATGCGTGCCTTGAAGCGAGCATAAAAGGCATTTAGCTCGTCCGACAAAACACTGAAGTCTGACAACAACTGAGGATAATAGCAGACGATATTGCCATTCATATTTGCCATATTTTCAATCTAAGCCTACTAGAAAGTGTGTGCCCTCAGACCTGGAGTGTAGCAAAATTACACTGAACAAAAAATATAAACGCAACATGTAAAGTGCTGATCCCATGTTTCATGAGCTGAAATAAAAGATTGCAGAAATGTTCCATATGCGCAAAAAGGGGGGTGCAGAGGGTTTTTTCTCTGTAATAAAGCCCTTTTGGGGGGAAAAACTCATTCCGATTGGCTGGGCCTGGCTTCCCAGTGGGTCAGCCTGGCTCCCAAGAAGGTGGGCCTATGCCCTCCCAGGCCCACCACTGGCTTCGCCCTTGCCCAGTCATGGGAAATCCATAAATTAGGGCCTAATGTATTTATTTCAATTGACTGATTTCCTTATATGAACTGTAACTCAGCAAAATCTGAGAAATTGTTGCATGATGCATTAATTTTTTTGTGTTGGATAATTCCACTGTCCAAGAATAGTAAAGCCCTATCTACTGGCTGACTGAAATAGCTGACCAATCTGCCTGTAACCAACCCTTTGGATAACTTCTGAAAGAAAATGGTGTTTGACCAGATACAATGCTATTTTACAGTAAACAAATTGACAACAGACTTTCAGCACGCTTATAGGGAAGGACATTCGACAAGCACAGCACTTACACAAATGGCTGATGATTGGCTGAGAGACAACTACGATAAAAAGATTATGGGAGCTGTTTTGTTAGACAATGCGGCTTTTGACATTATCCATCATAGTCTGCTGATGGAAAAACGTATGTGTTTTGGCTTTACACCCCCTGCTATATTATGGAACACAGAGGGTGATCTTTAATGGAAGTCTCTCAAACATATTCCAGGTAGAACTGTTTTCAATCTTTACTAATGATATGCTCAACTTGCCCTCTAAATACACCTCTGATCAAGATCTCAGTGATCACTGCCTCATTGCCTGCATCCGTAATGGGTCAGCGGTCAAACGAACCCCACTCATCACTGTCAAACGCTCCCTGAAACACTTCAGTGAGCAGGCCTTTCTAATCGACCTGGCCGGGGTATCCTGGAAGGATATTGATCTCATCCCGTCAGTAGAGGATGCCTGGTTATTTTTTTTAAATGGCTTCTTCACCATCTTAAATAAGCATGCCCCATTCAAGAAATTTAGAACCAGGAGCAGATATAGCCCTTGGTTCTCCCCAGACCTGACTGCCCTTAACCAACACAAAAACATCCTATGGAGTTCTGCATTAGCATCGAACAGCCCCCGTGATATGCAACTTTTCAGGGAAGCTAGAAACCAATATACACAGGCAGTTAGTATACACATACGACTGCACAGGCTGAAGAAATGTGTCTTGTCACCTAAAACCCTGACAAACTTTTACAGATGCACAATTGAGAGCATCCTGTTGTGCTGTATCACTGCCTGGTATGACAACTGCACCGCCCTCATCCACAAGGCTCTCCAGAGGGTGGTGCGGTCTGCACAACTCATCACTGGGGGCAAACTATCTGCCCTCCAAGACACCTACAGCACCCAATGTCACAGGAAGGCCAAAAAGATCATCAAGGACAACAACCACCCGAGCCACTGCCTGTTCATCCCGCTACCATCCAGGAGGCGAGGTCAAAACAGTTGCATCAAAGCTGGGACCGAGAGACTGAAAAACAGCTACTATCTCAAGGACATCAGACTGTTGAACAGCCATCACTAACACAGAGATACTGCCTACATACAGACTCAAATCATTGGCCACTTTAAAACATTGATCACCAGTCACTTTAAATAATGCGACTTTAATAATGTTTACATATCTTACATTACTCATCTCATATGTATATACTGTATCTTATAACATCTATTGCATCTTGCCTATGCCGCTCAGCCATCGGTATTCCATATATTTGAAAGTACATATTCTTATTCCATCCCTTTAGATTTGTGTCTATTAGGTAGTTGTTGTGGAAATGTTAGATTATTGTTTAGATATTACTGCACTGCACATGCATTTTGCTACACTGGCATTAACATCACATAACCATGTGTATGTGACCAATAAAATTTGATTTGATTTTGATAACCACACAACTACTGACTAAACCTACTAACACAAAACTACTGAACCACACACCTACTGACCACAACATACCTACTGACCACAAAACTACTGACAACAACCACACAACTACTGAGAAAGACAACTAACCTCCACAACCACAAAACTAACCACACAACTACTGACTAAACCTAATTACCACAAAACTACTAAACCATACAACTACTGACCACAACACCTGACCACAGCTACTGACCACAACACACCTACTGACCACAGCTACTGAGCACACAACTACTGACAACAACCACACACCAACTGATCACACAACTACTGACCACACAACTATTGAGAAAGACAACTACTCACCACAACCACACAACTGACCACACAACTACTGACTAAACCTACTTACCACAAAACTACTGAACCATACAACTACTGAACACAACACAACACCTAACCACAACTACTGACCTTAACCACACAACTATTGACCACAATAACACAACTACTGACCACACAACTACTGAGAAAGACAATTACTGACAACAACCACACACCAACTGATCACACAACACAATTATTGACCACATGACTACTGAGAAAGACATCTACTTGCCACAACCGCACAGCAACTGACCACACAACTACTGACAACAACTCCTGACCACAACTTCTAACCACACAACTACTGACCACAACCACACAAATAGTGACCACAAAACTACTAAACCTCACAACTACTGACCACAACCACACAACTATTGAGCACACAACTACTGACCACAATTACTGTCCGAAACTCTCTCTCCACACGCTCTACTCACTGGCATGCCTTTGGACCCATCCTTCCCTGAGACTCCGTCTACGCCTGGCACGCCCTCCAGCCCCTCTCGCCCCACCATGCCTCTCGGGCCATGGAGACCAACCACACCCTGAGGAAGAAGAAAGACAAAATAAGCAAGAAGGATAGAGAAAAAGGAGAAAGAGCCATCAGCACCAAATGTGTGAAAGTATGGCCAACTATTAATGTAACCAGGTTAAGTACAGCACTGCAAGGTTTTGTACAGTCAAATGTGATTTTTTTTTATTTTTAATAAAGAACTGTACAAATTAAACATGTGTGAAGTCCATATTAAAAATAATATAAAAAAAATGTAAAATATGCATGATACGAACGGATATATCGGTTGTGTGGCTGTGCTATATACAGTTGAAGTCAGAAGTTTACATACACCTTAGCCAAAATCACTTTCTCAGTTTTTCACAATTCCTGACATTTAATCCTAGTAAAAATGTCCTGTTTTAGGTCAGTTAGGATCATCACTTTATTTTAAGAATGTGAAATGTCTGAATAATATTAGAGAGAATTATTTATTTCAGCTTTATTTCTTTCATCATTTTCCCAGTGGGTCAGAAGTTTACATACACTCAATTAGTATTTGGTAGCATTGCCTTTAAATTGTTTAACTTGGGTCAAACATTTCAGGTAGCCTTCCACAAGCTTCCCACAATAAGTTGAGTGAATTTTGGCCCATTCCTCCTGACAGAGCTGGTGTAACGGAGTCAGGTTTCTAGGCCTCCTTGCACACACACACTTTTTCAGTTCTGCCCACACATTTTCTATAGGATTGAGATCTGGGCTTTGTGATGGCCACTCCAATACCTTGACTTTGTTGTTCTTAAGCCATTTTTCCACAACTTTGGAAGTATGCTTGGGGTCATTGTCCATTTGGAAGACCCATTTGCGATTAAGCTTTAACTTTCTGGCTGATGTCTTGAGATGTTGCTTCAGTATATCCACATTTTTTTCCTGTCTCATGATGCCATCTAATTCTGTGATGTGCACCAGTCCCTCCTGCAGCAAAGCACCCCCACAACATGATGATGCCACCCCTTGTGCTTCACGGTTGGGATGCTGTTCTTCGGCTTGCAATCCTCCCCGTTTTTCCTCTAAACATAACGATGGTCATTATGGCCAAACAGTTATATTTTTGTTTCATCAGACTAGTGGACATTTCTCCAAAAAGTACCATCTTTATCTCCATGTACAGTTGTAAACTGTAGTCTGACATATTTATGGTGGTTTTGGAGCAGTGGCTTCTTCGTTGCTGAGCGGCCTTTCAGGTCATGTCGATATAGGACTCGTTTTACTGTGGATATAGGTACTTTTGTACCGGTTTGGTCATTCACATGGTCATTTGCTGTTGTTCTGGGATTGATTTGCACTTTTCGCACCAAAGTACGTTCATCTCCTTCCTGAGTGGTCTGATGGCTGCGTGGTCCCATGGTGTTTATACTTGCGTACTATTGTTTGTACAGATGAACGTGGTACCTTAACCCAACTAGGGTAGGGGGCAGCATTTGAAATTTTGGATGAAAAGCGTGTCCAAAGTAAACTGCCTGCTACTCAGGTACAGAAGCTAGGATATGCATTTAATTGGTAGATTTGGATAGAAAACACTCTAACGTTTCCGAAACTGTTAAAATAATGTCTGTGAGTATATTTAATATCCGATACGGCAGGCGAAAACCTGAGGAAAATCCATCCAAGAAGCACCTTTATTTTGAAATGCCTGTTTTTCCATTGAATCCTATACACCATACAAATACTTATGACGCAGTTAACAATCTCTATGCCTTCTACAACATGTGGCCAGTCTTATGGCATTGTTTCAGGCTTTAACTCTGAAAAAGTATGGAGAAACATAACATTCAAGTAGTGGACAGTGGAAATTTCCAGACATGAAGCCAGCGCACGACGGGGAGTGCACCATTCTTGTTTTTCCTTATCTATTGACAAAGCTTTTGTCCGGTTGTCCGGTTGAAATATTAGGGTAGAAAAATCTTCGTCTGTCTTTTGTGACCGCGCTTTGTTCCAATGGAATATTGAACAAAACGCACCAACAACACTGAGGTTTTTGGACATAAAGAGGGACATTATCGAACAAAACAAACATTTATTGGGTAACTGGGAGTCTTGTGAGTGTAACCATATGAAGATCATCAAATGTAAGTGATTAATTTTATCGCTATTTCTGACTTTTGCTACTCGTCTACTTGGCTGGTTACTGTTTGTAATGATTTGTCTGCTGGGCGCTGTTCTCAGATCACATGGTTTGCTTTCGCCGTGAAGTATTTTTGAAATCTGACACAGTGGTTGGATTAACAAGAAGTTTATTTTTAAGCCCATGTATAACACTAGTATGTTTCATGAATTTTTATAATGAGTATTTCTGTTTTTGAATTTGGCGGCAGCAATTTCACTGGATGTTGGCCAGGTGGGACAGTAGCGTCCCACAGACCCTAGAGAAGTTAAAGGCACAGTCAACTTAGTGTATGTAAACTTCTGACCCACTGTAATTGTGAAACAATGAATTATAAGTGAAATAATCTGTCTGTAAACAATTGTTGGAAAAATGACTTGTGTCATGCACAAAGTAGATGTCCTAACAGACTTGCCAAAACTATAGTTTGTTAATTAACAAGAAATTTGTGGAGTGGTTGAAAAATGAGTTTTAATGACTCTAACCTAAGTGTATGTAAACTTCCGACTTCAACTGTATATCTAAAATCTATGAATGAAAAATCAGAGAACAGTAAAAATAAACATAACAACATAAAAGGTATTCATTTCTGATGAAAAAACACAAATTGTGGACATAGTGTTTAGGAATGAAATCCCTCAATTATGGGCAAATGGGAAAATGCGGCGTGAAGGTGGACAGGTAAGCTACCGTATTTAGCTGACTTTGCTTTATTTAGAGTTGATTATCAAGAAAATCTGTAACCAAAATGGAATGTTATGGCACAGCCGAATATAAGACTAAGGGCTAGATTCAATCAGATTCGCGCTAGCTAACACGCGCTAGCCGGAACTGCATTATAGCTGTCAAAACAACATCTCGGCATTACACCTAAAGCGGAGATTGCCATTTGCTAGTCACATTAGTAGAAATACCGTGCAGCCTTGTCTGCAAGTTTGAACACTGGAATGTGAGATGTACAGTGGCTTGCTAAAGTATTCACCCCCCTTGGCATTTTTCTTATTTTGTTGCCTTTTGGGGGATTTGTATCATTTAATTTACACAACATGCCTACCACTTTGAAGATGCAAAATATTTTTATTATGAAACAAACAAGAAATAAGACAAAAAAACTGAAAACTTGAGCGTGCATGACTACAAAACTATGCACCCCCCAAAGTCAATACTTTGTAGCGCCACCTTTTGCAGCAATTACAGCTGCAAGTCTCTAGGGGTATGTCTCTATAAGCTTGGCACATCTAGCCACTGGGATTTTTGCCCATTCTTCAAGGCTAAACTGCTCCAGCTCCTTCAAGTTGGATGGGTTCCGCTGGTGTACAGCAATCTTTAAGTCAAACCACAGATTCTCAATTGGATTGAGGGCTTTGACTAGGCCATTCCAAGACATTTAAATGTTCCCCTTAAACCACTGGAGTGTTGCTTTAGCAGTAAGTCACTGTCCTGCTGGAAGGTGAACCTCCGTCCCAGTCTCAAATCTCTGAAAGACTGAAACAGGTTTCCTTCAAGAATTTCCTTGTATTTAGCCCCATCCATCATTCCTTCAATTCTGACCAGTTTCTAAGTCCCTGCCGATGAAAAACATCCCAACAGCATAATGCTGCCACCACCATGCTTCACTGTGGGGAGGGGGTTCTCGGGGTGATGAGAGGTGTTGAGTTTGCGCCAGACATAGTGTTTTCCTTGATGGCCAAAAAGCTACATTTTAGTCTCTTCTGACCAGAGTACCTTCTTCCATATGTTTGGGGAGTCTCCCACATCCCTTTTAGCGAACACCAAACGTGTTGCTTATTTTTTTCTTTAAGCAATGGCTTTTTTTCTGGCCACTCTTCCGTAAAGCCCAGCTCTGTGGAGTGTACAGCTTAAAGTGGTCCTATGGACAGATACTCCAATCTCCGCTGTGGAGCCTTGCAGCTCCTTCAGGGTTATCTTTGGCCTCTTTTTTGCCTCTGATTAATGCACTCCTTGCATGGTCCGTGAGGTTTGGTGGGCGAACCTCTCTTGGCAGGTTTGTGGTGGTGCCATATTCTTCTTTTTTAATAATGGATTTTTTATAACACAACCCTGATCTGTACTTCTCCACAACTTTGTCCCTGACCTGCTTGGAGACCTCTTTGGTCTTCATAGTGCCGCTTGCTTAGTGGTGCCCCTTGCTTAGTAGTGTTGCAGACTCTGGGGCCTTTCAGAACCGGTGTAACCGGGGGGTACGGTCAAGTTCTGACCTTAGTTCTTTTGTTATGTCTTTGTTTTATGGTCAGGGCGTGAGTTGGGTGGGTAGTCTATGTTTGTTTTTCTATGTTGTGGTTTTGTTTTTGGCCTGGTATGGTTCTCAATCAGAGGCAGGTGTCGTTTGTTGTCTCTGATTGAGAATCATACTTAGGTAGCCTTTTCCCACCTGTGTGGTGTGGGTGATTGTTTTCTGTTTTGTGTCTTCACCAGTTTTGTTTCGTGTCATTCTCTTTATTATTTTTGTTTTAGTGTTCTGCGCATTGGTCCTCCGATCCTTCATCCTCCTCAGATGAAGAGGACGGCGAACGTTACAATACTTTTGCAAGGCACTGTAATCTACAACTCAATAGGGGCTGATAGAAATCAAAATGTTTTTGTTTAATGATTTTATATTTGATTATCATTATTTCTATATACAGTGAGGGAAAAAAGTATTTGATCCCCTGCTGATTTTGTACATTTGCCCACTGACAAAGAAATGATCAGTCTATAATTTTAATGGTTGGTTTATTTGAACAGTGAGAGCCAGAATAACAACAAAAAAATCCAGAAAAACGCATGTCAAAAATGCTATAAATTCATTTGCATTTTACTGAGGGAAATAAGTATTTGACCCCCTCTCAATCAGAAAGATTTCTGGCTCCCAGGTGTCTTTTATACAGGTAACGAGCTGAAATTAGGAGCACACTCTTAAAGGGAGTTTGTTACCTGTATTGTTACCTGTATAAAAGACACCTGTCCACAGAAGCAATCAATCAATCAGAAATGGAAGAACCACAAAAGAACTGTCAACCTCCCTCGGCCTGGGGTTCCATGCAAGATCTCACCTCGTGGAGTTGCAATGATCATAAGAACGGTGAGGAATCAGCCCAGAACTACACGGGAGGATCTTGTCAATGATCTCAAGGCAGCTGGAACCATAGTCACCAAGAAAACAATTGGTAACACACTACGCCGTGAAGGACTGAAATCCTGCAGCGCCCGCAAGGTCCCCCTGCTCAAGAAAGCACATATACATGCCCGTCTGAAGTTTGCCAATGAACATCTGAATGATTCAGAGGACAACTGGGTGAAAGTGCTGTGGTCAGATGAGACCAAAATGGAGCTCTTCGGCATCAACTCAACTCGTCGTGTTTTGAGGTGGAGGAATGCTGCCTATGACCCCAAGAACACCATCCCCACCGTCAAACATGGAGGTGGAAACATTATGCTTTAGGGGTGTTTTTCTGCTAAGGGGACAGGACAACTTCACCGCATCAAAGGGACGATGGACGGGGCCATGTACCGTCAAATCTTGGGTGAGAACCTCCTTCCCTCAGCTAGGGCATTGAAAATGGGTCGTGGATTTGTATTCCAGGATGACAATGACCCAAAACACACGGCCAAGGCAACAAAGGAGTGGCTCAAGAAGAAGCACATTAAGGTCCTGGAGTGGCCTTAGCCAGTCTCCAGACCTTAATCCCAGAGAAAATATGTGGAGGGAGCTGAAGATTCGAGTTGCCTAACGTCAGCCTCGAAACCTTAATGACTTGGAGAAGATCTGTAAAGAGGAGTGGGACAGAATTCCTCCTGAGATGTGCGCAAACCTGGTGGCCAACTTCAAGAAATGTCTGACCTCTGTGATTGCCAAAAAGGGTTTTGCCACCAAGTACTAAGTCATGTTTTGCAGAGGGGTCAAATACTTATTTCCCTCATTTTTGACATGGGTTTTTCTGGATTTTTTTGTTGTTATTCTGTCTCTCACTGTTTAAATAAATCTACCATTAAAATTATAGACTGATAATTTCTTTGTCAATGGGCAAACGTACAAAATCAGCAGGGGATCAAATACTTTTTTCCCTCACTGTACCTTACACTTTCTTGTTCTGAACTTCTAATTTGAGTGGGATCGGTGTGGCTTAATGGAAATGGCCACAAGTGCTGCCACTCACCAATTTCACAGCTCCAACGCAGTTACACCTCTGACATATCGCCTAAATTAAAATCTGCTATGTAGGTGTCAGTTATCACGGGTTAACGCTGAACTGATTGAATCTACAGTAAGCCTTTGTAGGTTCCAAGTCTTTCAAAATGTATTTTATATTAGGCCTATGTCAAAGTAGGCTAAATAGTGACGGTATGGTGAATTAATGTTTTATAATAATATGCTTATGTGTAAAGATTGTGGCTTATATTGCTTGATCCATTATGATTTATATCTTCTGAAACCTGCTCATGAGTTGGTTTAGGTTTTTAAAAAGCTGATGCTGCATTAAGTGACATCTGACAAAGAGTGCAATTTAAATCAAGATGAGATGCACATCCAAATCTGATTTGAACGTTAGCAAACTATGGCAGTTCTATCTATGCTGTTTTTGTACCACTCAAGTTTTGAAGATCAGCCATGAAAACCTTTAGAAAATATGAGGTCATGTCCAAGCATTTCCCCAAAATCCAGCATGCTGTGATATATGAAGACTGAAATGTAGACTAAACAAAACGCTGATAACATAATCAGTCGTGGACTAGAGACAGGACCAGAGAGAAATCTACTCCTTACCAGCGATCCTCTGCTTCCAGATTCTCCTCTCTGACCTAGTTTGCCTTTCTGACCCTAAACAGACAATGAAATAGAGCGAAAGAGAGAGTGAGAGAGAAAAACAGAAAAAAACACTAAATTCACATAGAAATGGCAAAAGGCCCTGTCAAAATGGCATGAGAATGGCTAATGCTCATGTATGAGTTGTGTATAGTTAGGCATCAGGGTCATAAGTGGATAAATGTGCACTATCTGCACAGTTCAGTAACATGTTCACAGACACGCCCAAACACCAAGACTATGCAATGTTTAGGTGGTGCAACAAATATGATGATAATGTTTAACATCCTTACTTGATCTCCTTTGGATCCTTTGGGTCCGTGTTGTGCATGAGGTCCTGGATGTCCCTAGATGTCAGATCAGTGAACATCAGATAAAGGATAGGCAGACTTGATGAACAGCAACAAGTATACCATTATTAAGAGGACCAATGAATATAGTATATTTATAGTTCTAACGCTAACACAAGTAAATGACCTCGACTAAACCTGTACTCCTAAACATTGCCTCGCTACCGGTACCCATTCATTATTATTATTCTATTGTGTTACTTTTTATACTTTAGTGTATTTTGTCAATATTTTCTAAACCGCGTTGTTGGTTATGTCACGAACCTCGCCGAGGATGGTGCCTCTTCCTGTTCGGGCGGTGCTCGGCGGTCGTCGTCGCCGGCCTATTAGCTGCCATCGATTCCCTTTCCGTTTGTTTTGGGTTATTGGTTAATTGGGTACACCTGTTTTGTATTAGGATTTGTTTGTAGGGTATTTAGGGGCACTAGGCCCGCTGGGTATTTGTGCGGGCTTGTTTTTGTTACTCTGTGTTTTGATGGTGTGATTTTTTCCTGTATTTATTCTCCGGACTGTTTAGTCCTGTTGTTTTTGACTGGCAACTTATTTTACGCCGTGTGTATTGGCGTGACTGTTTTTATTGCGCTGGGGAATAAATGTGAAGATACGACTGAACCCTGCTCTCTGCGCCTGATTCCAACCACCACACCTAGTAGATCGTAACAGAAGCCCGCACCTTCGAAATGGAGTCAGCAGGAGCAGCGACCACTCCTCTCCCCACTATGGAGGAGCGCGTTCATCACCACACAGCTGTCCTCCATCGGATTGGTACCGCGATGGACCAGATGATGGAGAGGATGGAACGATGGGAGAGGAGTGGTCTCCCGACGTCTACCCCAGCTCCCCCACTGCCGACACCACCTACTCCACCTACGTCGTCCTCTGGGTCCGGCGCACTACGTCTCTCCCCCCCGAGGGAGTACGATGGAGCGGCTGCTGGGTGCCGGGGATTTTTGCTCCAGCTGGAGCTCTACCTGGCTACTGTGCGTCCGGCTCCCTCGGGTGAGGAGAGTGTGAGCCTCCTCATCTCCTGTTTAACGGGCAGGGCCCTGGATTGGGCTAACGCAGTCTGGAACAGTCCAGACTCGGCTCGGGACAACTACCTGGAGTTCACCCGCCGTTTCCGAGCAGTGTTCGATCATCCACCAGAGGGTAAAGCGGCGGGTGAGCGACTGTTCCACCTCAGACAGGAGACGAGGAGCGCGCAGGACTTCGCGTTGGAGTTTAGGACCCTAGCTGCTGGTGCTGGGTGGAATGACAGGGCCCTGATGGACCATTACCGGTGTAGTCTCCGGGAGGACGTCCGCCGGGAGCTGGCTTGCAGGGACACAACTCTCTCCCTGGATGAACTAATAGACATGTCTATTCGATTGGACAACCTGCTAGCTGCCCGCGGGCGTTCAGAAGGGGTCCTGTTAATTCCACCTTCCAGCTCTCCCACTCCCACTCCGATGGAGTTGGGAGGAGCTGCATCTAGGGGGATCAGAGGGGGCTCCTCCTGCTCCTATTGTGGACGGAGAGGACACACTTCGGACCGGTGTTGGAGGAGTCCTTCTGGGAGTCGAGATGGTCGGCAGAACGCTCCTCGGCCACCCCAGGTGAGTAAGCACCAAACTCACCCAGAGCTCCCTGTTGGTCACATGTTTTTGTAAATTTTTTTCCCTGCATTTTTCCCCTCTCTTCAGCATAAGGCGCTAGTCGATTCAGGCGCAGCTGTGAGTTTTATGGATCGTGGACTCGCCCGCAAATTGGGTATTCCGTTAGTGCAGATAGACCCACCTGTCCCCGTGCACTCCTTAGATAGCCGACCGCTAGGGTCAGGGCTGGTCAGGGAGGCCACGATTCCGCTGGACATGGTAACGCAGGGGAATCATAGGGAGAGGATCAGTTTCTACCTTATTGATTCACCTGGGTTTCCGGTGGTGTTGGGGGTTCCCTGGCTGGCTATTCACAATCCCCTTATTTCCTGGAAACAGGGGGCTCTTAAGGGGTGGTCAGACGAGTGTTCAGAGAGGTGTATAGGAGTTTCCATCGGTGCCACGACGGTGGAGAGTCCAGACCAGGTTTCCACCGTGCGCATTCCCCCAGAATATGCCGATTTGGCTATCGCTTTTAGTAAGAAGAAGGCGACCAAATTACCACCCCATCGACGGTGGGATTGCGTGATAAACCTCCTGGAGAACGCTGCACTTCCCCGGAGTCATGTGTACCCACTGTCACAGGAGGAGACGCTGGCTATGGAAACATATGTCACGGAAGCTCTGAGACAGAGGTACATTCGGCCCTCCATGTCACCCGTCTCCTCGAGTTTTTTTTTTGTGAGGAAAAAGGAGGGAGGTCTGCGTCCGTGCATTGATTATCGAGGTCTCAATTCGATCACAGTGGGTTTTAGTTATCCGCTACCTCTCATCGCTACGGCGGTGGAATCATTCCACGGAGCGCGTTTCTTCAGAAAACTGGACCTCAGGAGCGCGTATAATCTGGTGCGTATTCGGGGAGGAGACGAGTGGAAAACAGCGTTTAGTACCACATCAGGCCACTATGAGTACCTCGTCATGCCGTATGGGTTGAAAAATGCTCCAGCCGTCTTTCAATCCTTTGTAGATGAGATTCTCAGGGACTTGCACGGGCAGGGTGTGGTAGTCTATATTGATGACATCTTGATTTATTCTGCCACACGCGCCGCGCATGTTTCCCTGGTGCGCAAGGTTCTTGGGCGACTGCTGGAGCATGACCTATACGTCAAGGCTGAGAAATGTGTGTTCTCCAAACCAGCCGTTTCCTTCTTGGGTTATCGCATTTCCAGCTCGGGGATGATGATGGACTGTGACCGCGTTAACGCCGTGCGTAATTGGCCGACTCCGACCACGGTAAAGGAGGTGCAGCGGTTTTTAGGGTTTGCCAATTACTACCGGAGGTTTATCCGGGGTTTTGGCCAAGTAGCGGCGCCCATTACCTCACTGCTGAAGGGGGGGCCGGTGCGTTTGCGGTGGTCAGCAGAGGCTGATGGAGCCTTCAACCAGTTGAAGGCACTGTTCACTGGGGCTCCCGTGTTGGCGCATCCGGACCCTTCGTTAGCATTCATAGTGGAGGTGGATGCGTCCGAGGCTGGGGTTGGAGCCGTGCTGTCTCAGCGCTCGGGCACGCCACCGAAGCTCCGTCCCTGCGCTTTCTTTTCGAAGAAGCTGGGTCCGGCAGAGCGGAACTATGATGTGGGGGACCGGGAGTTACTAGCTATGGTAAAGGCCCTGAAGGTGTGGAGACACTGGCTAGAGGGGGCTAAACACCCTTTTCTCATCTGGACTGATCACCGTAATCTGGAGTATATTCGAGCAGCGAGGAGACTGAATCCGCGTCAGGCTAGGTGGGCCATGTTCTTTACACGTTTTAGATTTACGATCTCTTACAGACCAGGTTCCCTCAACACTAAGGCCGACGCGCTGTCCCGTCTCTATGACACCGAGGACCGGTCTATCGAACCCACTCCCATCCTCCCAGCTTCTCGGCTGGTGGCCCCAGTGGTATGGGAGGTGGACGCGGACATCGAGCGGGCGTTGAGGGTTGAACCTGCGCCTGCACAGTGTCCGACTGGTAGAAGTTACGTACCGCTTGGTGTCCGTGATAAGTTGATTCGGTGGGCTCACACACTACCGTCTGCGGGTCATCCGGGGATCGATAGGACAGTGCGGGGTCTTAGAGGGAAATACTGGTGGCCCACCTTAGCTAGGGATGTGAGGCTCTATGTATCTTCCTGTTCGGTATGCGCCCAGAGTAAGGCTCCTAGGCACCTTCCTAGAGGGAAGTTACAGCCCCTCCCGGTTCCACAACGGCCATGGTCCCATCTCTCGGTAGATTTCCTTACTGATCTTCCCCCATCTCAGGGGAACACTACCGTTTTGGTCGTTGTGGATCGGTTCTCTAAGTCCTGCCGTCTCCTCCCATTGCCTGGTCTCCCTACGGCCCTACAGACTGCAGAGGCTCTTTTTACCCACGTCTTCCGGCACTATGGGGTCCCAGAGGATATCGTCTCCGATCGGGGTCCCCAGTTCACATCTCGGGTTTGGAAGGCGTTTATGGAGCGTCTGGGGATCTCGGTCAGCCTTACCTCTGGTTATCACCCCGAAAGTAATGGGCAGGTGGAGAGAGTAAACCAGGAAGTGGGCAGGTTTCTGAGGTCGTATTGCCAGGACCGGCCAGGAGAATGGGCGAGGTACGTCCCGTGGGCAGAGTTAGCCCAGAATTCTCTTCGGCATTCGTCCACAAAGATGTCGCCATTCGAATGTGTACTGGGCTACCAGCCGGTCCTGGCTCCATGGCATCAGAGTCAGACCGAGGCTCCTGCGGTGGAGGAGTGGGTACAGCGCTCTAGAGAGACCTGGCGGGCAGTCCAGGATTCTCTCAGGCAGGCCAGTGAACGGCAGAAGAGAGACGCTGACCGCCACCGCAGTGAGGCCCCGGTGTTCGCACCAGGGGACAGGGTCTGGCTCTCGACCCGAAACCTGCCCCTCCGCCTGCCCTGCCGGAAGCTGGGGCCGCAGTGTGTTGGGCCATTTAAAGTCCTGAGGAGGATAAACGAGGTGTGTTATAGATTGCAACTTCCCTCTTATTATCGTATTAACCCCTCGTTTCATGTGTCTCTCCTCAGGCCGGTGGTAGCTGGTCCCCTACAAGACTGTGAGGTACCGGAGGTCCCTCCACCCCCTCTGGACACCGAGGGGTCCCCGGCGTACACAGTACGAGCTATTCTGGACTCGAGACGCCGGGTGAGGGGCCTGCAGTACCTCGTGGACTGGGAGGGGTACGGTCCGGAGGAGAGGTGCTGGGTACCGGGGAGGGACATTTTAGATCCTTCCCTCTTGAGGGATTTCCATCGCCTCCACCCGGATCGCCCTGCGCCTCGTCCTCCGGGTCGTCCTCGAGGCCGGGGTCGGCGCGCTGCAGGGGCCGCGCGTCAGGGGGGGGTACTGTCACGAACCTCGCCGAGGATGGTGCCTCTTCCTGTTCGGGCGGTGCTCGGCGGTCGTCGTCGCCGGCCTATTAGCTGCCATCGATTCCCTTTCCGTTTGTTTTGGGTTATTGGTTAATTGGGTACACCTGTTTTGTATTAGGATTTGTTTGTAGGGTATTTAGGGGCACTAGGCCCGCTGGGTATTTGTGCGGGCTTGTTTTTGTTACTCTGTGTTTTGATGGTGTGATTTTTTCCTGTATTTATTCTCCGGACTGTTTAGTCCTGTTGTTTTTGACTGGCAACTTATTTTACGCCCTGTGTGTTGGCGTGACTGTTTTTGTTGCGCTGGGGAATAAATGTGAAGATACGACTGAACCCTGCTCTCTGCGCCTGATTCCAACCACCACACCTAGTAGATCGTAACAGGTTAAGGTGCATGTGACAAATAAAATTGTATTTCATTTTATTTGAATCAATAACAGTTTCAAAGACCTTTTATTTATATAGAATCTATTTTGACCTTCCTGGTTTGGAAATTTGACCATTTGGAAATAGGAACAGAGTGAACAATAAATTGAAGGTGTCTAGCAAGACATTTGGAGAACAACAGTCAAATCAAATCAAATTTTATTTGTCACATACTGTACACATATTTATCCAATGTTATTGCGGGTGTAGCGAAATACTCGTGTTCCTAGCTCCAACAATGCAGTAGTATCTAACAGTTCAGAACAATACACACAATTCTCAAAGTAGAATAATGGAATTAAAAAATATATAAATATTAGGATGAGCAACTTTGGAATGGCATTAACTAAAATACAGTAGAATACAGTATATACATATGAAATGAGTAAAGCAGTATGTTTAAAGTGACTAGTGTTCCATTATTCATGTGACCAGTGATTCCATGTCTATGTACATAGGGCAGCACTCTCTAACATGCAGGTTTGAGGAACCGGGTGGTAGCCAGCTGGCTAGTGATGGCTATTTAAGTCTGATGATCTTGAGATAGAAGCTGTTTTTCTGTCTCTCGGTCCCAGCTTTGATGCACCTGTACTGATCTCGCTTTCTGTTTTGGATGATAGCAGGATGAACAGGTCGTGGCTTGGGTCCTTGATGATCTTTTTGGCCTTCCCTTGACATCGGGTGCTGTAAGTGTCCTGGAGGGCAGGCAGTGTGCCCCCGGTGATGCGTTGGGCAGATCGGACCACCCTCTGAGGAGCCCTGCGGTTGAGGGCGTACCAGGCTGTGAAATAGCCAGACAGAATGCTTTCAATTGTGCATCTGTAAAAGACGGTCTTAGGGGCCAAGCCAAGTTTCTTCGGCCTCCTGAGTTTGAAGAGGTGCTGTTGCGCGTTCTTCACAACACTGTCTGTAAGGGTGGACCATTTCAGATTTTCCATTTTCACCTTCTCCACTGCGGTCCCATTGATGTGGATAGGGGGGTGCTCCCCCTGCTGTCTCCTGAAGTCCACGATCAGCTCATTAGTTTTGTTGACATTGAGGGAGAGGTTGTTTTCCTGGCACAACTCCGCCAGGGCTCTTACCTCCTACCTGTAAGCTGCGTCATCAATGCTGGTAATCAGGCCTACTACTGTTGTGCTGTCTGTAACCTTGATGACTGAGTTGGAGATGTGCATGGCCACACAGTTATGGGTGAACAGGGCGTACAAGAGGGGGCTGAGCATGCAGCCTTGGGGGGCCCCCGTGTAGGATGCGGCTAGGAATGCCGTCTGGGCTGGCAGCCTTGCGAGGGCTAACGCGTTTAAATGTCTTACTCACGTCGGCCACGGAGAATGAGAGCCCACAGTCCTTGGGAGCGGGCCGCATCGGTGGCACTATGTTATCCTCAAAGCGGGCGAAGGTGTTTAGCTTGTCTGGGAGTAAGATGCCGGTGTCCGCGACGTGGCTGATATTTCCGTGATTGTCTGTAGCCCCTGCCACATACATCTCGTGTCTGAGCTGTTGAATTGCGAGTCCACTTTGTCTCTGTACTGACGTTTTGCCTGTTTGTTTGCCTGATGGAGGGAATAACTACAATGTTTGTATTCAACCATTTTCCCAGGCACTTTGATTGGTTAAATACGGTGGTTCATGCTTTCAGTTTTGTGCGAATGCTGCCATCTATCCATGTTTTATGGTTTGGGTAGGTTTTAATAGTCACAGTAGGAACAACCTCACCTATACACTTCCTGATGTACTCAGTCACTGTGTCCATCGTCATTGTTATTCTCACAGGTAACCCAGAACAGATCCCAGTCCACATGATCAAATCAAACTTGAAGCATGGATTCCGATTGGTCAGACCAGCGTTGAACATACCTTAGCACGGGTAATTCCTGTTTGAGTTTCTGCCTATATGAAGGGAGGAGCAGGATGGAGTCGTGATCTGATTTGCCAACGGGAGGGCGGGGAGGGCGGGGAGGGCCTTGTAGCCATCCCAGAAGGGGGAGTGACAATGGTCGAGAGTTTTTGATGCGCGAGTAGTACAGGCAATGTGTTGATAGAACTTTGATAGTGTTTTCCTCAAATCTGCTTTGTTAAAATCCCCAACTACAATAAATGCGGCCTCAGGATACGTGGTTTCCAGTTTGCATAAAGTCCAGTGTAGTTCCTAGAGGGCCATAGTGGTATCGGCTTGAGTGGAAATGTACATAGCTGTGACAATAACCAAAGAGAATTATCTTGGGCTGTAATACGGTCTACATTTGGTTGTGAGGTATTCTAAGTCGGGTGAGCAAAAGGACTTGAGTTCCTGTACGTTATCACATCACACCATGAGTAGTTAATCATGAAACATACAATACCCCTTTCTTCTTCCCGGAAAGTTCTTTATTCCTTTCTGCGCGATGTTCTGAGAACTCAACTGGCTGTATGGACGGAGAGAGCCATGATTTTGTGAAACAGAGTATGTTACAGTCCCTGATGTCGATCTAGAAGTAGATCCTCGCCCTGAGCTCATCTACTTTAATGTCCAGGGACAGAACATTAGCAAGTAATATAGTCGGAAGTGGTGGATGGTGTGCATTCCTCCTGAGTCGGACTAGAAGTCCACTCCGATTATGTCTTCTCCGCTGGCTGCGAGGAGCAGCCTCTGGGATGAGTTAAATTGCCCTGGGGGCCTCTTGGCTGCAGTGATCATGGGCCTCTTGGCTGCATCTCTGATCAGTCTTCTCCTTGTATGAGCTGAAAGTTTAGAGGGACGGCCAGGTCTTGGTAGATTTGCAGTGGTCTGATACTCCTTCCATTTCAATATTATCGCTTGCACAGTGCTCCTTGGGATGTTTAAAGCTTGGGAAATCTTTTTGTATCCAAATCCGGCTTTAAACTTCTTCACAGCAGTATCTCGGACCTGCCTGGTGTGTTCCTTGTTCTTCATGATGCTCTCTGCGCTTTTAACGGACCTCTGAGACTATCACAGTGCAGGTGCATTTATACGGAGACTTGATTACACACAGGTGGATTGTATTTATCATCATTAGTTATTTAGGTCAACATTGGATCATTCAGAGATCCTCACTGAACTTCTGGAGAGAGTTTGCTGCACTGAAAGTAAAGGGGCTGAATAATTTTGCACGCCCAATTTTTCAGTTTTTGATTTGTTAAAAAAGTTTGAAATATCCAATAAATGTCGTTCCACTTCATGATTGTGTCCCACTTGTTGTTGATTCTTCACAAAAAAAATACAGTTTTATATCTTTATGTTTGAAGCCTGAAATGTGGCAAAAGGTCGCAAAGTTCAAGGGGGCCGAATACTTTCGCAAGGCACTGTAAACTAAATGACAAAAGAATATAATAATACATCTTAGCATTAGGAAATTACAGGAATGCACAATTTATAGTCCAATATTTACAAGTGTATTGGGGAAGAGTCTGGTAGCAGCGGTTAAGCATGAATGTATACAGTTGAATTTGGAAGTTTACATACACCTCAGTTTAGAGAATGATTTACTTCAACTTTTATTTCTTTCATCACATTCCCAGTGGGTCAGAAGTTTACATACACCCAATTAGTATTTGGTAGCATTGCCTTTAAATTGTTTAACTTGGATCAAATTTTCAGGTAGCCTTCCACAAGCTTCCGACAATAAGTTGGGTGAGTTTTGGCTAGGTCCTCCAGACAGAGCTGGTGTAACGAAGGCAGGTTTGTAAGCCTCCTTGCTCGCACACACTTTTTCAGTTTTGCCCACAAATTTTCTATGGGATTGAGAACAAGGCTTTGTGATGGCCACTCCAATACCTTGACTTTGTTGTCCTTCAGCCATTTTGCCACAACTTTGGAAGTATGCTTGGGGTCATTGTCCATTTGGAAGACCCATGTCAATTTAGAAGACCCAAGACTGATGTCTTGAGATGTTGCTTCAATATATCTACATCATTTTCCTCCCTCATGATGCCATCTATTTTGTGAAGTGCACCAGACCCTCCTGCAGCAAAGCATCCCGACAACATGATGCTGCCACCCCCGTGCTTCACGGTTGGGATGGTGTTCTTCGGCTTGCATGCCACCACCTTTTTCCTCCAAACATAACGATGGTCATTATGGCAAAACAGTTCTATTTTTGTTTCTTCAGACAAGAGGACATTTCTCGAAAAAGTATGATCTTGTCGCCATGTGCAGTTGCAAACCGTAGTCTGGCTTTTTTTATGGCGGTTTTGGAGCAGTGGCTTCTTCCTTGCTGAGCGGCCTTTCAGGTTATGTCGATATAGGACTCGCTTTACTGTGGATATAGATACCTTTGTACCTGTTTCCTCCAGCATCTTCACAAGGTCCTATGTTGTTGTTCTATGATTGATTTGCACTTTTCACAGCAAAGTCCATTAATCTCCAGGAAACAGAACGCATCTCCTTCCTGAGAGGTATGATGGCTGGTGGTCCCATGGTGTTTATACTTGCATGCAATTGTTTGTACAGGTGAACATGGTGCCTTCAGGGGTTTGGAAATTGCTCCCAAGGATGAACCAGACTTGTGGAGGTCTACAATTTTTTTTCTGAGGTCTTGGGTGATTTCTTTAGATTTTCCTGTGATGTCAAGCATAGAGGCACTGCGTTTGAAGGTAGGCCTTATAATACATCCACAGGTACACCTCCAATTGACTCAAATTATATCATTTAGCCTATCATAAGCTTATAAAGCCATGACATCATTTTCTGGAATTTTCCAAGCTGTATAAAAGGCACAGTCAACTTAGTGTATGTGAACTTCTGACCCACTGGAATTGTGATACAGTGAATTCTAAGTGAAATAATCTGTCAGTAAACAATTATTGGAAAAATTACTTTTGTCCTAACCGACTTGCCAAAACTATAGTTTGTTAACAAGAAATGTGTGGAGTGGTCGAAAAAGTGTTTGTAAACTTCGCACTTCAACTGTATGTGTGTGTGTATGCTTGTGTGAGTGTGTGCTAAGGTGCGGAGAATCAGAGCAGGTGGTCAGTCCAGTTCAAGTGTTCAGCAGTTGGAAGTCTTGGAAATAGAAATAGTCTCTGAACCTGTTGGTATCAGACCTCATGCTCCGACTCCGTCTGCCTGATGGTAAAGGAGAGAACAGCTTGTTGATGGGGTGTTTGGGGTCCTTGATGATGCTGCCTGCCTTCCTCAGGACCTGTTTCAAGTATATGCACTGGATGGGTGGGAGCACGGTCCCGGTGACGTTCACCACCCGCTGGAGGACTTTGCAGTCATGAACGGAGCAATTCCCGGACGGATGCAACCATTCAGGACGCTCTCGATGGTGTAGTGGTAGTATTTGGAGAGGACCTGGGGCGGCATGGGAAATTTCTTCAGCCACCTTATGAAGTAGAGACGCTGTTGTGCCCTCTTGACAAGAGTGGTGGTGATGTTGGTCTCCTTAAAGCAGGTGGGGACTACAGCCTGGGAAATGGACAGGTTGAGAGATGTCAGAGAAGACTTCACTCTGGGGACGCGGCCAGGGATGCCATCTGGGCCGGCGGTTTTGTAAGTATTCACTCTTTTGAGAGTTTTCCTCACATATGACTCGTAGAGCGAAAGCACCCGGTCATCCGGAGCAGCGAGACTGCCTTGAAGCAATCATAGAATGTGTTAAGCTTGTCTGGGAGGGAAGCGTCAGTGGGCACTGCACAGCTGGATTTGCCTTTTTAGTCTGTAATAGTCTGTAGTCAGTTGTCGAACATCAATTCAAGTTTGAATCTCTATAGTCTTTTTGCGTCCCCAATGGATTATGCGTTGTGCCCCACCAAGTCATCAGGGTTCGTTCTGCTGCAGTACGAGCTCTCAGCATTGTACGGTTATCTCCGTTCATTCAGGGGTTTTGTTTGGGGTATGTCCGGATTGTTCTTGTGGGTCATCATCAACACATTTCCTAATGAAGCCTGTGACTGACGATGTACAGTATATTTGTCAATGTTGATTAATGAGTCCTGGGTGGATGAATCTATTGAATATTCCAATCAATATTCTCAAAGCAATCGCGCAGCATAGAGTCTGCCTCGTAAATCCAGCGCCTCACTATTCTCTGTGTTGGTGGCTCTATGGTGTGTTGGTCCAAGCACATTTGGGCTCGGGGGTAGGTTGATTTTTTTTTTTTTGTACAACTGAGAAATATTTTTTTGGTGCCTGCGCAGTCACAATGTAAAAATCTATAAAACCGTTTGTTTTTAAGAATATAGGTTTTTATGGTGTATTCATGCTGTATATTCTATACTCCTTGTTGCACAATGCATTTCTGTACAGTACAGTTATGACTGATTTGGCTCATTAATGCCAATGATTTGCAGGCATGCTTGGGTGCACAATCCCTTGTTTGCAATGTAAAATGTAAATACATATTGATGTGTAAATCATAGCTTCAACAGATCCACACTCACAGGTTGTCCAGGGGCTCCAGGTTTGCCTCTCCCTCCGTCCACACCTTGTTGCCCCTTAGGAACAGTAAAACATTGTCAGCTATATTAAAACATATGCAACAGGACAGTAATACAAAAAGACATGCATGAGGAGAGTACTGTATAGTTGGTATGCCTGTAATGTGGTGCAACCGGTTGCACTATAGTATTACTTCACCATACTGTTCTAAAAACTGCTGGGAGACCACAGAGCCTCTAGCAGCACCCAACCAGTAAGGCACATGACAAGCAAAGGCAGAACAAACTAGCCGAGTGCTAAATAGCTCAGACAGATACAATTATTTGCTATCATCAATGTTAATGCCATGTTTAGTAAATAAAGCTGGGATAGACATTCAGAATCACTTCATTTTAACACAGCATAAAATCACAAGATAAAACTGTAGATAAAAACAACACCCCCACTTCTTAGATTTAAAAAATATTTTAACCAGCTAGTTTTAAACTATACCTGATCTGATATCAATAACTGAAGACGTATTATTTGGGGGCGGATTGCAACTCAGTCAAACTTCAAAGGTAGCATTAAGCACACTTCATCAGAGGTGTCATACCAGGGGAGCGTGGCCATTGGGGCATTAATGTGCTCATGGGTCGGACATGGGTCGGACATGATTGTGTTCAAGTGCTTTTTAAGTGTGACCTTTTCTTCAAACAATAACATGTAAGTTGATTTCCCTTTGTTAGACTAAGTAAGAGAGTAGCAGATGGGTTCTGTAAACCTTTTTTATTTCACCTTTATTTAACCCGGTAGGCCAGTTGAGAACAAGTTCTCATGTACAACTGCGACCCGGCCAAGATAAAGCAAAGCAGTGCGACACAAACAACACAGAGTTAGGAAAAAAATCTATATAGAGTGTGTGCAAATGAGGTAAAATTAGAGAGGTAAGCAAATAGGCCATATAGGCGAAATAATTACAATTTAGCAATTAAACACTGGAGTGATAGATGTGCAGAAGATCAATGTGCAAGTAGAGATACTGGGGTGAAAAGGAGCAAAACAAATGTTAAATAACAATATGGGGATGAGGTAGTTGGATGGGCTATTTACAGATGGGCTATGTACAGATGCAGTGATCTGTGAGCTGCTCTGAAAGCTGATGCTTAAAGTTAGTGAGGGAGATATGAGTCTCCAGCTTCAGTGATTTTGGCAGCAGAGAACTGGAAGGAAAGGCGGACAAAGGAGGAATAGGCTTTGGGGGTAACCATTGAAATATACCTGCTTGAGCGTGTGCTACGGGTGGGTGCTGCTATGGTGGCCAGTGAGCTAAGGTGGGGCTTTACCTAGCAAAGACTTATAGATGACCTGGAGCCAGTGGGTTTGGCGATGAATATGAAGTGAGGGCCAGCCAACGAGAGCATACAGGTCACAGTGGTGGGTAATATATGGGGCGTTGGTGACAAAACAGATGGCACTGGGATAGACTGCATCCAATTTGCTGAGTAGAGTGTTGGAGGCTAAACGAACTTCCGGCGCCGACAGAGATGGTCGCCTCGCTTTGCGTTCCTAGGAAACTATGCAGTTTTTTGTTTTTTTACGTGTTATTTCTTACATTAGTACCCCAGGTCATCTTAGGTTTCATTACATACAGTCGAGAAGAACTACTGAATATAAGATCAGCGTCAACTCACCATCAGTACGACCAAGAATATGTTTTTCGCAACGCGGATCCTGTGTTCTGCCATACAAACAGGACAACGGAGCGGATCCCATGCAGCGACCCAAAAAAACGACTCCGAAAAAGAGGGAAACGAGGCGGTCTTCTGGTCAGACTCCGGAGACGGGCACACCGGGTACCACTCCCTAGCATTCTTCTTGCCAATGTCCAGTCTCTTGACAACAAGGTTGATGAAATCCGAGCAAGGGTAGCATTCCAGAGGGACATCAGAGACTGTAACGTTCTTTGCTTCACGGAAACGTGGCTCACTGCAGAGACGCTATCCGAGGCGGTGCAGCAAACGGGTTTCTCCACGCATCGCGCAGACAGAAACAAACATCTTTCTGGTAAGAAGAGGGGCGGGGGCGTATGCCTTATGGCTAACGTGACATGGTGTGATGAAAGAAACATACAGGAACTCAAATCCTTCTGTTCACCTGATTTAGAATTCCTCACAATCAAATGTAGACCGCATTATCTACCAAGATAATTCTCTTCGATTATAATCACAGCCGTATATATCCCCCCCAAGCAGACACATCGATGGCTCTGAATGAACTTTATTTGACTCTTTGCAAACTGGAAACCATTTATCCGGAGGCTGCATTCATTGTAGCTGGGGATTTTAACAAAGCTAATCTGAAAACAAGACTCCCTAAATTTTATCAGCATATCGATTGCGCAACCAGGGGTGGAAAGACCTTGGATCATTGTTACTCTAACTTCCGCGACGCATATAAGGCCCTGCCCCGCCCCCCTTTCGGAAAAGCTGACCACGACTCCATTTTGTTGATCCCTGCCTACAGACAGAAACTAAAACAAGAGGCTCCCACGCTGAGGTCTGTCCAACGCTGGTCCGACCAAGCTGACTCCACACTCCAAGACTGCTTCCATCACGTGGACTGGGACATGTTTCGTATTGCGTCAGACAACAACATTGACGAATACGCTGATTCGGTGTGCGAGTTCATTAGAACATGCGTTGAAGATGTCGTTCCCATAGCAACGATTAAAACATTCCCTAACCAGAAACCGTGGATTGATGACAGCATTCGCGTGAAACTGAAAGCGCGAACCACTGCTTTTAATCAGGGCAAGGTGTCTGGTAACATGACCGAATACAAACAGTGCAGCTATTCCCTCCGCAAGGCTATCAAACAAGCTAAGCGTCAGTACAGAGACAAAGTAGAATCTCAATTCAACGGCTCAGACACAAGAGGCATGTGGCAGGGTCTACAGTCAATCACGGACTACAGGAAGAAATACAGCCCAGTCACGGACCAGGATGTCCTGCTCCCAGGCAGACTAAATAACTTTTTTGCCCGCTTTGAGGACAATACAGTGCCACTAACACGGCCTGCAACGAAAACATGCGGTCTCTCCTTCACTGCAGCCGAGGTGAGTAAGACATTTAAACGTGTTAACCCTCGCAAGGCTGCAGGCCCAGAAGGCATCCCCAGCATGCGCAGACCAGCTGGCCGGTGTGTTTACGGACATATTCAATCAATCCCTATACCAGTCTGCTGTTCCCACATGCTTCAAGAGGGCCACCATTGTTCCTGTTCCCAAGAAAGCTAAGGTAACTGAGCTAAACGACTACCGCCCCGTAGCACTCACTTCCGTCATCATGAAGTGCTTTGAGAGACTAGTCAAGGACCATATCACCTCCACCCTACCTGACACCCTACCACTCCAATTTGCTTACCGCCCAAATAGGTCCACAGACGATGCAATCTCAACCACACTGCACACTGCCCTAACCCACCTGGACAAGAGGAATACCTATGTGAGAATGCTGTTCATCGACTACAGCTCGGCATTCAACACCATAGTACCCTCCAAGCTCGTCATCAAGCTCGAGACCCTGGGTCTCGACCCCGCCCTGTGCAACTGGGTACTGGACTTCCTGACGGGCCGCCCCCAGGTGGTGAGGGTAGGCAACAACACCTCCTCCCCGCTGATCCTCAACACTGGGGCCCCACAAGGGTGCGTTCTGAGCCCTCTCCTGTACTCCCTGTTCACCCACGACTGCGTGGCCACGCACGCCTCCAACTCAATCATCAAGTTTGCGGACGACACAACAGTGGTAGGCTTGATTACCAACAACGACGAGACGGCCTACAGGGAGGAGGTGAGGGCCCTCGGAGTGTGGTGTCAGGAAAATAACCTCACACTCAACGTCAACAAAACTAAGGAGATGATTGTGGACTTCAGGAAACAGCAGAGGGAACACCCCCCTATCCACATCGATGGAACAGTAGTGGAGAGGGTAGCAAGTTTTAAGTTCCTCGGCATACACATCACAGACAAACTGAATTGGTCCACTCACACAGACAGCATTGTGAAGAAGGCGCAGCAGCGCCTCTTCAACCTCAGGAGGCTGAAGAAATTCGGCTTGTCACCAAAAGCACTCACAAACTTCTACAGATGCACAATCGAGAGCATCCTGTTGGGCTGTATCACCGCCTGGTACGGCAACTGCTCCGCCCTCAACCGTAAGGCTCTCCAGAGGGTAGTGAGATCTGCACAACGCATCACCGGGGGCAAACTACCTGCCCTCCAGGACACCTACACCACCCGATGTCACAGGAAGGCCATAAAGATCATCAAGGACATCAACCACCCGAGCCACTGCCTGTTCACCCCGCTATCATCCAGAAGGCGAGGTCAGTACAGGTGCATCAAAGCTGGGACCGAGAGACTGAAAAACAGCTTCTATCTCAAGGCCATCAGACTGTTAAACAGCCACCACTAACATTGAGTGGCTGCTGCCAACACACTGACACTGACTCAACTCCAGCCACTTTAATAATGGGAATTGTGAAATGGGATATGTAAATATATCACTAGCCACTTTAAACAATGCTACCTTATATAATGTTACTTACCCTACATTATTCATCTCATATGCATACGTATATACTGTACTCTATATCAGCGACTGTATTCTTATGTAATACATGTATCACTAGCCACTTTAACTATGCCACTTTGTTTACATACTCATCTCATATGTATATACTGTACTCGATACCATCTACTGTATCTTGCCTATGCTGCTCTGTACCATCACTCATTCATATATCCTTATGTACATATTCTTTATCCCCTTACACTGTGTACGAGACAGTAGTTTTGGAATTGTTAGTTAGATTACTTGTTATTACTGCATTGTCGGAACTAGAAGCACAAGCATTTCGCTACACTCGCATTAACATCTGCTAACCATGTGTATGTGACAAATAAAATTTGATTTGATTTGATTTGATTTCATAAATGACATCGCCGAAGTCGACGATCGGTAGGATAGTCAGTTTTACGAGGGTATATTTGGTAGCATGAGTAAAGGATGCTTTGTTGTGAAATAGGATGCCGATTCTATATTTAATTTTGGATTGGAGATAGTTAATGTGAGTCTGGAAGGAGAGTTACAGTCTAACCAGACACCTAGGTATTTGTAATTGTCCACATATTCTAAGTCAGAACCGTCCAGAGTGGTAATGCTGGATGGGCGGGCAGGTGCGGGCAGCGATCGGTTGAAGAGCATGCATTTAGTTTTACAGGCATTTAAGAGCAGTTGGAGGTCACGGAAGGAGAGTTGTATGGCATTGAAGCTCGTCTGGAGGTTAGTTAACAGTGTCCAAAGAAGTGCCAGAAGTAGACAGAATGGTGTCATCTGCGTAGAGGTGGATCAGAGAAACACCAGCAGCAAGAGCGACATCATTCATGTATACAGAGAAAAGAGTCGGCCCGAGAAAAGAACCCTGTGCCATCACCATAGAGACTGCCAGAGGTCCGGACAACAGGCCCTCCGATTTGACACACTGAACTCTGTCTGAAAAGTAGTTGATGAACCAGGCGAGGCAGTAATTTGAGAAACCAAGGCTGTTGAGTCTGCCGATAAGAATGTGGTGATTGACATAGTCGAAAGCCTTGGTGAAT
Organism: Oncorhynchus mykiss; assembly: GCF_057628025.1. Classification (NCBI taxonomy): domain Eukaryota; kingdom Metazoa; phylum Chordata; class Actinopteri; order Salmoniformes; family Salmonidae; genus Oncorhynchus; species Oncorhynchus mykiss. The sequence goes on from NC_143026.1 coordinate 49,714,746, forward strand.
ACGGCTGCACTGTACTGTCTTTTATTGATGGCGGTTATGATATCGTTTAGAACCTTGAGGTACACCCATGACCAGCTAGGAAACCAGATTGCATAGTGGAGAAGGTACGGTGGGATTCGAAATGGTCTGTGATCTGTTTGTTAACCTGACTTTCGAAGACCTTAGAAAGGCAGGGTAGGATAGATATATGTCTGTAACCGTTTGTGTCAGAGTGTCTCCCCCTTTGAAGAGGGGGATGACCGCGGCAGCTTTCCAATCTTTTTTTGGATCTCAGACGATACTTAAGAGGTTGAACAGGCTAGTAATTGGGGTTGCAACAATTGCGGTGGATCATTTTAGAAAGAGAGGGTCCAGATTGTCTAGCCCAGCTGATTTGTAAGGGTCCAGATTTTGCAGCTCTTTCAGAACATCAGCTATCTGGATTTGGGTGAAGGAGAAATGGGGGAGGTTTGGGCAAGTTGCTGTGGGGGGTGCAAGGCTGTTGACCGGGGTAGGAGTAGCCAGGTGGAAAGCATGGCCAGCTGTAGAAAAATATTTACTGAAATTCTCGTGGTGACGAGAATTATCGGTGGTGACAGTGTTTTCTAGCCTCAGTGCAGTGGGCAGCTGGGAGGAGGTGCTCTTATTCTCCATGGACTTTACGTTGTCCCAGAACTTTTTGGAGTTTGTGCTACAGGATGCAAATTTCTGTTAAGAAAGCAAAGGCTAGCTTTTTCAAACTGCCTGTGTATATTGTAAACTTTGATTTACAGCCAGTCTCAAAAAATCCCACACTCCTGAATTGTGCTAATTACAAAAGGTTTAAGAACAAATTCACACATCTACTTCGGGTTTCCAAAATGTTTTCCAAATTCCAAGAATCCTCAAACAATATAAAGTCAACTTGGAAAATCATCAATCAACTACTGAATAATTTAAGGTTGGAAATAAGTTCTATAGTTATCCTGATGTTATCTCATGTGAATGTAATAACTTTTTTGTGAATGCGGGTTCCACTCTGTCAAAGAAAATCTGAATCCTCTGACGCTCATCGGATGTGGCAGGGCTTGCACACTATCACATGGATTACAAAGGGAAACCCACCTGCGAGCTGCCCAGGCACAAGAACATATCAGATGAGCTAAATACCTTCTATGCTCGCTTTGAGGCAAGCACTACAGTGAACCATGCATGAGAGCACTTGCTGTTCCGGACGACTGTGTGATCATGCTCTCCGTAGCCGATGTAAGAACTTTAAACAGGTTAATATTGATAAGGCCGTAGGGCCAGACGGATTACCAAGACGTGTACTCAGAGCATGCTCTGACCAGTTGGTAAGTATATTCACTGATATTTTCAACCTCTTCCTGACTCAATCTGTAATCCCCACGTTTCAAGCAGACCTCCATAGTCCCTATGCCCAAGTACGCTAAGGTAACCTGTCGAAATTACTGTAGCACTCACATCTGTAGCCATGAAATTCTTTGAAAGGCTGGTCATGGCTCACATCAACACCATACCAGACAACCTTGACCGACTGCAATTCACGTACCGCCCCAAAAGATCCACAGATGACACAATCTCTATTGCAGTCTATGTTTTCGAAAATCTAATCAAACACTTCATGTGAGCTCATGTTGCGCAACATTTCAGTAGTCTATGCAATTGCGGGAGATAACAGATAAAAAGAGGAGGGTCCCATCAGCTTTCTATAGGCTAGGCCTACTGTATTTATTTCTCAAATTTCCTAATATTAAGCACATTGCTTATATTTACAAACAGGAGTATAGCCAACCTGGCTGGCATGAAAATAAACCATGGGGAAAAGCGTCCTCCATTCGCTATTTAAGTGCATAGTATTTTTTCCCGCTGCCCCTGTTTCGATGCAGGTGCATGATAATCATCCATTCTAAATCATAACAAATGTCACACACATATATTATTTAGTATATATATATATATATATGTGTGTATCTTGATTTAACTAGGCAAGTCAGTAAGAACACATTCTTATTTTCAATGACGGCTTAGGAAAAGTGGGTTAACTTCCTTGTTCAGGGGCAGAACGACATATTTTTTTTTACCTTGACAGCTCGGGGATTTGATCTTGCAACCTTTCGGTTACAAATCCAAAACTCTTACCACTAGGCTACCTTCCACCCCAATTTAGTATATGTAGAGACAAGATCAAATCAAGTATAGTCTGATGGGTGACAATATTAGCCTTTATCTTGTGAATGATATATATTATAATTTGAGAATGATGCCTAGCATAAGAAACATGCCTTTTTTTTGCCACTTGTTCGAATCATAGTTGCGCACCTTTAGCCTAGCCCATAGGCCTATATGTTTGTATCACAACTAAAATAGACAAATAACTTCTTAAAATGAAGCACATTAATCTGCTTTACAAGGGGTGTAGAGCCTAACTGGCATATATAAGCAGTGAGTGAGTTTCAAGTTTGGGGAAGATAATTTACCATAAAAATGTTGAATGCACCAAGCTGTCTGTTTGAACTACTGTCACACAGCTGAGATACCCATGCATACCCCACAAGACATGCCACCAGTGGTCTCTTCACAGTCCCCAAGTCCAGAACAGACTATGGGAGGCGCACCATACTACATAGAGCCATGCCTACAAGGAACTCTATTCCACATCAAGTAACTTATGCAAGCAGTAAAATTATATTTAAAAAACAGATAAAAATAAACCTTATGGAACAGCGGGGACTGTGAAGCAACACACACATAGGCACAGACACATGCACACATGATAACATACGCACTATACACACATGTTCACATGGATTGTGTTGTAGATATGTGGTAGTGGTGTAGGTGCCTGAGGGAACACAGTGTGTTGTGAATGTATTGTAATGTTTTTAAAATTGTATAACTTGTGGCAAGAAGCAGTGCGGCTTGGCTGGGTTGTGTTTCGGAGGATGCATGGCTCTCGGCCTTCGACCTCTCCCTAGTCTGTACGGGAGTTGCAGCGATGAGACAAGACTAACTTCCAATTGGGGAGAAGGAGGGGGATAAAATAAAAGATTGCTCTTCAACTGACTGTGCTCCTGCATGTAAATATTTGGATTGATATGGATTTGACATTTAAAAAATATATACTGTAGATCTGGTTAAGAAGCTAAGTTTTAAAGTTGGCTTTTTCTACAGAAACAGATTGTGCAGATTATTCAGTCAACCTTTTTATATTTCTTGATTATGGTGATATTATTTATCAAAGTGCAGCTGCTACTTCTCCTAAGCCTTTGGATGCCATCTACCATTGTGCCCTTCATTTCGTTACAGGTGAAAGCTTTTATTAACATGATTTTTAAAAAAAAATGTAACTTATCCTTTTTCTCCCCAATTTTGTGATGACCAAATGGCAGTTAGTCTTGTCCCATTGCTGCAACTCCCGTATGGATACGGGAGAGTAGAAGATCGAAAGCCATGCGTCCTCCGAAACACGCCCCTGCCAAGCAGCACTGCTCGCTTAACCTAGAAGCCAGCCGCACCAATGTGTTGGAGGAAACACCGTACAACTGGTGTCAGTGTGCATGCGCCCAGCCTGCCACAAGGAGTCGCTAGAGCGCAATGGGACAAGGACAACTGGACAACTGTTGCGGCCACATGGGATCGAACCCAGGTCTGTAGAAACGCCACTCGGGAGGCCCTATAGGTGACAGTTTTGATACTTATCATAAACAGAAGTTTATGAAGTAGAGCCTTGTGAACAAAAAGGAAGTAATGTAGAGGTCTATGGGTCTTTAGGGAAGTCCAGACACCAACATAGACCTCTACATTACTCTCTTTTTGTTTACAAGGCCCTGCTTAATAAACTTCTGTCTAATCTAACTTTGCTGTTGAAGTATAGGCATCTGAGTTGCTTAACTGGTTCAGAGGATTGGGTAACTCTTGGTTGCTGTGTTTTAATTAATGCACTGTATTGTTGGAATAATATACATTTCATCTTGATGTTCTGGTGCCATTTGGGCAATTTAAAGTATTGTTCTTGTTCTGGGTGATGGGATTTTTTACTTCTTCCCATTAATGTATTTTTGTAAATCTGGGGATCCAAGATCTTTTACATATTATCGCCCAATAACTGTACTATGATGTTTTTTTAAACCAACACTATTCTATATGAGCACCAATATGGTTTTCATAAGCACTACCACACAGATGTCTCTTTTACAACTTGTGGATAAAATCTTTACAGCCCTGAACAACAATGAATACCCTCTTGGCATCTTTTTAGATTTATCAAAAGCATCCGACATGGTTGAATATTACTATATTGCATTATTACAGTTTTCATGATTTTACATATAAATGGCTATATAATTATGTTTATGATAGAGAACAATTTGTATATGCAAATCGTTGTGCACCTACCAGGGCCAAGATATTCTGTTGCATTCCACAGGGTTCAATCCAAAGACCTTGCTACTTTGTCTTCTACCGTAATTCCCATTCTTTTTGCTAATGATTTTATCACTCTAGAATTTTGATTCGCTAATCAATGAAGCAAACTCAGGCATGGCCAACTTTTCTGAATGGTTCCAGATAAATTAATAATCTTTAAATGTTAAAAAATCTATCTTCAATGTATTCACTCGTAAGAATAAGAAACAGCAAACAATAGAATTGAAAAATCTCAATTTGGGGGAATAAAATGGACCAGGTTTCATCCACTCGATTCCTAGGTGTTTCAATTGATGAAAAGTTATAAATCAATCATTTTGTTTAGATCAAAGTATCATCAGAACTATTAGTGGTTTGGTTCATCAGGCTTGCTTCCTAATACTACACTACAGATTAATTTACCCATATCTCATTTACTGCAATATTGTCTAGGACAGTACATATACTGTATGCTTTCTACCTACACAAATTATTCTTCACACCAAATACATTTACAAGACTAGCCACCCCCTTTAACTACTTGGCTCCATTGGTCTCTCTGTTTTAAGAAACTGAATACACTGTATATCTACAACATTTAAAATACCAAAATTATGCACCTTCATGTACAAATACCACCCAAACAGCCTACCTAAACCCTTCAATGGATTCTTCCATGTTAATTCCCAAACCCATGCATACAACACAAGACACTGCGATAACCTGCATCCTCCCACTGCCGCACCTCACAGTCCATTCTCTATCAGATACAGGTTCCATACTCTGGAATTCCTGCATAGACTAGGGGTTAACCAAACTACCCAGTATTATCTCCTGACCCCTCCTGTCTCAGCCTCCAGTATTTATGCTGCAGTAGTTTGTGTCGGGGGGCTAGGGTCAGTTTGTTATATCTGGAGTACTTCTCCTGTCCTATCTGGTGTCCTGTGTGAATTTAAGTATGCTCTCTCTAATTCTTTCTCTCTCTCAGAGGACCTGAGCCCTAGGACCATGCCTCAGGACTACCTGACATGATGACTCCTTGCTGTCCCCAGTCCACCTGGCCGTGCTGCTGCTCCAGTTTCAACTGTTCTGCCTGTGATTATTATTATTTGACCATGCTGGTAATTTATGAACATTTGAACATCTTGGCCATGTTCTGTTATAATCTCCACCCGGCACAGCCAGAAGAGGACTGGCCACCCCACATAGCCTGGTTCCTCTCAAGGTTTCTTCCTAGGTTTAGCCTTTCTAGGGAGTTTTTCCTAGCCACCGTGCTTCTACACCTGCATTGCTTGCTGTTTGGGGTTTTAGGCTGGGTTTCTGTACAGCACTTTGAGATATCAGCTGATGTACGAAGGGCTATATAAATAAATTTGATTTGATTTAGTCTCCTCCATGCAGTTTTTTTTATCTGTAGTGTTATGTATTTCACTTGTTTTCTTTGGTGCAAATAAATAAAACCTAAAAACCCAAATAAGGTAGTTAATTTTGCTAATAATAAAGTTAGCTAGCTTGCTTAAAGCTTGAATCCTTCATTGGTGAAACTAACACCTACGTTGGGGATATTACAATAACAAGACATGCTACTGCAAACACAGTTTTTTTTGTAATTATAAAAAAACAGATTTTTTTGTCATGTTTAGGTTGAAAAGGTGAATGGTCAGTGGTGAATGAACAACTCTGCAACTTGGATAACAAAATGTTCTCAGAGTTTCACACTTGTAATTATGACTTGGAGTTTCGTTCAAGTGAAACTTCAGAGTCAAAACTCTGAACTTCAGATAATTCCGACAGCTTGTAAAGGCCCCATATGACATCAGTTGCAAAGCGCATATAAAACACATCAAGTGTGCACATGTTGTGTAGGGTGCACAAATTGAATTTGAGAGCGTGCAAGTGTCATTGGGAACAGAAAATCATTGCAGCATCCAATAAATTAGTCTGAGAGTGAAGATATTTCCCCCCTGAAGAAATAAAGATTCAGTTGTTGCAAATATACCATGCCCGGATGTCTCTTCTCACACACATTTTAATTTTACTCTTCAAAATCCATCTCGCTCTAGCCGAGTGGATCTCTTGCTATAATATTTTACAGGTAGGTGTCAGTGTCAAAATTCTACCCAATGAGAGAGTTTATTCCAGGCTACTGAAATGCAATTGGTCAGGAATGTCTGTACCAATCAGCTGGTTGACTGGTTTGTTTAAATGCAGATTCATAACACTTACTAGGTATCCTGGATCCCCTAACTCCCCTCTCTCTCCTCTGTCTCCTGGAGGACCCTGATCAAAAACAGAAGAATACGTTGATATTAAAGACCCTCAGAACCATATTGGGATTAGTAATGAAAGATGAGAGAAGATAATAGTGAGTAACTCACTCTGTCGCCTGGAGGACCAGTAGGACCCTCAACCTTCCCATCATCCCCCTGCTCGCCCTAATATAAAGAAACAATGTTAGTGGAGCCATTCAATGGAAGACAATACAATTTACCTCTCACAGATTGCTCACTGAAAGTGTACTGTTTCTTCAAAGATTGTTGGTTAGTGTCCTGAGTGATCCTACTGTAACTGTGTACACATGTCAGATGTGTGTACACATGTCAAAAACTCAAAAACATATCACATCAGTGCATGAAGCAGATATTGTTTTCTCTCTCACTCTGCAAAATAAAAGCTTTGCAGTGTTTACGCCATGCTTAAATGACTAGCTTTAGCCAGGGTTGATTTGTTGTTTGTTAGGCAATACATTTAAAGCAGACTTGGGGAATATAAAGGATAACTGCAGAGTTGTGTTAAAGGATCTTTGTTTCGTGGTTCAAATGGGAAACATTGAGTTCAAATGTAGATCCAAACAGCTGGTTGATGTTAATACACACTATTACATAACAGACTGAGATAGAGAGACATGTTGATAGAGAAATAGGGTAGCATTATGTTCAAACAAGACAACAAGTGTCCATTTTTCTTTTGCCCGTCAGGCACAGTTGAATCTAACCCACTGTAATATATTAGATGCACTACAGTGGGTGCAGAAGAATCACATCAGTGAGGCAGCAAGCGCGATTTGCTAAACACTTTTTTTTTTTTTTTTTTTTACAAATGTCTGATATACCATCCCGTCAGAAAGTAGTCATACGCCTTGACTTATTCCACATTTTGTTGTGTTACAGTCTCAATTTAAAATGGATTACATAGATTACCCCATAATGACAAAGTGAAAACATGTTTTCAGAAATGTTTGCAAATGTGTTGAAGATGAAATACAGAAATATCTTATTTAAGTATTTACACCCTTGAGTCAATATGTTAGAATAACCTTTGGCAGCGATTACAGCTGTAAATAATAATATTTGCACATTATTATTAAAACAATTCTTCAAGCTCTATCAAGTTTATTTGTTTATCATGGCTAGACAGCCATTTTCAAGTCTTGCCATAGATTTTCAAGCCGATTTAAGTCACAACTGTAACTAGGCCACTCATTCAATGTCATCTTGGTAAGCAACTACAGTGTAGATTTGGCCTTGTGTTTTAGGTTATTCTCCTGCTGAAAGGGGTATTTGTCTCCCAGTGTCGGTTGGAAATCAGACTGAACACGGTTTTTATCCTAAAAGCAGACCGAACACAATTTATCCTAAAAGCATACCCATAACATGATGCAGCCAACACCATGCTTGAAAATATGAAGAGTGGTATTCAGTGATGTGTTGTGTTGGATTTGCTCCAAGCTTTTTGTATTCAGGACATGAAGGTAATTTCTTTGCCACATTTTTTTGCAGTTTAACTTTAGTGTTGTAGATCCATCCTCAGTTTTCTCCTATCACAGCCAATAAACACTGTAACTGTTTTAAAGTCACCATTGGCATCATGGTGAAATCCCTGAGCAGTTTCCTTTCTCTACAGCAACTGAATTTGGAAGGACGCCTGTACCTTTGTAGTGACTGGGTGTATTGATACACCATCCAAAAGAGAAATAACTTCACAATGCTCAAAGGGATATTGAATGTATGCTTTCTTTTTTTAAATCTACCTGTAGGTGCAATTCATTGTGAGGCATTGGAAAACCTCCCTGGTCTTTGTGGTTGAATCTGTGTTTGAAATTCATTGCTCAAATGAGGGACCTTACAGATAATTGTATAGTGTTAAGTACAGAGGTAAGATAGTCATTCAAAAATCATGTTAGTTATGTTACTATTATTGCACACAGAGTGAGTCCATGCAACTTATTAAGCAACTTATTATTGGACTTATTTAGGCTTGCCATAACAAAGGGGTTTCAATACTTATTTTTAATTCATTAGTAAACATTTCCAAAAACATAATTCCACTTTGATATTGTGGGGTATTGTGTGTTGGCCTGTGACACAATGTGTATGCCAGTATTCCATTTTAAAGTCAGGCTGTAACACAACAAGAAGTGGAAAATGTTAAGGGGTGTGAATATTGTCTGATGGCACTGTATGACTGTAATATGCTTCTGCTGTAGCACCCCCAAAATTAAGTTGACAAAGCAACATTAGCCTTATGTGATGCTTGTAGTGTAGTTTCTGAGTTAGACATACAGTAGTTAGGCATTGTAAACATAGATGCTAGTTTCTGAGTTAGACATAATGTGTTGGGAATGGTGTACCTTTTCACCATTTGTTCCTTGATGCCCAATAGGGCCTTGGGGTCCCTGATGACCCTATATAGACAGACAGGGATGGAGGAAAGGCTTTTTTATTCAATTTTTATTTCACCTTTATTTAACCAGGTAGGCTAGTTGTGAACAAGCAGTATGACACAGACAACAACACAGAGTTACACATGGAATAACATAGAATAAACAATAAACAAGCCAATAACACAATAAACAAGTCAATGACACAGTAGAACAAAAGAAAGTCTATATACAGTGTGCGCAAAAAGCATGAGGAGGTAGGCAATAAATAGGCCATAGTAGCAAGGAATTACAATTTGTCAGATTAACACTAGAGTGATAAATGAGCAGATGATGATGTGCAAGTAGAGATAATGTGTGCAAAAGAGCAGAAATGTAAATAAAAACAGTATGGGGATGAGGTAGGTAGATTGGATGGGCTATTTACAGATGAACTATGTACAGCTGCAGCGATCGGTTAGCTGCTCAGATAGCTGATATTTAAAGTTGGTGAGGGAAATATAAGTCTCCAGCTTCAGCGATTTTTGCAATTCGTTCCAGTCACAAGCAGCTGAAAACTGGAAGGCGGCCAAATGAGGTGTTGGCTTTGGGGATGATCAGTGAGATATACCTGCTGGAATGTGTGGTATGGGTGGGTGTTGTTATCGTGACCAGTGAGCTGAGATAAGGTGGAGTTTTATCTAGCATAGACTTATAGATGAGCCAGTGGGTCTGGCAACGAATATGTAGCGAGGGCCAACCGACTAGAGCATACAGGTCGCAGTGGTGGGTGATATAAGTTGATTTGGTAACAAAACGGATGGCACTGTGATAGACTGCATCCAGTTTGCTAAGTAGAGTATTGGAAGCTATTTTGTAGATGACATCGCCGAAGTCGAGGATCGGTAGGATAGTCAGTTTTACTAGGGTAAGTTTGGTGGCATGAGTGGAGGAGGCTTTGTTGCGAAATAGAAAGACAATTCTAGATTTGATTTTGGATTGGAGATGTGTAATATGAGTCTGGAATGAGAGTTTACAGTCTAGCCATACACATAGGTATTTATAGTTGTCCACATATTCTAGGTCAGAACCGTCCAGGGTGGTGATGCTAGTCGGGCGGGCGGGTGTAAGGCAGTGAACGGTTGAAAAGCATGCATTTGGTTTTACTAGCATTTAAGAGCAGTTGGAGTCCATGGACGGGTTAATTCTGTGATATACAGATTTAATCAATGATATACTTTTAAAGGCAATTTCACTGATGTTTGCGGAGATCACTTTTCACTGACATAACCTTTATAATGAAATATTTCCCTGATGGCAAAGCTCCCATCCACTTTGAAGCAAAACATGTTTTATTGTTTCTTAACTTGTTTCCTTGTCACACATCATAGGTTTGTTCACTAAAATTGCCAATTTTCTAGTTCAGGGGTCTCTACATACCCAGTAGCTCTGTCTGGAGAGCTACTGGGTATGTAGGCTTTTATTCCAGCATCACACCTGATTCAGCTATTTATTGTTCATATGGATAATCATGATGCATTGAATTAGGTACCTTAGTGATGGTCTGGATTAAAAATGAGAGTTGGAGTACTGTGCTCTAAATGTTATTAAGCCAGTTATAGGTATTAGATGAGGTTAAGTCAGAATTTCTTGAAGTAGTTCCGCAGGTGGCGATACTGTTCTTTTCACTATTTATATAAATGCTGTTGGTTAATCTGTTGAAAATTGTACATTTCATCTATATGCAGATGATAATATTATGTACACAATTCCCCTGACTGCTGAACTGATGTGACAAGACTACTGTCCGATTTTGCAGTTGTGCGGGAAGCCTTTACTGGTTTAAAATGCATGCTTAATACGGGCAAAACAAAATACAGTACATGTTGTTTTCAAGTTCTCGTAAAATTGTCTCAGATGGATTACATCTTCACTCATCGGATGGCTCTATACTGAACAAAAATATAAATGTAACATGTAAAGGACCCATGTTTCTGAAATAAAAGATCCCAGAAATGTTATGTGCACAAATGTTTACATCCCTCCTTTGCCAAGATAATTCAGCCACCTGACAGGTGTGGCATATCAAGATGCTGACCAGCACACATGTGCATCTTGTGCTAGGGACAATAAAATGCCATTCTAAAATGTGGAGTTTTGTCACACAACACAATGCCACAGATGTCCAAAATTTTGAGGGAGCGTGCAATTGCCAGATAATTGAATGTTAATTTCCTACCATAAGACGCCTCTAACGTAGTTTTAAAAAAATGTGGCAGTACGTCTAACATGCCTCACAACCCCAGAGCAAGTGTATGGCGTTGTGTGGGTGAGCAGTTTGCTGATGTCAACGTGGTGAGCAGAGTGTCCCAGTGGTGGGGTTATGGTATGGGCAGACATAAGCTATGTACAATGAATACAGTTGCAGTTTATTGATAGCAATTTGAATGCACAGCGATACCATTGTCGTGCCATTATTCCGCCGCCATCACCACGTTTCAGCATGATAATACACGGCCCAATGTTTCAAGGAACTGTACACAATTCCTGGAAGCTGAAAATGTCCCAGATCTTCCATGGCCTGCAGAGTCACCAGACATGTCACCCATTGAGCATCTATGGGATGCTCTGGATCGATGTGTACGACAGCGTGTTCCAGTTCCCGCCAATATACAGCAACTTCACACAGCCATTTAAGAAGTGGGACAACATTCCACAATCAACAGCCTGATCAACTCTAAGTGAAGGAGATGTGTCACGCTGCATAAGGTAAAAAGTTGTCAGACCAGATACTGATTGGTTTTCTGATCCACGCCCCTACCTTACAGATGAATATCTGTATTCCCAGTCATATGAAATCCATAGATTAGGGCCTAATGAATTTATTGAAATTGACTGATTTCCTTATATGAACTGTAACTCAGTAAAATATTTGGAATTGTTGCATGATTCGTTGATATTTTTGTTCAGTGTAGTTAGCCTATTCCCGATCTGGACAAACGATCCACCTACCACTATTGTCACTATGAATGGTGGATAGAGGGCAGGATAGACAGACTGGTAGACTATATTGACCTGAAGTATAGTTAGCACACGGAAAAGCATAGTGCATAAGGGCAATATCAAAACACTTTAATATAGGGGAGGCCCATGCAAGCAGATAAGGAAATTTGTCGAGGATGGAATTCTATAGTAAAACCTGCAAAAGGGTGAATGTAAACCAGGGAAAAAACACACAACCCTCCACAAAGCAAAGAAAAATTGTTAGACCACTCTCCCCTAAATTTCAAACTGTCCCTAAGTAGTGTGATCAAAAGCATTAGGAGTGAAGCGCTTTGCGGGAACAGTTTTACTCACTACATTACTGTAACCCAGTTTTAACAAACTAGTATGGTGTGACTAAAGCGTTACTGGAGAGATTTGAAACTCAAGGAACAGGTCAAAATCTGTATTTTGTTTTATATTTTAAAAAATGTCTGTGTTTTATGAAATTGTACAGTAGTCGTGGCAAAGTTTTGAGAATGACAAATATTAATTTTCACAAAGTTTTGCGGCTCCAGTGTCATTAGATATTTTTGTCATATGTTACTATGGAATACTGAAGTTTAATTACAAGCATTTCATAAGTGTCAAAGGCTTTTATTGACAATGGGGGGTTTCCTGGCCATGGACACAAAATACCGATGTTTTGTTCCCCGAGCCACTTAGTTATCACTTTTTCCTTATGGCAAGGTGCTCCATGCTGGAAAGGGCATTGTTCGTCACCAAACTGTTCCTGGATGGTTGGAGAAGTTGCTCTCGGAGGATGTGTTGGTACCATTCTTTATTCATGGCTGTGTTCTTAGGCAAAATTGTAAGTGAGCCCACTCCCTTGGCTGAGCAGCAACTTCAGACATGAATGGTCTCAGAATGCTTTACTGTTGGCATGACACAGGACTGATGATAGTGCTCACCTTGTCTTCTCCGGACAAGCTTTTTTCCGGATGCCCCAAACAATCGGAAAGGGGATTCATCAGAGAAAATTACTTTACCCCAGTCCTCAGCAGTCCAATCCCTGTACCTCTTGCAGAATATCAGTCTGTCCCTGATGCTTTTCCTGGAGCGAAGTGGCTTATTTGCTGCCCTTCTTGACACCAGGCCATCCTCCAAAAGTATTCGCCTCACTGTGCGTGCAGATGCACTCACACCTGCCTGCTGCCATTCCTGAGCAAGCTCTGTACTGGTGGTGCCCCGATCCCGCAGCTGAATCAACTTTAGGAGACAGTCCTGGCACTTGCTTGACTTTCTTGGGCACCCTGAAGCCTTGTTCACAACAATTGAACCGCTCTCCTTGAAGTTCTTGATGATCCGATAAATGGTTGATTTATGTGCAATCTTACTGGCAGAAATATATATCCTTGCCTGTGAAACCCTTTTGTGCAAAGCAATGATGACGCCACGTGTTTCCTTGCAGGTAACCATGATTGACAGAGGAAGAACAATGATTCCAAGCACCACCCTCCTTTTGAAGCTTCCAGTCTGTTATTCGAACTCAATCAGCATGACAGAGTGATCTCCAGCCTTGCCCTCATCTACCCTCACACCTGTGTTAACGAGAGAATCACTGACATGATGTCAGGTGGTCCTTTTGTGGCAGGGCTGAAATGCAGTGGAAATGTTTTTTTTTTGCGGATTCAGTTAATTTGCATGGCAAAGAGGGACTTTGCAATTAATTGCAATTCATCTGATCACTCTTCAAAACATTCTGGAGTATATGCAAATTGCCATCATACAAACTGAGGCAGCAGACTTTTTGAAAATTCATATTTGTGTCATTCTCAAAACTTTTGGCTACGACTGTATATGAAGGCCTCCCTCGTAAAAGAGACACTGGTCTCAATGGTGAGTCCCTGATTAAATGAAGGTAAATAAATATGCAGACTTACCTCATAACCTGCTAGACCCATTTCCCCCTGTTTACCCATTCTGCCTGGGGGACCCTGTGAGAGGAAGGGAGGGAGGGTTTGGTCACACTAACTAAAACTGCAAATAACCACATTACCCATCTAAAGTGACAGCCTTCAGATGTCAATGAAGGTCAAACCTAAATACAGATTTTGCTCTGACTGCTTGACTTTTTACTGGGTTTTACCTTCTAGTTCTAACATCAGGACCCATATGCATAAAGCTTCACAGAGCAGGAGTGCTGATCTAGACAAAAAAAAAGACTTCCGAAAGGGTAGTGCCGTGTATTCATGGACTCCCAGGGAACATAGGGAACACAAAGACACATAAAATAATGTATTACTCTGTGTTTCATAATTTTCCTTCAATACTGGCCTATGATGATAACAGCAATTCTGATTCAACCATTAATTCATACATTGTTGTGTCCCTGGCCTGAGAGGGTGGAAGTTCAATATGTAGCTAGATGTAGAAGACTACTGTTAACTAGTTAACGTTTCCCATGAATGGAAGTTAGGCTAGCAGGCAAGCATTTTAGCCAAGTAGCCTAGGACAACAAAAACTAAAAGTATGTACTGTATGACAGAGTGATAGACCGTTTTGTCAACATGAAAGAGAGGATGCCATTGGCGTTTCTCGACAAGTAGGGTGAGTCAACATGTTTTACTACTTGCACGAACGCGCACGCAACATGGTGCTGGAATAGTGGAGGCAGCTCCTGTTTTTTTTATGCGACTTGCAGTAACTCTGTGGTTCTAAATCAATAGTTGTTTAGTGGTCCGAAAATGTTGGGAAACATTAACTTGCTTAACCATGCTGTAGGTCATGTAACTAACTATCTGTTACATGCAGTATGCATTGTGGACTTCACTGGACAGAGGTTTCTATCCGGTGTGAAAAAACAATGGTGTGGTTGAATAACTTCTGCCACTGGCTTCTCATTGCCTCGGCCTTTAGGCCTATATATCATGGTCGGCATATGAATTAACAGCAAACAATGCAATTTACAGAACACATATAGTGTAGGTTGTAATATGGCTGGCCTGAGTGGGGCTTGGCTTGATTTTGCCCACGCATCCCTACTGCCGAAGGGATTCTTCATTTGTCCCCATAGAAGAACCCTTTTAGGTTCCATGTATAACCTTCTGTGGAAAAGGTCCTGCATGGAACCCAAAATGGTTCCTCAAAGGGTTCTCCTATGGGGACAGCTGAAGAACCCTTTTAGGTTCCAGATAGCACCTTTCTTTCTAAAGGTGATGGATCAGGTGCCCCCTGCCCATGTAATTTTATACATTATGATCTAAAAGGAAAAACTGATCCTAGATCAGCACTCCTCCTCTGAAACAGTTTATGAATACAGGCCCAGAAAATGTCTGCAATACTACAGGTCCACATTACCACAGGTCCAATGGTTCCTCTCGAGCCCTTCGGTCCCACAAACCCTTTTGGCCCAGTCTTTCCAATTCGTCCCGTCTCCCCAAGATGACCCATATGGCCTTTGGCTCCCTACAACATACACATATAATTGGTATGATATTATGAAACATTATACAGTAAAATTACTTGATATACAAGTACTGTAAACAAAGATACATTTATAAAGGTATAATAGGTATCACAGGGTTCTGGACCATGGTTTGATCTAGCAATGGAAAATAATAAGTGAAATCAAATCTGTGGTTGATAAGAATACCTTTCTTCCTGGTTTGCCTCTTTCACCAATCTTGCCGGATTTACCCTCTTGTCCCTGGAGTGGAGATATGAGACAGACTGAGAAATATACATTTCAGCTGAATAGCTACATATGACAAAATTTAACAGAGATAGACAATGGTGTTGTGAAATATTTCTAGGTGAGGGAGCGCAAAATAATGTAACCCGTGAATGATAATGTCACCTCTACTCCCGCTCCTCCCCTCCTGCGCTTGATGTAGCCGGTTTACTAACCACCGGTCCTGGGAACCATCATTACGCACACCTGGCATTCATCAATACGCGCAGCTCTTTCATTACCTCCCCTTTATTTGGCACTCCCTTAGGTTTTTTCTCCATGATACTTGTTATATTAAACACTTACCACCTTCACCTGCTTCTCGATTCCCAGCATTACAACGTTCTACCAGTAAAACGTCCAAACTGTATCTGCATGCCAATGATTTGATTGATCTCAATCAGTTTCATGATAATATGCATTTAGATCTTCTTGAATTACTGTTTCATAAACGAATTAGAGCAAATGGGGTTAACAAACTATCAGCCTTGTATTTTGTTTTAATTAAAGCACATATCCTGCCCACTCTTTTTTTACTATTCAACTTTTACTATTTACTCCACTCGGGGCCTCCCGATGGAGTTCAATAAAGTGCTTTTTTTAATGCACACACGGTGAACTACGGTCACCCCACTTACGGATGCTCAAACCAAATGCCCCAGACGCAGGGAAACAAAAACAGTCTAGCACTAAATACACAAACATGTACATCTAATGCAAACACCAGGGTTACAATAATCAATCCCGCACAAAGAACCAGGCGGGCCGGCTGACTAATAAAGCCTCACTAATTATAACCAACTCAAAACAGGTGTACTCAATAAACACATAAGGAGGGGGAGAAAAAAAATCAGTGGCAGCTAGTAGGCCGGCGACGACGAACGCAGAGCGCCACCCGAACGGGAAGGGGAGCCACCTTCATTCGGAGTCGTGACAAGAGCTTTAGTTGCGAGTAGCTATTTCATTGTATTGTGTAGCTTACACTACGCTGTATCTTAAATAAACTATGATTTGATTAGCTTGAACACATGGTTACAATATGCTATTATAAAATAAAACAGAGGGGTGAACTATCAATTCATATAATTTATTTGCATAGATTAAACAAACATCAAATCAATTGACCAAGTAGTGAACATAAATCATTACTACTTAGAATTGCAGGAAATTTGTTTTAAAACAGCCATCAAATCTAACTTTTGGTGTGGTGTATTCATGCATCTTAATAAACTATAACCTTAATGTATTATTAAGCTACAACGGTTCCTGCGTCTCAGCCAATATAGGCTAAATACTCCCAGAGAGGGTTTGGGTTTCCTTAACAGAATAGTTTCACCGTAACTTAGTGGTCACATTGTTCTGGGTTCCACTGTGGAAGAGGGGGTTTGTGGAGTTTAATGAACATCAATGCAGACGCACGGTGAATTTCGATCTTAGATCTTGTTGGTGTGATAAGGTTCATGTGGCTAAACCCCCTCTCACATGCTGCCGAGATACAGTGAACAGTGCTTGACCTGAAATAGGTTCCGGTACTCATTTTGGGTGCCGGTACAGTTTATTTTTAGCTGCAGGGGCACCACAATACTTTTGAGCTAGTAAGAGTCAAGTCAAGAACTGGAGATGTGTACAGTTAAGCAGTGGTCTCAGCTTGCTTGTCCCCCACTGTGAACAAAGTCCCTAAAGCCATTGATAGTGGAGGCGCACGGGAGAGAGAAGCGTTGGCACCGGATGTGAATGTCTTTTTCTCTTGAATCTCCGAATGAGAGGCTCTGACCAGCTCTCTAATCGGACTGCGCTGCAGTCTGGTCCACTGCGGACATGCCTTTAAAGCTTGTGAACAAGCTCGTGTTGTTTATCAACGTTCTCATTGGCCAAAGCGGTCAAGTCTCTGACGGCCTCCGCAGTGCACACACACAGCTTATTCATCATTCTCACCACCGCCAGAGGCTGCTATACAGGCTTCTAGGCTGCTATCCTTAGGCTATTTATTTGGGTTATCGTTCTATCGTTTTTCATGGAATTTGTGGTAATTAAATCTAATTTATTTATTACAACTACAACCCAGTCACAGTTGGCGTAGTGTGTCAGGTCAACATATTGTAGCCATATAACGCTTTTATTTACCAAGGTAAGCAATTGAGAACAATAATCAACCTGGTTGAGTGTGTGTGGGGGTGTTTGGTTACGTTTATCACTCACTGTGATGCCTATGAGTCCAGGATTCCCAGGTGGGCCCTCCTTTCCCTTCATTCCGGTTTCACCCTTCTCTCCTTTGTCGCCCTCGTGCCCCATGTCACCCTTTTCACCCTAATAAAACAGAACAGCATGGGCTCAACTGGGGAGCTCAATACAACTTACCACCAACAAAAAACGGAATGACCTGAAAAGAGAGCTGGTGAAACCAGCAGGCATAATGTGGCATGGAATGTCATAATGATGTCATATTTCTGGGTGTAAACAGTTTTTCTGGTTGTAGAGTCATCAGATAAAGAGGTATTTCTGCTTGATAATATACTGTATATATTTTTTTATCTGTTCAGATATGTTTTTGCCTGGTTGTTTCAAAACACCATAAACAACCTGACCATTACCTCACAAAAGACATCAGAATTATGACAGCAACAAAGTTAATCAAAATAAATTGTTCACTACTTTTGTCCAGGTCTCATAGCGAATAGGGTGCCATTTGGACGCACACAATGACTCAGAGATTTGTCTCAGTCCATACCTTTGTTCCATCAGGACCAGCAGCACCGGCCTCTCCCTCAAGCCCTGGCTCTCCCTACACACAGAGCACAAGCAGTGAATGAGATTGACATTTGATTTGATGGTTAACAAAACACAAAACGATCAGGAGAAATTCATTTTAAGAAGAGAATGACAGAAAAACTGACCCGTTGTCCCATTAGTCCCTGCTCTCCGATGTTACCAATGGCTCCGAGTGCTCCCTGATACACACACACAATCTTGAGGGCAGGGTTTCCTTAATGTTACAGATATGTTTCTGCCTGTGTGTGTGTGTGTGTGTGTGTGTGTGTGTGTGTGTGTGTGTGTGTGCGCGTGTTTATGCGTGTGTGCGTACATGTGTGTGCAAGGGTGTGTGAATGTGCTGTAACAATAACTGCCTACATACAGTAACTGTGCTGTTATTCACTAATTTGTCATTTACACAGACTCATCACAGAAACATCATTGCATTCACTAGGTATGTAAGTGTGTGTAGGAAGTGAGAGACTGACTTATTATAATGGACAGACAACCATGTTACAGTGTTAGAATGAGGACAGAGGGTGATAAGAGTAGAATGTGGTGAGTACTCGTGACTGACCTTCTCCCCTGGCTCGCCAGGCAGTCCTGGACCACTCACTTTGCCTAGAGAACCCTAAGAGAGACAAAAAGAGTAAAGGAGAAGTAACCGAAAGCTCGCTGGTTCAAATACCCAAGGCGACAAGCTGAAAAATCAGTTTACGTACCCTTGAGCAAGGCACTTATCCCTAATTGGCTCCAAGGACGCCATACTACTATTTCTGACCCTGCAAAGTAACAAATTTCACTGCACCTATCTCTTTGCTACCGCCAAGTCTGGAACCAAAAAGCTGCTGAACAGATTCTACCCCCAAGCCATAACACTGCTGAACAGATAATCAAATGAGTATCTGGACTATTTGCATTGACCCTCTTTTTTTCGTAGCACTGACTCTCCTGCACATCCTTGGAGAGCTCTTTGGTCTTGGCCATGGTGGAGAGTTTGGAATCTGATTGATTGCTTCTGTGGACTGGTGTCTTTTATACAGGTAACAAACTGAGATTAGGAGCACTCCCTTTAAGAGTGTGCTCCTAATCTCAGCTCGTTACCTGTATAAAAGACACCTGGGAGCCAGAAATCTTTCTGGTTGAGAGGGGGTCAAATACTTATTTCCCTCATTAAAATGCAAATCAGGGGGAATTGGAGGGATGCCATGTGCGACTGACGTGTTTTCTGTTTACTCCCGTGGTATTCTTAAAGTTTATGTGAATTTTGCAGCAGAACCGTATTTATTTTCAAATATTAGTTTGGTGATCCCTTTCCATAAAAACCAAGACTACTTTGCTTCCGAAAGTCAGCATGTCGACGAAACATAAGGCCAAAAGCATGACTTTGAGAAAACCCGGCCTACAAGACCCACTCTCATCACCGCCCTCTCCTGAGTCTGAGGACCCGGGGACTCACACTTTACCCGGGGGTGCGGCCTGGCCTGGCGGCGCTGAAATTAACATTCGAGGCCATCAAACTACTATGCTCTTAGATAATTGAAATGAAAACGGAGGTGGTTGCCACGATTGAGGCCCGAATACAGAAGGTTTCTGATACTTTAAAGGCAGATTTAACCATCCTGTGGAACGAGACGGTGCCAGCAATCACATCACTCAAAACAACATCGGCGTCGCACACTACAACGATCGCAGCACTGGAGACCTCCGCTACCAATGTCTCCGACTTAACTACATCCCTGGAGGCTAAAGTGAAACGCCTAGCTGCGGATTTGAAAAAGGTGAAGGAGAGTTGTGTGAGTTTAGAGGGATTCTCTCGCCGCAATAACCTGAGACTTGTATCGGTCCCAGAGTCAGCGGAAATGCCTAGCGCCACGGATTTCGTTTCAGGGCTGCTGAAGGATGTTCGTGCCTTAGATGTAAAGCCCCTGATTGATCGTGCCCACCGGTCGCTGCGCCCAAAGCCCCGGGATGGGGAGAGGCCCCGTGACATAATTCTTCAAGTACATTTTTTTCATGAGAAGATGGAGATTCTCCGACGAGCCCGCAATACCACTCTGAGCTTTCAAGGACAGAGCTTCTCAATCTACCAGGACTACTCCCCCACTGTTTCCAGGCAGCGCGCAGCTTTCGGACAGGCCAAACGACTACTACGAGACCATCTACTACGGGACCATGAAGTATGGACTGCGATTCCCGGCCCGTTCATGGCTATCTCATGACGGTAAAGACTACACATTTGAGTCTCCGGATGAGGCTATGGCTCACATTCAACGTCACATCAAGAAGTCTTGAACTTGCTTATAGTTCAGCAACTGTTGCGTGCGAACTGTGGATAGTAAGTAACCCACCTGTGGTACAATTATGTTTAGTTATAACAGGCTAGTCTTGTATAGTTGGCGAACCCATTCAGGCTTATTTGATGTGATCTAATGTTTTGATCATCTAGTGTGCTTGCCTTACAAGCATTCAGTCATTTTAATTTCATTGTATTAAGGTTTTACTTAACTCCTGTGTTTCTAGGTTGTCTCGCTCACCTATTCAGTTTGTTTACATAGTGTCTCAGTGACTCAAAATATTTTTGGTTATTTGTTTACTGCATCCGTTTGCATTGACCCAGTAAACAGTAAATGCTTCCCGAGACTACACGTTTTTTGGGGTCTCACTTCAATTTTAAAAGTTTTGAGCGTAATTTATGCCCAGCAAACGTTCAACGTTGCGCACACGTAGTTTTTTGGTATTGGTTGTAAGCTGTCTCAGTGTCAACTAGACAACTATTATTATTATTATTATTATTATTGATTGTCTAATTACGAATTCCTTACTTCAAATTAGGTTTTTGGCCGAGAGCCTTTATACATTTTATTTATTTTCTCTTTCAATGCCTGTTATAAGACTGGGAATATAATTATACACATCTACAAGTGGTGCTTTTGTAATTTCGTTTACACAAGGGATTCACTTTTTATTAAAAAAATGTAATCTCTCTTTTTGCTGTTTGATCCACTAACAAAACGCGACATTAAAGAGCGGGACTATGGGTTTAGGTTTAAGGCCGCACTCTCACAGACATACTGTGCGAAGAGAACATGTTCTATTTAGGCTTGTACCTCGTTTGGGGAGGTATTGTCTGGGATGGAGGGGAGGGGGTTGAATTGTTCAGTTCTGATGTTGTCATTCTGTCTTTTTAGTTTATGTTTCTGTACTTTTCCCAAACATCTACCACCGTACATTATTACTCTGAGACAAGCTATTCTGGGGGTTTTGGGCGCTCATTGCTTTTCCATTCTATGCTCTAATGACAGGGTTGAATAACGGGAATGCCCAGAGGGGCCGAAATAATGTAATCAAGTACATTTCATGGAACATCAGAGGGGCTAATAACCCGGTGAAGCGTAAAAGGGTATTGACACAATTAAAGGTTTTGAAAGCAAATGTTGCATTTCTACAAGAGACTCAATTGAGGACTGGTGAGCATTTTAGGATGCGTAAGGACTGTGTTGGTCAAGTGTTCCACTCTAACTTTCATAGTAAATCACGAGGTGCTGCCATTTTGGTTGATAAAGCTACTCCCTTTTAGCTTCTGAGGTTATTGCTGATCCTAAGGGACGATACGTCATATTAACCGGTAAACTGTTTTCTACCCCTCTTGTTTTGGCTAGTGTTTATGCTCCCAATTAGGATGACACAAGTTTAATTTCTTCATTTGTTGATTTTAGGGGGATTTCAACTGTAACATCCCCAGTTCTTGACAAGTCTTCACGAACAACTACAGGCCCATCTAAATGTGCCCTACTTATTCAATCCTTTCTTCAGAAATATGCTATGTTTAAGGCCTGGCGTTTCCTACATCCTACAGATAGACAGCATTCCTTTTATTCTCATCTTCATCAAACATACTCCCGGATTGATTACTTCTTTTTGGACAAAAAAACTTCTGCCTAACCTTCGACAGTGTACTTGCGAGAGTATTGTAATTTCTGACCATTCAGCATTCAATACCGCCCTGTAGCACTCACTCCGTCATCATGAAGTGCTTTGAGAGACTAGTCAAGGACCATATCACCTCCACCCTACCTGACACCCTAGACCCACTCCAATTTACTTACCGCCAAAATAGGTCCACAGACGATGCAATCTCAACCACACTGCACACTGCCCTAAACCATCTGGACAAGAGGAATACCTATGTGAGAATGCTGTTCATCGACTATAGCTCAGCATTTAACACCATAGTGCCCTCCAAACTCGTCATCATGCTCGAGACCCTGGACTTCCTGACGGGCCGCCCCCAGGTGGTGAGGGTAGGTAACAACATCTTCACCCCGCTGATCCTCAACACTGGGGCCCCACAAGGGTGAGTTCTGAGCCCTCTCCTGTACTCCCTGTTCACCCCTACGACTGCGTGGCCACGCACGCCTCCAACTCAATCATCAAGTTTGCAGATGACACTACAGTGGTAGGCTTGATTACCAACATCGAGGAGACGGCCTACAGGGAGGAAGTGAGGTGTCAAGAAAATAGCCTCACACTCAATGTCAACAAAACTAAGGAGATAATTGTGGACATCAGGAAACAGCAGAGGGAACACCCCCCTATCCACATCGATGGGACAGTAGTGGAGAAGGTAGTAAGTTTTAAGTTCCTCGGCGTACACATCGCAGACAAACTGAATTGGTCCACCCACACAGACAGCATCGTGAAGAAGGCGCAAATTTGGCTTGTCACCAAAAGCACTCACAAACTTCTACAGATGCACAATCGAGAGCATCCTGTCGGGCTGTATCACCGCCTGGTACGGCAACTGCTCCACCCACAACCGTAAGGCTCTCCAGAGGGTAGTGAAGTCTGCACAACGCATCACCGGGGGCAAACTACCTGCCCTCCAGGACACCTACACAACCCGATGTCACAGGAAGGCCATAAAGATCATCAAGGACAACAACCACCCGAGCCACTGCCTGTTCACCCCTCTATCATCCAGAAGGCGAGGTCAGTACAGGTGCATCAAAGCTGGGACCGAGAGACTGAAAAACAGCTTCCATCTCAAGGCCATCAGACTGTTAAACAGCCACCACTAAAATTGAGTGGCTGCTGCCAACACACTGACTCAACTCCAGCCACTTTAATGATGGGAATTGATGTAAAATATATCACTAGCCACTTTAAACTATGCCATTTTGTTTACATACCCTACATTACTCATCTCATATGTATATACTGTACTCGATACCATCTACTGCATCTTGCCTATGCCGCTCTGTACCATCACTCATTCATATACATGTATCTTTATGTACATGTTCTTTATCCCTTTACACTTGTGTGTATAAGGTAGTAGTTTTGGAATTGTTAGTTAGATTACTCGTTGGTTATTACTGTATTGCCGGAACTAGAAGCACAAGCATTTCGCTACATGTATGTCACAAACAAATTTGATTTGATTTTGATTTGATTTAATTTAGTGCTTGAACTAGAGTTTCCACAGAGACCTCCTATGTGTTATCAATGGCGCCTCAACCTCATTTTACTCTCAGATAAGGAGTTTGTCAATTTCATTTCTTCTGAAATCACCTTATTGCTAGAAACTAATTCAACACCAGGTATGTCCTGCTCTACCATATGGGAGTCTCTCAAAGCATACCTATGTGGCCAAATAATTTCTTATACAGCCAACCAAAACAGAGTTCGCTCTCAGCGACTTCAGGACCTGAGCGAGTCCATAGCCACATTGGATGAGAAGTATGCTTCGGATCCTTCCTCTGATCTGCATAAAGAGTGCCAACTACTCCAATCTGAATTTGATGAGCTTTCTACCAGGCAAGCTGAACAGTTACTCTTGCGAGCTCGATACAAAGTGTATGAACAAGGTGACAAGGCCAGTAAACTCCTTGCACATCAGATCCGTAAATCTCGTTTAAAATCGTTTAATCCCACAGATAAGGACCCCCGTCTGGTGCCACCACAGTTATACATAAAGAGATCAATGATCAATGATCAATGATCAATGATCAATTCAAACAATTTTACTCTGCGCTATACACCTCTGAAACCCCTCAAGACCCTTTGCTGATTGATTCCTTCTTTAATGGCTTGACTATGCCTTCAATTGATACAGACTCCCATGACTGTCTAGAAGAAGAATTTACACCTGAGGAGATTGCAACAGCAGTGTCCACAATGAAAAGTGGTAAATCACCACTACATATTCTTATTCATCTCTTTACATTTGTGTGAATTTGTGAGTATGAGGTAGTTGTGAATTTGTTAGATTACTTGTTAGATTGTACTGCATAGTCAGAACTAGAAGCACAAGCATTTCACTACACTCACATTAACATCTGATAACCATGTGTATGTGACCAATAAAGTTTGATTTGACCTCAATACCTCAACTACCTCGTACCCCTGCACATTGACTCAGTACCGGAACTCCTTGTATATAGCCTCGTTATTGTTATTTTATTGTGTTACTTTTTAGATTTTATTTGTCACATGCAATAGTTGTAAACTTTACCGTGAAATGCTTACTAAAACGTTTTAACTCTGCATTGTTGGGAAGGGGCTGGTAAGTAAGCATTTCATGGTAAATTCTACAACTGTTGTATTCGGCGCATGTGACATATAAAATGTGATTTGATCCAGTGTAGGTAACAAAAAATATTATATATAGCCCCCAGAATTATCACAGACTTAGTCTCCAGGTACCTATCCAATTATGTTTACTTTCTTTCTCTGCACACCTTAATATTGAGTTGCATCCCCACTCCCCTTTGCCCTCAGAACAGCTTCAATTCATCGGGACGAACTCTACAAGGTGTTGAAAGTGTTCCGCAGGAATGCTGACCCATGTTGACTCCAATGCTTCCCACAATTGTGTCAAGTTGGCTGGATGTCCTTTGAGTGGTGAACCACTCATGATACACATGGGAAACTGTTGAGCATGAAAAACCCAATGGCATTGCAGTTCTTGACACATCCGGCACCTACTACCATGCCCCGTTCAAAGGCACTTCAATCTTTTGTCTTGCCCATTCACCCTCTGAATGGCACACATACACAATCCATGTCTCAATTGTCTTAAGGCTTATAAATCCTTCCTAAACCTGGCTCCTCCCGTTCATCTACACTGATTAAAGTGAATTTAACAAGTGACATGAATAAGGGTACTGGTGTTCCCTGTATATAGCCATGTGATTTTTAATTGTTATTGTTTGTTATTCACTGTGTATTTATTCCTCGTGTCACAATTTATGTCACTAACTCTGCATTGTTGGAAAAGGACCCATAAGTAAGCATTTCACTGTTAGTCTACACCTGTTGCCTATGAAGCATGTGACAAATCAAATTTGACTTGATTTGTTTTAAAAATAATGTCAAGGCTTCGCTAGTGGGGCCTTGGATCAACGGCCGTGACCGGGAGTCCCATAGGGCGGTGCTCAGTTGTCGTCCAGGTTAGGTGAGTGTTTGGCCGGGGGGCTTTACTTGGCTAATCACGCTCTAGTGACTCCCTGTGGCAGGCCGTGCCCCTGCAGGCTCACTCGGTCATCAGTTGAACAGTGTTTCCTCCGACACATTGGTGCAGCTGGCTTCTGGGTTAAGCGAATGTGTGTAAAGACGCACAGTTTGGTGGGTCATGTTTTGGAGGATGCATTATTGGACCTTCGCCATTCCGAGCCCATTGGGGAGTTGCAGCGATGAGACAAGATTGTAATCACAAAATCACAAGATTTTAATTACCCAAAAAATGATGTCAAAAGCTGGCTAATGAGTGAACAGTAGAACCATTTTTTATTTCTGTATCTCTGTAATGTGTCATACCACAATGGAAATAAGTCTCTGACTTTATTATCAAATCCAGGTCACGTGTTTTTATGTACAGTGCCTTCGGTAAGTATTCAGACCCCTTCACATTTTGTTACATTACCTTATTCTAAAACGTTTTAAATAAAACAATTTCCTCAAATCTACACACAATACAGCATAATGACAAAGTGAAAACAAGTTTAGATATTTTTGTAAATGTATTATAACCAAAAAAACAGAATAACTTATTTACAAGTATTCAGACCCTTTGCTATGAGACTCGAAGTTGAGCTCAGGAGCATCCTGTTTCCATTGACCATCCTTGAAATGTTTCTACAACTTGATTTGAGTCCACCTGTGGTAAATGCAATTAATTGGACAGTATTTGTAAAGGCTCATACCTGTCGATATAAGGTCCCAGAGTTGACAGTGCACATCAGAGCAAAAAACAAGCGATGAGGTCGAATGAATTGTCCGTAGAGCTCCGAGACAGGATTGTGTCGTGACACAGATCTGGGGAAGGGTACCAAAACATTTCTGCAGCATTGAAGGTCCCCAAGAACACAGTGGCCTCCATCATTCCTAAATTGAAGAAATTTGGAACCACCAAGATTCTGACTAGAGCTGGCCACCCGGCCAAACTGAGCAATCGGTGGAGAAGGACCTTTGTCAGGGAGGTGACCAAGAACCTGATGGTCACTCTGACAGAGCTCTAGAGTTCCTCTGTGGAGATGGAAGAACCTTCAATAAGGACAACCATCTCTGCAGCACTCCACCAATTAGGCCTTTAAGGTACAGTGGCCAGACTGAAGCCACTCCTCAGTAAAAGGCACACGACAGCCTGCCTGGAGTTTGCCAAAAGGAACCTAAAAGACTCTCAGACCATGAGAAAAAAGATATCGTGGTCTGATGAAACCAATATTGAACTCTTTGGCCCGAATACCAAGCGCCACGTCTGGAGGAAACATGGCACCATCCCTTCGGTGAAGCATGGTGGCAACATCATGCTGTGGGGATGTTTTTCAGCGGCAGGGACTGGGAAACTATTCAGACTCGAGGCAAAGATGAACAGAGCAAGGAACAGATGAAAACCTGCTATACAGTGCTCAGGACTTCAGACTGGGGAGAAGATTTACCTTCCAACAGGACAACGACCCTAAGCACACAGCCAAGACAAGGCAGGAGTGGCTTCGGGACAAGTCTCTAAATGTCATTGAATGGCCTAGCCTGAGCGCGGGTGATGTCATTCGGAAACATAATGTTAACTTTCACTGCTATGCGGACGACACACAGCTATACATTTTGATGAAACATGGTGAAGACCCAACATTGACCTACCTGGAAGCCTGTGTTTCAGACATAAGGAAGTGGATGGCGGCAAATTTTCTACTTTTAAACTCGGACAAAAACAGAGATGCTAGTTCTAGGTCCCAAGAAACAAAGATATCTTCTGTTGAATATGACAATTAATCTTGATGGTTGTACAGTTGTTTCAAATAAAACTGTGAAGGACCTCGGCGTTACTCTGGACCCTGATCTCTCTTTTGACCAACATATCAAGACTGTTACAAGGACAGCTTTTTTCCATCTACGTAACAGTGCAAAAATCTAAAACTTTCCGTCCAAAAATGATGCAGAAAAATTAATCCATGCTTTTGTTACTTCTAGGTTAGACTACTGCAATGCTCTACTTTCCGGCTACCCGGATAAAGAATTACATAAACTTCAGTTAGTGGTAAACACAGCTGCTAGAATCTTTACTGAAACCAAAAAAAGTGATCATATTACTCCAGTGCTAGCCTCTCTACACTGGCTTCCTGTTAAGGCAAGGGCTGATTTCAAGGTTTTACTTTTAACCTACAAAGCATTACATGGGCTTGCTCCTACCTATCTTTCCGATTTGATCCTGCCGTACATACCTACACATACGCTACGGTCACAAGATGCAGGCCTCCTTATTGTCCCTAGAATTTCTAAGCAAACAGCAGGAGGAAGGGCTTTCTCCTATAGAGCTCATTTTTTATGCAATGGTCTGCCTATCTTTATTGAAGATTCATCTCTTCAGTAGGTCTTATGATTGAGTGTAGTCTGGCCCAGGAGTGTGAAGGTGACTGGAAAGGCACTGTAGCAACGGACCACAATTGCTGTCTCTGTCTGGCCAGTTCCCCTCTCTCCACAGGGATTCTCTGCCTCTAACCCTATTACAGGGGCTGAGAGTCACTGGCTTACTGGTGCTCTTCCATGCCGTCCCTAGGAGGGGTGCGTCACTTGAGTGGGTTGAGTCACTGACGTGATCTTCCTGTCCGGGTTGGCGCCCCACCCCTGGGTTGTGCCGTGGCGGAGATCTTTGTGGGCTATACTCGGCCTTGACTCACGATGTTAAGTTGGTGGTTGGAGATATCCCTCTAGTGGTGTGGGGGCTGTGCTTTGGCAAAGTGGGTGGGGTTATATCCTGCCTGTTTGGCCCTGTATCGTCGGACGGGATCACAGTGTCTCCCAACCCCTCCTGTCTCAGGCTCCAGTATTTATGCTGCAGTAGTTTGTGTCGGGGTGAGTCTGTTATATCTGGAGTATTTCTCCTGTCTTATTCGGTGTCCTGTGTGAATATATGTGTGCTTTCTCTAATTCTCTCTTTTTCTCTATTTCTTTCTCTCGGAGGAAGACCATGCCTCAGGACAAGCTGGCCTGATGACTCCTTGCATTTCCCAGTCCACTGGTCATGCTGCTGCTCCAGTTTCAACTGTTCTGCCTGCGGCTATGGAACCCTGACCTGTTCACCGGACGTGCTACCTGTTCCAGACCTGCTGTTTTCAACTCTCTAGAGACAGCAGGAGTGGTAGAGATACTCTGAATGATCGGCTATGAAAAGCCAACTGACATTTACTCCTGACGTGCTGACCTGTTGCACCCTCTACAACCACTGTGATTATTATTTGACCCTGCTGGTCATCAATGAACATTTGAACATCTTGGCCATGTTCTGTTAGAATCTCCACCTGGAACACCCAGAAGAGGACTGGTTCCTTTCTAGGTTTCTTCCTAGGTTGAGGAGTTTTCGGGAGTTTTTCCTAGCCACCGTGCTTCTACACCTGCATTGCTTGCTGTTTGGGGTTTTAGGCTGGGTTTCTGTACAGTACTTTGTAACATCAGCTGATGTAAGAAGGGCTTTATAAATGCATTTGATTTATTGACTTGAATCCGATCGAACATCTCTGGAAAGACCTGAAAATAGCTGTGCAGCAACGCTCCCCATCCAACCTGACAGAGCTTGAGAGGATCTGCAGAGAATAATGGGAGAAACTCGCCAAATACAGGTGTGCCAAGCTTGTAGCGTCATACCTAAGAAGACTCGTGCCTGTAATCGCATCCAAAGGTGCAACAAAAAAGTATTGAGTAAAGCGTCTCATTAAATCAAATAAAATTGTAGAAATCACATGCTCTGAATATAAAAGGTGTAGACATTTACAAGCTCTTAACCAACAATGCAGTAAAGAAAATACTTTAAATTAGTAAGAAATACAACAAATTACTACAGAGCAGCAGTAAGATAACAATAGCGAGGCTACAGTGGCTTGCGACAGTATTCACCCCCCTTGCCATTTCTCTCATTATGTTGGCTTACAACCTAGAATTAAAAATAGATTTTTGGGGAGTTTGTATCATTTGATTTACACAACATGCCTTCCACTTTGAAGATGCAAAATATTTTCTCTTGTGAAACAAACAAGAAATAAGACCAAAAAAACAGAAAACTTGAGCGTGCATAACCATTCACCCCCCCCCCCCCCCCCCTCAAAGTTAATACTTTGTAGCGCCACCTTTTGCAGCAATTACAGCTGCAAGTCTCTTGGGGTATGTCTCCATAAGCTTGGCACATCTAGCCACTGGGATGTTTGCCCATTCTTCAAGGAAAAACTGCTCTTTCAAGTTGGATGGGTTCCGCTGGTGTACAGCAATCTTTACATCATACCACATAATCTCAATTGGATTGAGGTCTGGGCTTTGACTAGGCCATTCCAAGACATGTAAATGTTTCCCCTTAAACCACTCAAGCGTTGCTTTAGCAGTATGCTTAGGGTCATTGTCCTGCTGAAAGGTGAACCTCCGCCCCAGTCTCAAATCTCTGGAAGACTGAAACAGGTTTCCCTCAAGAATTTAGTCTCATCTGACCAGGGTACCTTCTTCCATATGTTTGGGGAGTCTTGGCGAACACCAAACGTGTTTGCTTATTTTTTTCTTCAAGCAATGTCTTTTTTCTGGCCACTCTTCCATAAAGCCCAGGTCTGTGGAGTGTATGGCTTAAAGTGATCCTATGGACAGATACTCAAATCTCCACTGTGGAGCTTTGCAGCTACTTCAGGGTTATCTTTGGTCTCTTGCCTGGTCCATGAGTTTTGGTGGGCGGCCGACTGTTGGCAGGTTTGTTGTGGTGCCATATTCTTTCCATTTCTAATAATGGATTTAAGGGTGCTCCGTGGGATGTTCAAAGTTTCAAATTTTTTTTTGGTGCACCCTGCTTAGTGGTGTTGCAGACTCTGGGGCCTTTCAGAACAGGTGTATACTGAGATCATGTGACATATCATGTCAAACTTAAATAAAGTCCACCTGTGTGCAATCGAACTAATTATGTGACATCTGAAGGCAATTGGTTGCACCAGATCGTATTTAGCGGCTTCATAGCAAATGGGGTGAATACACCACTTTTCCATTTTTTTGCATTTTTTTGAAACAAGCTATTTTTTCCATTTCACTTCACCAATTTTGACTATTTTGTGTATGTCCATTACATGAAATCCAAATAAAAATCAATTTAAATTATAGGTTGAATAATTTTGCAAGGCACTGTATATACAGGGGGTACCGGTACAGAGAAATATCAGTGTGTATGTAGGTAGAGTTATTAAAGTGACTATGCATAGATGACAACAGAGAGTAGCAGCAGTGTAGAAGAGGGGGGGTGGGGGCAATGCAAATAGTCTTGGT
This sequence comes from Oncorhynchus mykiss, assembly GCF_057628025.1. Taxonomy (NCBI): domain Eukaryota; kingdom Metazoa; phylum Chordata; class Actinopteri; order Salmoniformes; family Salmonidae; genus Oncorhynchus; species Oncorhynchus mykiss. The sequence goes on from NC_143026.1 coordinate 49,746,026, forward strand.
AGCCATTTAATTAGTGTTCAGGAGTCATATGGCTTGGGGGTAGAAGCCATAATTAATGTTCAGGAGTCTTATGGCTTGGGGGTAGAAGCTGTTTAGAAGCCTCTTGGACCTAGACTTGGCGCTCCGGTACTGCTTGCTGTGCGGTAACAGAGAGAACAGTCTATGACTAGGGTGGCTGGAGTCTTTGACAATTTTTAGGGCATTCCTCTGACACCTCCTGGTATAGAGGTCCTGCATGGCAGGAAGCTTGGCCCCGGTGATGTACTGGGCCGTACGCACTACTCTCTGTTGTGCCTTGCGGTCGGAGGCCGAGCAGATGCCATAACAGGCAGTGATGCTCTCAATGATGCAGCTGTAGAGGATCTGAGGACCCATGACAAATCTTTTCAGTCTCCTGAGGGGGAATAGGTTTTTGACGTGCCCTCTTCATGACTGTCTTGGTGTGCTTGGACCATGTTAGTTTGCTGGTGATGTGGACGCCAAGAAAATTGAAGCTCTGAACCTGCTACAGCCCCATCGATGAGAATGGGAGTGTGCTCGGTCCTTCTTTTCCTATATTCCACAATCATCTCCTTTGTCTTGATCACGTTGAGGGAGAGGTTGTTGTCCTTGCACCACACGGTCAGGTCTCTGACCTCCTTCGTATAGGTTGTGGCGACGTTGTCGGTGATCAGGCTCACCACTGTTGTGTCATTGGCAAACTTAATGATGGTGTTGGAGTCGCGCCTGGCCATGCAGTCATGAGTGAAAAGGGAGTCCCGGAGGGGACTGAGCATGCACTCCTGAGGGGCCCCCATGTTGAAGATCAGTGTGGAGGATGTATTGTTTACCTACCCTTACCACCTGGGGGGTGGCCCGTCAGGAAGTCCAGGATCCAGTTGCAGAAGGAGGTGTTTAGTCCCAGGGTGCTTAGCTTAGTGATGAGCTTTGAGGGCACTATGATGTTGAACGCTGAGCTGTAGTCAATGAATAACAGTCTCACATATGTCTTAATTTTGTCCAGGTGTGAAAGGGCAGTGTGGAGTGCAATAGAGATTGTATCATCTGTAGCTCTGTTTGGGGCGGTATGCAAATTGAAGTGGGTCTAGGGTTTCTGGGATAATAGTGTTAATGTGGGCCATTACCAGCTTTTCAAAGCATTTCATGGCTACATACGTGAGTGCTACAGGTCGGTAGTCATTTAGGCAGGTTATCTTAGTGTTCTTGGGTAGAGAAACTATGGTGTTCTGCTTGAAACATGGGACTATGGTGGTCTTACAGACTCAGACAGGGAGAGGTTGAAATTGTCAGTGACGACACTTGCCAGTTTTTCAGTGCATGCTCCGAGTACACATCCTGGTAATCTGTCTGGCCCTGCGACCTTGTGAATGTTGACCTGTTTAAAAGGTCTACTCATACCGGCTGTGGAGAGCGTGATTACACAGTCGTCCTTAACAGCTGATGCTCTCATGCATGTTTCAGTTTTCCTTTCCTCGAAGCGAGCACAGAAGTTATTTAGCTTGTCACTAGGCAGCTCTCAGCTGTGCTTCCCTTTGTAGTCTGTAATAGTTTGCAAGCCATGCCACATCCATCAAGCGTCAGAGCTGATTACTTATGCACAGTGCCTTGCGAAAGTATTCGGCCCCCTTGAACTTTGCGACCTTTTGCCACATTTCAGGCTTCAAACATGAAGATATAAAACTGTATTTTTTTGTGAAGAATCAACAACAGGTGGGACACAATCATGAAGTGGAACGACATTTATTGCATATTTCAAACTTTTTTAACAAATCAAAAACTGAAAAATTGGGCGTGCAAAATTACTCAGCCCCTTTACTTTCAGTGCAGCAAACTCTCTCCAGAAGTTCAGTGAGGATCTCTGAATGATCCAATGTTGACCTAAATGACTAATGATGATAAATACAATCCACCTGTGTGTAATCAAGTCTCCGTATAAATGCACCTGCACTGTGATAGTCTCAGAAGTCCGTTAAAAGCTCAGAGAGCATCATGTAGAACAAGGAACACACCAGGCAGGTCCGAGATACTGTTGTGAAGAAGTTTAAAGCCGGATTTGGACACAAAAAGATTTCCCAAGCTTTAAACATCCCAAGGAGCACTGTGCAAGCGATAATATTGAAATGGAAGGAGTATCAGACCACTGCAAATCTACCAAGACCTGGCCGTCCCTCTAAACTTTCAGCTCATACAAGGAGAAGACTGATCAGAGATGCAGCCAAGAGGCCCATGATCACTCTGGATGAACTGCAGAGATCTACAGCTGAGGTGGGAGACTCTGTCCATAGGACAACAATCAGTCGTATATTGCACAAATCTGGCCTTTATGGAAGAGTGGCAGAAGAAAGCCATTTCTTAAAGATATCCATAAAAAGTGTTGTTTAAAGTTTGCCACAAGCCACCTGGGAGACACACCAAACATGTGGAAGAAGGTGCTCTGGTCAGATGAAACCAAAATTGAACTTTTTGGCAACAATGCAAAACGTTATGTTTGGCGTAAAAGCAACACAGCTGAACACACCATCCCCACTGTCAAACATGGTGGTGGCAGCATCATGGTTTGGGCCTGATTTTCTTCAGCAGGGACAGGGAAGATGGTTAAAATTGATGGGAAGATGGATGGAGCCAAATACAGGACCATTCTGGAAGAAAACCTGATGGAGTCTGCAAAAGACCTGAGACTGGGACGGAGATTTGTCTTCCAACAAGACAATGATCCAAAACATAAAGCAAAATCTACAATGGAATGGTTCAAAAATAAACATATCCAGGTGTTAGAATGGCCAAGTCAAAGTCCAGACCTAAATCCAATCGAGAATCTGTGGAAAGAACTGAAAACTGCTGTTCACAAATGCTCTCCATCCAACCTCACTGAGCTCGAGCTGTTTTGCAAGGAGGAATGGGAAAAGATTTCAGTCTCTCGATGTGCAAAACTGATAGAGATACCCCAAGCGACTTACAGCTGTAATCGCAGCAAAAGGTGGCGCTACAAAGTATTAACTTAAGGGGGCTGAATCATTTTGCATTTTTCAGTTTTTGATTTGTTAAAAAAGTTTGAAATATCCAATAAATGTCGTTCCACTTCATGATTGTGTCCCACTTGTTGTTGATTCTTCACAAAAAAATACAGTTTTATATCTTTATGTTTGAAGCCTGAAATGTGGCAAAAGGTCGCAAAGTTCAAGGGGGCCGAATACTTTCGCAAGGCACTGTAAATGTGATATTTCAGTTACTTTATATAAATTAGCAAACATTTCTAAAAAAACAGTTTTTGCTTTGTCATTATGGGGTATTGTGTGTAGATTGACGAGGAAAAATAAAAGAATAATACTGTAGCTAACAAAATGTGGAAAATGTCAAGGGGTCTGAAAATTTTCCGAATGCACTTTATATACACTGTGTATATACACTACCGTTCAGAAGTTCGGTATCACTTAGAAATGCCCTTGTTTTCCATGAAAACATACATGAAATTAGTAGCAAAATGAATAGGAAATATGAAGATGTTGACAAGGTTATAAATAATGATTTTTAATTGAAATAATAATTGTCCTTCAAACTTTGCTTTCGTCAAAGAATCCTCCATTTGCAGCAATTACAGCCTTGCAGACCTTTGGCATTGTAGTTGTCAATTTGTTGAGGTAATCTGAAGAGATTTCACCCCATGATTCCTGAAGCACCTCCCACAAGGTCGATTGGCTTGATGGGCACTTCTTATGTACCATAGGGACAAGCTGCTCCAGCAACAGCTCAATAGGGTTGAGATCCGATGACTGTGCTGGACACTCCACTATAGACAGAATACCAGCTGATACTCCAGATACTCAACTAGTGTAAAGAAGGCCAGTTTTATTGCTCTTTAATCAGGACAACAGTTTTCAGCTGTGCTAACATAACTGTAAAAGGGTTTTCTAATGATAAATTTACCTTTTAAAATTATAAACTTGAATTAGCTAACACAACATGCCATTGGAACACAGGAGTGATGGTTTCTGATAATGGGCCTATGTAGATAGCCCATAAGAAATCTGCCATTTTCCAGCTACAATAGTCAATTAGACATTAACAATGTCTACACTGTATTTATGATCAATTTGATGTCATTATAATGGACAAAAAAGGTGGTTTTCTTTAAAAAACAAGGACATTTCTAAGTGACCCCAAACTTTTGAACAGTAGTGTGTTTTTATATGACAAATAAAATCAGTCAATCAATTATTCATTATAGAACAAACAGGTACATCCTGATTCAACTAGTGAGACCAGACGATGTGAATGTGTATGTGTCTGTGTGTGTGTGAGAGAGAGTGATACAGTGTGTGTACATGTGCATGTGTGTGTGCGTGCGCGCATGAGTGTACGTGTGAGCATGCATGTGTGTGTGTACTGTATGTGTGAATTCTCACCTGTAGACCAGTTTCTCCTAGTGGCCCCACTGTCCCCACTGGCCCAGGGAGTCCCTAGAAAACACAGCAGAGACACAATGTTGATGAGAGATGGTCATATAAGAGAAACCAATGCAGCTTTGTGCTCAAACAACATGAGAACTATCCTTGTTCAACCATCCTCATCTTATGAGCCTACGTTCTGTTTCACTACATGGATTCACGAGGGCTACAGTCAGGTCAAGGTTGGTGGATCAAGTTACAAGAGAACAGGTGCTGCCCAAAAATGAGTAGGGGACAATGGGGTAAGTTGAGGGAATTTTTACATTTAAATCAAACTTTATTTGTCACATGCACCGAATACAAAAACCTTACCGTGAAATTCTTATTTACAAGCACTTAACCAACAGTGCAGCACAAGATAGAGTTAAGAACATATTTGCCAAATAAACTAAAGTAAAAAATAATAAAAAGTAACACAGTAAAATAACAATAACGAGGATATATACAGGGGGTACAGGTACTGAGTCAATATGCGGGGGTACAGGTTAGTCGAGGTAATTTGTACATGTCGGTAGGGATGAAGTGACTATGTACAGATACTAGACAGCGGGGGGGGGGGGGGGGGTCAATGTAGATAGTCCGGGTTGCCACTTGATTCATTGTTCAGCAGTCTTATGGCTTGGGGGTAGAAGCTGTTAAGGAGCCTTTTGGTCCTAGACTCGGCTCTCCGGTACCGCTTGCCGTACGGTAGCAGAGAAAACAGTCCATGACTTGGGTGATTGGAGTCTTTGAAAAAATGTTGGGCTTTCCTCTGACACCAGATGCCGAGCACTTGCCATACCAGACGGTGTCTGCACCATGCTCTCAATGGTGCAGCTGTAGAACTTTTTGAGGATCTTCGGACTCATGCCAAATATTTTCAGTCTCCTGAGGGGGCAAAGGAGTTGTCGTGCCCTCTTCACGATTGTCTTGGTATGTTTGGACAATGATAGTTCGTTGGTAATGTGGAAACCAAGGAACTTGAAACTCTCGACCCTCTCCACTACAGTCCCATCAATGTTAATAATGGGGGCCTGTTTGTCCCGCCTTTTCCTGTAGTCCACGATCAGCTTCTTTGTCTTGCTCACATTGAGTGAGAGGTTGTTGTCCTGGCACCACACTGCCAGGTCTCTGACGTCCTCCCTATAGGCTGTCTCATCGTTATTGGTGATCAGGCCTACCACTGTTGTGTCATCTGCAAACTTAATGATGGTGTTGGAGTTGTGTTGGCCATGCAGTTGTGGGTGAACAGGGAGTACAGGAAGAGACTAAGCACACACCCCGAGGGGCCCCAGTGTTGAAGATCGGCGTGGCAGACGTGTTGTTGCCTACCCTTACCACCTGCGAGCGGCCCGTCAGGAAGTCCAAGATCAAGTTGCAGAGGGAGGTGTTTAGTCCCAGGGTCCTTAGCTTAGTGATGAGCTTTGAGGCCACTATGGTGTTGAACGCTGAGCTGTAGTCAATGAACAGCATTTTCACATAGGTGTTCCTTTTGTCCAGGTTCGAAAGGGCAGTGTGGAGTGCAATTGAGATTGCATCATCTGTGGATCTGTTGGGGTGGTATTTGAATTGGAGTGGGTCTAGGGTATCCGGGATGATGATGTTGAAGTCAAGACAAGAACAGCCTTTCAAAGCACATCAGCATCACTCCGTCAAGGGAAATGTAGTATTATTTTCAAACAAAGATTGCTACATATATTGCAGGATGCTGTAAATCCTGTGTATTGAGCCGCAGGACAGGCTCAACTTGCATTACATTACACCTGGGAAGAAAACACTTCAATTTGATCAATCTGCCAGTGGCTCAGCTTATCCCATGGCCATTGGCTAAACTTAACCCAAACATTTTGACTATATAGCCCACACACCTACAAGGATGCACTTTCATGCTAAGTTTAGGACCTCACATTGAAGCTTATAGAGACCAACTGATTAATAGAATCTCTCATGCATGTCTCGCAGTGAGCATAGAAGTAGTTCAGCTCATCTGGTAGGCTTGTGTTACTGGGCAGCTCTCGCCTGTGCTTCCCTTTGTAGTCTGTAATGGTTTGCAAACCCTGCCACATCCGTTGAGCGTCAAAGCCAGTGTAGTACGATTCGATTTTCGTCCTGTATTGCCGCTTTGCTTGTTTGATGGATCGTCGGAGGGCAAAGCGGGATTTCTTATAGCTTCTGGGTTAAAGTCCAGCTCCTTGAAAATGACAGCTGTAGCTCAGTGCGGATGCTGCCTGTAATCCATGGCTTCTGGTTGGGGTACGTACTTACGGTCACTGTGGGGACGACGTCATCGATGCACTTATTGATGAAGCCAATGACAGATGTCAATGACACTTCAGCGAGCAGGCCTTTCTAATCGACCTGGCCGGGTATCCTGGAATGATATTGACCTCATTCCATCAGTAGAGGATGCCTGGTTATTCTTTAAAAGTGCTTTCCTCAACATCTTAAATAAGCATGCCCCATTGTAATTTTTTTTTAACCAGGAACAGCTATAGTCCTTGGTTCACTCAAGACCTGACTGCCCTTGACCAGCACAAAAACATCCTGTAGCATACTGCATTAGCATCGAACAGGGAAGTTTTCAGGGAAGTTAGGAACCAATGTACACAGGAGGTTAGGAAAGCAAATACTAGCTTTTTCAAACAGAAACTTGCATCCTGTTGCACAAACTCTTATTCTCCATGGAGAATAAGTGCACCTCCTCCCAGCTGCCCACTGCACTGAGGCTAGGAAACACTGTCACCACCAATAAATCCATGATAATTGAGAATTCCAATAAGCCTTTTTCCTATGGCTGGCCATGCTTTCCACCTGGCTACACCTACCCCGGTAAAAAGCCCTGCAGCCCCCACAGCAACTTGCCCAAGCCCCATTTCTCCTTCACCCAAATCCAGATAGCTGATGTTCTGAAAGAGCTACAGAATCTGGACACCTTCAAATCAGCCGGGCTAGACAATCTGGACCCTCTCTTTCTAAAATTATCCGGCAAAAATGTTGCAACCCCTATTACTAGCCTGTTCAACCTTTCTTTCGTATCGGCTGAGATCCGCAAAGAATGGAAAGCTTCCGCGGTACACCTCAGCCATGCTCAAGGTCCTAAACGATATCATAACCGCCACCGAGATTATCTTTTGCTACTGTGCAGCTGTATTCATCGATCTGGCCAAAGCTTTCGACTCTGTCAATCACCACATTATCGGCAGAATCAACAGCCTTGGTTTCTAAAATGACTGCCTCGCCTGGTTCATCAACTACTTCTCAGACAGAGTTCAGTGTGTCAAATCAGATGGCCTATTGTCCGGACCTCTGGCAATCTCTATGGGGGTGCCACAGGGTTCAATTCTTGGGCCGACTCTTTTCTCTGTACACATCAATGATGTCGCTCTTGCTGCTGGTTATTCTCTGATCCACCTCTACACAGACAACACCATTCTGTATACTTCTGGTCCTTCTTTGGACACTGTGTTAACTAACCTCCAGACGAGCTTCAATGCCATACAACACTCCTTCCGTGGCCTCCAACTACTCTTAAATGCAAGTAAAACTAAATGCATGCTCTTCAACCGATCGCTGCCCGCACCTGCCAGTCCGTCCAGAGTAGTGATGACTACTCTGGACGGTTCTGACTTAGAATATGTGGACAACAAATACCTAGGGGTCTGGTTAGACTGTAAACTCTCCTTCCAGACTCACATTAAAAGCATCTCCAATCCAAAATTAAATCTAGAATTGGCTTCCTCTTCCACAACAAAGCATCCTTCACTCATGCTGCCGAACATACCCTCGTAAAATTGACTATCCTACCGATCCTTAACTTTGGCGATGTCATTTATAAAATAGCTTCCAACACTCTACTCAGCAAATTGGATGCAGTCTATCACAGTGCCAAAGTCACCAAAGCCCCATATATTACCCACCAAAGCGACCTGTACGATCTCGTTGGTTGGCCCTCGCTACATATTCGTCGCCAAACCCACTGGCTCCAGGTCATCTATAAGTCTTTGCTAGGTAAACCCCGTCGTATCTCAGCTCACTGGTCACCATAGCAGCACCCACCCGTAGCACGCACTGCAGCAGGTATATTTCACTGGTCAGCCCCAAAGCCTATTCTTCCTTTGGCCGCCTTTCCTTCCAGTTCTCTGCTGCCAATGACTAGAACGAATTACAAAAATCACTGAAGCTAGAGACTCATATCTCCCTCTCTACCTTTAAGCATCAGCTATCTGAGCAATTTACCGATCGCTGTACATAGCCCATCTGTTAATAGCCAACCCAAATACCTACCGCATCCCCAATACTTATTTTCCACCATAATTTGCAAGTAAATTCATAAAAAATCCTACAATGTGATTTTCAGTTTTTTTTTCTCATTTTGTCTGTCATAGTTGAAGTGTATCTATGATGAAAATTACAGGCCTCTCTCATCTTTTTAAGTGGGAGAACTTGCACAATTGGTGACTGACTAAATACTTTTTTGCCCCACAGTATATATTTAAAAAAATGCAATGTTCATGTTTACATTTTTCAATCTTCATTAATTAATTAAATATATTTTACAATTAAAATCATAATACTACTCATACTACAGAGCAAGTGCTACACATACAATGTTGAATGCGTCCAACAAAAATTAGCTAGCAAGCTACTGTAGTAACGTTAGTTGTAAGCTACTGTAGTAACTTTACTGCTAGTGCTAAAATTACACACTTGTAACTGCAATATTTTCTGTTTTTCTGAAACATGGCTTTAGGACAAGATACCCCCCATGACTATCCAACTCGATGGATTCTCCATTCACAGAGCGGACAGGACATCAAATTCAGAAAAATCTGTACATTACAGACTACAAAATTAGCCCTAGCTGTGATCTGCCCAACGATGTCTCTCTACCAGACAAACTCAATGCCTTTTAATGAAAACTTCGACAAAAACAACACAGAGCCCTGCATGAGGGCCCCCGCTGATCCGGAGGACTGGGTGATCTCTCTCTCCGAGGCTTATGTAAGTAAGGTTTTTAAGTGGGTCCAAACTCATATGACCGCAGTGCCAGACGGTATTCAAGGACGTGTCTTCAGGACATGTGCAGACCAACTGACAAGTGTCTTCACAGTCACACACAACTCCTTGTCCCAGTCTGTAATCCACACATATTTCAAACTGACTACCATCATTCTTGTTCCCAAAAACTCTAAGGCATCCTGCCACAATGACTCCCGCCCTGTATCACTCACATCTGTGATAATGAAGTGCTTTGAAAGGCTGGTCAAGGCACACATCCACTCATCATCCCAGACACCGTGAATCCACTCCAATTTGCATACCGCTTCAACAGATCCACAGACAACGCAAACTCAATTGTACTCCACAATGCCCTCTCCCATCTAGAAAAGAGGAATACCTATGTGAGGATTCTGTTCATCGACTACAGCTCAGTGTTGAAAACCTTAACGCCCTCCAAGCTCATAACTGCAACTGGATCTTGGACTTCCGGAGCTTACCCAAGGTGCTAAGAGTGGGCAACACCCCCACTCCCTCATCAGAGGTGTGTGCTTAGCCCCCTGCTATACTCCCTGTTCACCTACAACTGTGTAGCCACCCACGACTCCAACTCTATCATAACGTTTGTTGATGACACGATGGTGGTAGGCCTGATTAACAACGCCAATGACACAGATGTCAGCAAGACCTAGGAGCTGATCGTGAAATGCATGGCTCCTCAGATCCTGAGGAACTTTTACAGCTGCACGATCGAGAGCATCCTAACTGATTTCATCACCGTCTGGTATGGAAATTGCACCACCTTCGAACAGAAGGCCCTACAGAGGGTAGTGTGGGCGGCCCAGCGCATCACTGGGAGTGAGCTCCCAGCCACGCTACATTAGTTACTGGCTTTATCAATAAGTGCATCGATGACGTCATCCCCACAGTGACCGTACGTACATACCCCAACCAGAAGCCATGGATTACAGGCAAAATCTGCACTGAGCTAAAGGGTAGAGCTGCCGCTTTCAAGGAGCGGTACTCTAACCCGGAAGCTTATAAGAAATCTCGCTAAACCCTCCAATGGACCATAAAACAGTCAAAGCTTCAATACAGGACTAAGATTAAATCGTACTACACCGGCTCCGATGCTCGTCGGATGAGGCAGGGCTTACGGGTTAGACTACAAAGGGAAGCACATCCACTAGCTGCCCAGTGACACAAACCTACCAGACAAGCTAAGTTACGTCTATGCCTCGAGGCAAGTAACACTGAAGAATGCATGAAAGCATCAGATGTTCCAAATTATTGTGTGATCACACTCTACGTAGCCAATGTGAGTAAGACCTTTAAGCAGGTCAACATTTACAAGGCCGCAGGGCCAGACGGATTACCAGGAAGTGTATTCGGAGCATGCGCTAACCAAATGGCAAGTGTCTTCACTGACATTTTCAACCAGTCCCTGACGGAGTCTGTAATACCAACATGTTTCAAGCAGACCACCCTGGTCCCTGTGCTCAATAACACTAAGGTAACCTGCCTAAATGACTACCGACCCCTAGCACATCACATCTGTAGCCATGTACTTTGAAAGGCTGGTCATGGCTCACATTAACACCATTATCCCAGAAACCCTAGACCCATCCAATTTGCATACCGCCCCAACATTGTCCTTTCCCACCTGGACAAAAGGAACACTATGCTATTGACTACAGCTCAGTGTTCACACCATAGTGCCCTCAAAGCTCATCACTAAGCTAAGGACCCTGGGACTGAACACCTTCCTCTGCAATTGGATCCTGAACTTCCTGACGGGCCACCCCCCACGTGGTTAGGGTAGAGAACAACACATCCGCTGTGCTTATCCTCAACACGCGGGCCCCTCAGGGGTTCATGCTCAGTCCCCTCCTGTACTCCCTGTTCACTCATGACTGCATGGCCAGGAACGACTCCAACACCATCATTAAGTTTGCCGATGACACAATAGTGTTAGGCCTGATCACCGACAATGATGAGACAGCCTATAGGGAGGAGATCAGAGACCTGGCCTTGTGGTGCCAGGACCACAACCTCTCCCTCAACGTGATCAAGACAAAGTTGATTGTGGACTACATGAAAAGGAGGACCGATCAGGCCCCCATTCTCATGTTATTCACAGAATTGAAGATAGACTTCTCCTTAATGCAACCACTGTGTCAGATTTCAAAAAAACTTTACGGAAAAAGCATAATCTGAGAAGGCCGCTCAGAGCCCAAAACAGCCAAAGGAATATCCACAATTTTGGAATCAACAAAGTTAGAAACAACACCATAAATATTTACTTACCTTTGATGATCTTCATCAGAAGGCACTCCCAGGAATCCCAGTTCGACAATAAATGACTGATTTGTTCCATAAAGATCCATCATTTATGTCCAAATAGCCACTTGTTAGCGTGTTCAGCTCAGTAATCCATCTTCATGAGGCGTGAGCATTTTGTCCAGGCAAAAACTTGAAAGGTTCCATTACAGTCCTTTAGAAACATGTCAAACGATGTATGGAATCAATCGTTAGGATGTTTTTAACATAAAACATCAATAATGTTCCAACCGGAGAATTCCTTTGTCTTCAGAAAAGCATTGGAACGAGAGGTAAGTCTGTCGGGAGCGCAAGTCATGAGACCGAGGCTCTCTGCCTGACCACTGACTCAAAGAGGTCTTATGAGCCCCTCCTTTATAGTAGAATCCTCAAACCAGTTTCTAAAAACGGTTGACATCTAGTGTAAGCCCTAGGAAGTGCAACCTCATCCATATCTCAATGTGTATTCAGTAGGCCAAGCTTTGAAAAACTACAAACCTCAGATGCCCCACTTCCTGGTTGGATTTTTCTCAGGTTTTCACCTGACATATGAGTTCTGTTAAACTCACAGACATCATTCAATCAGCTTTAGAAATTTCAGAGTGTTTTCTATCCAATACTAATAATAATATGCATATATTAGCATCTGGGACAGAGTAGGAGGCAGTTCACTCTGGGCACACTATTCATCCAAAAGTGAAAATGCTGCCCCATATCCCAAAAAGGTTAAGGAGAGAGGCCAGCGGAGCACAGGTGCGTGCATATTGCGCAAGAGACAGATTCTATAGGTTAGAAGATTATTTTGCATAACCCATCATTATTTAGCTACAGTGTCTTGCGAAAATATTCACCCGCTTTTCAGTTTTTGATTTGTTAAAAAAGTTTGAAATATCCAATAAATGTAGTTCCACTTCATGATTGTGTCCCACTTGTTGTTGATTCTTCACAAAAAAATACAGTTTTATATCTTTATGTTTGAAGCCTGAAATGTGGCAAAAGGTCGCAAAGTTCAAGGGGGCCGAATACTTTCGCAAGGCACTGTATGCCACCCACCACTGCGACCTGTATGCTCTAGTCGGCTGGCCCTCGCTACATATTCGTCGCCAGACCAACTGGCTCCAGGTCATCTACAAGTCCATGCTAGGTAAAGCTCCGCCTTATCTCAGTTCACTGGTCACGATGGCAACACCCACCCGTAACACGCGCTCCAGTAGGTGTATCTCACTGATCATCCCTAAAGCCAACACCTCATTTGGCCGCCTTTCGTTCCAGTTCTCTGCTGCCTGTGACTGGAACGAATTGCAAAAATCGCTGAAGTTGGAGACTTTTATCTCCCTCACCAACTTCAAACATCTGCTATCTGAGCAGCTAACCGATCGCTGCAGCTGTACATAGTCTATCGGTAAATAGCCCACCCATTTTTTACCTACCTCATCCCCATACTGTTTTTGTTTATTTCCTTTTCTGTTCTTTTGCACACCAATATCTCTACCTGTACATGACCATCTGATCATTTATCACTCCAGTGTTAATCTGCAAAATTGTAATTATTCGCCTACCTCCTCATGCCGTTTGCACACAATGTATATAGACTCTCCTTTTTTTCTACTGTGTTATTGACTTGTTAATTGTTTACTCCATGTGTAACTCTGTGTTGTCTGTTCACACTGCTATGCTTTATCTTGGCCAGGTCGCAGTTGCAAATGAGAACTTGTTCTCAACTAGCCTACCTGGTTAAATAAAGGTGAAATAAATAAAAAAAATAAAAAAAAACAGTGAGGAAGTTCTATTAACCGGAGCCGTGTCTATGGCCCGTGACGTGAACAGGCAAAAGCGGTGCAGGAGGAACGTCCTCCTCAAATCGAACAGTAATCTGCGTAGCTCGGTCATGTTATCAACAAAATCAATATGGTGCATCGTTCAGAAACATTCCGCAAAGTCCAATTTCTCTTTTCATAAATATATATTCACATTTTCAAACTAGTTTTCATTGGGAAGATAGATAAAGCCTTTTTATCAAAAGCAATCACTTTTACATGTGAAAATACAGGATCCTACTCATTACTCCATGTGCTTAACCTACAGTACCAGTCAAACGTTTGGACACAGATAATGATTCAAGGGTTTTCTTTATTTTTTCTATTTTCTACATTGTAGAATAATAGTGAAGACATCAAAACTGTGAAATAGTACATAAGGAATCATGTAGTAACCAAGAAAGTGTTGAAAGAAAGTATATTTTACATTTGAGATTCTTCAAAGTAGCTACCCGTTGCCTTGATGACAGCTGTGCTCACGCTTGGCATTCTTTCAACCAGCTTCACCTGGAATGTTTTTACAACAACTTTGAAGGAGTTCCCACATATGCTGAACACTTGTTGGCTGCTTGTACTTCACTCTGTGTTCCAACTCCAATCCCAAACCATCTCAATTGAGTTGAGGTCGGGTGATTGGATGTAGCACTACATCACTCTCCTTCTTGGTCAAATAGTCCTTACACAGCCTGGATGTGTGTTGGGTCATTGTCCTGCTGAAAAACAAATGATAGTACCACTAAGCACAAACCAGATGGGATGGCGTATCGCTGTAGAATGCTGTGGTAGCCATGTTGGTTAAGTGTGCCTTGAATTCTAAATAGATCACAGACAGTGTCACCAGCAAAGGACCCCCACAGCATCACACATCCTCCTCCATGCTCCACGGTGGGAACCACACATGCAGAGATCATCCGTTCACCTAATCTGAGTCTCACAAAGACAAGGTTGGGACCAAAAATGTCATATTTGGACAGACCAAAATACAGACCAAAATACGTATTTCCACCACTAATGTCCATTGTTCGTGTTTCTTGGCCCAAGCAAGTCTCTTCTTCTTATTGGTGTCCTTCAGTAGTGTTTTTTTGCAGCAATTCAACTATGAAGGCCTGATTCACACAGACTCCTCTGAACAGTTGATGTTGAGTTGTGTCTGTTACTTGAACTCTGTGAAGCATTTATTCGGGGTGCAATCTGAGGTACAGTTAACTCTATTGAACTTATCCTCTACAGCAGAGGTAACTCTGGGTCTTCCTTTCCTGTGGCGGTCCTCATGAGAGCCAGTTTCATCATAGGGCTTGATGGTTTTTGCGACTGCAATTAAAGAAACTTTAATAGTTCTTGACATTTTCCAGATTGACTGACCTTCATGTCATAAAGTAATTATGGACTTTCGTTTCTCTTTGCTTATTTGAGCTGTTCTTGTCATATTAAGTTATTGGTCTTCTACCAAATAGGGATGTCTTCTGAATACCACCCCTACCTTGTCTTAACACAACTGATTGGCTCAAACGCATTAAGAAGAAAATAAATTCCACAAATTAACTTTTAACAAGGCACACGTATTAATTGAAATGCATTCCAGGTGACTACCTCATGAAGCTGGTTTAGAGAATGCCTAGAGTGTGCAAAGCTGTCATCAAGGCAAAGGGAGGCTACTTTGAAGAATCTCAAATATAAATATTTTTTTGGTTACTACATGATTCCATATGTGTTATTTCATTGTTTTGATGTCTTCACTATTATTGTACAATTTAGAAAATTGTCCAAGTAAAGAAAAACCCTTAAATGAGTAGGTGTTGTAAAACATTTAACCGGAAGTGTACATCTTTAATAGACATTCATATATCTCTTATAAACTAGCTGCCACTCTCCCTGAGTGAACTGGCTTGTTTAGGGATACAGAGAGAGAACTCTGTTAAGTATGATGGATTTAGTGCTTATTAACCCAGTAAGAGCAAAAGACAGAGAGAGGGCAGTGTTGGCAAGACAATGATGTGCAGACAGATGAATGTGAAAGACAAGTGGAGGCAATTTATTCAGGATGGAGAGGGAGAGAGGAGAGGCATATGAAGAGAAGGAGGTGGAGATGGGGTTGAGGAGATCAATAGGGAGAATATATAATGGAGAGAGAAAAGGGAGAAGATGGAGAGAGAGGAAATGGTGAAAGAAAAGAGAGGAGTGATGAAGAGAGGAGAAATAGTAAGACTTTAAATAGAGAGAGAGGAGATGGAGAGAAATGTGATGGTGAAAGTAGGAGAGAGAGACAGTAGAGGAGAGGGGGAGGTGGATAGAGAAAGGATAGGAGTGATGAGGAGAAATAGAAAGAGTATAAATAGAGAGAGAGATGGAGAGAAAGGTGATGGAGAAAGTAGAGAGAAAGACAGGAAAAGGAGAGGGGGAGGTGGATCTAGAAAGGAGAGGAGTGATGAGAGAGGAGAAATAGAAAGAGTATAAATAGAGAGAGAGAGATGGAGAGAAAGGTTACAGAGAAAGTAGAAGAATAAGAGAGTAGAAGGAGAGGGGGAGGTGGAGAGAGAAAGGAGAGGAGTGATGAGAGAGTAGAAATGGATAGAGTATAAATAGAGAGAGAGGAGATGGAGAGAAAGGTGACAGAGAAAGTAGAATAGTAAGAGAGTATAAGGAGTAGGGGAGATGGAGAGAGGGACTTACTGGCTCGCCTGCTATTCCTTGGTCTCCTAGAGGTCCAGAGGGTCCTTGAATACCCTATTGATATAACAGCTAATGAGTGTAGAGAACAGATACACACACACACACACACGCACCGAGGGGGAAGCAGAACAACACTCAACATGTGGCCAGTTAATGATGGGTTAAATCCCCACTTTCAGACAGTCATAAGATAAGATATAAAGCTCTGACCAAAAGCAGTACTATTAAAAACAAAAAACGACATTCTAAGTGAAAAGTAGGCATTAGTCTGAAGCTGAAAAAAAAAAGAAATAGCACAAAAATGCTTACTCCACCCATGCTTTACAAAAGGTTTTCCAGCACACAGTTTTGACCTACTACAGTAGCTGTGTTGGTATTGTACTTCAAACTATGTGTAGGCAGGTTGCTTAAGATTCAAACCTTAGAACTTACGGGAAACCCTTGAGGTCCAGCTTCTCCCAGCTCTCCAATTTTCCCCTGGGGAGAGAGCACAAAAAAGCAGGAAAAATAAGACCACAACTATACAAGATAGCTGACCTAACGTACACCAAATGTGCTACCAAACACAGGCGAAGAAAAGACTGACCATCATATGATAAACGCACAGCTACAACTGAAATACAAATTAGCATATTTGTTGCAGCACTGCTCTGTGAGTGCACCATATTGACAGTGGATAAGGTGAGTCCTCTCCTTACAAGGTAAAGCAGTATACGCTTGAAGAAATTGCTACACACAGTAAATCAATAAATGACTGTGTACCTACAAGCTCCTAAGAACAAGAAACTGTAAAAAAGCTGCCTGTCTCAAGTGGCGTGCCTGTCAGTAAATCAGTTAGGACTAAGTGGCTGGGCTATCCAGTGTAACATAACCAGGGTTGAAATATGACAGTGATAGGAAACTTAATTTTACCTCATCTCCCGAAAAACCAATTTTTCCTGGAAGACCATCAGGGCCCTGTGGAGAGAAAGGGATGATGAGGAGGGATAAGGAGAGAAAGTATTAATATGTGAATAGTGTGACAGAAGTGTGTGTGTGTGTGCGTGTTTGAGTGAGAGGAAAAAGACAGACCAAGAGACAAACCTCAGGAAAGCAGACAGCAGATACAGTGCCTTGCGAAAGTATTCGGCCCCTTTGAACTTTGCGACCTTTTGCCACATTTCAGGCTTCAAACATAAAGCTATAAAACTGTATTTTTTTGTGAAGAATCAACAACAAGTGGGACACAATCATGAAGTGGAACGACATTTATTGGATATTTCAAACTTTTTTAACAAATCAAAAACTGAAAAATTGAGCGTGCAAAATTATTCAGCCCCTTTACTTTCAGTGCAGCAAACTCTCCAGAAGTTCAGTGAGGATCTCTGAATGATCCAATGTTGACCTAAATGACTAATGATGATAAATACAATCCACCTGTGTGTAATCAAGTCTCCGTATAAATGCACCTGCACTGTGATAGTCTCAGAGGTCCGTTAAAAGCTCAGAGAGCATCATGAAGAACAAGGAACACACCAGGCAGGTCCGATATACTGTTGTGAAGAAGTTTGAAGCCGGATTTGGACACAAAAAGATTTCCCAAGCTTTAAACATCCCAAGGAGCACTGTGCAAGCGATAATATTGAAATGGAAGGAGTATCAGACCACTGCAAATCTACCAAGACCTGGCCGTCCCTCTAAACTTTCAGCTTCTCAATCAGAGGCAGGTGTTTATCGTTGTCTCTGATTGGGAACCGTATTTAGGCAGCCATATTCTTTGGGTATTTTGTGGGTGGTTGTCTCCTGTGTCAGTGTTTGTGCCACACGGGACTGTTTTCGGATATTCACGTTTCTTGTTTTGTATTCTGTTCATGTATAGTTTCTCTGATTTAAAGAACCATGAACTTTAACCACGCTGCATATTGGTCCTCCGATCCTTCTCGCCTCTCCTCTTCGGAAGAAGAGGTTGGAAGAGGAGGAAATCCCTTACAGGTCCAGCCGAACCTCAAAAAGTTTAAAAAGTTTAAAAACCACAAAAAGTTTAAAAAGTTCCGTTACAGCCGTAGAAACTTGTCAAACTAAGTATAGAATCAATCTTTAGGATGTTTTTATCATAAATCTTCAATAATGATCCAACCGCAGAATTCCTATGTCTGTAGAAAAGCAATGCAACGAGAGCTAACTCTCTCGTGACCGCGCCTCAGAGCCTGTGGCACTCTGCCAGACACCTGACTCATTCCTCTCTCATTCGGTCCCACCTCACAGTAGAAGCCTCAAACAAGGTTCTAAAGAGTGTGGACAGCTAGTGGGAGCCTTAGGAAGTGCAACATAACCAATATCCCACTGTATCTACAATAGGGGCTGAGTTAAAAAACTACAAGCCTCAGATTTCCCACTTGTTGGTTGGATTTTTCTCAGGTTTTCGCCTGCCAAATCTATCCAATACTACTAATAATATGCATATATTATAATCTGGGACAGAGTAGCAGGCAGTTTACTCTGGGTACCTTATTCATCCAAGCTACTCAATAATGCCCCCATGTCACCAAGAAGTTAAAAGCAGTGGTTCGCGCTTTCAGTTTTGCCCGAATGCTGCCATCAATCCACGGTTTTTGGTTTGGGAATGTTTTAATAGACGCTGTGGGTACGACATCGCCGATGTACTTGCTAATAAACCCACTCACCGAATCAGCGTATTCATCAATGTTGTTGTTCGACGCAGTGCGGAACATATCCCTGTCCACGTGATTGAAGCAATCTTGAAGCGTGGAATCCAATTGGTTGGACCAGCGTTGGACAGACCTGAGCATGGGAGCTTCCTGTTTTAGTTTCTGTCTATAGGCTGGGAAAAACTAAATGGAGTCATGTTCAGCTTTTCCGAAAGGAGGGCATTATTTGCAGAAGTTAGAATAACAATGATCTCGGGTTTTGCCAGACCTGGTTGCGCAATCGATATGCTTACGGTGCCTTGCGAAAGTATTCGGCCCCCTTGAACTTTGCGACCTTTTGCCACATTTCAGGCTTCAAACATAAAGATATAAAACTGTATTTTTTTGTGAAGAATCAACAACAAGTGGGACACAATCATGAAGTGGAACGACATTTATTGGATATTTCAAACTTTTTTAACAAATCAAAAACTGAAAAATTGAGCGTGCAAAATTATTCAGCCCCTTTACTTTCAGTGCAGCAAACTCTCCAGAAGTTCAGTGAGGATCTCTGAATGATCCAATGTTGACCTAAATGACTAATGATGATAAATACAATCCACCTGTGTGTAATCAAGTCTCCGTATAAATGCACCTGCACTGTGATAGTCTCAGAGGTCCGTTAAAAGCTCAGAGAGCATCATGAAGAACAAGGAACACACCAGGCAGGTCCGAGATACTGTTGTGAAGAAGTTTGAAGCCGGATTTGGACACAAAAATATTTCCCAAGCTTTAAACATCCCAAGGAGCACTGTGCAAGCGATAATATTGAAATGGAAGGAGTATCAGACCACTGCAAATCTACCAAGACCTGGCCGTCCCTCTAAACTTTCAGCTTCTCAATCAGAGGCAGGTGTTTATCGTTGTCTCTGATTGGGAACCGTATTTAGGCAGCCATATTCTTTGGGTATTTTGTGGGTGGTTGTCTCCTGTGTCAGTGTTTGTGCCACACGGGACTGTTTTCGGATATTCACGTTTCTTGTTTTGTATTCTGTTCATGTATAGTTTCTCTGATTTAAAGAACCATGAACTTTAACCACGCTGCATATTGGTCCTCCGATCCTTCTCGCCTCTCCTCTTCGGAAGAAGAGGTTGGAAGAGGAGGAAATCCCTTACAGGTCCAGCCGAACCTCAAAAAGTTTAAAAAGTTTAAAAACCACAAAAAGTTTAAAAAGTTCCGTTACAGCCGTAGAAACTTGTCAAACTAAGTATAGAATCAATCTTTAGGATGTTTTTATCATAAATCTTCAATAATGATCCAACCGCAGAATTCCTATGTCTGTAGAAAAGCAATGCAACGAGAGCTAACTCTCTCGTGACCGCGCCTCAGAGCCTGTGGCACTCTGCCAGACACCTGACTCATTCCTCTCTCAAGCCTGAAATGTGGCAAAAGGTCGCAAAGTTCAAGGGGGCCGAATACTTTCGCAAGGCACCATAAGCATATCGATTGCGCAACCAGGGCTGGCAAAACCCGAGATCATTGTTATTCTAACTTCTGCAAATAATGCCCTCCTTTCGGAAAAGCTGAACATGACTCCATTTAGTTTTTCCCAGCCTATAGACAGAAACTAAAACAGGAAGCTCCCATGCTCAGGTCTGTCCAACGCTGGTCCAACCAATTGGATTCCACGCTTCAAGATTGCTTCAATCACGTGGACAGGGATATGTTCCGCACTGCGTCGAACAACAACATTGATGAATACGCTGATTCGGTGAGTGGGTTTATTAGCAAGTACATCGGCGATGTCGTACCCACAGCGTCTATTAAAACATTCCCAAACCAAAAACCGTGGATTGATGGCAGCATTCGGGCAAAACTGAAAGCGCGAACCACTGCTTTTAACTTCTTGGTGACATGGGGGCAGTATTGAGTAGCTTGGATGAATAAGGTGCCCAGAGTAAACTGCCTGCTACTCTGTCCCAGATGATAATATATGCATATTATTAGTAGTATTGGATAGATATGGCAGGCGAAAACCTGAGAAAAATCCAACCAACAAGTGGGAAATCTGAGGCTTGTAGTTTTTTAACTCAGCCCCTATTGTAGATACAGTGGGATATTGGTTATGTTGCACTTCCTAAGGCTCCCACTAGATGTCAACAGTCTTTAGAACCTTGTTTGAGGCTTCTACTGTGAGGTGGGACCGAATGAGAGAGGAATGAGTCAGGTGTCTGGCAGAGTGCCACAGGCTCTGAGGCGCGGTCACGAGAGAGTTAGCTCTCGTTGCATTGCTTTTCTACAGACATAGGAATTCTGCGGTTGGATCATTATTGAAGATTTATGATAAAAACATCCTAAAGATTGATTCTATACTTAGTTTGACAAGTTTCTACGGCTGTAACGGAACTTTTTAAACTTTTTGTGGTTTTTAAACTTTTTAAACTTTTTGAGGTTCGGCTGGACCTGTAAGGGATTTCCTCCTCTTCCAACCTCTTCTTCCGAAGAGGAGAGGCGAGAAGGATCGGAGGACCAATATGCAGCGTGGTTAAAGTTCATGGTTCTTTAAATCAGAGAAACTATACATGAACAGAATACAAAACAAGAAACGTGAATATCCGAAAACAGTCCCGTGTGGCACAAACACTGACACAGGAGACAACCACCCACAAAATACCCAAAGAATATGGCTGCCTAAATACGGTTCCCAATCAGAGACAACGATAAACACCTGCCTCTGATTGAGAACCACTCTAGGCAAACATAGACTTACCTAGACAACTACACTGAGCACAATCCCATTATATCTAATGAACCCTTAGACAAGACGAAACAAATAAATCACACCCTGGCCGAACCAAAATAATAAAGAAAACACAGATAACTAAGGCCAGGGCGTGACAGTTACCCCCCCCCCCCTCCAAAGGTGCGGACTCCCGGCCGCACACCTAAACCCATAAACCCACCGAGGGACTGAAAAACAGCTTCTATCTCAAGGCCATCACTAACATTGAGTGGCTGCTGCCAACATACTGACTCAACTCCAGCCACTTTAATAATGGAAAAATGGATGTAATAAATGTATCACTAGCCACTTTAAACAATGCCACTTCATATAATGTTTACATACCCTACATTAATCATCTCATATGTATATACTGTACTCTATACCATCTACTGCATCTTGCCTATGCCGTTCTATACCATCACTCATTCATATATTTTTTTATGTACATATTCTTAGTAATTCCTTTACACTTGTGTGTATAAGGTAGTTGTTGTGGAATTGTCAGGTTAGATGTGTGTCACATGTGTATGTGACAAATACAATTTGATTTGATATGACCACCATACTGTAGTATTCACTGTAGTGTTTTTGCGGACATGACTAGTATACTATAGTATTCATTGTAGTGTTTTTGCGGACATGTATTTACTGTAGTGTTTTTGCAGACATGACTAGTATAGTGTAGTATTCACTGTAGTGTTTTTGCAGACTTTACTCAAGTATTCACTGTAGTGTTTTTGTGGACATGACTCGTATACTGTAGTATTTACTGTAGTGTTTTCTGGTCCGTTGCATTGCTCAGAACTGTTGACCCATCTCAATAGGTGGCCTGTCACGAACCTGTGTTTTATGTTCTGTTTGAGATGTTCCCCACATTAAACAGTAACTGGCAAAGTCTGGCAGTTGTTCCTTGTTAGCTAACCCTAGTCGGAAGGTGTTACTACCGTCATGTCCGCAATAATATTATATATAGTATACGACAGTCTTGTCTGCAAAAACACTACAGTAAATACCCGCAGAAATACCCCATAATAAAAAAATCTCCATAAGAATCTGTCAGTTTTGAGATTTTTTTTTGCATTGGATGCGTCTCAATTCACCACAATTGCCTGTGTCGCACTTCCGCATATGCGGTGAAAGGTGACAGAGCTAGGGAGGTGTTTGTCTGACCATGAGACATCCCAAAAATCGGTCTTCTCACAAAATCATCTGTAGCCTACTATTATGACCCCTCTATGGAAAGATGACTCTCACGAACGCGATGTTTTTCTCAGATTTGCTCTACGACCCCCACAAGCGTAATGGGACTTGGCAGATCGGCTGTACCGACTTCTGTCTGTAGCGTTTTTTTTGCTGTAGGATGCCCACAGGCCTCACAAGACTCGTGTGATGGTCCCCCGTTACCAGTTGAAAAAAGGAATGAAAGTATAAAGTATCTGAACACTGTTTAGTGCCAAAAATATGTAAAAAAAAACATATTTAAAAAAATAAATATGTTTCCTGATCTTTCTGACAACATTCAGATATACTGTAGGACAGATACTTCAGAATAAACTTCCTTTTGACAGGGCATAGACAAAGGGTCTCCTCCTCTTGTCTCATCTACACTGATTGAAGTGGATTTAAGTGACAGTCTATGGTCAGTCTATGTCAAGGAAAGAGCAGGTGTTAATGTTTTGTATACTCAGTGTAGTATTCTATAGTATACTACACAATTCTTAAGTAAGCACGACACAATCGAGGAAATCTCCAGGGGAATATAGGATTCTACAGTATACTATAGTTTACAACAGTTTACTATATAATTCTATAGTAAATACTATAGTAATCTACAGTAAAATGTAGTATTTTTTATGTGGGCCCCATGTGTATCTGCAGCTTAGTCTTTTCTGGGGGTGTATGTTACAGCTGAAGTCCCTTATACCCTGCAGGACTGTGACCTTGGACACAAGCAGGAGTCTTACCTTCATGCCCACTAACCCCAGCTTCCCCGTTGGACCGTCGGGCCCTCTCTCACCCTGAAAAATAAAGGAGTATAATTTAGATCAGTAGAGGTCGCTGTAAAACAGCCAGCCAGATACACAGCCACAACATAGCACAGCACAACAGACTCTTACTTTACATAAGCCATCATTGCCTTAAAAACATCTGTGTACCCCCATGTATATAAATAAGTGAATGTGAGGGTGTATTTTGTCAGCAAGGAATAAAAACGTTCCTCTGTGGTTGTTGTTTGCATTTGTAATTTTAACGGGCAGAAAGGTTTCCATGTACTAAATCGCAGACATACACTACCGTTCAAAAGTTTGGGGTCACTTAGAAATGTCCTTGTTTTTGAAAGAAAAGCACATTTTTTGTCTAGTCAAATAACATAAAATTGATCAGAAATACAGTGCTAATGTTGTAAATTAATATTGTAGCTGGAAATGGCTGATTTTTAATAGAATATCTACATAGGCGTACAGAGGCCAATTATCAGCAAACATCACTTCTGTGTTCTATTGGCACGTTGTGTTAGCTAATCCAAGTTTAACTTTTTTAAAGGCTAATTGATCATTAGAAAATCCTTATGCAATTATGTTAGCACAGCTGAAAACTGTTCTGATTCAAGAAAAAATAAAACTGTCCTTCTTTAGACTAGTTGAGTATCTGTAGCATTAGCATTTGTGGGTTCGATTACAGGCTCAAAATGGCCAGAAACAAATAACTTTCTTCTGAAACTCGTCAGTCTATTCTTGTTCTGAGAAATGAAGGCGAGAAATTGCCAAGAAACTGAAGATCTCGTACAACTCTGTGTACTACTCCCTTCACAAAACAGCGCAAACTGGCCCTAACCAATATAGAAAGAGGAGTGGGAGGCCCCGGTGCACAACTGAGCAAGAGGACAAGTACAATAGAGTGTCTAGTTTGAGAAACAGACACCTCACAAGTCTTCAACTGGCAGCTTCATTAAATAGTACCCTTAAAAACACCAGTCTCAACGTCAACAGTGAAGAGGTGACTCCGGGATGCTGGCCTTCTAAGCAGAATTGCAGAGAAAAAGCAGTTTCTCAGACTGGCCAATAAAAATTAAATATTAAGATGGGCAAAATAACAGACACTGAACAGAGGAACTCTGCCTAGAAGGCTAATATCCCAGAGTCGCATCTTCCGCCGCCGCAACTTCGGCAGCTGCACCTGGCCCGTCCGCCACCGCCACAACTTCGGCAGCTGCAACTGGCCCGTGCGACGCCGCCGCAACTGGCCTGTCCGACGATGCCGCAACTGGTCCGTCCGACACCACCACAACTGGTCCGTCAGATGCTGCAACTTCAACAGCTGCAACTGGTCCGTCCGACGCCACCACAACTGGTCCGTCTGACGCCGCAACATCAGCAGCTGCAACTGGCCTGTCCGATGCCGCTGCAACTGGTCTGTCCGATGCTGCCGCATCTTCGGCAGCTGCAACTGGCCCGTCTGACGACAACGCAACTTTGACAGCTGCAACTGGCCCTGACCAACCCGCACCCTGTCCCTGTGGTCTTCCTCGAGGACGGTGTAGTCTCGCTGCTAGTGCAGCGCGGCAGGGGTACTGTCACAGATTACCCCAGTACTCCTTCTCATTCCGTGGACCAGCTCCAGAGGTCTACGTCACCGGCCTCTAGGCGTCACTGAACTGTTTCATTACACAGACCTGGTTCCCATTCCTCTGATTAGTAATTGTATAAATGTACCCTCTATTCACCATTATCTGGTCGGTTATTGTTCCCATGTCCGTTGGTCTTGTGAGCTCCTGTGCTTTGTTGCTTCGGCTTTTGTGCTGCGTGTATTGTGTAATTGTGATTATGGGTCTCGTCCCGTGTATTTTGAGTTTTTCCTCGCTCTTATGTTTGTGTTTTTGTATGTGTTTTTTTGGGGCTTCGTCCCTGTGCCTTTCAAGGCATGTTGTATGTATTTTTGGGTGGAGTATTAAAACCCCCTGTATTCCTGCGCCTGTCTCCAATCCTTTATACATCGTGACAGTATGTATAAGCTGGAAGTAGAAGCCTAAGTATTGTTGTCCATTAGTTTACTCCAATTAGGGGAGGGGAGGTAGGGTTAGGGGAAAATAACAAAGGAAGAAATATTTTTTTTAAAATAAGCAAATATATATTGTGCATTTGGAAAGTATTGAGACCTTTACTTTTCCCATATTTTGTTACGTTACAAACTTTTGTAAAATTGATTAATTTAGATTGAGTAAAAAAAAATAATCTAATTTTAATCTAATCTACACACAATAACCCACAATGACAAAGCAAAAACAGGTTTTTAGGAATGTTTGCAAATGTATTAAACATAAACACCATATTTACATAAGCATTCAGACCCACTGCTATGAGACTCGAAATTCAGCTCAGGTGCATCCTGTTTCCATTGATCATCCTTGAGATGTTTCTACAACTTTATTGGAGTCCACCTGTGGTAAATTAAATTGATTGGACATGATTTGGAAAGACACACGCCTGTCTATATAAGGTCCCACAGTTGACAGTGCATGTCAGATCAAACACCAAGCAATAAGGTCGCTCAAACTGAGCAATCGGGGGAGAGGGCCTTGGTCAGGGAGGTGACCAAGCACCCAATGGTCACTCTGACAGAGCTCCAGCATTCCTCTGTGGAGAAGGGATAAACTTCCAGAAGGACAACCATCTCTGCAACATTCCACTAATCAGGCCTTTATGGTAGAGTGGCCAGATGGAAGCCGCTCCTCAGTAAAAGGTACATGACAGCCCGCTTGGAGTTTGCCAAAAGGCACCTAAAGGACTCAGAAACAAGATTCTCTGGTCTGATGAAACCAAGATTGAACACTTTGGCCTGAATGGCAAGCGTCATGTCCGGAGGAAACTTGGCACCATCCCTACGGTGAAGCATGGTGGTGGCAGCAACATGCTGTGGGGATGTTATTCAGTGACAGGGACTGGGAGACTAGTATGGATCGAAGGAAAGATGAACGGAGCAACGCACAGAGAGATCCTTGATGAAAAACCTGCTCCAGAGAGCTCGGGACCTCAGACTGGTGTGAAGGACAACGACCCTAAGCACACAACCAAGACAACGCAGGAGTGGCTTCGGGACAAGTCTCAATGTCCTTCAGTGGCTCAGCCAGAGCCTTAACTTGAGCCCTATCGAACATCTCTGGAGAGACCTAAATATAGTCGTGCGTGTAAATGTGATATTTCAGTTGTTGTTTTTTTATAAATGTGAAAACATGTATAAAAACCTGCTTTGTCATTATGGGGTATTGTTTGTAGATTGATGAGGGAACAAACAATTTAATCCATTTAGAATAAGGCTGTAATGTAACAAAATGTGCAAAAAGTCAATGCACTGTATATATCAGGGATTATAAATTATGCATTGATGGAACCCACAATCTAACGGCAATATTAAAGCTGATTTACCCCTAAAGGGTAAAAAAGTACAAATGCAAGCCGAGATCTACTGCTCAGATTGTAAAAAAAGTAAAAAATATATTTTATTTAACTAGGCAAGTCAGTTAAGAACAAATTATTATTTACAATGACGGCCTACCCCGGCCAAACCCGGACAACGATGGGCCAATTGTGCCCCACCCTATGGGACTCCCAATCATGGCCGGATGTGATACAGCCTGGAATCAAACCAAGGTCTGTAATGACACCCTTGCACACTGAGATACAGTGCCTTAGACCACTGCACCACTCAGGAGCCTGACTTAATTAAAAAAACATGACTTAATAACCGTAGGCCTATGCTACATTGAGTACCGTTACATTCACACAATAATGTGATTAATGTGGATAATCAGATTAATATAATAGTTTGATTAAAACGTTTACTTGCTTTGCAAGAAGAACGATTTCCCTAATAATCGTGTTTTCATGGACACATCTGAAATCAGGCTACCTGATGGCAATGCAGAAAATCACCAATCAAAATAAACGTTCCAACACAGCGACCATGTTATTTTTGGTAAGCATATTTGATTCGGAGTTCGGACATAAAAAGTTTGTATGTGAAAATGACCTCTAAAATGCATACATTCAGTTGTTCTGAACTCACTTCACTTCACTTCACTTCATTGTTCTGAACTGCACATGCACAGATCAAATACACCGCTGGAATGCCGATTAAGGTGTTTATATGTCCTAATGATTAGAAAGATTGCTCACAAACACAGGTGTTTTAATCAGTTGAATGTATTGTTTAATTAATTACACCTTACTAAGTATTGTTGACATACGTAGTATGTAGACCGCAGCAATGCCTTAGATGCCTGAACGTTTTACCAACTGGAGAGGCAGGCATATATATATATATATATATATATATATTATTTTTATTCACCTTTATTTAACCAGGTAGGCTAGTTGAGAACAAGTTGTCATTTGCAACTGCGACCTGGCCAAGATAAAGCGTAGCAATTCGACACATACAAAAACACAGAGTTACACGTGGAATAAACAAAACATACAGTCAACAATACAGTAGAACAAAAGAAAACAAAAAGTCTATATATAGTGAGTGCAAATGAGGTAAGTTAAGGAAATAAATAGGCCATGGTGGCGAAGTAATTACAATATAGCAATTAAACACTGGAATGGTAGATCGGCAGAAGATGAATGTGCAGGTAGAGATACTGGGGTGCAAAGGAGCAAAATAAATAAATAGATACCAGTATGGGGATGAGGTAGGTAGATGGGCTGTTTACAGATGGGTTATGTACAGGTGCAGTGATCTGTAAGCTGCTCTGACAGCTGGTGCTTAAAGCTAGTGAGGGAGATGTGAGTTTCCAGCTTCAGAGATTTTTGCAATTCGTTCCAGTCATTGGCAGCAGAGAACTGGAAGGAAAGACAACCAAAGGAGGAATTGGCATTGGGGGTGACCAGTGAGATGTACCTGCTGGAGCGCGTGCTACGAGTGGGTGCTGCTATGGTGACCAGTGAGTTGAGATAAGGCGGGGCTTTACCTAGCAGGGACTTAGATAACCTGAAGCCAGTAGGTTTGGCGACGAGTATGAAGCGAGGGCCAGCCAACGAGAGCGTACAGGTCGCAATGGTGGGTAGTGTATGGGGCTTTGGTGACAAAACGGATGGCACTGTGATAGACTGCATCCAGTTTGTTGAGTAGAGTGTTGTAGGCTACTTTCGTAGGCAGTGATCGCATGCATTTAGTTTTACTTGCTTTTAAGAGCAGTTGGAGGCCACGGAAGGAGAGTTGTATGGCATTGAAGCTCGTCTGGAGGTTAGTTAACACAGTGTCCAAGGAGGGGCCAGAAGTATATAGAATGGTGTCAACTGCGTAGAGGTGGATCAGAAAATCACCAGCAGCAAGAGCAACATCATTGATGTATACAGAAAAGAGAGTCGGCCCGAGAATTGAACCCTGTGGCACTCCCACAGAGACTGTCAGAGGTCTGGACAACAGGCCCTCCGATTTGACACACTGAACTCTATCAGAGAAGTAGTTGGTAAACCAGGCGAGGCAATCATTTGAGAAATCAAGGCTGTCGAGTCTGCCAATAAGAATGTTGTGATTGACTGAGTCGAAAGCCTTGGCCAGGTCGATGAATGCGGCTGCACAGTAATGTCTCTTATCGATGGCGGTTATGATGTCATTTAGAACCTTGAGCGTGGCTGAGGTGCACCCATGACCAGCTCTGAAACCAGATTGCATAGCGGAGAAGGTATGGTGGGATTCTAAATGGTCAGTAATCTGTTTGGTAACTTGGCTTTCGAAGACCTTAGAAAGACAGGGTAGGATAGATATAGGTCTGTAGCAGTTTGGGTCTAGAGTATCACCCCCTTTGAAGAGGGGGATGACCGCAGCAGCTTTCCAATCTTTGGGAACCTCAGACGATACGAAAGAGAGGTTGAACAGGCTAGTAATAGCGACTGCAACAATTTCGGCAGATACTTTAGAAAGAGAGGGTCCAGATTGTCTAGCCCGGCTGATTTGTAAGGGTCCAGATTTTGCAGCTCTTTCAGAACATCAGCTATCTGGATTTGGGTAAAGGAGAAATGGTGGGGGCTTTGGCGGGTTGCTGTGGAGGGTGCTGGGCAGTTGACCGGGGTAGGGGTAGCCATGTGGAAAGTATGGCCAGCCGTAGAGAAATGCTTATTGAAATTTAATAAGGGGATTTATCGGTGGTGACAGTGTTTCCTAGCCTCAGAGCAGTGGGCAGCTGGGAGGATGTGCACTTATTCTCCATGGATTTTACAGTGTCCCATAAACTTTTTGAGTTAGAACTACAGGATGCAAATTTCTCTTTGAAAAAGCTTGCCTTAGCTTTTCTAACTGCCTGTGTATATTTGTTCCTAACTTCCCTGAAAAGTTGCATATCACGGGGGCTATTCGATGCTAATGCAGAACGCCACAGGATGTTTTTGTGCTGGTCAAGAGCAGACAGGTCTGGAGTGAACCAAGGACTATATATATTCCTAGTTCTACATTTTATGAGAGGGGCATGCTTATTTAAGATGGTGAGGAAGGCACTTTTAAAGAATAGCATTCTCTGCTCCTGCCACAGTTTGGTTGCCTTGGTCAGCAGAATATGCAAAGCAACGTTTTCTAAGAAATATACATTTTTCACCCATGTCCATCACACTTATACCTGCATTGACTACTTCTTCTTAGACAACAGACTTCTTTCCTTTGTACACTCATGCTCATACAATTCGATTGTCATATCTGATCACGCCCCTCTGACTTTAGTGCTATCAGTTGGTGGTGGGACTGAGCCTCGCGTACCTTGGCTTTTTAATATGCGCTTGCTGTCTGATGAAAGTTTTGTTAACTTTCTGACTGCTCAGATTGACGTTTTTATAGCTACTAACGACACCCCCGATGTTTCAGCATCTGTTCTGTGGGAGACTTTTAAGGCCTACATTAGAGGTCAAATAATTTCATACACTAGTTTTGAATGGAAAAATATAACTGACAACTCGTTTTTTACAGTTAGACAGTACTTATGATACCTCACCATCCCCAAATGTGTACAGGGACCGACTCTCTTCACAAGCTGAATTCAATACCTTGTCAACAGGACAAATTGAGGAACTGCTGCTTAAGTCGAGACATACTCACTATGAGTATGGTGACGCGGCAAGTAAATTGCTTTCTCATCAACTTTGCCAGTCTTCCTCTGCTCAACAAAGTTGTCAAATTCAAACACCTACAGGTGCAACAATAGATCCCCCGCTAATAAATAACCAGTTTAAGAACTTCTATGCATCTTTATACACCTCTGCTGACCGCTCTGCTCTTCATACATTTTGTTATACTTTAACTGTCCCAACAATTGATTCAGTCTCCAAGCTTCAATTGGAGGAACCTATCACCATGGAAGAGATTTCAGAGGCGGCATGTGCAATGCAAGGTGGTAAAAGTCCTGGACCAGATGGGTACCCAATATAATTTTATAAGTAGTTTCTGGATAGTCTCTTGATTAATATGTTTATTAAATCAGTCTCTCTCCCTTTATCCTAAACACAGGGATCCATTTCATTGATATTGAAAAGGAATAAAAGACCCTCTCTTCTGTAGGTCCTATCGCCCAATCTCACTGCTCAATGTGGATGTTAAGGTCTTGGCTAAACTATTAGCTATGCGTTTGGAGTCGGTCTTACCACCTGTTATTTCCTCTGACCAGACAGGTTCTATAAAAAAATATACATTATTTTTCAAATATCAGACAACTCTTTAATGTTATGTATAATTCCTCTCTCTCAAAGCTCCCAGAGATTCTAATCTCCTAGATGCTGAGAAGGCTTTTGATAGAGTGGAGTGGGGCTACCTTTTTCATACCTTAGAAGAATGTAGCCTTGGCAAAAATTCCATTGCTTGAATCAAGTTAATTTCTCCACTTGCATCTGTCAGACCGAACAAACACCCACTTTGCCTATTTCCCTCTCTTCATAGGCACTAGACAGGGGTGTCAAATGTCTCCCTTACTTTTTGCCATCACCAACGAGCCCTTTGCAATTGCATTTCAATCCTACCTACATATAACGGGAGTGTTCAGAGGCGACATCAAACAGAGGTTCTCACTTTATGCTGATGACCTGCTTCTCTATATCTCAAACCCTGATGTATCCTTACCCATTGTGTTCTTAATGCATTTGGCCTAGTCTCTGGTTACAAGTTAAATCTGAATAAGAGCAAGCTTTTCCCTCTAAATGTGGCAGCTCGTAAATACCGACTACACACATTGACTTTCAGAGTAGTTCTCAACAAATGTACATACTTGGGGGTACATGTCACAGATGAATTTGATAATCTTTTTAAGGTACATTTTTCTCCTCTCCTTACTATGTTGGAGAAAGAATTTGAACGGTGGTCACTACTCCCACTATCATTAGCTGCTCAAAATAATTAGGTTAAAATGCATACCCTTCCTAAATTGTCCTACCCTTTTCAATGTATACCTATTTTTATTCCTAAATCGTTTTTTTATGCAAACTCGATGGGATTATCTCACACTTCATCTGGAATAAAACAAATCCAAGGATCCGCAAGGTGTTCCTACAAAGGCCTAAACCCTTAGGGGGCATGGCCCTACCTAATTTCCAGTTCTATTATTGGGCTGCCAACTTCTGCAAAAATCCTACACCGCACTCACTGGACTAAACTCAGGCTTTCTAAAGGTCTATCCTGATTTCGATTCTGTTTGCGACAGGTGTCGGCAAGCCCCTGCTTCATTAATACATATGTTTTGGTCCGGATCTTCTCTACATAACTATTAGTCTGCCATCTTTGATACCATATCTAAAGTACTACAAGTGTCCTTTCCGCCTACTGCCATAACATTATTATTTATAACATTACCAAAATACACATCTGACTTTATAGCCTTTGAGTTTGTTGGCAAGAAGGTTGATTTTACTTCTGTGGAAGTCACCCACCCCTCCTTCTCATTTTGTGTGGATTAAAGATGTCTTACACAAGTTAATTGGAGAAGATAAAATATTATTCTGACAAATTCTACCGAATGTGACAACCTTTCTTTACCTATGTAGAGATGCCTACCTAACCTTTTGTATTTAATTGATCTACCTTTGAGTGTTTAATAGTAGCCCGTCTTACTATTATAATTGTTCTATTCGTTTTGAAGACTTGCCATGTTTCATTTGCCATGTTTCATTTGTCTTTTTTTCTAATGTATGCTTTGAAAGTATTACTTAAGTATTTTATATTTTTGAAAGGGCTAACACATTCCTACCTCATTTAAAAATCATGTTCCCATGTTATATCGAATGTACAAAAATACATGTACTGTATTTCAAACATTGTTTATTTTAACTGTGAAAGAAAATGCAAAAAAAGAGTATATTCTCACAGACTCCAGTCACTCAAGTCATAGACTGTTCTCTCTGCTACCACACGGCAAGCGGTACCGGAGCGCCAAGTCTAGGTTCAAAAGACTCCTTTACAGCTTCACCCCCAAGCCATAAGGCTGCTGAACAATTAATCAAATGGCAACCCGGACTATCTACATTGACCCCCCCCCCTTTGTTTTTACACTGCTGCTACTCATTGTCTATTATCTATGCATAGTCACTTTTACAAATTACCTCGACTAACATGTACCCTGGCACATTGACTCGGTACCGGTAGCCCTGTATATAGCCTCATTATTGTTATGTTATTCTGTTACTTTTTTACATGTATTTAATGCACTTACTTTAGTTTATTTAGTAAATATTTTCTTAACTATTTTCTTAAAAATGCATTGTTGGTTACGGGCTTGTAAGTAAGTATTTCACGGTAAGGGCTACACTTGTTGTACTCGGCGCATGTGACAAATAAACTACTACTTCAAGGATGGATCCTTTTTGAGGGTACATGCAGGTCTGAGAGACATCCCGCCAGCCAGGTCAGTCCCAGAGCAGCAGGCAGATTGATGGGCAGGGGAAGCAGCTCACATTAGCATTTAAATCTAGTATAGGATTAACTGAATGGACAACAGAGACTGAATGCAATATGATATTTCATTAAATACAGTAGTTTGGAGGAAGGTCTCATCCCTGAGGGAAGATCCTCAGAGCCAGATGATGTGATGGCTCCAGAGGATGTACTTTTTTTATAAATGTTTTATTTAACCTTTATTTAACTATGCAAGTCAGTTAAGAACAAATTCTACAATGACGTCCATTGGTTGAGATAGAGAAAGGCGATAATTGCTTGGGTGAGCCCATAGGTTAAACAGCAACCATGAGGAATGTGCATTATTGTGCCTATAAGATAAATAGGTGGCTCCAGCGGGCACACGATTACCAACACTGGACAATTAAGTGTAAAAATATTGCCTGGTCCGACGAATCCCGGTTCCTGTTACATCATGTTGATGGCAGATTCAGGATTTGGCATAAGTATCATGAGTCCATGGACACATCCTGCCTGGTGTTAACGGTACAGGCTGGTGGTGGTTGTGTAATGGTGTGGAAAAAGGTTTCGCAAACCCCTTGAGGACGGAAGGGCGGTAGGGCCTGATGGACCCGAGCCAGTTGTAGTGTCCATCGTGGATGATGAACGGGAGTCTCAGACAGCCTCACGGTCTGATGAGGGTGGGAGCTCTGAGGATTTGAACCCGAGGTCGAAGTCAATGGAGAGGGAGACAGAACAGAGGACGATTGCAAAGGTACCTTCGGATCAGTGGAGGCTGCTGAGGGGAGAATGGCTCATAATAATGGCTACAATGGAGAGAATGGACTCAAACATCTGGATCCAGCATCCTAGCTCTATTCTCCAGGGAAGGGGGAGAACCCATCGGGAGGGATCACTGCAGACTGCCTGCCAGTAGGCTGTGGAGAGCCGACACGGCAGCGACACTTCCACCAGAACAGAGCGGCGTCTGGCTACTTGGGTAGAAGAGAGTGTATGTCTCTGTCATCATTTTACAGATGAACCTACTTGTTCACCGTTTTCTCCATCATCACGATAAACATCTTCCTCTTCATGACCTCCATAATCATTGTCATTCATGATCTCTTCTTCTTTATGATCCCTTTTGACCCCATGAGGCAGCTGATTGACAGATCAACCCATTTACCTCTTATTATTGGTGTAAACAGTGGAAAGGTACATCTTGTTGTTCTCTTCGTGGACCCCTAGTTACCACTCCCTGGGGGGTTAAAGTTAGAACATGGCCTGTCCCTCTAATTCACAAAATGTGTCCATCATCTTCCAGGACCACTACTTGTGACTATAACCAGGAACAGCCAAGTCCATTTTTCAGAAATGCAATTTAGCTGCACTGAACCCCATTTTAACTGTTCATTGTTATATTTTTATTGGCAACAAATAATAGCTGCTGGTGAGCTTTGACTTCCAACGAAGATGACAAATGCTAGGGTCTCTCTTTCTCACCTGCCGTCTCGACATCTGAATGAGTGGCTATCTGACCTTAAATACATTTGATTTGATTGGTTCTCAGTCCCTCTGACCCTGAGAATGTGTAGAAGCAGTTCCATATCATTTTATTACACAGCTAAATGTTTTCCTCCACCTCAACATTAAGGGAAATCAAGTCTGAAATGTCAAAATTCAGAAGAAGCTTTTTTAAACCTCAAATATACTACAAGTTTAACATGTCCTTCATTGCAGGATAATTCTCCTTCAACAGGGTGATCAAATTCAGATACTAGCTAGTAGCTACTTCTCTACACAGTCACAAAAGGGCAAGAGTGTGAAACATACAGTAAGTGAGGAAATATTCCATCTCATACCCATCTGCCTTTGGGTCCTCTGGTACCAATTGGCCCACAAGATCCAGGGGGGCCCTGTACAACAAAAGGAAGGTGAGGGAGAGAAAGAGAGAGGTAGATATAAAACAAAGGTTTAGAATAACCGCAAAGCCCCTTTTTGCCCACCCTGGGGGTGCAGTCTGACCTCAGGAACACACTCTGGGGTTTGTTGTTAGATGTCACTCATCCCAATTAAAGAGCTTGGTCAGGAATCTTGCTCCTCTGTGGCCCTGTGTTTATGTTTGTTTTGGTGCCTCTGCGGCCCCCCGCCTCCTCTAGAGCTCTCTCCTGGACCCCTGCACTGTGTGAGCCAGGCGAGGCGGCACAGGGCCAGGGCAAAATACATCACAGGGTCAGGGGGTACGTCTAATTGGTTGGAGGTGTTGGAGTTTTGACTGACAGGAGGGTAATCAGGCAGCGGGAAGCCAGGTCCTATAAGCCTCAAAACCCTTCAACAACACAGGCTGTAGACTTACTGTAGAGTTGCTGCAGCATGTTACAGTTCTTGTAATATAGTAGCTACTGTAGCAAACAGGGTCAAATGTCATTAAAGACATACGGTAAAGTCATATTCTATTCATTTATATTTGTGATCATAATGGATCAAACAAATGTTTAACATTAGATCTCGTGACACAGCTCATCCCTGCAAATATTAGCCTAGAGCTAATATTATGTGAAGTAAGCTATGCTAAGACCATAGCTAATTCAATATATCATGTGAGTGAATGAATGGATGGTGACGTACCGGTCTTCCAGGTTCCCCAGATGGCCCACTTTCACCTAGTGTCCCTTGGTGACCCTGTTTAGAGAGCAACGACACACTGAGTGATTAATAAACTACTCAACGACATGATGACAACACGGGACACTGCTGTTTAAGAACAATAGCAGATTGTATCACAGTAGTTACAGTTTAACATATCACCCATTCTTAATACGAGTTGTAACAGCGGAACAAGCTATCAGAATAAGAGCAGAAAGATAGTTAAACTTCCAATTGGAAGGACACAGGATTTACTGTGTACCTTATGATGTGCGTGTGTTAATTGTAATGTAAGCATTCATAAACACAATTTACTGTGATTATTGCTGACGGCTCTGAAACTGAGGAAGCTTATGTTCTAATGTATTGTGAAGTACGGGCTTGTAAGTAAGCATTTCGCGGTAAGGTGACATTCGGCCAGTGGTGTAAAGTACTTCATTAAAAATACTTTGAAGTACTACTTAAGTCGTTTTTGGGGTTGTCCGTACTTGACTATTTATATATTTGACAACTTTTACTTTACTACATCCCTAAATAAATACATTTTCCCTTACACCCAAAAGTACAAATTACATTTTGAAAGCTTAGCAGGACTGAAAGTCCAATTCACGCACTTATTATTAAGCTCCTGGCTATCCGTAAATATATAAAAAAGAAAAGAAAATGGTGTCGTCTGGTTTGCTTAATATAAGGACTTTGACATTATTTACACTTTTACTTTCGATACTTAAGTGTATTTAAAAAATTACATTTAGGGTACTGAAGTATATTTAAAACCAAATACTTTTAGACTTTTACTCAAGTAGTATTTCAGTGGATGACTCACTTTCTTGATTCATTTTCTATTAAGGTATCTTTACTTTTACTCAAGTATGACATTTGGGTACTTTTTCAACCACTGTATTTGGCACATGTGACAAATAAACATGTATTTGATTTGGATTTAGTACCAACTTTACAACGTGACATTCCAGTGACTGATTGATTGATTTTTTATTTTACCCCTTTTTTCTCCCCAATTTCGTGGTATCCAATTGTTTTAGTAGCTATTATCTTGTCTCATCGCTACAACTCCCGTACGGGCTCGGGAGAGACGAAGGTTGAAAGTCATGCGTCCTCCAATACACAACCCAACCAAGCCGCACTTCTTCTTAACACAGCCCGGAAGCCAGCCACACCAATGTGTCGGAGGAAACACCGTGCACCTGGCAACCTTGGTTAGCGCGCACTGCGCCCGGCCCGCCACAGGAGTCGCTGGTGCGCGATGAGACAAGGACATCCCTACCGGCCAAGCCCTCCCTAACCCGGACGACGCTAGGCCAATTGCCCCACGGACCTCTCGGTCGCGGCCGGTTACGACAGAGCCTGGGCGCAAACCCAGAGTCTCTGATGGCACAGCTGGCGGTGCAGTACAGTGCCCTTAACCACTGCGCCACCCAGGAGGACCTACTAATTGAGTTTTTACAAACAGTGGGAATAAAAAGTACAGTGCCTTGCGAAAGTATTTGGCCCCCTTGAACTTTGCGACCTTTTGCCACATTTCAGGCTTCAAACATAAAGATATAAAACTGTAAAACTATTTTTTTGTGAAGAATCAACAACAAGTGGGACACAATCATGAAGTGGAACGACATTTATTGGATATTTCAAACGTTTTTAACAAATCAAAAACTGAAAAATTGGGCGTGCAAAATTATTCAGCCCCTTTACTTTCAGTGCAGCAAACTCTCTCCAGAAGTTCAGTGAGGATCTCTGAATGATCCAATGTTGACCTAAATGACTAATGATGATAAATACAATCCACATGTGTGTAATCAAGTCTCCGTATGAATGCACCTGCACTGTGAGTGTCTCAGAGGTCCGTTAAAAGCGCAGAGAGCATCATGAAGAACAAGGAACACACCAGGCAGGTCCGAGATACTGTTGTGAAGTTTAAAGCCGGATTTGGATACAAAAAGATTTCCCAAGCTTTAAACATCCCAAGGAGCACTGTGCAAGCGATAATATTGAAATGGAAGGAGTATCAGACCACTGCAAATCTACCAAGACCTGGCCGTCCTTCTAAACTTTCAGCTCATACAAGGAGAAGACTGATCAGAGATGCAGCCAATAGGCCCATGATCACTCTGGATGAACTGCAGAGATCTACAGCTGAGGTGGGAGACTCTGTCCATAGGACAACAATCAGTCGTATATTGAACAAATCTGGCCTTTATGGAAGAGTGGCAAGAAGAAAGCCATTTCTTAAAGATATCCATAAAAAGTGTTGTTTAAAGTTTGCCACAAGCCACCTAGGAGACACACCAAACATGTGGAAGAAGGTGCTCTGGTCAGATGAAACCAAAATTGAACTTTTTGGCAACAATGCAAAACGTTATGTTTGGCGTAAAAGCAACACATCACCCTAAACACACCATCCCCACTGTCAAACATGGTGGTTGCAGCATCATGGTTTGGGCCTGCTTTTCTTCAGCAGGGACAGGGAAGATGGTTAAAATTGATGGGAAGATGGATGGAGCCAAATACAGGACCATTCTGGAAGAAAACCTGATGGAGTCTGCAAAAGACCTGAGACTGGGACGGAGATGTCTTCCAACAAGACAATGATCCAAAACATAAAGCAAAATCTACAATGGAATGGTTCAAAAATAAACATATCCAGGTGTTAGAATGGCCAAGTCAAAGTCCAGACCTAAATCCAATCGAGAATCTGTGGAAAGAACTGAAAACTGCTGTTCACAAATGCTCTCCATCCAACCTCACTGAGCTCGAGCTGTTTTGCAAGGAGGAATGGGAAAAAAAATTCAGTCTCTCGATGTGCAAAACTGATAGAGACATACCCCAAGCGACTTACAGCTGTAATCGCAGCAAAATGTGGCGCTACAAAGTATTAACTTAAGGGGGCTGAATAATTTTGCACGGCCAATTTTTCAGTTTTTGATTTGTTAAAAAAGTT
This sequence comes from Oncorhynchus mykiss, assembly GCF_057628025.1. NCBI lineage: Eukaryota > Metazoa > Chordata > Actinopteri > Salmoniformes > Salmonidae > Oncorhynchus > Oncorhynchus mykiss. The sequence continues at coordinate 49,785,134 of NC_143026.1, forward strand.
TGAAATATCCAATAAATGTCGTTCCACTTCATGATTGTGTCCCACTTGTTGTTGATTCTTCACAAAAAAATACAGTTTTATATATTTATGTTTGAAGCCTGAAATGTGGCAAAAGGTCGCAAAGTTCAAGGGGGCCGAATACTTTCGCAAGGAACTGTATAGGGTTGTGTTCAGTGTAGTTGTCTAGGTAAGTCTATGTTTGCCTAGAGTGGTTTTCAATCAGAGGCAGGTGTTTATCGTTGTCTCTGATTGGGAACCATATTTAGGCAGCCATATTGTTTGGGTATTTTGTGGGTGGTTGTCTCCTGTGTCAGTGTTTGTGCCACACGGGACTGTTCGGGTTTTCACATTTCTTGTTTTGTATTCTGTTCATGTATACTTTCTCTGATTAAGGAACCATTAACCATTCTTGTTTTGTATTCTGTTCATGTATACTTTCTCTGATTAAAGAACCATGAACTTTAACCACGCTGCATATTGGAAGAGGAGGAAATCCCTCTGGCCTTTATGGAAGAGTGGCAAGAAGAAAGCCATTTCTTAAAGATATCCATAAAAAGTGTCGTTTAAAGTTTGCCACAAGCCACCTGTGAGACACACCAAACATGTGGAAGAAGGTGCTCTGGTCAGATGAAACCAAAATTGAACTTTTTGGCAACAATGCAAAACGTTATGTTTGGCGTAAAAGCAACACAGCTCATCACCCTGAACACACCATCCCCACTGTCAAACATGGTGGTGGCAGCATCATGGTTTGGGCCTGCTTTTCTTCAGCAGGGACAGGGAAGATGGTTAAAATTGATGGGAAGATGGATGGAGCCAAATACAGGACCATTCTGGAAGAAAACCTGATGGAGTCTGCAAAAGACCTGAGACTGGGACGGAGATTTGTCTTCCAACAAGACAATGATCCAAAACATAAGGCAAAATCTACAATGGAATGGTTCAAAAATAAACATATCCAGGTGTTAGAATGGCCAAGTCAAAGTCCAGACCTAAATCCAATCGAGAATCTGTGGAAAGAACTGAAAACTGCTGTTCACAAATGCTCTCCATCCAACCTCACTGAGCTCGAGCTGTTTTGCAAAAATTTCAGTCTCTCGATGTGCAAAACTGATAGAGACATACCCCAAGCGACTTCCAGCTGTAATCGCAGCAAAAGGTGGCGCTACAAAGTATTAACTTAAGGGGGCTGAATAATTTTGCACGCCCAATTTTTCAGTTTTTGATTTGTTAAAAAAGTTTGAAATATCCAATAAATGTCGTTCCACTTCATGATTGTGTCCCACTTGTTGTTGATTCTTCACAAAAAAATACAGTTTTATATCTTTATGTTTCAAGCCTGAAATGTGGCAAAAGGTCGCAAAGTTCAAGGGGGCCGAATACTTTCGCAAGGCACTGTATGTCAACCCTTTAGAAATACCTGGATTTCTGCATAAATTGGTCATCAAATTGTTGATGACCAATTTCTGCATAAATTGGTCATCAACAATAGACAAACACTTAAACTAATAACACACAAACAATTATAATTTGTCATTTATTTATTGAACACCCCGAGTAAACATTCACAGTGCAGGTTGGAAAAAGTATGTGAACCCTTGGATTTAATAACAGGTTGACCTTCCGTCGGCAGCAATAACCTCATCCAAAATGTCTTGATAAACTTGGGAATCCATTTTTCAGTTGATGATAGCAAGATGTCCAGGCCTCAAACCATGATGCTCCCTTCACCATAGTTTACAGTTGGGATGAGGTTTTGATGTTGGTCTGCTGTGCCTTTTTTCTCCACACATAGTGTTGTGTGTTCCTTCCAAAAAACCTCAATTTTAGTTTCATCTGTCCACAGAATATTTTGCCAGTAGCGCAGCGGAACATCCAGGTGCTCTTTTGCAAACTTCAGATGTTCAGCAATGTTTTTTCTGGACAGCAGTGGCTTCTTCCATGGTGTCTTCCCATGACCACCATTCTTGTTTAGTGTTTTGTGTATTGTAGACTCATCAACAGAGATGTTAGCATGTTTCAGAGATTTCTATAATTCTTTAGCTGACATTCTAGGATTCTTGTTAACCTCAATGAGCGTTCTGCACTGTGCTGTTGCTGTCATCTTTGCAGGACGGCCACTCCTAGGAAGAGTAGCAACAGTGCTATAATTTCTCCATTTATAAACAATTTGTCTTACCATGGACTGACTTTTAGAGATACTTTTGTCACACTTTCCAGCTTTATGCAAGGCAACAATTCTTAATTTGAGGTCTTCTGAGATCTCTTTTGTTCGAGGCATGGTTAACATCAGGCAATGCTTCTCGTGAATAGCAAACTCAAATTTTGTGAGTGTTTTTTATGGGGCAGGGCAGCTCTAACCAAATTTTCCAATCTCGTCTCATTGATTCGACTCCAGGTTAGTTGACTCCAAACTCCAATTAGCTTTTGGAGAAGTCAATGTCCTAGGGATTCACATACTTTTTACAACCTACACTGTGAATGTTTAAATTATGTATTCAATATAGACAAGACATTTACAATAATTTGTGTGTTATTAATTTAAGCACACTGAGTTTTTCTATTGTTGTGACTTAGATGAAGATTAGATAAAATGTTATGCCAAATTTATGCAGGAATCCAGGTAACTCCAAACTCCAAAGGGTTCACGTACTTTTTCTTGCCACTGTACTTTAAAACTCATGGCAAACTATTCCTCCCAGTTATGCTAGGAAGGGTGTTAAGGTTTATTGAATGTGTCCCAGATGGGAACCTATATCATATGACCTTGCTCTGGTCAACAGTAGTGCATGTAGAGACTATGGTGCCAATTGGCAAGCAGTCATTGAGGGTATGAAATGGATGGGGATTCACACAGTGAGAGTGAATATGAAAAGTAATGGTGGTGGCTGGCTACACACATCGTCACATTAATGTGATTAACGCACTGTGGTGAACATGTCTGTTGCATCACGGGGAGAGAGAGAGACAGAGAGAGAGAGAGACAGAGACAACGTGCTGGTCAGGTTTTTCCTTTTATACTGCTATTTTTTTTCAATTTTTGTTTTCAGAGGCTCTAGTGCAGCTGACAGTCTCCTCATATTCATGCACGAGTCAAGCCCCAAAGGATTCCCTTTGCAATCAGCAGGTAACCCGGAAACTGTTTCAATATGATTGATGGCTGACTTCCATTCATATTATCCACTCAGACTGGTCATCCTATATAAAGTCAGGCACCATTTAATTTCCCATAAACGATCATAACCTTGCAAGGGCTCTCTCTTTAAGGACTGACAGGGATAAGAGTATGTAGGAAATGACTTTAAAATCGTCTGCTGTCTATCCTGTCTTAACTTGTCATGCATGTCTGAAACAGGTATGGGAATTAAATAAAGTTGTAAAACGTGAAAGAAGACCAAACAAAAGGTTAAGTGTCTGAAGTTGTATTCACATTTTAGTCATTTAGCAGTCGCTCTTACACTACATGACCAAAAGTATATGGACAACTGCTCTTCAAACATCTCATTCCAAAATCATGGGCATGGAGTTGGTGCCCCCTTTACTGCTATAACAGCCTTCACTCTTCTTAGAATGCTTTCCACATTGCTGCCAGGACTTGCTTCCATTCAGCTACACGAGCATTAGTGAGGTTGGGCACAGATGTTGGGTGATTAGGCCTGAATCGCAGTCGGCGTTCCAATTAATCATTGGAAATACAGCAATTTATTTCCCCACCCACAACATTTTCCCACAGTGCACCATAATTTACACTATGCCACTGTAAAACGTTTCAGAGTATTCTACTGTTTATAATACCCAAAATATCCCTAGAAATTACAGTTTTCTGTTACAGTTTTCTGTTACAGTGTGTGTGTGTGTGTGTGTAACATAGCTGTTGGCTGCGGTTCAGACAGACGTGCACACTCAACAGTATTCAGCTGCCTCAGAGACTCATGTGAGATCATCAATAAAGGCAGTTCTGAACTGGCCAGGTTACTTTGTCAGCTAGACATTTACACACATCTTGTGTGTGTATGTGTGAGAGAGTGCGTGCGTGTGCGTACGTACATGTATGTTCTCAATAGGACCATCTATTCCCATGGGAATTACATAAACAATCTTAGAGGACTGACTTTCAACTTCACTTTTATGAGGGCCCCACCCCTCGTACCCCCTCACTTGGACTCTCAAAAATCTCTGGCTCCTCACAAGCTCCTCACATCTCTATCTTACCATTGATCCCTTTTCTCCAGGAGGTCCCGGCAGGCCCATCTCCCCTCGATCCCCCTAGAAAACACACACAATCATACACTGTAAACACGCCAACTTAACCATTGCTTAATCAGCTTTATTCTTTGAGTTGTGTGGACTTCAGAAGGACAAGAAGTTGAGTAAAATTACAAATACATGTTTTCTCAAAACCACTCAAAACCACACCCATCATCATCATATTTCCCAGCATGTTCTATTGTAGGTTTCAATACCTGTGTTTTTGCATGTACTGTATTGGTTGATTAATCATATGCTACACAACATCCACTGAACAAAAATATAAACGCAACATGTAAAGCGTTGGTCCCATGTTTCATGAGCTGAAATAAAAGATCCAAGAAATGTTCTATATGCACAAAAAGTGTATGTAACAATTCTCGTCTTCTTCTTCTGATGAGAAGTAGCAAGAATCGGACCAATATGCAGCGTGGTATGTATCCATAATGATTTAATGAAAACAAAATACAAAAGAACAAGAGAATCAAAATGAAAACCGAAACAGTCCCGAATGGTGCAAACACTGAAACAGAAAAATAAACACCCACAACTCAAAAGTGAAACCAGGCTACCTAAGTATGATTCTCAATCAGCGACAACGATTGACAGCTGCCTCCGATTGAGAACCATACCAGGCCGAACACAGAAAATCCCAAATTATAGAAAAAAGAACATAGGCAACCCACCCAACTCATGCCCTGACCATACTAAAACAAAGACATAACAAAGGAACTAAGGTCAGAAAGTGACAGCATATTTCTCTCTAGTTTTTATTTACATCCTTGTTAGTGACCATTTCTCCTTTGCCACGATAATCCAAGATGATGGCATGTAAAGAAGCTGATTAAAAAGCATGATCATTACACAGGTGCACATTGTGCTGGGGACAATACAAGGCAACTCTAAAATGTGCAGTTTTGTCACACAACACAATGACACAAATGTCTCAACTTTTGAGGGAATGTGCAATTGGCATGCGGACTGCAGGAATGTTCACCAGAGCTGTTGTCAGATAATTTGATCAATTTATTTCTCTACCTTAAGCCGCCTCCAGCGTCATTTTAGAGAATGTGTTGTGACCAGAGTTTCCCATGGTGGCGGTGGGGTTATGGTATGGGCATGTATAAGCTACGGACAATGAATAAAATAGCATTTTAATCGATGGCAAGTTGAGCTCCTTAGGCACATTGCTGTGACATTCATGCGCTGCCATCAACTCATGTTTCAGCATGCACTGTCAAATGTCACAAAGATCTGTACACAATTCTTGAAATCTGAATATGTCCCAGTTCTTCCATGGCTTGCATACTCACCAGACATGACACCCAATTAGCATGTTTGGGATGCTCTGGATTGATGAGTAGGACAGCGTATTCCAGTTCCCGCTAATATCCAGCAACTATGCACAGCCATTGAAGAGGAGTGGGACAACATTCCACAGGCCACAATCAACAGCCTGATCAATTCTCTGTGAAGGACATGTGTCGCACTGCATGAGGCAAATGTTGGTCACAACAGATATTGACTGGTTTTCTGATCCATGCCCCTACCTTTTAAGGTACTGTATCTGTGACCAAAATATGCATATCTGTATTCCTAGTCATGTGAAATCCATAGATTAGGTCCTAATGAATTGATTTCAATTGACTGATTTCCTTATATGAACTGTAACTCAGTAAAATCTTTGAAAATGCTTGCATGTTGAGTTTATATTTTTGTGCAGTATAAATAAAAAATCTAAACTAATCCAACCTGTTAGTAGTTTGACTTTTTGCACCCGTTACTGAGATGAATGTTCCAGCTTATATGATTTCGGTAGTCTCAAATAGGAATTTCACATAACTTTGCAAACTAGCATTGAGGTTTGAATCAACATACAATTGTAAGGCATAGTGATGGGGCAACGAAGCTTGAACATGTCGAGCCAATTGTGTCAAATAGGTTCATTACTCAAGGCTTTGATCAACACACTAAATGGCACCTGTTAGTCAAAATAATTTAGAACAGCAAAATTATTATAGATGACGTCACACACACAGGATAGCCTTTTTGTCTTCTACCCGAAACCAAAGCAATCTGGTGATTGTTCTACAAAACTAAGCTTCGGGAATCGATCACGTGCTTCTGATAAAATGATACAAGCGTCAGCACACTGCTTCGAAGTAAAATTCTTATCAGTTCCGATGCATAACTTGGAGCTCCTGTATCAAATGTAACATCACTAGTAGGGCAACCAGCTGCAATAGGATTGTGTGTTTGTTTAATACAATGGCATTGAGGTTGATTCAACATACAGTTGTAGGGCAACCAGCTGCAATAGACCGGTTGGTTGTTTAACAACAAAACTGACGCATGCACAACTATGGAACAAAACAGAAGGGTTGGCTTAGATACAGTGCCTTGCGAAAGTATTCGGCCCCCTTGAACTTTGCGACCTTTTGCCACATTTCAGGCTTCAAACATAAAGATATAAAACTGTATTTTTTTGTGAAGAATCAACAACAAGTGGGACACAATCATGAAGTGGAACGACATTTATTGGATATTTCAAACTTTTTTAACAAATCAAAAACTGAAAAATTGGGCGTGCAAAATTATTCAGCCCCTTTACTTTCAGTGCAGCAAACTCTCTCCAGAAGTTCAGTGAGGATCTCTGAATGATCCAATGTTGACCTAAATGACTAATGATGATAAATACAATCCACCTGTGTGTAATCAAGTCTCCGTATAAATGCACCTGCACTGTGATAGACTCAGAGGTCCGTTAAAAGCGCAGAGAGCATCATGAAGAACAAGGAACACACCAGGCAGGTTCGAGATACTGTTGTGAAGAAGTTTAAAGCCGGATTTGGATACAAAAAGATTTCCCAAGCTTTAAACATCCCAAGGAGCACTGTGCAAGCGATAATATTGAAATGGAAGGAGTATCAGACCACTGCAAATCTACCAAGACCTGGCCGTCCCTCTAAACTTTCAGCTCATACAAGGAGAAGACTGATCAGAGATGCAGCCAAGAGGCCCATGATCACTCTGGATGAACTGCAGAGATCTACAGCTGAGGTGGGAGACTCTGTCCATAGAACAACAATCAGTCGTATATTGCACAAATCTGGCCTTTATGGAAGAGTGGCAAGAAGAAAGCCATTTCTTAAAGATATCCATAAAAAGTGTAGTTTAAAGTTTGCCACAAGCCACCTGTGAGACACACCAAACATGTGGAAGAAGGTGCTCTGGTCAGATGAAACCAAAATTGAACTTTTTGGCAACAATGCAAAACGTTATGTTTGGCGTAAAAGCAACACAGCTCATCACCCTGAACACACCATCCCCACTGTCAAACATGGTGGTGGCAGCATCATGGTTTGGGCCTGCTTTTCTTCAGCAGGGACAGGGAAGATGGTTAAAATTGATGGGAAGATGGATGGAGCCAAATACAGGACCATTCTGGAAGAAAACCTGATGGAGTCTGCAAAAGACCTGAGACTGGGACGGAGATTTGTCTTCCAACAAGACAATGATCCAAAACATAAAGCAAAATCTACAATGGAATGGTTCAAAAATAAACATATCCAGGTGTTAGAATGGCCAAGTCAAAGTCCAGACCTAAATCCAATCGAGAATCTGTGGAAAGAACTGAAAACTGCTGTTCACAAATGCTCTCCATCCAACCTCACTGCGCTCGTGCTGTTTTGCAAGGAGGAATGGGAAAAAATGTCAGTCTCTCGATGTGCAAAACTGATAGAGACATACCCCAAGCGACTTACAGCTGTAATCGCAGCAAAAGGTGGCGCTACAAAGTATTAACTTACGGGGGCTGAATCATTTTGCACGCCCAATTTTTCAGTTTTTGATTTGTTAAAAAAGTTTGAAATATCCAATAAATGTCGTTCCACTTCATGATTGTGTCCCACTTGTTGTTGATTCTTCACAAAAAAATACAGTTTTATATCTTTATGTTTGAAGCCTGAAATGTGGCAAAAGGTCGCAAAGTTCAAGGTGGCCGAATACTTTCGCAAGGCACTGTAGTTGGCAAAATGTTAACTATATTTTGTCTCCAAAAGGTTTATTGAAAACATAAATACATTTGCACAATGAGCACAGTTGTTGGTTTGCTAGTTAGCACATTTTTGCCATATTAGCATAGACATGACATCAGTCAAAACACCTCAAAACAAGAGATGGTATCAATAACAATATAAAACTAGCAGAAACGAGCCCCTTACAATTCCCCACTTGACAGCTTCTTGTCATTGTTGCTAGCTATAAGACCGTTCAGAATCATTACAAAACATTCCTTCTGGCCATGTCGATAACCACTCATCCTTTTCATGTTGTCAGTCAAGCCTTCTATAGGATTGTGAGTTTGCGCAACATTTGATAAACAAAGTACAGCAAACTCACAATCCTATTGAAGCCGGTTCCCTTACAATTGTACGTTGAATCCACATCTTTTTTTGATTTTCTGTTTATAGGGCACCAACATCCAGGACAATCAGATAACGGTCAGATATTGGAACTCAGACACTCAAATACACCATGGTGATCACAGACATACACCCCTATGCAGGTAGGCACACACATGTACACCCAAAATAAACACCCAATAACAGTTGAGAGATGGGGGTGTCTTACCTTCTCCCCTGCCAATCCAGTCTCTCCAACAGGCCCAATAAAGCCAACCAGGCCCTGTGAAACAACACAAACAGAGCCAGAAAGGGAGTTCATATTAACATTAGTATTATTGTGTTAATAATAAAACAACCAGTGGCCATAACACTAGGTATTTGCGAAAACTCTTACCCTTTCACCCATGCCTCCAACCTTCCCGGTGATACCAAGCTCTCCCTAGGAGAACAAATAGCATAGTTACTTATTTTTTACTGTACCTACAAGGAAGAATACCCAAAATCGATAGCCAATATGCTGAACAGTCTAATGTATTTTATATTCCATACAGCATATTGAATGTAATAATTACTGGAGGAAGATATAAAAGGCAACATTTTACTCTTCTAAATTTGTATCAGCATAAATAAATCGCCAACTTCTCATAGACATAGTTTCTGTTCACTGCGTGTGTGCGATTAGAAGAGTAAAATGTTAGCATCAATGTATGAAAAGGTCAAGTATGTGAGGTAATCCACAGCTGTCCTCACCTTCACTCCATCCGTTCCAATCTTCCCAGGGAAGCCCTTCATGCCGACTCTACCCTGAACAAAACACATAGCCCACCGTTGACCACTCAATGTGCAGAGCCTGTGGTCTAGTGGTAACACTCCCAGCAGGTCACATACAGTGCATTTGGAAAGTATTCAGACCCCTAGACTTTTTCCACATTTTGTTATGTTACAGTCTTATTCAAAAATTGATTAAATAATTTTTTCCTCATCAATCTACAAACAATATCCCATAATGGCAAAGTGAAAACAGGTTTTTAGAAATGTTTGCAAATGTATTACAAATAAAAAACAGAAATAACTTATTGACATAAGTATTCAGACCCTTTGCTATGAGACTTGAAATTGAGCTCAGGTGCATCCTGTTTCCATTGATCATCCTTGAGATGTTTCTAAAACTTGATTGGAGTCCACCTGTAGTACATTCAATTGATTTGACATGATTTGGTAAAAGGCATACGTGGTTGCTCCACTAAAAGTTTTGCGAACATGCTGCAGAACTTAGAGGCAATTTGTGGTTTAGTACGGCACCCTGTGTCACCACTTCATGGCTTCAGCCCAGCGCAAGGGGGAGTTAGAGCACTGATTATGCTTATGGGTCCTACTGTGTCTAACTGACAATGAATGGGCGACAATAAACCTAAATAGAAACTGATACTTGTGCACGACTTCAGTGTTACTTACTAAAACTGTTGTTACGCTAAAGGTTTTATTATTTTGCTCTTACTGTAGTTGTGTGGCCCACTCCCGACAAGCCATGCTGTACAGTGCCTGAGTGGTGCAACGGTCTAAGACACTGCATAGCAGTGCAAGCTGTGTTTCTACAGATGCTGGTGCAATACCTGTGCTGGCCTCTACTGGGAGACCCATGAGATGACTGTAGGTTTTTGGTTTCTCTCCCTCTAAAAACAGAAATAAATTATTCTAAATAGCAAACTAGCTTTATTTATAAATTAGTAACAATGTCTCACCCCATGTTCAAAAATTGCCTTTTTCTCGCTCATTTTACGTTTTTTGAAAAATAAATAATCTCCAAAATATAATTTTTTTAACAAAGTGATTATTATTATTATTAATTTAGAATTATATAAAAGCCCCTTAGATATTCTCACAGATATATTATTAACCCTGTTATTAGCAGGACAATATTGATTTGTCATATTGATCATGGCACCCGAGTGGCGCACAATGGGATTGCCTTGCAGTTCTCCAGTTTATCCACTGAAAGCGTGCGAGGTTCATGGCACGAGGGCAGGGGACATGGGATGGGCTGCAAAGCCGTGCACAGACGGACCTAGCCCATGGGGAAGACGGACCTAGCCCATGGGGAAGACGGACCTAGCCCATGGGGAAGACGGACCTAGCCCATGGGGAAGACGGACCTAGCCCATGGGGAAGACAGACCTAGCCCATGGGGGAGGGGGGTTGGAGCCCTACCCCACCACACTGAGTAGCACAGAGCAACACTAAGGGGCATTGTATTAATAATGGCGCTGACTAGGGAAATGTTCTAAGTGCCAGTCTGCACGTTCAAACTAATACAATGTATCTAATAATAATGGCATCTTTATGCTTTCGTTAATACAATAATGATACAAATACTCTTTCAAAATGCCGATGTTTATTTAGTTATGGATCCATAACGAATTACTAGTTGCTTACTGGAAAATACTCTTTCAAAACACACGTTCTACAGCACCATTATGGCTACCAGCAGGTAGCTGGACAATAGACTTGCCTAGAAGGAGGTTAGGGAGAATTATATCGTCAAATGTATTTCTTAGTTAGGTTGGCTGTATCACAACCGGCCGTGATTGGTTGCGATTTAAGTTTAATCCACCAGAAAAGACAAACAAATAATACAACAAAAATTATTATTATTATGTATCACATCCGACTGTGATTGGGAGTCCCATAGGGCGGCGCACAATTGGCCCAGCGTTTCTCTCCCCCTAAAAACAGAAATAAATGTTTTGGCCTTTACAAATATTATTTTGGCTTTTATTCAGATTACAATCGCTCACTTTTGTTTTCTGTAAAAATGAATTAACCTCCAAAATATCGTTATATATTAACAAGTTGATGGCACAGTCATATAGCCCGGCACCAACATAAAGCTGAGTGACTCGCACAAACATTATAAAATAAATGTTTTGGTTATCCTGACCTGGACACCATGTACAGTTTTATAATAGCCCATTATGGACTATCAGCAGGACAATTTACCTTTACCAAAACCTCTCTGTATTTTGATACTTTGTGGATGGGGCCTACCCAGTGGTGCAGCTGTCTATGTCACTGCATCGCAATGCAAAATGCGCTGCTACAGATACCTGTGCCGGCTGCCACCGGAAGACCCATGAGGCGTCTTTTAGTTTGAATTTAGAATCCTCCAATCCTCTATATGTAATTATTGGTGGAGAGTCATGTCATATTTTTCGATATACTGTAGTCCTACCATAGGCGACATGAGTCTCACTAGTGTTGAGTAATGTGCTGTTAAAAGTGGTGTAGGTCTTAAGAGCTTATTGAAGTTAGAAGCAATATGATTTGAAGCAATAGCCTACAACTATTTCAGCACCTGAGACAAGAATGGGGACTGGTCTTGATAAATCATTTTTATTTTCACTGAATCCCTGTTTGGTTATTGGTTACACTACAATTATACTATTAGGGTGAAGAAATTAAGCAAATGAATTAAGTGACATTTCTTAAAATCAGTCCCATATGCTATGTTCACAAAAAAAGGTGTTAAAATATCTAATACAGCCACTATTGAAGCATATCAAATGCTTCTCATTTGGTACCAGTGGTTCACACTTAAATAACGTGCCATAGAATTCTGCAGTACCACGCAAGCTGTGCTGCAGTACACTGCAACCTTTAAAGGATGAACCACTGTACACTGCTCTATATAAGGTCCCACAGTTGACAGTGCTAGTCAGAGCAAAAAACAAGCCATGAGGTCAAAGAAATTGTCTGTAGAGCTCCAAGGCCTACTATAGAAATATATTAGCACAAAGGATCTATGTAGGAACTGATTCAAGACATGATCCGTCTATGTGCTTCCATAGCAGCAGTCAGTCTGCTGGTCTTGCTCTCATTGTGGGACTAGCTGCACTGGTTGAAATGTTCAAGACAGATTCTACAAGTGTTCAGTGAGTAAGTGATGTTCAACAATTTGTGTAATTTGGGAGAGTAATTCACAGGGCTTCGGAACAGTGTAAGTGTTTTACAGCAGTAACTCAGGGTCAGAAAAGTTGGTGTCCAAGTACTCTAAGAGACCCTCAATGGCATTAAATCACTTAACAATCCTACAGTGTAATAATAATGTAATGCCATTGAGGGTCTTTAGACACCTTTCATGAGTCTTTCGCAAGTCAAACTGTGATTCACTTGCTGAGTGTAAAAGGAGATTCTCATTGTAACATGAGAATTTGTATGGCTTGGTAAAATATTTATATAAACATTGTCATGACTGTCCTGTGAGGATCGCAATAGGTCAGATCAGCATAGCAATGGTTGACAACAACCAGACCTTCTCTCACCCACAGAAGAGGGGAGGAGGGAACTGGGCCTGATTGACAGTTCACACACTGTTGTAAATTACATGAGACAGGGGGTTCTTTCTCCACCTCCAGTAAAATCCCTTTCCCCGCCTAAACTCAAACACATTTAAAAGTGAATACTGGGGGAATGGTCTGAGATTATCTATAGAAAACTAATTTCACATTGGTTTTTATTTTGTGTTGTCACTAAAAAGATTATGGAGGAAATACTGTAACTTGAAAAGTATTTACACTACAGGTATGAAAGTCTCCATACTTTACGTTGAAAGGAATGTGATTTTAGGAGGTAAAATAATAATCTCCTATAAACTGTGCATACAATGGTTATTCCTTTAAAAGTTTTGAGCTTATGCCGCGACCGTTTGTGTTAGATAGTGGCAGATTGTGATAAATTGCGTCTTTCTGGCAACAATGGCTGATACTTAAATAACGTGCCATAGAATTTTGCGGCACCAAGCAAGCTTTGCTGCAGTACGCCAAAACTTTTAAAGGAAGAACCACTGTAGTTAGTAGCCACGAGTGAGGTCAGAGAGCGAGTCAGACTGACGGAACCGGCCCCTTTTGACCAGAGTGCAATAAAGGCTTGGGAGAGAAATCAACCTCCAGACCACGAAATGTGAGGCGGGAGCTACACGTTTAAAATGGTTGGAACCTCAACACGTGGTGAAGAAATAAACTCACCTTCCTTTATACCAGAAAGAAGGCGAGGTGCAGCAAATGTCCAAAGTGGTCCGAATCCTGAATACCGACACGAAGGGGAAAACAAACTCCTCTAAGACAATCACTGGTACAGCTAATCTAAGTGAACTATCCTACTATGCTCATCACCAATAGGAACCGTCGACACAGCTGGATGGCTTTCTTCCAGAATGAACAACAGTAGACAATCAGAGCCATACAAGTTTGCCTCTGAAAGGCCAACACACTTCCTCAGGAGGGCTGGTTCCTAAAGAGATAAACGGCAAACCAATGCATTCATGATTTCTTTTTTCAAACGGGTGGCGGTTCGTGTGCAAACTATATTATTACTGTGAGAACAGTTCTGAAATTTATCGACGATAAGTGTCCCTTTTTCTCTCTCCCTCTCTTCCCCACCCTCTTCATTTGCTGAGTAACAAGCTGCCATATTTTAAGCAGTCCGCTAGGGACTGTTTTCTCATGTATTAAGTGTGTGTTATCCTGTTTTCCCATTTAGTTAGCTAATAAATAAATTATTGAACCAATTTGTGTAGTACTGAATCATAAGTACGGTTGGATTTTTTGCAGATGCATGAGGTTACGATTGTTTAGAATGATATGATAAGAGGTAATGATTAATAAGACCACTGTTTTTTAATGTAATAGATAGTTGAAATCGGAAGTTTACATACACTTACGTTGGAGTCATTAAAACCCGTTTTTAAACCACTCCACAAATGTATTGATAAACTATGGTTTTGGCAAGTCGGAGGACATCTACTTTGTGCATGACACAATTTTTCCAACAATTGTTTACAGACAGATTATTTCACTGTATCACAATTCAAGTGGGTCAGAAGTCAACATACACTAAGTTGACAGTGCCTTTAAACAGCTTGGAAAATTCCAGAAAATGATGTAATGGCTTTAGAAGCTCCTGATAGGCTAATTGACATCATTTGAGTCAATTAGATGTATTTTAAGGCCTACCTTCAAACTCGGTGCCTCTTTGCTTGACATCATGGGAACATCAAAAGAAATCAGACAAGACCTCAGAAAAATTATTGTAGACCTCCACAAGTCTGGTTCATCATTGGGAGCAATTTCCGAACACCTGAAGGTACCATGTTCATTTGTACAAACAATAGTACCCAATATAAACACCATGGGACCACGCAGCCGTCATACCGCTCAGAAAGGAGACGCGTTCTGTCTCCTAGAGATGGAAGTACTTTGGTGCGAAAAGTGCAAATCAATTCCAGAACTACAGCAAAGGACCTTGTGAAGATGCTGGAGGAAACAGGTACAAAACTATCTACATCCACAGTAAAACGAGTCCTATATCGACATAACATGAAAGGCCGCTCTGCAAGGAAGAAACCACTGCTCCAAAACTGCCATAAAAAAAAGCCAGACTACGGTTTGCAACTGCACATGGGGACAAAGATGGTACTTTTTGGAGAAATGTCCTCTGGTCTGATGAAACAAAAATAGAAATGGTTTGGACATAATGACCATCATTATGTTTGGAGGAAAAAGGGGGAGGGAGGCTTGCAAGCCAAAGAACACCATCCCAACCGTGAAGCAGGGGGGTGGCAGCATCATGTTGTGGGGGTGCTTTGCTGTAGGAGGACTGGTGCACTTCACAAAATAGATGGCATCATGAGGCAGGGAAATTATGTGGCTATATTGAAGCAACATCTCAAGACATCAGTCATAAAGTTAAAGCTTGGTCGCAAATTGGTCTTTCAAATGTTCAATGACCCCAAGCATACTTCCAAAGTTGAGGCAAAATGGCTTAAGGACAAAAGGACAAAGTCAAGCTATTTTACTAGGATTAAATGTCAGGAATTGTGAAAAACTGAGTTTAAATGTATTTGGCTAAGGTGTATGTAAACTTCCAACTTCAACTGTATATACCTTCTAGGGTTTCATTCGAAAGATGGTAACTCTTAAAACAACCTCTGTGTTAAGCCAAGTCTTAATCAGTTAATTGTTACATTATTAATTTAATCGGGTAACAATTAAACATAGTTAGTTGATTAAATAAATAACAGTCATCAGATGAATGAAAGTAAAGTCACAACACGTTCCTCTTGGGTTGACCACAGTTGCTCGAGAGAGAAAGTGAACCAGAGAGTACTGAGGAAAGCAGACAGATGGTTGAGTGAAGCACATGAGCAAAGCACTGTGGCACCTGGCCAGAGATCACTCATAGGGAGAGGACGAGACAAACACCACTTCCCCTGAGATTTAGAGAGAGACAGGATGGGAAAGAGAGACAGACAGACAAAAGGGGCCTAATAGACAAGAAGAGAGAGAACAAAGATGGAAAGAAAGGGAAAGGAATAAGATACCATGCACTGTAAAAACAATGGTTGAGAGGAAAACATGGCAACATGTCATGTCTACAATTAGACCACATTACAACGTCAAATTCATTGTTTACTTGTGTTTCAGAAAGAAGTACAATTTGTATCACAGGTACCTGAAGTTACTTTTTATTAGTACTATTTATTTAAGCTGTTATACCAAGTCACTTCTCACTTTACTACTTCCACACATTTTATCATGCTGTATATTCTACTTCATATTTGGCATTTGATTATTGATATTGAAATTCACTGTACCGTTTATACCTGTGCACATTAATAATAAAGAACATTTGATTAATTTGAGTTTCTTAAAACAGGGCAATGGACATAGCAATTATCACCACCTTATACTTAAGTGCCTTGCTTGAGGGCACATCGATAGATTTTTTCACCTAGCCGGCTCGGTGATTCCAAACAGCAGCCCTTCGGTTACTTGCCCAATGCTCTTACCTGTTAGGCTACGTTGAGGATGAGAAACCTGTAACCTGGTCAGTCAACCTAAACTGCGGTGTTCATAGCCTTTAAGAGCTACAGGTGTGCAGTCTTATGGTTCAGTCGAGCACTAACACACTTGACTCAGCTAATCACCTCATCATATTGTCTGATCTCAGTTCCACTGGAGTCCAAAGTCAGCTGCACACGGTTTCAACTCAGTCTATACAGCTCAGACCTGGTTCTATGTGCCAGCTCTTCTGTGATACATAACTGGGCAGATGCTGCAGAGCTGCTGACATGAAGCCAGTGTTCCGTTGTTCTCAGAACTACAGGCTTTTCAGCTGAATGTGAATTAGCCTGTAGGACTGAGTATGTGAGTGGGTATAGATTACCTTTACTCTACTTCTGCAGAGCAAATTCAGTGTAACACAAGGTTAAACACCCAGAATGAAGACGGTCTGGACAACATCAGAGCTCAGAGACTCAGCATAAAACACAAGTAGAATAACATCAAGATGCACTTAGAGTGCTTACTTTATCAATAACACAAATCTGTACATTTACAAATGCACACTAGAGTTGGGGTCAATTCCATTTCAAGTCAGAAAGTAGACCCAATTCCAAATGTTCCTAATTGGAAAGCATTGAAGAGAATTGGAATTTCAGTACTTCCTGAATTGACTGGAATTGAAATGTAATTGACCCCAAACCCTGATGCACAGACATACAGTGCATTCGAAAAGTATTCAGACCCCTTGACTTTTTCCACATTTTGTCCACATTTAAATAAATGTTTTATTCTCAAATTGTATAAAAAATAAAAAACTGAAATATCACATTTATATAAGTATTCATATCCTTTACTAAGTACCTTGTTGAAGCACCTTTGGCAGCGATTACAGCCTTGCGTCTTCTTGGATATGTTGCTACAAGCTTGGCACATCTTTATTTGGTAATTTTGTCATTTTTAGTTCATTAAAGTGAGTGTGGAAGAGCTGAAAAAAGTATTGTTGTCTATCAACAATGACAAGCCACCGGGGTCTGACAACTTGGATGGGAAATTACTGAGGATAATAGCGGACGATATTGCCATTCCTATTTGCCATATCTTCAATTTAAGTCTATTAGAAAGTGTGTGCCCTCAGGCCTGGAGGGAACCAAACGTCATTCCGCTACCTAAGAATAGTGAAGCCCCCTTTTCTGGCTCAAACAGCTGACCAATCAGCCTGTTACCAACCCTTAGTAAACTTTTGGAAAAAATTGTGTTTGACCAGATACAATGCTATTTCACAGTAAACTAATTGACAACGGACTTTCAGCACGCTAACAGGGAAGGACATTCAACAAGCATAGCATTTACACAAATGACTGATGATTGGCTGAGAAAAATATATGACAAAAAGATTGTGGGGGCTGTTTTGTTAGACTTCATTGTAGATTTTGACATTATCGATCAGTCTGCTGCTGGAAAAACGTATGTGTTACGTCTATACACCCCCTGCTATATTGTGGATAAAGAGTTACCTGTCGAACAGAGGGTGTTCTTTAATGAAAGACTTGCCAACATAATCGAAGTAGAATAAGGAATTCCCCAGGGCAACTGTCTAGGCCCCTTACTTTTTTCAATCTGTACTAATGACATGCCACTGGCTTTGAGTAAAGCCCGTGTGTATATGTATGCAGATGACTGAACACTATACACGTCAGCTACTACAGCAACTGAAATGACTGCAACACTTAACAAAGAGATGATATACCATTTATTTTGTCATTGCCCTCATGTAGCCTGTTTTTGGTCTCAGGTTCAGGAATAGCTGAAAATGCATAACATTGATCTAAAATTTACCCTAGAAATAGTACTGTTGGGAGATCTGGGGGGACCAGGTCAGTCAATTACTAATATACTAACACTCTTAGTAAAAGTATTTATCTTCAACTCACAAACATCACAGCATAGTTGAAAGATATACAGTGGGGCAAAAAAGTATTTAGTCAGCCACCAATTGTGCAAGTTCTCCCACTTATAAAGATGAGAGGCCTGTAATTTTCATCATAGGTACACTTCAACTATGATAGACAAAATGAGAAAAAAAATCCAGAAAAAAAAAAAAAAAATTAATGAATTTATTTGCAAATTATGGTGGAAAATAAGTATTTGATCACCTACAAACAAGCAAGATTTCTGGCTCTCACAGACATGTAACTTCTTCTTTAAGAGGCTCCTCTGTCCTCCACTCGTTACCTGTATTAATGGCACCTGTTTGAACTTGTTATCAGTATAAAAGACACCTGTCCACAACCTCAAACAGTCCCACTCCACTATGGCCAACACCAAAGAGCTGTCAAAGGACACCATAAACAAAATTGTAGACCTGCACCAGGCTGGGAAGACTGAATCTGCAATAGGTAAGCAGCTTGGTTCGAAGAAATCAACTGTGGGAGAAATTATTAGGAAATGGAAGCCATACAAGACCACTGATAATCTCCCTCGATCTGGGGCTCCACGCAAGATCTCACCAAGTGGGGTCAAAATGATGACAAGAACGGTGAGCAAAAATCCCAGAACCACACGGGGGGACCTAGTGAATGACCTGCAGAGAGCTGGGACCAAAGTAACAAAGCCTACCATCAGTAACACACTATGTCGCCAGGGACTCAAATCCTGCAGTGCCAGACGTGTCCCCCTGCTTAAGCCAGTACATGTCCAGGCCTGTCTGAAGTTTGCTAGAGAGCATTTGGATGATCCAGAAGAAGATTGGGAGTATGTCATATGGTCAGATGAAACCAAAATATAACTTTTTGGTAAAAACTCAACTCGTCGTGTTTGGAGGACAAAGAATGCTGAGTTCCATCCAAAGAACACCATACCTACTGTGAAGCATGGGGGTGGAAACATCATGCATTGGGGATGTTTTTCTGCAAAGGGACCAGGACGACTGATCCGTGTAAAGGAAATAATTAATGGGGCCATGTATCGTGAGATTTTGAGTGAAAACCTCCTTCCATCAGCAAGGGCATTGAAGATGAAACGTGGGTGGGTCTTTCAGTATGACAATGATCCCAAACACACCGCCCGGGCAACGATGGAGTGGTTTCGTAAGAAGCATTTCAAGGTCCTGGAGTGGCCTAGCAACTGGCTCAAATCGGTCTTATGTAGCAAAATTGAAATGGTGCTTTTTACATTGGATAAAAGTAGAGACTCAGAGCTACAAAAATATGATATCATACACCACAGTTGATGAACAATGGAGAAGTAATTCTGCTTTGAAAGATGAACTTGTAAACTCCCTTTTGAGAAAATGGCCTTTGAACATTTTGGTACTACTACTGGAGCGCACTTCTTTGTCTACACCCAATTCAGCATTTTTCACACCCTCTTAAGCTTTAGCCCCACCCATCTCTTTAAGGGTTGATCTGAGCATTCTGTCCTAACAGCAGCAGTCAAGCACCCAAACTACCTTGCTAGCTACTTCCAGACACAAATGAGAGAACAGCTCACTGGACATTACTCGCCCTAGCAGAGCTGGTTAGGCTGTTATGTTATGCAGAGTGTTGGTGACTGCAACTATGCAGTCAGATTGTACATTTGTAAACTCTTAGCGTTTCGCTCTTGGAGCGTTCAGAGCGCAAGCTGGACGATCTGGGCGATGAGTGCAGTCAAGCACCAAAGCTAACTGGCGAACATTGGCTAGCTTGCTACCTACTTCCAGACACAAATGAGAAAACACCCCACTCTGAGCATTTCACTTGCCCTAGCAGAGCTGGTTAGGCTGTTTTCATGTTACCGAGAGTGTTGGTGACTAACTGTGCTGCTGGCAACAATTTAATTCTGCCTTTTGCAAGAGTGCTCAGAAATGAGAGTAGATGGCAAGACTGTATTTATGAAGAACCCGAAATGGTTACTTGCATAGTGGAGTCTTTTGTTAAGACATGTAGCTAGCTAGTTAAACAATGTACCATAATCCCACGATGTTCATACCCTGCATGAATCTGCAGGTAGCTAATCAACCAGGTTCAATGTTAGCTAGCTAACATTAGGCTATAGCTAGCCAAGCAAATGGCTCTGAGATACGAATAATAAGATCATACACGTAACGTTAGCTAGCTAGCTAACAGTACACTAACTTGAAATTAAACAACTTTCTGTTGAAATTAGAAATGTGTAATATCTGACAATGTAGCAAGCTAGACTATCATGGATGGATGCGTCTCCTGTCAAATGCCATGGTTGCCTTTAGTTTGAAGATGTTATCTGGAAACAGGTGTTTTCTCCATCTCCTTAGCTATCATACTCAAAATTCCACTGATTTCAAAACTCGGACTTCCGGGAAGTGGAGAGGAACACTTATACAGTTTTACTACGTGATACATTTTTTAGAAAGCCGCACTAGACAGGATTACCTAGACATACTGACCAGCTCAAATAGACAGACGGGTGCTATATGGCAGACAAATCCAAACTCATCTCTCAGCATGTTCAGCCAAATTATTTTCTCAGCCAATTATGGCTAGTGGGAAGGTTGCTGACTTTTTCTGTGGCTAAACCAACTAGGCTCGTAATTTAACAATTTTATTCATACTTACAGATGGCATACAATTTTGTTAAGGCACATGAAAGTTCAAATGTTCGAGAAGGCATTTCTGCCAAAAACCGCATTTAGATATAAATAAAAGTTCAAACGGCTTTCCTGTCAAGTAGTGACCAGAGACATGTCTAGTTTCCTGAAACGGGTCACAAATGTGGAAAAAGTCAAGGGGTCTGAATACTTTCCGAAGGCACGTGCACATATTTATTCCATAGCGTAGTGAGAAGTGAGTGTGAGTTACAGAAGCCAGAGGGGCTATGCTGAGATAAAAAAGCTCAGTTAAAAGTAAAACAGGCAGCCACAATGATCCCTGCTATCTTCACTTCCCCTTTCCCATCTTCATCCAATCACCACTCACCTCCACTCCTGTCAGACCCAGTGGTCCAAGTGGGCCCTCATCTCCCTGAAAACAGTGATAATGGCATTAGCATTTATCTTTTATTAAAATGAAACACTGTGGCTGCAACCCAAATGGGACAATATTCTCTACATAGTGCACTACTTGTGACATACGTCCTTGGTGAAAAGAAGTGCATTATAAATTGGACACAACATGTATATGGAGCTGGTTTTCCTCACGGTTGTTTCAGGAGCAGTTGTGCACAACTCCAGTCCTTGCAGCGTTTTGTGACTACTGACCATGACCCAAGCCAATCAGCCACAGGGTCAGAGAGCACCACAGAGAGCAATAAAAACCACTGGAACAGCAGAACTCATGGACTGGGGTTGTCCACCCCTGACATAAAACAAGCTGCTGTATCATATCATACCTCTAGCCCGGGCACCCCTCTAGGACCAGGCAACCCCCTCACTCCTGGCTTTCCCTGCAGGAAATTACAAAACATTTTACAAAGGCAGAATGTGCAGCATCACAACCAAAAGCAGGCACTTTCTTCATGCTCATCACCCACTGTGTCTCCCCCCCATGAAAGAATACTATAGAATACTACAGTACTTACTCGAGAATTCTATAGATTTCTGTAGCATACTGTAGATACTATACTCCACACTGTAGTATCCCTCGATCATGTCTACTACTACTTAGTATTGCATTTTGTAGTATACTATAGAATACTTACTACACACTGTAGTATCCAATCGTGTTGTTCTTACTATACGTTGATCGTGTAGTTCTTACTATGAACAGGGGTGTCAAACTAATTTCCCCCTGGGGGACGCATTTGGTCTTCGACAAGGTCCGTCGGGCTGCACTGAAAATGTGTTATATTTCCTCTGCATAAACATTTGCGTAATATAATCCTCTATCCTGGGGCGGCAGGTAGCCTAGTGGTTAGAGCGTTGGACTTGTTACCGAAAGGTTGCAAGATTGAATCCCCGAGCTTACAAGGTAAAAATCTGCCCCTGAACAAGGCAGTCCTCACTGTTCCTAGGCCATCATTGAAAATAATAATTTGTTCTTAACTGACTTGCCTAGTTAAATAAAAAGTAAAATATCCAACATTATTGGAATTTTCCATACTTCCTGACTATCTAGCTTTACTTTCGGTGATTATTAGCGAGCTGGACACATTCAGTAAATTGTATAAATGTAGGTCCATTACAATTTCTAGACCGTTTCAATTTGGTTTTAGTCAGTTAAAAGTACATCTAAAAAATGCAATTCTGTAATAAACTGTAGATAACTGTATTGCTCTACCAAGCAAAAAGGCAGTTACTGCTATTTAGGTCGAAAATGAGTTACATTAAATACATACTTAATCACATGGACAAGTATCCTGCCTCTATTGTATTGTGTTTTGGAGAAAAACGGGGTCATGTTAGCAGTAACTGCATAAAGTTACTGTGAAACCAAAGTAAATAAAAGTCATTTTTCTCAGTTCCACGCTATGAGCAGTTAGGAATATGTCTTCCAATGGTGCGACTGCTGTCGGCATCCAAAGAGTATCAAACATCTATGGCGATAAGGAAATGACTTATTATTGATATCTACATAGCGCATTGATGTGAATCACACTGCTGCTCTCTCATTTAGCTATTTGTGCCTTATGGATTGTGGTTGTTATGGATGGCTGTTCACAAGTCTAAATGTGTATTTGAACCCAATAAGGGTTGAATTCAAGAAGTTTAAGCTGCATATCAATCATTCTTTTGAAACCAGTGGACAGCCAGTGAAAATGCACTCTTGCAACAGCTGCATAGAGCAGATCCTAGCATACCTATGGAATAAAAGTGGGTCTTTTATTGCTCAATCTAATTCATGCTGATAAAAAATATATATCCATAGGCCTAATGGACACATGCTCCAACTTGCAGACTTTTGATATCCAGGAGTAATCTGGAGTTTCTACATCCATTTTTGGATTTATAAATTACATATATTAATGTAAAGATATAATTTAAACATATTATTATATGAAGTAGAAAGCAATGGGTTAGAAGAAGCATACATAAACAACCCATAAAGTAAAATGTAACATCCGTAAATGGCCAGCTATGTAAACTTTAACAATGATTTAATCTGCAATAGATGTTGTTCAATTGGTAACACAAATTGTTGTCTTCTAATGCCTCTTAATGGGAAAGTAATCTAAAAGTTTTTGAATGTAATCAGATTATGTTATTGAGTTTGGGTAATCTAAAAGTTACCTTACTGATTACAATTGTGGACAGGTAATGAATTACATTTAGAAAGTAACCTACCCAACCTTGAGTATAGAACATATATTGTGTTCCATACAGGTTACAGAAAAGAGCAGAAGCGCTGAACAAGCTGTTCAGACTGCAGTCCTACCTACTAACAGGTTATGGAAAGTTTGCTCTTTTAGTATTTGTGGAAGCCCCCACTTCTATGTCAAACATAATAAAACACAATAGTAAATACTACAGTTATGACTGAAATACTATTACTGTTTTTTAACTATGGTAATACTGCAGTATTTATACTTTAGTAAACTGTCTGCAAAATGTTTGCAAAAACAATACTAGGCTTCAGTAAAGTCTGCAAAAACACTAAAGTAAATATTATAGTATATAAATACAGTAATACTACAGTTTTTATACCATAGTATGCATTAGTATTTTTTCATGTGGGTCATACCAACATTCAACAGATCCCAAAAAGAACAAAAGTTATTTACTCACATTTGGGCCTTCTAAGCCATTCTCTCCAGGAGGCCCCATGTCTCCAGGGAAACCCTGTGATTTAGAGAGAAAAGGGAACATATTTATGTTGTTGTTGTGTGTACTTGTGTGTGTACATGCATTTGTGCATGTGTACTGTAAGTGGTTACCTCTGCTCCTGGAAGGCCAGGTACTCCATCAGACCCTCTCTCTCCTGGCCTGCCCTGGGAGTAGGAGGGAAATGCAAGGAAAATGAAAGCTGCAAGCAGTGGGCCCACTGTGCCACCATCAGCACACATTTGACATATTTCCCAAGGATGCACTACTTCTGTACTCCTTACCATGCTTGCCAAATATCACAACTAAAAATTAAACAGATCATACAATATTTTAGACAATTATTTATGATATAGACTACTTTAAATGTCTTCTTCTCCAGAACCGCTCGACTGATCAGTGCCACATTTGGTACATGGCGTCTACGGATGCACATATTCAAAAAATATTTTCCAAGCCTCTTGCTCAAACAATATGCCCACAATAAGCCAATGTGCTTGCATTAATGATTGTTCCTGTCCAACAGCCTCCAACAGCCCCCCCATACGGCTAAACTTAACCATACTTTACAGATTAGCTAGACTCATAGACCTTAGCATGTGTGCCAAATATCATCATTCGAAGTCAAACAGATCAAGGGATATAAACATATATTTTTTTTATTTCACCTTTATTTAACCAGGTAAGCTAGTTGAGAACAAGTTCTCATTTGCAACTGCGACCTGGCCAAGATAAAGCATAGCAGTATGAGCAGACAACACAGAGTTACACATGGAGTAAACAATTAACAAGTCAATAACACAGTAGAAAACAAAGGGGGAGTCTATATACAATGTGTGCAAAAGGCATGAGGTAGGCGAATAATTACAATTTTGCAGATTAACACTGGAGTGATAAATGATCAGATGGTCTTGTACAGGTAGAGATATTGGTGTGCAAAAGAGCAGAAAAATAAATAAATAAAAACAGTATGGGGATGAGGTAGGTGAAAATGGGTGGGCTATTTACCAATAGACTATGTACAGCTGCAGCGATCGGTTAGCTGCTCAGATAGCTGATGTTTGAAGTTGGTGAGGGAGATAAAAGTCTCCAACTTCAGCGATTTTTGCAATTCGTTCCAGTCACAGGCAGCAGAGTACTGGAACGAAAGGCGGCCAAATGAGGTGTTGGCTTTAGGGATGATCAGTGAGATACACCTGCTGGAGCGCGTGCTACGGATGGGTGTTGCCATCGTGACCAGTGAGCTGAGATAAGGCGGAGCTTTACCTAGCATGGACTTGTAGATGACCTGGAGCCAGTGGGTCTGGCGACGAATATGTAGCGAGGGCCAGCCGACTAGAGCATACAAGTCGCAGTGGTGGGTGGTATAAGGTGCTTTAGTGACAAAACGGATGGCACTGTGATAGACTGCATCCAGTTTGCTGAGTAGAGTGTTGGAAGCCATTTTGTAGATGACATCGCCGAAGTCGAGGATCGGTAGGATAGTCAGTTTTACTAGGGTAAGCTTGGCGGCGTGAGTGAAGGAGGCTTTGTTGCGGAATAGAAAGCCGACTCTTGATTTGATTTTCGATTGGAGATGTTTGATATGAGTCTGGAAGGAGAGTTTGCAGTCTAGCCAGACACCTAGGTACTTTTAGATGTCCACATATTCTAGGTCGGAACCATCCAGGGTGGTGATGCTAGGCGGGCATGCGGGTGCAGGCAGCGATCGGTTGAAAAGCATGCATTTGGTTTTACTAGCGTTTAAGAGCAGTCGGAGGCCATGGAAGGATGGCATTGAAGCTTGTTTGGAGGTTAGATAGCACAGTGTCCAATGACGGGCCGAAAGTATATAGAATGGTGTCGTCTGCGTAGAGGTGGATCAGGGAATCGCAAATTTTTTGCATATAGAGATATCAACATGTGCTTGTTATAGCGTTATCGTGTCATGGCATGTGTCTGTTACATTTATTGTTATAGCACCACCATGTGGCCAATTTGCATGGCATTACGTGTGAGGGTGTGGCCAATGGCCTTTTACCATCATACAAGGTTCCACCCTCCTAGGCCTCACCAGGAATTTGCCTTGTAATGTTGCCTTACGGAACAAAAGGAATAATTATAATAATTAAACCTGCAAGCAGTGTTGACGGTGTTCAAGCTAGGTACAGTTATTCATTGTTGGTAACTGTTGAAGTGATTTGAGTAGTTGCTATAAGATGGCAAAAGTGTTAGTAGTACCTGAAGAGGTGCATCAGGCATATTGATAGTGTTTGACAATGAAATGTTTCACACTCAGAAAGTATTCAGACCATTTAACTTTTTCCCACATTTTGTTACATTATAGCCTTATTTTAAAACGGATAAAAAAATAAAAAAATCTCAATCTACACACAATACCCCAGAATGACAATGCAAAAACAGGTATTTCGAATTTTTTGCAAATTCATTACAAATAAAAACCGGAAATATCACATTTACATGAGCATTCGGAACCCTTTACTCAGCACTTTGTTGACAGCAATTACAGCCTCGAGCCTTCATGGTATGATGCTACAAGCTTGGCACACCTGTATTTGGGGAGTTTCAACCATTTATTCTCTGCAGATCCTCTCAAGTTCTGTCAGGTTGGATGGGGAGCGTCACTGCACAGCTATTTTCAGGTCTCTCCAGAGATGTTTGAACGGGTTCAAGTCCGGGCTCTGGCTGGGCCACTCAAAGATATTCAAAGGCTTGTCCCTAAGCCAATCATGTGTTGTCTTGGCTGTGTGATTAGGGTCATTGTCCTGTAGGAAGGTGAACCTTCGCCCCAGTCTGAAGTCCTGAGCACTCTGGAGCAGGTTTTCATCAAGGATCTCTCTATTTTGCTTTGTTCACCTTTCCCTTGATCCTGACTGGTCTCCCACTCCCTGCCGCTGAAGAACACACCCACAACATGATGCTGCGAACACAATGCTTCACCGTAGGGATGTTTTTGGCCAGGTGATGAGCGGTGCCTGGTTTCCTCCAGATGTGACGCTTGGCATTCAAAGAGTTAAATCTTGATTTCATCAGATCTTAGAATCTTGTTCTCATGGTCTGAGAGTCCTTTATGTGCCTTTTACAAACTCCAAGCAGGCTGTCATGTGCCTTTTACTGAGGAGTGGCTTCTGTCTGGCCACTCTACGAAAAATTACTGATTGGTGGAGTGCTGCAGAGATGGTTGTCCTTCTGCACGGTTCACCCATCTCCACAGAGGAACTCTGAAGCTTTGTCAGAGTGACCATTGGGTTCTCGGTTTTTCTTCGAAGGCCCTTCTCCCCCGATTTCTCAGTTTGGCCGGGCGGCCAGCTCTAGTCAGAGTCTTGGTGGTTCCAAATTTCTTCCATTTAAGAATGATGGAGGCCACTGCGTTTTTGGGGACCTTCAATGCTGCAGAAAGTTTTTGGTACCCTTCCCCAGACCTGTGCCTCGATACAATCATGTCTTGGAGCACTAAGGGGAAAGGGGGATACCTAGTCAGTTGTAAAACTGAATGCCTTCAACTGAAATGTTTCTTCAGCATTTAACCCAACCCCTCTGCGGACAATTCCTTCGACCTCATGGCTTTTTCCTTGTTCTGACATGCACTGTCAACTGTTGGACCTTATATAGACAGGTGTGTGCCTTTACAAATCATGTCCAAAAAAATTGAATTGACCAAGGGTGGACTCCAATGAAGTTGTAGAAACAGCTCAAGGATGATCAATGGAAACAGGATGCACCTGAGCTGAATTTCGATACTCATAGCAATGGGTCTGAATACTTATGTAAATAAGGTGTCTGTTTTTTTATTTTTAATACATTTGCAAAGATTTTTTTTTAAATAGCTTTTGCTTTGTCATTATGGAGTATCGTGTGTAGATTGTTGAGGATTTTTTTTTTTTTTATCCATTTTAGAGTAAGGCTGTACCGTAACAAAATGTGGAAAAAGTGAAGGGGTCTGAATACTTTCCGAATGCACTGTACATTCATATTTATGTATGTGAAATGTTTTAATCGTGAAACACTATCAATACCCCTGATGCACATCTTCAGGTACTACTCATAAACACTACTCATTACCCTGATGAAGACAGCTTGCCTGTCGAAACGTTGGACATTACATTTTTGCATCTGAGCTCATAGTGTGAGACTCTCCTTTATTTTAAGTTTTCCACTCCGCTAGACAGCAACCTCGCCTAAATAAGTGTGCATTTCTTTTTCCTCTAGATTACTCATAAACACACACACACTGGCCCCACAGCGCGACCATCAGGACAAATTGAACACATCGCTCTAGGATGAGCTGCTTCTGTACTCCTTACCACGCTTGCCAAATATATGAACGCAACATCAAACAGATCATACAATATGCCTTAGAGGAATTTTGGACCAACAACTAAAAGCCACGTTACAATTCACATTTACTGTTGCTGCATGATTATTTTCCTGCCACATGTGGTCCCATGTTGCTCAGTTGGTGGATCATGGTTGTGGGTTGGACTCCCACGGGGGACCAGTACGAGAAAGCATGAAAATGTATGCTCTCACTACTCTAAGTCCAACTGGACAAGAGTGTCTACTAAAACGTCATGTGAAACTGGCTTAAATTAAGATATGGCATCTCTATTTTGTTAATTAGCCCACTGTTAATAACATCTTCAAAGAATTGTGCATATCACCAGTAAAGTTTTCAAGCTCGAGCACTTTCAGTATAGAGCAAAAATGGTGATGATGCATTTTGCATGGCCAAACTAAAATCCTTATCCCAATTCAATTCATAGCGGGAGAACTCACCTGAAGTCCTGGTTTTCCTCTGGTACCTGGCAACCCTCGAGTACCCTGAACACCCTGTTAGATACACAGACCCCAATGATCTTAGTAATCTCAGCAGCAACAGAACAACACTGAAAGCATTATATCCAATGAGATTGATGGGAACTTCACCAGCCGTTAGACATGCATGACTTTGGTTAACATCTCCAAGGCCAAGGCTCTGTGTGAGTGTGTACATTTGCTTGGGCAGTTGGAGGTCAGCAGAGAGGAAATTAAAGGGTTAACCTGGGGGGTTGGGGTTCTACCTTGTCTCCTTGGAACCCGATCATTCCCTGCTGTCCATGAAGCCCAATTTCACCCTAATGTGGTTGGAGGAAGTGAAAGAATGGAGTGGGAAAGAGAGAACACCATTAGCAAAAGGTGAAATGTCTGCGCTCTATTGCACACATCCAACAATTTACTACAAGACAATACTCATTATAACTTTGCAAAGATTAGCATTCATTTACTATACCCAATCACTAGGGTTGGGTAGGTTACTTTCTAAATGTAATCAGTAACGTAACTTTTGGATAAACCACACTCAGTAATGAATTCTGATTACATTCAGTTACTTTTAGATTACTTTCCCCTTAAGAGGCATTAGAAGAAGACAAAAATGTTACCAATTGAACGACATCTATTGCAAGATAGATAAATGTTAAAGTTTACTTAGCTGGCCATATATGGATGTTACATTTTAATTTATGGTTGTTCAAGTAGGCTTCTTCTAACCCATCGCTTTCTACTACATATAATAATAATATGATTAAATTATATATTTACATTAAAAACTAAAGTCTATCAGAATTCCAGTCATTTCAATAAATGTTATATCCCCCTGAGTGGCGCAGTGGTCTAAGGCACTGCGTCGCTACAGACCCTGGTTTGTTCCCAGACTGTCACAACGGACTGTGATTGGGAGTCCCATAGGGCGGCGCACAATTGGCTCAGTGTTGTCCGGGTTAGGGGAGAATTTGGCCGGGGGGATAGGCCATCATTGTAAATAAGAATTTGCTCTTAACTTACTTGCCTACTTAAATAAAAGGTAAACAAATGCATCTTCAAGAATAGGACTTTTCAGTGTTTGTTTACATATACAATGTTTGTGATTGTTTACATATACAATGTTTACAAACATTGGAGAAAAACAAGCTTATATTTTGGGTTCTCTTGGAGTGTGATAGTTGAACTAAGCTCATAAGTTATATACTTAAAGAATCAATGGATATACAGTACAGTACCAGTCAAAAGTTTGGACACACCTAGTCATTCAAAGTTTTTTCTTTATTTGTACTATTTTCTACATTGTAGAATAATAGTGAAGACATCAAAACTATGAAATAATACATATGGAATCATGTAGTAACCAAAAAAGTGTTAAACAAATCAAAATATATTTTAGATTTTAGATCCTTCAAAGTAGCTACCATTTGCCTTGATGACAGCTTTGCACACACTTGGCATTCTCTCAAACAGCTTCACCTGGAATGCTTTTTCAATAGTCTTGAAGGAGTACCCATATTTGCTGAGCATTTGTTGGCTGCTTTTTCTTCACTCTGTGTTCCAACTCATAACAAACCATCTCAATTGGGTTGAGGCCGGGTGATTGTGGAGGCCAAGCCATCTGATGCAGCACTCCATCACTCTGCTTCTTGGTCAAATAGCCCTTACACAGCCTGGAGGTGTGTTGGTTGAACAAATTATAGTCCCACTAAGTGCAAACCAGATGAGATGGCGTATTGCTGCAGAATGTTGTGTGATTTCATAGTTTTATTTAATAGTTTTGATGTCTTCACTATTATTCTACAATGTAGAAAATAGTACAAATAAAGAAAAACCGTTGAATGAGTTGGTGTCCAAACTTTTGACTGGTACTGTAGATACACAGTATATCATTTTTAAAGCCAAAAAATGGATGTAGAATCTACAGATTTCTCCTTTAAGTCGATCCAAAGTGTGCGAGTTTGAGCATGTGTCCATTAGGCCTATGGATATATGTTTTTATTAGCCTGAATTAGATTGAGCAATAAAAGACCCACTTTTATTCCTAGGCTGGGATCTGCACTATGCCGCTGTTGCAAAAGCACATTTTTCATTGGCTGTTTCAAAAACAATGACTGAAAGGTAGCTTAAACTTCTTGAATTCAACCCTTATTGGGTTCAAATACACATTTAGATTTGTGAACAGCCATCCACAACAACCCCATTCCTTACCACTGTAGACTCGCTCAAGTGGAACAAACTTAAATTTGCGCCTTCTTTTTTATTTTTTTGAATGTCATTGAGAAAACAGAGCCGTGTCAAAGATTTTGAATTTAAAAGTAATAATCTAGTTTTTCAAAAGTATCTGTAAAAGGATTACAATAATTTTGCTGGCAACGTAACGGATTACAGTTACCGTTTTTTTGTAATCCCTTACATGTAATCCGTTACTCCCCAATCCTGCCCATCACATCATATTCCAGCACAAACATATACAAAATACACCTGTTCCACGTGGTGCTGATGCGAATGAGTAAATGTATGGATGTAGTAACATCAATCTATCCATACATCCACACATATGTCTCTGACACTCAATTCAATAGATGAGTTCACCGGGGCATGTTTAAGCAATACGGCACGAGAGGGTGTGGTTTATGGCCAATATACCACAGATAAGGGCTGTTCTTAGGCACGACGCAATGCGGATTGTCTGGACACAGCCCTTAGCAGTGGTATATTGTCCATATATCACAAACCTGAGGTGCCTTAACATACTTAGAGCAGTAAAAATACATGTTTTGTCATACCTGTGGTATATTGGCTGTCAGCCAATCACCATTCAGGGATCGAACCACCCAAATTAAGAACAAGAGAGAACAGGGAGGAGAGGAGTGTTGGCTCCCTTGACTTACTGTATTATGGCCTACATTTCCTTTACTTTATTAAGTTTATTTTTACAAGGACAATGTAGATTAATCAACATTTCTGTAAAAATGCCGGTTAACAATTTTGCATGTGTGACTACCAAAATATCAGTTTATCACCTTACATGCTAAGCTAAGGCAGCAAGTCTCACTTGTACTTACACTAGGCCAGGGTTGTGTTCATTAGGCACTAAACAGAAGACAACTTAATGTAACATGGAGGGATTACCTGGACTCATAATTTTAGTTTTCCGTGGAAAAAAAGGATTCTATTGCGTGACCTAATGAACATGACCCAAGGGTTTCTTCCTGACCATGTGTCCTGACCAGGAAAGACAGAGTGATGTGAATTGACCAGATAAAAAAAAAACTGGAGTGGCCTTGAGGTTTTTCGTGGTCAGATTACAGTCAGGAAAAACTCCTTGCCCAGCTTATACAGTAACTGCTTCGGAGCACGCTATGTACAAGCTGGCCAGAGGGGGGGGGGGGGGGGGGGGGTACATTATCCATCACATGCTGCTCAATCACAGGCCAATAACGGGAATATTCAGATCACCTTATCACCTTTCAGTCCTGGTTCTCCAGGGTTGCCGGACACCCCCTGCAAGAAACACACACATGTAGAGATTAGTACCAATCAAACTGTCCCCTTTCCTGTCTGGCCTGTCCCATCCCAATAAATCAGAAACTTAGTATTATTCACTATATTATTGTGGAGCGGCACTGGTCAACAATTGCACTGACCGCTATAAACTGTTTGTTAAAGTTCCACACGGAGACATCTAATTAATTGGCAGTATTATTCCATATAGTATAGATAGGACAACAGTAACTCACTACTTTAACAGGAGCAGAAGCTCATATTTTCCCAGATGTACAGTATACTACTACACTAGTGGGGTTATAAAGGAGTAAGGTAGGTGCAAAGGCCCTCTGTGTGTGTGTGCGTGTGTGTGTGTGTGTGTGATCACCTTCAGCCCATTGGGTCCTGGAAGGCCCATCTTCCCATTCTGTCCCATGTCACCCTGAGGCCAGAAAGAGAGAGACACAAAGCCATATTAATCTCCTGATAATCTGGTCTGTAAAAAGCCAATTTAACCAATGCTATTATGCAAGTTAAGTGGACAAGACTTTGAAGTGTTAAAGTGTGTTGACTCAACAAACTCTGCTTGAAGTGAGCTGAATTTGAAAAAGCTTGTTGAGTAAAATTACAAATTCATGTTTGCCTTTGGAAGGCAACACTGTATGTTTGTTCTGCTACAGTACATGTCCAAATGTTGAGAAAAGTCACAATCCCATTGCAGCTGGTTGCCTTACAATTGTTAATTTAATCAACAAACTCTACTCGAATTGAGCTTAATTTCAACAAGCTTGTTGTGTAAAATTACAAATGTAAATTACCCTGGCAGTTATTCTCAATGTAGGTTAGAGATAATAAAAATGTCAAATTGTTGGATATCCTCACTCTGACTGGATTCCAATAGAAATTACAAATTACTTTGCAAGCCAGCATAATGCAACTTTTAGACCACTGCTTTAGGGTGTACAGTAACTAGGCCCTCAAAGGCCTTATGATATATGTTATATATTGTCATAAATACTTTAATTTTACACTGGGAAATATGCAAATCATGTTGAAAAAAATCAGAAAATGAATTGAATGTTCACTCAACCTAAAATTCAAAGTTGAGTGAACATACAACTCAACTTGAGAATGTATGTTAGTTCAGCTATATGCTATAAAACTCACAATCCTATCACAGCTGGTTGCCTTACAATTGTACATTGAATCACCCCCCCCCCCCAAAAAAAAATGTACAATGTAGGTGACCTGGAATGCACCCCTTGAGGAAGGAAATCAGGAAGTGTTTCACAATTCAAAACACTGTCAAGTTTTACTCTTATGATAGTGAATATCTTCCAGCTAGTTCCTCCGTTCCTAGGTATAGGCACCAAAGACATAGATCGGGGTGTATTGGGTTGGAGATGAATTTAATTACATTTTCATGCCTTTGAGAGCATGGCGTTAGCTGGATCTGTATGTGTGTGTGTGGCTGCGTGTGAATGCATGCTTTTTGAGTTTCATTCAGTTAGGATTCAGAACTGGGTGTCCCAGAAGAGAAGAATATTACTTTCCTTCTCTCCAGTGTGTGTTCAAGTTTGTTCAAATTGGAGACATAATCCAAGTCTTTGATGGTCATTATAAAGGAAACAAATGAGTCTTATTAGAAAGAATCCTGTGCTAGATTGAAGGCCTGCAGATAATGTTGACCTATGAGCATTCAAACACTAGCAAATGGGCCACAGCAACTGTCACAGACTGGATCCCAAATGGTGGGGTGGGGTGTCGGATCAAAAATGGCAGTTGTATATTTACAAGCAAACAGAGATGTGGCTTGGTGGCAGAGGAAAGGGCTGCTGTGTTTACCACCAGGATCAGGTGAATGCCTAGTCAGACTGAGACTAAGGGCAGGACCACAGCATTTCCAATTATAGGCCTGCTGGTGGCTGAGGATAGAGTAGGGGGGCTGGAAGGAACAAAGCGGGCGGGAGAAAACTAGGGAAACGTTATAGTCAGAGGCAATTTCGCCCGTGACAGAGGAACTGGTTCACACTTGGGGAGAAAGGCACACCTGGGGAGAAAGGCAATATAATTGGGATGCACCCAGCAGCTCCCTTGTTAGTCTCTGGGGGATTGGTGTAGATTGAGGGCTGTGTGCTGTTTGGAGTGTCATTTTTAGATCCCAGGCAGGATAAAGGAAGGGAAGGCCATTCTGTCACAGGGCTTCTGAGATGCCTTTGGGTCGTGTCGTGTGGCCAGCACAAAGCCACCCCACGGGGCACAGATGTCAATTCAAAGTGGAAACAACGTTGATTCAACCAGTGTGTGCCCAGTGGTAAAATATGGGCCAGGCAGTAAGTTATTCTGAACATATCCAACAAATTAAAAGACTTACAGTACATTAAACAGCTCTCCATGCCTTTGAAGATATGGTCTTCAAAGCCAGTGTTGGGTGGAAATGGATGTTGACACCCGTGCACACAAACCAATAAAACAAACATAGAAATGGTGTACACAGAAGCAAACAGAGGCACATACAGTTTATACTTACAATAAGTCCAAGAACTCCATTAGGACCACGGGCTCCAAGCAAACCCTTGGAGAGGAAAGAGGAAGAGAGGAAGTGTGATTGTGAGAGCGCTAGAGAGAGAACAGGTTTCTGGGGTTATATGCTGGATCCATCTGTAAATAGCCCACCCGATCTACCTACCTCATCCCCATATTGTTTTTATTTACTTTTCTGCTCTTTTGCACACCCGTAGCTCTACTTGCACATCATTTGCTCATTTATCGCTCCAGGGTTAATCTGCTAAATTGTAATTACTTCGCCATTATGGCCTATTTATTGCCGACCTCACGGCATTTGCACACTGTATATAGACTTTCTTTTTTTCTATTGTGTTATTGACTGTATGCTTGTTAATTCCAAGTGTAACTCTGTGATGTTGTTTGTGTCGCACTGCTTTGCTTTATCTTGGCCAGGTCGCAGTTGTAAATGAGAACTTGTTCTCAACTAGCTTACCTGGTTAAATAAAGGTGAAAAAAAATGTAAAATGTTTTTAGTGAGTGTTTAGTGAAGACTAAGGAAGGGGGTGGTGGGGGACATTTGTGTGTGTGCGAGTGTATGTAATCTCCAGGTTCCATCTTCCCTGGCAATGCAAGAAGAGAACAGTTGCAGCGGGACACAGAGATAAGTTTGTTGACCACCTGCCTCGCCCCCTCTGCTACGTGCCATGCCCATTTCCTCCTGCCTTGCAGCCCATGATGAAAGGATCACTTTATTCTCCTCTTCTTTTTCTGAAGAGAGGAGAGATGGAGGCTAGCCTCGCAGGAAGTCAAGAAACTCAAACTAGCTAAATTCCTTTTTCCAGAGGAAAAGTGAAAATAAAGTCAAGTTAAAAGATAGAGGGACATGATCTGTGGAGATCCGCCCACTGGCCATTATTTCAGCCTTCATCGGCCAATCTGAGGTTGTTGTTGCATTCACCTTCCAATAGCAATAGCCTGACAGTTATTGTCACCCTTAATAAAGATGAGCAAAAAAGACTGTATAAAATAAATAATGCAAATATTGAGCTATACTGAACAAAAGAATAAACGCAACATGCAACAATTTCTAAGATTTTACTGCGTTACAGTTCATAAGGAAATCTGTCAGTTGAAATAAATCAATTATGCCCTAATCTATGGATTTCATGAGTGGGTATACAGATACTTTGTGTGACCACCATGTGCCTCAAGTAGCGCAACATCTCCTTCTATTAGAGTTGATCAGGCTGTGGCCTGGGGAATGTTGTCCCACTACTCTTCAATAGCTGTGTGAAGTTGCTGGATATTGTTGGGAATTGGAACATGCTGTCGTGCATGTCGATCCAGAGCATCACACATATGCTCAATGGGTGACATGTACAGTATGGTGAGCATGGGGGTGTGCATCATGCTGAAACATGAGGTGATGGTGGCGGATAAATGGCATGAAAAATGGGCCACAGGATCTCGTCAAGGTATGTCATGCCCTGACCTTAGAGAGCCTTTTTATTTCTCTATTTGGTTCGGTTGGGGTGTGATTTGGGTGGGCATTCTAGTTTTTCTATTTCTTTGTTGGCCGGGCAGGGTTCCCAATCAGAGGCAGCTGTCTAACGTTGTCTCCGATTGGGGATCATACTTTGGCAGCCTTTTTTCCACCTTTAGATTGTGGAATCTTGTTTGTGTGTAGTTGCTTTCTGCACTGCATGTAGCGTTACGTTCGTTTTTGTATTGTTTTTTTCAGTGTAATTTAAATAAAATAAAACTGTACGCCTACCACGCTACACTTTAGTCCAATCCATCTCTAAACGATCGTGACAATCTCTGTGCATTCAAATTGCCATTGATAACAGATAATTGTGTTTGTTGTCCGTAGCTCATGGGAGGGCGGTTGGACGCACTGCCAAATTCTCTAAAACAACATTGGAGGCGGTTTATGGAAGATAAATTAGCAATACATTCTCTAGCAACAGCTCTGGTGAACATTCCTGCAGTCAGAATGCCAAACGCACACTCCCTCAACTTGAGAGGTCTGACATTTTGTTGTGTGTCAAAACTTCAAATTTTAGAGTGGCCTTTTATTGTCCCCAGCACAAGGTGGGGACAACACAGCACCTGTGTAATTGTCATACTGTTTAATCAGCTTCTTTATATGCCACACCTGTCAGTTTGGATTATCTTGGGATGTAAACACATTTGTGCACAAATTGAGATAAATAATTTGTGATCTTTTATTTCAGCTCATGAGACCAAAACTTTAAATGTTGTGTTTATATTTAAGTTAATTGTATATTGTATTAATTTTTTGGGGGGGAGGATATTATTTTATACTAATACAAATTGTTCCTTGAAAGAGATTTGGTTGAAAATGATTGGCACCTCTAAAGATTCTTATAAAAACTAATAAAATGTAATCTGCATAAACATTTACTTTTTTAAAGTAACTGCCCAGTCTTTTCAAATTTTTATGAAATAGGACCTATAATTACTTACAATATGAGTGAAATGGTTTTCCTTCCAAAAAACTGCTTTTTAACTGTATGTTAAAAATCAGCTTTTCTGTGTTGGAATGGTGTGGGTGTAACCCAACAACTGAATGTTGTGAGCATTAGTGATGTGCGGGCCAGAAAAGTCATGTTTGGAAAATATTTGATAAAGTGGTAAAAGAGGATGATAGCAGTGCCGGCTGTTACTGTGATGACTGAGGCACTATACATATTCCACATTCACAAAACGGGACTTCAAATTAGGTCTACGGCATGTCAAGGGAAATGTAGCCTACTGTTTAGATGTGTTAAATGGAAACTGAAGTTTTT
Source organism: Oncorhynchus mykiss (assembly GCF_057628025.1). Classification (NCBI taxonomy): domain Eukaryota; kingdom Metazoa; phylum Chordata; class Actinopteri; order Salmoniformes; family Salmonidae; genus Oncorhynchus; species Oncorhynchus mykiss. The sequence continues at coordinate 49,822,950 of NC_143026.1, forward strand.
TGGCAAACTACAAAGTCCTCTGATAATAGTCCCATGAGAATCGACATCCCTGTGATTTGAGAGAAATGTCTGAGTTTGACAGGTGTTGCTCGCAGTTTGAGCAAGAAAACAATAACTGATTGAACTAAGTGCTGCTCATAGCCTATATATGAAGGCCCTACATGTATCAACTTTCACAGTGAATGCTTTTGTGCGAATGAATTGAACGTCGCAAAAGCATCATAAACATCTCCGTTCCTGATGTAAGCAAATAACAAGTAAACATTCACAAAGCCGCGGGGCCAGACGGATTACCAGGACGTGTACTCAGAGCATGTGCGGAACAACTGGCAAGTGTCTTCACTGACATTTTCAACCTCTCCCTTACAGAGTCTGTAATACCAACATGTTTCAAGCAGACCACCATAGTACCTGTGCCCAAGAAAGTGAACGTAATCTGCCTAAATGGCTACCACCCCGTAGCACTCACATTGGTAGCCATGAAGTGCTTTGAAAGGCTGGTCATGACTCACATAAACACCATCATCCCGGAAACCCTCAACCCACTCCAATGCGCATACTACCTCAACAGATTCATAGATGGCGCAATCTCAATCACACTCCACACTGCCCTTTCCCACCTGTACAAAAGGAATACCTACATGAGAATGCTGTTCATTGACTACAGCTCAGTGTTCAACACTATAGTGCCCTCAAAGCTCATCACTAAGCTAAGGACCCTGAGACTAAATACCTCCCTCTGCAACTGGATCCTGGACTTCCTGACGGGCCGCCACCAGGTAGTGAGGGTAGGCAACAACACATCTGCCACGCAGATCCTCAACATGGGGGCCCCTCAGGGGTGTGTGCCAATTCCCCTCCTGTATTCTCTGTTCACCCACGACTGGGTGGCCAAACACGACTCCAACACCATCATCAAGTTTGCTGACGACACAGTGGTAGGCCTGATCCCCGACAACGTTGAGCCAGCCTATAGGGAGGAGGTCAGAGACCTGGCAGTGTAGTGCCAGGACAACAACCTCTCCCTCAATGTGAGCAAGACAAAGAAGCTGATTGTGGACTACAGGAAAAGGAGGGTCGAACAGGCCCCCATTAACATTGACGGGCCTGTAGTGGAGAGGGTCAAGAGTTTCAAGTTCCTTGGTGTCCGCATCACCAACAAAGTATCATGGTCCAAACACACCAAGACAGTCATGAAGAGGGCACAACAACTGAAAAGATTTGGCATGGGTCCCCAGATCTTAAAACAGTTCTACAGCTGCACCATCGAGAGCATGGTTGCATCGCCGCCTGGCATGGCAACTGCTCGCCATTAGACATGCACCTGTCTGGGGAGTGGGCATGTCTGTTTATTTTTGGGCAATGGCAAATTAGAAATCATTTCTGTAGAGGTGTGGAAAGAATGTTTTAATCTTTCAGAGTTAGTTTAAAAAAGTAAGAATGCATGTCACCTATATGAGTTACAAACTCTGGCTGCAAATTCTGCAAGATTGTCTATTGAACAATTTAAAAGTAAATACTGCCTACAGCCCACACTTCTATGCAAAATAATTGTTGTTGAATATTTTGTTTATTAATACATGATTGTGATCTCTTGCCTTGGTATAGGTTCTGAGATTAAATGGGCTAAGACGTTACACTCCTACGGCCCAGCAATACTATAGTACAGCCTACCCATACTGTCAAATATTTTAAATAGGCTACCACTTACCGGTCTATTTACCTTCGAGCATGGTTGGCTATTGAATGACTGATGGATAAATGCCTAATAGGCCTATTTGTTGTGTAGTGGGAAAACCAGTCACGTCAGAATAGTAGAGACATTCCCTGCAATACGATTATGATTTAGGCCTAATGCAAAAGCTAATAAATATATGCAATCTTCTTACCAATGGCAAATGTATCTGTTTTATCATTAGGCTTACGTTTTAAACTCCCACACGAGTAGCACTTTTCCGAACTGAAAGACGATGCCCAGAGCTTACCCATGATGTTTGCACACAGATTTGAGTCAATAAGTCATTGTTTTAGTCAAAGTATTATATATATTTGGGCTTGTAGTGACAAACCCAAACCTCCCACTTCATGGAAATCAATGTGAATGCAGTGTTTTTTCCTATGACAAACAAATTATTTTTCAGCCTACGTTTCGTTTCTGGGTTTTATTTGATTATTAATCAGAAACAGATGCAAAGTTATTAATCTTTGCGAAGGAGATGAGCCAAACAGCCTTGTGGAGCAGGCAAGGTTAAGAGTATTTTTTGTGCTCATGCACCTGTGATAAATGAGCTGTCCGGGGCCCTTGTTATGTTCAGCAGCTTCATGAACTTCAAGTACCAGGACATTTTTGCTAAAAACCTGGTTGCCTCTGCCAGGATACTGAAACTTGGCTGCAAGTGGAAATTCCAGCAAGACAATAACCCCAAGCACACATCAAAATCCAAAAAAAACGGGTTCATTTACTACAAAATCAACATTTTGCAATGGTCATTTCAGTGTCTGGACTTGAACACCATTGAAAACCTGTGGTTTGAATTGAGGAGGGCAGTCCATAAGCGCAGACTAAAGATATCAAGGATCTGGAAAGATTCTGAATGGATGAATGGTATAAGATCCCTCACAATGTCTTCTCCAATCTCATAAAACATTTTAGAAAAAGGCTCAGTGCCATTATCCTCGGAAGGGGAAGGTGGCAGAAAAAAAGGGTGGCAATCATTTTCACCCTTATTTTTATAAATGACTTGTGGAATTTTTTTTATCTGAATTAGCATAAAGTATAATTTCCAGATTTCTGGGGCATACAATATACATACACAAAAGGATGCGGACACCCCTTCAAATTAGTGAATGTAGCTATTTCAGCTTGAAATGTTGCAAACAGATGTATAAAATAAAGCACACAGCAATGCAATCTCCATCGACAAACACTGGCAGTGCAGTAGAATGGCCTTACTGAAGAGCTCCGTGACTTTCAACAAGCCAGTTTGTCAGATTTCTGCCCTTCTAGAGCTGCAGAATTGATCGTCGAGAGTTTCATGAAATGGATTTCCATGGCCAGACAGCTGCACAAAAGCCTAAAATCAGCATGCACAATGCCAAGCATTGGCTGCAGTGGTGAAAAGCTCTCCGCCATTGGACTCTGGAGTATGGGAAACGTGTTCAATGGATGAATCACTCTTCACCATCTGGTAGTCCAAAAGATTAATCTGGGTTTGGCGGATGCCAATAATGGTCTGGGGCTGTAATAATGGTCTGGGGCTGTTTTTCATGGTTTGGTCTAGGCCCCTTAGAAATCTTAACGCTACAGCATACAATCACATTCTAGACAATTCTGTGCTTCCAACTGCAAATAGTCTGGGTAGCCATTTAAATACCTGTTCAGGAGTGTTATAGCTTGGGAGTAGAAGCTATTTAGGAACCTCTTGGCGCTCCAGTACCGCTTGCCGTGCGGTAGCAGAGAGAACAGTCTATGACTAGGGTGGCTGGAGTCTGACACTTTTTAGGGCCTTGATGCCAATGAAAATAAAATCTATAATACAAAGAACACAGTGAAATAAAAAATGCGATATCATAAACCTTGTCTGTCCATCTGTATGTCCAAAAAGTACTTACAAACAAAACAGTCAATCTCTTGGATCCTTTGTGGTCAAATAGGATTTTCTTATCATTGTTGAAAAGTATCACAGTCCACATTCCCACTGAGTGAAAAGCCAGGAGAAGAGTGTGTATGGGAGTGTGTGTGTGGATGGTGTGGTGAGTTAAGTGCTCTTAAAGACTTCACTCCATTACACAGGTGAGAATGAGATAAATAGAAAAGTATTTCACTGGGAAAGAGGGGATGTGGTTGTGTGCTATGTAGGACAGTGCCTGTGGAGGTTTTGCATCTTCCTACATAGTGATGTGGAGTAAAGTAATATAGTATGCCTAGATAGAAACTGTATGGACCAATGCTGTGTGTGTGCATGTTTGGTCACGAAAGGTCACTTACTGGGTCCCCGTCTGGTCCTGGTGGTCCTCTTTCACCAAAGTCTCCAGGAAACCCCTGGAGAGAGAGCAGCTTTAAAGCGACAATCTGCAATTGGTACATACATTTGTACTAATGCACAGTAGTTCTACTAATCACAGTAGTTACATTTTTACTACTGCACAGTATCACCAGGTCTGATTTAAAGAAAGTAAGAATGCTACTGCTAGTCTGGTCCCAGACCTACAAGTGCTCCAATGGTCAGAGCAGATGGCAGAGAAGTTGGCTAAAGCACATACAGATCTGGGACCAGGCTAACTTTGACCCTGATGCCAATGCTGTTCAGAAATATAAAAAAAAAGCTTAAGTGTCTGTTTTACATGAAGACATCATCCCAATCTTTGTTTGCGATTTTATTTTTGATTCACTCTAGAAAAAAACTTGTGCTAGTACAATGCGTGCTAAATCATGTTTTATATCTACAATGGGCATTGTAAATAACTTCGGTATCCAAATCTACCAAACTAACATCTAAACATGACAAAATGCGCAAAATGTGCATGTGCGAGTGAGAGATTAGGTGAATTTTGTTTCTATTTGGATATAATTTATCATTGTCACAGGACAACATCAGAAATCTCTGCAGGCACAGATCTTTCCACTCAGTCTGAAAAACTAAACAACCTCTGTCATCAAGTATTAAATGTCAGCAAACAATTTTAAGATTGTGAGAACAGAGTTTAAGTTAACAGACAATCTGCTGAACCTGAAAAGTGAATCTGCATACAGAGAATGGCTTTACCACTTGACATACTGTGTACTGTAAGTGAAGCAGTCAAAGATCCCTAGGGAATAGCTGACCTCTAGATGCATCAGAGGGGAAGAGAGCATGTACACACACAAAAACACAACACAACCTGTACATGCCAAAACAACAAAAATGCCTGCACATACAAATGCTCCCTCATGAATGCATATGCACACATCCCCACTTAAAATCTACCACATAAATAACAACCTCATTGGATATTTTTTTTTTTCTAAGCAGCTAGCGCTTCAACAACAGTGGCTTGGGTGTGTTGAGTTTCTTTGTAAGTATTATTTACTGAAAGCCAATAGGCAGCAGCTGCATTGGCTTTCAGTAGTTCAGATGTGCAGAAGAGGTATGGAACAATGCCCACGTGAGACTTCAGCGCACAACCTGCCATCAGAAAGAGCAGGCGGATCACCACCTCAGTGAGGCTCCCATGTTCCATCCTGGTAATCGCATCTGGCTCTCCACCAGGAACCTCTATAAATAAAAACTTTTCCTTGACAAAAAAATGTTTCTCTTCTTTGACAGTGCATTTGTCAGTACTTCCCTTTGTCACTAGAGGGCAATTAGTCAATTTTTAGGGGCCTGTACTCCTGAAGTTGTTTGTGTACTTGCCAGCTAGCAGTTCTCAGCTGTTAGCAGCCAATGGCTAGCAGTTTCTTAGTTATTACAAATAAGTAAAGTACTGAATTATTGAATGTACCAAATCAAACATTAAACCTCGTAAACAGTTCATTTAGACCTTGCGTTTGAAACCGGTGCTTATTTAATTAAATGTGTGCAGATGTCCAGCTATTAAAAGGGACAGTCAGCTATTTGAGTCTGCGTTTAGTTTAAGTTTTGCAGTCTCGGCATTGACCCTCTTGACTCTAGACATATGCTGCTGTTACTGCTTATCTATCTATCCTGTTGCCTAGTCACTTTACCCCTACCTACAGTATATGTACATATCTACCTTAATTACCTCATACTCTTGCACATCGCCTCGGTACTGGTACCCTGTGTATATAGTATCTTTACTGTGTATACTAGTTATCTTTACACATTGTGTATTTATTCCTCGTTGTTATTTTTCCATTTCTTTCTTTGAATTGTTGGGATGAGTAACTATTTCACTGTTAGTCTACACCTGTTGTTTACAAAACGTGACAAATAAAATTTTATTTTGAAAGACACTCGCACAAAAAAAACCTACAGGTGGTCCAAGATGGCGTAGCAGTCGGACGTGTGTTTTTGTCTTGTCCCGTCCTATATTTTGCATATATTTTTTCACTCACTTTCCATCTACGGACTGAATATACTGCAATCCGCCTCACCCAATGTGGTACGGATCTGCTAATTTTATACTTTAGAACCAGAATCCCCTTCAGGAGCTAGCCAGCTAACTAGCTAGTAGTCAGTTTGCCACTGCTAGCGGTCCTCGCCGTTAACTCGGACATCAGCCAGCCTCAACCTGGTCAATTCCTGCCAATCTGAACAGCGCAATATCAACCAAGAGCATATCAGACTGCTTTTTCTCTACCACATCTCCAGATTTATACCGCAAGCTCTGAACCTTTACGCCGGATCATCGCAGCTAGTTGCTATGCAAGTGTCTACTCCTGGCTAATGTCTCTGTCCTGAAGCAAGCACCAGTAAGCCTGAAGCTAGACTCGAGCGAGGCCCATCTCCTGGCTAGCCAAAGAAGTCCACCAGCCAATTCTTGGGCCACAATACCTCTTTTGCCAACAGGCTCTTCCATTGTGATGTCGTCGGATGCCCATCTGCTAGCCCCGGCCCGCTAGTTGTTTGAATCGCCATGTCTCCAGCTCGCCTAGCGTAGCAGCGACTTCGGAATGGCTCCCTGAGTCATCTAGTGCTACTCATTGAACCCTATGATCACTCGGTTACACATGCCTCTCCCTAATGTCAAGATGCCTTGTCTATTGCTGTTTTGGTTAGTGATTGTCTTATTTCACTGTAGAGCCCCTAGCCCTGCCCAAAATGCCTTAGATAGCCCATTTGTTCCATCCCCCTAACATGTGGTGACCTCACCTGGCTTAACTGGTGCCTCTAGAGACAAAACCTATCTCATCGTCACTCAATGTCTAGGTTTACCTCCACTGTACTCACATCCAACCATACCTTTGTCTGTACATTATCCATGAATATATTCTTCCGCGCCCAGAAATCTGCTCCTCTTACTCTCTGTTCCGAATGCACTAGACGACCCTTATCCTACGCCTCCTCTGTTGATGTAGGGGTTAAACCAGGCCCGGCAGCCCCCAGCACCACTCCCATTACCCAGGCGCTCTCATTTGTTGACTTCTGTAACCGTAAAAGCCTAAGTTTGTTTTATTCACTGCTTTAGCACACTCCGCCAACCCTGATGTCCAAGCCGTGTCTGAATCATGGCTTAGGAAGGACACCAGAACTCCTGAAATGTCCATCCCTAACTATAACATCTTCAGACAAGATAGAACTGCCAAAGGGGGCAGAGTTGCAAAGTACTGCAGAGATAGCCTGCAGAGTTCTGTCATACTATTCAGGTCTGTGCCCAAACAATTCAAGCTTCTACTTTTAAAAATCCACCTTTCCAGAAACAAGTCTCGCACCGTTGCAGCTTCTCCTTCACCCAAAACCACACAGCTGATGTTCTGAAAGAGCTGCAAAGCCTGGATCCCTACAAATCAGCTGGGCTAAACAATTTGGACCCTGTCTTTCTAAAATTATCCACTGAAATTGTTGCAACCCTTATTACAAGCCTGTTCAACCTCTCTTTCGTATCGTCTGAGATCCCAAAGATTGGAAAGCTGCCGCGGTCATCCAACTCTTCAAAGGGGGAGACACTCTAGACCCAAACTGTTATAGACCTATATCCATCCTGCCCTGCCTTTCTAAAATCTTTGAAAGATAACAAACAGATCACCAACCATTTCCAAGCTGGTCATGGGTGCACCTCAGCCACACTCAAGGTCCTAAACGATATCATAACCACCATCAATAAAAGACAGTACTGTGCAGCCGTCTTCATCGACCCGACCAAGGATTTCGACTCTGTCAGTCACCTCATTCCTATTGGCAGACTCAATAGCCTTGGTTTCTCAAATGACTGCCTCGCCTGGTTCACCAACTACTTCTCAGACAGAGTTCAGTGTGTCAAATCGGAGGGCCTGTTGTCCGGACCTCTGGCAGTCTACGGAGGTGACACAGGGTTCAATTCTCGAGCAGACTCTTTCCTCTGCATATATCAATAAAGTCGCTCTTGCTGCTGTTGATTCTCTGATCCACCTCTACACAGACACCATTCTGTATACATCTGGCCCTTCTTTGGACACTGTTAACATGCTTCAATGCCATACAACACTCCTTCCATGACCTCCAACTGCTTATAATTGCTAGTACAACTAAAGGCATGCTTCAACCGACTGTTCCCGCACCCACCTGCCCGACTAGTATCACTACTCTGGACAGTTCTGACTTAGAATATGTGGACAACTACAAATACCTAGGTGTCTAGTTAGACTGTAAACTCTCCAGCCAGACTTAAGCATCCTTCACTCATGCTGCCAAACATACCCTCGTAAAACTGACTATCCTACCGATCCTTGAAAATCGGAGATGTCATTTACAAAATAGCCTCCTGCACTCTACTCAGCAAACTGGATGTAGTCCACACAATGCCATCTGTTTTGTCACCAAAGCCCCATATACTACCCACCATTGGCGCCAGGTCATCTATAAGTCTTTGCTAGGTAAATCCCCGCCTTCGAAGCACACTGGTCACCATAGCAACACTCACCTGTAGCACACGCTCCAGCAGGTATATTTCACTGTTCATTCCCAAAGCCAACACTTCCTTTGGCCGTCTTTCCTTACAGTTATCTGCAGCCAATGACTGGAATGAATTGCAAAAATCACTGAAGCCTTATCTATCTCTCTCTAACTTTAAGCATCAGCTGTCAGAGCAGCTTACCGATCACTGTACCTGTACACAGCACATCTGTAAATAGCCCATCCAACTCCCTCTTCCCCATACTGTCATTTAATTAGTATTTTTTTGCTCCTTTGCACTCCAGTATCTCTACTTGCACATCATCATCTGCACATCTATCACTCCAGTGTTAATGTTAAATTGTAATTATTTCCCCTCTATGGCCTACCTCCCTACATTTGCACACACTGTACATATATGTTTCTATTGTGTTATTGACTGTACGTTTGTTTATGTGTAACTCCGTGTTGTTGTTTTTGTTGCACTGCGTTGCTTTAACTTGGCCAGGTCGCAGTTGTAAATGAGAACTTGTTCTCAACTGGCCTACCTGGTTGAATAAATGTGATTTTTTTAAGTATCCAAACTACATGATCCCATTGAGAGAAAGGTGACCAAATAAGCTCATTTCAATATGAGCCTTTTCTTATTATGTCCAAAAAACCCACATGTAGCACATCTCTGACGTGTTCAACCTAGAGTAACCCTTCTATTAGCAAAGGAAATAAAGAGAGAAGCTTATAATGATGTAGACAAATGTGTGACTGCGGGCCTTTGCACCAAACCTCTCAAAGGAGTTCTCAGCTAGAGAGCAGGTCTGGCTACAATATTGTAGAACCCTGCTGGAACTAGAACACTGACTCACTGAAACAAGTCATGTTCAGTGGTCACGAAACCTTGAAATTCTGAACTGGGAGATGCTGAATGTGAATTTGTCCAACAAGAATGCTCACTTCTGTTTCCCACTGCAAAACGCTACTGAATACAAATAAGAATTTGAGGACCGAATGACAGAGAAAGAGGTCTGAGTGTTCAATAAGCTAACATTAGCTAAACACAGCTCTGAGCTATGTCTATCATTGCCAGCAGCCTCCATGACACTATATACTGTACGTCCTGTTAGTGTTGTCGGTATCAGTCTCTGGAGACCATAGATATCTTAAGCCTGTGGGTTAGGTTTTAACACAGCGTCTGCTGTGGCTGACATCAACGCATTTCATAACAGTTCATATAAATAATTATCTATAAAGTATGTTGAGACAACTTTACCGGCCTACCCATCTTGCCCCTCTTCCCTGGTTCCCCAAGAATGCCCTGAAAATAGAACGAGAGAGAGAGAGAGAGAGAGAGAGAGAGAGAGAGACAATAATAAGTTCAGAGCAACATTGTACTCTCTGGGAATAATTCTACTAACTACACTGATGTAATAATGTCAAACCATCACAGACTGTAAGCTACTTGTTGTTGGTATTTTGTTTAGCTACTCTGTAAATACTGCTCGATGTATATGCATACTTTTATTGCTTCTACATTGCTCTGCACAAACCTACAGCTGTGCCAGCTAATTGGAGCTATTTTATCGTGCTCTGTCCCATATAGGTGTCTTCCTTGAAGATTAGGAGGAAGTTAGAGAGGACAGACAGACACAGTGACCAACAGACAAAGATTAGCCTGCTACAGTATGGTGGAGCTGCATAGTGGAAAGTCCATTACAGGCTCACCCATGACGTAACCCCTGGTGCATGCGATAAGTAGGGCAATGGTCTGGTGTTTTTGGAGGCTGAGCTTTAGGAAGGCCTTGATTAGTTTAGCCAGTTCAAAGGCTCAATAAGGGGGGTCACAATGAGTCATCACCAACACTCCCACACTGTCTTACTCAATGCAGCCTGATAGCATGCTGGAGGCAGTTCCCACATTTAAATCAAAACAATAAACTGGTTGTCTCTTATGGAAACAGAGGGAGGGAAGATCAGAGTCACCATTGGGACAGGTAGTCAGAGTTGCCTCCATTCTTGTACACAATGTGTGGTGAGGTCAGGAATAAGTCCTGGCCCTAATCATTACAGACGTAGTGAGTATTTTGATGTGTGTAGCGGTAAGGTAAAAAAAAGACAAACATACTCTTTTGCCATCAGCACCAGGTAGGCCAAAAAGGCCCGCGATTCCAATGAAGCCCTAGAGAGAGAGAGAGGTAGAGGAATTCCATTTTCAATGACTGCGAAGTAGATCTATTATAGCTTGAGAGTTGAGGAGTCCAGTGCTGGGGGTCTGAAGGTTCCAGGGTTGATGGATCAGGTCTCCATGAAGAACTAAGCCATGAGGCAAGTGTATATGCCCATGGACTGCATGGTGCTGGCTTCCACGATGTAGTCCAAGGGCACATACCCTCACGCCAGGGATCTCTGAAGATGACACCAATCTGGCCTGTTGATAGCGGTTTAACGCAGCGCAACAAAACAGAACAAGACCAGGAACAACAGCAGCAATTCCAGTAGCAATGTTTTCTATAAGACAGTGGGGTGCTGATACTGGTTAAGCTGATGGGTTAAGGTTGAAGGTTCATAGGGCATAGGGAATAGACTACGTAGATCAGGAGTTGATTGAGATGTAGCATTTTTAGATGTGCTCTATTTTAACAAACCTAATGGAATGGTATGTCTTAGTGCTAGCGTTATAGATTCAGTGGGGTGTCAGTAATATTTGAGCTATTTTCACCACTGGTATTGGGGGGGGACGCAGTAGCTGGCGCAAATTATTTTGATAAATAAACAAGTTATGGGTATGTTGAGGCTTGCCCCTCACTGTCCAACCAGAACATGCTCCATGTCTAAATATGTTGTTACTTCAAGTTGTGTATTGCAATTTAAATTTTAGTCTATTATAGCATAGTTTGTTAAATAGCCTGCCCCATATCTGATAAACATGTTTGCAGTCTACATTGTTCTAATGGCATTGCTTCAATATGGAAATATATTGTTAAACATAGGCCATAGCATTCACACTGATATAGGGGCTAGGCCGACTGTAAATTGCAGTCTGGACATGGACATGCCAAACATAGTCAATAAGCAAGATTCAATTCACTAGGCTATTGATAAGACAGTGTATAATTCTAATACAAATTTAACAACCACTTGTTTTATATAGACTATGTCTAAATACAGTTACCAGAATTTCTCCCCATGGGTGTATAATACAGACAAGGCAACTTAACTTTGGAATGTGTGTCAAATCCTCCATAGACTTTCACAGGAGCTGGATAAAGATTGAATATAAAGAGAAAGGGGGAATGTCCACTCACCGTTATACTGTCCGCAAATGTAATGTTTTCTAAACATCATGGAACCAACCATATTTGTACTTCTCCAGAAATAGATGAAATTGCATTTCATTTGGGCCATGTACATTCTCACCATAAATAGATAGAAGGATACAGTATAAACTGTACATATGAGATGAGTAATGCGAGATAGGTAAACATTCGTAAAGTGGCATTATTTAAGTGACTAGTGTTCCATTTATTAAAGTGGCCAATGATATCAAGTTTGTAGGTAGGCAGTCACCTCTCTGTGCTAGTGGTGGCTGTTTAACAATCTGATGGCCTTGAGATAGAAGCTGTTTTGCAATCTCTGTCCCACATTTGATGCACCTGTACTGACCTCGCCTTCTGAATGGAAGCAGGGTGAACAGGTAGTGGCTCAGGTGGTTATTGTCCTTGATCTTTTTGCCTTCCTGTGACATTGGGTGCTGTAGGTGTCCTGGAGGGCAGGTAGTTTGCCCCGGTGATGCGTTGTGCAGACCGCACCACCCTCTGGTGAGTCCTCCGGTTGAGGGCAGTACAGTGCTGTACCAGCGGTGATACAGCCCAGCTGGATGCTCTCAATTCAGCACCTGTAAAGGTTAGTGAGGGTTTTCGGTGACAAGCCACATTTGTTTAGCCTCCTGAGGTTGACGAGGCGCTGTTGCGCCTTCTTCACCACACTGTGTGTGTGTGTGGACCATTTCAGTTTGTCAGTAATATGTACACCAAGGAACTTAACTTTACACCTTCTCCACTGCTGTCCCATTGATGTGGATAGGGGGTGCTCCCTTTGCTGTTTCCTGAAGTCCATGATCATTGCTTTTGTTTTGCTGATGTTGTGTGAGAGGTTATTTTCCTAACACCACACTCCGAGTGCCCTCACCTCCTCCCTGGAGGCGGTCTCGTAGTTGTTGGTAATCAAACCTACCACTGTAGTGTAATCTGCAAACTTGATGATTGAGTTGGAGGCGTGCATGGCCACTCGTGGGTGAACTGAGAGTACAGGAGAGGGCTGAGAATGCACCCTTGTTGGACCCCAGTGTTGAGGATGAGCGGAGTGGAGCTGTTGTTTCCTACCTTCACCACCTGGAAGTCAGGAAGTCCAGGGTCTCAAGCTTAATGATGAGTCGAGGGTACTGTGGTGTTGATTGCTGAGCTGTAGTCAATGAACAGCATTGTTACATAGGAATTCCTCTTGTCCAGATGGGACAGGGCAGTGTGATGGCGACTGCATCATCTGTGGACCTATTGGGGCAATAAGCTAATTGGAGTGTGTTTAGGGTAACAGGTAGGGTGGAGGTGATATGATCCTTGACTAGTCTCTCAAAGCACTTTGTGATGAAAGTAGTGAGTGCGACGGGGTGAGTGTCATTTAGTTCAGTTATCTTAGCACGTCGGCCACAGAGAATGAGATCCCACAGTCTTTGGTAGTGGGCCATGTGGGTGGCACTGTATTCTCCTCAAAGCACGCAAAGAAGTTGTTTAATTTGTCTGGGAGCAAGACGCCGATGTTCGCGACGGTGCTGGTTTCCTTTTTGCAATCCGTGATTGACTCTATACCCTGCCATGTATGTCTCGTGTCTGAGCTGTTGAATTGCGACTCCACTTTGTTTCTATACTGACGCTTGGCTTGTTCGATTGCCTTACGGAGGGAAGAATAACTACACTATTTTCGGTCATGTTTCCAGTCACCTTGCCATGATTAAATGCAGTAGTACGTGCTTTCAGTTTTGCGCGAATGCTGCCATCAATCCACAGTTTCTGGTTATTGGAAGGTTTTAATAGTCAGTGGGTACAGCATCTCCTATACACTTCCTTATAAACTTGCTCACCGAGTCAGCATATTCGTCAATGTTATTGTCTGAGGCTATCTGGAACATATCCCAGTCCACGTGATCAAAGCAATCTTAAAGCGTGGATCTGATATTCAGACCAGCATTGGATAGACCTAAGCACGGGTGCTTCCTGTTTTAGTTTCTGCCTATAGGAGGGAAGAAACAAGATGGAGTCATGGTCAGATTAGCCAAAAGGAGGGCTAAGGAGGTCCTTGTATGCATTGCGGACGTTAGAGTAGCAGTGGTCGAGTGTGTTACTTGATATGCTCGATATGCTGATATAATTTAGGTAGCCTTGTTCTTAGATTAGCTTTGTTAAAATCCCCCAGTAAATGCAGCCTCCAGTTTGCATAAAGGCCAGTGAAGTTCCTTGATGGCCGTCTTGGTATCCGCTTGCGGGGGATATACACGGCTGTGACTGTAACTGAGGAGAGTTCTTTTGGGAGATAATACGGTCGGCATTTGGTTGTGAGGAAAAATTCTAGGTCATGTGAACAAAAGGACTTGTGTTATTGTGTGTTGTTACAATTACACCACGAGTGGTTAATCATGAAACATACACCCCCGCCCTTCTATTTACAAGAGAGATGTTTTTTCCTTTCGGCGTGATGCACTGAACATCTCGTTGGATGTACGGACTCTGACAGCATGTCCCCTGCTAGCCATGTCTCCGTGTAACAGAGTATGTTACAATCCCAGATATCTCTTTGGAAAGCAACTCTTGCCCTAATTGTTCACTTCGTTAACTAGGGATTGGACATTAGAGTAAAATACTCGGAAGTGGTGGGTGGTGTGCGCACATCCAAAGTCTCACTAGAAGACCGCGCCGGCACCTTCTCCGGTGGCGTTGTTTCTGGTTGGCCTCTGGAATCAGTTCAAATGCCCTGGGAGATGCAGGCAAAGGATACGCTTTGGGAATGTCGTATTTCTGGTCGTAGTGCTGGTAAGTTGACGTCTCTCTGAAATCCAATAGTTCTTCCCGGCTGTATGTAATAACACTAACAATGCAAGAAAAAAATACTGCACAGTTTCCTAAGGACTTGAAGCGAAGCTGCCATCTCTATCAGCACCATCTTGTCTCTGATTAAGCTACTGTGTGCCTCCGCTGGCAAAATTGATGCCATAACCAATTGAGTTACAGCTAAGGACAGCTTTCGGTGAGTCTTAAATATCACCAGTTACGCTGCTTGAAATTGGCACACAGGATTTACAGGACACACCACAAATACATCACCATTCCCACCTCAGCCCAAGCAAGCTGATATAAAAGAGGAGCGCTGGCTTTTACAAGTCAAATTTCCCAAAGAGGGTGCATTAACGCTAGTTAAAAATAGAGTCCTAGGTAGTTTGTAGATTATGGTTATAGCTGAGTGATAGTGGTGGTTAGTCGTAGTGAGTTGGTTAGTTGTAGCTAGGGGATCAGGGGCTGGTTGTGAGGCACATTAGCAGACAGGGTAGATGTAGATCAGAGATACAGGGTGGTTAGATGTAATTGACGGGGTAGCTGTAGTATACTATAGGTAGGTAAGTACTTGAAGGTAAATATGGGATAAGGGGTAGATGTGTGAACCAAGGGTTGGGAGGGAGTTGGTTGATGCATAGCTTATGGTTGTAGGTAGGGGATAGATACGATGGTAGTTATAGGTAGGTAGGGAATGGATGTAGATAGGACAGGGGGATGGTTGTGTGGTAGATCAGGGGATGGGGGTTGCTGATGGAGAGAAGGAGAGGATGGAAAGCCTCTTTACTACTGTAAACAGGAAATTCCAGCCGGTGGGGTCAGGGCCAGTTATGGAACAGCCAAGGGAGCTGATAAAGGGTCTTTAATGAAGCACAACATAACATCACATCACTGAGTGTGTGTGTGTGAGTGTGGTGGTTGTATACAGTTAGACAACTGTTTATGTGGAAAAGGCAGAACTACAGTACGTGTGTGTTTGGGGTTATAGCAGACAAAACCAATAACTTTGATTAAACAACTCTTGGCAAGCGAGTGTGTTTTGCTGGAGACTGGAGACACGATCCACTGTAAACAGAGAGTAGTAAAATCTGTGTCAAGCTGGATGCATAGAGGTCAAGGTCAGATCAGCCGAAACATAGAAGACAGAGACGGATTGCCCTTGAAAACCAAAAACATACAGTAAACATAAGAACATCAGCCTCTTTCCAGAATTGATCAAATCACGACCCGTAGGCATGACAACAGCGTTCAGTGTGGTGTTTATGGGTATGACTCAAATGTCCAGGCTATAGCACTGCTAAAGAAAGTCAGGCTCCACTGGAAAATAATTGGGATAGAGGGAATTAAGGGTACACCTACCCGAGTGCCTTTTGGCCCAATGGCTCCTATGGGACCTGGCAAACCCTAAGACAAAGACAGAGAAAAAGTAGTTGAACGGTTAAACACAATTAGTGGTAAGATAAAAACCAACCAATTATCACAGTGACACTATGTGTGTGTGTGTGTGTGTGTGTGTGTGTGTGTGTGTTCGTGCTTCTTTGTGCAATTTTTTTAGTCTGTTAATTGGGAATTTATGAGTCGGTGTGTGATTAACAGCAGGGAGAGACAGGACTTCCTCTAGTGTAGCAGTTTCTAGAAACACAGTAACCCAGAGTAGATGCCAGGAAAGCAGCTGTGACTGAAGCAGACTTGGGTTTGAAGTATGTAGTTAAAAGAGTCTCTTAATTTATTGTCAGAACATTTATTCTTAGGAAGATTTACTATAGCTCTTCAACTGACTCTTTGTGGCATGATTTACATGACAACAACTCTTGTCCTGCACTTGTGTAGATGTGCAGAATTGTGATACGCATAATTATGCTTCATAGCTCTAGTACATTCACTCTCCCCTACACAGGTACAACCTGTTAACACTTAATCCTCCTTAATCAACCAGTTAAGAGCTGGTCTGAACCCTCTAACCCTACTCTAGATGAGCATAACCTCCTGACCCCTGACCCTCCTTTACTAGTCAAATCTGAACCCTAGCCCTACTGTACCAGACAAGCCTGACCCCACTGTACCAGTCAAGCCTGACCCCACTATAACAGTCCCAGCACACCAGAGGATTTACTGCACCTGCCTGCCAGGATAACCTTTGGCACCTGGGCTTCCATCTGGACCTCGCTCCCCCTGTGGGAAAGGAGGAAGGTGGGGTTAAAGGCAGATAGAAAAGATTGATAAAAATTACAGTAAGCCAGTGACAGACAGCGCCTTGTGCAGAGTAATAGGTAGTATAACGGTCAAACTAAACCAAAGCTGCCATGTCACCGTAACGGCTCAATAACGTGAGTCACATAATCTATGAGACATGCTATACCGAAAGTAAAAGCAATAGGTCTGCGAAGCGAGAATTTTTTTGGGTATGGCGCTACAAGCTTGGCACACCTGCATTTGGGGAGTTTCTCCCATTCTTCTCCGCAGATCCTCTCAAGCTCTGTGGTCAATTCCTTCAACCTCAAGGCTTGGTTTTTGCTGTGGCATGCATTGTCAACTGACCTTATATAGACATGCGTTTGCCTTTCCAAATCAACTCCAATCAAGTTGTAGAAACATCTCAAGGATGATCAATGGAAACGGGATGCACCTGAGCTCGATTTTGACTCTCATAAGTCTGGCTGCACAACCGATTGGCAAACGTATTGCAAATTGGGAAATCAAGACTAAACTGCATACAAATAAGAATGAACTATTAAACAAAGATAAATGATATCAACAATGATAGTAAAACGTTTTGGAGCACTTTAAATTCAATTTTGGGAAAAAAGGCAAACTTAGTTCCATCATTCATTGAATCAGATGGCTTATGCATCACAAAACCAACTGATATTGCTAACTACTAATGATTTTCTAATTTGTAAGATTAGCTCATTTAAGCATGACATGCCAGCAACAATTGCTGATACTACACATCCAACTATATCTGACCAAATTATGAAAGAAAAGCATTGTAATTTTAAATTCTGTAAAAGGATTGCGGAAGATATACTGATTATTTTTTCTCTGTCAACAATGACATGCCACCGGGGTCTGACATCTTGGATGGAACAGCGATTATGCCACTCATATTTTCCATACTTTCCCAGTTTAAGCCTAATTGAAAGTGTATTCGGGGGAAGCAAAAGTAATTCCTCTACCTAAGAATAGTAAAGCCCCCTTCAATGGCTCAAATAGCCAACCAATCAGCCTGTTACCAATCATTAGTAAACTGTAAGAAAAAAATGGGTTTGACCAGATACAATGCTATTTTACATTAAACAAACCGACAACAAACTTTCAGCATGCTTATATGGAAGGACATTCAACAAGCACAGCACTTAAATAAATGATGATTGGCTGAGAGAAATTGATTATAAAAATATTGTGGGGGCTGTTTTGTTAGACTTCAGTGTGGCTTTTGACATTATTGATCATAGTCTGCTGCTGGAAAACAAGGCAGGATCTACAGGCCCAAGTTTTGTCACACCTGGACTAATGTTCAGTCATGGGGTCAGGTGCCACAAAAAGGAAAATTGTGACTCACCACCTGGATTCGGTCTTATGTAGCAACATATTAATTTCTGTTTTTTACATTCGATAAAAGTAGAGACAGTGCTACAAAATGGTATATCATACACTGCATTTGAAGAAACAATGGGAAAGTAATTCTGCTTTGAAAGTTGATCAAATTGTAAACTAACTTTTGAGAAAACCGTATTTCAATGTTTTGTTACTACTATTGGAGAGCCCTCTTTGTCTACACCCTCTTAAGCCTTAGCCCCACCCATCTATTTAATGGTTGATCCAACCGTTCTGTTCAAACTTTCCAGCTATTTCCAGACATCTAAGAGAGAGAGAGAGAGAGAACAGCTCACTGAACATTACTCGCTCTGACGATTTATCTGTGGTTTCGCATTCAGAGTGCACACTGGACGCTCCAGACAATAAGTAAGGTTGTTCCAAAAGCTCTGACCTTACAACTACAGTCAAGCACCCAAGCTAACTGGCAAACATTGGCTAGCTACATCCATAATGAGAGAACACCTCACTCTGACCATTTTACTCGCCTTAATAGAGCTGGTTAGGCTTTTTATCACAAGAGCGTTGGTGACTGTAACTCGGCTGCTGACAAAAACTGAATTATGTTTTTTTTTTGCCGATGTTTAATGACACCGGACATATTCAAAGGGTGTTGAGCGTTCAAAAATGCATCAGTTATTCTGAGCTCTGGCACACTAAGATGAGAGTATTTTTTTAAGGAATGTAGCTAGATAGCTAACTAGGTAAACAATGAATCCCAATGCATGACGTTAGTTAGCGAGTCAGCCAGCAAACGTTAGTGAGCTAACAGTACACTTTACCTTGAAATGAAAAGTCTTTATGTCAAAATTAGAAATGTGTAATATCTGAAAATGTAGCTAGCTAGACTATCTTACACATATACATCATGGCTGGACACTTCTCCCTGTCACGGATGCCATGGTTGCCCTTAGTTTGAAGATGTAATCCCTAGACAGGTGTTTTCTCCATCTCCTTGGCTATCAAACTCTAATTCCACTGATATCAAAACTTGGTCCTCCAGAAAGTGGAGAGCAACACTTATGCAGTTCTAATATGCAATATATTTATTTTAAAGCCTGTCACGACTTCCGCCGAAGTTGGTGCCTCTCCTTGTTTGGGCTGTGTTCGGCGGTCGTCGTCACCGGCTTTCTAGCTGACACCGATCCACGTTTCTTTTTCCATTTGTTATTTCTTGATTGTACACACCTGGTTCCCATTTCATTATTATTATTTCCCTATTTAACCCTCTGGTCCTCATTTATTTTGTGCATGATTATTCCTGGTCTTGTGTTAGTCTTTTGTGTTAGGGTTTGTTTTCCCTGCGTGGATTTATTTGGCAGATTTATTTTTCAGAATAAAGTACGTTATTTTACTCAGTTACTCCGTCCTCACCTCTGCACAACTGACACTTGAGAAATCCGCGTTAGACAGGATTACGTACACATACTAACCAGCTCAAATAGACAGAAGCATGCTATATGGCAGACCAATCCAAACTCATTTCTCAGCATGTCCAGCCCACACATTATCTCAGCCAATCATGGCTAGCAGGGAGGTTGCTGGCTTTTTCCATGGCCAAACCAACTAGGCTCGTAAAAAAATAATATTCGTATTTACAGGTGGTATAGAGGTTTGTTATTAAGGCACATGAAAGTGCACGTTCCAGAAGGCATTTTTGGCCAAAAACTAATTTTGATTTTAAAAAAGTTTCTGTTCAAACGGTTCTCTTGTGAAGTGGTGACCCGGGACATACGCCTAGTTTCCTGAAATGAGTCATCTATGTCAATGTATGGCCTTTCTTTTGCATTTCTTGGATGATGCAACACAAATAAAATAGAAAACATGACTTTTCATTTTAGATTTCCACAAACTTTAAAGTGTTTCCTTTCAAATAGTATCAAGAACATGCATATCCCTGCTTCAGGCCCTGAGCTATTAGCAGTTAGATTTGGGTATGTCTTTTTAGGTGGAATTTAAATGAAGGGTTCGATTGGGTCTCTACTTGACACCAACAAACAGCCCCATAATATCTGGCCCTCTGCCCTCCCTAAATAGCGGCATTGAGCAGTTCAGCAGCCTTTTAGCTCTCGATAACTGGTTACAAGACTATTGCAGCTCTGTGGGTGTAATATTTATTAACAATTGTGATACCTTCTGGAAACAAAACATGTATTATAAGAGGATGGGATCCACCCAAATCATTTGGGTTCCTGGATCCTTTTACAGCATTAAAGGGCTGAGTTGAGACAATGACTTATCAATGACCCAAGTCAAGCTCATTTAATCTCTACCATTGTGTCACTGAGTTGTCATAATGCTTCAGCAAATGTACAATATTCTAGTGGCGTTGGACGATACAATGTAAATAACCTTGTTTTACGTCCCTCTTACTGTCCGTAATGCATCTGCTGATCCTACAGCCATTGTATGTAGTAATCATGTGCCTATGAACATGAGTTATACTGTTAGTGCTGAGGGAGTGTACCCAAATAGGAAGTCCACTATGTGCAGTTCACCCTGCACTAATTTTTTATTTGTTTTATTTCACCTTTATTTAACCAGGTAGGCCAGTTGAGAACAAGTTCTCATTTACTACTGCGAGTTACACATGGAATAAACAAACATACAGTCAATAATACAATAGAAAAAGTCTATATACAGTGTGTGCAAATGAAGTAGGATAAGGGAGGAAAGGCAATAGATAGGCCATAGTGGCAAAATAATATAGCAATTAAACACTGGAGTGATAGATGTGCAGAAGATGTGTGTGCAAGTAGAGATACTTGGGTGGAAAGGAGCAAAATACATAAAATAAATAACAGTATGGGGATGAGGTAGTTGGATGAGCTATTTACAGACGGGCTATGATGGTGCAGTTCGTGATCTGTGAGCTGCTCTGACAGCTGGTGCTTAAAGTTAGTGTGGGAGATATGAGTCTCCAGCTTCAGTGATTTTTGCAGTTTGTTCCAGTAATTGGCAGCAGAGAACTGGAAGGAAAGGCGGCCAAAAAAGGAATTGGTTTTGGGGGTGACCAGTGAAATATACCTGCTACGGGTGGATCCTTCTATGGTGACCAGTGAGCTGAGGTGGGGTTTTACCCAGTAAAGTCTTATAGATGACCTGGAGCCAGTGGGTTTGGTGATGAATATGAAGCAATGGCCAGCCAACGAGAGCCTGGCAACCTTGGTTAGCGCGCACAGGAGTCGCTGGTGCACGATGAGACAAGGACATCACTACCGACCAAGCCCTCCCTAACCCGGACGACGCTAGGCCAATTGTGCGTCGCCCCACGGACCTCCCGGTCGCGGCCGGTTACGACAGAGCCTAGGCGCAAACCCAGGGACTCTGATGGCACAGCTGGCGCTGCAGTACAGCGCCCTTAACCACTGCGCCTCCCGGGAGGCCCAGATAGTCAGTTTTACGAGGGCATGAGTGAAGGATGCTTTGTTGCGAAATAGGAAGCCGATTCTAGATTTAATTTTGGAGTGGAGATGCTTAATGTGAGTCTGGAAGGAGAGTTTAAAGTCTAACCAGACACCTAGGTATTTGTAGTTGTCCACATATTCTAATTCAGAACTGTCCAGAGTAGTGATGGTGGGCAGGTGCGGGCAGCGATTGGTTAAAGAATATGCATAAATTTTACTTGCAGTTGGAGGCCATGGCTAGTTGTATGGTATTGAATCTCGTCTGGAGGTTAGTTAATATATAGAAGAGCCAGAGGTATACAGAATGGTGTTGTAGAGGTGGATCAGAGAAACACCAGCAGCAAGAGCGACATCATTGATGTATACAGAGAAAAGAGTCGGCCCGAGAGACTGCCAGAGGTCCGGACAACAGACACTCCGATTTGACACACTGAACTTCTTAGGAGAAGCAGTTGGTGAACCAGGCGATGCAGTCCTTTGAGAAACCAAGGCTTTTGATTCTGCCGATAAGAATGTGGTGATTGACAGAGTCGAAAGCCTTGGCCAGGTCGATGAATACAGCTGCACAGTATTGTCTCTTATCGATGGTGGTTATGATATCGTTTAGAACCTTGAGAGTGGCTGAGGTGCACCCATGACCAGCTCGGAAACCAGATTGCACAGCGGAGAAGTTACGGTGGATTTCGAAATGGTCAGTGATCTGTTTGTTAACTTGGCTTTCGAAGACCTCAGGAAGGCAGGGTAGGATAGATATAGGTCTGTAGCAGTTTGGGTCTACAGTGTCTCCCCCTTTGAAGAGGGGGATGGCCGCGGCAGCTTTCCAATATTTGGGGATTTCAGATGATACGAAAGAGAGTTTGAACAGGTTAGTAATGAGAGTTGCAAGAATTTTGGCGGATCATTTTAGAAAGAGAGGGTCCAGATTGTCTAGCCCTGCTGATTTGTAGGGGTCCAGATTTTGCAGCTCTTCCAGAACATCAGCTATCTGGATTTGGGTGAAGGAGAAATGGGGGAGGCTTGGGCAAGTTGCTGTGGGGGGTGCAGGACTGTTGACCAGGGTAGGGGTAGCCAGGTGGAAAGCATGGCCAGCCGTAAAAAATACTTAAAGAAATGCTCAATTATCCCGGATTTATTGGTGGTGACAGTGTTTTCTAGCCTCAGTGCAGTGGGCAGCTGGGAGGAGGTGCTCTTATTATCCATGGACTTTACAGTGTCCAAGAACCTTTTTGAGTTTGTGCTGCAGGATGCAAATTTCTGTTTGAAAAAGCTAGCCTTTGCTTTCCTAACAGCCTTCCTAACTTCTCTGAAATGTTGCATATCGTGAGTGCGCTGGTCAAGGGCAGTCAGGTCTGGAGTGAACCAAGGGCTATATCTATTCCTGGTTCTAAACTTTTTGAATGGGGCATGCTATTTAAGATGGTGACGAAATAATAACCAGGAATTCTCTACTAATGGAATGAGGTCAGTATCCTTCCAGGATACCCGGGCCAGGTCGATTACAAAGGCCTGCTCACTGAAGTGTTTCAGGGAGCGTTTGACAGTGATGAGGGGTGGTCGTTTGACCGCAGACCCATTACGGACGCAGGCAATGAGGCAGTGAACACTGAGATCCTGGTTGAAAACAGCAGAGATGTATTTGGAGGGTAGGTTGGTTAGGATGATATCTATGAGAGTGCCCGTGTTAAAGGATTTGGGGTTGTACCTGGTAGGTTCATTGATAATTTGTGTGAGATTGAGGGCATCAAACTTAGATTGTAGGATTGCTGAGGTGTTAAGCACGTCCCAGTTTAGGTCACCTAACAGCACAAGCTCTGAAGATAGAATGGGGGGTAATCAATTCACATATGGTGTCCAGGGCAAAGCTGAGGGCAGAAGGTGGTCTATAGCAAGCGGCAACTGTGAGAGACTTGTTTTTTAAAAGTAAAAGCTCAAATGGTTTGGGCACAGACCTGGATAGTTAGACAGAACTCTGCAGGCTAACTCCGCCCCCTTTGGCAGTTCTATCTTGTCGGAAGATAGTTATAGTTAGGAATGGACATTTCAGGGTTTTGGGGTGTCTTCCTAAGCCAGGATTTAGACACGGCTAGGACATCAGGGTTGGCAGGCTTTTACTGTTACAGAAGTCAACAAATGAGAGTGTCTGGGGAATGGAAGTGGAGCTAAGCACTGCAGGACCTGGATTAACCTCTACATCACCAGAGGAACAGAGGGGTAGGATAAGGGTACGGCTAAAGGCTATAAGAACTGGTTGTCTAGTACGTTCGGAACAGAGAGTAAAAGGAGCAGGTTTCTGGGTATGGTAGAATAGATTCAGGGCATAATGGACAGACAGGGGGTATGGTAGGATGTGAATACAGTGGAGGTAAACCTATTCATTGAGTGACGATGAGAGAGATGTTGTCTCTAGAAACATCATTTAAACCAGGTGAGGTCAGCGCATGTGTGGGAGATGGGACTAAAGGGTTAACTGAGGCGTATTGAGCAGGGCTAGAGGCTCTAAAGTGAAATAAGGCAATAATTACTAACCAAAACAGCAATGGACAAGGCATATTGATATTAGGGAGAGGCATGCCCACGTTAACATAATTTGCTAGTAAAAGATGACATTAATATTCTGACAATCTTCGAAACTCACTTAGATAATCCCCTTGATGATACAGTGGTAGCAATACATGGTTATAAGATCTACAGACAAGACAGAAATGCCAAATGTGGACGTGTGGTTGTTTATATTAAGAACCACATTCCTGTAATGTTACGATGAGTGAATGAGGACCCAAAAGCGAACTAACTTAAACAGAGCTTCTTTAATAACCAAACATAGGTAGGCTCAGATAGACCGGCAGATTCCGACAGGACAGGACAAGGTTACAGCAAACATGACGATAGTCTGGCTCAGGCATGAAACACAACAAACAAGAATCCGACAAGGACAGGAACAAAAACAGAGAGAGATATAGGGGACTAATCAGAGGGAAAAAGGGAACAGGTGGGAAACGGGGTGACGAGGTAGTCAGGAGGAGACAAGGAACAGCTGGGGGAAAGCGGGGGAGAAAAGGTAACCTAATACGACCAGCAGAGGGAGACAGGGTGAAAGGAAAGGACAGAGACACAACATGACAATACATGACAGTACCCCCCCACTCACCGAGCGCCTCCTGGCGCACTCGAGGAGGAAACCTGGCGGCAACGGAGGAAATCCTCGATCAGCGCACGGTCCAGCACGTCCCGAGAGGGAACCCAACTCCTCTCCTCAGGACCGTACCCCTCCCAATCAACGAGGTACTGGTGACCACGGCCCCGAGGACCCTGTAGATGGGTGCGCCCTCGACAAGGATGGGGGGGGGGGGGGGGGAGACGAGCGGGGGCGCGAAGAACGGGCTTAATACAGGAGACATGGAAGACCGGGTGGACGCGACGAAGGTATCGCGGAAGAAGAAGTCGAACTGCGACAGGATTAATGACCCGAGAAATACGGAACGGACCAATGAACCGCGGGGTCAACTTGCGAGAAGCCGTCTTAAGGGGAAGGTTCTGAGTGGAGAGCCAAACTCTCTGACCGCGACAATATCTAGGACTCTTAGTTCTACGCTTATTAGCAGCCCTCACAGTCTGCGTCCTATAACGGCAAAGTGCAGACCTGACCCTCTTCCAGGTGCGCTCGCAACGTTGGACAAAAGCCTGAGCGGAGGGGACGCTGGACTCGGCGAACTGAGATGAGAACAGCGGAGGCTGGTACCCGAGGCTACTCTGAAAAGGAGATAGCCCGGTCGCAGACGAAGGAAGCGAGTTGTGGGCGTATTCTGCCCAGGGGAGCTGTTCTGACCAAGACGCAGGGTTGCGAAAAGAAAGACTGCGTAAGATGCGACCAATAGTCTGATTGGCCCGTTCTGCTTGACCGTTAGACTGGGGGTGAAAGCCGGAAGAGAGACTGACGGAAGCCCCAATCAAACGGCAAAACTCCCTCCAAAATTGAGACGTGAATTGCGGACCTCTGTCCGAAACGACGTCTGACGGAAGGCCATGAATTCTGAAAACATTCTCGATGATGATTTGTGCCGTCTCTTTAGCAGAAGGAAGCTTAGCAAGGGGAATGAAATGAGCCGCCTTAGAGAACCTATCGACAACCGTAAGAATAACAGTCTTCCCCGCTGACGAAGGCAGTCCGGTGACAAAATCTAAGGTGATGTGAGACCACGGTCGAGAGGGAATGGGCAGCGGCCTGAGACGGCCGGCAGGAGGGGAGTTACCGGACTTAGTCTGCGCGCAGACCGAACAAGCAGCCACGAAACGACGCGTGTCATGCTCCCGGGTGGGCCACCAAAAACGCTGGCGAATGGAAGCAAGCGTACCCCGAACGCCAGGGTGGCCGGCTAACTTGGCAGAGTGAGCCCACTGAAGAACGGCCAGACGAGTAGGAACGGGAACGAAAAGAAGGTTCCTAGGACAAGAGCGCGGCGACGGAGTGTGAGTGAGCGCTTGCTTTACCTGCCTCTCAATTCCCCAGACAGTCAACCCGACAACACGCCCCTCAGGGAGAATCCCCTCGGGGTCAGTGGAGGCTACTGAAGAACTGAAGAGACGAGATAAAGCATCAGGCTTGGTGTTCTTAGAGCCCGGACGATAAGAAATCACAAACTCGAAACGAGCGAAAAACAGCGCCCAACGCGCCTGACGCGCATTAAGTCGTTTGGCAGAACGGATGTACTCAAGGTTCCTATGGTCAGTCCAAACGACAAAAGGAACGGTCGCCCCCTCCAACCACTGTCGCCATTCGCCTAGGGCTAACCAGATGGCGAGCAGTTCGCGGTTTCCCACATCATAGTTACGTTCCGACGGGGACAGGCGATGAGAAAAATACGCGCATGGGTGGACCTTGTCGTCAGAGAGGGAGCGCTGAGAAAGAATGGCTCCCACGCCCACCTCTGACGCGTCAACCTCGACAACGAACTGTCTAGAGACGTCAGGTGTAACAAGGATAGGAGCGGATGTAAAACGATTCTTGAGGAGATCAAAAGCTCCCTGGGCGGAAACGGACCACTTAAAGCACGTCTTGACAGAAGTAAGGGCTGTGAGAGGAGCTGCCACCTGACCGAAATTACGGATGAAACGACGATAGAAGTTCGCGAAGCCGAGAAAGCGCTGCAGCTCGACGCGTGACTTAGGGGCGGGCCAATCAATGACAGCTTGGACCTTAGCGGGATCCATCTTAATGCCTTCAGCGGAAATAACAGAACCGAGAAATGTGACGGAGGAGGCATGAAAAGTGCACTTCTCAGCCTTCACAAAAAGACAATTCTCTAAAAGGCGCTGGAGGACACGTCGAACGTGCTGAAGATGAATCTGGAGTGACGGTGAAAAAATCAGGATATCGTCAAGGTAAACGAAAACAAAGATGTTCAGCATGTCTCTCAGGACATCATTGACTAATGCCTGAAAGACAGCTGGAGCGTTAGCGAGGCCGAAAGGAAGAACCCGGTATTCAAAGTGCCCTAACGGAGTGTTAAACGCCGTCTTCCACTCGTCCCCCTCCCTGATGCGCACGAGATGGTAAGCGTTACGAAGGTCCAACTTAGTGAAAAACCTGGCTCCCTGCAGGATCTCGAAGGCTGAAGACATAAGAGGAAGCGGATAACTATTCTTAACTGTTATGTCATTCAGCCCTCGATAATCTATGCAGGGGCGCAGAGACCCGTCCTTCTTCTTGACAAAAAAAAACCCCGCTCCGGCGGGAGAGGAGGAGGGGACTATGGTACCGGCGTCAAGAGCTACAGACAAATAATCCTCGAGAGCCTTACGTTCGGGAGCCGACAGAGAGTATAGTCTACCCCGGGGGGGAGTGGTTCCCGGAAGGAGATCAATACTACAATCATACGACCGGTGTGGAGGAAGAGAGGTGGCCCTGGACCGACTGAACACCGTGCGCAGATCGTGATATTCCTCCGGCACCCCTGTCAAATCACCAGGCTCCTCCTGTGAAGAAGAGACAGAGGAAACAGGAGGGATAGCAGACATTAAACATTTCACATGACAAGAGACGTTCCAGGAGAGGATAGAATTACTAGACCAATTAATGGAAGGATTATGACAAACTAGCCAGGGATGGCCCAAAACAACAGGTGTAAAAGGTGAACGAAAAATCAAAAAAGAAATGGTTTCGCTATGATTACCAGAAACAGTGAGGGTTAAAGGTAGCGTCTCACGCTGAATCCTGGGGAGAGGACTACCATCCAGGGCGAACAAGGCCGTGGACTCCCTTAACTGTCTGAGAGGAATGTCATGTTCCCGAGCCCAGGTCTCGTCCATAAAACAGCCCTCCGCCCCAGAGTCTATTAAGGCACTGCAGGAAGCTGACGAACCGGTCCAGCGTAGATGGACCGACAAGGTAGTGCAGGATCTTGAAGGAGAGACAGGAGTAGTAGCGCTCACCAGTAGCCCTCCGCTTACTGATGAGCTCTGGCTTTTACTGGACATGAAGTGACAAAATGACCAGCAGAACCGCAATAGAGACAGAGGCGGTTGGTGATTCTCCGTTCCCTCTCCTTAGTCGAGATGCGGATACCTCCCAGCTGCATAGGCTCAGCTCCCGAGCCGGCAGAGGAAGATGGTAGTGATGCGGAGAGGGGGGCAACGGAGAAGGCGAGCTCCTTTCCACGAGCTCGGTGACGAAGATCAACCCGTCGCTCAATGCGAATAGCGAGTTCAATCAAGGAATCCACGCTGGAAGGAACCTCCCGGGAGAGAATCTCATCCTTTACCTCTGCGCGGAGACCCTCCAGAAGACGAGCGAGCAAAGCCGGCTCGTTCCAGCCACTGGAGGCAGCAAGAGTGCGAAACTCAATAGAGTAGTCTGTTATGGATCGATTGCCTTGACATAGGGAAGCCAGGGCCCTGGAAGCCTCCTCCCCAAAAACAGATCGATCAAAAACCCGTATCATCTCCTCCTTAAAGTCCTGATACTGGTTAGTACACTCAGCCCTTGCCTCCCAGATTGCCGTGCCCCACTCACGAGCCCGTCCAGTAAGGAGAGATATGACGTAGGCGACACGAGCAGTGCTCCTGGCGTAAGTGTTGGGCTGGAGAGAAAACACAATATCACACTGGGTGAGGAACGAGCGGCATTCAGTGGGCTCCCCAGAGTAACACGGCGGGTTATTGATTCTGGGCTCCGGAGATTCGAAAGCCCTGGAAGTGGCCGGTGGATCGAGGCGGAGATGGTGAACCTGTTCTGTGAGGTTGGAGACTTGGGTGGCCAGGGTCTCAACGGCATGTCGAGCAGCAGACAATTCCTGCTCGTGTCTGCCTAGCATCGCTCCCTGGATCTCGACGGCTGAGTGGAGAGGATCCGAAGTCGCTGGGTCCATTCTTGGTCGGATTCTTCTGTTACGATGAGTGAATGAGGACCCAAAAGCGAACTAACTTAAACAGAGCTTCTTTAATAACCAAACATAGGTAGGCTCAGATAGACCGGCAGATTCCGACAGGACAGGACAAGGTTACAGCAAACATGACGATAGTCTGGCTCAGGCATGAAACACAACAAACAAGAATCCGACAAGGACAGGAACAAAAACAGAGAGAGATATAGGGGACTAATCAGAGGGAAAAAGGGAACAGGTGGGAAACGGGGTGACGAGGTAGTCAGGAGGAGACAAGGAACAGCTGGGGGAAAGCGGGGGAGAAAAGGTAACCTAATACGACCAGCAGAGGGAGACAGGGTGAAAGGAAAGGACAGAGACACAACATGACAATACATGACATGTAAAGCTTAGAGAGGATCCCATGTTAAATACTGTTGAAGTAATATGGCTACAGGTTCATCTGCCTCACCTAAAGCCCATTCTGGTGAGAAGCTGCTATAGACCACCAAGTGCTAACAGTAAGTATCTGGATAACATGTGTGAAATGCTTGATAATAAATGTGATATCAATGGAGAGGTATACTTGCTGGGTGATTTAATTATTGACTGGCTTTCATCAGGCTGCCCACTCAAGAAAAAGCTTCAAACTGTAACTAGTGCCTGCAACCTGGTTCAGGTTATCAATCAACGTAGCAGGGTAGTTACAAACAGTACAGGAAAAAACATCAACAACATGTATTGATCATATCTTTACTAATGCTGCAGAAATTATCTGGAAAGCAGTATTAAAATCCATAGGATTTAGTGATCACAATATAGTAGCCATATCTAGGAAAACCAGTTCCAAATGCTGAGCCTTATATGTGTGTAAGAGGTCATACAATATGTTTTTAAGTTATTCCTATGTTGTTGATGTAAATAATATGTGTTGGTATGTGGTGTGTCATTTTTAAAATTTATTTAACCTTTATTTAACTAGTTAAGAACAAATTCTTATTTGCAATGATGGCCTACCAAAAGGCAAAAGGCCTCCTGCGGTGATGGGGGCTGGGAATAAAAATAAAAATATATTAAATAAAAATATAGGACAAAACGCACATCACGACAAGAGAGACAACACAACACGGCATAAAAAGAAACCTAAGATGACAACATAGCATGGCAGCAACACATATTCTCTCCCCACTTCTATTATTTAACACCCTTCTTTTGCCTCAGCCTTTCGCCTTGTAATAGAACCGTGTATATTTACTTTGTATGTATGGTCTGACTGTGTATGGTCCTACACAGCATGGAAGCAACACAACATGACAACAACATGGTAGCAACACAACATGGTAGCAGCACAAAACAGGGTACAAACATTGTTGTGCACTAACAACAGCACAAAGGGCAAGAAGGTAGAGACAACAATGCAAAGAAGCCACAACTGTCAGTAAAGAGTGTCCATGATTGAGTCTGAATGAAGAGATTGAGATAAAACTGTCCAGTTTGAGTGTTTGTTGCAGCTTGTTCCAGTCGCTAGCTGGAGCAAACTGAAAAGATGAGCGACCCAGGGATGTGTGTGCTTTGGGGACCTTTAACAGAATGTGACTGGCAGAACGAGTGTTGTATGTGGAGGAAGAGGGCTGCAGTAGATATATCAGATAAGGGGGAGAGTGAGGCCTAAGAGGGTTTTATAAATAGGCAACAACCAGTGGGTCTTGAGAGAGAGATGACCAGTTTACAGAAGAGTATAGAGTGCAGTGATGTGTCCTATAAGGAGCATTGGTGGCAAATCTGATGGCCGAATTGTAAAGAACATATAGCCGCTCGAGAGCATCCCTACCTGCCGATCTATAAATTATGTCTCCGTAATCTAGCATGGTTAATATGGTCCTCGGAATCAGGGTTAGTTTGCAGCTGGGGTGAAAAAGGAGTGATTACGATAGAGGAAACCAAGTCTAGATTTAACTTGAGCCTGCAGCTTTGATATGTGCTGAGAGAAGGACAGTGCACCGTCTAGCCATACTCCCAAGTACTTGTATAAGGTGACTATCTCAAGCTTTAAACCGTCAGAGGTAGTAATCACACCTGTGGGGAGAGGGGCATTCTTCTTATCAGCCCACGTTACCTTTGTTTTGGGGGTATTCAGAAAAATGTTAAAGGCTGAAAAAGCTTGTTGGACACTAAGAAATATTTGCTGTTGGGCGTTTAACACAAAATCCAGGGATGGGCCAGTTGAGTATAAGACTGTAGCATCTGCATATAAATGGAAGAGAGAGCTCCCTACTGCCTGAGCTATGTTGTTGATGTAAATTGAGAAGCGCATGGGGCCTAGGATCGAGCCTTGGTGTACACCCTTCGTGACAGGCAGTGGCTGAGACAGCAGATGTTCTGACTTTAGAGACTGAATTCTTTGAGATAGGTAGTTAGCAAACCAGGCCAAAGACCCCTCAGAGACACCAATACTCATTAGCCAGCCCAAAATAATGGAATGGTCTACCGTATCAAAAGCTTTGGCCAAATCAATAAAAATTGCAGGACAACATTGCTTAGAATCAAGGGCAATTGTGACATCATTGAGGATGTTTAAGATTGCAGTGACACATCCATAACCTGAGCGGAAACCAGATTGCATACTAGAGAGAATACTATAAACATCAAGAAAGCCAGTCAGTTGATTATTGACAAGTTTTTCCAACACTTTAGATAAACAGGGCACAAAATAAATAGGCCTATAACAGCTAGGATCAGCTTGATCTCCCCCTTTAAATAAATACCTAACTGCTTTCCAAGCAATGGGAACCTCCCCAGAGAGGAGAGAGGTTAAAAAGATCAGAAATAGGGTTGGGGATTTGTCACGTTTGTTTGTAGTAACGGACCAAGGCGCAGCGAATGTTGAGTTCCACATAATTTATTAATAGTGAAACTTAACAATAAAACAATAAACGAACCGTGACTACAGAGGTGCTACATACACTTACTCAAAATACAATATCCCACAAACACAGGTGGGAACAAACACAACTTAAATATGATCCCCAATTAGAGACAACGATTACCAGCTGCCTCTAATTGGGAATCATACAAAATAACTACAATAATAAGCTAGACTAACCCCCCAGTCACTCCCTGACCTACTCCACCTTGTAAAATAAGGACTCTCTATGGTCAGTAAGTGACAGGATTCTAGGAGCAGCAACCTTAAAGAAGAAAGGGTATAAACCATCTGACCCAGAGGTTTTTTGGGGGTCCTTTAGCACCTCAGACTCAGCGACCGCCTGCAGGGGGAAACTTTGTAGTGGGGCAGGGAAAAAAAGAGGGAGGAGCGTCGGGGCTCGTCGCATTAGAAGGGGTGGGAGATGATGAAATGTTGAGTGAGCAAATAGGATTCCTGACTTAATGAATTGGTTCTTAAAGAGCTCAGCCATGTGCTTCTTGTCAGTAACAACCACATCATCAACTTTAAGGGACATGGGCAGCTGTGAGGAGGAGGGTTTATTCTTCAGGTCTTTAATCGTTTTCCAGAACTTCTTGGGGTTAGACCCACCGAGAGAGAACTGCTCCTTAAAGTAACTAACTTTGGCCTTCCGGAGAGCCTGAGTGCACTTATTTCTCATTTGCCTGAACGAGAGCCATTCAACCATGAGTATGCATGTGCTGAGCCTTTCACCAAGTGTAATTCTGAGGTGGAGTAACTCTGTAAAATCATGGTTGAACAAAGGCCTGAACCTTTTTTTAATTATAATTATCTTCATGGGGGCGTGTTTGTTAACAATATCACTGAAGACATCAAAAAAAAAGGTCCAAGCGTCTTCGCCAGAGGGGATCAAGCTGATTCTATACCATTTTACAGAGGCCAGGTCATAAATGAAGGCTTACTCATTTAAGTTTTTTAGCAAGTGTCTATGACAAATCAGGACAGGACGTTTCACTGAGTAACCATTACAAACACAGGCTGTAAAAGAGTGATCACTAAGGTCATTACAGAAAACACCAGACTGGTACCTATCAGGATTATTTGTGAGAATTATATCAAGGAGAGTGGCCTCTTCAGGGTATTTGGAGTCATACCTTGTGGGATTGGTAATAATCTGAGAAAGATTTTGGGAGTCCTATTGCTTTAGGACTTGGTCAGGTGGTTTAAGCATGTCCCAGTTTAGGTCTCGTATCAGGACAAATTCAGACTAGAGGTCGACCGATTAATCGGAATGGCCGTTTAATTATGGCCAATTTCAAGTTTTCATAACAATCGGAAATCGGTATTTTTGGACACCGATTTGGCAGTTTTTTTTTTTTTGACCTAAATGACTAATGATGATAAATACAATCCACCTGTGTGTAATCAAGTCTCTGTATAAATGCACCTGCACTGTGATAGTCTCATAGGTCCGTTAAAAGCGCAGAGAGCATCATGAAGAACAAGGAACACACCAGGCAGGTCCGAGATACTGTTGTGAAGAAGTTTAAAGCCGGATTTGGATACAAAAAGATTTCCCAAGCTTTAAACATCCCAAGGAGCACTGTGCAAGCGATAATATTGAAATGGAAGGAGTATCAGACCACTGCAAATCTACCAAGACCTGGCCGTCCCTCTAAACTTTCAGCTCATACAAGGAGAAGACTGATCAGAGATGCAGCCAAGAGGCCCATGATCACTCTGGATGAACTGCAGATATCTACAGCTGAGGTGGGAGACTCTGTCCATAGGACAACAATCAGTCGTATATTGCACAAATCTGGCCTTCATGGAAGAGTGGCAAGAAGAAAGCCATTTCTTAAAGATGTCCATAAAAAGTGTCGTTTAAAGTTTGCCACAAGCCACCTGGGAGACACACCAAACACGTGGATGAAGGTGCTCTGGTCAGATGAAACCGAAATTGAACCTTTTGGCAACAATGCAAAACGTCATGTTTGGCGTAAAAGCAACACAGCCCATCACCCTGAACACACCATCCCCACTGTCAAACATGGTGTTGGCAGCATCATGGTTTGGGCCTGCTTTTCTTCAGCAGGGACAGGGAAGATGGTTAAAATTGATGGGAAGATGGCTGGAGCCAAATACAGGACCATTCTGGAAGAAAACCTGATGGAGTCTGCAAAAGACCTGAGACTGGGACGGAGATTTGTCTTCCAACAAGACAATGATCCAAAACATAAAGCAAAATCTACAATGGAATGGTTCAAAAATAAACATATCCAGGTGTTAGAATGGCCAAGTCAAAGTCCAGACCTGAATCCAATCGAGAATCTGTGGAAAGAACTGAAAACTGCTGTTCAGAAATGCTCTCCATCCAACCTCACTGAGCTCGAGCTGTTTTGCAAGGAGGAATGGGAAAAAATGTCAGTCTCTCGATGTGCAAAACTGATAGAGACATACCCCAAGCGACTTACAGCTGTAATCGCAGCAAAAGGTGACGCTACAAAGTATTAACTTAAGGGGGCTGAATAATTTTGCACGCCCAATTTTTCAGTTTTTGATTTGTTAAAAAAGTTTGAAATATCCAATAAATGTCGTTCCACTTCATGATTGTGTCCCACTTGTTGTTGATTCTTCACAAAAAAATACAGTTTTATATCTTTATGTTTGATGCCTGAAATGTGGCAAAAGGTCGCAAAGTTCAAGGGGGCCGAATACTTTCGCAAGGCACTGTAGATAGCATTCCCATGTGTGAAGAGATTAGTTTTTTTCCACTCTATGGTCCCACTTCATGATACCTTATATCAAACCCAATTGATAGTATCCATGTAAATGCAGTGTAATTACAGTATAGGTACACACTGCGGTACTGCATAACGTTTATCTATGTATGGTAAAATAGGACCAAATAACCAAGTATCACGAATTGGTCCTCTTTCTCTGTGTTTTTCTCAGGGGAGGAAAGGAGACGCTGGTCTCTCATCTGGAACAGCCGCTAAAGGGGAGAAGGTAAGCCCCCCCCCCCTTCTATTCAAGTTTAGTCTAAGTTGAATCTAGGTTGTGTATTGACATGATATGTATTTATATGTATTTGTTTGACTGTCTTTCAGGGAGACCCAGGTATTCTTGGCCAAGTTGGACTAATCGGCCAGGCTGGTCGAAAGGTAAGAGAGACAGACACTCACCTATTGTTTGCTTCATACCTCATTGCCTCTCATCCTCTACTACTTTCTCATCAGAAAGCCCATATAACTGGAGTCTCATTTTGTGAGCTGGAATGGGTCTCGCTCTATGTCAAGATGTGAGCTGCAATGTGGCCCAGACACGCAGACACGCACATAAATGCGCGCACACACACACACACGTCTAGTACTCCAAATGCATACAAACACACATTTGGACTAAGAAAGAATAATCTCTGCACAATGTGTGTGTGAGGTCAACAGGTGGCGCTACAAAGTATTAACTTAAGGGGGCTGAATAATTTTGCACGCCCAATTTTTCAGTTTTTGATTTGTTAAAAAAGTTTGAAATATCCAATAAATGTCGTTCCACTTCATGATTGTGTCCCACTTGTTGTTGATTCTTCACAAAAAAAATACAGTTTTATATCTTTATGTTTGAAGCCTGAAATGTGGCAAAAGGTCGCAAAGTTCAAGGGGGCCGAATACTTTCGCAAGGCACTGTATAGTGCTGCTATACAGTGATATGGTGTGAGTGGCTGTGTCTGTGTTGGATGGTGTGAGTGGCTCTGCTCTTGGAGCTGGAACAGCCCAGCCAGCCAGATCTCTCCTCACTCCAGATCTGGCTGCCTCCAGGCATGTTTGGCTCAGCCATTTACCAACTGCTGAAAAGGGGCTGGGGCTGGAACTCCCAAGAGTCGATAATGGACCAGGAATCAATCTGATTGATAGATGATTTAGCATGCCAAATCATCATCCATTACCATGGTCGCCATAGCACTTTTGCGATCCCATAATACAGTCCATAATTTGGGCTGTTGGACATTGACGGAGAGTGGCAGACTGAGGCGAGACATAATGGGTTGGAGTTGCTCTGGTCTTGGAGATATTTTTTGCATCATGGGTCATTGATACGAGCTTTCCTATGGGACTGTAGCAGGGACATTTTGACAGAGCGACAATGCGAAGATGTTTCCAAAACAAACTGCATCATTCCAAATATCCAGCACGACATTTGATTGCCAATAGCAATTGCTTTGCAAATACACAATGTTAACTTTACACCAGTCGTGTAAAGTACTTAAGTAAAACTACATTAAAACCTCTTAAGGATCGAACACTTTTTTAAATTTTCGTCTAAAATGACATACCCAAATCTAACTGCCTGTAGCTCAGGAACTGAAGCAAGGATATATACATTCTTGATACCATTTGAAAGGAAACATTAATTAATTAACGCAGGAGAATATAACACATTAGATCCGGTTAACGATAATACAAAGAAAAAATCATATTTTTTAGCATCTTTGAAATGCAAGAGAAAGGTAACAATATATTATTCCAGGTTAGGTGCAATTTTGATATTTTTTGCATTGTATGTGCAACAGTTTTGACTGATCCAATGAACCATTGCATTTATGTTCAAAATGTTGTATCAAGTCTGCCCAAATGTGCCTAGTTGGTTTATTAATACATTTTCAATTTCAAAACTGTGCACTCTCCTCAAACAATAACATGGTGCTTCTAAACCTGTATTGCTTGCTGTTTGGGGTTTTAGGCTGGGTTTCTGTACAGCACTTTGTAACATCAGCTGATGTAAGAAGGGCTTTATAAATACATTTGATTTGATTTGACATAGTATTCTTTCACTGTAATAGCTACTGTAAATTGGACAGTGCAGTTAGATTAACAAGAATTTAAGCTTTCTGCCCATATCAGATATGTCTATGTCCAGGGAAATGTTCTTGTTACTTACAACTTCATGCTAATCACATTAGCCTTCATTAGCTCAACCATCCCACGGGGGGGGAACACTGATCCTGTGGTTAAAGTAATACTTAAGTAATACTATTTCTATTTTTGACAACGTTTACATTTGCTTTACTACATTCATAAAGAAAATAATGTACTTTCTACTCCATACATTTTCGCTGACACCCAAAAGTACTACTACATTTGGATTGTTTAGCAGGACAGGAAAAATGTCCAATTAACAATCTTAAAGAGAAAATCCCTGGTCATCCCTACTGCATCTGATCTGGCAGACTCACTAAACACAAATGTGTAAATTATGTTGGAGTGTGCCCCTGGCTATCAGTACATTTAAAAACAAGAAAATTGTGCTGGCTGGTTTGCTTAATATAAGGAATTTGATATTATTTATACTTTTACTTTTCCTACTTAAGTATTTTGAAAACCAAATACCTGTAGACTTTTACTCAAGTAGTATTTTACTGGGTGACTTTCCCTTCTCTCAAGTATGACAGTTTTACTCAAGTACCACTGCTTTATACCCACATAAGTAAGCGTTGGCCTTATGCACATCATAAAAGGAGTATTGTGACCGGCTAAAGGAAAATGAGGGATTAGGGATATTTTTGTTATCTCCGCATTTATGTACTATCAAAACAGTGCCTTCTGTGTATGTAGAGGTGTAACATGGCATGTGGTAACCAGTTATAACTGAGTTTTTACTGGATATGAACTACTTAATACTCACAGGCTCTCCTGTGTGACCAGGTGGACCAGGATGCCCTCTCTGTCCCTGAGGAGAGAAACACAAAGGAATGAGTACCAAGCATAGAGACAAATTGAGAGAGAGCAAGTGAGAAATTATAGATTGAAAAAGTTCAAGAAATTAGGTAAAATCTGAGAGAACACTGAAGAATTATGAAAGGGCACACGCAGCGAGTCACGGAACAGCTAACAGCTAGCTAACACTGTACTCCCTGTTCTTCTTGTTCACCCACATATCTACACACGACCCTAACTCAATCACCAAGTTTGCTGACGACATGATAATGGTAGGCCTGATTACCAACAATGGCACGACTGTCTACAGGGAGGGCTAGAGCCTTGGTGGAGTTGTGTCAGGAAAATAACCTCCCTCTCAAAATAAAAAACAAAGGAGCTGATAGTGGACTACAGGAGACAGAAGAGGAAATATGCCCCCATCCACATCGATGGGGCACAGTGGAGAGGGTCAAGAGCTTCAAGTTCCTTGATGTGCACATCACTGAGGACCTGCAATGGTCCCACCACACCGACACCATGGTAAAGAAGGCACAACATCAGGTAGCTGTAGAAATGTGGCATGGCCTATAAGACCCTTACAAACTTCTATAGATGCACCATTGAGAGCATTCTGTCAGGCAGCATCATCGCATGGTACAGCAACTGCACGGCCCTCAACCTAATAGTTTTCCAGTGGGTTGTGGGGTCAGCTCAATGCATCACCGGAGGCACACTGCCTGCCCTGCACTCTGTGTCAAAGGACGGCCAAGAAGTTCATCAAGGACCTCAGCCATCCGAGTCATCTGTTCACTCTGCTACCATTTAACAGAAAGAGACAGTACAGGTGCATCAAAGCCGAGACCGAAAGACTGAAAAACAGCTTCTATCTCCAGGCCATCAAACTGTTGAACAGTCATCATGCCATCTCCTGTAGTAAGTATTACTCCTGTAGTAAGTAAGAGACACATATAGACTCACTCAGTAACACAAAACACATACACACAAGCTCACACACCTCATACTCAAATATACTTCCTAATTAATAATGGCGCCGGAGGGAATGGCTGTTGTTTTCTTAGCATTGTTTGTAACTCATTTTGTACATAATGTTGCTGCTATTGTCTCTTATGACCCAAAAGAGCTTCTGGATGTCAGAATAGCAATTACTCACATTGAACTGGACAAAGATTTTCTTTAATGAGTCTGACGCGAAGGAAATACTATTTTGTCCAAACAGGGCCCAAATCCCCATCATCAGTGTGAAGAAAAGACGAAGGAAAAGGGGGAGGAGGTGGGGTCCCTTGGTAGAATTTGCAGACGAGTAGGTAAACCACCACTACTCTCCGTATTATTGGCTCACGTGCAATCATTGGAAAACAAACTGGACGATCTACGATTAAGACTATCCTAACAATGGGACATTAAAAACTGTCATATCTTATGTTTCACCGAGACGTGGCTGAACGACAACGCGGATAATAAAGAGCTGGCTGGCTTCGCCATGCATCGGCAGGACAGAGAAGCTATGTCTGGTAAGACAAGGTGCGGGGGTGTGTGCCTATTTGTCAATAACTGCTGGTGCACAATGTCTAATATTAAAGAAGTCTTGTGGTATTGCTCACCTGAGGTAGAATATCTTAACCTGTAGACCACAATATTTACCAAGAGAGTTCCCATCTATATTATTCGCAGACGTTTATTTCATGCCAGAAACCGATTCTGGCACTAAGACTGCACTCAATAAGCTGTGAAACGCCATAAGCAAACAAGAAAATGCTCATCCAGAAGCGGCGCTCCTACTGGCCGGTGACTTTAAAGCAGGCAAACTTAAATCCGTTTCACCTAATTTCTACCCTCATGTCACGAGTAACCAGAAGAAAAAAAACTCTAGACCACCTTTACTTCCACACACGGAGACGCATAAAAAGCTCTCCCTCGCACTCCATTTGGCAAATCTGACCATAATTAATCCTCCTGATTCCTGCTTACAAAACCTAAAGCAGGAAGTACCAGTGACTCGCACAATACGGAAATGGTCAGATGACACGGATGCTATGCTACAGGACTGTTTTGCTAGCACAGACTGAAATATGTTCCGGGACTCATCCAATGGCATTGAGGAGAATACCACCTCAGTCACCAGATTTATCAATAAGTGCATCGACGACGTTGTCCCCACAGAGACCGTACGTACATTTCCCAACCAGAAGCCATGGATTTCAGGCAGCATCCGCACCGAGCTAAAAGCTAGAGCTTCTGCTTTCAAGGAGCGGGACAATAATCCGGACGCTTATAAGAAATCCTCTATGTTTTCAGACAAACCATCAAACAGACAAAGCGTCAATACAGGACTACGATTGAATCCTGCTACACTGGTTCTGATGCTCGTCGGATGTGGCAGGGCTTGAAAAATATTACGGACTACAAGGGGAAACTCAGCCACGAGCTTCCCAGTGACACAAGCCTACCAGACAAGCTAAATGCTTTTTGTGCTTGCATCGATGCAAGCAACACTGAAGCATGCATGAGAGCACCAGCTGTTCCGGACGACAGTGTGATCACGCTCTCCTTAGCCAATTTGAGAAAGACCTTTATACCGGTCAATATTCACAAAGCCGTGCATGATATAATAATAATAATCTAGACGGATTACCAGGTAGGGTACTCATATCATGCGCGGATCAACTGGCAATGTTCTTCAATCTCTCCCTGACCAAGTCTGTAATACCTACATGTTTTAAACAGGCCACCATAGTCCCTGTGACAAAGAAAGCGAAGGTAACCTCGCTAAATGCGCTCCTGAGTGGCGCAGCAGTCTAAGGCACTGCATTGAACATTCCCAAGATGGCATAGCAGTTCAGTCGTATTTTTGTCCTCGTCCTGTCGTGTATAGAAATATATAGATATATTTACAACTTTTTTTTCACATACATTTTTAATTTTCCAAAAACTCATCTTCAGAACACTCTCCTGCAATCCGCTTCACCAATTTATATTTATATAAAAAAGTATTATTTACCTCAGATCTGTAATCCTCCGAGAGGCTAGCCAGAAATTAGCCAGAAGCTAGCCGGGAGCTAGCCAGAAGCTGGTCCAGAAGCTACTCTGAAGCTGGTTCAGAAGCTAGTTAGCTTATTTACTGGCTAATCGTTAGTACTCAGCTAACCACGGTTTGTGGTCATCGGCTGTCCTTTGGCTCGAGAATCTATCGCCAGTTTTGTATGGCGCGGTGCAGCGCAGCGCGGCTCGGAACGGAACATACCGGATTTCGGCCGCTGGCTCTGGACATCCATACCTGGATCTCACAGCTAGCTAGCTGCTATCCGTGTGACTATCGGCTTTCGTCGATTCCGGAGCTAACATCAATTGTTCCGGAGCTAGCCAGCTGAAGAGTTCCATCAATCACTCCTGGGCTGCAGTCACCTATCCGGACCCGTTTTGCTGCCTACGCGGAGCCCCACCGGGCCTTCACAGTTGGACTGCCGACGTTGTCTACCCGAGGGAATTGTCCGGCTGGCTCCTCCGGCGCAACGTTGCCTGGGCGCCCATCTGTGGCCTGCTAGCCGTTGGCTATCTTATCGGCTGCTATCTGAATAGACAATCGGACAATTTTTATTTTATTTTTATTTATTTATTTATTTTTCTTCTTGGGCCTCTATAACTATATCTATTGTTTTTATTTTGTTGTTGTTGTGTGATTTGGATTAATCCCCTCTACCACACGGAAACCCACTAATCTACTGACGGAACGCAAGAGTTGGCTAATAACAGACCTCCATTCTATGCTAGCTTGCTCCTATGCTAGCTTGCTACAGATTTAGCTGTCTAAATCGCCGTGACCCCCAACCAACCTCTCCACTCACTGGACCCTTTTGATCACTCGACTGAGCATGCCTCTCCTTAATGTCAATATGCCTTGTCCATTGCTGTTCTGGTTAGTGTTTATTGGCTTAGTTCACTGTAGAGCCTCTAGTCCTGCTCATTATACCTTATCCAACCTATTAGTTCCACCACCCACACATGCAATGACATCTCCTGGTTTCAATGATGTTTCTAGAGACAATATCTCTCTCTTCATCACTCAATACCTAGGTTTACCTCCACTGTATTCACATCCTACCTTACCTTTGTCTGTACATTATACCTTGATGCTATTTTATCGCCCCCAGAAACCTCCTTTTACTCTCTGTTCCAGACGTTCTAAACGACCAATTCTTATTGCTTTTAGCCGCACCCTTATTCTACTCCTACTCTGTTCCTCTGGCGATGTAGAGGTGAATCCAGGCCCTGCAGTGCCTAGCTCCACTCCTATTCCCCAGGCACTCTCTTTTGACGACTTCTGTAACCGTAATAGCCTTGGTTTCATGCATGTTAAAATTAGAAGCCTCCTCCCTAAGTTTGTTCTATTCACTGCTTTAGCACACTCTGCCAACCCGGATGTTCTAGCTGTGTCTGAATCCTGGCTTAGGAAGACCACCAAAAATTCAGACATTTTAATTCCAAACTACAACATTGCAACGTTGCAATCTACTGCAAAGATAGCCTGCAGAGTTCTGTCCTACTATCCAGGTCTGTACCCAAACAATTTGAACTTCTACTTTTAAAAATCCACCTCTCTAAAAAATAGTCTCTCACCGTTGCCGCCTGCTATAGACCACCCTCTGCCCCCAGTTGTGCTCTGGACACCATATGTGAACTGATTGCCCCCCATCTATCTTCAGAGCTTGTGCTGCTAGGCGACCTAAACTGGAACATGCTTAACACCCCAGCCATCCTACAATCTAAACTTGATGCCCTCAACCTCACACAAATTATCAATGAACCTACCAGGTACCTCCCCAAAGCCTTAAACACGGGCACCCTCATAGATATCATCCTAACCAACTTGCCCTCTAAATACACCTCTGTTGTTTTCAAACAAGATCTCAGCGATCACTGCCTCATTGCCTGCATCCGTAATGGGTCAGCGGTCAAACGACCTCCACTCATCACTGTAAAACGCTCCCTGAAACACTTCAGCGAGCAGGCCTTTCTAATCGACCTGGCCGGGGTATCCTGGAAGGATATTGATCTCATCCCGTCAGTAGAGGATGCCTGGATATTTTTTTTAAATGCCTTCCTAACCATCTTAAATAAACATGCCCCATTCAAGAAATTTAGAACCAGGAACAGATATAGCCCTTGGTTCTCCCCAGACCTGACTGCCCTTAACCAACACAAAAACATCCTATGGCGTTCTGCATTAGCATCGAACAGCCCCTGTGATATGCAGCTGTTCAGGGAAGCTAGAAACCATTATACACAGGCAGTTAGAAAAGCCAAGGCTAGCTTTTTCAAGCAGAAATTTGCTTCCTGCAACACTAACTCAAAAAAGTTCTGGGACACTGTAAAGTCCATGGAGAATAAGAACACCTCCTCCCAGCTGCCCACTGCACTGAAGATAGGAAACACTGTCACCACTGATAAATCCACCATAATTGAGAATTTCAATAAGCATTTTTCTACGGCTGGCCATGCTTTCCACCTGGCTACTCCTACCCCGGTCAACAGCACTGCACCCCCCCACAACAATTCGCCCAAGCCTTCCCCATTTCTCCTTCTCCCAAATCTGCTCAGCTGATGTTCTGAATGAGCTGCAAAATCTGGACCCCTACAAATCAGCCGGGCTAGACAATCTGGACCCTTTCTTTCTAAAATTATCTGCCAAAATTGTTGCCACCCCTATTACTAGCCTGTTCAACCTCTCTTTCGTGTCGTCTGAGATTCCCAAAGATTGGAAAGCAGCTGCGGTCATCCCCCTCTTCAAAGGGGGTGACACTCTTGACCCAAACTGCTACAGACCTATATCTATCCTACCATGCCTTTCTAAGGTCTTCGAAAGCCAAGACAACAAACAGATTACCGACCATTTCGAATCTCACCATACCTTCTCTGCTATGCAATCTG
This sequence comes from Oncorhynchus mykiss, assembly GCF_057628025.1. Taxonomy (NCBI): domain Eukaryota; kingdom Metazoa; phylum Chordata; class Actinopteri; order Salmoniformes; family Salmonidae; genus Oncorhynchus; species Oncorhynchus mykiss. Next base: position 49,866,485 of record NC_143026.1, read on the forward strand.
GTTTCAGAGCTGGTCATGGGTGCACCTCAGCCACGCTCAAGGTCCTAAATGATATCTTAACCGCCATCGATAACAAACATTACTGTGCAGCCGTATTCATTGATCTGGCCAAGGCTTTCGACTCTGTCAATCACCACATCCTCATCGGCAGACTCGACAGCCTTGGTTTCTCAAATGATTGCCTCGCCTGGTTCACCAACTACTTATCTGATAGAGTTCAGTGTGTCAAATCGGAGGGTCTGCTGTCCGGACCTCTGCCAGTCTCTATGGGGGTGCCACAGGGTTCAATTCTTGGACCGACTCTCTTCTCTGTATACATCAATGAGGTCGCTCTTGCTGCTGGTGAGTCTCTGATCCACCTCTACGCAGACGACACCATTCTGTATACTTCTGGCCCTTCTTTGGACACTGTGTTAACAACCCTCCAGGCAAGCTTCAATGCCATACAACTCTTCTTCCGTGGCCTCCAATTGCTCTTAAATACAAGTAAAACTAAATGCATGCTCTTCAACCGATCGCTACCTGTACCTACCCGCCTGTCCAACATTACTACTCTGGACGGCTCTGACTTAGAATACGTGGACAACTACAAATACTTAGGTGTCTGGTTAGACTGTAAACTCTCCTTCCAGACCCATATCAAACATCTCCAATCCAAAGTTAAATCTAGAATTGGCTTCCTATTTCGCAACAAAGCATCCTTCACTCATGCTGCCAAACATACCCTTGTAAAACTGACCATCCTACCAATCCTCGACTTTGGCGATGTCATTTACAAAATAGCCTCCAATACCCTACTCAACAAATTGGATGCAGTCTATGACAGTGCAATCCGTTTTGTCACCAAAGCCCCATATACTACCCACCATTGCGACCTATACGCTCTCGTTGGCTGGCCCTCGCTTCATACTCGTCGCCAAACCCACTGGCTCCATGTCATCTACAAGACCCTGCTAGGTAAAGTCCCCCCTTATCTCAGCTCGCTGGTCACCATTGCATCTCCCACCTGTAGCACACGCTCCAGCAGGTATATCTCTCTAGTCACCCCCAAAACCAATTCTTTCTTTGGCCGCCTCTCCTTCCAGTTCTCTGCTGCCAATGACTGGAACGAACTACAAAAATCTCTGAAACTGGAAACACTTATCTCCCTCACTAGCTTTAAGCACCAACTGTCAGAGCAGCTCACAGATTACTGCACCTGTACATAGCCCACCTATAATTTAGCCCAAACAACTACCTCTTTCCCTACTGTATTTTATTTATTTATTTATTTTGCTCCTTTGCACCCCATTATTTTTATTTCTACTTTGCACATTCTCCCATTGCAAATCTACCATTCCAGTGTTTTACTTGCTATATTGTATTTACTTTGCCACCATGGCCTTTTTGCCTTTACCTTCCTTATCTCACCTCATTTGCTCACATCGTATATAGACTTGTTTATACTGTATTATTGACTGTATGTTTGTTTTACTCCATGTGTAACTCTGTGTCATTGTATGTGTCGAACTGCTTTGCTTTATCTTGGCCAGGTCGCAATTGTAAATGAGAACTTGTTCTCAACTTGCCTACCTGGTTAAATAAAGGTGAAATAAAAAAAATAAAAAAATAAATCTCAGTGCTAGAGACGTCACTACAGACCCTGGTTCGATCCCAGGCTGTATTACAACCGGGAGTGCTATAGGGTGGCTCATAATTGGCACAGTGTCATCCGGGTTAGGGGAGGGTTTGGCCGGGGTAGGCCGTCATTGTAAAATAAGAATGTGTTCTTAACTGACTTGCCTAGTTAAATAAAGGTTAAATAAAATAACAAATAAAAAAAAGTATTACCGTACCATAGCACTCACGTCGGTAGCCATGAAGTGCTTTGAAAGGCTGGTCATGGTTGACATCAACACTATCATGCCGGAAACCCTAGACCCACTCCAATTCGCATACTGCCCCATCCACAGATGACGCAATCTCAATTGCACTCCTCACTGCCCTTTCCCAACTGGACAAAAGGAACACCTATGTGAGAATGCTGTTCATTGACTGCAGGTCTGCATTCAACACCATAGTGCCCATGAAGCTCATCACTATGCTAAGGACCCTGGGACTAAACACCTCCCTCTGCAAATGGAGCCTGGACTTCCTGATGGGACGCCCCCAGGTGGTAAGGGTAGGCAACAACACATCTGCCACGCTGATCCTTAAAATTGGGGCACCTCAGGGGTGGGTGCATAGTCCCCACCTGTACTCCCTGTTCACCCACGACTGCGTGGCCAAGCACGACTTCACCATCATTAAGTTTGTAAACTACACAAAAGTGATCACCAACAACAATGAGACAGCCTATAGGGAGAATGTCAGAAACCTGGCAATGTGGTGCCAGGACAACAACCTCTCCCGGTACCTGTTGTATTCGGGCGCATTTGACAAATAACATTTGATTTCATATATACACTCACACACACACACTCCCATAATCACAAACACATACAGTGCTGTGTCCCATATAGAGAGAGACATTAAACACTGGATTGTTCGTACTGTGTATTCATATACTGTTTTCTTATATACACTACTTTACATTGTATTTTTTTTAAATAACATATGCCATTTAGCACTCTTTTTTTAGAGTCATGTGTGCATACATTTTACGTATGGGTAAATCGAACCCACTACCTGGAGTTACAAGCGCAATACTCTACCAACTGAGCTCAATAAAAGAAGCACACTGCTCCATCCATACTCCACATATTTATATACTGGATTCTTGTTCACATACTGGATTATATACTAAGGGGCCGATGCAGACTTAGGAAATGTATGCCTTTCCTACACACTTCTCAGTAGTTGGTATCAGGGGTTGGAACCCACATGATTTTCCAATGATTTCATTCTGAACAGAACCATTCTTTTTTTTGTTCTGATCCACTGTTCTGACCAGCAAAATAAAGTTCTTAACCCGGTTCGAACAAAAACAATTCTGGTTTATATTGCTCGATAAAAGATTCTTTAAAGATCCTTCAAAGTTAACTCTCATTGATCTTAATTTAACAAAAATGTCACCCCAAGACATTAGTGACCATTGCACAACTGTTTGTGTTAGAGATCTAAATCTAAGGTCCGTGTCATCACAAAGAGGAATTTTAAAAATGTCAGTGAACAGGCTTTTTGACATTATTTTTTATTTTAGTGACCTTGATTGTATTTCAGTTATACCTGAACCTGATTTAGCTTTGAGCCTTTTTGCAGATGTATTCAATACTATTGTGGATAATCAGGGTTAATGGTAGATTGAATGCCTGGTACACTGGGGTCATTCATAAAATATATGATGCTTGGGTCAAGGCCAGGAGCACAGGCTTAGGCCCAGACTGGCAAGCTTATAATTAAGCAACTGAGGAATCATTGTGTAAGACAAATCTTTCCGATTGTAATGGAACCTGGTTAAATTCTGTAAAACTGTCAAAAACCTGAAAGGTTCTACTTCCTCCTCTCTGCCACAACAAATGAATTCAGACACTGGCCTCATTACAATTGAGCCCAGTGGCCTCCATAATCGATGCATTAATCACCATTTTATTTCAGCGGGTTATCTCTTTGAAAGCAGCGTTTAGAAATGCTGATCTGCTGTCAAGAACATAGAGTTCATTTCAGCCTATGCTGCCCTTCAGTCCCTTGACTTTTTGGCCCTGATGGAGACATTGATAACCCCAGAGAACACTGCTACTCCAGCTGCACTTTCTTCATCTGACTACGTTTTCTCTCATAGTCCAGGAGCATCTGGTCATCGCGGTGGTGGCACAGGTCTTCTCATTTCTCGTAAATTGAGATTTTCTATTTTCTTCCTCTCTCACCTGTACATCTCCTCATTTGAATTCCATGCTGTCACTGTCAATTGTCAACTCAAGCTTAACATTATTATTATTGTCATCTATCGCCCACCATGTGCCCTTAGAGAGTTCCTCAATGAGCATGACACCTTGATAAGCTCATTTCCTGCCGATGGCTCACCACTCTTTGTACTTGGCAACTTCAACCTCCCCATGTCTGCCTTCGATTCATTTCTTTCGAACTCTCTCTTTCCCCTACTTGCCTCTTTTGACTTCACACTTTCCCAATCCCTTCCAACTCACAAGACAGGCAATACGCTTGACCTCATCTTTACTAGAGGCTGCTCGCCTACTAAATCTCACTGCAACCCCACTCCAGGTCTCTGATCACTGGTCTCCCTTTCCTCCAACCCTAACCACTCAGCCCCTACCCAGCTGGTCACACAATATTTCTCCAACTGCTCCTCTTCTGTCATATCTCCCTTCTGTTAAATCCTTCTCCCTCCTGTCTCCTGATTCAGCCTCTTCGACCCTACACTTTTCCCTTTCCGCATCCTATTACTCGCATTGTCTCCTTTCCTCCCGCCCTCCCCTCCTGCTCCGTGGCGGAGTGACTCATTGTGAGCTGACAGAACAGGGCTGCAGGCAGTTGAGGAAAACTAAACTTCCGGAGGACCAATCATCTCCTCCCTCTACGGGCGACTTTGTCAACCACTTTCAAAAGAAGGTTGACGACATCCGCTACTCATTCCCTTAGCCTATTGAGTCCACTGGTCTCACTTGCATATAATTACCTTATGCCTTGACCTCTTTCTCCCCTCTCTCTCCAGATTAAATCCTGTGACTTCTGAAGTCGGGCTGCCCGACAATCTTCCTACTCGACCCCATCCCCTCCCCTCCTCACTTCTCTGTATCACAGAGGCCTTTACACTGCCAAAGCTGACTCTTCTCCTCTATTCTCATCCTCCTAGATCTATCTGCTGCCTTCGACACCTTGAACCATCAGATCCCCCTCCTTACACTCTTAGGGGTGGGCGTCTCTGCACACTTTTGGATTTGCATCCGACTGGCGGGCCACTCCTACCAGGTGAAGTAGAGAGGATCTAAGTCTGCACCACATACTCTCACTACTGGTGTCCCTCAGGCCTCAGTTCTAGACACTCTCCACTTCTCTCCAAATCACTCGGCGCCGACATATCCTCACATGGTCTCTCCTATCATTGCTATTCAGATGACACTCAACTACTTTTCTCCTTCCCCCCCTTCTGACACTCAGGTAGCGACATGCATCTCAGAGTGCCTGGCAGATATCTCAACTTGGATGTCGGCCCATCATCTCAACCTTGACAAGACAGGGGTGCTCTTCCTCCCGGGGATGGCCTGCCCACTCAAAGACCACTACATCACGGTTGACAACTCCACAGTGTTGCACTCCCAGGGTGCAAAGCACCTTGGCATAACTCTGGACAACACCCTTTCGTTCTCTGAAACCATCAAAGCAATGACTCGCTCCTGCAGGTTCATGCTCTACAACATCTGTAGAGTACGACCCTACCTCACACAAAAAGCAGTCCAGGTCCTAATCCAGACACTTGTCCTCTCCTGGCTGGACTACTGCAACTTACTGTTGGCTGGGCTCACCAATTGTGAAATAAAACCCCTGCAGCGTATCCAGAACGCTGCAGCCTGCCTGGTTTTCAACCTTCCCAAGTTCTCTCATGAAATAATAATGACAATAACTCTCATGAAATAAATAAATTAGGCCTTAATCTATGGATATCACATGACTAGGCAGGGACACAGCCATGGGTTGGCCTGGGACGGCATAGGCCCACCCACTTGGGAGCCAGGCTCAGCAAATCAGAATGAGTTTTCCCCACAAATGGGTATTATTACAGACATAAATAATCAGCACCCCCTCCCCTCAGACAATCCCGCAGGTGAAGAATCCGGATGTGGAGGTTCTGGGCTGGCATGGTTACACGTGGTCTGTGGTTGTGAGGCCGTTTGTATTAGAGGTCGACCAATTAATCGGAATGGCCGATTAATTAGGGCCAATTTCAGGTTTTCATAACAATCGAAAATCGGTATTTTTAGACGCCGATTTTGCCTGGGTTTTTTTTCTATATTTTTTTAGAACTTTACTTAACTAGGCAAGTCAGTAAAGAACACATTCTTATTTTCAATGACGGCCTAGGAACGGTGGGTTAACTGCCTTGTCAGCTCAGGTATTCAATCTTGCAACCTTACGGTTAACTAGTCCAACGCTAGTTAACCATAAGAAGTTAAGGTAAGTTGCTAGCTAGCATTAAACTTATCTTATAAAAAACAATCAATCAATAAATCATAATCACTACACATGGTTGATGATATTACTAGTTTATCTAGCGTGTCCTGCGTTGCATATAATCGATGTGGTGTGCATTCCTCGAAAAAGGACTGTCGTTGCTCCAACGTGTACCTAACCATAAACATCAATGCCTTTCTTAAAATCAATACACAGAAGTATATATTTTTAAACCTGCATATTTAGCTAAAATAAATCCAGGTTAGCAGGCAATATTAACCAGGTGAAATTGTGTCACTTCTCTTGCGTTCATTGCACGAAATCAGGGTATATGTAACAGTTTGGGCCGCCTGGCTCATTGCGAACTAATTTGCCAGAATTTTACGTAATTATGACTTAACATGAAGGTTGTGCAATCTAACAGCAATATTTAGACTTAGGGAGGCCATCCGTTAGATAAAATACGGAACGGTTCCGTATTTCACTGAAAGAATAAACATTTTGTTTTCGAAATGATAGTTTCCGGATTCGACCATATTAATGACCTAAGGCTCGTATTTCTGTGTGTTATTATGTTATAATTAAGTCTATGATTTGATAGAGCGGTCTCGCTGAGCTATGGTAGGCACCAGCAGGCTCGTATTTCTGTGTTATTATGTTATAACTAAGTCTATGATTTGATAGAGCGGTCTCACTGAGCGATGGTAGGCACCAGCAGGCTCGTAAGCATTCATTCAAACAGCACTTTTGTGCGTTTTTCCAGCAGCTCTTCAAGCATTGCGATGTTTATGACTTCAAGCCTATCAACTCCCGTGATTAGGCTGGTGTAACCGATGTGAAATGGCTAGCTAGTTAGTGGGGTGAGCGCTAATAGCGTTTCAAACGTCACTCGCTCTGAGACTTGGAGTAGTTGTCGATGTGTTTCTGGTTCGAGCCCAGGTAGCGGCGAGGAGAGGGGTGGAAGCTATACTGTTAAACTGGCCATACTAAAGTGCCTATAAGAACATTGAATAGTCAAAGGTATATGAAATACAAATCGTATAGAGAGAAATAGTCCTATAGTTGTTAATAATCTGGTCAATGCTTTAGACACTAAAATCAAATGTGCTGCTTTGTTTGTGGACCTGTCAAAAGCTTTTGATACTGTTGATCATGTTATTTTATTGATGGTTATTCATGATGATCTAAGAGACAGAACTCAGGCTATCATTAATGATGGGGTTAAGTCTGAATTTCTTGAAGTACATAATGGTGTACCACAGGTGTCCATTTTGGGACCTGTTCTCTTTACTATTTATATAAACACCACAGGTCAATCTGTTACAAATGTTAAAATTTATCTAAATGTGCATGATACTATTAAATATTCTACTCCCCTGACTGTTGATCTGGCTGTGTCAAAACCACAGTCAGATTTTATAGCTATTGAATGAAGGAATCTCTTGCTGATTTAGAACTTGCGCTGAACACAGACAAAACTAAATACATGCTGTTCTTAAACTCTCATAAGAATGTTACAGATTAACTACATGTTCACTCATTAGATGGTTCAAACGTGTTCCCGCATATACAGATGAAGTCGGAGGTTTACATATACTTAGGTCATACATACACAAGTCATAAAAACTCGTTTTTCAAACACTGCACACATTTTTTGTTAACAAACTATAGTTTTGGCCAGTCGGTTAGGACATCTACTTTATGCATGATAAGTTTTTCAAACAATTGTTTACAGACAGATTATTTCAATTATCATTCACTGTATCACAATTCCAGTGGGTCAGAAGTTTACATACACTAAGTTGACTGTGCCTTTAAACAGCTTGTAAAATTCCAGAAAATGATGTCATGGTTTTAGAAGCTTCTGATAGGCTAATTGACATAATTTGACTGAATTGGAGGTGTACCTGTGCCTCTTTGCTTAACATCATGGGGAAATCAAAAGAAATCAGCCAAGTCCTCAGAAACAAAATTGGAGACCTCCACAAGTCTGGTTCATCCTTGGGAGCAATTTCCAAACACCTGAAAGGTACCACATTCATCTGTACAAACAAGTGTAAACACCATGGGACCATGCAGCCATCATACCGCTCAGGAAGGAGATGCGTTCTGTCTCCTAGAGATGACCCTACTCTGGTGCGAAAAATGCAAATTAATCCCAGAACCACAGCAAAGGACCTTGTGAAGATGCTGGAGAAAACAGGTACAAAAGTATCTATATCCACAGTAAAACAAGTCCTATATCGACATAACATGAAAGGCCGCTCAGTAAGGGAGAAGCCACTGCTCCAAAACCGCCATAAAAAAGCCAGACTATGGTTTTCAATTGCACATGGGGACAAAGATCGTACTTTTTGGAGAAATGTTCTCTGGTCTGATGAAACATAAATAGAAATGGTTTGGCAATAATGACCATCGTTATGTTTGGAGGAAAAAGGGGGATGCTTGCAAGCCGAAGAACACCATCCCAACCATGAAGCACGGGGGTAGCAGCATCATGTTGTGGGGGTGCTTTGCTGCAGGAGGGACTGGTGCACTTCACAAAATAGATGGCATCATGAGGCAGTAAAATGATGTGGATATATTGAAGTAATATCTCAAGACATCAGTCAGGAAGTTAAAGCTTGGTTGCAAAAGCATCCTACCGGCGCCGACAGAGATGGCCGCCTCGTTTCGCATTCCTAGGAAACTATGCAGTTTTTTGTTTTTTTACGTGTTATTTCTTACATTGGTACCCCAGGTCATCTTAGGTTTCATTACATACAGTCGAGAAAAACTACTGAACATAAGAGCAGCGTCAACTCACCATCAGTACGACCAAGAATATGACTTTCGCGAAGCGGATCCTGTGTTCTGCCTTTCACCCAGGACAACGGAATGGATCCCAGCTTGCGACCCAAAACAAAGACGTCGTAAAAGAGGGAAACGAAGCGGTCTTCTGGTCAGACTCCGGAGACGGGCACATCGTGCACCACTCCCTAGCATTCTTCTCGCCAATGTCCAGTCTCTTGACAACAAGGTTGATGAAATCCGAGCAAGAGTAGCATTCCAGAGGGACATCAGAGACTGTAACGTTCTTTGCTTCACGGAAACATGGCTCACTGGAGAGACGCTATCGGAGTCAGTGCAGCCAACTGGTTTCTCCACGCATCGCGCAGACAGAAACAAACATCTTTCTGGTAAGAAGAGGGGCGGGGGCGTATGCTTCATGGTTAACGTGACGTGGTGTGATCATAACAACATACAGGTACTCAAATCCTTCTGTTCACCTGATTTAGAATTCCTCACAATCAAATGTCGACCGCATTATCTACCAAGGGAATTCTCTTCGATTATAATCACAGCCGTATATTTTCCCCCCAAGCAGACACATCGATGGCTCTGAACGAACGTTATTTGACTCTTTGCAAACTGGAATCCATTTATCCGGAGGCTGCATTCATTGTAGCTGGGGATTTTAACAAGGCTAATCTGAAAACAAGACTCCCTAAATTTTATCAGCATATCGATTGCGCAACCAGGGCTGGAAAAACCTTGGATCACTGCTATTCTAACTTCCGCGACGCATATAAGGCCCTGCCCCGCCCTCCTTTCGGAAAAGCTGACCACGACTCCATTTTGTTGATCCCAGCCTACAGACAGAAACTAAAACAAGAAGCTCCCGCGCTGAGGTCTGTCCAACGCTGGTCCAACCAATCTGATTCCACACTCCAAGACTGCTTCCATCACGTGGACTGGGATATGTTTCGTATTGCATCAGACAACAACATTGACGAATACGCTGATTCAGTGAGCGAGTTCATTAAAACATGCGTTGAAGATGTTGTTCCCATAGCAACGATTAAAACATTCCCAAACCAGAAACCGTGGATTGATGGCAGCATTCGCGTGAAACTGAAAGCCCGAACCACTGCTTTTAATCAGGGCAAGTTGACCGGAAACATAACCGAATACAAACAGTGTAACTATTCCCTCCGCAAGGCAATCAAACAAGCTAAGCGTCAGTATAGAGACAAAGTAGAATCTCAATTCAACGGCTCAGACACAAGAGGTATGTGGCAGGGTCTACAGTCAATCACGGATTACAAAAAGAAAACCAGCCCAGTCACAGACCAGGATGTCTTGCTCCCAGGCAGACTAAATAACTTTTTTGCCCGCTTTGAGGACAATACAGTGCCATTGACACGGCCCGCAACTAAAACATGCGGAATCTCCTTCACTGCAGCCGACGTGAGGAAAACATTTGAACGTGTCAACCCTCGCAAGGCTGCAGGCCCAGACGGCATCCCCAGCCGCGCCCTCAGAGCATGCGCAGACCAGCTGGCTGGTGTGTTTACGGACATATTGAATCAATCCCTATCCCAGTCTGTTGTTCCCACATGCTTCAAGAGGGCCACCATTGTTCCTGTTCCCAAGAAAGCTAAGGTAACTGAGCTAAACGACTACCGCCCCGTAGCACTCACTTCCATCATCATGAAGTGCTTTGAGAGACTAGTCAAGGACCATATCACCTCCACCCTACCTGACACCCTAGACCCACTCCAATTTGCTTACCGCCCAAATAGGTCCACAGACGATGCAATCTCAACCACACTGCACACTGCCCTAACCCATCTGGACAAGAGGAATACCTATGTGAGAATGCTGTTCATCGACTACACCTCGGCATTTAACACCATAGTGCCCTCCAAGCTCGTCATCAAGCTCGAGACCCTGGGTCTCGACCCCGCCCTGTGCAACTGGGTACTGGACTTCCTGACGGGCCGCCCCCAGGTAGTGAGGATAGGCAACAACATTTCCACCCCGCTGATCCTCAACACTGGGGCCCCACAAGGGTGCGTTCTGAGCCCTCTCCTGTACACCCTGTTCACCCACGACTGCGTGGCCACGCACGCCTCCAACTCAATCATCAAGTTTGCGGACGACACAACAGTGGTAGGCTTGATTACCAACAACGACGAAACGGCCTACAGGGAGGAGGTGAGGGCCCTCGGAGTGTGGAGGGAAAACCCCCTATCCACATCGATGGAACAGTAGTAGAGAGGGTAGTAAGTTCCTCGGCGTACACATCACAGACAAACTGAATTGGTCCACCCACACAGACAGCATCGTGAAGAAGGCGCAGCAGCGCCTCTTCAACCTCAGGAGGCTGAAGAAATTTGGCTTGTCACCAAAAGCACTCACAAACTTCTACAGATGCACAATCGAGAGCATCCTGTCGGGCTGTATCACCGCCTGGTATGGCAACTGCTCCGCCACAACCGTAAGGCTCTCCAGAGGGTAGTGAGGTCTGCACAACGCATCACCGGGGGCAAACTACCTGCCCTCCAGGACACCTACACCACCCGATGTCACAGGAAGGCCATAAAGATCATCAAGGACAACAACCACCCGAGCCACTGCCTGTTCACCCCGCTATCATCCAGAAGGCGAGGTCAGTACAGGTGCATCAAAGCTGGGACCGAGAGACTGAAAAACAGCTTCTATCTCAAGGCCATCAGACTGTTAAACAGCCACCACTAACATTGAGTGGCTGCTGCCAACACACTGACTCAACTCCAGCCACTTTAATAATGGAAATTGATGGGAAATGATGTAAAATATATCACTAGCCACTTTAAACAATGCTACCTAATATAATGTTTACATACCCTACATTATTCATCTCATATGTATATGTATATACTGCACTCTATATCATCTACTGCATCTTTATGTAATACATGTATCATTAGCCACTTTAACTATGCCACTTTGTTTACATACTCATCTCATATGTATATACTGCACTCAATACCATCTACTGTATCTTGCCTATGCCGCTCTGTACCATCACTCATTCATATATCTTGAAGTACATATTCTTTATGCCCTTACACTTGTGTCTATAAGGTAGTAGTTTTGGAATTGTTAGCTAGATTACTTGTTGGTTATTACTGCATTGTTGGAACTAGAAGCACAAGCATTTCGCTACACTCGCATTAACATCTGCTAACCATGTGTATGTGACAAATAAAATTTGATTTGATTTGATTTGAAATGGGTCTTTCAAATGCGCAATGACCACAAGCATTCTTCCAAAGTTGTGGCAAAATGACTTAAGGACAAAAAAGTCAAGGTATTGGAGTGGCCAACACAAAGCCCTGACCTCAATCCTATAGAAACCTTTGTGGGCAGAACTGAAAAAGCGTGTGCGAGCAACGAGGGCTACAAACCTGACTCAGTTACACCAGCTCTGTCAGGAGGAATGGGCCAAAATTCAGTCAACTTATTGTAGGAAGCTTGTGGAAGGCTACCTGAAACGTTTGACCCAAGTTAAACAATTTAAAGGCAATGCTACCAAATACTAATTCCAGCCAAAACCATTATCTCAGCCAATCATGGTTAGTCTTTTTCCGTGGCTAAACCAACTTAACTCGTCATTTAACAATTGTATTCGTATTTATAGATGGCACACAGTACAAGCTTGTTATTAAGGCACATGAAAGTTCACATGTTCCAGAATTCATTTCTGCCAAAAAACACGTTTTGATAGAAAATAAATGTTGATGTTCAAATGCTTCTCCTGTGAAGTAGTGACGTGTGACATTCGCCTAGTTTCCTGAAACAAGTCGCATATGTCTGATGCATTATCCCTTGACAACATGTGCCTGTGTCATAACAAATTGATTAATTCTACTAAACTCATAATGTGTCCTCTCTATGAGGACAAGGGTAGTAGTTTACATTGTCATCAGAGAAGAGTCTTCCACACACACAGAGAAAATCCAATCCAACAGAACCTCTGTCCAAGTTCCGAGATCAATTTCCTAGAAGTATGAATCACCCCAGTCAAGCCTTTCCTGCTCATTATGACACCAGTGACTTACAACAGTATGTCCCCCCCCACCCTGAGCCCCCCTCCTCCTGCTGACAGTATGAACCTCCTCCCTCCCTCTCCTTCATTCCGAACAAAACTGTAGCCGACCCAGCTGACACAGATTGTAGAAGTGGTGAGCACAGCAGAACTGCTGGCATGGGTCAGTACCTCATGGGTCTCCCATTCACTGCCAGTTGTGACACATCCTGGGATTGAACCCGGGTCTGTTGTTACACCTCAAGCACTGCGATGCAGTGCCTTAGACTGCTCACTCTCTCGGGAGGCCCCCGCAAATGGATTTTAACAAACAATTGGTCCCCCAAAAAATGCGGCCCTCCGTTGAATTTCAAAATCCCGATGTGGCCCTCAAGTCAAAACGTTTGACCACCGGTGTTATAGAGAAACAAAGCATGAGGAGAGAGAGAATAGAATCTCCTGCAGGTCAAAAAGGGACTCACACACACACAGAGAGAGCGAGAGCGAGAGCGAGAGAGAAAAACAGAGGAGAGAGAAGATATATAATAGTGACTCTGACTCATACCGAACTGTCTTTTCTTACTCGTTTTTTTAATGGTCATGTTCTAGCATATTTCTGCTGACTGATGTTATGACCTCACACACACATTGTGCAGAGATGATTCTTTCTTAGTCCAAATGTGTGTTTGTATGCATTTGGAGTACTAGACGTGTGTGTGTGTGTGCGCGCATTTATGTGCGTGTCTGCGTGTCTGGGCCACATTGCAGCTCACATCTTGACATAGAGCGAGACCCATTCCAGCTCACAAAATGAGACTCCAGTTATATGGGCTTTCTGATGAGAAAGTAGTAGAGGATGAGAGGCAATGAGGTATGAAGCAAACAATAGGTGAGTGTCTGTCTCTCTTACCTTTCGACCAGCCTGGCCGATTAGTCCAACTTGGCCAAGAATACCTGGGTCTCCCTGAAAGACAGTCAAACAAATACATATAAATACATATCATGTCAATACACAACCTAGATTCAACTTAGACTAAACTTGAATAGAAGGGGGGGGGGCTTACCTTCTCTCCTTTAGCGGCTGTTCCAGATGAGAGACCAGCGTCTCCTTTCCTCCCCTGAGAAAAACACAGAGAAAGAGGACCAATTCGTGATACTTGGTTATTTGGTCCTATTTTACCATACATAGATAAACGTTATGCAGTACCGCAGTGTGTACCTATACTGTAATTACACTGCATTTACATGGATACTATCAATTGGGTTTGATATAAGGTATCATGAAGTGGGACCATAGAGTGGAAAAAAACTAATCTCTTCACACATGGGAATGCTATCTACAGTGCCTTGCGAAAGTATTCGGCCCCCTTGAACTTTGCGACCTTTTGCCACATTTCAGGCATCAAACATAAAGATATAAAACTGTATTTTTTTGTGAAGAATCAACAACAAGTGGGACACAATCATGAAGTGGAACGACATTTATTGGATATTTCAAACTTTTTTAACAAATCAAAAACTGAAAAATTGGGCGTGCAAAATTATTCAGCCCCCTTAAGTTAATACTTTGTAGCGTCACCTTTTGCTGCGATTACAGCTGTAAGTCGCTTGGGGTATGTCTCTATCAGTTTTGCACATCGAGAGACTGACATTTTTTCCCATTCCTCCTTGCAAAACAGCTCGAGCTCAGTGAGGTTGGATGGAGAGCATTTGTGAACAGCAGTTTTCAGTTCTTTCCACAGATTCTCGATTGGATTCAGGTCTGGACTTTGACTTGGCAATTCTAACACCTGGATATGTTTATTTTTGAACCATTCCATTGTAGATTTTGCTTTATCTTTTGGATCATTGTCTTGTTGGAAGACAAATCTCCGTCCCAGTCTCAGGTCTTTTGCAGACTCCATCAGGTTTTCTTCCAGAATGGTCCTGTATTTGGCTCCATCCATCTTCCCATCAATTTTAACCATCTTCCCTGTCCCTGCTGAAGAAAAGCAGGCCCAAACCATGATGCTGCCACCACCATGTTTGACAGTGGGGATGGTGTGTTCAGCTGTGTTGCTTTTTTTTTGTGAAGAATCAACAACAAGTGGGACACAATCATGAAGTGGAACGACATTTATTGGATATTTCAAACTTTTTTAACAAATCAAAAACTGAAAAATTGGGCGTGCAAAATTATTCAGCCCCTTTACTTTCAGTGCAGCAAACTCTCTCCAAAAGTTCAGTGAGGATCGCTGAATGATCCAATGTTGACCTAAATGACTAATGATGATAAATACAATCCACCTGTGTGTAATCAAGTCTCCTTGATTATGGAAGAGCCTTCCTTTATGGAAGAGTATCAAGAAGAAAGCCATTTCTTAAAGATATCCATAAAAAGTGTTGTTTAAAGTTTGCCACAAGCCACCTGGGAGACACACCAAACATGTGGAAGAAGGTGCTCTGGTCAGATGAAACCAAAATTGAACTTTTTGGCAACAATGCAAAACGTTATGTTTGGCGTAAAAGCAACACAGCTGAACACACCATCCCCACTGTCAAACATGGTGGTGGCAGCATCATGGTTTGGGCCTGCTTTTCTTCAGCAGGGACAGGGAAGATGGTTAAAATTGATGGGAAGATGGTTGGAGCCAAATACAGGACCGTTCTGGAAGAAAACCTGATGGAGTCTGCAAAAGACCTGAGACTGGGACGGAGATTTGTCTTCCAACAAGACAATGATCCAAAACATAAAGCAAAATCTACAATGGAATGGTTCAAAAATAAACATATCCAGGTGTTAGAATGGCCAAGTCAAAGTCCAGACCTGAATCCAATCGAGAATCTGTGGAAAGAACTGAAAACTGCTGTTCAAAAATGCTCTCCATCCAACCTCACTGAGCTCGAGCTGTTTTGCAAGGAGGAATGGGAAAAAATGTCAGTCTCTCAATGTGCAAAACTGATATAGACATACCCCAAGCGACTTACAGCTGTAATCGCAGCAAAAGGTGGCGCTACAAAGTATTAACTTAAGGGGGCTGAATAATTTTTGCACGCCCAATTTTTCAGTTTTTGATTTGTTAAAAAAGTTTGAAATATCCAATAAATGTTGTTCCACTTCGGAAAAGCTGACCACGACTCCATTTTGTTGATCCCTGCCTACAGACAGAAACTAAAACAAGAGGCTCCCACGCTGAGGTCTGTCCAACGCTGGTCCGACCAAGCTGACTCCACACTCCAAGACTGCTTCCATCACGTGGACTGGGAGATGTTTCGTACTGCGTCAGATAACATTGACGAATACGCTGATTCGGTGTGCGAGTTCATTAGAACGTGCGTTGAAGATGTCGTTCCAATAGCAACGATTAAAACATTCCCTAACCAGAAACCGTGGATTGATGGCAGCATTCGTGTGAAACTGAAAGCGCGAACCACTGCTTTTAATCAGGGCAAGGTGTCTGGTAACATGACCGAATACAAACAGTGCAGCTATTCCCTCCGCAAGGCTATCAAACAAGCTAAGCGCCAGTACAGAGACAAAGTAGAATCTCAATTCAACGGCTCAGACACAAGAGGCATGTGGCAGGGTCTACAGTCAATCACGGACTACAGGAAGAAATCCAGCCCAGTCACGGACCAGGATGTCTTGCTCCCAGGCAGACTAAATTACTTTTTTGCCCGCTTTGAGGACAATACAGTGCCACTGACACGGCCTGCAACGAAAACATGCGGTCTCTCCTTCACTGCAGCCGAGGTGAGTAAGACATTTAAACGTGTTAACCCTCGCAAGGCTGCAGGCCCAGATGGCATCCCCAGCCGCGCCCTCAGAGCATGCGCAGACCAGCTGGCCGGTGTGTTTACAGACATATTCAATCAATCCCTATACCAGTCTGCTGTTCCCACATGCTTCAAGAGGGCCACCATTGTTCCTGTTCCCAAGAAAGCTAAGGTAACTGAGCTAAACGACTACCACCCCGTAGCACTCACATCCGTCATCATGAAGTGCTTTGAGAGACTAGTCAAGGACCATATCACCTCCACCCTACCTGACACCCTAGACCCACTCCAATTTGCTTAGCGCCCAAATAGGTCCACAGACGATGCAATCTCAACCACACTGCACACTGCCCTAACCCATCTGAACAAGAGGAATACCTATGTGAGAATGCTGTTCATCGACTACAGCTCGGCATTCAACACAATAGTACCCTCCAAGGTCGTCATCAAGCTCGAGACCCTGGGTCTCGACCCCGCCCTGTGCAACTGGGTACTGGACTTCCTGACGGGCCGCCCCCAGGTGGTGAGGGTAGGCAACAACATCTCCTCCCCGCTGATCCTCAACACTGGGGCCCCACAAGGGTGCGTTCTGAGCCCTCTCCTGTACTCCCTGTTCACCCACGACTGCGTGGCCACGCACGCCTCCAACTCAATCATCAAGTTTGCGGACGACACAACAGTGGTAATCTTGATTACCAACAACGACGAGACGGCCTACAGGGAGGAGGTGAGGGCCCTCGGAGTGTGGTGTCAGGAAAATAACCTCACACTCAACGTCAACAAAACTAAGGAGATGATTGTGGACTTCAGGAAACAGCAGAGGGAACACCCCCCTATCCACATCGATGGAACAGTAGTGGAGAGGGTAGCAAGTTTTAAGTTCCTCGGCATACACATCACAGACAAACTGAATTGGTCCACTCACACAGACAGCATCGTGAAGAAGGCGCAGCAGCGCCTCTTCAACCTCAGGAGGCTGAAGAAATTCGGCTTGTCACCAAAAGCACTCACAAACTTCTACAGATGCACAATCGAGAGCATCCTGGCGGGCTGTATCACCGCCTGGTATGGCAACTGCACCGCCCTCAACCGTAAGGCTCTCCAGAGGGTAGTGAGGTCTGCACAACGCATCACCGGGGGCAAACTACATGCCCTCCAGGACACCTACACCACCCGATGTCACAGGAAGGCCATAAAGATCATCAAGGACATCAACCACCCGAGCCACTGCCTGTTCACCCCGCTATCATCCAGAAGGCGAGGTCAGTACAGGTGCATCAAAGCTGGGACCGAGAGACTGAAAAACAGCTTCTATCTCAAGGCCATCAGACTGTTAAACAGCCACCACTAACACTGAGTGGCTGCTGCCAACACACTGACACTGACTCAACTCCAGCCACTTTAATAATGGGAATTGATGGGAAATGATGTAAATATATCACTAGCCACTTTAAACAATGCTACCTTATATAATGTTACTTACCCTACATTATTCATCTCATATGCATACGTATATACTGTACTCTATATCATCGACTGTATCCTTATGTAATACATGTATCACTAGCCACTTTAAACTATGCCACTTTGTTTACATACTCATCTCATTTGTACATACTGTACTCGATACCATCTACTGTATCTTGCCTATGCTGCTCTGTACCATCACTCATTCATATATCCTTATGTACATATTCTTTATCCCCTTACACTGTGTACAAGACAGTAGTTTTGGAATTGTTAGTTAGATTACTTGTTATTACTGCATTGTCGGAACTAGAAGCACAAGCATTTCGCTACACTCGCATTAACATCTGCTAACCATGTGTATGTGACAAATAACATTTGATTTGATTTGATTTGATTTGATTTGTGTCCCACTTGTTGTTGATTCTTCACAAAAAAATACAGTTTTATATCTTAATGTTTGAAGCCTGAAATGTGGCAAAAGGTCGCAAAGTTCAAGGGGGCCAAATACTTTCGCAAGGCACTGTATGTTCATTACCTCATTTTTGACAGCTTTTGAGGCCTAATCAATTAATTAATCATCATCTATCAATATGATTGTCACAGGATATTAGCAACAACCTGCTCAAACAGCTAGTGACCAGAGTGGAAGGAGTGAAAGCAACCCTGCCTGGACACATGGGAAACCTTATGATTCTAGCAGTCTTTTCACATGGGAAACCTCATCTACAGACTCAGGATGAATCTGTGGTGAGATTTCTCCCCAGCGGTCTTCCTGCCAGACAAAACAAGTATTCATTGTTGGAGTAAAGAGAATCGTTATGGATCTCTACACTTCAGATGGAAATTTAACTCATCGTATGGACTTCTTTTTCCCAAAGAGCTCCTGTGATTTACAACTTTTCTGTATTAAAGGGTGATGAAAGAGCACAATCGGGGAGAGCTACTGCAACATCAAACACTTTGAAAACGTTCCCTCAACACACCTGCTTAACGAAGCGAGCGGCTCTGACTCTACACTCCAACCCCCAAGCAAGGGTAATTTATGTTGGTCAACTGGAGACATTGTTACTTTGACGTACTACGTAAGCTAGTAGGCAGCAGCTACTCTTCCTGGGGTCCAGCAAAATGAAGGCAGTAATATAATACATTCACAACAGACAGCAGTTGTACAGGTCGAACATAAGTACAGGTATGCGTTTTCAGAATTGACATTACGTGTGTGCCCTCTGGCCCCGACTCTACTACCACATATCTACAGTGCAACACAAAATCCATGTGTACCTGTGTGTATGTTATCCTGTGTGTGTAAGCATGTGTCTAGGTCTATGTTTGTGTTGCTTCACAGTCGCCGCTGTTCCATAAGGTGTATTTTTATCTCTTTTTTTAAATCACATTTTACTGCTTGCATCAGTTACTTTATGTGGAATAGAGTTCCATGTAGGCATTGCTCTAAATCAAATCAAATGTATTTGGCCCTTCGTACATCAGCCGATATCTCAAAGTGCCTTACAGAAACCTAGCCTAAAACCCCAAACAGCAAGCAATGCAGGTGTAGAAGCACGGTGGCTAGGAAAAACTCCCTAGAAAGGCCAAAACCTAGGAAGAAACCAGGCTATGAGGGGTGGCCAGTCCTCTTCTGGCTGTGCCTGGTGGAGATTATAACAGATGTAGTACTGTGCACCTCCCATAGTCTGTTCTGGACTTGGGGACTTTGAAGAGACCTCTGATGGCATGTCTTGTGGGCTATGCATGGGTGTCCGAGCTGTGTGCCAGTAGTTCAAACAGAGAGACGGTGCATTCAACATGGCACAAGCGCATTCGCACTGAGTTGAGCAACACAAATGAGGAAAGTGATGGTGGATGTATTCTAGAGATGTTTTTATTAAATATATGAGTTTCATAAAATCGCGGAAGGACCGCAGTTGTATAGGTATACTTTTTCCAGAATTGACATTTTTACAAGTATTGGCTGATGTTGACTCAATGTTGCATAGCCACAGTAAGTATGGGTGTTGAAGGTGCAGCAGCACCCCCTGGTTGTTAAATGGTAAAACTGTAAATTGCGTTGCAGTAAAATCAAACATACAATTATTGACATAAATGATAATAGGATTGGGGTAGGGAATGGGAAAAAAACATGGGATATTTATAAATGGGGCCCATTCTGCATGGAGAGGTCTCAGCTCTGTTTTGTAAAAGGTGCGCTCATGATATGCTCTTATCTATTCAGTTGTGGGGATTTGAGTCAGACACATGCTCTGCTGTACAATAGACAGTTTAGTTTGTGTTGAGTCAAGTCTCTCTCTACTTCTCTGTCCCTCTCCCCTCTCTCTCTCCCTTTTCTAATCTCTCCAACTTGTGGTGGATATCAAGTGATCTGGGGGGCAGGTAGCCTAGTGGTTGGAGAGTTGGGCCAGTAACTGAAAGGTTGCTGGATTGAATCCTTGAGCTGACAAGGTAAAAAATATTTTGTTCTGCCCCTGAACAAGGCAGTTAACCCACTGGTCCCCAGTCGGCTGTCATTGTAAATAAGAATTTGTTTTTAACTGACTTGCCAAGTTAAATAAAACTGGAGCAGTGCTCGCAATTAGTTCTTCACTTCTGTTTTCTACTAGTTTACAATTCTAAACTTGTCGAAAAGGGAATGAAAACAATATGTAATAAGTAGCATGGCATTCTCTTACCCTCAGCTCGCAGGCCTGCTCCTGCCCATGTCAAAGGCCTGCTCCTGCCCATAGCAAACAACACAGTGCTGGGATCAGCCCAGTGAGTGGTGCTTTCCTCCCGCTGGTGCTGGATAGAGGTGAATGCTTTTCTCCACTTTTTGTCCATTTGTGCTCAGTTTTAATAGTCTTAGTTGCAACATCCCTCACTTTATCTCTCTCCATTGTAATTATGAATACAATGATATTTGCACTCTGTTCACAACGGTCTTTTCCGAGGCACATAAGTTTAAAATTTGAGTTTCATGTTTGGGGAAGCTTACAATTTATCCTAACATTTCTACCGATCTGCGTGCCAGATATGATTTTCATATGCGCATTTTCGGGGAACAGTTTCATATAAATAATAACAGTTTTGTTATTCAAAATCATTGTCACATGGTTGAGAATACAAATCGTAATAAAAATGATGAAAATCTAAAGGTTAAAATGCCACAAATGGAGAGCACCAGCCTCTACCAAATCAAATCAAATCAAATGTTATTTGTCACATACACATGGTTAGCAGATGTTAATGCGAGTGTAGCGAAATGCTTGTGCTTCTATTTCTGACAATGCAGTAATAACAAGTAATCTAACTAACAATTCCAAAACTACTGTCTTGTACACAGTGTAAGGGGATAAAGAATATGTACATAAGGATATATGAATGAGTGATGGTACAGAGCAGCATAGGCAAGATACAGTAGATGGTATCGAGTACAGTATGTACAAATGAGATGAGTATGTAAACAAAGTGGCATAGTTTAAAGTGGCTAGTGATACATGTATTACATAAGGATACAGTCGATGATATAGAGTACAGTATATACGTATGCATATGAGATGAATAATGTAGGGTAAGTAACATTATATAAGGTAGCATTGTTTAAAGTGGCTAGTGATATATTTACATCATTTCCCATCAATTCCCATTATTAAAGTGGCTGGAGTTGAGTCAGTGTCAGTGTGTTGGCAGCAGCCACTCAGTGTTAGTGGTGGCTGTTTAACAGTCTGATGGCCTTGAGATAGAAGCTGTTTTTCAGTCTCTCGGTCCCAGCTTTGATGCACCTGTACTGACCTCGCCTTCTGGATGATAGCGGGGTGAACAGGCAGTGGCTCGGGTGGTTGATGTCCTTGATGATCTTTATGGCCTTCCTGTGACATCGGGTGGTGTAGGTGTCCTGGAGGGCATGTAGTTTGCCCCCGGTGATGCGTTGTGCAGACCTCACTACCCTCTGGAGAGCCTTACGGTTGAGGGCGGTGCAGTTGCCATACCAGGCGGTGATACAGCCCGCCAGGATGCTCTCGATTGTGCATCTGTAGAAGTTTGTGAGTGCTTTTGGTGACAAGCCGAATTTCTTCAGCCTCCTGAGGTTGAAGAGGCGCTGCTGCGCCTTCTTCACGATGCTGTCTGTGTGAGTGGACCAATTCAGTTTGTCTGTGATGTGTATGCCGAGGAACTTAAAACTTGCTACCCTCTCCACTACTGTTCCATCGATGTGGATAGGGGGGTGTTCCCTCTGCTGTTTCCTGAAGTCCACAATCATCTCCTTAGTTTTGTTGACGTTGAGTGTGAGGTTATTTTCCTGACACCACACTCCGAGGGCCCTCACCTCCTCCCTGTAGGCCGTCTCGTCGTTGTTGGTAATCAAGCCTACCACTGTTGTGTCGTCCGCAAACTTGATGATTGAGTTGGAGGCGTGCGTGGCCACGCAGTCGTGGGTGAACAGGGAGTACAGGAGAGGGCTCAGAACGCACCCTTGTGGGGCCCCAGTGTTGAGGATCAGCGGGGAGGAGATGTTGTTGCCTACCCTCACCACCTGGGGGCGGCCCGTCAGGAAGTCCAGTACCCAGTTGCACAGGGCGGGGTCGAGACCCAGGGTCTCGAGCTTGATGACGAGCTTGGAGGGTACTATGGTGTTGAATGCCGAGCTGTAGTCGATGAACAGCATTCTCACATAGGTATTCTTCTTGTCCAGATGGGTTAGGGCAGTGTGCAGTGTGGTTGAGATTGCATCGTCTGTGGACCTATTTGGGCACTAAGCAAATTGGAGTGGGTCTAGGGTGTCAGGTAGGGTGGAGGTGATATGGTCCTTGACTAGTCTCTCAAAGCACTTCATGATGACGGATGTGAGTGCTACGGGGCGGTAGTCGTTTAGCTCAGTTACCTTAGCTTTCTTGGGAACAGGAACAATGGTGGCCCTCTTGAAGCATGTGGGAACAGCAGACTGGTATAGGGATTGATTGAATATGTCCGTAAACACACCGGCCAGCTGGTCTGCGCATGCTCTGAGGGCGCGGCTGGGGATGCCATCTGGGCCTGCAGCCTTGCGAGGGTTAACACGTTTAAATGTCTTACTCACCTCGGCTGCAGTGAAGGAGAGACCGCATGTTTTCGTTGCAGGCCGTGTCAGTGGCACTGTATTGTCCTCAAAGCGGGCAAAAAAGTTATTTAGTCTGCCTGGGAGCAAGACATCCTGGTCCGTGACTGGGCTGGATTTCTTCTTGTAGTCCGTGATTGACTGTAGACCCTGCCACATGCCTCTTGTGTCTGAGCCGTTGAATTGAGATTCTACTTTGTCTCTGTACTGGCTCTTAGCTTGTTTGATAGCCTTGCGGAGGGAATAGCTGCACTGTTTGTATTCGGTCATGTTACCAGACACCTTGCCCTGATTAAAAGCAGTGGTTCGCGCTTTCAGTTTCACACGAATGCTGCCATCAATCCACGGTTTCTGGTTAGGGAATGTTTTAATCATTGCTATGGGAACGACATCTTCAACGCACGTTCTAATGAACTCGCACACCGAATCAGCGTATTCGTCAATGTTGTTATCTGACGCAATACGAAACATCTCCCAGTCCACGTGATGGAAGCAGTCTTGGAGTGTGGAGTCAGCTTGGTCGGACCAGCGTTGGACAGACCTCAGCGTGGGAGCCTCTTGTTTTAGTTTCTGTCTGTAGGCAGGGATCAACAAAATGGAGTCGTGGTCAGCTTTTCCGAAAGTGGGGCGGGGCAGGGCCTTATATGCGTCGCGGAAGTTAGAGTAACAATGATCCAAGGTCTTTCCACCCCTGGTTGCGCAATCGATATGCTGATCAAATTTAGGGAGTCTTGTTTTCAGATTAGCCTTGTTAAAATCCCCAGCCTCCGGATAAATCGTTTCCAGTTTGCAGAGAGTTAAATAAAGTTTGTTCAGAGCCATCGATGTGTCTGCTTGGGGGGGGATATATACGGCTGTGATTATAATCGAAGAGAATTCTCTTGGTAGATAATGCGGTCTACATTTGATTGTGAGGAATTCTAAATCAGGTGAACAGAAGGATTTGAGTTCCTGTATGTTACTTTCATCACACCATGTCACGTTGGCCATGAGGAATACGCCCCCGCCCCTCTTCTTACCAGAAAGATGTTTGTTTCTGTCAGCGCAATGCGTGGAGAAACCCGTTGGCTGCACCGCTTCGGATAGAGTCTCTCCAGTGAGCCATGTTTCAGTGAAGCAAAGGACGTTACAGTCTCTGATGTCCCTCTGGAATGCTACCCTTGCTCGGATTTCATCAACCTTGTTGTCAAGAGACTGGACATTGGCAAGAAGAATGCTAGGGAGTGAGTGGTGCACGGTGTGCCCGTCTCTGGAGTCTGACCAGAAGACCGCCTCGTTTCCCTCTCTTTCGGAGTCGTTTTTTTGGGTCGCTGCATAGGATCCACTCCGTTGTCCTGTTTGTAAGGCAGAACACAGGATCCGCGTCGCGAAAAACATATTCTTGGTCGTACTGATGGTGAGTTGACGCTGATCTTATATTCAGTAGTTCTTCTCGACTGTATGTAATGAAACCTAAGATGACCTGGGGTACTAATGTAAGAAATAACACGTAAAAAAACAAAAAACTGCATAGTTTCCTAGGAACGCGAAGCGAGGCGGCCATCTCTGTCGGCGCCTGTGGCTTTTGGACACATTGATACACTGTGAGCCATTGACGGCTAAATAAATAAGAGATAGCCTAGGCCAATGTAGCAGTAGGCTTTTAAAACTTCCATTGTCAACTAAGTAAAACTACATAAAGACAAATAAACACAAATAAACACAAAAAATATCCTGATAAATGCAGGTTCTTTCATCTCTCTATACAGTGGGGAGAACAAGTATTTGATACACTGCCGATTTTGCAGGTTTCCCTACTTACAAAGCATGTAGAGGTCTGCAATTATTTATCATAGGTACACTTCAACTGTGAGAGACGGAATCTAAAACAAAAATCCAGAAAATCCCATTGTATGATTTTTAAGTAATTAATGTGCATTTTATTGCATGGCATAAACCTAGAGAGGAACCAGGCTATGGTTGATCACCTACCAACCAGTAAGAATTCTGGCTCTCACAGACCTGTTAGTTTTTCTTTAAGAAGCCATCCTGTTCTCCACTCATTATCTGTTTTAACTGCACCTGTTTGAACTCGTTACCTGTATAAAAGACACCTGTCCACACACTCAATCAAACAGACTCCAACCTCTCCACAATGGCCAAGACCAGACAGCTGTGTATGGACATCAGGGATAAAATTGTAGACCTGCACAAGGCTGGTCATTTGTGCAATGAAGAAGTAGGCCATCTAGGAACTGGGTAACACTGTTGAGAGTGCGCAAGACGTGAAAAGTAGCATGGTTTGTTGTCTTCCTGTATTGAATACAGATAGACCCGTCTACAATTTGATCGATTATTAATGTTTAAACATACCAAAAGTTGTATTACAAAAGTAGTTTGAAATATTTTGGCAAAGTTTATAGGCAACTTTTGAAATATTTTGTAGTGACGTTGCGTTTTTTGCAAGCTGTTTTTTTCTGGATCAACCGCGTCAAATAAATGGACATTTGGATATATATGGACGGAATTAATCGAACAAAAGGACCAATTGTGATGTTTATGGGACATATTGGAGTGCCAAACAAAAGAAGCTTGTCAAAGGTAATGCATGTTTTATATTTTATTTCTGCGTTTTGTGTAGCGCCTGCAGGGTTGAAATATGCTACCCTCTTTGTTTACTATTGGGCTATCATCAGATAATAGCTTCTTATGCTTTTGCCGAAAATACTTTTTAAAATCTGACATGTTGGCTGGATTCACAACGAGTGTAGCTTTAATTTAGTATCTTACATTTAAATTTACATTTAATGAAAGTTTGATTTTTATATCATTTCTTTTAATTTTCCGCACTGCATTTTCCCTGTTTTTTTGCCCAAGTGGGACGCAACCGTCCCCTATACCATAAGAAGTTAATGGATTCATCTGAACACGCCGCAACTGGACCTATAACTTTGGGAGATTTTTTTTTTCTTTAACCATCACCAAACAGACATTTAATTATTTCTCGTAAAGTACAATAGATAAACGGCTGGTTCTTTTTTTCCTTACACTGTAGTTTTATGTACTTAGCCTTCAAATTTCCAAGATACTTTATTTTGATGACTTCCCAGAAGATCTGGCCCTGGGGCACGACCTAAGGCCGTCGGCCTATTTTAATTACACTCACAGACGTCTAGTAAGGGACAATACATTTGCAATATGGAGATCCTCATCAACCATACGGGTAATGCCACCAGCGTCACTCATGTAGGAAAATGTTGTAGTTGGGGATGGACATTTCTGAATTTTTGGTGGCCTTCCTAAGCAAGGATTCAGACGACAGGAAGTTAAAGTTTGGTCGCAAATGTGTCTTCTAAATGGACAATGACCCCAAGCATACTTACAAAGTGCCTTAAGGACATCAAAGTCAAGGCATTGGAGTGGCCATCACAAAGCCCTGACCTCAATCCTATAGAAAACTTTGTGGGCAGAACTGAAAAAGCGTGTGCGAGCAAGGAGGCCTACAAACCTGACTCAGTTACACCAGCTCTGCCAGGAGGAATGGGCCAAAATTCACCCAACTTATTGTGGGAGGCTTGAGGAAGGCTACCCGAAATGTTGACACAAGTTACACAATTTAAAGGCAATGCTACCAAATACGAATTGAATGTATGTAAACTTCTAACCCACTGGATGAAAGAAATCAAATCTGAAATAAATCATTATCTCTACTATTATTCTGACATTTCACATTCTTAAAATAAAGTGGTGATCTTAACTGACCTAAGACGGGGAATTCTTACTCAGATTAAATGTCAGGAATTGTGAAACTGAGTTTAAATGTATTTGGCTAAGGTGTATGTAAACTTCAGACTTCAACTGGAGCTCTTTTCAGTAGCTATTTATCAAGTTGTAAATTACAGTGCATGAAGAATGGTGCTATTTCAACCATATAAAATGATTCAATGAAGCGGATGCTAAGCTACGGGACTGTTTCGCTAGCACAGACTGGAATATGTTCCCGGGTTTCATCCGATGAGGTTTCATTGAGGAGTTTACCACATCAGTCACTGGCTTTCTTATTAAGTGCATCGACGACGTAGTCCCCACAATGATCATACATGCATATCCCAACCAGAAGCCATGGATTACAGGCGCCATCCACTCTGAGCTAAAGGCTAGAGCTGCCGCTTTCAAGGAGCTGGACGCTGAAAAGAAATCTCACTACACCCTCCGACGAACCATCAAAAATGTAAAGCGTCAATAGAGGACCAAGATGGAATCCTACTACAACAGTTCTGGCGCTCGTCGGATGTGGCAGGGCTTGCAAACTATCATGGATTACAAAGGGAAACCTGCAGTGACGCAGGCCAACCAGACAAGCTAAATGCCTTCTATGCTCGCTTCGAGGCAAGCAACACTGAACCATGCATGAGAGCACCAGCTGTTCCAGATGACTGTGATCACGCTCTTCGTAACTGATGTGAGTAAGACCTTTAAACAGGTCCAGACAGATTACCAGGACGTGTATTCAGAGCATGCAATGACCAGCTGGGAAGTGTCTTCACTGACATTTTCAACCACCCTCTGTAATACCTAAATGTTTCAAGCAGACCACCATAGTCCCTGTGCCCAAGAATGCCAAGGTAACCTGTCTAAATGACTATTCCCCTGTAGCACTCACATCTGTAGCCATGAAATGCCTTGAAAGGCTGTTCATGGCTCATATCATCACAATCATCCCAGACACCCTGGGACCCACTCTAATTCGCATACATACCCAACAGATCTACAGATGATTACATCTCTATTGCACTCCACAGTGCTCTTTTCCACCTGGAGAAGAGGAACACCTATGTAATGCTGTTAATTGACTACAGCTCAGGTAGACCTGATCACCGACGACGAGACAGCCTACAGAGAGGAGGTCAGAGAACTGGCAGTGTGGTGCTAGGACCACAACCTCTCACTGGAATAGAGTGAAACACATTTTGTTGATACCAGTTTCAATCTGTCAGCTTCACTGACTGACTGGCTAGCACTTAGCAGCTAACGTTAGATATCATATTCTTTCCACAATTCATGTGATAGGTAGCTAGCTAACTAATAACTTGCCTAAACACTTATATTTTTAGGTGAATACGTTGCTGTCTTTTAATACCAATATGTATGTCGATATGCTAGTACTGAACTGGGAAACTGTTAGCTAGCCCAAAAGCTAAAGTAGTACTGGGAGGAGGATGCATCAACACCCTGGAAATATGTTTGTGGTGCACTCACTCATAGCACTTTTTGAGTGATAAATGAGGGCATCGTCTTCAAGAGTAATAAGGTAAACAAATGCATGTATCATTCTCAAACATAGCCCATACATTCATTAGTTGCAACCATTAGATATTTCATTGCTTTAAACTAGTAGCTAGCTCATCTTGATCATGTTGTTCCTTCTCTCTTTCTAGAAGCAATCAGTTACAAGGCAAAAATACAGATTGAGGCCTTCAATCAATCTGAGGACAGAGAAATATATATATGCACCAGACAGGTCAAGGCTTCTTGCATGAATGGCTTTGAGATGTAAATTACACTATAAAAAAATGCTAGGTTGACCGAATTGCTGGGTTGCAGGCATTGGGTCAATAGTTGGGTTGTTTTCTGTAAGTACAGCAAGGTTGGAATGTTGGTGGAGGGTTATTAAGGTTGGGCTATGAATATTTGACCCAGCCAATGGGTTAATTCTCCCGCCACCAGCGCATGAAGTCCACCGGAACATGAGAAAGTCTTCCAGTTCTAGTGCTACTGAGTGACTGACTGAGTGGAAATTGGCTAATGTTATTTTTGACAGACTAAAGGTGTTTTGGCTGACTGAAAACGGCAAGTAACAAACTACAAATTATGAATTTCAAGGTCATTCAGGTTAAATAGGGTGTCCTATCATAAAAGGTAGGTAGCTAATGTTAGATTGAGCATTAGCTAACGACTGTTAGACAGCGAGCCATTTTCTGTGCTAATATCTCTGTCTGTGGTAATGTTAGTTAGCTAACGTTAGTATCGTTACCATGCTCGCTATGCTAGCTCACTGAAGTGTTGTCGCAGAATATAACTAAATGTAAAAAATAATAATAATTGATGTTTTGGTTACCTAGCTACCTTAACTAGCTAAGTCTGACACTTCTTTTGGAATGTCTCGGACACTGTTTCACCCGTAAGCTAACAGTAGCTAAAATGTTGCAATGCACAAAAAATGTCATCTTACTAATCAAATCAAAGTTTATTTGTCACTTATAACAGGTGTCGACATTACAGTGAAATGCTTACTTACAGGCTCTAACCAATGGTGCGGAGAAAGAAAAGAAAAAGAAAGGTGTGTGTAGGTAAGTAAAGAAATATAACAACAGTAGAAAGACATTTGAAAAAAGAGTAGCAAGGCTATATACAGACACCTGTTAGTCAGGCTTATTGAGGTAGTATGTACATGTAGGTGTCATTAAAGTGCATATATGATGAACAGAGAATAGCAGAAGCGTAAAAAGAGGGGTTGGCGGGTGGTGGGACACAATGCAGATAGCCCGGTTAGCAAGTGTGCGGGAGCACTGGTTGGTCGGGCCAATTTAGGTAGTATGTACATTAATGTATAGTTAAAGTGACTATGCATATAAGATAAACAGAGAGTAGCAGCAGTGTAAAAGAGGGGTTGGGGGGGAGGCACACAATGCAAATAGTCCGGGTAACCATTTGGTTACCTGTTCAGGAGTCTTAGGGCTTGGGGATAAACTTTTGAGAAACCTTTTTGTCCACTCTGGTACCGCTTGCCCTGCGGTAGTAGAGAGAACAGTCTATGACTGGGGTGGCTGGGGTCTTTGACCATTTTTAGGGCCTTCCCCTGACACCGCCTGGTGTAGAGGTCCTGGGTGGCAGGCAGCTTTGCCCCAGTGATGTACTGGGTCGTACGCACTACCCTCTGAAGTGCCTTGCGGTCGGAGGCCGAGCAATTGCCGTACCAGGCAGTGATTAAACTCGATGTTACTAGCTCGGATTATGCTGATAGCTCATTAATTGAGGAAAAATGCAATTACTATGACTGTGATATGTAGTTGTCCCAACTAGCTTGAATGCACTAACTGTAAGTTGCTCTGAATAAGAGTTTCTGCTAAAAGACTCAAATGGACAAATAAAAAAAATGGTGTGTGTGTGTGGGACATACCTTAAGCCCAGGTGGACCTGGACGGCCAGGTTTTCCATGGGGACCGGGTCCACCCTATCAGAGACGAAACACAATCAAACGTTGATCAGAATGACAATCTTAATGTTGGCATAAGCAGAGGCCGTGGGTAGTCCCCCATCTCCTACAGCTGAAGTCGGAAGATAGCATACACCTTAGCCAAATACATTTAAACTCAGTATTTCACAATTCCTGATATTTAATCACACACTTTTTCAGTTCTGCCCACAAATTTCTGTAGGATTGAGGTCAGGGCTTTGTGATGGCCACTCCAATACCTTGACCTAGATGTCCTTAAGCCATTTTGCCTCAACTTTGGAAGTATGCTTGTGGCCATTGTCCATTTGGAAGACCCATTTGTGACCAAGCTTTAACTTTCTGACTGATGTCTTGAGATGTTGCTTCAATATATCCACATTGTTCTTCTTCATGATGCCATCTATTTTGTGAAGTGCACCAGTCCTTCCTGCAGCAAAGCACCCCCACAACACGATGCTGCCACCCCTGTACTTCACGGTTTGGATGGTGTTCTTCGGATTGCAAGCCTCCCCCTTTTTCCTCCAAACAAAACGATGGTCATTATGGCCAAACAGTTCTATTTTTGTTTCATCAGACCAGAGGACATTTCTCCAAAAAGTACAATCTTTGTCCCCATGTGCAGTTGCAAACCATAGTCTGGATTTTTTTATGGAGGTTTTGGAGCAGTTGCTTCTTCCTTGCTGAATGGCCTTTCAGGTTATGTCGATATAGGGCTCGTTTTACTGTGGATATAGATACTTTGTACCTGTTTCCTCCAGCATCTTCACAAAGTCATTTGCTGTTGTTCTGGGGTTGATTTGCACTTTTCGCACCAAAGTATGTTCATCTCTAGGAGACAGAACGCGTCTCCTTCCTGAGCGGTATGACGGCTGCGTGGTCCAATGGTGTTTATACTTGTGTACTATTGTTTGTACAGATGACCGTACCTACAGGCATTTGGACATTTCTCCCAAGGATGAATCAGACTTGTGGAAGTCTACAATTTTGTTTCTGAGGTCTTGATTGATTTCTTTTGATTTTCCCACGATGTCAAGCAAATTAGACACTGAGTTTGAAGGTAGGCCTCCACAGGTACACCTCCAATTGACTCAAATGATGTCAAATAGGGTAACAGAAGCTTCTAAAGCCATGACATAATTTTCTGGAATTTTCCAACCTGTTTCAAGGCACAGTCAACTTAGTGTATGTAAACTTCTGACCCATTGGACTTTTGATACAGTGAATTATAAGTGTAATCTGTCTGTAAACAATTGTTGGAAAAATGACTTGTCATGCACAAAGTAGATGTCCTAACCGAGTTGCCAAAACTATAGTTTGTTAACAAGACATTTGTAGTGGTTGAAAAACAAATTTGAATGACTTTAATGAAGTGTATGTGAACTTCTGACTTAACTGTATATGGATTTAGCATGTGTGTACATTGGGGGATTAGGTAAAGGGGGAAGATTATGGAAAATGGATGTAAAATCAAGGGGTTCTAGCACATGGATGTGGTTTTCCAACACCCCATTCTCCTCAAACCCCCACCCATCTGTGGTCTCCCGGGGCAAAAAAAATGGTAGCTTGTGTGCATACAGACACAAACACAAGCAGAAACATGCATAAAAACAAAGAAACACACACACCACGCATACACAGATGGATTGGTGTACATTTCATTTTGTCCATTGGTTCATATTTATTCGACAGCAGTGGTTCCCAAACTTTTCATAGTCCTGTACTCCTTCAAACATCCAAACTCCAAACTCACTCAAAAGTTTTTTCCATCATTGTAAGCCTATCACACACTATAAGATACATTTATTAAACATAAGAATGAGTGTGTTTTTACACAACCCAGCTCGTGGGAAGCGACAGAGAGCTCTTATAGGACCAGGGCACAAGTAATAATAAACTCTTCAAGACCATGTCTTTCAAAGATAATTTGTAAAAATCCAAATAACTTCACAGATCTTCATACTAAAGGGTTTAAACACTATTGCCCATGCTTGTTCAATGGCCCATAAACAATTAATGAACATGCACCCGGTCGTTAAGACACTAACAGCTTACAGACAGTAGGCAATTAAGTTCACAATTATGAAAACGTAGGACACCAAAAGAAAGATGCCCAGGGTCCCTGCTCATCTCCGTGAATGTGCCTTAGGCATGCTGCAAGAAGGAATGAAGCCTGCAGATGTGGCCAGGGCAATAAATTGCAATGTCCATACTGTGAGATGCCTAAGACAGCGCTACAGGGAGACAGGACGGACAATTGATCGTCCTCGCAGTGGCAGACCACGTGTAACAACACCTGCACAGGATCGGTACATCCGAACAGCACACCTGCGGAACAGGTACAGGATGGCAACAACAATTGCCCGAGTCACACCAGGAATGCACAATCCCTCCATCAGTGCTCAGACTGTCTGCAATAGACTGAGAGAGGCTGGAATGAGGGCTTGTAGGCCTGCTGTAAGGTAGGTCCTCACCAGGCAACAACGTCGCCTATGGGCATAATCTCACCATCGCTGGACCAGACAGGACTGGTAAAAAGTGTTTATCATCGAATGAATGAGCGTTACACTGAGGCCTGTACTCTGGAGCAGGATCGATTTGGAGGTGGAGGCTCCGTCATGGTCTGGGGCAGTGTCACAACTGAGCTTGTTGTCATTACAGGCAATCTCAATGTTGTCCATTACAGGGAAGACATCCTCCTCCCTAATGTGGTACCCTTCCTGCAGGCTCATCCTGACATGACCCTCCAGCATGACAATGCCACCAGCCATACTGCTCGTTCTGTGCGTGATTTCCTGCAAGAAGGGAATGTCAGTGTTCTGCCATGGCCAGCGAAGAGTCCGGATCTCAAGTCAAGTCACGTCTGGGACCTGTTGGATCGGAGGGTGAAGGCTAGGGCCATTCCCTCCAGAAATGACTGAGAACTCTCAGGTGCCTTGGTGGATGAGTGGGTTAACATCAAGAACTGGCAAGACTGGTGCAGTCCATGTGGAGGAGATGCACTGCAGTGCTTAATACAGCTGCTGGCCACACCAGATACTGACTGCTACTTTTGATTTTGACACCCCTTTGTTCAGGGACACATTATTCCATTTCTGTTAGCCACATGTCTGTGGAACTTGTTCAGCTTACGTCTCAGTTGTTGAATCTTGTTGTGTTCATACAAATACTTGCACGTTAAGTTTGCTGAAAATAAACGCAGTTGACAGTGAGGACGAATCTTTTCTTGCTGAGTTTATAATAATTATCAATCATTTTGCTCTTTATTTAGCCATCTTATATATAAAACCTAATTTGTTCATCAACATTTGTGAATATCTCACCACAGGTTAATGAGAAGGGTGTGCTTGAAAGGAAGTACATACCTCTACAATATTGGCTTGTGTTGGAGAGTCTCAGTCTTAAATCATTTTCCACACACAGTCTGTGCCTGTATTTAGTTTTCATGCTAGTGAGGGCCGAGAATCCACTCTCACATAGGTACGTGATTGTAAAGGGCATCAGTGTCTTAACAGCGTGATTTGCCAAGGCAGGATACTCTGAGCGCAGCCCAATCCAGAAATCTGGCAGTGGCTTCTGATTAAATTCAATTTTAATTAACAGACCCGCTTGTTGCAATTTCGATAAGGCTCTCTTGTTCAGATATCGGTAAGTAGACTGGAGGCAGGGCATGAAAGGGATAACGAATCCAGTTGTTTGTGTCATCCATTTCTGGAAAGTACCTCAGTAAATCACTCAAGTGCTTCGCTATATCACATTTGACATTGTCCGTAAGCTTGAGTTCATTTGCACACAAAAAACGGAAAGACCTGTGTGTTGGATGGAAAGACCTGTGTGTTGTCCTTGTTAATGCAGACAGAGAAGAGCTCCGACTTCATAATTGTAGCCTCAATTTTGTCCCGCACACTGAATATAGTTGCAGAGAGTCCCTGTAATCCTAGATTCAGATCATTCAGGCGAGAAAAAACATCTCCCAGATAGGCCAGTCGTATGAGAAACTAGTCATCATGCAAGCGGTCAGACAAGTGAAAATTATGATCAGTAAAGAAAACTTCAAGCTCATCTCTCAATTAAAAAAAACATGTCAATACTTTTCCCCTTGATAACCAGTGCACTTCTGTATGTTGTAAAAGTGTTACATGCCAATATCTTTGCATAGTGAAGAAAATACACGAGAGTTCAGGGGCCTTGCTTTAACAAAGTTAACCACTTTCACTGTAGTGTCCAAAATGTATTTCAAGCTGTCAGGCATTCTCTTGGCAGCAACAGTCCCTCGGTGGATTCTGCAGTGTACCCAAGTGGCGTCGGGAGAAACTGCTTGCACTATGTTTCCCTGTCATGGATTTTGCGCCATCAGTACAGATACCAACACATCTTGACCAAGTCCATTTGATGTCACAAAGCTGTCCAGTACTTTAAAAATATCCTCTCCTGTCGTCCTGGTTCCCAGTGGTTTGCAGAAGAGGATGTCTTCCTTAATTGACCCCCCATCTCCTGTCATGTCACTGATGCATCGTGAAACAGTGCTGTTTGATGAAGGCATTGTCTGTATAGTTTTTGGGGCATTTTCCCACAACATTGTGGGGAAATGAGCCATATCTGCGGCAGCAGGAAGAATTAAGTTCTCACAACAGTATGGGGCTTGGCTGTCCTAGCCACTCGGTAGCTCACCATATAAGACGCTTCTAGCCTCTCTAACTAATGGTATCTGTTGCTTTTATACATGTATTACTACCATACTACCATACTACCATTACGACCATGGCTTATTTTTCAAATTGTCATGTTTTGTTTCTAAATGTCTGCTCAAGAGTGAAGCTTTCATTGAATTGTGAGAAAGTATTTTTGCACATATAACACACTGTGGCTGAGGAAAGGCACTACTCCCAATATACACTACTGTTCAAAAGTTTGGGGCTATTTAGAAATGTCCTTGTTTTTGAAAGAAAAGCTAATTTTGTGTACATTAAAATATCCGATTTTTCAGAAATCTGTGTAGACATTGCTAATGTTGTAAATGACTATTGCAGCTGGAAACGGCAGATTTTTTATGGAATATCTATATAGGCGTACAGAGGCCCATTATCAGCAACCATCACTCCTGTGTTCCAATGGCACATTGCGTTAGCTAATCCAAGTTAATCATTTTAAAAGGCTAATTGATCATTAGAAAATCATTTTACAATTATGTTAGCACAGCTGAAAAATGGTGTCCTGATTAAAGAAGCAATACAACTGGCCTTGTTTAGACTAGTTGTGTATCTGGATCATCAGCATTTGTGTGTCCAATTACATGCTAAAAATGGCCAGAAACAAAACTTTCTTCTGAAACTCGTCAGTCTATTCCTCTTCTGAGAAATTAAGGCTATTCCAATACGAGAAATTGCCAAGAAATTGAAGATCTCGTACAATGTGGTGTACTATTCCCTTCACAGAACACCGCAAACTGGCACTAACCAGAATATAAAGAGGAGTGAGAGGCCCCGGTGCACAACTGAGCAAGAGGACAATACAGGTCTCAATGTCAACAGTGAAGAGGCGACTCCGGGATGCTGGCATAGGCAGAGTTGCAAAGAAAAAGTCATATCTTAAAATTAAAAGATTAAGATGGTCAAAAGAACACAGACACTGGACAGAGGAAGTGTCATGCCCTGGCCGTAGATTGCTTTGTATGTTTCTATTTTTTGTTTGGTCAGGTTGTGATGTGGGTGGGCATTCTATGTTTGTATGTCTAGGTTGTGTATTTCTATGTTTTGGCCGGGTATGGTTCTCAATCAGGGACAGCTGCCTTTCGTTGTGTCTGATTGAGAACCACACTTAGGTAGCCTGTTTTCCCACTGTTAGTTGTGGGTGGTTATTTTCTGTTCAGTGTTTGTTGCACCTGTCAGAACTGTTTTGGCTATTCTTTTGTTATTTTGTATTCAGTGTTCAGTCAGAATAAATGATATGAACACGTACCACGCTGTACCTTGGTCTTCACCTTCTTCTAATGAATGCCGTTACAGGAAGATTGAAAAAGGTGTTATGGACAGACAAGTATAAGTTTGAGGTGTTCGGATCACGAAGAAGAACATTTGTGAGACACAGAAAAGATGCTGGAGGAGTGCCTGACGCCACCTGGCAAGCATGGTCTGGGGGTGCTTTGGTGGTAAAGTGGGAGATTTCTACAGGGTAAAATGGATCTTGAAGAAGGAAGGCTTTTACTCCATTTTGCAACGCCATGCCAGACCCTGTGGATGGAGGTTAAATGGAGCCAATTTCCTTCTACAACAGGACAATGACCCAAAGAACAGGACAATGACCCAAAGCACAGCTCTAAACAATGCAATAACTATCTAGGGAAGAAGCAGTCAGCTGGTATTCTGTCTATAATGGAGTGGCCAGCACAGTCACCGGATCTCAACCCTATTGAGCTGTTGTTGGAGCAGCTTGACCGTATGGTACATAGGATGTACCCATCAAGCCAATCCAACTTGTGAGAGGTGCTTCAGGAAGCATGGGGTGAAATCTCTTCAGATTGCCTCAACATATTGACAACTACAATGCCAAAGGCCACAAGGCTGTAATTGCTGCAAATGGAGGATTCTATGACGAAAGCTAAGTTTGAAGGACACAATTATTATTTCAATTAAAATAATTATTCATAACCTTGTCAACGTCGTGACTATATTTCCTATTAATTTTGCAACTCATTTAATTTATTTTTTTCAAGGAAAACAATGACATTTCTGAGTGACCCCAACCTTTTGAACGGTAGTGTAAGTGAACCCCAAATCAATGTAGTTCTCATATTTGCGCCTCTTCAATGGTCCAACGTCCTGTTCGGTGTTTTCTCGGTTAAGGGGGCAGTAGCTCTTTGGCTGCATCTGATTCACAACTGTCAGTGTCCATGCTAGCTGGGCCAACAACAAGAATTACTGATGCTAGCAATGGATGTGCTCGTGGAAGAAGAACAACTTGTGACATCGACAGGTGCAGGTGGAGTACTGCTGGTAATAGCAGTATGTGTCTTTTTAACCATTTCTCAATTTTCGAGCAAACGGAATGAGCAGCTGCTACATTTGGCTACATACAGATCGTTAGTGGAAT
Organism: Oncorhynchus mykiss; assembly: GCF_057628025.1. Lineage (NCBI taxonomy): Eukaryota > Metazoa > Chordata > Actinopteri > Salmoniformes > Salmonidae > Oncorhynchus > Oncorhynchus mykiss. The sequence goes on from NC_143026.1 coordinate 49,904,042, forward strand.
TCCCGCGAGATTAGTGATTAATGTGATTGAATGTTAATTATTTGACTTTGCTACCTGTATGACATTGTGTTGTTATTTCGCTGAACAATAGATGCTTTAATTTTATTTTTGGCAGTAAAATGAGGCTAATCAGGCGAGGGGAAAAAAAACTCACCCAAATGTATAGCCCCGTTGGAAAATATAAATGGACTGTTGTGTGTACCCGTACCCCAGTTTGGGAATACCTGGTCTACAGGCTATTATTGGAATCATATTTTTTTTATCTATACAGTAGCAAATTGATAATAATGGGAACCAGTTTCTACCTATCTTATGGGAAACAGACATTAGCTTTTTAAATTCTGAATTCCGGCAGTAAAAGGGACATAATCCACCCCTGGGGGACTGACTCCATTTGATAACTCTCAAGTCACTAAGGGTGTGTGGCCTAGCTAGGCCTGCCCCCTGATATAATTCAGAGCCCACTCATTTTTTACACACACACACACACACAATGCAGAGTCATAGTCTAGCTGCTGTCGGTAGGCCCTTTCTTTAGCTAGAGGCTTGTTATAGGAAGGGTGGTGTAGCCTTCAAATGTTGAATTAGGTGCCTCAAATAGGCCAGCAGTTCAACTCAGTTTTGGTAGTATTAGTTGGCACCATTGGTTCTAGCCATTGGCACATGAGTCTTGCAGTTGGTATGCCATCTTATTGTCTCTCATGGCACATGGCAGGTGTCGAATTAGGACAATTCCAGGGCATGGCAAGCAGCTAGCTAGAGGCTACTGGGATACGAGACTGGAAAACTGCAACCTCTGAACTGGGAGCCAGGGCGTCAACGGTGGTAACAATGAAACATACTCTCTAAGATTAGCACTTGCTCTAAAAGTGGACAAACTTAGTGTTCAAATAGGTCCAAATGTTTCAAGTTCTGGCAGTGTCTACCTACCGTTCAGATATAAAAGTATTACTAGTGCCCTCTACTTCAGCTGTAGACCTTTAACAATACCACACGGTATATATTTTCAACCTCAATGTAAAATACATTTAGTTGGTTTTTAAATGGGAAAGACTAACGTCCTTTCTGTTTCTGATACCCAAACAATGAATAGAATATAGCACATATTTCAGGCTGCCATATTTTACCATTTTTTATAATCACTTTGGCACTAATTTCAGGAACCTTGATGTCATTTTTCAAAACTCTAGACAAAACTCACAACCAATGATCAAAATGCAAATTTGTCAAAACTCTAAAACTTTTTCCAATTGCTTGGATTCAATACACACAAAGCTAAGATCATTTGTTCATTGAACTAAAATCACCTGTTCAAAATGACACAACTTAACATCAAAGTATTACCATTTCAAAATGCAATTCACACATTACATCTGAGTTGACTGTCTTAATTTCATTACAATGATCTAACTAGCAATTTATACTACTGCTCAAAATGATAAGTAACTGTTAAGGTACTCTTAATGTATAGTTTTATGGAAACTGACAAACAATATTTCATGTTTAGATCATGATCGTTTCAGGATAACGAGATCCATTGACACCAATTACCGTGGAACATGAACCAATTGGACTACATTATCTATGGATGTAATATTTTATCATCATTCTTTATCAGACACGGTTTCTATGGTCCCATGTATCAATTTTCCAGACCATGTTTTCAGATTTGATATTACTGTACACTCACATTACTGTACACTCCCTACACTTTATTAGGTACACCTATCTAGTACTGGGTAGAACCCTCTTTTGCCTCCACAACAGCCTGAATTATTCACGGTGTTGTACGTTAAGAGATGCCCTTCTGCACACCACTGTTTTAAACTGCGTTATTTGAGCATTTGTGGACTTTCTGTTAGCTTGAATGAGTCTGGACATTCTCTTCTGACCTCTCTCATTAACTTAATGTGTTTTGTTTATCGCACCATTCTCTGTAAACTCTAGAGACTGTAGTGCGTAAAAATCCCAGGAAGGCAGCTGTTTCTGAGATGCTGGAATCACCATGTGTGGCATCAACAATCATACCACGGTCAAAGTTGCTTAGATTACGCATCTTAACCATTGTAATATTTGGTCGAACAACATCTAAAGCTCTCTACTCTATATACTCTATATATTGAGTTGCAGGCAGCCTCATGATTTGCTGTTCGAATGTAACTGTCCTTGATGAGCTAAATCAGGCCTGTAGAGCTGATGGCATGGTTTCAGGCCCATCCACAATTTACCACCCTGTGCTTACCCCCATACTCTCCTTTCCTTAACCCGATTGAGGAATTTTTCTCCACATGGAGGTGGAAGGTATATGATAGGCGCCCTCACGAACAAGCCGCCCTTCTCCAGGCCATGGATGACGCATGCAATGACATGACGGCAGACCAGTGTCAGTTCTGGATTCGCCATGCCCGAAGATTCTTCCCAAGATGTTTGGCTAATGAAAACATCCATTGTGATGTGGATGAGAACCTGTGGCCAAATCCACAAGACAGGGTTGATGGAATAATAGAAGTACAGTAATCCATCTTTTGTTTTGCTTTTTACAGTAAGCCAGGTGAGGAACACTACAGTGATGTTTTACAGTAAGCCAGGAGAGGAACACTGCAGTGATGTTTTACAGTAAGCCAGGTGAGGAACACTGCAGTGATGTTTTACAGTAAGCCAGGTGAGGAACACTGCAGTGATGTTTTACAGTAAACCAGGTGAGGAACACTGCAGTGATGTTTTACAGTAAGCCAGGTGAGGAACACTGCAGTGATGTTTTACAGTAAGCCAGGAGAGGAACACTGCAGTGATGTTTTACAGTAAGCCAGGTGAGGAACACTGCAGTGATGTTTTACAGTAAGCCAGGTGAGGAACACTGCAGTGATGTTTTACAGTAAGCCAGGTGAGAAACTGCAGTTGACCAACTGTTTTTTCTTTTTTTGTAGCTAATTATTTTTGCTTTGATTCAAAGAAACCTATGTTGTGATTTTATTGTATTTCATCAATAAATGTCATATATTGTTCAATGATTCCACTGTGTCTGTAGTATTCCCTCTACTAGTCCTTTTACAGTGATGTATTTACGTGTAGTAGCATAATGAAACATGTATCACATATTTTGTACTACAATATTTAATGATTGTACGAACAACTACACAGTGAAACTAACTGTATCTCATGTGTGGGTGATCTAAATGAATGTTCCTATGGTATTTCATGATAAATGAGTTATTTAAACCAATGATTCTGCAAGTTAAGGTTTCTTTAACGATATGAATGCACAATGCAATGTTTTCAACATTGGACAGCCTGTGTTACAAGTGATGACCGTTTTGAGTTTTGTGTCTAGAGTTTTGAAAAAGGACCACAAGGTTCTGAAATTAGTGCAAAAGTGATTGTTAACTGTAATAGGGCATGTAGTAAAGATGGTTTAAATTGATACAACATGTTGTAAAGACAGTTTTAAGGTACTGTATATGGTCAATATAAAAGTACTTCTGTTTGAACTGGTGCCAAAAAAGCACTCCCCGCTACAAGGGGAAGCGTCATTACTGACACCAGACTTGTGTGTGTCTGTGTCTGTGTGTGTGTCTGTGTGTGCAGGATCCAAGGCACCTTTTAATTACAGAGCCCACTGTCGTCAGACCAGAGGTGTAATTTACCCTTTGGAGGCTCAGGAATAGTTTTCACTGCATTTGCCCCCTCTGCCCTCTCACGCCACCGTAATACACAAACAAACACACACACACACACACACACACACATAGAGGCAAACACACACACAGAGAGAGAGACAAGGGTCCACAATGCTTAAAGCCATGCTTCATAAAGTCATTCTCTAAAGCCAAAATCCACCAGTTTGTAGAGCTAAATACAGTGCCTTGCGAAAGTATTCGGCCCCCTTGAACTTTGCGACCTTTTGCCACATTTCAGGCTTCAAACATAAAGATATAAAACTTTATTTTTTTGTGAAGAATCAACAACAAGTGGGACACAATCATGAAGTGGAACGACATTTATTGGATATTTCAAACTTTTTTAACAAATCAAAAACTGAAACATTGGGCGTGCAAAATTATTCAGCCCCCTTAAGTTAATACTTTGTAGCGCCACCTTTTGCTGCGATTACAGCTGTAAGTCGCTTGGGGTATGTCTCTATCAGTTTTGCACATCGAGAGACTGAATTTTTTTCCCATTCCTCCTTGCAAAACAGCTCGAGCTCAGTGAGGTTGGATGGAGAGCATTTGTGAACAGCAGTTTTCAGTTCTTTCCACAGATTCTCGATTTGATTCAGGTCTGGACTTTGACTTGGCCATTCTAACACCTGGATATGTTTATTTTTGAACCATTCCATTGTAGATTTTGCTTTATGTTTTGGATCATTGTCTTGTTGGAAGACAAATCTCCGTCCCAGTCTCAGGTCTTTTGCAGACTCCATCAGGTTTTCTTCCAGAATGGTCCTGTATTTGGCTCCATCCATCTTCCCATCAATTTTAACCATCTTCCCTGTCCCTGCTGAAGAAAAGCAGGCCCAAACCATGATGCTGCCACCACCATGTTTGACAGTGGGGATGGTGTGTTCAGCCGTGTTGCTTTTACGCCAAACATAACGTTTTGCATTGTTGCCAAAAAGTTCAATTTTGGTTTCATCTGACCAGAGCACCTTCTTCCACATGTTTGGTGTGTCTCCCAGGTGGCTTGTGGCAAACTTTAAACGACACTTTTTATGGATATCTTTAAGAAATGGCTTTCTTCTTGCCACTCTTCCATAAAGGCCAGATTTGTGCAATATACGACTGATTGTTGTCCTATGGACAAAGTCACCCACCTCAGCTGTAGATCTCTGCAGTTCATCCAGAGTGATCATGGGCCTCTTGGCTGCATCTCTGATCAGTCTTCTCCTTGTATGAGCTGAAAGTTTAGAGGGACGGCCAGGTCTTGGTAGATTTGCAGTGGTCTGATACTCCTTCCATTTCAATATTATCGCTTGCACAGTGCTCCTTGGGATGTTTAAAGCTTGGGAAATCTTTTTGTATCCAAATCCGGCTTTAAACTTCTTCACAACAGTATCTCGGACCTGCCTGGTGTGTTCCTTGTTCTTCATGATGCTCTCTGAGCTTTTGACGGACCTCTGAGACTATCACAGTGCAGGTGCATTTATACGGAGACTTGATTACACACAGGTGGATTGTATTTATCATCATTAGTCATTTAGGTCAACATTGGCTCATTCAGAGATCCTCACTGAACTTCTGGAGAGAGTTTGCTGCACTGAAAGTAAAGGGGCTGAATAATTTTGCACGCCCAATTTTTCAGATTTTGATTTGTTAAAAAAGTTTGAAATATCCAATAAATGTCGTTCCACTTCATGATTGTGTCCCACTTGTTGTTGACTCTTCACAAAAAAATACAGTGTTATATCTTTATGTTTGAAGCCAGAAATGTGGCAAAAGGTCGCAAAGTTCAAGGGGGCCGAATACTTTCGCAAGGCACTGTAAGTCAAAAAGAGGGAAAATATAAGAAAGCCACCAGACAATATTATAATAACAACAACAATACCTCAAATATACTGATCATGTAAAGTGTTGGTCCCAGGTCTCATGAGCTGAAATAAAAATATCTCTGAAATTTTCCAGATGCACAAAAAGCGTATTTCTCTCCAATGTTGTGCACTAATTCGTTTATATACCTGCTAGTCATAATTTCTCCCTTGACAAGATACTCCATCCACCTGACAGGTGTGGCATCTAAAGAAGCTGATTAAACAGTATGATCCTTAGACAGATGCACCTTCTGCTGGGGACAATAAAAGGCCACTTTTGACACACAACACAATGCCACAGATGTCTCAAGTTTTAAGGTTGAGTGTTGCAATTGGCATTCTGACAGCAGGAATGTCTACCAGAGATGTTGCCGGAGAATTTAATGTTAAAGTGCTGTTAGGGAATTTGACAGTAAGTTCAACCGGCCTCACAATCACAGACCACATGTAACCCCTCCAGCTCAGAACCTCCACATTTGGCTTCTTCACCTGCGGGATCGTCTATGACCAGCCACCCGAACGAACAGCTGATGAAATTGAGGAGTCTGTGACTGAGTTTTTCCTCACAAAAGGGCTCTTTCCGATTGTCTGGGCCTGGCTCCCCAGTGGGTGGGCTTAAGCCCTCCCAGGTCCATCCATTGTTGCACCCCTATCCAATCATGTGAAATCCATAGATTGGGGCCTAATGAATTTAATTCAATTGACTGACTGTAACTCAGTAAAATCCTTGAAATTGTTGCATGTTGCATTTACATTTTTATTCAGTATAGAGTAACAACAATTAACAAAAATAACAAAAAAAAATGATGGCTCTGACCAAACGTTTCTATTTTGTGATACTTCCTGTGGCGTTCCACACGAGAGCCAGTTTAATTATACTGCTTGATGAATTTTGCAACTGCACTTGAAGAAACTTTCAAAGTTCTTCAAATAATCCAGATTGACTGACATTCATGTCTAAAGTAATGATGGTCTGTCATTTCTCTTTGCTTATTTGAGCTTTTCTTGCCATAATATGGTCTTTTACCAAATAGGGCTATCTTCCGTATACCATCCCTACCTTGTCACAACACAACTGATTGGCTCAATTGCAATAAGAAGAAAATAAATTCCACCAATTAACTTTTAACAAGGCACACCTGTTAATTGAAAAGCATTCCAGGTGACTACCTCATGAAGCTGGTTGAGAGAATGCCAAGAGTGTGCAAAGCTGTCATCAAGGCAAAGGCTGGCTACTTTGAAGAATCTCAAATATAAAATATATTTTGATTTAACACTGTTTTGGTTACTACATGATTCCATAAGTGTTATTTCATAGTTTTGATGTCTTCACTATTATTCTACAACGTAGAAAATAGTAAAAATAAAGAAAAGCCCTTGAATGAGTAGATGTGTCCAAACTTTTGACTGCTACTGTATGTATCACAACTAAAATAAGCATATTTGAGGACCTTTCTTTGTTAACTGCTGAACAGAGAATAAACACATCGTTTGGAGAAAGTATTATTTAGATTTTATTCAGTTATGTTCAATTGTGTTCTTCATACTATAAAATTATATAAAATAATGCCACGGAATTCTAAGCAAATCTTGTCTCCTAAATGAACTACAACCATATGTCATAGCCAGATCAGGGCCTAACATAAGGACTCCGAGTTTATTATTCTGTTCTTCTGAAATTTTCTTCATATCATGTTTCTTTAGACCTTTCTAAAATAAATAATGGATTTATTGTGATGTGTAGGCTAAATTACATGGATTAATTAGACTTCTTAAAATGTAGATGTTCCAAAGGTCTGCATCAGTGGTTTGTTGGCTATGCGTGAAAACTAGGAGGTGCTAAATGTGTTAATGTTAAGTAACAGTCAATTACCATGAGACCAGCAGGTATTTGCTTGACAGTCACCATGTGACACATTTTCATGACATTTTGTCAGCCAGTTATTTTCATGAGAAAATAAAGTGAAAAATGTAGTTCATATACACCGTCACAATAAATCTATGATTTTTTTTAGTCAGTGTTGGGGAATAATCAGAATTGGTTGGTAACATAGGTAAGATGTTTTATATTCATCATATATTCGTAAATTACTTCTCATCAGAATGTTATTTTTGTAGTATCTGTTCTATGTCAAGACTAAGTTGTTTGGGCCGGAGAGAGGGGAGAGGTCAAGCGTGTATCTCTTGGCTCCAAAATGTCTGTGTGCCAGTCAGTGTGTCCCTGTGATCTTGTCAAGATAGGATGGATTTGATATATGCCTGTTGATATGGAGGATTTGAGAAAGGAGACAAAGCTGAACGATGAATTATGCCGATGCTGTCTTATCCTGTGTGTGTCTTTGCTATAAAGGATCTCAGTTGAAATGTGGAAGGGACTCTCAGAGAATTCATGGATAGACACTGAATTGATCTGAGAGTCACAGGGTTGTGATAGAGCTCATATAATTAAATATGGACTTTGTGATAACTAACTCTGACTTGTGTGTGGTTTGCTCTCATGATTTGGTAAATAGAGTAAATTTCCACGACATTTGGCGACGAGGAGGGGATGTGAATCTTCACTCGGTGACCGTTCCTACGATCTAGGTAAATAAATCGTGCACGAGGGATCCCCTAAACTTGGGATCTCAGAGAAACCACACTTCGGGAACGAAGCAGATGGACCAACCTTTGATCTAAGAGGAAGCGAGCCGAGTGGATACCACATCTCGAACTGAGTTTTTTTTAAAGAAAAAGGTGAGCGAACCACACAGATTTGAAGTCGAGTTTTTTAATTATGCCTGTTCCGTATACTCTGAGCGTGAATTCCTTTGTAAGGAAGGCACCTTGGCGGCGTAAGCAGGGCCGAGTCAGAGGAGAGTAATCTGGGGGTTTTGTGGACTCAAAAGATACTCTGCACTGTCCGGTTGTCAGTGACCAAGAGCCCTCCTGACACTGAATTGATCAGTGGGGATTTGGTGAGGTCTGTCGGGGTGAGGGGCCAGGGGACTGTGTTCTAGGTGAAACACGGCACTTGGTGAAGCCCTATTGGAAGAAGGACCTCATTCTGTGCGTCTGTGTGATTTGTCTAAGTGACCCTCAGATTTGGTGAATTCCAATTATTTTAAATGTGCTAGCCAGGTATGCCCTGGGTTACTCTATGTGAGTATTTTGTTATGGGATCACTAGGTAATAGTTGTCGGACCGTTCTGTGTGAGCGGGGTAGGGTTGACTCTGTGTGGGCAAACCTTTTTATGTTCTGATGTTATTTGTGGACGTCTGACCAGTTCTGTGTGAACATCTGACCAATCCTGTGTGAACATCTGACCAATCCTGTGTGGGTGATCCTGAAAGTTCTGTGTGAGTACCTAAGATTTCTAAAGTTTTATATAAAAAAAGTTTTATATAAATTGTATGTGTGTATAATCAATTACTAGAGATTTGATAAAGTAATGCTGAGAATGATTAGATACAATTTAAACCACCCATTCGTAGACGTACGTAGGTTTTGAGTTGGTATCTTAAATGGATAATTTGATAAAGATTAAGTTTTTAAGCACTATTAATATTATCTATAAAATCTGGGAAATTGAGCTCTAGAAACTGATTAGAGTGTGTCCACTTTTGGTTATCTTACCCTAACGATGTAACTATAAAACGCATATTGGATTATCTCCGTCTGGGTGAAACATTTGAAATTTAACTGCCCTTAAGGTCTGAACATGTTATATTTTTTCTTCCCAGTATGAGAGAAGTTGTGAGATTTATTGAATAAACTGAATAAAGTTAGAGAGAATTAAGGGGGAATCTCAATGTAATTTAAAATGTCATACAAAGCCTAAGGTTTTCCATCAAACTAATTATCATTGCGTGATTAATGTGATGTAGTAAAGTAACTGAAATACGTTGCATAAGTAAACATAATCTACTTTTATTAAAAGGCGCAATATCTGTTTCCTAGTCATTAACTGTCAATTTTATTCTTTGATTGCTAATATATTTGTTTGGAATTTGAGAATCATAGCTGGAGTAGCGTTTGTACTATTAAAATTGGGCTATTATTCTTCTGGGAATTGCCGATAGTGACGTATTTTGATTTTACTTGTAAATGGGGTTTATTTGCGGTGAATCTTAGTTTTTCACATAGCATTTAGTGGTTCAGTGGTAGAATTCTCGCCTGCAACGTTGGAGGCTGGGGTTCCATTCCCAGTCATTGCGCTGACTGAATTCTGAGTTTTTGATTGTAAAATAATCTATTTTGCCTGGAAAGTTATGGTCGCTAGTGTTTGTATAAGATATAAACTGAACGTTTTAATAGCTTGTCTGGTTCAAATTGATAGAAGGGATAAATTGAACGTTTTCAATAGATTGTTTAGGTTAAATTGATAGACTAATTCAACTTAAAATAATAACGAAGCGAATTCTGATGCAAGACGATGTCTGTTCACTAAATTATCTGCTGAAATAATGTATTGAGAATTGAGTCGTATTTAAATGACTGTATCAATAGAGAAGACAGTTACCTAAGTTAAAGAAATTCTGAATAATAGCGGAGAGAGAATGGCAATAAAAAGTGATTATCGAAATTATTTTCATTCTTATAGATTGACTGACGCATGTTATAATTTTGGCGCTGCGCGTGTTATTTTTAAAGAAATAGGATACATTTCATAAGTGGGGAGAGCAAAGAGAAGAGGAAGTTATAAAGTTGGGTTTTAATCTTACGATAGAGGTAAGGAAAAAACGTTGAAATGAGAGGGGTTATATTTTTGCCCACTGGGGGAAAAATAAATAGGAGAGTTAAACTGAAAGTTGTGAGTGAGTAGGACATTGTGAGAATAGATTCTGATGGTTATTGATTCTTGGTTTGATTGTTTAAGTAACACCAGTTAATTTGAGCAGGAAAGTTCATGTAGTCTAACATTATAGTATGTTTCCATTATGTGGAACAATGTCAGGTCATTAAAGGTGATTGCTGGATTGAGTAGTATGAGAGCCTGTTGGCAGAATACTAAACTAATATGTTAAGTGGGGGAGTATCATATATTTTAATTATAGTGTTGTTACCGCAATAGTCAAAATAATTTCATATGTTTTGGGGAATGAAAGCTTTGTGGATATGAGTGGGAAAAAATAACAAGTTTGTTTTGATTTTTACGCTGATGAGACAGCACCAACTTTTGAAAGATTTTAGATTTGTTTAAAAAAAATCAGGATTGGTTTTTACTAAATTTATATCAACAGGTTGAAATTATTAGATTGCTGATGAAAGTTTTTTTTAGGAGTTGATTTAACTTAATTAAACATTGTATCATACATATACATTGATGGTGATTAAAACGTATGATTAATGATTTGAGGTACAGTGGAATTATCATTAGGTTTGGTTTATAGTTCACGTTTGAGTTTCTGAATCGATGTAGTGTAAATGAATACTAACTAAGTGCTTTGTGTTTTCTCCGGGAAAATTTATATTTCACTGTCTCTCTCTGGAATGTTTCCAGGGACTATACTCTTGGGGAGAGTGAGTGAAATTGAGGCCATAAACTACCACATTGGAGGGGGCCTGGAAGTTTTTTGTTTTACACACGCAAATTATTTTGATAAAGGAATGTTCTGGGAACATGGAAATACAAAAATGTTGGAACTAGTTGATTATTGTTTGCAAATTGTTTTATATAGTGAAAAACACTGCTTTGGAGGGACCTATGACCTTCTGATGACTTTCCGTTGTGGCTTGATCACCCGCATTGGAAAGCCATTTGGATAATGAGTTTATGGTCATTTGTAATACTGCTTTCAAAATAATTTGTGTAATTGGTAAATATGTTTCTTAGCCATATTTGTAATTTGGACCACTGTGAAGGGCATTGCTTTTAACTAAGGGTATGCTGCTTTAAGTCTATTTTCCTATGACCATAGGGGTTAAATCATTTTTCTTTGTGGAGTTTTTTTTTCAGTTTAGTGATTTTAATTTGATTAGGTTAGTTGAAATTTTGTTTTACAATTTTTTTTAGTTTTGTTTTACATTACTCTCATATGGAGAGATGTGTGTAAAACATGGGGGAGGATTCAGTTTTTTGAGGGTTTGAATTGAAGTTATACAACTTAAGTGATATGTGAAGGAGTGCATTGTATTGTTGAGTGTATTGTATTTGTTGTGTTTGTTTTGTTTTATTCCCAAGGTATAGGTCTAACTTCTTGATCCTTGGCTCTATGATGGAGTTGACAGTGAGATGGGGAGTATAAACCAATTTGAAAGAATAGTTTCAATAGAATGTTTTGATATTCTCTGTGAAATATGTTTAGATATGTGTATTAAGAATAATTGGTAAAAGTAATAATTTATCATGTAGTTAATGAACTGAACTAAACTGTTCTGATCTGTTCTTTCGAGGTTATCATGAAAAGTGACATCAGACGGTATCTTAATGCATGGAAGAGATAATTGGACCGAATAGTGTGTGTACCTCAAAACCCCCTCTAACTGGCTGAAGAAGAGTGACAAAGGTGTTGAAGAAGACCTTCCGAACCACTTCTACCAAGAGAAAAGAACCAAGCCAGAAATTGGTGTACAGTATCAGATCTAAGCTATCAACTGCTTTTCTCTCATACTGTGAGAGTCCACTTGGAGTGATCATGGAGAAAGATCTGTTCTAACATTTTATTATGATGCTGGTATATTGGTTGACGAATGGACAAGACATGAGTGGTAAAGATGAGACATTGAAATTGGGACATTATCATGGGCCGTCCACTTTGAACTGTAAAGCTATCTGAAGAAAAACGAAAGAGACGCCAGAAGAAGCAGTGCCTGAGAGGGGGGGGGGGTTGGTCAATTGTGCCATTAAAATTGTTTATACTTTTGTGGTATCAGGTTGATTGAAGAGGTCTACACCATGTAAATTGTAGTAATTTAGATTAAGAATGCATTGAGATACTGATCTGTATTATAATCATTATTTTAAAAGTTAGTAGTAGAATTATGGGATAATTATACTGAATGTAAGTAAATCTGCTAATATTGATGTGTGTTAGAGGGATGTCTGTCCTATATGTTGTGAGGAGGCCTGTGTTTAGACACTGGTTCTCATGTAACTTAAAGAGCATTTATATGTTATGTTTTTATTTTGTGTTATTAAACATGTGCAAGTTTGTCTTGTAGAATAAAGGTTGTAAACTTAGTTTCAGAAGGGAGAAAGCTTACATATAAGCTAAGGTATTTGACATTGAGGGGATTTGAATTTTTATATTGAGTATGTAATTAATATTCTGATTCTTTAGAAGGGACAATGTCCCTTGAGAGGGGAATGTTGGGGAATAATCAGAATTGGTTAGTAACATAGGTAAGATGTTTTATATTCATCATATGTTTGTAAGTTACTTCTCATCAGAATGTTATTTTTGTATAATACTGTGGCGGGGTTGCAGTATCTGTTCTATGTCAAGACTAAGTTGTTTGGGCCGGAGAGAGGGGAGAGGTCAAGCGTGTATCTCTTGGCTCCAAAATGTCTGTGTGCCAGTCAGTGTGTCTCTGTGATCTTGTCAAGATAGGATGGATTTGATATATGCCTGTTGATATGGAGGATTGGTTTATGGTTCTGAGTTTGAGAAAGGAGACAAAGCTGAACGATGAATTATGCCGATGCTGTCTTATCCTGTGTGTGTCTTTGCTATAAAGGATCTCAGTTGAAATGTGGAAGGGACTCTCAGAGAATTCATGGATAGACACTGAATTGATCTGAGAGTCACAGGGTTGTGATAGAGCTCATAATTAAAGATGGACTTTGTGATAACTTACTCTGACTTGTGTGTGGTTTGCTCTCATGATTTGGTAAATAGAGGAAATTTCCACGACACCAGGTCGAAAGAAACATGATGATTTGGAGAAAATGTATTTCCTAAGAACAGAATATAAATTGGTCTACTGTATGTTACCAGGCTATGCTCCACACCGTAAACTGTAGGCTTGTTATTCATTTGGCTGACAAGATATGCTTATAAGTCCCGTGGCATTATTTTATATTATATGATTTTATAGTAACAAGAATATAATTGAACTTACCTGAATAAAATAGAGAGGGTATATTTCCCATTCTGGAGCGAGTGCACATATGGAGTGGCTATGTTGAGCGTAAAAGTGATCATTTGAAACAAGTCCTATTCGCTAGATTTATAGTTATTTGGCAACTTTAGTTGTAACTGATACAAACCTTAGAATGTCTTACAAATCAAAACATATATGGGCTGCATGATGTAACTATTGGCTGTTGATGATTTGAGAAAGTAGCGAAAAGAGCTTGCGCTCTGCTCCTTGCCTTAGGCTGCCAAGCTGTTCCCTTGCCAAGTTAGATCTTCACCCATCAAACTATTCTCTATTTAATCTTGTATTTACTAATATGTTCAATTATTTTAGATTCAGAATGATTGTTTTATTCAGGTTGCTTTTCAGGCTTGGGCTCATAAGCCTATGCGTATGCATAAGCTCTAGGAAGACTCTTGGTGGTTCCAAACTTCTTCCATTTAAGAATGATGGAGGCCACTGTTCTCGGGGACCTTCAATGCTGCAGAAATGTTTTGGTACCCTTCCCCAGATCTGTGTATCGACACAACCCTGTGTCGGAGCTCTACGACCTCATGGCTTGGTTTTTGCTCTGACATGCCCAGTCAACTATGGGACCTTATATAGGCAGGTGTGTCCTTTTCCAAATCATGTCCAATCAATTGAATTTACCACAGGTGGACTCCAAACAAGTTGTAGAAACCTCTCAAGAATGGTCAATGGAAACAGGATGCAGAGCCCAAATTCCAGTCTCATGGCAAAGGGTCTGAATACCTATGTAGGTTTTTCTGTTTTTTATTTGTAATACATTTGCAAAAATGTCTAAAAACCTGTTTTCGCTTTGTCATTATGGGGCATTGTGTGTAGATTGATGTGGGAAAACATATTTCATCCATTTTAGAATAAGGCTGTAACGCAACAAAATGTGTAAAAAGGGAAGGGGTCAATATACTTTCGGAATGCACTGTACATTCTCTCCGAGACTTGTGGATATACATTCTGGAGCATAGCATATGCAAATGAATACATTACACACTCAAAGGCAATTACTCAAATTTGTTTAATTGTGGAGTAGAGTCTAGACCAATTTTATACCAAAGACATCTTAAATCAGTTTTGTTTCATGTTTTTCTGCCATGCGTAATATGTCATATGTATTGTATAATGGCACAAGCCTATGCATATGCCTATGTATGTTTTTGAATTAATCCTCACCTTAGAAAGCGCTGTCCATTTTGTTGTGTTTGAAACAACATCCACAATGACCATGTTTTGCACTCAGTTTCAACCTGCTGTTGAACTTCTTCCTTCAAATTGATCATCACAGTGAGGTGAGCTTTAAAAGTAGCATACTGTTTTGATGATGTGTTTGTGATTTAAGATTGCATTTTCATTGATGTCAGAGTGGTTAGAGGAACAATAGAGCCCTGAGTACCAGGCCATTCGGGCCTGAATGTCATTAGCAAATTGGGTACTAACAAAGCATGTCCAGAGTGGATAAGAGAAGATTACTGTGATCATGGCACATGACTGCCGGAATGATGGTAATATGGTCACTGCAACAGCCCTAGTAGTATTCTACTATGGTATTTCAGAGTGTCGTTGACTAACCTAGAAATGAACAACAACTATCTAAAGTGAGGAATGCTAAACCTGCAGTGTAAAATTGGGTTACCGATTGATTATTTTAGCAATCAACAACAAGCGCTTATCTTTCAAATGGAAACCATTCCTCCATCTGGCCTGAGGGTGGTGTTGAGTGTGTTCTGCAGTATGCACGTGTGGCGAGCGGCAAGAGACTGAAAAGGCATTTGTTTTAGGGGGGAGTTAAGAGGCAGCTTTTATATATGCAGGTGTTAAATGTAAGCCCACAGAGGCAGCCTCACCGTTCTGCAGAGCCCTGTATAACTCTTTATATTTCTCCCTGTGAGGGTCATGTCTTCTGCACACTATTCAATGCCATACAACTCTCCTTTCGTGGCCTCCAATTGCTCTTAAATACAAGTTAAACTAAATGCATGCTCTTCAACCGATCGCTGCCTGCATCTGCCCGCCTGTCCAACATCACTACTCTGGACGGCTCTGACTTAGAATACGTGGACAACTACAAATACCTAGGTGTCTGGTTAGACTGTAAACTCTCCTTCCAGACCCACATCAAACATCTCCAATCCAAAGTTAAATCTAGAATTGGCTTCCTATTTCGCAACAAAGCATCCTTCGCTCATCCTGCCAAACATACCCTTGTAAAACTGACCATCCTACCAATCCTCGACTTCGGCGATGTCATTTACAAAATAGCCTCCAATACCCTACTCAACAAATTTGATGCAGTCTATCACAGTGCAATCCGTTTTGTCACCAAAGCCCCATATACTACCCACCATTGCGACCTATACGCTCTCGTTGGCTGGCCCTCGCTTCATACTCGTCGCCAAACCCACTGGCTCCCTGTCATCTACAAGACCCTGCTAGGTAAAGTCCCCCCTTATCTCAGCTTGCTGGTCACCATAGCATCACCCACCTGTAGCACACGCTCCAGCAGGTATAATATCTCTCTGGTCACCCCCAAAACCAATTCTTTCTTTGGCCGCCTCTCCATCCAGTTCTCTGCTGCCAATGACTGGAACGAACTACAAAAATCTCTGAAACTGGAAACACTTATCTCCCTCACTAGCTTTAAGCACCAACTGTCAGAGCAGATCACAGATTACTGCACCTGTACATAGCCCACCTATAATTTAGCCCAAACAACTACCTCTTTCCCTACTGTATTTTTTTATTTTGCTCCTTTGCACCCCATTATTTTTATTTCTACTTTGCACATTCTTCCACTGCAAATCTACCATTCCAGTGTTTTACTTGCTATATTGTATTTACTTTGCCACCATGGCCTTTTTTTGCCTTTACCTCCCTTATCTCACCTCATTTGCTCACATCGTATATAGACTTGTTTATACTGTATTATTGACTGTATGTTTGTTTTACTCCATGTGTAACTCTGTGTCATTGTATGTGTCGAACTGCTTTGCTTTATCTTGGCCAGGTCGCAATTGTAAATGAGAACTTCTTCTCAACTTGCCTACGTGGTTAAATAAAGGTTAAATAAATAAATAAATAAAAAACTATTAACAGAGCTGTATGTGTGGTGTGAACATGTCTGCATTCATAGATGTGAGCATGTGAGCGTGCACGAGCGTGAGCAATGTGGTGAGGAATTCACTGTATAGGATTTCTGTGGACGCCTGTTTTGTTTGAAGCTCAGTGTCAACTCCAGACAGCAGTGTTTGAGGGGAACCTGTAAATTAGCTTAAGCCTGCCCGCTCCCTTCCTCTCTCCTCTGTGGTGCCTGGTGTAGATCAGTGTTGGCTGTCTGAGGGGGCGAGGGATGTCTGTGTATATACCCGTTTCTATCTCTGAACCACACTTCAGACACCCTTAGCCTCAATAAGGTGCACCTTCTATATGAGATGGATTACAGGTGGCAGTTTTGCTACATGCTGAATGTATCTGGCTGAAACTGACGTGCCCTACTACCACAGACAAGGTGAGAGGGCTGTTGGGGTTAAAATGCCCTTAATTAGATGCAGACAAAGAGGTCTTTCTACTATGGAAGTAAGAGGGGCTTCCCTCAGGTCTCACTCTCACACACACACACACACACACACAGAGTTACATAACACACAGTTGCATACACACACACACTGTACAGTATGGCTGTCTGTGTCTTGATCACAACAGTAAAATGCATGATACTGTAAGCTGGATCAGAAAGAATTTTGCCACTGTCCTTTGCATTTGCTAGCTCACAGAGTCAGATGCGCTGAGGAAGTTTGACTGACTTTAGAAAATCAAATTGTCCAACCTTTCCGCTTGTCGTTGTGGTGACTCGTTGACAGCAAAATTCTAGCTACGTGACTACGTCACACATCACGTTTCTAAATAAAGGGTCTCGCAAAATATAGGCAGAAAAAGCGCCGCCAGCTAGCTATCAACTCGTCGTGTTTGGAGGACAAAGAATGCTGAGTTGCATCCAAAGAACACCATACCTACTGTGAAGCATGGGGGTGGAAACATCATACATTGGGGATGTTTTTCTGCAAAGGGACCAGGATGACTGATCCGTGTAAAGGAAAGAATGAATGGGGCCATGTATCGTGAGATTTTGAGTGAAAACCTCCTTCCATCAGCAAGGGCATTGAAGATGAAACTGGGTCTTTCAGCATGACAATGATCCCAAACACACCGCCCGGGCAATGAAGGAGTGGCTTCGTAAGAAGCATTTCAAGGTCCTGGAGTGGCCTAACCAGTCTCCAGATCTCAACCCCATATAAAATCTTTGGAGGGAGTTGAAAGTCCGTGTTGCCCAGTAACAGCCCCAAAACATCACTGCTCTAGAGGAGATCTGCATGGAGGAATGGGCCAAAATACCAGCAACAGTGTGTGAAAACCTTGTGAAGACTTACAGAAAACATTTGACCTCTGTCATTGCCAACAAAGGGTATATAACAAAGTATTGAGATAAACTTTTGTTATTGACCAAATACTTATTTTCCACCATATTTTGCAAATAAATTCATAAAAAATCCTACAATGTGATTTTCTGGATTTTTTCTTCTCATTTTGTCTGTCATAGTTGAAGTGTACCTATGATGAATATTACAGGCCTCTCTCACCTTTTTAAGTGGGAGAACTTGCACATTTGGTGGCTGACTAAATACTTTTTTGCCCCACTCTATACTTGGACAAGATGGAAATTACGGTGAGTGTTAACGTTTGATAACAACCTACCTTAGCTAGCTAGCTAGAATACACATGCTTAGCACATAACATGTTTCCACTGCACAAGCGCCAAAGTTCATATAGCTAGCTAGCTAGCTAGCTACCATTAAGAAATTATACATTATCTTGTCATTTAGAGTTAGTTTAAGTCAAGTTAAATCGCTGGCGAGCTGATTTGAAAATGTAGCTAGAAACTGTCACCCAGTTAGCCCAGAACACTGAACAGATTGCCGATTGTGGCTTTCTCTGGGACGGACATGCTCACAATCCTAATATGCCAAATGCATTTTTTCTGTAGGATAATTTGTCAGAACCTTGACAGACCTCAATGTAGAAAAGAAAGAAACACTGTGCCACTTCACTGTATCACAAAATGTGAGTATTCATCTTCTGATAGGACTGACACAGTTGTTATAGTGATGTGCAAAGTTGATTTGATGTTCATAAACATATTACATTTTTATTATGTGTATTTTACACATGGTCATTTATGGGACTTGCAAGAGACGCAAAATGAATCAGAGGAGAGACAAGCATCTGTCTCCACAGTGGCTGAGGTGAGTGTGACCTATATACCTGTATACAGCTAGTTCTGGATGCCCCAATTAAGTGATTGTGTTTTTGTTAATGTCTCTGATGTGGCCCACTGGTAGACTGGCATTATGCATCATTATATGTTATCCAAAACAGTTAAATGTGTTGTTTTTACCAGAGTCAATTAGTATTTCTCCCGGTCTATCTCTGTCTCTATTTCAATCTCTCTCTCTTTGTCTTTATTCATCTTTCTTTTTATACCCCCACCCTTTCTCTCTTTCTGCACCCCCATCTCATCTCACTCTCATGTTTTTCACATGAGCGAGAGCAGAGTGTATCCTTGATATGAGAACAGAAGGTCTCTGATGTGTCCCGTTGGTAGATTGGCATTATACATCCTTGTATGTTATCCAAAACAGTTAAATATGTTGTTATTACCACAGGATTAGCTAATCTCTCTATTTCTCACAAATTAAGATTCCTCTGTGTTTAGAGGTTTTTTTAGACATCCTGTCAGATAGGTAGTCTTTTCAAAGGTCTCTTTATGTGAGTTGCCCTGTTTATGCCTGGAGGTCAACGCTCTCAGCCCTACACTTATTAGGGTCAATCTGACTGCAATGCATACAAAGGGTGTGGTGGTGTGTCTGAGTAGCAGAGCCCCTTTACCTCCCTGGGGGGGGGGTGATTAGTGTGTGTTTGTTTGGACCTCTGATGCAGTGGCAGCAACCGTCATAACAGACCACGTTAAACAGCCTTCAGCCGAGCAGATACTAATGCACACAGTAAGCCAAGGAATATTGATTTGATTTGACTAGTCAACATATCTTATTTGACCAGTTCCATCGCTACACCCACAGAACTCTATTTCAGAGCAGAGATCTGAGATCTGGTATTTCTATGTTAGGTTAGCAGGCCTGGGGATGGAGGGGGGAGAGGGGAAGAGAGGTAGAGGGGATGTATAAGGAGAGAGGTGAAACAGCTTGGCTAACAGAGGGGAGGAGACAGACAATCAAACAAACAAACAACACTGGGAACAGGGAGATGAAATAGAGGCTTACCTGAGGACCCCTCTTCCCTGGTGTGCCTGACTTCCCTGGTGGTCCTGGACGGCCCTGTAAGGTGGGAGAAAAAGCACACACATTCAGTTTTCTTTTTAAACGCACCTACTCATTCAAAGGTTTTTCTTTATTTTTACATTGTAGAATAATAGTGAAGACGTCAAAACTATGAAATAACACATATGGAATCATGTAGCAACCAAAAAAGTTAGTCAAAGTAGCCACCCAAAGTAGCCAGCTTTGCACACTCTTGGCATTCTCTCAACCAGCTTCATGAGGAATGAATTTCCAACTGTCTTGAAGGAGTTAACACATATGCTGAGCACTTGTTGGCCCCCACACTTTCACACCTCCTACTCCATGCTTCACGGTGGAAACCACACATACGAAAATCTGTTCACCTACTCTGCGTCTCACAAAGACACGGCAGTTGGAATCAAGTCTCAAATTTGAGTTCATCAGACCAAAGGAAAGATTTCCACCGGTCTAATGTCCTTTGCTTGTGTTTCTTGGCCCAAGCAAGCCTCTTCTTCTTATTGGTGTCCTTTTAGTAGTGGTTTCTTTGCAGCAAATTGACCACGAAGGCCTGATTCATGCAGTCTCCTCGGAACAGTTATGTTGAGATGTGTCTGTTACTTGAACTCTGTGAAGGAGTTATTTGCGATCTGAGGTGCAGTTAACTCTAATGAATTTATCCTCCTCATCAGAGGTAACTCTGCGTCTTCCTTTCCTGTGGCGGTCCTCATGAGAGCCAGTTTCTTCATAGTGCTTTATTGTTTTTGCGACTTGAAATTTCTCGGAATTTTCCAGATTGACTGACATTCATGTCTTAAAGTAATGATGGACTGTTGTTTCTCTTTTATTATTTGAGCTGTTCTAACCATAATATGGACTTGGTCTTTTACCAAATAGGGCTATCTTCTGTGTACCACCCCTACCTTGTCACAACTGATTGGCTCAAATGCATTAAGGAAAGAAATTCCAAAAATTAACTTTTAACAAGGCACACTTGTTAATTGAAATGCATTCCAGTTGACTACCTCATGAAGCTGATTGAGAGAATGCCTAGAGTGTGCAAAGCTGTCAGCAAGGCAAAGGCTGGCTACTTTGAAGAATCTCAAATATATAATATATTATACCTTTTTGGATATTACATGATTCCATATGTGTTATTTCATAGTTTTGATATCTTCACTATTATTATACAATGTAGAAAATAGTACAAACAAAGAAAAACCTTGAATGACTAGGTGTGTCCAAACTTTTGACTGGTACTGTATACTTTTACCCTATTCTATATACCCGTATGCTTCTTTAAGAGGGTTTTAAACTATATCAACAGCGAATAACTATCTTTAACGTCTGGATTACACACACACACACACACACACTACTAACACGGTACTCAACAAGTTCAATCTGAATCTGGGTTGAATGGAGATGAATTAAAAAACACCACCTTTCCTGTAATGTAACTAAATCCCAAACTGGTACAGCTCATAAGAGGACGGTGGGTCACGTGTGTTTGTGTGTGTGCGTGCATCTGTGTATGTACAGGGGGCAGGAAACACTAAAAGCACCAGAACATTTCCTGCTTCACTCCCAACGTGTTCAATTTATCAAACTAGGCCCATGGTCATTTATTTTACTTTCAACATAAAAGAGGAAAAAGAGAAGTGAAAAATAAGAGGGTGACCACTACACTGCCTGATGACTGGCCAAAAACAGCATAAACCTCCAGCCATGTGTACCATGTGTTTCTCCTGTTTGGTTTCCACTGAACATGACCCATGTATCCTACAGCTTAACTTTAATTAGGCTATAGACCATCCTGGCTCTAACCAGGCTCCCAAAAAGCGGTAGGTGCTATGAACTCTTAGAAAAGTGTTCTCTGGCTGTCCCAATAGGATAACCCTATGAAGAACCCTTATGGTTCCAGGTAGAAACCCCTTACATATTAGTCATTTAGCAGATGCTCATATCTAGAGTGTCTTACAGTTAGTGTGTTCTTAAGACAGCAAAGTGGGACAATCACATATCAAAATCAAATCAAATGTTATTTGCCAAATACAACAACAAAACAACAACAACAAAACAAAGTAATCAAACTAGTTAGTTGACTTACAATTAATGGAGGACAATCCAGTTCTAGGAGAAACAGTGATATATTTTACAGAAACAAATGGGAGTTCTCTCTGACATTTGTACACCAGTGAAATGCTTACTAACAAGCTCTTAACCAACAATGCAGTGTTAAGAAAAATACCAACAAAAAAACGTCAGTGATGCAAACCGTTAGGATGCTCTCGACGGTGCAGCTGTAGAGAACCTTTTGAGGATCTGAGGACCGAAGCCAAATCTTTTCAGTCTCCTGAGGGGTAATAGGTTTTGTTCTGCCCTCTTCACGACTGTCTTGGTGTGCTTGGACCATGTTAGTTTGTTGGGGATGTGAACACAACTCTCGACCTGCTCCACTACAGCCCCATCGATGTGAATGGGGGCGTGCTCAGCCCTCCTTTTCCTTTAATCCACAATAATCTCCAGAGTCTTGATCACGTTGAGGGAGAGGTTGTTGTCGCAAAACACCAGTCTCAACATCAACAGCGAAGAGGCGACTCCGGGATGCTAGCCTTCTCGGCAGAGTTCCTCTGTCCCGTGTTTGTGTTCTTTTGCCCATCATAATCCTTTATTTTTATTGGCCAATCTGAGATATGGCTTTTTCTTTGCGAATGTGCCTAGGTGGCAAGCATCCCGGAATCGCCTCTTCGCTTTGACTGGTGTTTTGTGGGTACAATTTATTGAAGCTGCCGCCACTCCTCTTTCTATTCTGGTTAGGGCCAGTTTGCACTGTTCTGTGAAGGGAGTAGTACACAGCGTTGTACGAGATCTTCAGTGTCTTGGTAATTTCTCACTTGAAATAGACTTAATTTCTCTGAACAAGAATAGACTGACGAGTTTCAGAAGAAAGTTTTTTTTTTCCTGGCCATTTTCAGCCTGTACTCGAACCCACAAATGATGATGCTCCAGATACTCAACTAGTCTGAAGAAGTCCAGTTTTATTGCTTCTTTAATCAGAACAAACACTTTTCAGCTGTGCTAACATAATTACAAAAGGGTTTTCTAATGATAAAATAGCCTTACACACTGTGGTGTGTATGTGCTACTTAGATTGAGATGTTTATTAAATCAATTCTATTGAGTGAACATTAAACTCAAAAGGAGCCCATGGAGATGTTTTAAGATTGCTTGCAAGGTATTCAAAATAATTCGCCATCTGCTTGTAGGTGTTGGAAAGGCATGGTGTTGGGGAAAGCACAGAGACAGAGCTGAGCCCTGACAGATGGTTCATCACCCCTTGGTACATCTTCTTCCTGGCCTGGCTCATACTGTCCCCTGCCCTTCTCACCAACATCCAACGCTTCAAGGCGCACCTTCACTCTCTGCCCTGACACTCCATCTACCTCTGCCTCATCTCTTGACCCTGTGTTGTGTGCTAAACACATTTGTGCAGATGTTGGTTCAGATGATTTCTTAATTGCACTATTTTCCTCCTGTGGTATTTCCTTTTGTGATCGTCACCTGGTGAAAAATATCTAGCAAAAGGTCTGCAAATGTCTTTGTCTGATTATTTATACTTGTGGCATAAAATATGACTGTTCTGTATCAGTCACTCAGTAAACTTGTACTGCTTTGTAAATTAGCTATTTAAATTAGGTTAATGTCTTGGGAGTCATTTCTTATTGCCTACAGCTGGACAGTCATTCTCACCAATGTACCATGGTAGGAAGGTTCCCACTACACATTACACAAGGCTTTACATGGTAATGTAGATTAGGTTACTGTCTTGAGGATCTAGTCTTAATATACTGTATATGACAAACTAAAACAACATGAGGATGAAGTGACTGTCATTACGGTAATCTTTATTGTGATTTGTAATGTGTGAATAAGAAAAACAGTAGCTCACAACATGACATACTGTATAAACAGTAATCTCCCAGAGAAAGAGAACATATTTACTGTAGGGTGTCACGTGTGATGGCAGCATCCTGGAAAGACACTCTACCAGCTGGTGTGAGGAAGTACTCCTTGAGGTTGTTGGACACGTCTTTAGCAACTCTGGTTGCCGTCTGCCAACATGTTCCTTGGGTCCAGGAAGCTGGTGTCCTTTTGTACCACCTGCCTTCACTCTCCTGGGCACAGGTCCCCAATGGGTGTGGAGTGGTCAACAAACGTGGGGTGGGTGTACCGTGTTGATGACTCTGTTGTCAGTGTC
Source organism: Oncorhynchus mykiss (assembly GCF_057628025.1). Taxonomy (NCBI): domain Eukaryota; kingdom Metazoa; phylum Chordata; class Actinopteri; order Salmoniformes; family Salmonidae; genus Oncorhynchus; species Oncorhynchus mykiss. Next base: position 49,928,257 of record NC_143026.1, read on the forward strand.
TGTGATGCAAAGGTAGTTGTAGAGGGCCACGCAGGCCTTCACAATGGTCTCAGCTTGCCCTGGACCAACCTCATTGACTCGTCCCAGGATCCTCCATCTTGCAGCAAGGAATCCAAAGGAGTTCTCTAAAACTGGCTAAAACTCTACTCTGGCTCCCACTAGTGGATATCCACTACACAAGGCTCCTCTTGCTTGGTAAGCTACTCTTGTTCCTCATAGTGGATATAGACTACACAAGGCTCCTCTTGCTTGGTAAGCTACTCTAGCTCCCCCTAGTGGATATACACTCCACAAGGCCCATCTTGCTTGGTAAGCTACTCTGGTTCCCCCTAGTGGATATACACTACACAAGGCTCCTCTTGCTTGGTAAGCTACTCTGGCTCCCATTAGTGGATATACACTACACATGGCTCATCTTGCTTGGTAAGCTACTCTGGCTCCCCTTAGTGGATAAACACTACACAAGGCTAATTTTGCTTGGTAAGATACTCTGGCTCCCCCTGGTGGATAGACACTACTCAAATCAGACTTGCTCCACTCTGGGTGGAGCGCAACAACGATGTGGACAAAGGTGCAGTCTGCCCCCAAAAATCCAGCTCCATCCATGCACATGCAAGCATGTCGATCGATGGAGTGAACCTTGCAGTGACCTTTAGCCTGCAGTGGCAATATGACTCCAGCTAGCTTGCCCCACTACCCAAAGCTAAACCCTAGCAGCCTTTCACTTCAAACAAGGACACTGACATGCTTTGTACTCTGTATGTACCAACAGATATACATTTGATGTTGTTGTGTTTTGAAAATCAGAAGAGGACAGTAAAGACAAACAAACTGAGAAAAAGGAGAGACATTTGAACAAAGAAACTTTGTGAACCATGTACAATGTTCTCTCTCCATCACCATCTCTGTCTCTCTTTCTCTCTTTTGTCATCCTCCTTTCTCCCCCCACCCCCACTTTCCACTGTAGACATCTGGTGATATATATACTGAAGGGTTCTCTGATCACAGACCCAGCCCTCCTGTCCTCCTCCCCACTTTCTATACCTGGGCTGGCAGAGCTTTGAAGAGGCTGTGTTCCCCCCATATTCCCTCAGCGGAACGTCACTGAGCCTCGATTGTTCACAGTGAGGAGGGATAGAGGTCTGTAATCAGACTGGAATAGAGTCTGGGAGAGAGAGTAAGAGGGGACGGGAGTAGGATGAGGAAGACAGGACTCACATATGCTCTACTTTCACCACTCCAGTGAATTTAATAACTCAACCTGCCACACACTTCCACCTCGCACATACTCACTCATGCACACATGAAAACACATATGTACACAGCCTTTGTGCGCTAAATACAATCTCTTATGCATTCCCAGTTGGCAGGAAAGAGTATTAAGAGGCTCTTACCGCAAGGCCTGGTTCACCCTTTAGCCCTTGGGGTCCTGGCAAAAGTAGAGAAAAATGGGTCGGCTCCACATCGTACGTCTGCCACCAGCCCGTGGCGGGGAAATTAAAGGGTGCATAGGTGGGTTTGGTGGTCCGTTGGGTGACAAGTGCATTGGTGGCTTTCGATAGCTTTGGATTGGCAGGTGCATTGGTGGCTTTGGATTGGCGAGTGACTGTGAGTGTAGGCTGGGCTATTGTCATTTTGGGTGCTGTAGGCTGTGGTTTCTGTAGTAGTTTCTTTGGCCCAGGGCTGACTGCCCCCTGGGCTAGAAGGGCAGAGTCTGGCTTCTTCTTGGTAGGCTTAGCCGCAGCAGTGAAAGAGGGTTTCTGCTTTGCCTCGAGCCCCAAGGTGGTCTTCTTGGGGCTGCTGCTGCAGCGAGAGGTGGGCTTGGCTAGGATGGGCTTGGCTAGGATGGGCTTGGCAGGGGTGGGCTTGGGAGGCGTGGGCTTGACAGGGGTGGGCTTGACATTGGCGGGCTTGATATGGGTGGGCTTGGGGGATTTCTGAGTGATGGGGGAGGTTTTGGGGGAGGAGGGAGGGGCGACTCCATTCCAGAGTGGTGCTGTAATGGTCTTGCTCTGGGCCTTGGTCGGGAAGGCTAGCCTAGGCCCTGTCATGAGTAACATCACAGTACCAGGCAGGGGAGAAGGAGTGGTCCTAGGGGTGGGCTTTAGCAGGATGGCCGGCACCACATGCCTAACAGCAGAGGCAGCTGCAGTGGCGCTCCTTGCTAGGTTCATGACCATGGGCTTCCTGTTCAGCTCGGAGGGAGCTAGCAGGGCCAGGCTGGCCGTGATGTTGGGGTCTCGGGTTAAGAGGGGCGCTATGTTTGGCCTGTAGGTGTCACCCTCCATGCACTGTTTCTTAATGTACCTGCAGTAGTTGTGAGCTGCCTGGGAGGAGGGGATCAGGTCAAACTGGCAAATGGCACCCTCGAACTGCACCGAGCCCTGGCCCATCTTCCCGAGCAGGAAGGAGCTCTCAGGGTCCAGGTCTTCTCTGTCTACCGAAGTCAAGTCTGCGTGAACGCTCTGCTTCCCACAGGCAGAGTATAGAGTCACCCTTTGGTCACGGATGTCCAGAGCCAGATGGTGCCACTGGCCATCGCGGAGGTCGTAGTGGAGTGGGACGGCGCTCTTGGGCCCTGTGTGGAGGACAAGCTGCCCCGGGGTCAGCTGCAGGCCTAGCAGGAGCCGGCGATGGCCGGTGAGCACGGTGAAGAGGAAGGCGTTGTTGACACGGTGGGAACGCACACTCAGAAGCAGCGCCAGGTTGGGCCAGTAGGACGGTGGTATGACTGAGCGGGCAGGGGCCTCCACACGTGCCTGTTGGGTGAGGATGACTCCCGATCGGAACGGAATGATCCCTGGACAGATGGAGCATGATGGCTTCTCTCCCGTGAGCCCCAGCCTCTGGAGGATGTCCACATCTGCAAGAAAACAGGACAGGTGTATGATCAGAGTGGCCACGCACACGCGCACACACACACACACACAGAGAGACACACATACTGTGAAGGAAGAATGGCACTGGGAGTAACCGTTTTACGGGCTGCTGACCAGTTATACTATTTTGTGGGTTTTTTGCACTGATTTTAACTGTTTTTATACATAATGATTCCGTCATCGTTTCCTATGACCGAAAAGATCTTCTGGACATCAGAACAGTGATCACTAACCTTGATTTGGAGGAAGAAGTCTACTTCAATAACTCAGCTCACGCAGAACATACTGCTGACCTGAGACCAGGTCCTAATCTAAGGCACCCGGAAGAGGAAAAGCAATATATAGAGGCCAACTTGGGGGCACCCTGATGAAACTACGGCGACGAGTAAATAAAATGCCTCTACCCTCTGTTCTATTGGTGAATGTACAAACACTGGAAAACAAACTACATGGGCTCTGTTTGAGACGATCTTATAAATGGGAACCGTAATATCCTATGCTTGACTGAGTAGTGGCTGTACGAGGACATGGTTAATATAAATCTAGCTGTTTTTCTATGCATCGACAGAACAGAATGGCAGCGTCTCATCAACTGAAGGGCGGGAGTGTGAGTCTCTTTGTGATCAACAGCTGGTGCGCAATCTCTAATATTAAGGAAGTCTCGAGGTTCTGCTTGCCTGAGTTCGAATGCCTCCTGCTAAGCTATAGACCATACTATTTACCAAGAGGTTTCATCTATATTTTTTTCGTAGCTGTCTGCTTACCACCACAAACCGATGCTGGCACTAAGACTGCACTCAACAAACTAAACTCAGCAAAAAATAAACATCCTCTCACTGTCAACTGCGTTTAGTTTCATCAAACTTAACATGTGTAAATATTTGTATGAACATAATAAGATTCATCAACTGAGACATAAACTGAACAAGTTCCACAGACATGTGACTAACAGAAATTGAATAATGTGTCTCTGAACAAAGGAGGTGGGGGATCAAAATCTAAAGTAACAGCCAGTATCTGGTGTAGCCACCAGCTGCATTAAGTGCTGCAGTGCATCTCCTCCGCACCAGATTTGCCAGTTCTTGCTGTGAGATATGTTACCCCACTCTCCCACCAAGGCACCTGCAATTACTTGGGGGGAATGGCCCTAGCCCTCACCCTCCGATCCAACAGGTCCCAGGAGTGCTCAATGGGATTGAGATCCGGGCTCTTCGCTGGCCATTACAGAACACTGACATTCCCTTCAGGAAATCACGCACAGAACGAGCAGTATGGCTGGTGGCATTGTCATGCTGGAGGGTCCGGATGAGCCTGCAGGAAGGGTACCACATGAGGGAGGAGGATGTCTACCCTGTAACGCACAGCGTTGAGATCGCCTGCAATGACAACAAGCTCAGTCCGATGATGCTGTGACACACCGCCCCAGACCATGATGGACCCTCCACCTCCAAATTGATCCCGCTCTATACCACAGGCCTCGGTGTAACACTCATTCTTCTATGATAAATACGAATCTGACCATCACCCCTGGTGAGACAAAACCGCGACTCGTCAGTTTAGAGCACCTTTTGCCAGTCCTATCTGGTCCAGCGACGGTGGGTTTGTGCCCATATGCGACATTGTTGCATATGGTGTCTGGTGAGGACCTGCCTTACAACAGGCCTTTACAAGCCCTCATTCCAGCCTCTCTCAGCCTATTGCGGGCAGTCTGAGCCCCGATGGAGGGATTGTGCGTTCCTGGTGTAACAGGTGTAATGTTCGGATGTACCAATCCTGTGCAGGTGTTGTTATACGTGGTCTGCCACTGCGAGGACAATCAGCTGTCTGTCCTGTCTCCCTGTAGCGCTGTCTCACAGTACAGACATTGCAATTTATTTCCCTGGCCACATCTGCAGTCGTCATGCCTCCTTGCAGCATGCCCAAGGCACGTTCACGCAGATGAGGCAGGGACCCTGGGCATCTTTCTTTTGTTGTTTTTCAGTCAGTAGAAAGGCCTCTTTAGTGTCCTAACTTTTCATAACTGTGACCTTAATTGCCTATCGTCTGTAAGCTGTTAGTGTCTTAACGACCGTTCCACAGGTGCATGTTCATTAAATGTTTATGGGCCATTGAACAAGCATGGGAAACAGTGTTTAAACCCTTTATAATGAAGATCTGTGAATTATCTTTGGAAGACAGGGCCCTGAAAAAGGGATTTTCTTTTTGGAGTGGGTCTGCTAGTACAGTATTTATACAGTGCCAGCAGGATACAAGATAGAGCTCATGAGACGGGAGGTAGAATTTTGACTAGTTGACTATCTGGAGAATCATCATTTGTGGCTCAATATTTACAGGCTAAAAATGTCCAGAAACAAAAGCCCGCCAGCTCTATTTTATGCGTGTCGCCTCACAAATCCTTAACGGGCAGCTTAGTTAAATAGTACCCGCAAAACACCAGTCTCAACATCAACAGTGAAGAGGCGACTCATACTGGCCTTCTAGGCAGAGTTCCTCTGTCCAGTGTCTGTGTCATTTTGCACATCTTAATATTTTTATTAGCCAGTCTGAGATATGGCTTTTTCTTTGCAACTCTGCCTAGAAGGCCAGCATCCCGGAGTCGCCTCTTCACTGTTGATGTTGAGACTGGTGTTTTGCGGGTACTATTTAATGAAGCTGCCAGTTGAGGACTTGTGAGGCGACACGGATAAAATAGAGCTGGTGGATTTTTCCATGAAAAGCAGAACAGAGATGCTACGTCTGGTAAGACGAGGGGTGAGGGGGTGTGTCTATTTGTCAATAACAGCTGGTGCGTGATGTCTAATATTAAAGAAGTCTCAAGGTATTGTTCGCCTGAGGTAGAGTACCTTATGGTAAGCTGTAGACCACACTTTCAACCAAGAGTTCTCATCTATATTATTTATAGCCGTCTATTTACCACCACAGACCAATGCTGGTACAAAGACCGTACTCAACCAACTCTATAAGGCCATAAGCAAACAAGAAATGCTCATCCAGAAGCAGCGGTCCTAGTGGCCGGGGACATTAATCCAGGCAACCTTATATCAGTTTTACCAAATTTTTGTCAGGATGTCACATGTGCAACCAGAGGAAAAAAAACTCTACACCACCTTTACACCACACACAGAGATACAGAAGTGGTCAGATGACGCGGATGCTACGCTACAGGACTGTTTTGCTAGCACAGACTGGAATATCTTCTGGGATTCATTGAATGGCATTGAGGAGTATACCACCTCAGTCATCGGCTTCATCAATAAGTGCATCGATGACGTTGTCCCCACAGTGACCATATGTACATATCCAAACCAGAAGCCATGGATTACAGGAAACATCCACATCGAGCTAAAGGCTAGAGCTGCCGCTTTTAAGGAGCGGGTCACTAATCCAGACCCTTATAAGAAATCCCAGGTCAACATTCACAAAGCCGTGGGGTCAGACGGATTACCAGGACAAGTACTCAAAGCATGCGCGGACCAACTGGCAAGTGTCTTCACTGACATTTTCAACCTCTTCCTGAACGAGTTTGTAATACCTACATGTTTCAAGCAGAACACCATAGTCCCTGTGCCCAAGGAAGCGAAGGTAACATGACTAAATTATTACCACCCCGTAGCACTCATGTCGGTAGTCATAAAGGGCTTTGAAAGGCTGGTCATGAATCACATCAACAGCATCCTCCCGATTACCCAATTTGCATACCGTCCCAAAAGATCCACATATGACGCAATCTCAATCACACTCCACACTGCCCTTTCCCACCTGGACAAAAGGAACACCTATGTGAGAAAGCTGTAGTCAATGAACAGCACAGCGTTCAACAACATATTGCCCTGGGACTAAACACCTCCCTCTGCAACTGGATCCTGGACTTACTGACGGGCCGCCACCAGGTTAGGTTAGGTTAGGCAACAACACGTCTGCCACGTTGATCCTCAACACTGGGGCCCCTCAGGGGTGTGTACTTAGTCCCCTCCTGTACTCCCTGTTCACCTACGGCTGTGTGGCCAAACACGACTCCAACACCATCATCAACGATGAGACAGTCTATAGGGAGGAGTTCAGAGAACTGGCAGTGTGGTGCCAGGACAACAACTTATCCCTCAATGTGAGCAAGACGAAGGAGTTGATCGTGGACGACAGGAAACGGCAGGCCGAACAGGCCCCCATTAACATCAACGGGGCTTTAGTGGAGCTGGTCGAGAGTTTCAAGTTCCTTACTGTCCACATCACTAACAAACTATCATGGTCCAAACACAAAAAGACAGTCGTGAAGAGGTTACGACAAAACCTTTTCCCCCTCAGGAGACTGAAAAGATTTGGCATGGGTTCCCAGATCCTCAAAAAGTTCTACAGCTGCACCATCGAGAGCATCCTGACCGGTTGCATCACCGGCTGGTATGGCAACTGCTCAGCATCTGACCGCAAGGCGCTATAATAGGCGCTGTCAGAGGAAAGCCCATTAAATTGTTAGAGACTCCAGTCACCCAAGTCATAGACTGTTTTCTCTGCTACCGCACGGCAAGCAGTACCGGAGCGCCAACTCTAGCTTCTACCCCCAAGCCATAAGGCTGTTGAACAATTAATCAAATGGCCACCGGACTATTTACGTTGACACCCCCCCCCCCCCCCTCTGCATTTGTTTTGTACACTGCTGCTACTCGCTTTAATATCTATGCATAGTCTCTTCACCCCAACCTACATGTACAAATGACCTCAACTAACCTGTACCTCCGCACACTGACTCGGTTTCGGCACCCTGTATATAGCCTTGTTATTGTTATTTTATTGTGTTACTTTTTATTATTTTTTACTTTAGTTTAATTTTGTAAGTAAGAATTTCATGGTAAGGTCTAAACTTGTATTTGGCGCATGTGACAAATAAAGTTTGATTTGATTTTATTGATTTTATTTGAAATTGTGATTTCCAAAGCACCGGAACTAATGTGGCTCATTTTCATGACAGATCTAAGGTACCATTTATGTTTACGCAGTCTGTCCACGAGAGATAATGGTTTTGATCATTTTTTAAAATTAAAACACAAAATGTATTTTAACATCACCAATAAAATAGTGAACAAAAATATAAATGCAACATTCAACAATGTCAATGATTTTACTGAGTTAGAGTTCATATAAGGAAATCAGTCAATAGAATAAATTCCTTAGGCCATAATCTATGGATTTCACACGACAGGGCAGGGTCGCAACCATGGGTGGGCCTGAGAGGGCACAGTTGGGAGCCAGCTCATTAAACATGGGACCAACACTTTGCATGTTGCATTTATATTTTTGTTCACTATACATTTGATAAATTTTTCCATTAACCAATGTATCTTCCCTAAGGGATGGAAGTCTGTTCTTACCCTCATATTCAAGTCTGGAGATTATTTTATGGTCAATAATTATAGACCAATACGTATTTTCCCAAGACTGCGAAGAGGGTAGTTGCTGAGCGATTGACTGATCACTTGAATACTAGTTATTTCTCATTACACCCCATGCAATTTGGCTTCAGAGCTAACCGTTTTACTGAGTCAGTGAACAGCTATTTTTTGGAGAAGGTTCAATTGAAAGGGGGAGTGATAGGATGTTTTTAGATTTGCAAAAAGCAGTTGATACTGTAAAATCACAGAATTCTACTCTCTAAACTAGCAATGCTTTAAAATTGATGCATTCATATTTATATGACAGAATCCAGTGTGTTAGCATCAATCAGAAAGTGTCATTGTCTGGCAACTGTACAATGGGGGTTCCACAAAGGTCCGTCTAAGGGCCTTTACGCTTAAGCTTATCTTTAAACACTGTATTGATGCAATTGGACACATGTTATCATAGCGCAATACGCTTTACTAAGGGCGATAGGTTCAGTACACAACACTGCATTCTGTATCAAAAAGTAGGCTGGCCCTCTTCTGAGTTTCGTAGACTGATCAATTGCACTCTTTTTGTTTATAAAACCCTCATAAACTTTCATTAATATAAAAATGTTAATAATATTGTTTGAATGTGACGCTATGCAATTCAGCGGTTGTTGATGACAATTATCCCTTTAACGGGATGGCAGCCATAAGAAGATAAGCCACCTCCAACGTCTTTTTAGAGAATTTGTCAGTATGTCCAACTGGCCTCACAACCGCAGACCATGTGTAACCACACCAGCCCAGGACCCCCACATCCTTCTTCTTCACCTGCGGGATGGTCTGAGACCAGCCACCCAGACAGCTGATGAAACTGAGTTGTATGGTTATTTAAAAAATGTAAGCCTGGGATCAAACCCGGGTCTGTAGTGATGCCACTGCGATGCAGTGCTTTTGAACGCAGAGCCACTTGGGAGGCCAAACTGAAAAGTATTTCTGTCTATAATAAAGCCCTTTTTGGGGGGATAAAACTCACTCTCATTGGCTGGGCCTGGCTCCCAAGTGGGTAGGCCTATGCCCTCCCTCCCAGGCCCACCCAAGGTTGCGCCCCTACCCAGTCATGTGAAATCCATAGATTAGGGCCTATTGATTGTATTTCAATTGACAAGATTTCCTTATATGAACTATAACTCAGTAAAATTGGTGAAATTGTTGCATGTTGTGTTTAATATTTTTGTTCAGTATAAGTACATGGGTGTGGTATTAGACTCTAAACTGACTAAGTTGGTCAATACTGTGACATTTAGATAATAAACTGTCTTAACACTAATGCTGCTAAGGTTTATATATATGCTATGATATTTTTCTCACATGTCTTATTGCATTACAAGAAAAACACAAGAAACCATTGCAATCTCTGTACAAGCGTGCATTGAATTTTTTAAAAATCAAAAAACTAATACTTATTACCACTGTTTAATTCTAAAGAAACACAATTTGTTACGTTTTGGATGTTTTTGTATACTTTCAAATGTAAAACTGCTTTTTAAACATGTACATGGACTTGCTCCACAACAAGTCAAGTGACTACAACTACTTTACTATCTATATGGTCGCACACTAGGGGAGCAATTAATGCAAACTGTAGAGTTCCAGTGTGTAGAACAGCTGTTGCCCAATCTGCATTTTTACAACTGGAGCCAACTTCCTGAAAACTTCAAATGTGTGGCTAATGTCAGTGCTTTTACACAGTGGTGGAAAAAGTACCCAATTGTCATACTTGAGTAAAATTATAGATACCTTAATAGAAAGTTATTCAAGTAAAAGTACAATTCCCCCAGTAAAATACTACTTGAATAAAAGTCTAGAATTATTTGGTTCTAAATATACTTAAGTATCTAAGGTAAATGTAATTGCTAAAATATAATTAAGTATCAAAAGTAAAAGTATAAATCATTTCATATTCCTTCTATTAAGCAAAGCCAGCGGCACCATTTTTATTTAAAAAAAATGTAATTTATGGGCAGGCTCCAACACTCAGACATAATTTACAAACTAGGCATGTGTTTAGTGAGTCCGCCAGATCAGAGGCAGTAGGGATGTCCAGGGATGTTCTCTTTATAAGTGTGTGAATTAGACCATTTCCTGTCCTGCTAAGCATTCAAAATGTAACTAGCACTTTTGGGTGTCAGGTAAAATGTATGGAGTAAAAAGTATATTATTTTCTTTAGGAACATAGTGAAGTATAAATAGTAAAGTAATGTACAGACACCCCCAAAAATAACTTAAGTATTACTTTACAATATTTTTACTTAAGTACTTTACACCACTGCTTTTACACCAAAAGTTAAACATTGGTTAAAAGAACAGCAGGTTTGTAGCCACTTATGAATTTGTTTTGTTGCTGTTTGTTTTTGTTAATGTTTTTTACTATGTGTTTTTACAACTCATAGGTCCAATAACAATTTGTCCGATAATTATTATGTGCAATGTCTTGACTTCTGTGTGGAAACATATCTGTATGTCCTGACCTCTGTTTTTTGTACTATTCTTTTCTTATTTTATTTTAAATATGTTTGATATCTGTATGTTGTCTGCTCGTAAATGTTTTTTTTTGTTTATATGTTCACCTGCCTGGGGACTGCAGATGGAAATTAGCTGTTGGCTAAATCTAGTCCAAGGCATTTTTATCAATTGTACTGAGACTTATGTTTTGTTGTATATTGCGTCTGTTCAAATAAAGATAATGATAATAATAATAATAATAATAATATGTTCAATGTAAAAAATTGGCCCCCGCTCGCAACCACCCGGCAGGTGGTCCCTGGAATACACCATGGGGACTGCAGGCGATGGGACTAACACTGACTGGTTTGGGTTGATTGGTGTGTCTCTGCTCTAAGACAGAAACCAAACATGCAGTCAGTAGTAGTGCACTCCATAGGGAATTGGGAGCCAGAGACGCAGCCATACAGTTTGTGTTTAGCACCTGGTTGGAGTTCACAGCCTTTCTGGTATCCCTGCCCGACTCCGATTTAGGAAATGATGACCTTTCCTACGCACGCCTTTCCTGCGCACTTCTCATAAGTTAATATTTAGACTTACTTTCTGCAGGTGCGTAACGGACATTGAAAACCCTCCCACTTACTGGCCAACAGATTTTCTCGTGGAGTTTCAATTCAGGGTTTTCAGTAAATGTATCTTAAGCCATCCCTTTAAAAACGGTGTACCTTTAACTCCAATTTTGTCGACAGACTAGAATACATAAAAAAACAGGTTCATAATATAGGGATCAACAAAAGAAAGCCAACTAAATATGTGCATATTCGTCTCCGATTGAACTCTAACTGGTAGATAAAAAAAATACTCTGATTTTGTAGATTACTTAGGCAAATTTTGGGGTAAGGAAAGTATGTATTTTTCATTTAAAAAACAGGTTTGGAGAGCCTGTATGATTTATCCTGAAAGTTGCCATAATCAAGTTCAATCCATTAAATATTAGAAGGTGTAAAAAAGTGTACAATAAAGGGTTGAACAATAGCCCTATAAATCTACCTTAATCCTCACTAATCATGGAACTGTCCAGTCGTCGTGAACCGTGCACTAAGGTCCATGTTAAACCTGCTACGTGTGGTTCCATAATGATTCAAATAGGCTACATGTCCCAATTTTTTGCACACTAAAGTGAGAGTTATAAATGTATGTGGGTATTACTGACGGTGGCTCCCAATAGTGGCTAATATTTAACATGACACAAAATGTAAAATATAACGGAGAAAAGAGCATAAACAGGTTCAGCCCGACAGAATCCTATAGCTTGCGTCTCCAAATGTCATCCACGCAAATGATGAGGGCACACAATTAATAATGGTACAGTTATTTATATACTACTTAACTGTAGAAAGGGGGCCTCAATACATGTCATGTTGATTTGATTTTCAGTTTGCTTCCATATGACTGGTTTCACATTCATCTCTAGGGATCCTTCTCAATCCCCTTCTCCAAATGAGTTACTCATTTACCTAGCTCTTATCAATTTATAAATTACAGTGCATGGAGAATGCTGTTTTTTTCTATCAGAAAAAATAAAGTAGATGCTTTTTCCACTTTTCCCGCATGTTCACACAACCTTATTCGTGGTCTCCTCGCATGTAAAGGTAGTGGAATTAAGTCATGGTCTGAATACGACATATCTGTAGACACACCTCGGCCACACCTTAATTTCTTAGATTTCCACCCAGAACAAATAGCGGGTAAATAGCAGGCAATTCTCATGCATAAGTTCAAGGTCATAATACGCATAGAGAAAAGTACAGAAGAAGGGAATTATGTTCCATTTGTGCGCCTTTAACTCGGGTCGGAATTGCCCCCTATGGCCTATGCCTCTTCTCTTCTAATTCAATTCCACATAATGAATTAATTCAGGGCCTCATTACTCCAAAATAGTACAAAATAATGTTAATTTGAACCAGAGCAGTTATTGGAATTGTGTCAATTGTGTTCATTTGTGTCTTTGGAAAGCCGCAAACCTCACAAGAGCCATCACACCTTAATGAGCCGTTTGAGCTCTACACACATTGCCATGGAAATGTCCAAATCCCATACAGCATGTTTACAGGCTTGTGCTATGAGCACAATATAACTCCAATCCAATCTGTTTTACTGCTTTTCCGCTATTAAATAGGGACTGTGAAACCAGGGTGGAAAATAAAATAAATTAATGCCAGAAGGAAGTAATGTCTTACCTTCAGAGTGTACTTGTGCAAGTCCCAGGTAGCAAGTACAATATAAAACTGTACAGAGCAATAGGACTCTCCTGTGAGGAAGAAAGGAGAGGCTGGTTAGAAACACTCTACAGCAATTCATGTTACAGCTAGGTTGGCTCAGTAAACAACTTATAAATCTTAAGGCCCAAAATGCATTTTTATTATATTGAAAAATGGACCTTTCATGAGACACTATACTTCCCTTTATATCATTGTAGTTGATATCAATGGTAAGTTGAATTTTCAGATGGGATGTATGAGCATGACATGAGAAAGACTTATGAGTGTTACTGCATTATGGGGACGTCAGGTGAAATCAAAAGCTTAAATCTTGGTCAGAACATACCCCAAAACAACAACAACCCAATCACAGTCTGTCATTTAATTACTCTCTCCATCATAATCATAATTATCATCATCATAAAGAATTGCAATAAAGTTCTCTGCAGAACTATTTCACGTTAAAGGTAGCTTAGTCTCTAACACCCAGCAGCAGCCTCCAGTGAACATGTTCCTCTCACCACACTACAGGGGCTGACCAGGATCGAGTTCACTAGGCCACGCAATGGAAAACCTTCAAATAATTTAGCAATTGAAAGCTACAATAAACGTTTCATAATGGTCCAGGTAGTCCCTCCCTGTTTCAGTCTGTTTTCTATTTCAGTTTGGTGTCCCAAGAGGGGTGAGGTGAGTGAATGACAGTTGGACTGGTAGCTCCAGAAGGTGAGGTCAGTCAGTATAGGTGCATCAAAGCTGGGACCGAGAGACTGAAAAACAGCTTCTATCTCAAGGTCATCAGACTGTTAAACAGCCATCAATAACACAGAGAGGCTGCTGCCTACATACAAACTCGAAATCATTGGCCACCTTAATAAATGGATCACTAGTCACTTTAATAATGGCACTTTAATAAGGTTCACATATTTTATATTACTCATCACATATGTATATACTGTATTTTATACCATCTATTGTATCTTGCCTATGCCGCTCGGTCATCGCTCATCCATATATTTATATGTACATATTCTTATTCCACCCCTTAGACTTGTGTGTACAAGGTAGTTGTTGTGGAATTGTTAGATTATTTGTTAGATATTACTGCATGGTTGGAATTAGAAGCACAAACATTTCGCTACACTCACATTAACATCTGATAACCACGTGTATCAGATCAATAAAATGTGATTTGATTTGGGTGAATAGGGGATCCTGTAACAGGAGGAAAGGAGCTGTCACTTTGGTTATTACCATCGGAAGACATTGAGAGACACTGGAGGAAATGTCTAAAGCAGCTGTGGTTGTGGTTAACCCCTCCCCTTCCCCAGTCTGAACAAAGTCATTCTGCTTTAGCAAATAACAACCTGGAGAACCAGAGAATGCTCTGAAACCACGGTCTGATGTCACAGTAAGTAATGCAGCGGAGTGCGATCATCACCAACCCGACACCACTCTTAACAGCTGGTTGTGTGTGTCTGTGTGTGTGTGTGTGTGTGTGTGTGTGTGTGTGTGTGTGTGTGTGTGTGTGTGTGTGTGTGTGTATGTGTGTGTGTGTGTGTGTGTGTGTGTGTGTGTGTATGTGTGTGTGTGTGTGTGTGTGTGTGTGTGTGTGTGTGTGTGTGTGTGTGTGTGTGTGTGTGTGTGTGTGTGTGTGTGTGTGTGTGTGTGTGTAACCTGTATCCTAAAGGTGGTTTGGTTAGGGGAGATACTGATGCTTGTATGACGGGCTCTGTGGCAGGTCTGGGTTATGTGGGTTTGCTGGACAATTGGATTCTATTCGTTTGGAAACAACACTGCTTTTTAATAGGCAAAAGTTGCAGCCTTGATGGTTTAGTTCAGACGGGGCTGTGTGACAGGTTGTTGGAGCTCCGTGGTCTCCTGTAATGTGAAGATGAACCTACAGGAGACAGTTTCGGCATACAGTGTAAATACGTCTTACGTCTGCATATATCCTGTCTTTGGCGGTTTCACACTGCAACACCAGGGCTGACTTTACAGCTGAGAGATTTGCAAGCAAGTTGAGTCTTCAAAATACAGGGCCAAAAGAACAAGAAAGCATAAAATACTAGTCAGCACAACCCTCAGTCAGAACTCACTTCATGGATCTACTGTTTCTGTTAGACCTGCACTGCAAGAACCATTGGTTGTCTCCCAGTGAGCAAAAGTATACAGTTGAGTAGGAATGCCTGCCCTCTCAAAGACCTCTCCATCCTGGTTGACAACTCCTCAGTGTTGCCCTCCCAGAGTGAAAAGAACCTTAGCGTGACCCTGGACAACACCCTGTCGTTTTCTGAAAACATCAAAGCAGTGACCCCCTCCTGCAGGTTCATTCTCTACAACATCGGTAGAGTACGACCCTACCTCACACAGGAAGCGGCACAGGTTCTAATCCAGGCACTTGTCCTCTCCAGTCTGGACTACTGCAAATCGCTGTTGGTTGGGCTCCCCACTTGTTTAATCAAACCACTGCGACTTATCCAGAACACAGCAGCCCGCAAGGTTTTCAACCTTCCCAAGTTCTCTCAAGACACTCCACTGGCTTCCAGTCGAAGCTCGCATCCACTACAAGACCATGGTGCTTACCTACGGAACAGCAAGAGACACTGTCCCTCCCTACCTTCAGGCTATACTCAAACCCTACACCCCAACCTGAGCACTCCATTCTACCACCTCAGGTCTCATGGCCCTCTCACCCTGTCCCAATGGTGGATCCAGCTTCCGAAAACATCAGAAAATCTACCTCTTCAAACAGTATCTTAAATAATCCTCGTCGTCACCCTCCCCGCAGCTCTGACTCTACTTATGGCTACGATATTGAAGAAAACTTTTCTCTACTGTATATGCCTGTGAAATGTGGTTGTCCTACCTAGCTATCTTAAGATGAATGTACTAACTTAAGATGAATGTAGTTGCTCTGGATAAGTGTGGCTGCTAAATTACTAAAATGTCAAATGTAAATTCTTTGGCATACTTGTTTTGATTTGGCCTTTTTTTAAATCAGGTAAGTCATTGAGAACAAGTTCTCTTTTACAATAACAACATGACAAACTCTCGACATCTTCCCTTATGTAAGAGATGCACAATCGGAAATGGTCTATTATTTATTGCCCCCTTTGACATCCTAAAGTCATGCCAAAGCCCCCAACTGTTCAGATGTTGAAACCTCAATGATGCCTGGAGCTTCTGAGTGACCATTACAATCAATTTACCAGGCAGCTTGTCTGATTTAAAAATGCCATTATACTAAAGCTCTGTTTCTCATTTTGTAGTCTGTGTGTAGGGCTCATCTTCCTCTACTTTTCTGCATGCCTTCGACCTTTGTGGTTCCACTGACCTCTGTCCTATCCTCACACTCTCTGTCCTTTATTACCTTCACCATCTATCTCTGTCCTCTCTTTTTTTCCCAATTTGTATTTCTCTCTTTCTATATGTATTTCTCTCTCTCTCCCCTCTCTCTGTGAGAGTTCTATCCATCTGGTCTCAACACATATACACATTTGATTGAACTTTGATAATATCCAGATATTTTTTTTTTTTGCCAATATTGTTAACTAAATAGGTTATGCTGTTTATTGTCATCAGTTGAACACCAGTGAAATTATGATGTATCACTTTGAAAACCTAGCTGTTTATTTTGAAGAGTAGATAGCCTAACATTGACTGGCTGTGGACATCAATTTTGTCAGGACATGAATTGAGGCACTGGACATTCCTTGATCTACTTCCTTGCTCTTCCCTTCCTTCCCTCCTCCTTTTATTGATTAACAGACTTGTTCATTCATTGGGGGTAATAAGATTTTGGGATATTCCTTTCATATACGAAATGGTAAAATGGTAGGCTATTTGATAGTGAAAGTCATCTGATAAAATATGAATAGTATGACCTATGAAAAAATGAAAGCGTATTTAGCCTCCTTTATGAAAATGAAAAGTTGACAAACAAACAACATGAAAGAGACAGATATAACAACAAGTTGCTTGTTTGGAGACGGATAATGGACTGACGATAACCAAAAACAGATGGAACTCAAAAGTTGACAAATCACTTCACAGAATCTCCCTCTTCGATAAGACTGAGAGATAGCTGTTCACACAACTCACCCGCGGACTCCAAGCTGGTTTAAGTGTGGAGTGCGGTCATTATCCGGGTCCATCGTTAGTACTTCATTATGCAGTGTGATTTCTTACAACAGTTCATCCTTCACCAAAACGACCCGGTTTAATACCTTATCACTTGAACTCTTTACAGTGTTGCAAAACAAAACGACGAAAAGTCCCTGGAATGGTCAACACTTCAGAGGCTTCGGCTAGGTGAAAACGAATGTCACATGGCCTTCTAAATACTGCCACTTTTAGACAAAAGACGTTCGTTTTCAGTCGCCGGGGGAATTTAATATGCTTAATTGTACGCGCACTTTGCGCTGAGAAAGTTACAGCTTTTGATGAGAGCGCCGTGCATTCCAAAGATAACACAGCAAATGTATTTGAGTTCATTTCTCAAACGAATAAAAAACATTTCTCAAACGAATAAAAAAACCTACAGTAGGCATATAGTAGCATATGCATCTTCTCACTTTTTGCCCTCAACGGTATTCTCCTAAAACCATTGCTTGACTGCATATTCGACCTAAATTAGCCTATTGTTAAATCACATTCGAAAAGGTTACAAAGTAGATCCTGTTCCAACTGAATCAGTAACTTTCTCTGGAGCTTAATACAAACAGCTTCGGGATATTTCAGACTCTAGGCAACTGTAAACCTGCCACAAATGAACATCGGTTGTGACAGGATGCTGGACCATTGTCAGCCGGCAGGTAGAACACATACCAAGAAGGTTAGGGCAGTAAACGGAAAAGTCGCTAGTTCGAACCTCCGAGCTGAGTAGGTGACAAATCAGTCGATCTGCCCAA
This sequence comes from Oncorhynchus mykiss, assembly GCF_057628025.1. NCBI lineage: Eukaryota > Metazoa > Chordata > Actinopteri > Salmoniformes > Salmonidae > Oncorhynchus > Oncorhynchus mykiss. The sequence continues at coordinate 49,946,169 of NC_143026.1, forward strand.
GGCACTTAATCCTAAATGCTCTGGATAAGAGCGTCTGCCAAATGACCAGGTGAAGGTGAAGGTGGAGGAGACGGGTTAAATAAGTATTTTTAATCCTTGAGACATGGATTGTGTATGTGTGCCATTCTTAGTGTGAATAGGCAAGACCAAATATTGAAGTGCCTTTGTACGGGGTATGGTAGTAGGTGGGTTTAAGTGTGTCAAGAACTGCAATGTTCCTGGGGTTTTCACAGTCAATAGTTTCCTGTGTGTATCAAGAATGGTCCACAACCCAAAGGACATTCAGCCAATTTGAGCCAGCATCCCTATGGAACGCTTTCGACACCTTGTAGAGTCCATACCCCGAAATAATTTAGGCTGTTCTGAGGGCAAACGGGGGTGCAACTCAATATTAGGAAGGTGTTCTTAATGTTCTGTACACTCAGTGTATATAGGCTAGGATAACTGAACATCTGCATTCAAAATCACATCGTAACTATCAGTCAGGTCTACTTCAATTAGGCTGCATATGCAAGTGTGTGAGTGACTCCATCAACCTCTGATCCCATCGCAAAAAAACATCCAGTATAGAAATACTTACTTTGTGTCGAGATGAGAGGTTCTGCAATCTCTCCTTCGGATCCCTAGATTCATTTGTATTCATTTGTCCTGGCAGTCAAAAACCTGATCTGTTAATCACAGCGTGACTCCTTTGCAAGGGAATAGAACGCACCGGTTGTCCTCTAACACATTTGAGAAGCTTGCAATAAAGTTCCAATGGAAAGCTCTTCTATTGATTTGCCTATCAAGACCAACATAAATGACTGTAGTCAGCCAGAGAGCAGTTTGACAGGAAACTTTCCAGGGTGACTTTCTTCCGATATTCCCCGTGGTTCATTCATTTATGCCGATCCGTAATGAGGGACGTTGAATCAGAAAGGAAATGTTTAGTTCTTGAGGGGGTTACCGAGTCAGGAGCGGAGAACTCATCCTTTTCCTTTTTAAACAGCCTCTCTGTGGGTGACCGCAGCACAGGGTGTCGGGTTACAAACCTAGTCGGGGTTACAAACCCAGCGGTTGCGCTAGGCAACTACACGAAGCCTCCAGGGGGTGGCCACACGAACCCGCTTAATCGGGAAACTGTCCTGTTAAAATGACCATTGAAATAATCGACGGCCGTATTTGAGAAGGTGCGTATATTTATTATCTACAATGTTATGAAAATAGGCTCAACGGGATCTTTATGCACTAGAACGTTTATTTAACTGGTTTATTTGAATTAATGTAGCATGTCTAACAGATGATCATTGCTTATGATGAAGGCCTAGAGCATAGGTATTTCCTGCATTAGCATGTGACTCTTAATTAACTTGTTTCACAAAACCTCCCCGCATTCTAGTTTTCACAGATGTTACAGCAAACTTGGCAGGTGTGTCTTACAAGCCACCCTTGTATAAACACGAGCAAGAACCTTTGAGATAGACCTGATAACTTAAAGCTGCAATTTGTAAGTTTTTGAGTGACCCCACTAAATCCAAATATAAAACTGTCATTCTCATTGAAAGCAAGTCTAAGAAGCAGAATATCTGTTCTATGTGTGCTATTGATATGCTTCCTGGTCTTAAGTTAAATTTTTGTATCTTTTACTTTCAGTGATGTACATGAGCTTCAAACAGCTGAAAATACAACATTTTTGGTTATGGAAAATATATTTCACAGCGGTTTAGATGGTACAATATTTATCTACACTACACCTGCTTGTTTTGTTACATACATTTAAATGATGTGAACTATTAGCATTTTAGCAACCGGGAAATGACGGAGAGATTTTTGCATAGTGCATCTTTAATGGTCAGTATCTTGGATAATGGGAATGCCATTAGGCCTACTTAACAAAGCAACAAAAAAAAGGTGAATCAATGGTGTTTAAACAAGCATGATTGAGCCATATTGTAGTATATGAAAAGCCATACAGCAGCTGCAATATTTCCCAGCTAGCAATGAGGAATCGGCCGGAACTGATTGGATCGGCCCTCTTCCGGGGTGCCGGAACTGATTGAATCGGCCCGGAATCATGTGTCGGACTCGGCCCGGAATCAAAATGAATGATTGCCCAGAATCGGCCCAAGTACATCGGGGCATTTCCGTCTACCGGCATTCAGCCGACTTTGCCGGCGTCTAACCAGAATCCCGCCAGAAGGAGGAGTCGCTAATGGGACAAGGACATCCCGGACCGGGCAAACCCTCCCCTAAATTGGACGACGCTGGGCCAATTGTGCATCGCCTCATGGGTCTCCCAGTCGCAGCCGACACGAGTCTCAAACCAGCGTCTGGAGCAACGCAGTTTGCACTGCTATGCAGTGTCTTAGACCACTGCGCCACTCGGGAGGCTCCTGCCACAAAGTTTTTAATGCTTATCAATTGCCTTGCATAATCTATCAAAATACTAAAATAATACACAGGACTCTTAAAGAATTTAAGTTAAATGTTAATTGTATTTTTTGATCACAGAAACAATGAGAAAATATGAAAAATAAATAATGAAAGGTTAATTATATAAAGTGTAATCATCTGCTAGAGAGAAGTCCCAATCGGCCCGAGCCCCAAGTAATACATTTGGGCCAGATAACTCACACCGGAATCGGCCAGAGCTCAATCCCCGCATCCTAGCCATAAGTAATACTGCCAAAAGCAGCACAGACTTGGGCCACATGACGTCGGCCGAGTCTGACTCTTAGCCGAGTGCCCCTACTTTCAGCCGGAATCGGTCCAGATCCACTGTGCTAGCTGGGTTGAGATATTTGAGGAAAAAAGGTACACACTCATATCCAAATAACCCTTCTATAACATTGAAACACTGACGTGTCTGCTCTGAGAACTTTTCACCCTTTGGCTTTGTTCACACATATGAATCAGGTAACCATCCTCTTACATAGGTGTTCCTGTTGAACAATGTAAAAAGAAGTTACACGGTTTCACCTCAACTTTCATTTCGCCAAGATTTATATTTCTCACTATCTCATAAGTAATTTTAATTACTCAGGAATATTGTGTAACCATCCTCTCACGTGTGGTGTCAAAGTCAACATTTATTTAACTGTTTACCTTCAACATGTTTGTATTTGTATTTATGAGAGATCCCCGTTGGCTGATGCCAAGGCAGCATTAAGGGACTTACATCACACGTAAAAAAAAGATAAAACAGTACATCATATAACATTATTACACCACTACATATCTACTATACAAAATGTATAATACAACAATATTACAATGTGCACTACCGTTCAAAAAGTTTAGGGTCACTTAGAAATATCTTGTTTTTGAAAGAAAAGCACATTTTCTTGTCCATTAAAATAACATCAAATTGATCAGAAATCCAGTGTAGACATTGTTAATGTTGTAAATTACTATTGTAGCTGGAAACGGCAGATTTTTAATGGAATATCTGCATAAGCGTACAAAGCTCATTATCATAAGCATCACTCCTGTGTTCCAATGGCACGTTGTGTTAGCTAATCCAAGTTTATAATTTTAAAAGGCTAATTGATCCTAAAAAAAACTTTTGCAGTTATGTTAGCACAGCTGAAAACTGCTGTTCTGATTAGAGAAGCAATAAAACTGGCCTTCTTTAGACTAGTTGAGTATCTGGAGCATCAGCATTTGTGGGTTTGATTAAAGGCTCAAAATGGCCGGAAACAAAGACCTTTCTTCTGAAACTAGTCAGTATATTCTTGTTCTGAGAAATGAAGGCTATTCAATGCAGAAAATGACAAGAAACTGAAGATCACTTCAACACTGTGTACTACTCCTGTCACAGAACAGCGCAAACTGGCTCTAACCAGAATAGAAAGAGGAGTGGGAGGCCCCGGTGCACAACTAAGCAAGAGGACAAGTACATTAGAGTGTCTAGTTTGAGAAACAGACAAGTCCTCAACTGGCAGCTTCATGAAATAGTACCCGCAAAACACCAGTCTCAACGCCAACAGTGAAGAGGCGACTCTGGGGTGCTGGCCTTCTAGGTAGAGTTGCAGAGAAAAAGCCACATCTTAGACTGGCCAATAAAAATAAAATATTAAGATGGGCAAAAGAACACAGACACAGGACAGAGGAAGATTGGAAAGAGGTGTTATGGACAGACAAATATAAGTTTGAGGTGTTCTGATCACAAAGAAGAACATTCGTGAGATGCAGAAAAGATGCTAGAGGAGTGCTTTTGATGCCACCTGTAAAGCATGGTGGAGGCAATGTGATGGTCTGGGGGTGCTTTGGTGGTGGTAAAGTGGGAGATTTCTAAAGGGTAAAAGGAATCTTGAAGGAAGGCTATCACTCCATTTTGCAACGCCATGCCAGACCCTGTGGACAGCCCTTAATTGGAGCCAATTTCTTCCTACAACAGGACAATGACCAAAAGCACAGCTCCAAACTATGCAACAACTATTTGGCGAAGAAGCAGTCAGCTGGTATTCTGTCTATAATGGAGTGGCCAGCACAGTCACCGGATCTCAACCCTATTGAGCTGTTATGGGAGCAGCTTGACCGTATGGTACATAAGATGTACCCATCAAGCCAATCCAACTTGTGGGATGTGCTTCAGTAAGCATGGGGTGAAATCTCTTCAGATTACCTCAACAAATTGAATAGAATGCCAAAGTTCTGCAAGGCTGTAATTGCTGCACATGGAGGATTCTTTGACGAAAGCTAAGTTTGAAGGACACAATTATTATTTCAATTGAAAATCATTATTAATAACCTTGGCAATGCCTTTACTATATTTCCTATTCATTTTGCAACTAATTTCATGTATGTTTTCATGGAAAACAAGGACATTTCTAAGTGACCCCAAACTTTCGAACGGTAGTATACGTGTGTGTGCCAGCATGTGTGTGCATATGCGTGTGGCTGTACTTGTGTGTGTGTCTCTTCCTAGTCCCCACTTTTCCATAAGGTCTATTTTTCTGTTTACTGCTTGCATCAGTTACCTGATGTGAAATAGAGTTCTATGTAGTCGTGGCTCTTTGTATTACTGTGCACCTCCCATGGTCTGTTCTGCACTTGTGAAGAGACCTCTAGTGGCATATCTTGTGGGGTATGCATGGGTGTCCGAGCTGTGTGCTAGTAGTTTAAACAGACAGCTCGGTGCATTTAGCTTGTCAACACTTCGGACAAAAACAAGTAGTGATGAAGTCAATCTCTCCTCCACTTTGAGCAAGGAGAAATGTACATGCATATTATTAATGTTAGCTCTCCATGTACATTTAAGGGCTAGCCATGTTTCCCTGTTCTGAGCCTATTGTAAGTTTGCTCTCTGTAAAATTCCCTCTTTGTGGCACCTGACCACACTACTCATTACAAGTTTTAGTTGAGGTTTAGGGTTTAGTGAATGATTTTTCCCAAATTCAATGCTTTTATTTGTTTTATTTTTTTTATTTAGGACTAACTTATTCCTTGCCACTCATTCTGAAACTAACTGCAGCTCTTTGTTAAGTGTTGCAGTCATTTCAGTTGTGGTGGTAGCTGACGTGTGTAGTGTTAAGTCAAAGCCTGTGGCATGTCATTCGTAAAGATTGATAAAATTAATGGGCCTAGACAGCTGCACTGGGAATTCCTGATTCTACCTGGACTTTGTTGGAGAGGCTTCCATTAAAGAACACCCTCTGTGTTCTGTTAGACAGGTAAGTCTTTATCCACAATATAGCAGGGGGTGTAAAGCCATAACACATACGTTTTTCCAGCAACAGACTATGATCAATAATGTCAAAAGCTGCACTGAAGTCTAACAAAACAGACCCCACAATCTTTTTATGATCAATTTCTCTCAGCCAATCATCAGTCATTTGTGTAAGTGCCGTGCTTGTTGAATGTCCTACCCCATAAGCATGCTGAAAGTCCGTTGTCAATTTGTTTACTGTAAAATAGCATTGTATCTGGTCAAACACCATTTTTTCCAAAAGTTTACTAAGGGTTGGTAACAGGCTGATTGGTTGGTTATTTGAGTCAGTAAAGGGAGCTTTACTATTTTTAGGTAGCGGAATGACTTTCGCTTCCCTCCAGGCCTGATGACACACACTTTGTAGTAGGCCTAGATTGTAGATATGGCAAATAGGAATTTCAATATCGTCCTCTATTATCCTCTGTAATTTACATACACATTTTCAGACCTCAGTGGCCTGTCATTGTTGATAGACAATAATAATGTTTTATGATAATATCATCAAAGTTATTATCTAAGTGAGTTTCAGAGATAGTCAGATTATGAATGTCATCTATTACTTGCAAGTAATTGATTTCTACATATGTTAATGTTGTCTATTTTTTAGCACTACACTAACTTACCATGCTAAAAATTGTTAGTATGGCTAATTGAGTGACTGTAGGTGACTGACATAACAAGCAGAAAATTGCTTACAGTTTGTACAACAAGATTTCAAACTATTCTACTATTCTAACTCTTAACAGTAAGTTGAGACCCAGACTGAGTTCCCAAAATTAAGTTGTTTTTGCAATTTTAAAGCAAGATTTCTGCAGTTCCACACATTTTGCCATTGGGCAGAGATACATGTTTTTAGTTTCAAAGATAATCTCCTGCAACTCTACAAATTTTCCATGATTTATGCCATGTTAAGGATATCTGAGTGAGATTGTGTATTCTACTATTCTAACTCTCAACAGAAAGTTAAGACATCGACTGAAGGTTTGGGTCCCGCTAGCGCCCTGGGGCCCGAAGCGATCGCTTATGCCTGGAGCCAGACCCTGGTCTGAAACCTGACACTTCAAGTCAGCTCCACTGAGACAGCAGAAGTGGAGAGCAGACAGATCGGGCTTTCTGGAATTATAAGGTGAAGCAATCTATCATGTTCACAGAGTGCTTTGAACACACCATTTCAGTCGGAACCGGTCCAGAACCGCTCAAAGTCCCCAACATCTGAGCTTAAGGGATCTCAAATTAAATCATATTTTATTTTTAACCCGTCTAAAAAAATGGGCCATTTTACTCAAAAACATGTATTCATCATTAGTCCACTTCTGACTTTTGCCCCACAACATTGCTCATGTAAACATCCAAGTTGATGCATTTAGTACTTTCCGGAGTGTTCTACATAGTTGTGCGCTAGTGAGTGAGGGGCTTTGGACTAGTGAAAATGTAGTTTGGCTAATTCAGATTCAGCCACTTCCAACCACAGAGATAAATCAAGTTTCAACACAAAGCACCCTCCATTTTTTTCTGTTCTGAGCACTGTGATAACCTACCACTGAGTTCCATCCCTGATCTCCCCTACTTCAGCTGGTTCAGACTAACAGGTAGTTCAGATGTTCCAACAGTGTGTCAGTCACCATCTCCCCGAGGACACAGTCACTCTACAGGTACCCTAAGGGTGGGTGCTAATGGACGCCCCACTCATTACCACCCTCTTTACGCTCCTCTTTAAACACTTTGTCCCCTGTGTTTCAGTGCTGGGTGCCACCAACCCCTCCCATACATTTCCAATCAGATATGTTCTACCTTCCTTTCCAAATTACAACCCGGCTTGCGCTCGCTGCCACCCTAAAGCTGCTTAATTACGGTCATTGGCACTTGTCTGAAGGCCTCCTTCATCCCTCATGCTCCAGAAATAGCCCCTGTCGCAGCACAGAGGCAGCCCAGATCAAACGCTTCCCAATGGGAAGGGGTCATTACTGCAGCGCAGGGCGGACACACCCCTCTGGGTGCCGCACCACGCCCTGGCCCAAATTGCAGACCTGGCCCGCGCCAAGACACAAGGCTGTTCTTTGAAGCACCGAAACACAATGCAGTCTGTTTAGATGTCAGGGTTTACAGTGTGGTATACTGTACATGCAATAAATGTACATAACAGCACAGTATTGGCAGACATTTGTGATACGTTATAATGTGCATGTGACCAATACACTGGATTAAAATGGACATTATAGTTTGTGATTTGATAGAATGGTGTATTGGTTCATGTGTTTATTTCATCTTGTAGGATACACAATCACAGCTAAAAGCTAAATTGCATTATAGGCCTACAAAATAAAAATGAAGATATAAATATATATGCAAGCCTGCAAGCAATAGAAATAGTCCTAGCAATAGAAACAGGGTAACCTGTTGAACACCATGGCAATGAAATGGGAAAAAGCCATACCTTTCATGTTTTTTAGACATCAACACCAAACTTGGTACTGTACATATCTTCAGGAACATGTTATCAATCATTAGCATGAGTTTCAAGCTGATCCAACAAAGTGGCATGTATGTATAGGCATTTACAGCCCAAAGTCTGTCCTAAACACCACAAAGAGTCTGTATTCGACTCTGAGGAGGGATACAACTTCATGAACAAGATAGCACTCAACATCCGAGCAAAGCTGATGGCTGAGCTGAACAAAAAACCTGGGGCCTGATTTATCAATCATGCATGGGATCATTTCCACGCAAAGTGTGAGATTTAGCAAAACCCACAGTTACATCCAATTTCCATACACAAGAAGAGATTCTGTACCATCAAGGGGTTCGGAAATACAATCGGAGAAATAGATTACCCCCACATCGCCATAAAAGCACAATCCCAAAACGAGTTCAACTATGTGAACAGAAAATACTTCCACTCACTTTAATGTACAGGTGAAATGTTATAGCAAAAATGCTGAGGAATGTGGTGGTAAGGTGGCCAGGTGAAACGCACGACTCATTCCTTCTGCAGAACAGCAATGTTGTTCATTGCCTACAGGAGGGAGCTGTTGATGATTGATGGCTTACTGGTGAGTGTTGCCAAATCATTTGATGTATATTTGCCTTTGCTAAAGCAACTTGACAGTATGTCAGTACTGTATTTGGATATGTGTTAACTTATGTGCCTAATGTAGGAAACACAATTGAATACAATATTGTGGTGATTTTCCTACAAGACATGGTATGACATATATGAGACAAAAGAAATATGAATTATTATGTGTCTTCTATGAGTATTATAAGAAAAGTGCATGTTCTGACAATGTAACAACTACAAGATAAATGTTTTCCTAATAGGTTTGATATTGTTTTTATAAGTCATTATATAAAACCCCATGACAATTACTGTAAGAAACATATAATAATGTTTATATATATATATATATATATATATAATGTTTATACAGTAATAATAATAATATATCTATATAGTTGAAGTCGGAAGTTTACATACACTTAGGTTGGCGTCTTTAAAAAAACAAATTTCTTGTTAACCAACTATAGTTTTGGCAAGTCGGTTAGGACATCTACTTTGTGAGTGACACAAGTAATTTTTTCAACAATTGTTTACAGACAGACTATTTCACTGTATCACAATTCCAGTGGGTCAGAAGTTTACATACACTAAGTTGACTGTGCCTTTAAACAGCTTGGAAAATTCCTAAAAATGGTGTCATGACTTTAGAAGATTCTGAAAGGCTAATTGACATTATCTGAGTCAATTGAAGGTGTACCTGTGGATGTATTTCTAGGCCTACCTTCAAACTCAGCGCCTCTTTGCTCGACATGATGGGAAAATCAAAAGAAAATCAGCCAAGACCTCAGAAACAGGTACAAAAGTATCTATATTCACAGTAAAACAAGTCCTATATCAACATAACCTGAAAATTCGCTAAGCAAGGAAGAAGCCACTGCTCCAAAACCACCATAAAAAAGCCAGACTATGGTTTGGGGACAAAGATCGTACTTTTTGGAGAAATGTCCTCTGGTCTGATGAAACAAATATAGAACTGTTTGGCCATAATGCCCATCGTTATGTTTGGAGGAAAAAGGGGGAGGCTTACAAGGTGAAGAACACCATCCCAACCGTGAAGCACGGTGGTGGCAGCATCATGTTTTAGGGGTGATTTGTTGCAGGAAGGACTGGTGCACTTCACAAAATAGATGGCTGCATGAGAAAGGAAAATTATGTGGATATATTGAAGTAACATCTCAAGATATAAAGACATCAGTCAGGAAGTTAAAGCTTGGTTGCAAATGGTTCTTACAAATGGACAATGACCCCAAGCATACTTCCAAAGTTGTGGCAAATGGCTTGAGGACAACAAAGTAAAGAAAGGTATTGGAGTGGCCATCACAAAGCCCTGACCTCAATCCTATAGAACATTTCTGGGCAGAACTGAAAAAGCATGTGCGAGCAAGGAGGCCTACAAACCTGACTCAGTTACACCAGCTCTGTCAGGAGGACTGGACCAAAATTCACCCAACTTACTGTGGGAACCAACCATCTTGCGGAACTAACCACAGTTCTTCTGTGGATTTAGGCAGCCTCAGGTGCTTCTCTCTCTTCACATAATCCCAGACAGACTCGATGATGTTGAGATCTGGGCTCTGTGGGGGCCATACCATCACTTCCAGGACTCTTTGTCATTATTTACACGGAAGGTACTTCTTAATGACTTTCACTGTATGTTTGGGGTCGTTGTCATGCTACAGAATACATTTGAGGTCAATCAGATGCCTCCCTGATGGTATTGCATGATGGATAATATCTGTCTGTACTTCTTAGCATTGAGGAGACCATTAATTCTGACCAAATTCCCAACTCCATTTGCAGAAATACAGCCCCAAACTTGCAAGGAACCTCCACCCTGCTTCACTGTTGCCTGCAGACAGTCATTTGTTTTCCACTCTCCAGCCCTTCGGCGAATAAACTGCCTTCTGATACAGCTAAATATTTCAAATTTTTGACTCATCAGTCCAGAGCACCTGCTGCAATTTTTCTGCACCCCAGTTCCTGTGTTTTCGTGCATATTTGAGTCGCTTGGCCTTGTTTCCACGTTGGAGGTATGGCTTTTTGGCCGAAAGTCTTCCATGAATGCCACTTCTGACCAGACTTCTCCAAACAGGAGATGTTTTTTGCCAATTCTGAGCTGATGGACACCGTTGGACATCTTCCGATTGCAAAGGGAAGTAAGCATGATGTGTCTTTCATCTGCTGCAGTAAGTTTCTTTGGCCGACCACTGTTTCTACAGTCCTCAACATTGCCCGTTAATTTGTGCTTCTTCAAAAGAGCTTGGACAGCACATCTGGAACCCCCTGTCTGTCTTGAAATTTCTGCCTGGGAGAGACCTTGCTGATGCAGTATAACTACCTTGTGTCTTGTTGCTGTGCTCAGTCTTGCCATGGTGTATGAATTTTGCAACTTCACCTTGTTGAGTTTGGCTGTTCCTCACCCAGTTTTATTCCTCCGACACAGCTGATTCTGTTTCAGTTAATGATTGTGTTTCAACCTACATATTGAATTGATGATCATTAGAACCGGTTTGATATAATTGTTTAATGATACACCTGACTATATGCCAACAAAATCTCTGACTTTGTGCAAGTGCACTGTTTGGAAGGCAAAGGGTGGTCACACCAAATATGGATTTGATTTAGATTTTCCTTCTGTTCACTCACTTTGCATTTAGTTAATTGATAAACATATCTATTTTTGAAGCATTCTTACTTTACAGCATTTTTTCACACCTCCCAAAAACGTTTGCACAGTACTGTATATTTTAGATTTTAGATTCTTCAAAGTAGCCACCCTTTGACTCGAGGACAGCTTTGCAAACTCTTGGAATTCTCTCAACCAGCTTCATGGGGAATGTTTTTCCAACAGTGTTGAAGGAGTTCCCACATATGCTGAACACTTGTTGGCTGCTTTTTCTTCAATCTGCAGTCCAACTCATCCCAAACCATATCATTTGGGTGATTGTGGAGGCCAGGTCATCTGATGCAGCACTCCATCACTCTACTTCTTAGTCACATAGCCCTTACAGCCTGGAGGTGTGTTTTGGGTTAATGTCCTGTTGAAAAGCAAATGATAGTACCACTAAGCACAAACCAGATGTTATTGCCGTATTGCTGCAGAATGCTGTGGTAGCCATGCTGGCAAAGTGTGCCTTGAATCCTAAATAAATCACTGATATTGTCACTAGGAAGGCACCCCCACACCATCACACCTCCTCCTCCATGCTTCACGGTGGGAACCACACATGCGGAAATCATCCGTTCACCTACTCTGCATCTCACAAAGACACGGCAGTTGGAACTAAAAATCGCAAATTTGGACCAAAGGACAGATTTCCATCAGTCTAATGTCCATTGCTCGTGTTTCTTGGCCAACCAAGTCTCTTCTTTTTATTGGTGTCCTTTAGTAGCAGTTTCTTTGTATCAATTCAACCATGAATGCCTGATTCGCACAGTCTCCTCTGAACAGTTGATGTTGAGATGTGTCTGTGAAGCATTTATTTGATGTGCAATTTCTGAGGCTGGTAACTCTTATCCTCTACAGCAGTGTGTCTTCCTATTCTGTGGTGGTCCTCATGAGAAACCGTTTCGTCATAGCGCTTGGTGGTTTTTGCGACTGCACTTAAAACCTCTTGGATCTATAGGGGCGCTATTTCATTATTGGATAAAAAACGTTCCCGTTTTAAGCGCAATATTTTGTCACGAAATGTGATGTACAAAACGGAGCTATTTCTAATACACAAATAATCTTTTTGGAAAAACTGAGCATTTGCTATCTAACTGAGAGTCTCCTCATTGAAAACATCTGAAGTTCTTCAAAGGTAAATTATTTTATTTGAAGGCTTTTATGTTTTTGTTGAAATGTTGCCTGCTGGATGCTAACGCTAATGCTAACGCTAAATGCTACGCTAGCTAGCTACTGTTACACAAATGATTGTTTTCCTATGGTTGAGAAGCATATTTTGAAAATCTGAGATGACAGTGTTGTTTACAAAAGGCTAAGCTTGAGAGATGGCATATTTATTTCATTTCATTTGCGATTTTCATGAATAGTTAAAAAGAAACTTTAAAAGTTCTTGAAATTTTCCAGATTGACGGAACTTCATGTCTTAGAGTAATGATGGACTGCTGTTACTCTTTGTTTATTTGACCTGTTCTTGCCATAATATGGACTTGGTCTTTTACCAAACAGGGCTATCTTCTGTACCCTACCTTGTCACAACTGATTGGCTCAAACACAATAAGAAGGAAAGGAATTCCACAAATTAACTTTCAACAAGGCACACTTGTTAATTGAAATGCATTCCAGGTGACTACCTCATGAAGCTGGCTGAGAAAATGGCAAGAGTGTGCAAAGCTATCATCAAGGCAAAGTATGGCTACTTTGAAGAATCTCAAATATAAAATATATTTTGATTTGTTTAACACTTTTTTGGTTACATCATGATTCCATATGCGTCATTTTAGTTACACATAGTTTTGATGTCTTCACTATTATTCTACAATGTAGAAAATAAGAAAAATATAGAAAAACCGTGGAATGAGTATGTGTGTCCAAACTTTTGACTGGTGTATATACACTGCTCAAAAAAATAAAGGGAACACTAAAATAACACATCTTAGATCTGAATGAATGAAATGTTCTTATTAAATACTTTTTTCTTTACATAGTTGAATGTGCTGACAACAAAATCACACAGAAATTATCAATGGAAATCAAATTTATCAACCCATGGAGGTCTGGATTTGGAGTCACACTCAAAATTAAAGTGGAAAACCACACTACAGGCAGATCCAACTTTGAAGTAATGTCCTTAAAACAAGTCAAAATGAGGCTCAGTAGTGTGTGTGGCCTCCACGTGCCTGTATGACCTCCCTACAACGCCTGGGCATGCTCCTGATGAGGTCGCGGATGGTCTCCTGGAGGATCTCCTCCCAGACCTGGACTAAAGCATCCTCCAACTCCTGGACAGTCTGTGGCGTTGGTGGATGGAGCGAGACATGATGTCCCAGATGTGCTCAATTGGATTCAGGTCTGGGGAACGGGCGGGCCAGTCCATAGCATCAATGCCTTCCACTTGCAGGAACTGCTGACACACTCCAGCCACATGAGGTCTAGCATTGTCTTGCATTAGGAGGAACCCAGGGCCAACCGCACCAGCATATGGTCTCACAAGGGGTCTGAGGATCTCATCTCGGTACCTAATGGCAGTCAGGCTACCTCTGGCGAGCACATGGAGGGCTGTGCGGCCCCCCCAAAGAAATGCCACCCCACACCATGACTGACCCACCACCAAACCGGTCATGCTGGAGGATGTTGCAGGCAGCAGAACGTTCTCCACGGCGTCTCCAGACGGTCACGTCTGTCACATGTGCTCAGTGTGAACCTGCTTTCATCTGTGAAGAGCACAGGGCGCCAGTGGCGAATTTGCCAATCTTGGTGTTCTCTGGCAAATGCCAAACGTCCTGCACGGTGTTGGGCTGTAAGCACAACCCCCACCTGTGGACGTCGGGCCCTCATACCACCCTCATGGAGTCTGTTTCTGACCGTTTGAGCAGATACATGCACATTTGTGGCCTGCGGGAGGTTATTTTGCAGGGCTCTGGCAGTGCTCCTCCTGCTCCTCCTTGCACAAAGGCGGAGGTAGCGGTCCTGCTGCTGGGTTGTTGCCCTCCTACGGCCTCCTCCACGTCTCCTGATGTATTGGCCTGTCTCCTGGTAGCGCCTCCATGCTCTGGACACTACACTGACAGACACAGCAAACCTTCTTGCCACAGCTCGCATTGATGTGCCATCCTGGATGAGCTGCACTACCTGAACCATTTGTGTGGGTTGTAGACTCCGTCTCATGCTACCACTAGAGTGAAAGAACCGCCAGCATTCAAAAGTGATCAAATACAAGAATAGTCAACAACATGGGTATGTGTGAACAGAATATGAACTTTTAAAAGTGAGACTTTCACTGACCGTTATTTTAATTACATTTTTAGTTTTTTTTATCAACACCCAATTTCGTGGTATCCAATTGGTAATTAACAGTCTTGTCCCATCGCTGCAACTCCCGTACGGACTCGAGAGAGAGGAGAAGGTCGAAAGCCGTGCGTCCTCCGAAACACAACCCAGCCAAGCCACACTGCTTCTTGACACAATGCCCGCTTAACCCAGAAGCCAGCCACACCAATGTGTCGGAGGAAACGCTGTACACCTGGTGACAGTGTCAGCATGCCCTGCATGCCACAGGAGACGCTAGTGCACAATGGGACAAGAACATCCCTGCCGGCCAAACCATCCCCTAACCCGGATGAAGTTGGGCCAAATGTGCGCCGCATCATGGGTCTCCCGGTCGCGGCCAGCTGCGACAGAGCCTGGACTCAAACCAGGATCTCTAGGGGTACAGCTAGCACTGCGATGCAGTGCCTTAGACCATTGCCACTCGGGAGACCCAACAGTTATTTTAACATTCTAAGTTCTATAGAGGCAAACAGCAGACGGCATACTTTTGGGTGTCCTGGGTTGCTTAACTTAGCTTAACTTTCTGTGGTGTATTGGAACAGAACAGTAGTTTTGAATTATGATTCATAGAATATGAGAAGTATATAAAACAATTTAAGTTGAACGATTTACATGATCTTTCCATAATGTTCATTCTGTTGTCTATTCAAAAAGGTCCATTCAGCTTACATTGTACTTGGAATACAGCTCAGAGATTTTTGCATAGATAGCTGAGCCGATGTTAACTGGAAGGTTGTTCGGCCACTTCTGGAGAGCAGCCCCTATGATATAAAAGGAGAAAAGGAAATTAAGTAAACACTTACAATAAAGGATGAAAGTAAGTAAAGGCTGTGTTCCTGTTTGCATTTTGCTTACTGTAAATGGCGTCCAGTTTTGTTTTCTCTAGCGGCTGACGGTGAGGTCTATTCCCCTTTGACATCTCCCGGTGGTTGCTCACCAGCAAGACCTCCACGGGATGGACTGCCATGATCAATGTCCTTACAAAGGATGAGGCAGAGTTGGCATTTACAGCATAGGCCCAAGAAAGCTTCTCAACAAACACCCTGGATAGATTTCAATGTATTTAAACATGGAAACAGGGATCATTTTTTGGCGGGTATATTCCATCAAACAAAATATGCAAATAGAATTAACATTAATTGTTTGAATATCTGAAAATAGATGAATGCAAATTAAAATAGATTAATTAAAGCCCATTACCTGATCTGTATCAGTCACAGGAACTGGAGAGGGGGGAAACATCAGTTTCCTCACGTCTATAAGAACATTGATTAGATTGAAGATAAGTAATGAAATAACTTAATTCAGAGGTACTGTATGCTACAGCAGATGTGAAAACCTTATAGTTTCTGTAAAAATAAGACGAAACAGCCAATCTGGGTCAGCTCATTTACCGACACTGACAAACATGCCTCACACAAGCATTACTAAAATAATGAAATATGGGTGGAAATTGATGTTCAAAATTAAACGACTGACTGGTTTGTCGCATCACTCAGACATCAAGCGGGTCCACACAAAAAACAAATGTGAGGAATAAGGTTTTCGAGGTGGCGTTACCTAGGAGTTAAACATTATCAGTAGCCATGGTATCAGTTAGCTTTCAATACTGAATAAGTGCGACTGCTTATGGCAAAAATCCTAGATAAGTGGCATAGACACACATTTTTGCCTCGGTTTATCCCAGCGGATAAGAGTCAAGACTATTGCTCAGCATGACCTTGAAAGAACCATATCCTTCCATCTGTCATTCTGCTATTTCAGTTCAAAAGTTATCCTGTTTAAGTTTGGAGATCTCCTTCTCCAATTCAACCCTTCTGTTCATGAGCTTAACGCTGTCTGATGACCGATACTGTTTTAGGAGCTCTTCAACTGATGTCTTCTTCGTCACCTTTGACTTCTGGGTATCATATGAATGACAATATGAGTGAAAGAGAAATGCTGATAATCACTGTTACACAAGAGGGACAATTTTGTACCATTAATAAAACCTAAATCAGTAAATGAGCCTTACCTTTGACTGCAAGGGGGTTGGGTTATCTATGTCAGATGAGTCAGTCTGATTCCTACATTTTTGGGTGGAACAGATGCCGTCTTTCTCTGCTTGGGAGCCTGAGGATGGACATAGTTATCACTGACGAGTGATTTAATCTGGCTTGTTGTGTGGGATCAGTTGTCTGAAACAAATATAAGGTAGAAGAAGATATTTATCAGAGTTAGGGTCATTGGTTAAGCCAGGCATAACTGTAACGTGGAGGATTGACTATGAGGGAAAGGGGGATACCTAGTCAGTTGTACAACTCAATGCATTCAACTGAAATCTGTCTTCCACATTTAACTCAACCCCTCTGAATCAAAGAGGTTTCATGGGGTTTCCTAAATCAACACCCACGGAGCAGTTATTGCTGGGGGTTAACTGCATTGCTCAGGAGCAAAATTACATATTTTTACCTTGCTGGCTCAGGGATTTGAACCAGCATCCTTTTGGCTACTGGCCCAATGCTACTACCCACCAGGCTACCTGCCACCCGCTCCGTGGACAACAGTTGCAAAATAATAAATAAATAAAAAATGATTAAAAAAATAATAAAATGTGGGTAATGGTGGTGGGTCACATCATGTTATTGCCTAACCTGTTACCATTTGAATATTATATAATTGCTAACTTTAAGTTAAAAAGTTAAATCTTCTACCTGACACTCTTTTCTCCTGATGTTCATGTGTGGACTTTTTCTTTTGTCTCATTAATTTAGCCTACTATAAGTGAAGATGGTATGCACAAAGCATTATGGGCCAACCCAAATTTGCCCCGGGGGCTGATGTAGGGCAATTGTTTTTTTATTTTAAAGTAAGGATTTTGGGAGGGGAGGCTGATCCTAGATCAGTGTCTAATGCAGGGATGGACAACTCCAGTCCTCAGGGGCCTGATTGGTGACACACATTTTCCCCAGCCCCTGCTAAGACACCTGACTCCAATGATCAACTAATCATCACTTGTGTTGTCCATTACTTACTCCAATTAGGAGATGGGTGGTAGGTTTAGGGGAAATAATAAAGAGGGAAAATATGTTTCATTAGTTTACTCCAATTAGGGGAGGGGTGGAAGGGTTAGGGTAAAATAATAAATAAGGAAACTATATTTCTTTCATTTAGTCCAATTAGGGGAGGTGTGGTAGAGTTAGGGGAAAATAATAAAGAAGGAAACATCTTTTTATTAAATAAATTACATATACAGTAGTGCATCTCAGTGCTAGAGGCGTCACTACAGAACCCGGTTCGAATCCAGGCTGAATCACAACCGGACGTGTTTGGGAGTCCCATAGGGCGGTGAACAATTTCCCAGCATTGTCCGGGTTTGGCTGGGGTAGGTTGTCATTTAAAATTACCAATTTGTTCTTAACTGACATGCCCAGTCAAATACAGGTAAAAAATATATATCTACACAAGATGCCCCATAATGACAAAGCGAAAACAAGTTTTATACATTTTTGAAAATGTATAAGAAATTTAAACAGAAATACCGTTTTACATAAGTATTCAGACCCTTTGCTATGAGACTCGAAAATTGAGCTCAGGTGCATCCTGTTTCCATTGATCATCCTTGAGATGTTTTTCAATTAATTGTACATGATTTGGAAAGGCACACACCTGTTTATATAAGGTCTCACAGTTGGCAGTGCATGTCAGAGCAAAAACCAAGCCATGAGGTTGAAGGAATTGTCTGTAGAGGTCCTAGACAGGATTGTGTCGAGGCACAGATCCAGGGAAGAGTACCAAATAATGTGTGCAGCATTGAAGGTCCCGAAGAACAGAGTGGCCTTCATCATCCCTAAATGGAAAAAAAATTGAACCACCAAGACTCTTCCTAGAACTGTCTGCCCGGCGAAACTGAGCACTCGGGGAAGAAGGGCCTTGGTCAGAGAGGTGACCAAGAACCCAACGGTCACTCTGACAGAGCTCCAGAGTTCCTCTGTGGACATGGGAGAGCCTTCCAGAAGGACAACCATCTCTGCAGCACTCCACCAATCAGGCCTTTATGGTAGAGTTGCCAGACAGAAGGCACTCCTCATTAAAAGGCACATGACAGCCCACTTGGAGTTTGCCAAAAGACTCCTAAAGGACTCTCAGACCATGAGAAACAAGATTCTCTGGTCTGATGAAACCAAGATTGAACTCCTTGGCCTGAACGCCAAGCATCACGACTGGAAGAAACCTGGCACCATCCCTACGGTGAAGCATGGTGGTGGCAGCATCATGCTGTGTTGATGTTTTTCAGTGGCAGTGACTGGGAGACTAGTCAGTAACGTGGGGAAGATTAACAGAGATCTTTGATGACAATCTGCTCCAGAGCACTCAGGACCTCAGACTGGGGTGAAAGTTCCCTTTCCAACAGGACAGGTCATTTCCGGTCACAACTTGCAGACTTGTTTACGTGTTGCTGTGTGTTTTGCGTTTTGTTGCCAACCTATTTTGCTACCTGACAACTTTACGGTTTTTACTTTACCATTTATATTTTTGTTTTTTCCCTCAATTTTTTCACTCCGGACGCTTTATCTGGACATGGTTCGTCAGGACCTCCAACAGCCGAAGCTAAGTAGTAACATTAACATGATGCCTTCTAATTGCAGTCGCTGTACTCATAATATACAGGAGAACGATCGCCTTACGGCAAGGATAGCTGTGCTACAAGCCCAGCTTCAGACGCAATCGTTAGGCAAGGGTAATTTCAGTGTAGGAAAGGATGAAACAGAGTCTGTGCCACCAGTAAGTACAGATAGTAGTATAAATCCCCTGGCAAAGTCCCCGCAGCCAGAGCCTTCTCTTGTCTCTACTCCTCCCTTTACGGGGTCTGAGACGCCGAAGCTTCCCACCATTAGCTCTGACAAATTGAAAACTCTAGTCATTGGCGACTCCATTACCCGCAGTATTAGACTTAAAACGAATCATCCAGTGATCATATACTGTTTACCAGGGGGCAGGGCTAC
The DNA here is from genome assembly GCF_057628025.1 of Oncorhynchus mykiss. NCBI lineage: Eukaryota > Metazoa > Chordata > Actinopteri > Salmoniformes > Salmonidae > Oncorhynchus > Oncorhynchus mykiss. The sequence continues at coordinate 49,965,899 of NC_143026.1, forward strand.
CGACGTTAAGGCTAATCTGAAGATGGTGCTGGCTAAAGCTAAAACTGAGTGTAGAGAGTATAGAGATATTGTTATCCACATCGGCACCAACGATGTTAGGATGAAACAGTCAGAGATCACCAAGCGCAACATAGCTTCTGCGTGTAAATCAGCTAGAAAGATGTGTCAGCATCGAGTAATTGTCTCTGGCCCCCTCCCAGTTAGGGGCAGTGATGAGCTCTACAGCAGAGTCTCACAACTCAATCACTGGTTGAAAACTGTTTTCTGCCCCTCCCAAAATATATAATTTGTAGATAATTGGCCCTCTTTCTGAGACTCACCCTCAAACAGGACCAAGCCTGACCTGCTGAGGAGTGACGGACTCCATCCTAGCTGGAGGGGTGCTCTCATCTTATCTACCAACATAGACAGGGCTCAAACTCCTCTAGCTCCACAATGAAATAGGGTGCAGGCCAGGCAGCAGGCTGTTAGCCAGCCTGCCAGCATAGTGGAGTCTGCCACCAGCACAGTCAGTGTAGTCAGCTCAGCTATCACCATTGAGACCGTGTCTGTGCCTCGACCTAGGTTGGGCAAAACTAAACATGGCGGTGTTCGCTTTAGCAATCTCACTAGGATAAAGACCTCCTCCATTCCTGTCATTATTGAAAGAGATCATGATACCTCACATCTCAAAATAGGGCTACTTAATGTTCGATCCCTTACTTCAAAGGCAATTATAGTCAATGAACTAATCACTGATCATAATCTTGATGTGATTGGCCTGACTGAAACATGACTTACGCCTGATGAATTTACTGTGTTAAATGAGGCCTCACCTCCTGGCTACACTAGTGACCATATCCCCCGTGCATCCCCCAAAGGCGGAGGTGTCGGACCACCATTTTATTACGTTTGCAATTGCAACAAATAATCTGCTCAGACCCCAACCAAGGAACATCAAAAGTCGTTCTATAAATTCACAGACAACACAAAGATTCCTTGATGTCCTTCCAGATTCCCTCTGTCTACCCAAGGACGCCAGAGGACAAAAATCAGTTAACCACCTAACTGAGGAACTCAATTTAACCTTGCGCAATACCCTAGATGCAGTTGCACCCCTAAAAACTAAAAACATTTCTCATAAGAAACTAGCTCCCTGGTACACAGAAAATACCCGAGCTCTGAAGCAAGCTTCCAGATAATTGGAACGGAAATGGCGCCACACCAAACTGGAAGTCTTCCGACTAGCTTGGAAAGACAGTACCGTGCAGTACCGAAGAGCCCTTACTGCTGCTCGATCATCCTATTTTTCTAACTAAATTGAGGAAAATAAGAACAATCCAAAATTCCTTTTTGATACTGTCGCAAAGCTAACTAAAAAGCAGCATTCCCCAAGAGAAGATGGCTTTCACTTTAGCAGTGATAAATTCATGAACTTCTTTGAGGAAAAGATCATGATTATTAGAAAGCAAATTACGGACTCCTCTTTAAATCTGCGTATTCCTTCAAAGCTGAGATGTCCTGATTCTGCACAACTCTGCCAGGACCTAGGATCAAGAGAGATGCTCAAGTGTTTTAGTACTATATCTCTTGACACAACAATGAAAATAATCATGGCCTCTAAACCTTCAAGCTGCATACTGGACCCTATTCCAACTAAACTACTGAAAGAGCTGCTTCCTGTGCTTGGCCCTCCCATGTTGAACATAATAAACGGCTCTCCATCCACCGGATGTGTACCAAACTCACTAAAAGTGGCAGTAATAAAGCCTCTCTTAAAAAAGCCAAACCTTGACCCAGAAAATATAAAAAACTATCGGCCTATATCGAATCTTCCATTCCTCTCAAAACATTTTGAAAAGGCTGTTGCGCAGCAACTCACTGCCTTTCTGAAGACAAACAATGTATACGAAATGCTTCAGTCTGGTTTTAGACCCCATCATAGCACTGAGACTGCACTTGTGAAGGTGGTAAATGACCTTTTAATGGCATCAGACCGAGGCTCTGCATCTGTCCTCGTGTTCCTAGACCTTAGTGCAACTTTTGATACCATCGATCACCACATTCTTTTGGAGAGATTGGAAACCCAAATTGGTCTACACGGACAAGTTCTGGCTTGGTTTAGATCTTATCTGTCGGAAAAATATCAGTTTGTCTCTGTGAATGGTTTGTCCTCTGACAAATCAACTGTACATTTCGGTGTTCCTCAAGGGTCCGTTTTAGGACCACTATTGTTTTCACTATATATTTTACCTCTTGGGGATGTCATTCGAAAGCATAATGTTAACTTTCACTACTATGCAGATGACACACAGCTGTACATTTCAATGAAACATGGTGAAGCCCCAAAATTGCCCTTGCTAGAAGCATTGCCCTTGCTAGAAGCAGACATAAGGAAGTGGATGGCTGCAAACTTTCTACTTTTAAACTCGGACAAAACAGAGATGCTTGTTCTAGGTCCCAAGAAACAAAGAAATCTTCTGTTGAATCTGACAATTAATCTTAATGGTTGCACAGTCGTCTCAAATAAAACTGTGAAGGACCTCGGCGTTATTCTGGACCCAGATCTCTCTTTTGAAGAACATATCAAGACCATTTCAAGGACAGCTTTTTTCCATCTACGTAACATTGCAAAAATCAGAAACTTTCTTTCCAAAAATGATGCAGAAAAATTCATCCATGCTTTTGTCACTTCTAGGTTAGACTACTGCAATGCTATACTTTCCGGCTACCCGGATAAAGCACTAAATAAACTTCACTTAGTGCTAAATACGGCTGCTGACTAGAACCAAAAAATTTGATCATATTACTCCAGTGCTAGCCTCCCTACACTGGCTTCCTGTCAAGGCAAGGGCTGATTTCAAGGTTTTACTGCTAACCTACAAAGCATTACATGGGCTTGCTCCTACCTATCTCTCTGATTTGGTCCTGCCGTACATACCTACACGTACGCTACGGTCACAAGACGCAGGTCTCCTAATTGTCCCTAGAATTTCTAAGCAAACAGCTGGAGGCAGGGCTTTCTCCTATAGAGCTCCATTTTTATGGAACGGCCTGCCTACCCATGTCAGAGACGTAAACTCGGTCTCAACCTTTAAGTTGATTGAGTGTAGTCTGGCCCAGTAGTGGGAAGGGTGAACGGAAAGGCTCTGGAGCAACGAACCGCCCTTGCTGTCTCTGCCTGGCCGGTTCCCCTCTTTCCACTGAGATTCTCTGCCTCTAACCCTATTACAGGGGCTGAGTCACTGGCTTAATGGGGCTCCAGTTTCAACTGTTCTGCCTTATTATTATTGGACCATGCTGGTCATTTATGAACATTTGAACATCTTGGCCATGTTCTGTTATAATTTCCACCCGGCACAGCCAGAATAGGACTGGCCTCCCAACATAGCCTGGTTCCTTTCTAGGTTTCTTCCTAGGTTTTGGCCTTTCTAGGGAGTTTTTCCTAGCCACCGTGCTTCTACACCTGCATTGCTTGCTGTTTGGGGTTTTAGGCTGGGTTTCTGTACAGCACTTTGAGATATCAGCTGATGTACGAAGGGCTATATAAATAAATTTGATTTGATTTGATTTGACAGCGACCCTAAGCACACAGCCAAGCAACGCAGGAGTAACTTCGGGACAAGTCTCTGAATGTCCTTGTGTGGCTTAGCCAGAGCCCGGACTTGAACCCGATCGAACATCTCTGGAGTGACCTGAAAATAACTGTGAAGCGACGCTCCCCATCCAACCTGACAGAGGTTGAGATGATCTGTAGAGAAGAAAGGGAGAAACTCCCCAAATACAGGTGTGCCAAGCTTGTAGCTTCATACCCAAGAAGACTCTCGGCTTTAACTTCACTAGGGTAGGGGGCAGCATTCGGAATTTTGGATGAAAATCAAATTCCTTATACTAAGCAAACCAGACGGCATGACTTTCTTGTTTTTTTAAATTATTTACGGAGAGCAAACGCCACCAGAGGACTCTTCACAGTCCTCAAGTCCAAAACAGGCTATGGGAGGCACACTATGAACAGGCTATGGGAGGCACACAGTACTTTCTTATATTAAGCAAACCAGACAGCACAACTTTCTTGTTTTTTATTTATTTATGGACAGCAAACGCCACCAGAGGTCTCTTCACAATCCTCAAGTCCAGAACTGGCTATGGGCGCACATGTACTTCCGGCGCCGACAGAGATGGCAGCCTCGCTTCGCGTTCCTAGGAAACTATGCAGTATTTTATTTTTTTACGTGTTATTTCTTACATTCATTACATACGGTCGGGAGGAACTACTGAATATAAGAGCAATGTCAACTCACCATCATTACGACCAGGAAGCGGATCCTCTTTCCCGAAGCGGATCCTCTGTTCTGCCTTCCACCCAGGACAATGGATCGGATCCCAGCCGGCGACCCAAAACAACGACGCTGTAGAAGGGACAAACAAAGCGGTCTTCTGGTCAGGCTCCGGAGATGGGCACATCGCGCACCACTCTCTAGCATACTACTCGCCAATGTCCAGTCTCTTGGTAACAAGGTTGATGAAATCCGAGCAAGGGTAGCATTCCAGAGAGACATCAGAGACTGTAACGTTCTTTGCTTCACGGAAACATGGCTCATTCGAGAGACTCTATCGGAGTCGGTGCAGCCTTCACTCATCGCACCGACAGAAACAAGCATCTTTCTGGTAAGAAGAGGGACGGGGGGGTATGCCTTATGATTAATGAGACGTGGTGTGATCATAACAACATACAGGAACTCAAGTCCTTCTGTTCACCTGACTTGGAATTCCTCACAATCAAATGTTGACCGCATTATCTACCAAGGGAATTCTCTTTGATTATAATCACAGCCGTATATATTCCCCCACAAGCAGACACATCGATGGCCCTGAACCAACTTTATTTGACTCTATGTAAACTGGAAACCACATATCCTGAGGCTGAATTCATTGTAGCTGGGGATTTTAACAAGGCTAATCTGAAAACAAGATTCCCTAAATTCTATCTGCATATCGATTGAGCAACCAGGGCTGGTAAAACCCTGGATCATTGTTATTCTAACTCCCGCAACGCATATAAGGCCCTCCCTCGCCCTCCTTTCGGAAAAACTGACCACGACTCAATTTTTTTGCTTCCAGCCTACAGACAGAGACTAAAACAAGAAGCTTCCGTACTCAGTTCTGTTCAACGCTGGTCCGACAAATCTGATTCCACGCTTCAAGACTGCTTCGATCACGTGGATTGGGATATGTTCCGCATTGCGTCCAACAACAACATTGACAAATACGCTGATTCGGTGAACGAGTTCATTAGAAAGTGCATCGACGACGTTATACCCACAGCAACGGTTAAAACATTCCCAAACCAGAAACTGTGGATTGATGGTAATCAAACAAGCTAAGCGTCAGTACAGAGACAAAGTAGAGTCGCAATTCAACGGCTCAGACACAAGAGGTATGTGGCAGGGTCTAAAGTCAATCATGGATTACAAAAATAAAACCAGCCCCGTCGCGGTCCAGGATGTCTTGCTCCCAGACAGACTAAATAACTTTTTTGCTCGCATTGAGGACAATACTGCTGACACGGCCAGCTACCAAAACCTGTGGACTCTCCTTCACTGCAGCCGACGTGAGTAAAACATTTAAATGTGTTAACCCTCGCAAGGCTGAAGGCCCAGACGGCATCCCCAGCCGCGTCCTCAGAGCATGCGCAGACCAGCTGGCATGCTAAATGTTTTTCAAAATATAAATGGTAAAGTAAAGTACAGATACCCCCAAAAACTACTTGGTAGTACTTGAACGTATTTTTTACTTAAGTACTTTACACCACTGTGGAAAACTGAGCACATTCAGTGCATCTAAATCAGTGTACGATACAGAGCCTTCATCAGCCTCTCTCAGCTATGTCGTACTATCCTGAAACCCCCAAAAGCCATTGATCCTGCAATTGGAGATCTCTGTAAGTTGTCATTACTTTTTTAGCTCACCCAGCAATTCTGCTTCAGCTCTGACGATGAAGGCCTTTGACCTTAAAGATCAGAATATGCATTATCCTTTCTACTAGTTCAGAGACTCTTCCCACCGCACATTCCTTTTCCACAAAAAACGACCACAAAAAATTATAATTTCTTCCTTACAACTTCTTAAAACAAAAGGAGTTAAAGGCGGGGAGTGGTACCTGTTAAAACTATATTGCAACAAATGACATGAATTATAAGCCCTCTGCACTTTCTGAAGAGCAGCATAGCACTTAAAATAAAGTACTGTAGGGCCATTTTGAGAATCCCAAGTCTGCAATCATGGCAGGAGCGTGAATAGGGGAGGATTACACCGGGAACAATAAACCACAATGGGTTCGACACAGGCCTCATACCAGAGAGAGAGGAATAAGGGTGCTTATTTGTCTAAGAGAAAATAAGCATGCAGTTTGACGAACACATCGCATTCCCCTAATCCTCCTCTGTCTCCACATGGAATGTTTTTTAGAAACAGCAGACCCATCATACATAATAAATACTATAGTCATAAACAGGAAGCCTGCATGTTATTATGGTATTTTATTTTGGCTTAAAGAAATTATGAGTGTGTGTGTTGTGTGGGAAGGCCTGTTATAGTAAGCCAGCACTGGCGCCTAAGGAAAACATGGATGGAGCTGTGCCAAGGTGCTGGTCCTTGTGCCAACCCAGCCACTGAGCATGGGGGACAGAGGAAGAACGGTATACGACTAGCACACTCAGTCCAGTCCAGGCAGTATTTCCTTAAGTCATTGATTTAACACCTACATGTAACATTTTATGTTGCAACCCAATTTTCCAACCCTTTTCTTTCTGAATAATTTATTGACAAATTATGGGCTTTTTGGTACCATTTATATGTACAAGACAATGTAGCCTATCTGGGGCAAGTGGAAATGAGGGTTGACTTAAGTGAAGATGATCAGGAGGTATAATGTTACACTTGAAGACGACATACAGTATCTGAGGTAGCTATATATTTGTGTAGTTAATTCTGGGAAGTGCATGTCAATTTACATTTGACAATTTGAACACTGAAGACAGATTTTTGTGGCAGCTCTGGTTTCGCTTATCCCCTGGCTAAAAACTCCTGGCCCTACAATTGATAGCAGGATTACGGTTAGGATTATTTCCTGGTCTGACCAGGAAAAATACTGTCCCTACCCAGCTGGTTCTGTTTAAGTGCTCCATCCCCCATGATTGACTGGCGGAAGAGGGAAAAAAAACATATCAACATAAAAAAAGAATTGTGCGGGTGCCCCATGCTGCCCCCGGTGCCCCATGCTGCCCCCGGCATGATGCCGCCCTGGGCGATACCTAAATCTGCGCCTGCCTATAGGACTACCACAAGGCACTTCGTGTGGATCCAAAAGTATTGGATATAGTGTATATGGTAATGTTATGGGTAGTTTTAGAATTTCGGTGCATCCTGTTTCCATTAATCATCCTTGCTTGAGATGTTTATACAACTTGATTGGAGTCCACCTGTGGTAGATTCAATTGATTGGACATGATCTGGAAAGGCACACACACACCTGTATATATAAGGTCCCACAGTTGACAGTGCACATCAGAGTAAAAACCAAGCAATGAGGTTGAATGAATTGTCCGTAGAGCTCTGAGACAGGATTGTGTCGTGGCACATATCTTCTTCTACACCGGCATTGCTTGCTGTTTGGGGTTTTAGGCTGGGTTTCTGTACAGCACTTTGAGATATCAGCTGATGTACGAAGGGCTATATAAATACATTTGATTTGATTTGATTTGATATCTGGGGAAGAGTACCGAAAAATGCCTGCAGCATTGAAGGTCCCGAAGAACACAGTGGCCGCCATCATTCCTGAATGGATGGAGTTTGGAACCACCAAGACTCTTCCTAGAGCAGGCCGTCTGGACAAACAGAGCAATCGGGGAGAAGGGCCTTAGTCAGGGAGGTGACCAAGAACCCGATGGTCACTCTGACAAAGCTCCAGAGTTCCTCTGGAGATGGGATAACCTTACAGAAGGACAATCATCTCTGCAGCACTCCAGCAATCAGGCCTTTATGGTAGAGTGGCCAAACGGAAGCCACTCCTCAGTAAAAGGCAACTGACAACCTGCTTGGAGTTTGCCAAAAGGCACCTAAAGGACTCTCAGAACAGAAAAAGATGATCTGGTCTGATGAAACCAATATTGAACTATTTAGCCTCAATGCCAAGCATCACGTCTGGCACTGCTCATCACCTGGCCAATATAATCCCTACTGTGAAGCATGGTGGTGGCAGCATCATGCTGTGGGGATGTTTTTCAGCCAGTGACTGGGAGACTATTCAGGATCGAGGGAGAGATGAACGGTGCAAAGTACAGAGAGATCCTTGATGAAAACCAGTTCCAGAGCACTCAGACAACACAGGAGTGACTTAGGGACAAGTCTCTGAATATCCTTTTGTGGCCCACCAGAGGCCAGACTTAAACCCGATCGAACATCTCTGGAGAACACTGAAAATGGCTGTGCAGTGACGCTCCCCATCCAACCTGACAGAGCTTGAGAGGAATGGGATTAAATCCCCAAATACAGATCTGCCAAGCTTGTAGCGTCCCACCTAAGAAGACTCCAGGCTGTAATCACTGCCAAAGGTATTTCAACAAAGTTCAGGAGTAATGGGTCTGAATAATATGTAATATTTCAGTTTTTTATTTTCAAAACATTTTCAAAAATGTCAAAACATTATGGGGTAGTGTGTGTAGATTGATGAAGAAAATACATTATTTAATCAATTTTAGAATAAGGTCATAACGTACCAAAATATGAGAAAAGTCAAGGGGTCTGAATACTTTCCAAATGCACTGTATATACAATTTCAATTATTACATGACTGTCACGCCCTGACCTTAGTTATCTTTGTTTTCTTTATTATTTTGGTTAGGTCAGTGTGTGACAAGGGGTGGTTTGTTGTGTTTTAGTCCTGTCTAGGGTTTTTGTATGTTTATGGGGTTGTTAACTAGTCTAAGTGTTTTGTATGTCTATGGCTGCCTAGATTGGTTCTCAATTAGAGGCAGCTGTTTATCGTTGTCTCTGATTGGGAACCATATTTAGGCAGCCATATTCCTTGGGTAAATTGTGGGTGATAGTCTATGTATTAGTTGCCTGTGTCTGCACTTATTCTATATAGCTTCACGGTCGTTTTGTAAGTTTGTTGAAGTGTTCTTTGTTTCATTAAAATAGAAGATGTATTCACATCATGCTGCGCCTTGGTATCATCCATACAACAAACGTGACAGAATCACACACCAAACAAGGACCAAGCAGCGTGATAAGGAGGAACAGCGATATCTGGACTCATGGACATGGGAGGAGATTATTTTTTCCCCTCATTTTGTCTGTCATAGTTGAAGTGTACCTATGATGAAAATTACAGGCCTCTCTCATCTTTTTAAGTGGGAGAACTTGCACAATTGGTGGCTGACTAAATACTTTTTTGCCCCACTGTATCAGAGCAATGCGATATATATATTTTATCATAGTAGAATAAATTATATTATTTCAGTGTAGAGGGAAGGGAAGGGCAGGTTAAAATAAAAACATACCCTCCGTGCACAACCCATGTGGAGTTCTTGGTCTCCGGCAACATTTGGAACTGTTGATCTGAAGTCAAGAACCCTGAGTTAATCTTAGCTTGTGCTGCCCTTCAGTCCCAAGACTTTTGGTCCCTGATGGAGACATGGATCACTTCAGAGAACACATCTACTGCAGCTGCTCTCTCTTCATTTCACTACGTGTTCTCTCATAGTCCGAGAGCATCTGGTCATCGCGGTGGTGGCACAGAGATACTAATTTCTCCTAAGTGGAGATGTTCTTTTTTCTACCTCACTCACCTGTCCATCTCCTTATTTGAATTCCATACTGACACCTGTCGACTTTGCACACCCTGCCACATCCGACGAGCGTCTGAGCTGGTGTGGTACGATTTGATCTTTAGTCCTGTGTTGACGCTTGCCTGTTTGATGGTTCGTCGGAGGGCATAGCGGGATTTCTTATAAGCTTCTGGGTTAAGTTCTGTTGCTTGAAAGCAGCTGCTCTAGCATTTAGCTCAGTGCAGATGCTGCCTGTAATCCATGGCTTCTGGTTGGGGTATGTACGTACGGTCACTGTGGGGATGACGTCATCGATGCACTTATTGATGAAGCCAATGACTGATGTGGTGTACTCCTCAATACCATTGGAAGAATCCCGGTACATATTACAGTCTTTGCTAGCAAAACAGCTTAGCATCTGCTTCATCTGACCACCTTTTTATTGACTGAGTCACTGGTGCTTCCTGCTTGCTTGTGTTTGCTTGTAAGCAGGAATCAGGAGGATAGAATTATGGTCAGATTTGCCAAATGGAGGGCGAGAGGGCAGAAATTTATTCTCTGACATTTGAACTCTCATGTGCCATGATAACAAACTTGTGTGCCATCTGTAAATACAAATAATGTTGTTAACCTCTTGAGTGTAGGGGGCAGTATTTTGATGTTTGGATGAAAAACGTACCCAAATGAAATTGCCTATTTCTCAGGCCCAGAATCTAGAATATGCATAGAATTGACGGATTAGAATAGAAACACTCTAAAGTTTCTAAAACTGTTAAAATATTATCTGTGAGTATAACATAACTATTATTGCAGGCAAAAACCTGAGGAAAATCAAACCAGTAAGTGCTGTTTTTCATGAAACCTCTCTGTTCCATTGCATGCCTTCCCTCCATTTAAATGGATATCAACCAGATGTCTTTCTCTATGGCTTCCACATGGTGTGAACAGTCTTTAGACATAGTTTCAGCCTTTTATTTTGAAAAATGAGCGAGAACGATCACATCGCGTCAGTGGATGGCTGGGTGCCAGCAGAGTTTTGCATGCGCAACAGCTTAGAGCATACATTTTCTCTCTCTCTCCTATTGAAAAAGCTACGGTCCGGTTGAAATATTATCGATTATTTATTGTAAAAACAACCTGAGGATTGAATATGAAAAACGTTTGACATGTTTCTATGAACTTTACGGATACAATTTGGAATTTTCGTCTGCCCCGTCGTGACCGCTCGAGCCTGTGGCGGAGGTATTTTGAAAATAAAAATTATCTTTATTGAACAAAAATAACATTTATTGTGTAACTGGGAGTCTCGTGACTGCAAACATCCGAAGATCATCAAAGGTAAGCAATTCATTTTATTGCTTTTCTGACTTTCGTGACCAATCTACTTTGCTGCTCGCTGTTTGTAATGCTGAGAGAGATGTCCTAACATAAACACTTGGATAGCTTTTGCTGTAAAGCTTTTTTGAAATCTGACACACCAGGGTGGATTAACAACAAGTTAGCTGTGTTTTGCTATATTGTACTTGTGATTTAATGAAAATGAAATATTTTTTGTAATTTAATTTGAATTTGGAGCTCTGCCATTTAGTGGATGTTGACGAAAATGATCCCGAAAATTATCCCGCCAAGAAGTTAAATTACGAGTCTACTTGCTTAAGTCACAGAAAAAGGCAGAAACCTTCCCGCTAGGCATGATTGGCTGAAATAATGAGTGTGATGTATATGCCGAGAGATGAGTTTGGATTGGTCTGCCATATAGCACGCTTCTTTCTATTTGAGCTGGTCAGTTTGTGTAGGTAATCCTGTCTAACGCAGCTTTTGTTTTTAAATGTATTGTGTAGTAAAACTTAACAAAGACTCAACTTTGCAAGTATCCATTTCAATAGAACGTCACTACAACAACTGTTTCAGAGCACTCTCTTCTGAATGTGCCAGAGAGCAGAATAGTTGGTTAATTTACAAACGCTCAACAACGGTTGAATATGGCCGGTGTCAGTAAACGTTGCAAAATTGTTGCCAAGAACACAATTACAGTCAACCATTGCTCTTTTAAAAAATATCTAATTTATTTGTATATAGTTTTTATTTGTTTTATATTAATAAAGTAAACAAATTCAACATAGCGACAACAGAGATGGTTGCTTCACTTCGAGTTCCTAGGAAACTTTTCATTATTTCGTTTTTATATGTATTATTTCTTACATTGTTACCCCAGGCAATCTAAAGTCTTATTAGATACAGCCGGGAGAACTGTTGGCTATAAGAGCAAAGTCAACTTACCAACATTACGACCAGGAATACGACTTTCCCGAAGTGGATCTTCTGTTCAGACCATGACCCAGGACAATGGAGCTAATTCCAGTAGATGATACAAAACGACGCTGTAGAAAGAGCAGACGATGCGGCCACCTGTTCAGTCTTCGTAGATGTGTACATTGCACACTGCTCCCGAGTATCCTTACTAGCCAATGTCCAGTCTCTTGATAACAAGGTAGATGAAATTCGAGCAAGGGTTGCCTTACAGAGAGACATCAGAGATTGTAACATTCTCTGTTTCACGGAAACATGTCTCTCTTGGGATATGTTGTCGGAATCGTTTCAACCCCCGGGCTTCTCCATGCATCGCGCAGACAGGGATAAACACCTCTCTGGGAAAAGTAAGGTTGGGGGGTATGCTTTATGATTAAGAACTCTGGGGGCGGTATTTCATTTTTGGATAAAAAAACGTTCCCGTTTTAAACAAGATATTTTGTCACGGCAAGATGCTCGACTATGCATATAATTGACAGCTTTGGATAGAAAACACTCTGACTTTTCCAAAACTGCAAAGATATTGTCTGTGAGTGCAACAGAACTGATGTTACAGGCGAAACCCAGATAAAAATCCAATCAGGAAGTGCCCCATATTTTGAAAGCGCTGCATGCCAATGACTCCTTAATGGGCTACGAATAAGCTTACATTTTCTACGTATTCCCCAAGGTGTCTACAGCATTGTGACGTCTTTTTACGCATTTATGTTGAAGAATAGCCGTAAGGGACCGCATTGAGCAAGTGGTCACATGATGGCTCCAGCAGAAAATCTTGCGTAAAGTACTGAGGTAGCCATTATTCCAATCGCTTCTAATGAAAAACCAAATGTCCCGACGGATATATTATCGAATAGATATGTGAAAAACACCTTGAGGATTGATTCTAAACAACGTTTGCCATGTTTCTGTCGATATTATGGAGCTAATTTGGAAAAAAGTTTCGCGTTGTAGTGACTGCATTTTCCGGTCGATTTCTCAGTCAAACGTGAAGAACAAACGGGAGCTATTTCGCCTACAAAAATTATATTTTTGGAAAAAAGGAACATTTGCTATCTAACTGGGAGTCTCCTGAGTGAAAACATCCGAAGTTCTTCAAAGGTAAATTATTTACTTTGATTGCTTTTCTTATTTTCGTGAAAATGTTGCCTGCTGCTAGCAGGGCATAATGCTATGCTAGCCTATGATAAACTTACACAAATGCTTGTGTAGCGTTGGCTGTAAAGCATATTTTGAAAATCTGAGATGACAGTGTGATTAAACTTTTGCGACGAGCAAACCCGTATCCGGGAGCGTAATCATAGCCTCAAATGCATTAGCATAACGCAACGGACATAAATACCCCTATAAACTTTTCCTATTCATGAAAATCGCAAATGAAATTAAATAAATATATTCAAACACAAGCTTAGCCTTTTGTTAACAACACTGTCATCTCAGATTTTCAAAATATGCGTTACAGCCAACGCTAGACAAGCATTTGTGTAAGTTTATCATGTCATAATGCTATGCTAGGCTCTGCTGGCAGCAGGCAACATTTTCACAAAAACAAGAAAAGCAACCAAATTAAATCATTTACTTTTGAAGAACTTTGGATGCTTTCAATCAGGAGACTCACAGTTAGAGAGCAAATGTACCTTTTTTCCAAAAATATTATTTTTATAGGCGAAAAAGCTCCCGTTTCTTCACCATGCTTGGCTGAGAAATCACCCGAAAAATGCTACAACCATAACGCCAAACTTTTTTCAAAATTAGCTACATAATATCGACAGAAACACGGCAAACGTTGTTTAGGATCCATCCTCAAGGTGTTTTTAACAAATATATTTGATAATATATCCGTCGAGGCAGTTGGTTTCTCATAAGAAGCGATTGGAGAAATGGCTACCTCAGTATTTTACGCAAGGTTTTCTGCGGGAGACCCATGTGACCACATGCCATATATGGTCCCTTACAGCCATTCTTCAAGGGAAATGCCTAAAATGACGTCACAATGCTGTAGACACTTTGGGGAAAACGTAAGCTCATTCGTAGCTCATACACAGCCATATAAGGAGTCATTGGCATGAGGCGGTTTCAAAAAATGCGGCACTTCCTGGTTGGATTTTTATCTGGGTTTCGCCTGTAACATCAGTTCTGTGGCACTCACAGACAATATCTTTGCAGTTTTGGAAACGTCAGGGTGTCTTCTTTCCAAAGCTGTCAATTATATTCATAGTCGAGCATCTTTTCGTGACAAAATATCTTGTTTAAAACGGGAACGTTTTTTCATCCAAAAATTAAAATAGCGCCCTCTAAATCCAACTGGTTAACAAAAGGATAAGCTGTGTCTCAATATATTTAATTTGTGATTTTCATGAATAGGAAGATTGTCTAGGGATATTTATGTCCTCTGCGTTATGCTAATTAGTTTGAGGCGATGATTACGCTCCCGGATCCGGGTTTGAGAGTCGCAAGAAGTTAACGACTCATGGTGTAATCATTACAACATACAGGAACTCAAGTCCTTCTGTTCACCTGATCTAGAATTCCTTACAATCAAGTGCCGGCCATTTTACCTACCAAGAGAATTATCTTCAATTATAGTCACAGCTGTGTACATTCCCCCTCAAGAAGACACCAAGACGGCCATCAAGGAACTTCACTTGACTATGTGCAAACCATAGATCCCGAGGCTGAATTTATTGTAGCTGGGGATTTTAACAAAGCAAATTTGAAAAGAAGTCTACCTAAATTCTTCCAGCCTATTCAAATCAAATGTATTTATTCAGCCCTTCTTAAATTAGCTGATATATCAAAGTGCTGTACAGAAACCCAGCCTAAAACCCCAAACAGCAAGCAATGCAGGTGTAGAAGCACGGTGGCTAGGAAAAACTCCCTAGAAAGGCCAAAACCTAGGAAGAAACCTAGAGAGGAACCAGGCTATGAGGGGTGGCAAGTCCTCTTCTGGCTGTGCCGGGTGGAAATTATAACAAAAAATGGCCAAGATGTTCAAATGTTCATAAATGACCAGCATGGTCAAATAATAGTAGTCACAGTGAACAGGTCAGGGTTCCATAGCCACAGGCCGAACAGTTGAAACTGGAGCAGCAGCACGGCCAGGTGGACTGGGGACAACAAAGATGCATACAAAGCCCTCCCCTGGCCTCACTTCGGCAAATCTGACCACGGCGCTATCTTGCTCCTTCCGTCTTGTAGGCAAAAACTCAAGCACAAACTCAAGCAGTCTGGAACTTCACTTCCTGATCACAGACCACACCAAGTTTGCCCCCGACTAATGCTTCGGCCTCATCAAGCAGCGCTTCAGAAAGACCAGAGTGAACACTTTGTCTGAGATTGCTGGTGTTGTTGGACTGGTACGGTGCTGGTGGAAAGCTATGACTGGCAACAACACCTGACTCCATTCTTCAGGCTGCTGCCACATTTCAAGCAGTACCAGCACTTCAGGTGAATATCATTTTCATTCCATTGTATGAGGTTTTTCTTCTTATCTAAACTTGGGAGATGAATTGATGTTGTGCAAGGTTGTAATGTCTAAACATGTTTTTTTGTAATTTCCTATTTTACTGCTTCGATACTCTGGAGCCTGGTGTTGTTGTCGCCAAGGAGCGTTTGGACTCAGTCGGGACCAGGTTTCAGCTGCCACGTAAAACTGACATCCTTCCTCCCTTAGATGGTCTGCCTGTACAAGAACCACCTGGACACAGCTAGACAAACACATATTTTTGAGAAGATCTGGGAGTTTTGTGACAAAGAGGCTATGGACATCACATGTCAAGGGCAGGATAGAAACAGGCTCTCCGAATAGAGATTAGAGTATATGCATATACCTCATCTATCACTGATATTGTTATTGTACATACTGTATGTTGTTTTATTTTTTTTACATTATCTATTTCTGATATTGCTACTATGCAAGTAAACATTTGGCTGTACTGTTTACACCTTCTGTAGAGACCCATCCACTTAGCAAGATGTGGCTGGGGAGTTATAGCATTTATTTCACATGACCCATCAATTTAGACAAGTGTGTCTGGGTAAGCGTCATCTAAAATTCATAAAATATTTTTATCTAGACACTTTCTGTTTACCTGGAATTTCTCCCTATTGTAGGCTACTACTTTTACCACTTTTAGTCTTAATCTTTACTACACTAGTCAATGTTTAGCACATGACCTCACATGTGAATCTTTAAAGAGATGGATGGAGCTGGCTTAAGAGGGTGTGAACAATGCTGAATGGGTGTAGACAAAGGAGAGCTCTCCAGTAGGTACCAAAACATTCAAAGGCCATTTTCTCAAAAGGGAGTTTACAAGTTTATCAACTTTCAAAGCAGAATTACTTTCCCATTGTTCCTCAAACATGTGTGTATGATATACCATTGTGTAGCTCCGAGTCTCTACTTTTATCCAATGTAAAAAACACAATTAAACATTTTTACATAAGACCGATTTGAGCCGGGCGGTCACACGTATTCTATTTTACTGTATTTTAGTCAATGCCCCTCCGACATTGCTCAATCTAATATTTAAAATGTTCTTAATTCCATTATTTTACTTTTACATTTGTGTGTATTGCTGTAAATTGTTTTTAGATACTACAGCACTGTTAGATACTACGGAGCTAGGAACACAAGCATTTCGCTACACCTGCAATAACTTCTGCTAAATATGTGTGTGTGACCAATACAATTTGATTTGATGACATGTCATCCTCCTGGCAGCTAGCTAGTGTCATGACTCTCCTGTGAGGATCCAAGGATCAGGTTACGGTGGATCAGCGTTCAATAGAGCCCTATCACCCGCAGAGGGGGGAAGGATGGATGTGGGGGTTTTATGACAACTTGCGTCAATCGTAAATTGTATGCAGCAGATGATTCGTTTTGGGTCTAATTTGAGCGAATGGAATGTCTTTTTGCACAGAAGAGGTTGCCACCCAATTGTTATTATTTTTTTTTAATTTTACCCCTTTTTCTCCCCAATTTCGTGGTATCCAATTGTTTTAGTAGCTACTATCTTGTCTCATCGCTACAACTCCCCTACGGGCTCGGGAGAGACGAAGGTTGAAAGTCATGCGTCCTCCGATACACAACCCAACCAAGCCGCACTGCTTCTTAACACAGCGCCATCCAACCCCGAAGCCAGCCACACCAATGTGTCGGAGGAATCACTGTGCACCTGGCAACCTTGGTTAGCGCGCACTGCGCCCGGCCCGCCACAGGAGTCGCTGGTGCGCGATGAGACAAGGATTTCCCTACCGGCCAAACCCTCCCTAACCCGGACGACGCTAGGCCAATTGTGCGTCGCCCCACGGACCTCCCGGTCGCGGCCGGTTACGACAGAGGCCACTCAAAACTTTAACATCAAACAATGGACACTGGAACAATATAATTCAACATCTGAATGTTGGGAATGATTAGATATAGAATATTGAAAATGAATGTCTATTTTGAAATGTCATTAAAATTGTTATAAAGACATTAACTTGAAGAGCTTTTACACTGTGTATATCAGGTTTACATTCTTTACGTTGTGTAGAAAATATCAAGGATGAAGAGAGTGTTTCTGTGACGATAGGATTGTGATTTTAGTATGCTAACGAGATCATAGTAATTCTGATACTTTGCCTCGTAACTAGCCACGCCACAGGGAGCCCAGAGACAATACTTTTTACCCGAGGGTATAAAAGTATTGAGTTATCAATTAACATAGGAGACTAGGACCACAAGCTGTAGCTGAGGTCTATGATAGTCCCGACCCCAAAATACGACAGAGGTTGAAGAAGACAAAATAACCTCTAGCAATCCAATGCAAGTAAACAGACAACTAAGAAGGTTGTCAATGCTGTGTGTGACTGTTGTCTCTCCATCGGCCCTATGCAGTGGTGTAGTGGTGATTTTACATCATGCTGTGTGTGACTGCTGTCTTTCCATCAGCCCTATGCAGTGGTGTAGTGGTGCTTTAACATCATGCTGTGTGTGACTGCTGTCTTTCCATCGGCCCTATGCAGTGGTGTAGTGGTGCTTTAACATCATGCTGTGTGTGACTGCTGTCTTTCCATCGGCCCTATGCAGTGGTGTAGTGGTGCTTTAACATCATGCTGTGTGTGACTGCTGTCTTTCCATCAGCCCTATGCAGTGGTGTAGTGGTGCTTTAACATCATGCTGTGTGTGACTGCTGTCTTTCTATTTGTCCTATGTAGTGGTGTAGTGGTGCCTGGAGAAGTGGGTATACTCTAATGTTGCCCAAAACTTCCAAAACGGCCAGCCCAGTGAAGGACAGGCACCCTTTGTGAAATCCTATGTTTTCCTATTGTTTTTCTGGAGTTTCCCTATACATTTTTCAGATTTCCACTCTCAAAATCACACTTTAATGGTCCCAGTCGATAACAATGTTTAAACCACATCAATCTGATTGGGTGGGCCTGTCAGGGCATGGCTCCCCAGTAGTTGGGCCTCTGTCCACCCAGGCCCATCCATGTCTACTCCTCTGATGCAAACAGAGCATGATGACAATTGCACATCACAAATAGCCTACTAACCAACACTTTGGACTAAACGTTTTCAATACCTGGTTTGCATACCCACTCTTGCCTTAGGTAGCATTTACTGGTAGATATCAAAAGTTGAAATGCCTATCCTACCCTATCAGCTACCGATGTCAAAACCAGTTGAGTTGCACACTCTTGTCGCCTGCAGATGATATTCCATTGAAACAATATTCTGCTGAAAATGTATGCGGCGCGCATGTGAATATATTTCATGTGCTTTGTGATTGTATAGGCTACTTTGTGTATGATTTCTCTATTGTACTACATAATTGATAAGTCTTATACCTCCACTACACTACTTTGATACGCATCAGTAAGATTTAAGAAGTGAGTTTAAACAATGCCCACTGAAAAGAAGTGGGTATAAGGCCTATTCCTGTGTACACCCTCCACTACACCACTGGCCCTTTGTGTTTTACAAAAAGTGCACTCTCCTATATGAGTGCACCGCTAGTACGATTGCTGTCCTTTCAGAATCACAAACCTGTCACACACTGAAGGCTTATATGTTCGCCACGGTGCAATGAGTTAAGATATTGTTTAAAGAAAAGAGTGTTTATATTTGGCCTGGCGAAGCGGTTTTATGCTCAAGTCCAGACTATCCGAAACCTGAATGCTCAAGTCCAGACTGTCCAAAACCGAGTAGGAAACATTTGTACTCAGTCTTAAGACAAGACTATTCCACAGCGGAGACCGGTCCTACAACACTGAAAAGCGCTAACCACTACACACAGCCTACATCGTTGTCACCATATTAGCTAACATCATAGTCAACATAGCTACTAGAACTAACACATTAGTAAACCCACTGCAATCATGCAGTAGCTCAAGCAGTTTAGCAGTTACACCAGCAGGCTCAGGTGGGAATAAATTAATAAAAAACAAAGTTTACCTTGACTTGGAAGAGTTCCAGTGTTGGATAGCCAGCTAGCTAACATAGTACTCTTCTCTTTGTGAGCCAGGTGTTTGAATACGCTAAAGTAGGTAGCTAAGTAAAATAATAAATAATAATAACTATAATACAATTAAATATAGCTCTAATTAATTTGTCAAAACTGTAAGTCAATGGAAGAGGATGAGAACCATGAGCCTCCTAGGTTTTGTATTGAAGTCAATGTACCGGAGGAGGACGGAGACTAGCTGTCCTCCGGCTACACCATAGTGCTACCCTACAGAGTACTGTTGAGGCTACTGTAGACCTTCATTGCAAAACAGTGTGTTTTAATCAATTGTTTGTTGACTTGAATATAATTTTATCTACAAAAAATCTATTTTTATTTTTATGAAATTCACTGATGGTCCCCTTCCTCCTCTGAGGAGCCTCCACTGGTGTGTGTGTTTATCTCCTATACAGGGTGACACCACCTGTCCTCCTGTGCAGGTTTGGTTGGTGATGCAGGACATTTAAGGCTCTGAAACAGAGGTGGATGCTTGGTCTCTCTCACTCAATTATTCTACCTGCTCGCCCTCTCACGCTCACTCACTCACTCACTCACTCACTCACTCACTCACTCACTCACGCCACAGGCATTTCCACCAGGCAAACCATACCGTCATGCCATCGGGTAACCATAATTACCACCCTGTCCTCTCATAATAACACCAGAATAACCCAGTGGAAGGGAGGCTGACTGTTTAAGCCAACCAGCTAAGATTCAACATCCCTCGATACAGATCTCCAACACAGCACAGCTTGTTAGTTAGAGTTACTGTATGTAGCACTAGGTACTTTACACTTGACAAAGCTATCATTCTTTTATGTGTGTATGTGGTCCTACTCTGATATTTTAATCTCTGTGTACCCATTCCCTGAGTTTCAAAGTGTAAAGTATTGGTATAGGAATATGCTGAGCCCCTATGATTAGGACCAGGGGCCTCATTTATCAACCATGCATATATTCTTTACAAAATTCGGGCGTATGTGGATATTCTAGGATTTGCGTGTGCAACAAATAATTGGGATTCATCAAACTGTCGCACACAACATATACACATGCTTTCATTGATAAATCAGAGCCGTACTATATTTGTGCGCTTGTGAAGGAGTGTTGCAACCTAACCTGAAAAATGCCCTCTATTTACTCCTCTTTTCTTTCAGTAGTCGTTTTTTCTCACCCTGTACAATATGATTTCCAGGAAATATTGTGTGGAAATGGGCAGGGTAGCCATTTTATGGCCAGCTGGATTAGCTAGCCTGCAGAGGGTAAATATCACGCCATAGCTACAATCTGCGTAAGGTGTGGGTGAGGGGGTGGGAAGGTAGCAGATGGGTGCGTAAAAGTGTGAACTGGTATCTTTTCTCCTCTTGACTTATCCAGTTCCCGACAGTGAGAATGATCATAGATGTATGCTGATCTTGGCATGGCAAGCACGGTCTTATAGGCTGTGAAATACTCACATATACTCTCGTAGATGTGTGTGTTCTTGCACATGGGGTAGGCAGGCTAACTCGGACGTGTGTGTGTGTGTGCTGTAGGTTTGTGTGTGCCTGTGTGATTGTGTGTGTGTCCAAATGTGTGTGAGGGGAAGGGTGCATGCGTTCGCTAGTAAGTGTACTGTATATGTGTACTGTATGCATGTATGTACAGTATATAGGTATGTGAGCATTGGCTGGGTCGTGTGCTGTGAAATTCCACCTTCGTTGCTCCGTCCTCAATAAACAAGAGGGAGTTGGCAGTCATAGTAATTTAGCCAAACGGAGCCCCGAGGGTACTGGTACTCACCTCTATGAGCTACATCAGCTAAACAGAGCCATGCT
Organism: Oncorhynchus mykiss; assembly: GCF_057628025.1. Classification (NCBI taxonomy): domain Eukaryota; kingdom Metazoa; phylum Chordata; class Actinopteri; order Salmoniformes; family Salmonidae; genus Oncorhynchus; species Oncorhynchus mykiss. Next base: position 49,987,322 of record NC_143026.1, read on the forward strand.
TAGGCTACAAGCCCAGCTCTTAATTTAGCTCCTGATTGAACTCCCAATATTTTTCTCTACATTACATCTGATTAACATAGCCGTGATTCTTTACCATGTCTAGCTTCATATTTGGTTTCCAATTCAGTTCCCAATTCAACTCCCAATTCAGCTCTTGAATCACTCCTCTACATTAGTTTAACAGAGCCATGATACATTCCAAGATATTGAGCTTGAGCCCGCCTCCAGAGTGAGCAGGGACATAAAGACAAACTTTCTGACAGCAGCCCAGGTTGTTTGAACTGTAACTGGAACCAGCAGGACCAATTAAAACCCCCACTCTCTGGCGTGAAGTCACTGTCCAGATTCCAATGATGCGATAACTAAAATGACTTCATTATACTCTTGGAATATGGTCCCCATGATCAGCTATTACACCAGGCCCAGTGTTCTGACTGCCTAGTTCCTACCCCCATCAACCCCCTTCTGTTTCATCACACAGTGGCGATGGTGAAACAGATTTGAAAGTCAGAAATCATGAAATCAACAAAAAAGACTCATGGGGCGGTTCCAGCTATGATTATCCTCTGTTTTCCTTATTGGTTGCCCCATATTTCCTCTACTGGCGTCATTGTGTAATAATTCAACAGCAAGTCAGGATCCAAATCTCCAAAAGTCACTCCAACAGCTCCTTTTGAACAGATGCTCATTCACTCATATCACTCCGTTACCCCCTTCTCTATTCCCCACCCTAGCCTAGCCAGAGAGCTCTTTATTTAAAAAATAAAATAAAAAATGCATTTTTTAACATAAATGTTTGGGGGTTTGGCTGCTCTAGGGTTTGATCACTATATCCTGTGGTCTTGACTTTCAGAGTTGCAGGATTGTGATGAAAAGTCTGTCTTTTGGCTTGATAGCTAGCTGTTTGGATTCAAATAATGCGGCTTTTTGTTTAATCTGTATGGAAGTATTACACTAAGGACTGCATGTTGTGTCCAGAGGTAGCAGAGGAAGTTCTGGGAATGTTCAGGGAATGCGCCTAACCACTGCCAAGATGTGGTTGGTGGCTTTTGTGCACTTTTCAGCACCCATGGCATCACCCAGGTGGGTGCTACATTCCTGGCAATGGATGACCCGTACCAGAGAAGCAGCTCCAATAGAGTGTCTGACCATTCAGAGCAGCAGGTGTGGTGCGCTGCTGAAGAGCTACGGGGCTGTTTTTTCAGACTATCTTTGTTTCTCCTTGGCCGTCCCATCGATGGCCCCTCCACTGAACCTCCATTGCCTTTCCAGCCCAAACTGCCTCAACTTGATCCCAAGCCGACTGAGACTCCATCATTACATTTTTTTGTTTGTTATTTTACTTTTTATGCGCTATCTACCTCGCTCTTCACTTCCTCTGTGTGTGGAGCTTCTGTGTGTGTTTGATGTTGAGTGAGAGTGACACAAGTGTTTGATATGTATGTCAGTGTATGTGTGCGCGCACGTATTTGTGTGTGTAGTTAAGTAAATATGGGAAGAGTTAGTGTTTGAGTGTGCACACCCAAATTGGTGTGTATATTATGTGTGGTAGTAAATAAAGAAACGTGTGTGTGTGTGTGTGTGTGTTCGTGCGTGTGAGGGGAAACAATCTGAAAACCAAAGTCAGTCCAGACCAGTGCATGTGGGAATGGGCCTCAGCTGGTCCTGATAGTGACATTTTATCCTCATTGTGACTGCAGGAAATTGTAATATTTTCCTACAGACAGGAGCCATGGAGCCATGTGATCTTGCAGTCCCCTCAATACAAATCAGATGGCTTCCATCACCTGATAGAGCCATCGGAGAGCCGCCATAAGTGCCCGGATAGAGCAGTGGTGTAAAGTACTTAAGTAATTTTTGGGGGTATGTGAACTTTTACAGTTACTTCATTGCTAAAGAAAATATGTACATTTTACTCCCATACATTTTCCTTGACACCAAAAAGTACTTGATACATTTACAATGCTCAGGTAGGACAGAATTATTGTCCAATTCATGTACCTATTAATATAACGCATTGTCATTCGTACTTCCTCTGATCTGCGGACTCACTAAACATAAATACTGCATTTCTAAATGACGTATAAGTGTTGGAGTGTGCCCCTTTCTGTCCGTTAAATAAATAAATAAATACAACATTTTTGCTTAATAATAAGGAATTTGATGTATAGCATTATTCTATTATTCTAGCCACAGTTTGGTTCAAGACTTAAAATATCAACTTCAGATGTGTAGAAAACTCTGATTTGAAGTCTTGAACCAAATCGTGGCTAGAATAATGGGTACTGAGTAATCCTTTATTTGCGCTCTGATGAGTAGCCTGTATAGTGTGGAATGATGTGTCTATCCCAGTGGTTGAAAAGTATTACATTGTTATACTTGAGTAAAATAAAATATACCTCAATAGAAAATTACTCAAGTAAAAAAGTCACCCATTAAAATACCACTTGAGTAAAAGTCTAAAACTATCTGGTTTTAAATGTACTTAAGTACAGTGGTGGAAAAAGTATTCAATGGTCATACTTAAGTAAAAGTAAAAAGAAATGCTATACATTAAATTCCTTATTACTAAGCAAACCGGACAGCACGATTTTTCCTATTTTTTAAATGTATTTACTGATAGAAAGGGGCACACTCCAACACTCATATTTTATGTAGGTGGAGGGCCTTGGATGCCCTATGCTCCCCAAATGTAAATAACTCCTTGTTTATTTTACTCATCTACTTACACACCTCTTCTATTGTTTTTCTTGTTTTTTATTATAATTTTCTTTATTTTATTTCACTTAGCTCTGAGCCTAAGATTTTCTCTGAACCCTGCAATCACACCGGCAACACTGTATACTGTATGTGACTATTAAACAGTGAATCTGAATCTTCCCCTAAATTCAAACTCTTTCATCTAAGGATTTATGATTAAATAGAGCAGACAGATTAAATTCATTGATTTCTTCCATCTCTCCATCCATCCAGTACATCAACCTGAAATTAAGAGAAACGATGGAGTATGAAGAGGATTTAATTGTAATTGGGTGATCAGGTAATCATGACTTGAGCTCCGTGAAGGGGCCGATAGCCCTTCATTCACAATGTGGAACTCACTGACACTGCTCCCTAACCTCTCGACTCCCATTCCTGTTGCCTGTTTCTTTAATAGCTGATGTAACCATACCTCCACCTCCTGCTTCTCATATGCCACAAGAGGAATCCAAACCAAAAGACTTACCCATTCTTTAAGTCCACCAAAAACTCTCTGCAAAATCCCTCAGGGCTATAGAATAAATATTTCATTTCCCCTAGCAAGCAACAGGAAGGCTTACAGTATATCATGTAAAGGAGCAGAAATAGGGACTGAAAAATGCTTGTCATTCTGCATATCTTGGGCCTGGTTCATTCCATGCTGTTCAGCTGAAGAGGCGTTTTATATTCAAGGACATTAAGCTGTCTTATTTTAGGAGGATAAAGCTGTCTTATGTTAAATGGTGCAGATACGTTACAATTATTACAAGCATGGGTTGATTTTTTTAATGTATTTTTTATTTCACCTTTATTTAACCAGGTAGGCCAGTTGAGAACAAGTTCTCATTTGCAACTGCGACCTGGCCAAGATAAAGCATAGCAATTTGACACATACAACAACACAGAGTTACACATGGAATAAACAAAACATAGTCAATAATACAGTAGAACAAAAGAAAACAAATAGTCTATTTACAGTGAGTGCAAATGAGATAAGTTAAGGAAATAAATAGGCCATGGTGGCGAAGTAATTACAATATAGCAATTGAAGATGAATGTGCAGGTAGAGATACTGGGGTGCAAAGGAGCAAAATAAATAAATAAACAAATACCAGTATGGGGATGAGGTAGGTAGATAGATGGGCTGTTTACAGATGGGCTATGTACAGGTGCAGTGATCTGTAAGCTGCTCTGACAGCTGGTGCTTAAAGCTAGTGAGGGAGATGTGAGTCTCCAGCTTCAGAGATGTTTGCAGTTCGTTCCAGTCATGGGCAGCAGAGAACTGGAAGGAAAGATGACCAAAGGAGGAATTGGCTTTGGGGGTGACCAGTGAGATATACCTGCTGGAGCGCGTGCTACGAGTGGGTGCTGCTATGGTGACCAGTGATTTGAGATAAGGCGGGGCTTTACCTAGCAGAGACTTGTAGATAACCTGTAGCCAGTGGGTTTGGCGACGGGTATGAAGCGAGGGCCAACCAACGAGAGCATACAGGTCGCAATGGTGGGTAGTGTATGGGGCTTTGGTGACAAAACGGATGGCACTGTGATAGACTGCATCCAGTTTGTTGAGTAGAGTGTTGGAGGCTATTTTATAGATGACATCACCGAAGTTGAGGATCGGTAGGATGGTCAGTTTTACGAGGGTATGTTTGGCAGCATGAGTGAAGGATGCTTTGTTGCGATATAGGAAGCCGATTCTAGATTTAATTAAATTTTTTAATTTTAATTTAATGTTAAAAGTTAGTACGGGATAGACTATGTTCATGGGGGGAGGGGGTTGTGAAAACAGCTCTTAATTGGTCAATCGGATGCTTTGAACATCAAATGAACATTCAAAACATCACAACTATGTTTGAAATACTAAAAGTACAAAACAAGATACTTGCCTTTTCTCATTTCTATGACTTACAACACTGTACAGGACATAGCTTAAAAAAAACGTAGTTGCACCGGCAAAACTGTGAAGAAGTGGAATACTGTAAACGCAGTCTCAAATATCTGCCTGGCCCTTTTAATTGGCATCGGCAATTAAAATTTCATATTTTATGGTTATGGAAAATTGTCTAGACTATTTTGACAAATGTTATTTCACAAAAAAAAATGTTATAAGATTTTAAATTTATACTATCAAGTATCAATTTAGTTTTGTATTTTATTACAGATCCCCATTAGCCAAGGCAGCAGCTACTCTTCCTTGGGTCCAAACAAGATTAAGGTAGTTATGTACAAAATAAAACCGTACATCACACTGTAACGCACTCTATGTAACGCAACTGTAACACACTCAAAGCACTCTAGCCCAACTAAAACCTAAACAGGAAACAGCTGAAACCAATAAGACAAAACCAACAGAAAAGGGAAAAGGAATCGGTGGCAGCTAGTAGACCGGTGACGACGACCGCCTAGCGCCGCCCGAACAGGAAGAGGAGGGAGTCGACCCGGAGGGCGAGGCACAGGGCGATCCGGATGGAGGCAATGGAAATCCCTCAACAGTGACGGATCCAAGATGTCCCCCACCGGTACCCAGCACCTCTCCTCCGGACCGTACCCCTCCCAGTCCACGAGGTACTGCAAGCCCCTCACACGTACTGTGTATGCCGGGGACCCCTCGATGTCGAGAGGGGGCGGAGGGACCTCCGGCACCTCACCTTCCTGCAGGGGACCAGCTACCACCGGCCTGAGGAGAGACACATGAAATGAGGGGTTAATACAATAGTAAGAAGGGAGTTGTAATCTATAACACTCCTTGATCTTCCTCAGGACTTTAAATTGCCCCACACACTGCGGCCCCAGCTTCCGGCAGGGCAGGCGGAGGGGCAGGTTTCGGGTTGAGAGCCAGACCCTGTCCCCCGGTGCGAACTCGGGGGCATCACTGTGGTGGCAGTCAGCACTCCTCTTCTGCCGTCCACCAGCTTGCTTGAGGGATTCCTGGATGGCCCTTCAGGTCTCCTTAGAACGCTGCACCCACTCCTCCACCGCAGAAGCCTCGGTCTGACTCCGATGCTACGGTGCCAGGACCGGCTGGTAGCCCAACACGCATTGAAATGGTGACATGTTTGTGGAGGAGTGGCGGAGTGAGTTCTGAACAACCTCCGCCCATGGGATGTACCTCGCCCATTCTCCTTGCCGGTCCTGGCAATACAACCGCAGAAACCTACCCACCTCCTGGTTCACTCTCTCCACCTGCCCATTACTCAGGCTGACCGAGACCCCCAGACCCCCAGACGCTCCATAAACACCCTCCACACTTGGGATGTGAACTGGGGACCCCGAACAGAAACAATCTCTTCAGGCACCCCATAGTGCCGGAAGACGTGGGTAAATAGGGCCTCCGCAGTCTGTAGGGCCGTAGGGAGACCGGGCAACGGGAGTAGACGGCAGGACTTACAAAACTGATCCACAACGACCAGGATCGCGATGTTCCCCTGAGACGGGGGAAGATCGGTAATTAAGTACACCGACAGATGAGACCACAGCCGTTGTGGAACGGGGAGGGAATCAATTGATCACGGACACCAAGTGGCACGTACTTAATTAAGACCTGTAGGACATTGTGGAGGCGCAGGTTCCAACCGTAACGCCCGCTCAATGTCCGAGTCCACCTCCCATACCACCGGTGCCACCAGCCTTGAAGCTGGAAGGATGGGAGTAGGATCGATGGGCCGATCCTCTGTGTCATAGAGATGGGACAGCGCGTTGGCCTTCGTGTTGAGGGAATCTGGTCTATACGAGATAGTAAACCTAATCTGGTGAAAAACATGGCCTACCTTGCCTGACGAGGATTCAGTCTCCTCGCTTCCCGGATATACTCCAGATTACGGTGGTCAGTCCAGATGAGGAAAGGGTGCTTGCCCCCCTCAAGCCAGTGTCTCCACACCTTCAGGTCCTTTACCACAGCGAACAACTCCCGGCTTCAGGGCCTTTACCACAGCTAACAACTCCCGGTCCCCCACATCATAGTTTTGCTCCGCCGGACTGAGCTTCTTCGAAAAGAAAGAGCAGGGACGGAGCTTCGGTGGCGTGCCCGAGCACTGTGATAGCACGGCTCCAACCCCAGCCTCGGACATGTCCACCTCCACTGTGAACGACAAAGAGGGGTCCGGATGTGCCAACATGGGAGCATCAGTAAACAGCCCTTTAAACAACTGAAATATCTGGCCGCCACTGCCGACCACCGTAAACGCGCCGGCCCCCCCTTCAGCAGTGAGGTAATGGGAGCCGCCACCTGGCCAAATCCCCGGATAAACCTCCAGTAGTAATTGGCAAACACATTTCTCAGCCTTAACGTATACACACATTTCTCCGCCTTAACGTATAGGTCATGCTCCAGCAGTCGCCCAAGCACCTTGCGCACCAGAGACACATGCGCGGCGCGCGTGGAGGAATAGATCAGGATATCATCAATATACACCACCACACCCTGCCCGTGCAGGTCCCTGAGAATCTCGTCTACAAATGATTGAAAGTCGGATGGAGCATTCTTTAACCCATACGGCATGACGAGGTACTCATAATGGCCAGATGTGGTACTAAACGCGGTTTTCCACTCGTCTCCCTCCCGAATACACAGCAGATTATACGCGCTCCTGGGGTTCATGAAAAAATGTGCTCTGTGAAATGATTCTACCGCCATAGCGATGAAAGGTAGTGGGTAACTAAACCCCACTGTGATGGAATTGAGACCTCGATAATCAATGCATGGATTTTTCACAAAAAATAACCTTGAGGAGACGGGTGACGTGGAGGGCCGAATGTACCCCTGTCCCAGAGATTCGTGACATATGTCTCCATAGCCAACGTCTCCTCCTGTGACAATGGGCACACTTGACTCCTGGGAAGTGCAGAGTTTACCTGGAGGTTTATCGCACAATCCCCCTGTCGATGAGGTGGTAATTTAGTTGCCCTCTTCATACAGAAGGCGATAGCCAAATCGGCCTACTCAGAGGGAATGCGCACAGTGGAAACCTGGTCTGGACTCTCCACCGACGTGGCACCGATGGAAACTCCCATACACCAACCCAACCACTCCTCTGACCACCCCCGGAGAGCCCCGTTTCCATGAAATCCTGGGATTGTGACTGGCCCACCAGGGAAGCCCCAGCACCACTGGAAACGCAGGTGAATCGATAAAGAAGAGACTAATCCGCTCTGAAACCCCTGCGTTACCATGTCCAGTGGAACCGTGGCCTCCCTGACCAGCCCTGACCCTAACGGTTGGCTATCTAAGGAGTGCACGGGGAAGGGTGGATTTATCGGCACCAGCGGAATCCCCAGCTTACTGGCAAGTCCGCGATCCATAAAGTTCCCAGCTGTGCCTGAATCGACTAGCGCCTTATGCTGGAAAGAGAGAGAAAACTCAACAAAAAAAATTATACAAACATGTGACCAACAGGGAGCTCTGTGTGAGTTTGGTGCTGACTCACCTGGGGTGACCGAGAAGTGTTCTGCCTGCCCTCTCGACTCCCAGACGGGCTCCTCCAGCACCGGTCGGAAGTGTGTCCTCTCCGACCACAGCTGGTGCAGGAGGAGCCTCCTCCTCCGGTACCCCTCGATGCGGCCCCCCCTAACTCCATAGGTATGGGAGCGGGAGAGCCAGGAGGTGGAACTGACAGGACCCTTTCCGAACGCCCGCAGGCAGCTAGCAGATTGTCCAGCCGGATCGACATGTTTATGAGTTCATCGAGGGAGAGAGTGGCGTCCCGACAAGCTAGCTCCCTGTGGACCTCCTCCCGGAGGCTGCACCGGTAGTGGTCCATCAGGGCCCTGTCATTCTAGCCGTCCCCAGCCGCCAAGGTCCGGAACTCCAGCGTGAAGTCCTCCTCGTCTCCTGCCTAAGGTGGAACAGCCATTCACCCGCCGCTCGGCCTCCGGAGGGTGGTCAAACACGGGCCCAGAAACGGCAGGTGAACTCTGGATAGTGGTACCTAGCTGAGTCTGGGCCATTCCAAACTGCGTTGGCCCACTCCACGGCTCGTCCCGTCAGGCAGGAGACGAGGACGCTCACACTCTCTTTGCCCAAGGGAGTCGGCCTCACGGTAGCCAGGTACAGCTCGAGCTGGAGCAAAAATACCTGGAACCCAGCCGCCGCTCCATCGTACTCCCTCGAGGGCGCAAGACGAAGTGCGCTGGAGCCGGACACCGCCGGAGGAGTGGGTTGAGTCGTCAGAAGAGCTGGAGGCGAGGTGGGGAGACCACTCCTCTCCCATCGGTCCATTCTCTCCATCATCTTGTCCATCGCTGACGCAATCTGATGGAGGATGGTTGTATAATGGAGGACGCGCTCCTCCATCGATGGAAGGGGGGTGGCCGCTGCTCCTGCTGACTCCATGGTGGTGCGGGCTTCTGTAACGCACTTCTATGAGTAGTGGGTGCGGAGTCAGGCGCAGGAAGCAGAGGGTAAAGAACAATATTTTATTCCGCCGCAGGGAAAATTGTCACGCCAAAACACCAGGTGCAATAACAAGACCGGCCCAAAACCAGGACCCAACCAGTCAGGAGAAAAACAAAGGAGATCGCACAACCACAAACATGAACAGAGGAAAAATAAGCCTGCACAAAGAGCAGGCGGGCATTACCAGCTTAAATAGCCCAACTAAAACCTAAACAGGAAACAGGTGTAACCAATGAGACAAAACCAACAGAAAAGGGAAAAGGGATCGGTGGCAGCTAGTAGATCGGTGACGACGACCTCCGAGCGCAGCCCGAACAGGAAGAGGAGGGAGTCGTGACAACAACACATTATTACACACTACTCTACTCTAATTAAATACAAAATAAACCAGTACATTACACAACACATTATTACACACCAATCTACTCTAATTATATAAATATTTTTACAAAAAACTGTTTTAAAGTGAAATATTAGCTTATGTCTAAAACTGAAAAAGACAGGAAATTCAAAAGCTAAATTTAACCTATACACTAACAAGGCATTTCAGCATAAGCAGCTTGACTACTGCTAGAGTACTATAGCTTTACTGATTTACTGTACATCAACAACAGATGTACTCACATTGGATGGGTTGATTAGGATTCAAACCTCTCAAACAGCCTAACACACACTCTTAGAGTAGGTTACCCCATGAATGTACTTGGTAATGTAAACATGTTTTTTCATGTAAACATAACCCCGTTACACTCAGTAAAACATTATGGGGAGGTTTTCCCAGACAAGCCTAGTCCTGGATCAATGGAAAATCTCCAGACAAAATTATTTTTAGTCCAGGACTAGGTGTAATCTGTGTCTGCGAAACTGTTCCTTAACCCTACATTTGACCAAGCCTAATGCATATGCCTACTCAGACAAGTTAGTTGACAGCTTTAGTACACATTTTAAAGCTACAGTGACAAGAAAAAGTATGTGAACCCTTTTGGAATTACCTGGATGTATGCATAAAATGGTCATGAAATTTGATCTGTTCTTCATCTAAGTCACAACAATAGACAAACACAGTCTACTTAAAACTAATAACACACAAACAATTGTACCTTTTCACGTCTTTATTGAACACACCGTGTAAACATTCACAGTGCAGGGTGGGAAAAGTATGTGAACCCTTGGTTTTAATAACCGGTTGACCCTACTTTGGCAGCAATAACCTAACCAAATGTTTTCTGTAGTTGCGGATCAGACCTGCACAAAGGTCAGGAGGAATTTTGGCCCATTCCTCTTGTTTCAGTTCAGCAATATTCTTGGGGTGTCTGATGTGAACTGCTCTCGAGGTCATGCCAGAGCATCTCAATCGGGCTGAGGTCAGGACACTGACTGGACCACTCCAGAAGGTGTATTTTCTTCTGTTGAAGCCATTCTGTTGTTGATCTACTTCTTTGTTTTGGGTCGTTGTCCTGTTGCATCACCCAACTTCGATTTAGCTTCAATTGGCGGACAGATAACCTTACATTCTTTTGCAAAATGTCTGTGATAAACTTCATTTTTTTTCGATGATAGCAAGCTGTCCAGGCCCTGAGACAGCAAAGCAGCTCCAAACCATGATACTCCCTTTACCATAGTTTACAGTTGGGATAAGGTTTTGATGTTGGTGTGCTGTGTCTTTTTTCTCCACACATAGTGTTGTGTGTTCCTTCCAAAAAAACTCTAGTTTCATCTGTCCACAGAATATTTTTTCAGTAGCACTGTGAAACATCCAGATGCTCTTTTGCAAACTTTTTTTGGGGGGACAACAGTAGCTTCTTCCGTGGTATCCTCCCATGAACACCATTCTCGTTTAGTGTTTAACGTATCGTAGACTCGTCAACAGAGATGTAAGCATGTTCCAGAGACTTCTTTAAGTCTTAAGATGTAAGCATGTTCCAGATACTTCTTTAAGTCTTAAGATTCTTCTTAACCTCATTAAGCATTCTGCTCTGTGCTCTTGCAGTCATCTTTGCATTTCTCCAAAAAGTACAATCTTTGTCCCCATGTGCAGTTGCAAACTGTAGTCTGGCATTTTTATGGCAGTTTTGGAGCAGTGGCTTCTTCCTTGCTGAACGGCCTTTCTGCTTATGTCGATATAGGACTCGTTTTACTGTGGATATAGATACTTTTGTACCGGTTTCCTCCAGCATCTTCACAAGGTCCTTTGCTGTTGTTCTGGGATTGTTTTGCACTTTTCGCACCAAAGCATGTTCATCTCTAGGAGACAGAATGCGTCTCCTTCCTGAACGGTCATGACGGCTGCGTGGTCCCATGGTGTTTATACTAGCGTACTATTGTTTGTACAGATGAATGTGGTACCTTCAGGCATTTGGAAAGGATTAACCAGACATGTGGAAGTCCACATGTTTTTTCTGAGGTCTTGGCTGATTTCTTTTAATTTTCCCATGATGTCAAAAATGCTTGTGTCATGCACAAAGTAGATGTCCTAACCGACTTGCCAAAACTATAGTTTGTTAACAAGAAATTTGTGGAGTGGTTGAAAAACTAGTTTTAATGACTCCAACCTAAGTGTATGTAAACTTCCCACTTCAACTGTATAAGGTCCCACAGTTGGCAGTGCATATCTGAGCAAAAACTAAGCAAAAACCAAGACATGATGTCTGTAGAGCTCCGAGACAGGATTGTATTGAGGTACAGATCTGGGGAAGGGTACCAAACAATTTCTGCAGCATTGAAGGTTCCCAAGAACACAGTGGCCTCCATCATCCTTAAATAGAAGAAGTTTGGAACCACCAAGACTGGTTACCAGAGCTGTTGGGGGAGGAGGGCCTTGGTCAGGGTGACCAAGAACCATATGGTCACTTCTGACATAGCTCCAGAGTTCCTCTGTTGAGATGAGAGAACCTTCCAAAAAGACAACCATCTCTGCAGCACTTCACCAATCAGGTTTTTATGGTAGAGTGGCCAAATGGAAGCAACTCGTCAGTAAAAAGGCACATGACAGCCCGCTTGGAGTTTGCCAAAAGTCGCCTAAAGACTCTCAGAGCATGAGCAACAAGATTCTCTGGTCTGACGAAACCAAGATTGAATTCTTTAGCCTGAATATCAAGCGTCACGTCTGGAGGAAACATGGCACCATCCCTACAGTTAAGGGTTGTAGTGGCAGCATCATGCTCTGAGGTTGTTTTTCAGAGGCAGGGACTGGGAGACTAGTCAGGAGCGAGGGAAAGATGGACAGAGCAGAGTACAGAGAGATCATTGATGAAAACCTGCAACAGAGGGCTCAGGTTCTCAGACTGGGGTGAAGGTTCACCTTCCAACAGGACAATGACCCTAAGCACACAGTCAAGACAACGCAGGAGTGGCTCGGAATGGCTCTTCCAAATGGACAATGACCCCAAGCATACTTCCAAAATTGTGACAAAATGGCGCAAAGGCAACAAAGTCAAGGTATTGGAGTGGCCATCACAAAGCCCTGAGCTCAATCCTATAGCAACATTTTGGGCAGAACTGAAAAAGCGTGTGCAAGTAAGGCCTATAAACCTGACTCAGTTACACCAGCTCTGTCAGGAGGAATGGGCCAACATTCACCCAACTTATTGTGGGAAGCTTGTGGAAGGCTACCCAAAACATTTGACCCAAGTTAAACAATTAGAGGCAATGCTACCAAATACTAATTGAGTGTATGTAAACTTCTGACCCACTGGGAATGTGGATCTACTATTATTCTGTAATTTCACATTCTTAAAATGATGTGGTGATCCTAACTTACCTAAGACAGGGACTTTTAACCAGGATTAAAAGTAAGGAATTGTGAAACACCGAGTTTAAATATATTTGGCTGAGGTGTATGTAAACTTCCGACTTCAACTGTCTGTGGCAGGGTCTACAGAAAATGAAGGAACACAAAAGGAAAACCAGCCACATCACGTACACTGACGTCTTGCTTCCAGACAAACTAAACACCTTCTTTGCCCACTTTGAGGATAATAACGTGCCACCGACGTGGCCCAAAGACCAAAGACCAAAGACTGTGGGGTCTCCTTCTCCGTGGCTGACATGAGTAAGATATTTAAACATGTTAACCCTAGCAAGACTGCCGGCCCAGAAGGCATCCCTAGCCGTATCTTCAGCGCATGCCAGCTGGCTGGTGTGTTTACGGACGTATTCAATCTCTCCCTATCCCAATCTTGTGTCCCCACTTGCTTCAAGATGGCCACCATTGTTCCTGTACCCAAGAAGGCAAAAGTAACTGAACTAAATGACTATCGCACCCGTAGCACTCACTTCTGTCATCATGAAGTGCTTTGCGAGACTATTCAAGGATCATATCACCTCTACCTTACCTGTCACCCTCGACTCACTTCAATTTGCTTACCGCCCCAATAGGTTCACACTGCACACTGCCCTATCGCATCCAGACAAGAGGAATATCTATGTAAGAATGCTGTTCATTGACTATAGCTCAGCATTCAACACCATAGTACCCTCCAAGCTCATATTTAGCTTGAGAACCTGGGTCTCAACCCCGCTCTGTGCAATTGGGTCCTGGACTTCCAGACGGGCCGCCCCCAGGTTGTGAAGGTAGGAAACAACATCTCTACTTCGCTGATCCTCAACACTGGGGCCCCACAAGGGTGTATACTCAGCCCACTCCTGTACTTCTAGTTCACCCATGACTCACCCTGCAGACGACACAACAGTAGTAGGCTTGATTACCAACCACGGCAAGACAGCCTACACGGAGGAGGTGAGGGCACTCAGAGTGTGGTGTCAGGAAAACATCCTCTCACTAAACTGCCCTGGCTTTTCCCCCTAAAAATATTTTTTTTTACATTGCTCATTTAGAGTGTTTTTAGTTTTTTTTTCTTCTCACGCCTATTCACAACTTAACCTGCCAAGACAATGTACTGTAAGACGTTGATACCCAGACAGGGGCTAATGCTTCTCTCTCTCCTCACTGAATGAATGACAAATGGGTGAATGGGCAATAATTGTGCACCTTACTTCATAATTTAATTTAAATTAGGGCTAACTGAATGATAAGGAGGATGGAGAGATTGATTTAATTTAGAAAGACAATAGTGTATTGATGAGTTTGTGTTACACCTATTTATCAGGAGCAAATCATTTGACTGGGCTTATTTATCAAAATGTCTGTTATTGGACTATTTTATTTACTATGACTCTATTTCTAATCGAATGTATTGTAAGGGAAAGGAAAACATGCTATGTGTTGCAGTAGGCCTTTAGAATAATGCAAAAAACAAATATTTGACTCTATCCAAGTTAATGAGCGGAAACAAACGATGCCAGTAAACCTGCACAGCCGGCCCATCAATAAAGCTAGCCTATAGACATTATTACATTTACAAAAATTTCATGAGTGACAGTATTAGGCCTATCAGTTGTCAAATTGTACATAGAGAGATTTTATTTTATTTTTTATTTTATTTTACCTTTATTTAACCAGGTAGGCAAGTTGAGAACAAGTTCTCATTTACAATTGCGACCTGGCCAAGATAAAGCAAAGCAGTTCGACAGATACAACAACACAGAGTTACACATGGAGTAAAACAAACATACAGTCAATAATAAAGTATAAACAAGTCTATATACAATGTGAGCAAATGAGGTGAGAAGGGAGGTAAAGGCAAAAAAAGGCCTTGGTGGCAAGGTAAATACAATATAGCAAGTAAAACACTGGAATGGTAGTTTTGCAATGGAAGAATGTGCAAAGTAGAAATAAAAATAATGGGGTGCAAAGGAGCAAAATAAATAAATAAATTAAATACAGTTGGGAAAGAGGTAGTTGATAGTTAAATTATATGTGGGCTATGTACAGGTGCAGTAATCTGTGAGCTGCTCTGACAGTTGGTGCTTAAAGCTAGTGAGGGAGATAAGTGTTTCCAGTTTCAGAGATTTTTGTAGTTCGTTCCAGTCATTGGCAGCAGAGAACTGGAAAGAGAGACGGCCAAAGAAAGAATTGGTTTTGGGGGTGACTAGAGAGATATACCTGCTGGAGCGTGTGCTACAGGTGGGAGATGCTATGGTGACCAGCGAGCTGAGATAAGGGGGGACTTTACCTAGCAGGGTCTTGTAGATGACATGGAGCCAGTGGGTTTGGCGACGAGTATGAAGCGAGGGCCAGCCAACGAGAGCGTACAGGTCGCAATGGTGGGTAGTATATGGGGCTTTGGTGACAAAACGGATTGCACTGTGATAGACTGCATCCAGTTTGTTGACTAGGGTATTGGAGGCTATTTTGTAAATTACATCGCCAAAGTCGAGGATTGGTAGGATGGTCAGTTTTACAAGGGTATGTTTGGCAGCATGAGTGAAGGATGCTTTGTTGCGAAATAGGAAGCCAATTCTAGATTTAACTTTGGATTGGAGATGTTTGATATGGGTCTGGAAGGAGAGTTTACAGTCTAACCAGACACCTAAGTATTTGTAGTTGTCCACGTATTCTAAGTCAGAGCCGTCCAGAGTAGTGATGTTGGACAGGCGGGTAGGTGCAGGTAGTGATCGGTTGAAGAGCATGCATTTAGTTTTACTTGTATTTAAGAGCAGTTGGAGGCCACGGAAGGAGAGTTGTATGGCATTGAAGCTTGCCTGGAGGGTTGTTAACACAGTGTCCAAAGAAGGGCCGGAAGTATACAGAATGGTGTCGTCTGCGTAGAGGTGGATCAGAGACACACCAGCAGCAAGAGCGACCTCATTGATGTATACAGAGAAGAGAGTCGGTCCAAGAATTGAACCCTGTGGCACCCCCATAGAGACTGCCAGAGGTCCGGACAACAGACCCTCAGATTTGACACACTGAACTCTATCAGAGAAGTAGTTGGTGAACCAGGCGAGGCAATCATTTGAGAAACCAAGGCTGTTGAGTCTGCCTATGAGGATGTGGTGATTGACAGAGTCGAAAGCCTTGGCCAGATCAATGAATACGGCTGCACAGTAATGTTTCTTATCGATGGCGGTTAAGATATCGTTTAGGACCTTGAGCGTGGCTGAGGTGCACCCATGACCAGCTCTGAAACCAGATTGCATAGCAGAGAAGGTATGGTGAGATTCAAAATGGTCGGTAATCTGTTTGTTGACTTGGCTTTCGAAGACCTTAGAAAGGCATGGTAGGATAGATATAGGTCTGTAGCAGTTTGGGTCAAGAGTGTCCCCCCCTTTGAAGAGGGGGATGACCGCAGCTGCTTTCCAATCTTTGGGAATCTCAGACGACACGAAAGAGAGGTTGAACAGGCTAGTAATAGGGGTGGCAACAATTTCGGCAGATAATTTTAGAAAGAAAGGGTCCAGATTGTCTAGCCCGGCTGATTTGTAGGGGTCCAGATTTTGCAGCTCTTTCAGAACATCAGCTGAATGGATTTGGGAGAAGGAGAAATGGGGAAGGCTTGGGCGAGTTGCTGTTGGGGGTGCAGTGCTGTTGACAGGGGTAGGAGTAGCCAGGTGGAAAGCATGGCCAGCAGTAGAAAAATGCTTATTGAAATTTTCAATTATGGTGGATTTATCAGTGGTGACAGTGTTTCCTATCTTCAGTGCAGTGGGCAGCTGGGAGGAGGTGTTCTTATTCTCCATGGACTTTACAGTGTCCCAGAACTTTTTTGAGTTAGTGTTGCAAGAAGCAAATTTCTGCTTGAAAAAGCTAGCCTTGGCTTTTCTAACTGCCTGTGTATAATGGTTTCTAGCTTCCCTGAACAGCTGCATATCACGGGGGCTGTTCGATGCTAATGCAGAACGCCATAGGACGTTTTTGTGTTGATTAAGGGCAGTCAGGTCTGGGGAGAACCAAGGGCTATATCTGTTCCTGGTTCTAAATTTCTTGAATGGGGCATGTTTATTTAAGATGGTTAGGAAGGCATTTTTAAAAAATATCCAGGCATCCTCTACTGACGGGATGAGGTCAATATCCTTCCAGGATACCCCGGCCAGGTCGATTAGAAAGGCCTGCTCGCTGAAGTGTTTCAGGGAGCGTTTTACAGTGATGAGAGGAGGTCGTTTGACCGCTGACCCATTACGGATGCAGGCAATGAGGCAGTGATCGCTGAGATCTTGGTTGAAGACAGCAGAGGTGTATTTAGAGGGGAAGTTGGTTAGGATGATATCTATGAGGGTGCCCGTGTTTAAGGCTTTGGGGAGGTACCTGGTAGGTTCATTGATAATTTGTGTGAGATTGAGGGCATCAAGTTTAGATTGTAGGATGGCTGGGGTGTTAAGCATGTTCCAGTTTAGGTCGCCTAGCAGCACGAGCTCTGAAGATAGATGGGGGGCAATCAGTTCACATATGGTGTCCAGAGCACAGCTGGGGGCAGAGGGTGGTCTATAGCAGGCGGCAACGGTGAGAGACTTGTTTTTAGAAAGGTGGATTTTTAAAAGTAGAAGTTCAAATTGTTTGGGTACAGACCTGGATAGTAGGACAGAACTCTGCAGGCTATCTTTGCAGTAGATTGCAACACCGCCCCCTTTGGCAGTTCTATCTTGTCTGAAAATGTTGTAGTTTGGAATTAAAATGTCTGAATTTTTGGTGGTCTTCCTAAGCCAGGATTCAGACACAGCTAGAACATCCGGGTTGGCAGAGTGTGCTAAAGCAGTGAATAGAACAAACTTAGGGAGGAGGCTTCTAATGTTAACATGCATGAAACCAAGGCTATTACGGTTACAGAAGTCGTCAAAAGAGAGCGCCTGGGGAATAGGAGTGGAGCTAGGCACTGCAGGGCCTGGATTCACCTCTACATCGCCAGAGGAACATAGGAGGAGTAGAATAAGGGTGCGACTAAAAGCAATAAGAATTGGTCGTCTAGAACGTCTGGAACAGAGAGTAAAAGGAGGTTTCTGGGGGCGATAAAATAGCATCAAGGTATAATGTACAGACAAAGGTAAGGTAGGATGTGAATACAGTGGAGGTAAACCTAGGTATTGAGTGATGAAGAGAGATATATTGTCTCTAGAAACATCATTGAAACCAGGAGATGTCATTGCATGTGTGGGTGGTGGAACTAATAGGTTGGATAAGGTATAGTGAGCAGGACTAGAGGCTCTACAGTGAAATAAGCCAATAAACACTAACCAGAACAGCAATGGACAAGACATATTGACATTAAGGAGAGGCATGCTTAGTCGAGTGATCAAAAGGGTCCAGTGAGTGGAGAGGTTGGTTTAGGGTCACGGCGATTTAGACAGCTAGCCAAGCCAACCGGTAGCAAGCTAGCATAGGATGGAGTCTGTTGTTAGCCACCTCTTGCGTTCGGTCAGTAGATTAGTGGGGTTCCGTGTGGTAGAGGGGATTAATCCAAATCACACAACAACAAAAATAAGAACAATAGATATAGTTATAGAGGCCCGAGAAGAAAACATAATAATTCAAATAAATAAATTGTCCGATTGTCTATTCAGATAGCAGCCGGAAAGACAGCTAACGGTTAGCGGGCCGCAGATGGGCGTTCCGGTAACGTCGCGACAGAGGAGCCAGCCGGATCTCCTTCAGGTAGATAACGTCGGCAGTCCGGTTGTGAAGGCCCGGTGGGGCTCCGCGTAGGCAGTGAAACGGGTCCGGATAGGTGACTGCAGCCCAGGAGTGAATGATGGAACTCAGGCGTGATTGACGGAGCTGGCTAGCACCGGAACAATCGATGTTTGCTCCGGAATCGACGAAAGCCGACTGTCACACGGATAGCAGCTAGCTAGCTGTGAGATCCGGGTATGAATGTCCAGAGAGCAGTTGAAATCCAGGGACATGGAGAGAAAAATTGGTCCGGTATGTTCCGTTCCGAGCCGCGCTGCGCCGTACAAAACTGGCGATAGATTTTCGATAGATTTTCGAGCTAAAGGAGAGCCGATGACCACAAACCGTGGTTAGCTTCTGATTAGCTTCTGGGCTAGCTCCTGGCTAGCTTCTGGCTAGTTTCTGGCCAGCCTCCTGGAGTTTCTGGCTAGCTTCCTGAAGGATTGCAGATCTGAGGTAAATAATACTTTTTTATAAATATAAATTGGTGAGGCTGGTTGTAGGAGAGTGTTTAGAAGATGAGTTGTTGGAAAATAAAAATAAAATGTATGTGAAAAAAGTTGTAAATATATATATATACAGGACACGACAAGACGAGGTCAAAAGACGTCTGAACTGCTATGCGATCTTGGATCGAAGATGATGGGGGCATGATTTCTATATAGTATCAGAAAGAGCATATTCTGCAGATTTTATGACACTTACCTTTGTCAAATAACTCTCCAAATTCAAGAGGTGCAGTTCTATTTCCAAATTTCACTTTTTTGAACCAAGAATATCAGTGCTGTCTATGCATTCACCACATGACCACTTGCGTGACAGCGTTGCTCTGGCTACTAAGCATAAACTCGTAACATATAAACATTTAAATATGCTATTCTGTCGTCAATGGATGAATGGGCGATCGAAACCATATAGAAACTGATAATGGTGCATGTGACTTCAATTAGCTGAATGATGAAGAGGGTGAAGGTTGATTTAATTTGATTGATCTGAATGTTAAGGGTGAAGAGGATGATTGGATATAGAACAATAGTATTATGATGAAGAATTGTTGGCGGTCTAATAATTTTTTTATGAATGGTATGTAATTTCCCATCGGAGAGTCAAATCAGACAATGAGTACAATATACAATGTGTGTAGTTCACAATGGCAAGCCGAACCAAACGAATGGATGCACTGGCAGCATTGTATGTACTGCAGAATTTAGATGAGTGGAGTCGGATGGAGGATAGGATATTAAGCTTGAAATTGACGTTGCTGATAAAGAGTCTTCATCTGATTCTGATGTTGACATTGACATTGAGCCTCCGTCTACGATGCCTGAGCCCTGCCGCATAAAACCAGAACAGAGTCAACTGAGATGGTGATCCCAACTTCAATGTTGAGACAGGAGTCTGGGAGGGATGGCACGGTTTGGGTGGAAAAGAGTGACGAGTTTATGTGATATGCAGATGTTGCAGCACATCAGAGATTGTACTGTCACTCATGAACTCAAAGCATTTATTGCACTCTTGTATGTCCACGGGGTATACTGCTGAAAGAGCACGGATGTGGTGGCATTATTCATCTGATAGGTATGGGTTGGACTTTCCCAAGAGACCATGCCACCCAACCGCTTCAGAGAGATTATGTGATACCTGCCACCTGCCTGTGGCAGGTGCACACGAAACAAGGCCCATGAAAACGTTGAGCAGAGCAAGCGATATGTTTGTGGGGCTTGCTCACACAAAGCCCCGAAGCTGTGTGCTGACTTTGGACCCGAAGCATAAAGAGGCGACGAGATTGATTCATGGGTAAAGGCATAATACAGTGCACGATACAATCAACAAATTACAGTTTTTATATCTTGTCGTGAATATATTTCCACATATGTCTTTATGCAATTCATCCTTTACAATTGTTCATGCACTTGTGCTTTTGTTTAGGAATACAAAAATAATTTCACCTGCGCACCTGGCTGGTTATATTATTGTTTTCCTTCCTACATTGTGAAAATAAGCTGTAACTGGACTTTAGTAATTGCTATAACTCTATTACTAATCAAATATACAAAAAAAGTTGATCAAATGGATTACACAGTAATGCTTTTATTGTAAGAAAAACGAAAATAGGCTTACGTTTTTCTTTGTAGAAATATACAAAGCATATATTTTACTCTAGCTAAACAAATAATTATTTTTTGATATATTTCCACTAATATTTCTCCACTCAATTAACGTAAACTCACTCACTTTTGTACATCTCCTTGGTCCGTACAATTGACCTTATTTTAGCGCCCCAAAAACGTAATACTTCCAGATCAACTGTAATGTCAATACCATTGCAAAGCACAATTTCTTCCCTTTCCAACAAAATCAATTACATGACCTAAACACTGCCCGTTTCTGCATAATTCAAGAAGACAATGAGCTCCTCGGGTCTTTTTAAAAATGGCGGGTGGGAATTGAAACTAATGCGTGGTAGTGAGGAGAGATGTCGTGTGGGAAAACGGCTTTTTTTCACTCGAACTTATCACCTTCTCGCCTCTAAAATGTAAATAAAACGCTATAAAGAGTTTATATAATGTGTCATTACATACCTATTTCAAGGTTTGTGTCGATTTGAATCTGGTTTTTGGGCGGTGCTAAAGTGATTTAGAAGTAAACAGCGGCTTTGAGAATGAGGATCGCATTGATGATGCAAAAAATGACTAGGTATCCCCCCTTTACCCCAGTCACTGTCCATTTCTTGTTTTTAAAGGATGAGAGAAGTTTATTTTTTTATTTATTTCACCTTTATTTAACCAGGTAGGCTAGTTGAGAACAAGTTCTCATTTGCAACTGCGACCTGGCCAAGATAAAGCATAGCAGTGTGAACAGACAGAGTTACACATGGAGTAAACAATTAACAAGTCAATAATACAGTAGAAAAAAGGAGAGTCTATATACATTGTGTGAAAAAGGCATGAGGAGGTAGGCGAATAATTACAATTTTGCAGATTAACACTGGAGTGATAAATGATCAGATGGTCATGTAAAGGTAGAGATATTGGTGTGCAAAAGAGCAGAAAATAAAATAAATAAAAACAGTATGGGGATGAGGTAGGTAAAAATGGGTGGGCTATTTACCGATTGACTATGTACAGCTGCAGCGATCGGTTAGCTGCTCAGATAGCAGATGTTTGAAGTTGGTGAGGGAGATAAGTCTCCAACTTCAGAGATTTTTGCAATTCGTTCCAGTCACAGGCAGCAGAGAACTGGAACGAAAGGTGGCCAAATGAGGTGTTAGCTTTAGGGATGATCAGTGAGATACACGTGCTGGAGCGCGTGTTACGGGTGGGTGTTGCCATCGTGACCAGTGAACTGAGATAAGTCGGAGCTTTACCTAGCATGGACTTGTAGATGACCTGGAGCCAGTGGGTCTGGTGACGAATATGTAGCGAGGGCCAGCCGACTAGAGCATACAGGTCGCAGTGGTGGGTGGGATAAGGTGCTTTAGTGACAAAACGGATGGCACTGTGATAAACTGCATCCAGTTTGCTGAGTAGAGTGTTGGAAGCAATTTTGTAGATGACATCGCCGAAGTCGAGGATCGGTAGGAGTCAGTTTTACTAGGGTAAGTTTGGCGGCGTGAGTGAAGGAGGCTTTGTTGCGGAATAGAAAGCCGACTCTAGATTTGATTTGATTGGAGATGTTTGATATGAGTCTGGAAGGAGAGTTTACAGTCTAGCCAGACACCTAGGTACTTAGATGTCCACATATTCAAGGTCGGAACCATCCAGGGTGGTGATGCTAGTCAGGCGTGCGGGTGCAGGCAGCGAACGGTTGAAAAGCATGCATTTGGTTTTACTAGCGTTTAAGAGCAGTTGTAGGCCACGGAAGGAGTGTTGTATGGCATTGAAGCTCGTTTGGAGGTTAGATAGCACACGGGCCGGAAGTATATAGAATGGTGTCGTCTGCGTAGAGGTGGATCAGCGAATCGCCTGATTCCATTCTATATACTTCCGGCCCGTCCTTGGACACTGTGCTATCTAACCTCCAAACGAGTTTCAATGCCATACAACACTCCTTCCGTGGCCTCCAACTGCTCTTAAACGCTAGTAAAACCAAATGAATGCTTTTTTTTTTTTTTTGCAAGAGCAACATCATTGATATATACAGAGAAAAAGAGTCGGCCCGAGAATTGAACCCTGTGGCACCCCCATAGAGACTGCCAGAGGACCGGACAGCATGCCCTCCGATTTGACACACTGAACTCTGTCTACAAAGTAGTTGGTCAAACAGGCAAGGCAGTAATCAGAAAAACCGAGGCTACTGAGTCTGCCGATAAGAATATGGTGATTGACAGAGTCGAAAGCCTTGGCAAGGTCGATGAAGACGGCTGCACAGTACTGTCTTTTATCGATGGCGGTTATGATATCGTTTAGTACCTTGAGCGTGGCTGAGGTGCACCCGTGACCGGCTCGGAAACCAGATTGCACAGTGGAGAAGGTACGGTAGGATTCGAGATGGTCAGTGATCCGTTTGTTGACTTGGCTTTCGAAGACCTTAGATAGGCAGGGCAGGATGGATATAGGTCTGTAACAGTTTGGGTCCAGGGTGTCTCCCCCTTTGAAGAGGGGGATGACTGCGGCAGCTTTCCAATCCTTGGGGATCTCAGACGATATGAAAGAGAGGTTGAACAGGCTGGTAATAGGGGTTGCGACAATGGCAGCGGATAGTTTCAGAAATAGAGGGTCCAGATTGTCATGCCCAGCTGATTTGTACGGGTCCAGGTTTTGCAGCTCTTTCAGAACATCTGCTATCTGGATTTGGGTAAAGGAGAACCTGGAGAGGGTTGGGCGAGTAGCTGCGGGGGGGGGGGGGGGGGGGGGGGGGGGGGGGGGGGTGTTGGCTGAGGTTGGAGTAGCCAGGCGGAAGGCATGGCCAGCCGTTGAGAAATGCTTGTTGAAGTTTTCGATAATCATGGATTTATCGGTGTTGACCGTGTTACCTAGCCTCAGTGCAGTGGGCAGCTGGGAGGAGGTGCTCTTGTTCTCCATGGACTTCAGTGTCCCAGAACTTTTTGGAGTTGGAGCTACAAGATGCAAATTTCTGCCTGAAGAAGCTGGCCTTAGCTTTCCTGACTGACTGCGTATATTGGTTCCTGTCTTCCCTGAACAGTTGCATATCGCGGGGACTATTCGATGCTATTGCAGTCCGTCACAGGATGTTTTTGTGCTGGTCGAGGGCAGTCAGGTCTGGAGTGAACCAAGGGCTATATCTGTTCTTAGTTCTGCATTTTTTGAACGGAGCATGCTTATCTAAAATGGTGAGGAAGTTACTTTTAAAGAATGACCAGGCATCCTCTACTGACGGGATGAGGTCAATGTCCTTCCAGGATACCCGGGCCAGGTCGATTAGAAAGGCCTGCTCACAGAAGTGTTTTAGGGAGCGTTTGACAGTGATGAGGGGTGGTCGTTTGACTGCGGCTCCGTAGCGGATACAGGCAATGAGGCAGTGATCGCTGAGATCCTGGTTGAAGACAGCAGAAGTGTATTTGGAGGGCCAGTTGGTCAGGATGACATCTATGAGGGTGCCCTTGTTTACAGATTTAGGGTTGTACCTGGTGGGTTCCTTGATGATTTGTGTGAGATTGAGGGCATCTAGCTTAGATTGTAGGACTGCCGGGGTGTTAAGCATATCCCAGTTTAGGTCACCTAACAGAACAAACTCTGAAGCTGGATGGGGGGCGATCAATTCACAAATGGTGTCCAGGGCACAGCTGGGAGCTTAGGGGGTCGGTAGCAGCCGGCAACAGTGAGAGACATTTCTGGAGAGAGTCATTTTTAAAATTAGTAGTTCGAACTGTTTGGGTATGGACCTGGAAAGTATGACATTACTTTGCAGGCTAACTCCTCCCCCTTTGGCGGTTCTATCTTGACGGAAAATGTTATAGTTGGGTATGGAAATCTCAGAATTTTTGGTGGCCTTCCTGAGCCAGGATTCAGACATGGCAAGGACATCAGGGTTAGCAGAGTGTGCTAAAGCAGTCAGTAAAACAAACTTAGGGAGGAGGCTTCTGATGTTGACATGCATGAAACCAAGGCTTTTTCGATCACAGAAGTCAACAAATGAGGGTGCCTGGGGACATGCAGGGCCTGGGTTTACCTCCACATCACCCGCGGAACAGAGGAGGAGTAGTATGAGGGTGCGGCTAAAGGCTATCAAAACTGGTCGCCTAGAGCGTTGGGGACAGAGAGTAAAAGGAGCAGAATTCTGGGCATGGTAGAATATATTCAGGGCATAATGCGCAGACAGGGGTATGGGGTGCGGGTACAGCGAAGGTAAGCCCAGGCACTGGGTGATGATGAGAGAGGTTGTATCTCTGGACATGCTGGTTGTAATGGGTGAGGTCACCGCATGTGTGGGAGGTGGGACAAAGGAGGTATCAGGGGTATGAAGAGTGGAACTAGGGGCTCCATTGTAAACTAAAACAATGATAACTAACCTGAACAACAGTCTACAAGGCATATTGACATTTGAGAGAGACATACAGCGAGGCAAACAGTAATCACAGGTGTTGAATTGGGAGAGCTAGCTAAACAGTAGGTGAGACAACAGCAGCTAATCAGCTAGCACAACAACAGCAGGTAAAATGGCATTGACTAGGCAGGGAGGGTCGGATTAACTACACACAGAGCCTGAGTGCGGCTGGGGCCGACGGATAAAACATAAACAAGCAGAATGGAGTACCGTGATTAATGGACAGTCCAGCATGCATCAGCTATGTAGCCAAGTGATCAGTGTCCAGGGGGCAGCGGTGGATGGGGCAGGGAAGCTAGACTGGCGAGTATTATCCAGGTAAAAAAAAAACTGTCTGGCTGTGCAGAAGGTAAAGCCGCTGGCAGTGGCTAACAATGACTAAATAGCTTGTAGCTAGTTAGCTTCTGGAGGTTCTTGAATGTGTTCTAAAAATAAAAAATAATAGCGATTCCGTATCACATTGGGTGAGGCAGTTTACCGGAAGTTATAATCGAATTAAAAATCGAAAAGAGATTGAAAGTAAATATGGGTCCAGTGAGTGGTTGGGCTGGCTGGGGACGCTAACAGTTAGTAGGCCGGGGCTGAGCAAGGTAGCAGTTAGCGGACTGGAGCTAAACAAGCTAGCAGTTAGCGGGCCGAATTAGCAAGCAAGCAGATAGCAAGGGCTAGAAAGTTAGTCTTTGGGGGACGTCGCGATGGGGTGAGTCTGTTTATGCCTCTTTATGCGGTGACATCGATAGACCGGTCGTGGGTCCGAATATTGTAGCCCAGGAGTATGCTTCGGTGGTAGCAAGGAGCTCTGGCCGGGCTAGCTTCAAGCTAAGTGGATGGAAATGCTAGCCAGGAGTAATCATCCGGGGTTGCGGTTAGCTAGTTAGCTAGTTGTGAAGATCCAAATGAAAGTGTTCCGTTTGCGGTGGGAATCCGGGGATTAATTTTTTTTTTTTTTAAATAAAAAAAATAAAAAATAAAAAATAATAATAATAATAATAATAATAATAGGTCCGTTATGCTCTGATTAGAGTCGTTGTTCAAACTGGCGAGAGCTTTCCGAGCTAAAGGTTAGCTGATGACCAGTTAGCTGATGACCGCTAGCAATGGTTTGCTGGTAGTTAGCTGGCTAGCTTCAGTTGAGGGGTTCCGGATCCGAAGTAAATATAAGTACTTTAGAAATAAAAGCAGATCCGCGCTACATTGGGTGAGGCGGGTTGCAGGAGAGTATTTCGAAGTTGAGATTTAGCTAAATGTTTTAAAAGATATGCGAAGAAAAATATGTAAAAAAACGGTATATACAAGGGACACGACACGACAAGACGTCCGACTGCTACGCCATCTTGGACAGTGCTACACCTGGTGGAGAGAGATTGTAAGACAGAAATAGTTGCTTTATGCGTGCTCTACGTTACGACATGACACATCACGATGTAACGGAGGGTCAGTTTTTTTCAACTTTTCTCCAATACTATAGAGCTATTACCATGTCGATCAACGCTTGAATCGAAACCTTGTTCACACCCCCGATTTTGAAGTCAACAAAGTCGCTACAGTCCCATTAGTTTTCTTTGTAGCCTCATTTGAATGTTGCTTTTGCGCACATTTGTATGGAATGGGGTGAGTTAGTCCTTGACAATAGTTGATGCACTATTTATGGGTGCGGTGCGCACCTTG
The DNA here is from genome assembly GCF_057628025.1 of Oncorhynchus mykiss. Taxonomy (NCBI): domain Eukaryota; kingdom Metazoa; phylum Chordata; class Actinopteri; order Salmoniformes; family Salmonidae; genus Oncorhynchus; species Oncorhynchus mykiss. Next base: position 50,014,132 of record NC_143026.1, read on the forward strand.
CGGATTGATATGGGGCGGCAGGGTAGCCTAGTGGTTAGAGCGTTGGACTAGTAACCAAGGTCAAAGGTTGCAAGGTCAAATCCCCGAGCTGACACGGTACAAATCTGTCGTTCTGCCCCTGAACAGTTCCACTGTTCCTAGGCCGTCATTGAAAATAAGAATTTGTTCTTAACTGACTAGTTAAACTAGTAAAACTAGTTAAAAAGGTAAAAAAATAAATAATAATATAGCCAACATCTGATGCATATGCTAAAGGTTATGCCCGACAATGTTCTGAAAATTCGCGGGTGAAAGGCTGAAAGGCCAGACAGTGCCCCCAGCCCGGTGTCTGACTCTAGGCCATCGCAAGTTCAGGTTGAAGGTGCAACATATCAATTTCATGCAATTAATATTTATCTATGATGATATTGAAAATAAAAAGTTTTTTGTTGTCCTCTTTGTTTAAAACAAAACATTGTAAGCAAATTGTTCTGAACAAGTAATGAATCAAGCAAATAAAATCACATAGACCGAATGCAAAGTGGTGCAGACTATCATGAATGCTTGCTTATGAGCCCTTCCCAACAATGAAAAGTTTAAAAATAATCATAAAAATGAAATAGTAACATGAGGAATAAAATTACATAGACAACAAAGGCAGTACCAGAACATTGTGCAGAGGCACAAGGTATTTGAGAAAGACATGTACATGAAGGCAGGGTAAAGTGACTAGGCATCAGGATAGATATTAATAAGGTAATTGAGTTAGACATGTACATGAAGGCAATGTAAAGTGACTCGGCATCAGGATAATTAATAATAAGGTATTTGATTTCGACATGTACTCGAAGGCAGGGTAAATTGGCCACGCATCAGGATAGATAATGATTAGGTATTTGAGGTAGACATGTACATGAAGGCAGGGCAAATTGACTAGGCATCAGGATAGATAATGATTAGGTATTTGAGGTAGACATGTACATGAAGGCAGGGTAAAGTGACTAGGCATCAGGATAGATAATATTAATGAAATTTTAGTTAGACATGTACATGAAGGCAGGGTAAAGTGACTCGGCATCAGGATAGATAATAATAAGGTATTTGAGGTAGATATGTACATGAAGTCAAGGTTAAGTGAATAGGCATCAGGATAGATAATAATAAGGTATTTGAGATAGATATGTACATGAAGTCAAGGTTAAGTGAATAGGCATCAGGATAGATAATAATAAGGTATTTGAGGTAGATATGTACATGAAGTCAAGGTTAAGTGAATAGGCATCAGGATAGATAATAATAAGGTACTTGAGTTAGACATGTTCATGAAGCCAGGGTAAAGTGACTCGGCATCAGGATAGATAATAATTAGGTATTTGAGTTAAACTGTCACGCCCTGGCCATAGAGAAGCTTTGATTCTCTATTTTGGTTAGGCCAGGGTGTGACTAGGGTGGTCATTCAATGTTCTTTTTTCTATGTTTTTGTATTTCTTTGGTTTGGCCGGGTATGGTACTCAAACAGGGACAGCTGTCTATCATTGTCTCTGATTGGGAACCATACTTAGGTAGCTCTTTCCCACATGGGTTTTGTGGGTAGTTGTTTTCTGTATTGTTAGTTGCCTTACAGAACTGTTCGTTTTCCTCTTTGTTATTTTTTGTTCTAGTGTTCTGATTTTAATAAAATATCAATAATACGTCTCACGCTGCGCCTTGGTCCAGTCATTCACAGGAAGAGGATCGTTACAGAACTACCTACCACCAAAGGACCAAGCAGCGTGGCCAGGAGAGGCAGTCCCAATAATATTTTTGGGGTGGGGCACATGTGACGTTCGGCGGAGCCTAGGATGGAACCAGAGCCAGTCAGGGTGGAATTGGAGGTGAGCGAAGGAAGCTAAGCAGAGACAGTGAAGGAGTTGATGGGGAGATTGGAGGAGAGAGTAATGAGAGATTTGCTGTGTTGGTGCATGAGGCACGACATCCGCCTGACGGATTTGATGTCACCTGAGTCAGCTCTCCATACTCGTCCTGAGGTGCGTGCTAGCCATCTGGTGAAGACTGTGCCAGCCCCACGCACCAAGCCTCCTGTGCGCCTCCCCAGCCCTGCACGTCTTTTGCCAGCTTGGCGCTACAGATCTCCAGTACGCATTCTTAGCCCGGTGCGCTACATTCCAGCTCCCCGCATCTGCCGGGCTAGGGTGAGGATCCAGCAAGGACGGATGGTGCCAGCCCTGCTCTCCAGACCTCCAGTGCGTCTCCTCAGGCCAGGATATCCCGCGCCGGCTCTAGGCTCTAGGCAGTTCACCAGGAGATCCCAGTGTGGCCTGTTCCATCTCCCCGCACCTGCCGGGCTAGAGTAGGCATTCAGCGTGGAAGAGTGGTGTCAAGGCTACGCACCAGATCTCCAGTGCTCCCCCACAGCCCGGTCTATCCTATGCCTCTTCCACAGACCAGGCCTCCAGTAGGTCTCCCCAGCCTGGTGAGTCCTGTGCCTGTGTCCTGTCCGGAGCTGCCAGAGTCTCCCTCCTGTCCGGAGCTGCCAGAGTCTCCCTCCTGTCCGGAGCTGCCAGAGTCTCCCTTTATTCTCTATTTTGGTTAGGCCAAGGTGTGACTAGGGTGGGCATTCAATGATCTTTTGTCTATGTTCTTGTATTTCTTTGTTTTTGGTAGCTTAGGTAGCTCTTGCCCACATGGGTGTTGTGCCTAGTTGTTTTCTGTATTGTTAGTTGCCTTACAGAACTGGTCATTTTCCTCTTTGTTATTTTTTGTTCTAGTGTTCTGATTTCAATAAAATATCATGAACACGTCTCAAGCTGCGCCTTGGTCCAGTCATTCACAGGAAGAGGATTGTTACATAGACATATCCATGAAGGCAGGATAAAGTAACAAGGCATCAGTCCAGATAATGATATGATATTTGAGTTAGACATGTACATGAAGGCAGGGTAAAGTGACTAGACATCAGGATATAGAAGAGTAAAACAAAGAACAACGTAGCAGCAGCAAAGTATGAGTGTAAAAGTGTGTACGTGTGTGTGTGTGTGTGTGTATACAGTATGTGTGTTTGTGTGTGCGTATGTAGTGTATATGAATGTGTGTGGGTTTTCTGTAGGAGTGTCAATGTCGTGTGTGTGTGTGTGAGTGTTTGAGTGTGTATGCGGTGTCTAGTGAGTGTGGGTAGTGTCAGTGCAAGATTGTTTGGGTACCATTAATGACTATTTGGCAGTATGGCTATTTAGCTGTCTTATGGCTTGGGGGTATAAGTTGTCTCGGAGCCTGTTGATCCAAGGGCTGATGCTCCGGAACCGTTTGCCAGACGGTATCAGAGTGAACAGTCTATAGCTTGGGTGGCTGGAGTCCTTCACAATGTTTGTCACCTTCCTCTGACTCCACCTGATGTGTTGGCCCCAGTGATGTACTGGGCTGTCTACACCACCCTCTGTAGCGCTTTGCGGTCAAGGGCAGTGAATTTGACATACCAAACAGTGATGCAGCCAGTCAAGATGGTGCAGCTGTAAAACTTTTTCATGATCTAAGGGCCCATGCCTTGGGCTGTTGAGGTGACCATATTAACGCAACACCAGAAGTCATGGGTCATGACTACAGTAAAATTCCACATTACCGTTGAGTCACTGTAATCGTCTTTAATGCACTCTGGACATGCTTTGGTAGCACCCGACTTGCTAATGGCCATCAGGTAGTCAGGGTTCTATTTTCCCTCTAACCACTGTGACATCAATGTAAATGCAATCGAGAATCATGTCAAACACATACACTATATATACAAAATTATGTGGACACCCCTTCAAATTAGCCACACCCATTGCAGACATGGGTATAAAATTGAACACACAGCCATGCAATCTCCATAGACAAACATTGGCAGTAGAATGGCCTTACTAAAGATCAGTAACTTTCCAACAAATCAGTTTGTCAAATTTCTGTCCTGCTAGAGCTTCCCCGGTCAACTATAATTGCTGTTATTGTGAAGTGGAAACGTCTAGCAGCAACAATGGCTCAGCCGCGAAGTGGTAGGCCTCACAAGCTCACAGAACGGGATTGCTGAGTGCCGAAGTGCGTAGCGTGTAAACATCGCATGTCCTCGGTTTCAACACTCCCTACCGAGTTCCAAACTGCCTCTGGAAGCAACGTCAGCACAAGATATTTTGGTAGGAAGATTCATGAAATGGGTTTCCATGGCCGAGCAGCCGCACATAAGCCTATGATCACCATGCACAATGCTAAGCGTCGGCTGGTGTGGTTAAAAGCTTGCTGCCATTGGACTCTGGAGCAGTGGAAACATGTTCTCTGGAGTGATGAAACACGCTTCACCATCTGGCAATCTGACAGATGAAAATGGGTTTGGCGGATCCCAGGAGAACGCCAACTGTACAGTTTGGTGAAGGAGGAATAATGGTCTGGGGCTGTTTTTCATGGTTCGGTCTAGGGGAATCATAAAGATACAGCATACAATGACATTATAAACGATTCTGTGCTTCCAACTTTGTGGCAACAGTTTGGGAATGGTCCTTTCCTGTTTCAGCATGACAATAACCCCATGCACAAAGCAAGGACCATACATAAATGGTTTGTCAAGATCGGTGTGGAAGAACTTGACTGGCCTGCACAGAGCCATGACCTCTCACATTTGGGATGAATTGGAACGCCGACTGCGAGCCAGGCAATATCACCAAACATCATTGCCCGACCTCACTAACGGTCTTGTGGCTGAATGGAAGCATGTCCCCGTAGCAATGTTCCAACATCTAGGGGAAAGCCTTCCCAAAAGAGTGGAGGCTGTTAAAGCAGCAAAGGGGGGATCAACTCCATGTTAATGTTGCTGTGCTGTTTGTTGCGACTTGGCTATCTACCAAACTTTTTTACTTTTAATAACTATTTAAATCAAAACTCTGCATTTAACAACATCTTATTTTTTTCCTGTCAACTTTTTTCATTAAACTTTTTCACCCTGGACGCTTTAGTACTGAGCTAGGCTACCAAGAGCTCAACTCATACAACACTCTCTATAGAACTACTAAAGGAATGTCCTTATTTCCAGCTTGTGAGTGTGACTCCAATTGTTGGTCAGTACATGTTGTAACTGTATGTTTTGCATACCCCAAAGACACTAGGTACATGCCCGAGACAGCTCTGATAGGCTACACCAAACACTAACACGCAGACAGGCCAGTGCATACGACCTGCAACTGACAACCGACCCAGTCGTCACCTGTCCCCCCTGCACTTCTCTCTCGCTCTCCACAGTCAACAAGAGACAGACAACAACACAGTTGTGCGGGGCAATGGTGGGGGCGTCCGCGGCCATGGAGGGATTATGTAATTCTCCTGCGGCGCTGGGAAATGTTTGTTCCCTTGGGCTGTCAGCGTTCAGCAGTGAAATCTCCTCTGGGGACTTGAGTACTATTAACTGTATAATTTTCAACATGTTCGTAGTTGTCACTGGGAAAGGTCTGATGGATACTTCCATTTGTAAAAAAAATATTGAACAGTAGAGACGGCTCATGGACCTCATCAAGCTAGTTTTATCAGTGACGGCACCAATAGAGACGGAACATGGACGTCATCAAGCTAGTTTTATCAGTGACGGCACCAGTAGAGACGGAACATGGACGTCATCAAGCTAGTTTTATCAGTGACGGCACCAGTAGAGACAGAACATAGACCTTATCAAGCTGGTTTCATCAGTTACGGCACCAGTAGAGACAGAACATGGACCTCATCAAGCTGTTTTTATCAGTGATGGCACCACTAGACGGATCATGGACCTCATCAAGCTGTTTTTATCAGTGATGGCACCAGTAGAGACGAAACAAAGACATTATCTATCTGGTTTCATCAGTGACGGCACCAGTAGAGACAGAAAATGGACCTCATCAAGCTGTTTTTATCAGTGATGGCACCACTAGAGACGGAACATGGACCTCATCAAGCTGGTTTTATCAGTGACGGCACCAGTAGAGACAGAAAATGGACCTCATCAATCTGGTTTTATCAGTGACTGCACCAGTAGAGATGGAACATGGACCTCATCAAGCTGGTTTAATCAGTGACGGCACCAGTAGAAATGAAACAAGGGACATCAATCTAGTTTTATCAGTGAGGGCACCTGTAGAGACGGATCATGGACATCATCAAGCTAGTTTTATCAGTGACGGCACCAGTAATGACGGAACATGGACCGCATCAAGCTAATTTTATCAGTGACGGCACCAGTAGAAATGAAACAAGGGACCTCATCAAGCTGGTTTTATCAGTGAAGGTACCAGTAGAGACAGAACATGGACCTCATCAATCTGGTTTTATCAGTGACGGTACCAGTCGAGACGGAACATGGACCTCATCAAGCTAGTTTTATCCATGACAGCACCAGTAGAGACGGAACATGGCCCTCATCAATCTAGTTTTATCATTGACGGCACCAGTAGATACCAAACACGGACCTCATCAAGCTAGTTTTATCAGTGACGGCACCAGTAGAGACAGAACACGGACCTCATCAAGCTAGTTTTATCAGTGACGGCACCAGTAGAGAAAGAACATGGACCTCATCAAGCTAGTTTTATCAGTGACGGCACCAGTAGAGAAAGAACATGGACCTCATCAAGCTAGTTTTATCAGTGACAACGCCAGTAGAGACAGAAAATGTAATGGAGGAGTTTGCTGATGTTTTTACAGGAATAGGATTATTCCCAGGAGAACGTACCATTCAACTTGACCCAGACGCAAAACCTGTGGTCTACCCACCGAGAAACATTCCCCTTGCTCCCAGTGCCTGTCTGAAGAAAGAGTTGGAGACTATGGAGCCTGACATAGAACCGACAGATTGGGTAAACGCGTTAGTGGTGGTGGATAAACCACACACAAGCAAGCTCAGCGAATGTCTTCAACCCAAGGAATTAGAACAAGGCTATCAAACTCCCCAATTACCCTTTACCGACGCTAGATGGAATCACACACAAGCTAGCGGGAGCACGCTATTTCTGTGTCATGGATGCCAGCTCAGGCTACTGGGCTATCAAGCTCACAGAAGAGTCATCTAAGAAAACAACATTCAACACCCTGTTTGGATGCTACAGATTCAGTCACCTGCCTTTTGGTATTTTCTCAACCAGAGATGAGTTTCGGTATAAGATTGACGAAGTGTACGAAGGCCTCGACGGAGTTGTGGCAATTGTGGACGACATCCTTGTCTATGGTCAAATCAGAGGCACACAACAGAAACCTCTGTGCGATACTGAAAAGGTTCCACGAGACAGGAGTCCAGCTCAACCCCGAGAAGAGTACAGTCGGCGCTACAGAGGTCAGCTACTTCGGACATCTTCTCAAAGCGAAAGGAATCAAGCCAGATCCACAGAAGATCTCAGCCGTAAAAGAAATGGAGACACCAAAGAACCGTGCGGAGTTGGAAAAAGTGCTTGGCATGGTCAACTACTTAGCCAAGCAAGAAGGAAAGCCCATCGGCTACGCTTCCAAATCTCTCAGACTGAAATCAACTACGCTCAAATCGAAAAGGAGCTCTACGCCATTCTGTTCGGATGTAAACGTTTCCATCAGTACATATATGGATGACAAGTCATTGTGGAATCCCCTCAAGACAAAGCCCCTCGAGACAAATTTTAGGAAACCACTAGCCGCAGCATCTACAGAGAATGATCCTTCAACTACAAAAATGCGACTTCACAATCACTCACCGTCCAGGCAAAGACATCCCTGTCGCAGACACACTCTCCAGGAAGTTTCTTACCTACAAGGACAGCAGCCTCAGTGAAGGCACGGACATGCAAGTGCACAGTGTGTACAGAAATTTACCAGTTAGTGACACAAAACTGAAGGAGATCCGAGCAGAAACAAAAAAGGACTCACAATTCACACAGCTGAGGAAAGTCATACAGGATGGATGGCCTGAGGAGAGGAGTGCCCTCAGAGCTTCTCAGAGTTCTGGAACCATCGTGATAAACTATCACAAATCAACAGAATATTTTCGATGGAGAGAAAAATCATCATTTCTACCAGTCTCAGAGAAGACATGAGATTTTGACAAAGATCCATGCTGGACACATGAGCATGGAAAAGTGCAAAAGGAGAGCACAACATTTTGTTTTGGCCCGGAATGTGCAAACAAATAGAGGACATTGTTGCTAAATGCGCCACTTGTCTTGAACAACGCCCCTCAAACACAAAAGAGCCAATGTTACCTCACTGTATCCAAGACCGACCCTGGCAGGTCGTGGCAGCCGATCTGTTCATCTGGAACAACGAGGACTACATCGTAACAGTGGAATACTACAGCAGATACTTCGAACTCGACAAGCTTCACAGCACCACATTTGCAGCTGTGATACACAAACTGAAAGCAATCTTTGCCAGGGATGGCATTGTAGAGACTTGAATATCTGACAATGGCCCCTGTTACAAATCAAATGAGTTTGAATCCTAAACAAAAGCATGGGAGTTCACACATGTCATGAAAAGCCCACATTACCCTCAAAGTAATGGCCTTGCTGAAAAATCTGTGCAGATTGCTAAATCACTCATGGACAAAGCAAAAGCAGACGAGAGACCTACCTCATTCTCATTGAATACCGTAACATTCCAGTTGACAACTTCAAAACACCAGCCCAGCTGTTGATGAGCCATAGACTTCGCTCAATCCTTCCCAGCACCTACAAGCAGCTGCAACCTGAGGTCATCAGCTACAAGGAAATGCATGAAAAACGCACACAGAGACAACAACAACAAAAGCGATACTACAACAGGTCAGCTAGTCATTGCCAACACGGATTGACAGTTAGTTAGAATCCAGGAGCATGGCCACTGGAAGCTAGCAGTCGTCGTCCAGCCGGCTGACACTCAATGTCCACACAGCGGTGTAACACTGCAATCGTCGTCACCAACTGATCACAAAAGAACAATACACTGACGAGACACACATACACCATACTTACCTGCAACATGACAAGAACTGTTGCCTGACACAGAGCCATGCTCAGCATCATATCACACAAGGTCAGAAAGAGATGTCAAGCCCAGAGCTGTCCTAGACATGTGAAATGTCAAATGGTGTAGGCGGATTGCTGCCCTAAAAAAAGCTCCAGACTGTAAACTTGTTATTGAAAAGTTGACTTGAAATGCTTTGGTATTGTATTTGTTTGAAATGTTAAGATTTCATTGCTACAGTGAAAGCGGAGTTGCTGCGAATCCTTTGTTCTAAAAGTAACAGTATGTTAAATCATTGTTTCAGAGTCTGTAATGTTGATTCAGTTGGTGCAGTATGCAGTATAAATGGCTACTTACCTTGAGTTCAAACTACAGAGCATGTATTCAAAAGAAACGCTATGAATATGTAAAACATTTCTCTTTTTGTTTTAAAAGAAGGGGGACGTAATAATCTTACAGTTGAAGTCGGAAGTTTACATACACTTAGATTGGAGTCGTTTTTCAGCCACTCCACATATTTCTTGTTAATCCTACCACACCTCCCCTAATTGGAGTAAACTAATTACCTATATTTCCCTTCATTATTATTTTCCCCTAACCCTGCCACCCCTCTAATTGGAGCAAACTAATGAAATATATTATCCTTCTTTATTATTTTTCCCTAACTTTACCACCCCTCTTCGAATTGGAGAAAAATAATGAAATATATCCTTCATTATTATTATTATTATTATTATTATTATTATTATATTACCCTAACCCTTCCACCCCTCCCCTAAAGGGATTCAATTAATGAAATTGTAACGGCTTTCGTCTGCGGACGAGTGGTTAGTGATTAGTGTTCAACATGGTTAATAAAGACAATATACGTGAACACTACAAAATACCAAAACCCCCCAAATAAATAAATAAATAAATAAATAAATAAATAAATAAATAAATAAATAAATAAATAAATAAAAAAAAAATAAAAAAAAAATGTGATTAAAGTCCTATCTGGTGCATAGACAGAAGACAACCACCCACAAAGTACCCACAGAATATGGCTGCCTAAATATGGTTCCCAATCAGAGACAACGATAGACAGCTGCCTCGAATTGAGAACCAATCAAGGCAACCAGAGACATACAAACTACCTAGAAAGGAAACAGCCCCATAAACATATAAAACCCTTAGACAGGAAAACACATATATCACCCATGTCACACCCTGACCTAACCAAAATAACAAGGAAAACAAAGAACACTAAGGTCAGGGTGCGACATAAATACAGTTTCCTTCTTTATTATTTTACCCTAACCCTACCACCTTTCCTTAATATTAGTAAACTATTGAAATATATTTTCCTTCTTTTATATTTTCCCCCAACCCTACCACATCTCCTCTAATTGGAGTAAATAAAGAAATATATTTTCCTTCTTTATTATTTTCCCCTAACACTTCCACCCCTCCCCTAAATTGGAGTAAACTAATGAAATATATTTTCCTTCTTTATTATTTTCCCCTAAACCTACCACCCCCTCCTGTAGTTAGAGTAAACTAATGAAATATATTTTCCTTCTGCATTATTATCCCCGAACTCTAACACCCCTATTCTAATTGTAGTGAACTAATTAAATATATTTTACTTATTTTATATTTTCCCCCAACCCAACCACACCTCCTCTAATTGTAGAAAACTAATGAAATATGTTTTCCATCTTTATTATTTTCCCCTAAACCTGCCACCCCTCCTCTAATTGGAGTAAACTAATTACATATATTTTCCTTTATTATTATTTTCCCCTAACCCTGCCACCCCTCCTCTAATTGGAGTAAACTAATTACATATCTTTTCCTTTATTATTATTTTCCCCTAACCCTGCCACCCCTCCTCTAATTGGAGCAAACTAATGAAATATATTTTCCTTCTTTATTATGTGCCCCTAACTCTACCACACCTCCTCTAAATGGAGTAAATAATTAAATATATTTTCCTTCTTTATTTATTTTCCACTAACCCTGCCACACCTCCCCTAATTGGAGTAAACTAATGAAATATATTTATCTTCTTTGTTATTTTCCCCTAACCCTACCCTACATCCTCTAATTAGAGTAAACTAATTAAATATATTTTCCTTCTTTATTATTTTTCCCTAACCCTTCCGCCCCTCCCCTAAGTGGATTAAACTAATGAAATATATTTTCTGTCTTTATTGATTTCCCCTAACCCTACCACCCCTCCACTAATTGAAGTAAACTAATGAATTTTTATCTGCCTTCTTTATTATTTTCCCCTAAACCTAACACACCTCCCCCAATTGGAGTAAACAAATTCAATATATTTTCCTTATTTTTTCCCCCCCAAACCCTACAACCCCTCCTCTAATTAGAGTAAAATAATGACATATTTTCCTTCTTTATTATTTTCCCCTAACCCTGCCACCCCTCCTCTAATTGGAGCAAACTAATGAAATATATTTTCCTTCTTTATCATTTTCCCCTAACCCTACAACCCCTCCTCTAACTGTAGTAAACTAATGAAATATATTTTCATTATTCCTTTTTTCCCCCTAACTCTACCACACCTACCCTGATTGGAGTAAACTAATGAAATAAATGTTCCTGTATCATTGTTTTCCCCTAAACCTACCACACCTCCCCTAATTGGAATAAACTAATGAAATAAATGTTCCTGTATCATTGTTTTCCCCTAAACCTACCACACCTACCCTAATTGGAGTAAACTAGTGAAATATATTTTCCTTATATATTATTTTCCCCTAACCCTGCCACCCCTCCTCTAATTGAAGTAAACAAATTAAATATATGTTCCTTCTTTATTGTATTCCCCTAACCCTACCACACCTCCTCTAATTGGAGTAAGCTAGTGAAGCATATTTTCGATATTCATTATTTTCCCCTAACCCTGCCACCCCTCCTCTAATTGGAGTAAGCTAGTGAAGCATATTTTCCTTATTCATTATTTTCCCCTAACCCTGCACCCCTCCTCTAATTGAAGTAAACTAATTACATATATTTTCCTTTATTATTATTTTCCCCTAACCTGACCACACCTCCTTTAATTCGAGTAAACTAATTACATATATTTTCCTTTATTATTATTTTCCCCTAACCTGACCACACCTCCTTTAATTCGAGTAAACTAATTACATATATTTTCCTTTATTATTATTTTCCCCTAACCTGACCACACCTCCTTTAATTCGAGTAAACTAATTACATATATTTTCCTTTATTATCATTTTCCCCTAACCCTGCCACACCTCCTCTAATTGGAGCAAACTAATGAAATATATTTTCCTTCTTTATTATTTCCCCTAACTCTACCACACCTCCTCTAATTGGAGTAAGCTAGTGAAATATATTTTCCTTATTTATTATTTTCCCCTAACCCTGCCACCCCTCCTCTAATTGGAGCAAACTAATGAAATATATATTCCTTCTTTATTATGTGCCCCTAACTCTACCACACCTCCTCTAATTGGAGTAAATAATTAAATATATTTATCTTCTTTATTATTTTCCCCTAACCCTACCCTACCTCCTCTAATTAGAGTAAACTAATTAAATATATTTCCCTTCTTTATTATTTTCCCCTAAACCTACCACCCCCTCCTCTAGTTAGAGTAAACTAATGAAATATATTTTCCTTCTGCATTATTATCCCCGAACTCTATCAACCCTATTCTAATTGTAGTGAACTAATTAAATATATTTTACTTCTTTTTTATTTTCACCTAACCCTGCCACCCCTCCCCTAATTGGAGTAAACTAATTACATATATTTTCCTTCATTATTGTTTTCCCCTAACCCTGCCACCCTTCCCATAATTGGAGTAAACTAATTACATATATTTTCCTTCATTATTGTTTTCCCCTAACCCTGCCACCCTTCCCATAATTGGAGTAAACTAATTACATATATTTTCCTTCATTATTGTTTTCACCTAACCCTGCCACCCCTCCCCTAATTGGAGTAAACTGTGTGGTGTGGTCATCCTGTCTGGGTTGGCGCCCCCCCTCCCCCCTTAAGTTGTGCCGTGGCGGAGGTCTTTGTGGGCTATACTCAGCCTTGTCTCAGGATGGTATGTTGGTGGTTGAAGATATCCCTCTAGTGGTGTGGGGGCTGTGCTTTGGCAAAGTGGGTGGGGTTATATCCTTCCTGTTTGGCCCTGTCCGGGGGTGTCCTCGGAGTGGGCCACAGTGTCTCCTGACCCCTCCTGTCTCAGCCTCCAGTATTTATGCTGCAGTAGTTTATGTGTCGGGGGGCTAGGGTCAGTTTGTTATATCTGGAGTACTTCTCCTGTCCTATTCGGTGTCCTGTGTGAATCTAAGTGTGCGTTCTCTAATTCTCTCCTTCTCTCTTTCCCTCTCTCGGAGGACCTGAGCCCTAGGACCATGCCCCAGGACTACCTGACATGATGAATCCTTGCTGTCCCCAGTCCACCTGGCTGTGCTGCTGCTCCAGTTTCAACTGACCTGAGCCCTAGGACCATGCCACAGGAATACCTGACATGATGACTCCTTGCTGTCCCCAGTCCACCTGACTGTGCTGCTGCTCCAGTTTCAACTATTCTGCCTTATTATTATTCGACCATGCTGGTCATTTATGAACATTTGAACATCTTGACCATGTTTTGTTATAATCTCCACCCGGCACAGCCAGAAGAGGACTGGCCACCCCACATAGCCTGGTTCCTCTCTAGGTTTCTTCCTAGGTTCTGGCCTTTCTAGGGAGTTTTTCCTAGCCACCGTGCTTCTTCACCTGCATTGCTTGCTGTTTGGGGTTTTAGGCTGGGTTTCTGTACAGCACTTTGAGATATCAGCTGATGTACGAAGGGCTATATAAAATAAATTTGATTGATTGATTGATTGATTGATTGAACTAATTACATATATTTTCCTTCATTATTGTTTTCCCCTAACCCTGCCACCCCTCCCCTAATTGGAGTAAAATAATTACATATATTTTCCTTTATTATTATTTTCCCCTAAACCTACCACCCCCTCCTGTAGTTAGAGTAAACTAATGAAATATATTTTCCTTCTGCATTATTATCCCCGAACTCTAACACCCCTATTCTAATTGTAGTGAACTAATTAAATATATTTTACTTATTTTATATTTTCCCCCAACCCAACCACACCTCCTCTAATTGTAGAAAACTAATGAAATATGTTTTCCATCTTTATTATTTTCCCCTAAACCTGCCACCCCTCCTCTAATTGGAGTAAACTAATTACATATATTTTCCTTTATTATTATTTTCCCCTAACCCTGCCACCCCTCCTCTAATTGGAGTAAACTAATTACATATCTTTTCCTTTATTATTATTTTCCCCTAACCCTGCCACCCCTCCTCTAATTGGAGCAAACTAATGAAATATATTTTCCTTCTTTATTATGTGCCCCTAACTCTACCACACCTCCTCTAAATGGAGTAAATAATTAAATATATTTTCCTTCTTTATTTATTTTCCACTAACCCTGCCACACCTCCCCTAATTGGAGTAAACTAATGAAATATATTTATCTTCTTTGTTATTTTCCCCTAACCCTACCCTACATCCTCTAATTAGAGTAAACTAATTAAATATATTTTCCTTCTTTATTATTTTTCCCTAACCCTTCCGCCCCTCCCCTAAGTGGATTAAACTAATGAAATATATTTTCTGTCTTTATTGATTTCCCCTAACCCTACCACCCCTCCACTAATTGAAGTAAACTAATGAATTTTTATCTGCCTTCTTTATTATTTTCCCCTAAACCTAACACACCTCCCCCAATTGGAGTAAACAAATTCAATATATTTTCCTTATTTTTTCCCCCCCAAACCCTACAACCCCTCCTCTAATTAGAGTAAAATAATGACATATATTTTCCTTCTTTATTATTTTCCCCTAACCCTGCCACCCCTCCTCTAATTGGAGCAAACTAATGAAATATATTTTCCTTCTTTATCATTTTCCCCTAACCCTACAACCCCTCCTCTAACTGTAGTAAACTAATGAAATATATTTTCATTATTCCTTTTTTCCCCCTAACTCTACCACACCTACCCTGATTGGAGTAAACTAATGAAATAAATGTTCCTGTATCATTGTTTTCCCCTAAACCTACCACACCTCCCCTAATTGGAATAAACTAATGAAATAAATGTTCCTGTATCATTGTTTTCCCCTAAACCTACCACACCTACCCTAATTGGAGTAAACTAGTGAAATATATTTTCCTTATATATTATTTTCCCCTAACCCTGCCACCCCTCCTCTAATTGAAGTAAACAAATTAAATATATGTTCCTTCTTTATTGTATTCCCCTAACCCTACCACACCTCCTCTAATTGGAGTAAGCTAGTGAAGCATATTTTCGATATTCATTATTTTCCCCTAACCCTGCCACCCCTCCTCTAATTGGAGTAAGCTAGTGAAGCATATTTTCCTTATTCATTATTTTCCCCTAACCCTGCACCCCTCCTCTAATTGAAGTAAACTAATTACATATATTTTCCTTTATTATTATTTTCCCCTAACCTGACCACACCTCCTTTAATTCGAGTAAACTAATTACATATATTTTCCTTTATTATTATTTTCCCCTAACCTGACCACACCTCCTTTAATTCGAGTAAACTAATTACATATATTTTCCTTTATTATTATTTTCCCCTAACCTGACCACACCTCCTTTAATTCGAGTAAACTAATTACATATATTTTCCTTTATTATCATTTTCCCCTAACCCTGCCACACCTCCTCTAATTGGAGCAAACTAATGAAATATATTTTCCTTCTTTATTATTTCCCCTAACTCTACCACACCTCCTCTAATTGGAGTAAGCTAGTGAAATATATTTTCCTTATTTATTATTTTCCCCTAACCCTGCCACCCCTCCTCTAATTGGAGCAAACTAATGAAATATATATTCCTTCTTTATTATGTGCCCCTAACTCTACCACACCTCCTCTAATTGGAGTAAATAATTAAATATATTTATCTTCTTTATTATTTTCCCCTAACCCTACCCTACCTCCTCTAATTAGAGTAAACTAATTAAATATATTTCCCTTCTTTATTATTTTCCCCTAAACCTACCACCCCCTCCTCTAGTTAGAGTAAACTAATGAAATATATTTTCCTTCTGCATTATTATCCCCGAACTCTATCAACCCTATTCTAATTGTAGTGAACTAATTAAATATATTTTACTTCTTTTTTATTTTCACCTAACCCTGCCACCCCTCCCCTAATTGGAGTAAACTAATTACATATATTTTCCTTCATTATTGTTTTCCCCTAACCCTGCCACCCTTCCCATAATTGGAGTAAACTAATTACATATATTTTCCTTCATTATTGTTTTCCCCTAACCCTGCCACCCTTCCCATAATTGGAGTAAACTAATTACATATATTTTCCTTCATTATTGTTTTCACCTAACCCTGCCACCCCTCCCCTAATTGGAGTAAACTGTGTGGTGTGGTCATCCTGTCTGGGTTGGCGCCCCCCCTCCCCCCTTAAGTTGTGCCGTGGCGGAGGTCTTTGTGGGCTATACTCAGCCTTGTCTCAGGATGGTATGTTGGTGGTTGAAGATATCCCTCTAGTGGTGTGGGGGCTGTGCTTTGGCAAAGTGGGTGGGGTTATATCCTTCCTGTTTGGCCCTGTCCGGGGGTGTCCTCGGAGTGGGCCACAGTGTCTCCTGACCCCTCCTGTCTCAGCCTCCAGTATTTATGCTGCAGTAGTTTATGTGTCGGGGGGCTAGGGTCAGTTTGTTATATCTGGAGTACTTCTCCTGTCCTATTCGGTGTCCTGTGTGAATCTAAGTGTGCGTTCTCTAATTCTCTCCTTCTCTCTTTCCCTCTCTCGGAGGACCTGAGCCCTAGGACCATGCCCCAGGACTACCTGACATGATGAATCCTTGCTGTCCCCAGTCCACCTGGCTGTGCTGCTGCTCCAGTTTCAACTGACCTGAGCCCTAGGACCATGCCACAGGAATACCTGACATGATGACTCCTTGCTGTCCCCAGTCCACCTGACTGTGCTGCTGCTCCAGTTTCAACTATTCTGCCTTATTATTATTCGACCATGCTGGTCATTTATGAACATTTGAACATCTTGACCATGTTTTGTTATAATCTCCACCCGGCACAGCCAGAAGAGGACTGGCCACCCCACATAGCCTGGTTCCTCTCTAGGTTTCTTCCTAGGTTCTGGCCTTTCTAGGGAGTTTTTCCTAGCCACCGTGCTTCTTCACCTGCATTGCTTGCTGTTTGGGGTTTTAGGCTGGGTTTCTGTACAGCACTTTGAGATATCAGCTGATGTACGAAGGGCTATATAAAATAAATTTGATTGATTGATTGATTGATTGATTGAACTAATTACATATATTTTCCTTCATTATTGTTTTCCCCTAACCCTGCCACCCCTCCCCTAATTGGCGTAAAATAATTACATATATTTTCCTTTATTATTATTTTCCCCTAAACCTACCACCCCCTCCTGTAGTTAGAGTAAACTAATGAAATATATTTTCCTTCTGCATTATTATCCCCGAACTCTAACACCCCTATTCTAATTGTAGTGAACTAATTAAATATATTTTACTTATTTTATATTTTCCCCCAACCCAACCACACCTCCTCTAATTGTAGAAAACTAATGAAATATGTTTTCCATCTTTATTATTTTCCCCTAAACCTGCCACCCCTCCTCTAATTGGAGTAAACTAATTACATATATTTTCCTTTATTATTATTTTCCCCTAACCCTGCCACCCCTCCTCTAATTGGAGTAAACTAATTACATATCTTTTCCTTTATTATTATTTTCCCCTAACCCTGCCACCCCTCCTCTAATTGGAGCAAACTAATGAAATATATTTTCCTTCTTTATTATGTGCCCCTAACTCTACCACACCTCCTCTAAATGGAGTAAATAATTAAATATATTTTCCTTCTTTATTTATTTTCCACTAACCCTGCCACACCTCCCCTAATTGGAGTAAACTAATGAAATATATTTATCTTCTTTGTTATTTTCCCCTAACCCTACCCTACATCCTCTAATTAGAGTAAACTAATTAAATATATTTTCCTTCTTTATTATTTTTCCCTAACCCTTCCGCCCCTCCCCTAAGTGGATTAAACTAATGAAATATATTTTCTGTCTTTATTGATTTCCCCTAACCCTACCACCCCTCCACTAATTGAAGTAAACTAATGAATTTTTATCTGCCTTCTTTATTATTTTCCCCTAAACCTAACACACCTCCCCCAATTGGAGTAAACAAATTCAATATATTTTCCTTATTTTTTCCCCCCCAAACCCTACAACCCCTCCTCTAATTAGAGTAAAATAATGACATATATTTTCCTTCTTTATTATTTTCCCCTAACCCTGCCACCCCTCCTCTAATTGGAGCAAACTAATGAAATATATTTTCCTTCTTTATCATTTTCCCCTAACCCTACAACCCCTCCTCTAACTGTAGTAAACTAATGAAATATATTTTCATTATTCCTTTTTTCCCCCTAACTCTACCACACCTACCCTGATTGGAGTAAACTAATGAAATAAATGTTCCTGTATCATTGTTTTCCCCTAAACCTACCACACCTCCCCTAATTGGAATAAACTAATGAAATAAATGTTCCTGTATCATTGTTTTCCCCTAAACCTACCACACCTACCCTAATTGGAGTAAACTAGTGAAATATATTTTCCTTATATATTATTTTCCCCTAACCCTGCCACCCCTCCTCTAATTGAAGTAAACAAATTAAATATATGTTCCTTCTTTATTGTATTCCCCTAACCCTACCACACCTCCTCTAATTGGAGTAAGCTAGTGAAGCATATTTTCGATATTCATTATTTTCCCCTAACCCTGCCACCCCTCCTCTAATTGGAGTAAGCTAGTGAAGCATATTTTCCTTATTCATTATTTTCCCCTAACCCTGCACCCCTCCTCTAATTGAAGTAAACTAATTACATATATTTTCCTTTATTATTATTTTCCCCTAACCTGACCACACCTCCTTTAATTCGAGTAAACTAATTACATATATTTTCCTTTATTATTATTTTCCCCTAACCTGACCACACCTCCTTTAATTCGAGTAAACTAATTACATATATTTTCCTTTATTATTATTTTCCCCTAACCTGACCACACCTCCTTTAATTCGAGTAAACTAATTACATATATTTTCCTTTATTATCATTTTCCCCTAACCCTGCCACACCTCCTCTAATTGGAGCAAACTAATGAAATATATTTTCCTTCTTTATTATTTCCCCTAACTCTACCACACCTCCTCTAATTGGAGTAAGCTAGTGAAATATATTTTCCTTATTTATTATTTTCCCCTAACCCTGCCACCCCTCCTCTAATTGGAGCAAACTAATGAAATATATATTCCTTCTTTATTATGTGCCCCTAACTCTACCACACCTCCTCTAATTGGAGTAAATAATTAAATATATTTATCTTCTTTATTATTTTCCCCTAACCCTACCCTACCTCCTCTAATTAGAGTAAACTAATTAAATATATTTCCCTTCTTTATTATTTTCCCCTAAACCTACCACCCCCTCCTCTAGTTAGAGTAAACTAATGAAATATATTTTCCTTCTGCATTATTATCCCCGAACTCTATCAACCCTATTCTAATTGTAGTGAACTAATTAAATATATTTTACTTCTTTTTTATTTTCACCTAACCCTGCCACCCCTCCCCTAATTGGAGTAAACTAATTACATATATTTTCCTTCATTATTGTTTTCCCCTAACCCTGCCACCCTTCCCATAATTGGAGTAAACTAATTACATATATTTTCCTTCATTATTGTTTTCCCCTAACCCTGCCACCCTTCCCATAATTGGAGTAAACTAATTACATATATTTTCCTTCATTATTGTTTTCACCTAACCCTGCCACCCCTCCCCTAATTGGAGTAAACTGTGTGGTGTGGTCATCCTGTCTGGGTTGGCGCCCCCCCTCCCCCCTTAAGTTGTGCCGTGGCGGAGGTCTTTGTGGGCTATACTCAGCCTTGTCTCAGGATGGTATGTTGGTGGTTGAAGATATCCCTCTAGTGGTGTGGGGGCTGTGCTTTGGCAAAGTGGGTGGGGTTATATCCTTCCTGTTTGGCCCTGTCCGGGGGTGTCCTCGGAGTGGGCCACAGTGTCTCCTGACCCCTCCTGTCTCAGCCTCCAGTATTTATGCTGCAGTAGTTTATGTGTCGGGGGGCTAGGGTCAGTTTGTTATATCTGGAGTACTTCTCCTGTCCTATTCGGTGTCCTGTGTGAATCTAAGTGTGCGTTCTCTAATTCTCTCCTTCTCTCTTTCTCTCTCTCGGAGGACCTGAGCCCTAGGACCATGCCCCAGGACTACCTGACATGATGAATCCTTGCTGTCCCCAGTCCACCTGGCTGTGCTGCTGCTCCAGTTTCAACTGACCTGAGCCCTAGGACCATGCCCCAGGAATACCTGACATGATGACTCCTTGCTGTCCCCAGTCCACCTGACTGTGCTGCTGCTCCAGTTTCAACTATTCTGCCTTATTATTATTCGACCATGCTGGTCATTTATGAACATTTGAACATCTTGACCATGTTTTGTTATAATCTCCACCCGGCACAGCCAGAAGAGGACTGGCCACCCCACATAGCCTGGTTCCTCTCTAGGTTTCTTCCTAGGTTCTGGCCTTTCTAGGGAGTTTTTCCTAGCCACCGTGCTTCTTCACCTGCATTGCTTGCTGTTTGGGGTTTTAGGCTGGGTTTCTGTACAGCACTTTGAGATATCAGCTGATGTACGAAGGGCTATATAAAATAAATTTGATTGATTGATTGATTGATTGATTGATTGAACTAATTACATATATTTTCCTTCATTATTGTTTTCCCCTAACCCTGCCACCCCTCCCCTAATTGGAGTAAAATAATTACATATATTTTCCTTTATTATTATTTTCCCCTAACCCTGCCACCCCTCCCCTAATTGGAGAAAACTAATTACATATATTTTCCTTTATTATCATTTTCCCCTAACTCTACCACACCTCCTCTAATTGGAGTAAGCTAGTGAAATATATTTTCCTTATTTATTATTTTCCCCTAACCCTGCCACCCCTCCTCTAATTGAAGTAAACTAATTACATATATTTTCCTTTATTATTATTTTCCCCTAACCTGACCACACCTCCTTTAATTCGAGTAAACTAATTACATATATTTTCCTTTATTATTATATTCCCCTAACCCTGCCACCCCTCCTCTAATTGGAGCAAACTAATGAAATATATATTCCTTCTTTATTATGTGCCCCTAACTCTACCACACCTCCTCTAATTGGAGTAAATAATTAAATATATTTTCCTTCTTTATTTATATTCCCCTAACCCTGCCACACCTCCCCTAATTGGAATAAACTAATGAAATATATTTCTCTTCTTTATTATTTTCCCCTAACCCTACCCTACGTCCTTTAATTAGAGTAAACTAATTAAATATATTTCCCTTCTTTATTATTTTCCCCTAAACCTACCACCCCCTCCTCTAGTTAGAGTAAACTAATGAAATATATTTTCCTTCTGCATTATTATCCCCGAACTCTATCAACCCTATTCTAATTGTAGTGAACTAATTAAATATATTTTACTTCTTTTTTATTTTCACCTAACCCTGCCACACCTCCCCTAATTGGAGTAAACTAATTACATATATTTTCCTTCATTATTGTTTTCCCCTAACCCTGCCACCCTTCCCATAATTGGAGTAAACTAATTACATATATTTTCCTTCATTATTGTTTTCACCTAACCCTGCCACCCCTCCCCTAATTGGAGTAAACTAATTACATATCTTTTCCTTCATTATTGTTTTCCCCTAACCCTGCCACCCCTCCCCTAATTGGAGTAAACTAATTAAATATATTTTCCTTTATTATCATTTTCCCCTAACCCTGCCACCCCTCCTCTAATTGGAGCAAACTAATGAAATATATTTTCCTTCTTTATTATTTCCCCTAACTCTACCACACCTCCCCTAATTGGAGTAAACTAATGAAATATATTTTCCAGCTTTATTATTTTCCCCTAACCCTACCCCACCTCCTCTAATTAGAGTAAACTAATGAAATATATTTTCCTTCTTTATCATTTTCCCCTAACCCTACCACACCTCCCCCAATTGGAGTAAACAAATTCAATATATTTTTCTTCTTTATTTTTTACCCTAACCCTACAACCCCTCCTCTAACTGTAGTAAACTAATGAAATATATTTTCCTCATTCCTTTTTTTCCCCTAACTCTACCACACCTACCCTGATTGGAGTAAAATAATTAAATATATTTTCCTTCTTTATTATTTCCCCCTAAACCTACCACACCTCCCCTAATTGGAGTAAACTAATGAAATAAATGTTCCTGTATCATTATTTCCCCCTAAACCTACCACACCTCCCCTAATTGGAGTAAACTAATGAAAGAAATGTTCCTGTATCATTGTTTTCCCCTAAACCTACCACACCTACCCTAATTGGAGTAAACTATTGAAATATATTTTCCTTATTTATTATTTTCCCCTAACCCTGCCACCCCTCCTCTAATTGAAGTAAACAAATTAAATATATGTTCCTTCTTTATTGTATTCCCCTAACCCTACCACACCTCCTCTAATTGGAGTAAGCTAGTGAAATATATTTTCCTTATTTATTATTTTCCCCTAACCCTGCCACCCCTCCTCTAATTGAAGTAAACTAATTAAACATATTTTCCTTCTTTATTGTATTCCCCTAACCTGACCACACCTCCTCTAATTGGAGTAAGCTAATGCAATATATTTTCCTTATGCAACAAGACAATGCAACAAGACAATGACTCAAAGCACACAAGTAAATCAACCAAAGAATGTCTGAAAAGGAACAAGATTTGTGTTTTGATATGGCAAAGTCAGAGTCCTGACCTTAACCAAATTGAGATGCTGTGGCATGATCTATAGAGGGCTGTGCAATCAAGACAACCCAGAAATATTGATGAGCTGAAACAGATTTGTAGGGAGAAATGGTTCAAAATTCCTCCTCAACGTTGTGCAAGTCCTCGAAGCAGCTACAGGAAACGTTTGGTGGAGCTTGTTGCTGCTAAAGTAGGATCTACAAGTTACTAAATTCAAGGGTTCACTCACTTTTTCCAGCCTGCACTGTGAATGATTAGTCAATATCTTCAATTAAAATTTGAGAAGTACAACTGTTTGTCTGTTATTAGTTTAGTCAGATTGTGTTTGTCTATTATTGTGACTTAGATGAAGATCAGACCACATTTTACGAGTAATCAATCCAGAAATCCAGGTAATTCCAAAGGGTTCACAAACTTTTTCTTGCAACTGTATGTGATCATAGAGAGTACTGTGCTGAATACAGGCTCTATTTGCTGTTGTTATTTCTGAGGGAGGAGGGAGGCGTGAGTAGTCGGAATTATTTCCAGTGGCCCTGAACATTGGCCCTCTCACAGCACAAGAGCCTGTGAAACGCTCAGAGCTCCTTGCGTTTTCAGGTAAACACCCTCGCCTCCTCTAAGGGTCAATACCAGTTACATCACAAAAGCTGGATTCATGGTCACCTCGTAAGGTGAGGAGGGAAGGAAAGGGGACAGACTCTTGTGCACTTTCTCTCCTGGGTGCTGTCCTTCCAACTCTTTGTCTCATCCACTGCTTCTCTCTGTCTTTTATTTACTCTCACTTGCTATGAATGTCCTTTCTCTTCTCTCACTCACTTTTGCTGCCTCTATCAGTGGTGTAAAATACTTAAGTAAATCATTTAAAGTACTAGTTAAGTCATTTTGGGGGGTATTTGTACTTTACTATTTATATTTTTGACTACATTTACTTTTACTCCACTACATTCCTAAAGAAAATAATGTACTTTTTACCTCATACATTTTCCCTGACACCCAAAAGTACTTGTTACATTTCGAATGCGAAGCAGGACAGGAAAATGGTCCAATTCACGTACTTATCAAGAGAACATCCCTGCTCATCCCTACTGCCTCTGATCTGGCGGACTCACTAAACACAAATGCTTTTTTTGTAAATGATGTTCGAGTGTTGGTGTGTGCCCCTGGCTTTCCACCTGGTTTGCTTAATATAAGGAATGTGAAATCATTTCTACTTTTTTATGATACTTAAGTATATTTTAGCAATCACATTTACTTTTGATACTTAAGTGTATTTAAAACCACATATTTTTACTCAAGTAGTATTTTGTTGGGTGGTATCTTTACTTTTATACAAGTATGACAATTAGGTACTTTTTCTTACTCCGCTCTCTATTACTGTCACACCCTGACCTTAGTTATCTATGTTTTCTTTATTATTTTGGTTAGGTCAGGGTGTGGCGAGGGTGGGTATGCTTGTTTTGTATTGTCTAGGGTTTTGTATGTCTAGGGGTGTTTGTAAGTCTAGGCATATGTCGGTCTATAGTGGCCTGAATTGGTTCCCAATCAGAGGCAGCTGTTTATCATTGTCTCTGATTGGGGATCATATTTTAGTTGCCATTTTTCCTTGGGTATCTGTGGGTTCTTGTCTATGTGTAGTTGCCTGTTCAGCACTCTTTTATTATAGCGTCACGGTTCGGTTTGTTATTTTGTTTAGTGTTCATTTGTTTAAATAAATAGAATGTATGCATACCACGCTGCGCCTTGGTCTCCTTACGACGGCCGTGACAATTACCCTTCCATTCCCTATACCTCTAATTCTCTCCTTATATTCCTGGCAGCTCACTATGCCTCTCTCCTGGTAGTTCCACTACCTACTGTATCTCTCTATTACTCCCCCTTCACATAACACACTCTGTCTCCTCCTCTTGCCTCCCTTTTTCCTGGACACAGGTAAATGGAATCTCTGAGAGACTTGGGCAGCTGAGGCTGCTAGCTTACCGACATTATTACCCAAAACACCTGGGAGGAGGTGTTAGCCCAAGGAGGGCCAGGTTGGCTTGCCTGTCCTTAACCAACAAACCAACAATCCCACGACAGAATTCCCAAACCCAGCAACCCACCAATGAAACCTCCATCGTGAAAACCCCCAAACTACCACTGAATCTTCTATTTGCAACCTATTTGTGACACTTGAGTTAAATACACTACCAAACATTTGTGAAAGAAAATATAGGGATACATGCTGTGGAGCAGGTTTCTCATGGTAACACATTCCTTTGGCTATCACAAGCACTTGTTACTGTAAGCTTAAAATGCAGTGATCCAGTTTGTTACAGTCAAAGCACAACACAACCTCTAGTGGTACTATGCGGAAAGTTCATGTTATTTAGAGCTAAAAGGTTATTAAGTCCACAGTCTATATCAGGGACGGGAAATTTGATGGGGGTGGGGGCCGCAGTTGCAACCCTCCACCCCAACCCCAATGTTATTACACATTTTGTGCAATTCAACACATTTTAACATAGGGTGGAGAGAAATGTTTGCAGTTTTTAACATGAGTGAGACTGACTAACATAATCGATTATGGGGCCATGGGCGATAATTCAACCATCATTACTACAAGTTTCGATAGATGGCTGCTATACTAACTTACCAATCTAAAACCTTTTAGCCTACATGGGCTAATTGAGTAGCAAGAGAAAAAACTGGTGATGCACAACCAAATTAAAAAATTCCACCTTGTGTATTCTACTATTCTAACTCACAACAGTAATTTGAGACCCCTTCTCCCCAGTTGAACATGATTTACAGAATCCACTACAATGGTGGCTGGTGGGAGGAGCTATAGGAATATGAGCTCATTGTAATGGCTGGGATTGAATAATTGGAACAGAGTTAAACATGTGGGTTCCATATGTTTGATGTGTTTGACACGTTCCATTTATTCCATTTCAACCATTACAATGTGCCAGTCCTCCTATAGCTCCTCCCAACAACCTCCTCTGGTCCACTGAGCTATCATTCAAAATAACTGCATAATGTTTCCTCAACAAGAATCAATAAAATGCAGAGCCAGTTTGGCCTACTGAAAGTCTAATACTTTAGAGAGAAAGATGGATAATGACAGGCTTTCTATTTTGTTCTTTAAGTATATACAATAATTAAGTTTATATATATATATATATGTTCCCAAACCCAATGCTTAACTATCCTAAGCTGTATTTTTGGTGCCAGAAAACAAACGCAGACCACTGTCATTTCCCAACATCGATTCAGCCCTCCTCTTTCTTCAGTTTCGTGTATCCTCCCTGTTGGAACCCAACCACCACACTTGTCCCTGTAAACCATCCAGTAATAACAGGCTTGTCTAAAGCCAGACCCTGTTAAACGCCTCTGGCCGCTCAGTTTAGAGTCTATCCTTCTGATGAGATGTATTTTTCTCTATATACGGTATATTCATAGTTTTGTTTCCGGTCACAGCAGAACTTGCTGCATCAAAAAAACTGACACAGTTCTTTGTCCCGTTCTGCTGCAGCTGAAATGGAAAGATAAGAAAGTCATTTATCAAGTCTGATTCCAGTCCTTATTTCAGAGGGCTGGGCAGGATGCTAGTCCAAATAAAATCCCAGAGGAGCTGTAGGTTTTTTCTCTTCGGGGACCATTTTGAATGGGGCCTTTCTACAAAACTCAATAATATCATAGTACAGTCACACCTATATTCACTTGCTGAACTTCCTGCACAAATCCAAACAGGTCCAAGAGACAGACTGACTTCTGAGAATTACCCGTGTTTGCCTCCCCCATAGAACAGCACTCCTGTGTAGGGTAAGAACTCAGGCTTGTAAAGGGCACTCACTAAGGTACAACTGAGACTCGTTTCACAGAAAACATCCATCAAAAGGCTTAATTTAACTGAGGTGAGCCTTTTAAGTCCTTTCTCTACCTGAGCTAGGGCTGTCTATTTTCTCGTATGTTTGTGTTGCAATTCACAAACATCTAAGCACCTTATGCATAATGAGGCTCATTCCCTCACTTGTGGATGGCATAAGGTCCAAATATTTCTACCTGATGTTCATTTGCTAGATCAAGATCATGAATTTTATAGTAAATCCATGGGGCACCTCACTTTGTGAGAATGGTAGTAAAGTTCTGGATTTGCATTATAGTTGTACACAAGAACATCCTACATAGACCATTCAAGTTCCTGCAACAGCACATATCAAATATAGCTATAGAAAGGTATCACTGAACACTCTAGCTCCCGCAATGAGAGAGAAAGAGTGTGTGCATGTGTGTATATACTGTGTATGCCATTTAACAGACACTTTTATCCAAAGCAACTTACTGTCAAACCCTCTATCCTGGCATTGCAAGCACCGTGCTTTACTAACTGAGCTACAGAGGACAACAGACTTAAAAATACTGTCAGAGTAAACTCCAGACAGAATACACATGGAATTAAACTAGTATTGGAATTGAAAATGTCAATGTTAAGTATGTGTAATCAGTTTGCGTGTGTGTGTGTGTGTGTGTGTGTGTGTGTGTGTGTGTGTGTGTGTGTGTGTGTGTGTGTGTGTGTGTGTGTGTGTGTGTGTGTGTGTGTGTGTGTGTGTGTGTGTGTGTGTGTGTGTGTGTGTACAAATGTGCGTGGGGGGGAGAGCGCATACGTTCATTAGTAAGTGTACTATATGTGCATGTATGTACTGTATATACTGTAGGTATGTGAATACTGACTGGGTTGTGTTCTGTGAAATTCCACCTTCATTGCTCGGCCCTAAAATAAACTGAGGGTGTGTGTGTGTGTACGTGCGTGTGAAGTACTGAATTTAATTCAAATGCTACTACTGTCATATTTCTCAACATGAAAAGCATCCACTTCTGGCACACCGATGACCTAGGGCTACTGTATACTCAATGTGCTGAAATCTAACACAAGGACTGTACATGTACTGTACAACGTCACTGAGTAGGTAGCATGGCAGTAACTTGTCTGTCGTTGTACAGTGTCTATATAATGTGACACAGAGATCCGACATGGTCTGCTCACCTCCTAAGCTTTGTGCACCCTTAGGGCGGTGCAAAATTGGGTCTGGCCGGGGTAGGCCATCGTTGTAAATAAGAATTTGTTCTTAAGTGACTTGCCTATTTAAATAAAGGTAAAAAAAAATAAAAATTTAAAATAAGAGAAGTGAGCTTTATCCAGAGTCATAACAAGCACAAATTATTTTAGAGATTTTACTCTGCTTGAAACATTTGATATTTGTGGAGATCACTGTTGATTTCTGATTTCACTTATTCAGTCTGCTAAAGGATTTGCTGCTCAGCTCAAGACAGCAGTTATCATTTTAACAATTAACACATTTCACAAAATTACATGTATTTTCTGAAGAGAAAAGTATGACGGGGAAGTTAATGACAAAGACCCACAACTGGGACATAGAACAAAAGCATAATGTCATAACATCGCAACAACCTTACTTTACTGTATCTCTCCATTTATTTCATCACTGTCCTAACAGTGACATATTGTGGACACAAATAAGGTGTCATTGGATAAGTTAATGTAACGATCTGGGTGTAGTGGGTGTGAAGTCAGGCGCAGGAAGCAGAGAGTTCAGGGTAGTGCTATTTAATGCACAAACGGAAAACATAAGCCACCCCACGAAACACAGGGCCACCCCACGAAACGTGCACACTAGTCACACAAAACAATCCCGCACAAAGAGCAGGCAGGCCTACTGGTTAACATAGCCCAACTAATCAGCCTAAACACAAAACAGGTGAAACCAATAAACAGAAAGGGGGAAAAGGATCAGTGGCAGCTAGTAGGCCGGTGACGACGACCGCCCAGCGCCACCCGAACAGGAAGGGGAGCCACCTTCGGTAGGAGTCGTGACAGTTAAAGCTTCTTGGAGTAAAGATTTGGCATGATGCAAAAGCAGTATAGGAACTAACAGCATGGCTTTTGGCTTGTGGACCTCAGCTCTGTGCAACAGACAAAGAGTTACATAACATTATGCTGCAACCATTAGGTTCGACTAGCACCACAAAGACAGTTTTTCTTTCATCACAACCCTTCTCCAGAAATGAAATGAAGGCTCTATATTTCTTTGTGCTAAATTAGTATGTAGGCTACATATTCATAAAAATCTGGAACTTTCTACTTAAGATTTGAAGGTGGAGCTCTTCCTTCCATGTTAAAGACTATTCAGGCTGCTGTTGGGTAGAATGAATGTTTGTGTGGTTGTGCTCAGTGTGTCTATACTGTATGTACACACATAAACGGCAAACATACATCACCATCAAAGCCAGCAGCACCCTAAACATTTTACTGTACCTCCTACAGTAGAGGGAAAATGAAGGACACAGAAATGCTCACACACAATCTTAACAGTGTATCTTGCTCTTCACACTCCAATCCTGTCAAGACCTGCCATAGCCATACTATTTGAAATTATTTCAAGTGCTTTAGTTGTGCTTGATTGAGCTTGCCTCTTGCAATGAAACAAATATGAAAGTCCCAAAAGTTTAAGTTTAAATCCCGCCCACCTGGCGCTCCAGGCTGGCTAAAGCAATTTTTTTAAAATAAGATTTAAAATAGTATTTGAACCAAGTTCTGGGCCTTACCTAAATAAGTTGGGAACTACTGGACCCGTGCACTCATACTCTGAGACACTTTAAGAATACAGGCCCTGGTCTATACAGAAGATTTGACGAGCACTGGAAATTTGAATAAGCTATGGTGTGATGGTGCAGTGCATCAGACTTTTGTATTAATGTGACATTGACTGCGTTTACATCCACAGGATAAATCCAATATTAAATTGATTACGGCAGTAAACAGATTATGCAATAGTCATGTAAACACCTTAATCTAATTATCTTAATATGCATCTAAGTAAGCATACAACGATTAAAACACCTGGTTTTCTGAGCAATCTTTAGAATTATTAGGACATGTAAACACCTTAAAAGGCATTCCAGCAGTGTATTTGATCTGCACTTGCCAGCACCTGTTGCGCAAGCCTCCTTCTTTAGCGCGAAGTGAGTTCAAATGTAGAAATACTCTAAATCAAATATACTTCCCGAAAATAACATGGTAGAATGTTTATTTTGATTGGCAATTTCCTGCATTTATCAGACTGCCATCAGGTAGCCTGAATTCAGATGCGTCCATGTAAACAGGATTATTAAGGAAATAGTTTTTCTTACAAAGCATGTAAACATTTTAATAAAATTATTATATTAATCTGACTATCCACAATAATCGCATTATTGTGTGCATGAAACAGTACTCAATTATTAAATAAGATGGCTGCTGTCTTGCGAGCTCTGACCCAACTTTCCTATTTTGTGATTCTTTTAGCGTTTCTCTTTACTTTTTTTGAACAAAATGTATCTGAGGCTTCCGTTTTTTGTTGTGGATGTAGAACGAGCTCATGGATGAGGCTCCTATGCATTAGTTAACTTTGCCAAATTTTTACTTTGCATTCCACTTTCTTACATATCACATTTGATTGATGAGTTCGTAAGTTACCTTTTTGATTCAAATGTCACACGATCTGAGGAGCTGAAGACCTGAGGAGCAGAAGACCTGCCATAGTTTGTGATGGCAAAGGTGAATGGTAAAGGAGCCGACTCCAGTCCAACTGTTATGGAGTCTCGTGGTAATTCTCTCCACAGCTCTTCAGAACCTCCGTATGGTTCTGGTCTCGGAAATTACAGCTACCAATGCTACTCAGCTCAAAACTGCCATCGATGCTGCTCTGGCCTCCTTCTCCTCTATCCTGGATGGTGTCCGAGCCTCTGCGGATGACCAAGGTCACGGACTTGGCGGCTTTGAACATGACCTGTGTGACTACAGTGACCTCATAGTAGCCCTTTAGGAAATGGTCGCCCGTCTGACCAATGACCTGGAATTCTGATCTCTCCGTTGCAATCTTCGGGTTGTTGGTATACCAGAGAAACTTGAAGGAGGGGACTCAGTTAAAAATTCATGTCAGACTTCTTTGCGGAGGTG
This sequence comes from Oncorhynchus mykiss, assembly GCF_057628025.1. Lineage (NCBI taxonomy): Eukaryota > Metazoa > Chordata > Actinopteri > Salmoniformes > Salmonidae > Oncorhynchus > Oncorhynchus mykiss. The sequence goes on from NC_143026.1 coordinate 50,045,023, forward strand.
CTGGGTCCAGCCATCATTCTATCACACCCGAAGCTGGACAGAGCCCACCACATTGTCCCCTCCCCAGTGGGCGGAGACAATAACTCTAAGCCTAAAGTGTCTACCGTGATAAGGAGCACATCCTCTAGAAGCGGGGCAGAGACCAGCTACACTTCTGCGGACGCAAGGTGTTCATCTTTCCTGACCTCAGCTCGAGTGTCGTCAAGAAAAGAGCTACATTCCTTGATGTGAAACGCAACCTTCATGTGAAAAAAGTTAAATTCTCACTCCGCTTCCCTGCACGTCTCCACGTTGAACATGCTGAGGGTAAGCTACAGTTCAACTGTCACGAGGACACCCAGAGTTGGTTCGACAGTCACTTCTGAGCTGTATCTTGGCTCTATGACCTACTCTTTTGCCAGGTAGCATGCATAGCCTAGCCTACCCTCCAAGTCGAAGGTATGTTTTGATTTTTACAGCAGGGCTTTTTTCCCCCTGTTGCCATTCATTTTCTACTGTTGCCATTCATTTCTACTTGAGCTCTGATAAAAATGATTGATAATGTCTTGTGTGATTGTTATTTAAGCTACACATTTGGGAGTGTCAGGTATGCGTAAATGGCTGTAAGGGAGTCAGGTGCAGGAGAGCAGATATTGGGTAGCCAACGGGGCTTTTTATTTAGATGAACCAAAAGCACACGGCAAAATAAACACGAAATAACAATTCGGGTAAACATAACCCAGCTCAACAGACTAACGGGCGCATAACATGAAACAGAATAAACAATACCACACAAAGACATGGGAGAAACAGAGGGTTAAATACACAACACATAATGAGGGAAATTAGAACCAGGTGTGTGGAAAAACAATACAAGACAAATAGAAAATGAAAAATGGATCGGCGATGGCTAGAAGACCGGCGACATCGACCGCTGAGCACCTCCCGAACAAGGAGAGGCATCGACTTCGGCAGAAGTCGTGACAAGGAGGTCCTTTTAATTTGGCTAGATGGCTAGTGTCCTTTTTTTGTTTTTTCATCTAAATACTCACTTTAGGACTTTTCAACACTTTATTATGCCCCACTGATCATTCGTACATGTACAGACACAAGCCCCAGTGATGTACTGGGCCGTACACACTACTCTCTGTTGTTGTCACGCCCTGGTCTTAGTATTTTGTGTTTTCTTTATTAATTTGGTCAGGCCAGGGTGTGACATGTGTTTTGTATGTGGTGTGTTTTGTCTTGGGGTTTTGTTAGGTATTGGGTTTGTATTATAGTAGGGGTATCTAGTATAGTCTATGGCTGTCTGGAGTGGTTCTCAATCAGAGGCAGGTGTTTATCGTTGTCTCTGATTGGGAACCATATTTAGGCAGCCATATTCTTTGAGTGTTTTGTGGGTGATTGTTCCTGTCTTTGTGTTTGTTGTCACAAGATAGGCTGTTTAGGTTTTCTCACGTTTATTGTTTTGTTAGTTTATTCATGTATAGTTTTCTTTATTAAAGAACCATGAATAACCACCACGCTGCGTTTTGGTCCGCCTCTCCTTCACCTAAAGAAAACCGTTACAGTTGTGCCTTGCGGTCAGAGGCAGAGCAGTTGCCATACCAGGCAGTGATGCAACAAGTATGCCCAGTATGCCCTTGATGGTGCAGCTGTAGAACCTTTAGGACTACCTGGCCTGATCAAATCAAATCAAATGTATTTATATAGCCCTTCGTACATCAGCTGATATCTCAAAGTGCTGTACAGAAACCCAGCCTTAAACCCCAAACAGCAAGCAATGCAGGTGTAGAAGCACGGTGGCTAGGAAAAACTCCCTAGAAAGGCCAAAACCTAGGAAGAAACCTAGAGAGGAACCAGCTATGTGGGGTGGCCAGTCCTCTTCTGGCTGTGCCGGGTGGAGATTATAACAGAACATGGCCAAGATGTTCAAATGTTCATAAATGACCAGCATGGTCGAATAATAATAAGGCAGAACAGTTGGAACTGGAGCAGCAGCACGGTAAGGTGGACTGGGGACAGCAAGGAGTCATCATGTCAGGTAGTCCTGGGGCACGGTCCTAGGGCTCAAGTCCTCCGAGAGAGAGAAAGAAAGAGAGAAGGAGAGAATTAGAGAATGCACACTTAGATTCACACAGGACACCGAATAGGACAGGAGAAGTACTCCAGATATAACAAACTGACCCTAGCCCCCGACACATAAACTACTGCAGCATAAATTCTGGAGGCTGAGACAGGAGGGGTCAGGAGACACTGTGGCCCCATCCAAGGACACCCCCAGACAGGGCCAAACAGGAAGGATATAACCCCACCCACTTTGCCAAAGCACAGCCCCCACACCACTACAGTGATGACTCTTTGATGACTCTTTGCTGTCCCCAGTCCACCTGGTCGTACTGCTGCTCCAGTTTCAACTGTTCTGCCTGTGGCTATGGAATCCTGACGTGTTCACCGGATGTGCTACCTGTCCCAGACCTGCTGTTTTCAACTCTCTAGAGACAGCAGGAGTGGTAGACACTCTGAATGATCGGATATGAAAAACAAAAGGATATTTAATCCTGAGGTGCTGACCTCTACAATTGAGCTTATTTTAGCGCCCCAAAAACGTAATACTTCCAGATCAACTGTAATGTCAATACCATTGTAGAGCACAATTTCTCCCCTTTCCAAAATAATCAATTACATGACCTAAACGCTGCCCGTTTCTGCATGATTCAACAAGGCAATGAGCCCTGTCGGGTCTTTTTTAAAATGGCGGGTGGGGAAGCAAAACTAAGGCGTTATAGTGAGAAGGAGAGATGTCGTGTGGGAAAATTGCTTTTTTTCACTACATCTGTCCAACTTATCACCTTATCGCCTCTAAAATGTAAATAAAACACTATAAAGAGTTCATATAATGTGTCATTACATACCTATTTGAAGGTTTGTGTCGAATTTGAATCGGGTTTTTAGGGCGGTGCTAAAGTGATCGTAGAAGTCAACAGCGGCTTTGAGAATGATGATCGCATGCAATGATGATGCAAAAAATGACTAGGTATCCCCCCTTGCCCCCATCACTGTCCATTTCTTGTTTTTAAACGATGAGAGAAGTGCTACACCTGGTGGAGAGAGATTGTAACAGAGAAATAGTTGCTTTACGCGTGCTGTACATTACGACATGACACGTCACGATGTAACGGAGGGTCCGTTTTTTCAACTTACTTACATGGATGGACACTTCTTCCTCTCTGTCACGCTAGACCCACTGTCACCCTAGACCCACTCCAATTTGCTTACCGCCCCAATAGGTCCACAGACGATGCAATCTCAACCACACTGCACACTGCCCTAACCCATCTGGACAAGAGGAATACCTATGTAAGAATGCTGTTCATCGACTACAGCTCAGCATTTAACACCATAGTACCCTCCAAACTCGTCATCAAGCTCGAGACCCTGGGTCTCGACCCCGCCATGTGTAACTGGGTACTGGACTTCCTGACGGGCCGCCCCCAGGTGGTGAGGGTAGGTAACAACATCTCCACCCCGCTGATCCTCAACACTGGGGCGCCACAAGGGTGCGTTCTGAGCCCTCTCCTGTACTCCCTGTTCACCCATGACTGCGTAGCCATGCACGCCTCCAACTCAATCATCAAGTTTGCGGACGACACTACAGTAGTAGGCTTGATTACCAGCAATGACGAGACGGCCTACAGGGAGAAGGTGAGAGCCCTTGGAGTGTGGTGTCAGGAAAATAACCTCACACTCAACGTCAGCAAAACAAAGGAGATGATTGTGGACTTCAGGAAACAGCAGAAGGAGCCCCCTCTATCCACATCGATGGGACAGTAGTGGAGTGGGAAGGAAGTTTTAAGTTCCTCGGCGTACACATCACGGGCAAACTGAATTGGTCCACCCACACAGACAGCATCGTGAAGAAGGCGCAGCAGCGCCTCTTCAACCTCAGGAGGCTGAAGAAATTTGGCTTGTCACCAAAAGCACTCACAAACTTTTACAGATGCACAATCGAGAGCATCCTGTCGGGCTGTATCACCGCCTGGTACGGCAACTGCTCCGCCCACAAGCGTAAGGCTCTCCAGAGGGTAGTGAGGTCTGCACAACGCATCACCGGGGGCAAACTACCTGCCCTCCAGGACACCTACACCCCCCGATGTCACAGGAATGCCATAAAGATCATCAAGGACAACAACCACCCCAGCCACTGCCTGTTCACCCCGCTATCATCCAGAAGGCGAGGTCAGTACAGGTGCATCAAAGCAGGGACCGAGAGACTGAAAAACAGCTTCTATCTCAAGGCCATCAGACTGTTAAACAGCCACCACTAACATTGAGTGGCTGCTGCCAACACTCTGACTCAACTCCAGCCACTTTAATAATGGGAATTGATGGAAATTGATGTAAAATATATTACTCGCCTCTTTAAACAATGCTACTTAATATAATGTTTACATACCCTACATTACTCATCTCATCTCATATGTATATACTGTACTCGATACCATCTACTGCATCTTGCCTATGCCGTTCTGTACCATCACTCATTCATATATCTTTATGTACATATTCTTTATCCCTTTACACTTGTGTGTATAAGGTAGTAGTTTTGGAATTGTTAGGTTGGATTACTCTTTGGTTATTACTGCATTGTCGGAACTAGAAGCACAAGCATTTCGCTACACTCGCATTCACATCTGCTAACCATGTGTATGTGACAAATACATTTGATTTGATTTGATTTGATTTGGCTAGCGGGCAGATTGCTTTCTTTTTCTGTGGCTAAACCAACTAGGCTCGTAATTTAATAATTTATTCGTATATACAGATTGCATACAAGTTTGTAATTAAGGCACATGAAAGTTCACATGTTCCAGAAGGCATTACTGCCAAAAAACGCATTTGATGAAAAATAATAGTTTACGTTCAAATGGCTCTCCTGTGAAACAGTGATGTGCGACATATGCCTAGTCTCATGAAATGAGTCACAAATAACAATAACAAGTAAAATAACATGGCTATATACAGGGAGTACCAGTACCGAGTTTATGTGCAGGGGTACGAGATAATTGAGGTAGCTATGTATATATAGGTAGGGGGAAAGTGACTAGGCAACAGGATAGATAATAGACTGAGCTGTAGCCGCAGCGTATGATGAACATTTTAGTTGAGTTTATTTGGATCCCCTTTAGCTACTGCAAATGCAGCAACTACTCTTCCTGGGGTCCACACAAAACATACAAATACATGACAAAGTACAGAACAGTTACAGACAAGAACAACATTAGATATTACATTAAATTATATGTAGGAAAGACACCAAAAATACGATTTGTCTCTATACATACAGTGCCTTGCGAAAGTATTCGGCCCCCTTGAACTTTGCGACCTTTTGCCACATTTCAGGCTTCAAACATAAAGATAAAAAACTGTATTTTTTTGTGAAGAATCAACAACAAGTGGGACACAATCATGAAGTGAAACGACATTTATAGGATATTTCAAACTTTTTTAACAAATCAAAAACTGAAAAATTGGGCGTGCAAAATTATTCAGCCCCTTTACTTTCAGTGCAGCAAACTCTCTCCAGAAGTTCAGTGAGGATCTCTGAATGATCCAATGTTGACCTAAATGACTAATGATGATAAATACAATCCACCTGTGTGTAATCAAGTCTCCGAATAAATGCACCTGCACTGTGATAGTCTCAGAGATCCGTTAAAAGCGCAGAGAGCATCATGAAGAACAAGAAAAACACCAGGCAGGTCCGAGATACTGTTGTGAAGAAGTTTAAAGCCGGATTTGGATACAAAAATATTTCCCAAGCTTTAAACATCCCAAGGAGCACTGTGCAAGCGATAATATTGAAATGGAAGGAGTATCAGACCACTGCAAATATACCAAGACCTGGCCATCCCTCTAAACTTTCAGCTCATACAAGGAGAAGACTGATCAGAGATGCAGCCAAGAGGCCCATGATCACTCTGGATGAACTGCAGAGATCTACAGCTGAGGTGGGAGACTCTGTCCATAGGACAACAATCAGTCGTATATTGCACAAATCTGGCCTTTATGGAAGAGTGGCAAGAAGAAAGCCATTTCTTAAAGATATCCATAAATATTGTTGTTTAAAATTTGCCACAAGCCACCTGGGAGACACACCAAACATGTGGAAGAAGGTGCTCTGGTCAGATGAAACCAAAATTTAACTTTTTGGCAACAATGCAAAACGTTATGTTTGGCGTATAAGCAACACAGCTCATCACCCTGAACACACCATCCCCACTGTCAAACATGGTGGTGGCAGCATCATGGTTTGGGCCTGCTTTTCTTCAGCAGGGACAGGGAAGATGGTTAAAATTGATGGGAAGATGGATGGAGCCAAATACAGGACCATTCTGGAAGAAAACCTGATGGAGTCTGCAAAAGACCTGAGACTGGGACGGAGATTTGTCTTCCAACAAGACAATGATCCAAAACATAAAGCAAAATCTACAATGGAATGGTTCAAAAATAAACATATCCAGGTGTTAGAATGGCCAAGTCAAAGTCCAGACCTGAATCCAATCGAGAATCTGTGGAAAGAACTGAAAACTGTTGTTCACAAATGCTCTCCATCCAACCTCACTGAGCTCGAGCTGTTTTGCAAGTAGGAATGGGAAAAAATGTCAGTCTCTCGATGTGCAAAACTGATAGAGACATACCCCAAGCGACTTACAGCTGTAATCGCAGCAAAAGGTGGCGTTACAAAGTATTAACTTAAGGGGGCTGAATAATTTTGCACGCCCAATTTTTCCGTTTTTGATTTGTTAAAAAAGTTTGAAATATCCAATAAATGTTGTTCCACTTCATGATTGTGTCCCACTTGTTGTTGATTCTTCACAAAAAATACAGTTTTATATCTTTATGTTTGAAGCCTGAAATGTGGCAAAAGGTCGCAAAGTTCAAGGGGGCCGAATACTTTCGCAAGGCACTGTATTTAAGGCCAGTTTATTGTTAATGACCCATTCCAACACTGACTGTAACTCCATGATAAGAGTCTCAGTGAGCTTATGTGTAGAGTGAGTAACCGTCAGCATACAAAGTCATTTTACATTTGCGTAAGACAAGTGGCAAATAATTTGTAAAAAATAGAGTAACAGCCTAAGGGAACTGCCCTGAGGGATACCGCACTGTACATATCTGATGTTAGAGAAGATTCCATTGAATAACACTCTCTGAGTTCTATTGCATAAGTAATTCTTCAACCATGTGATGGCAGGTGATGTAAAGCCATAGCAATAACATCAAAGGCTGCACTGAAATCTGACAATGCAGCTCCAACTATCATCTTATTATCCATTTATTTCAGCCAATCATCAGTCATCTGAGTCAGTGCAGTACAAGTAAAGTGCCCTTCCGTATATGCATGCTGAAAGTCAGTTAACTTGTTCTTTAAAAAATTCTCTATCAGTTTACTTAGAAAAGTAAGATTAACAGCAGCAGTAGCAGCTGCGTATGTGGTGAGTGTGAAAGTATGTGTGTGAGTGTCATCAGTTTGCATGCGCGTGCATATTGTGTGTGTGTGTGTGTGTGTGTGTGTGTGTGTGTGTGTGTGTGTGTGTGTGTGTGTGTGTGTGTGAGAGAGAGAGAGAGAGTTAGTTCAAAAAAGGGTCAATGGAGGTAGTTCGGGTGGCCATTTGATTAGCTATTTAGCTGCCTAGTTTAGCAGTCATATGGCTTTGGGGTAGGAGCTGTTCAGGGTCCTGTTGGATCCATACTTGGTGCACTGGTACCAATTGCCATGTGGTAGCAGAGAGAACAGTCTATGGATCTTAATTTGATCACTCTTTTTTGTGAGGAAATGCACATTTGTAGTGTATTTGAGTTTTGAAAAGGATCTCAAGTTTGTCATTTCCACTTTGAAATGTCAGACTTTATTTGCCTAATGAAAAATGCATCAAACCTTACAAAAATATCCATGAACTATAATCTACATAATAATGGCCATTTCCTGATTATGATGATGATGATGCATGATTATTTTCCTGCTGTAGCAATCTGGCTACAGTATAACTCGAAAGAATGGCAATGTAGACATGCATTCACTCTAGCCTTTTGGGGGATCCTAGCAACCCTTACGACACCTAACCCCACCTCATGACACTTGCTTATAAATATTTGTATATATATTCAGTGGGGAGAACAAGTATTTGATACACTGCCGATTTTGCATGTTTTCCCTACTTACAAAGCATGTAGAGGTCTGTAATTTTTTATCATAGGTACACTTCAACTGTGAGAGACGGAATCTAAAACAAAAATCCAGAAAATCACATTGTATGATTTTGAAGTAATTCGTTTTCATTTTATTGCATGACATAAGTATTTGATCACCTACCAACCAGTAAGAATTCTGGCTCTCACAGACCTGTTAGTTTTTCTTTAAGAAGCCCTCCTGTTCTCCACTCATTACCTGTATTAACTGAACCGGTTTGAACTCGTTACCTGTATAAAAGACACCTGTCCACACACTCAATCAAACAGACTCCAACCTCTCCACAATGGCCAAGACCAGAGAGCTGTGTAAGGACATCAGGGATAAAATTGTAGACCTGCACAAGGCTGGGATGGGCTACAGGACAATAGGCAAGCAGCTTGGTGAGAAGGCAACAACTGTTGGCGCAATTATTAGAAAATGGAAGAAGTTCAAGATGACGGTCAATCACCCTCGGTCTGGGGCTCCATGCAAGATCTCACCTCGTGGGGCATCAATGATCATGAGGAAGGTGAGGGATCAGCCCAGAACTACAAGGCAGGACCTGGTCAATGACCTGAATAGAGCTGGGACCACAGTCTCAAAGAAAACCATTAGTAACACATAACGCCGTCATGGATTAAAATCCTGCAGTGCACGCAAGGTCCCTCTGCTCAAACCGGCGCATGTCCAGGCCCATCTGAAGTTTGCCAATGACCATCTGGATGATCCAGAGGAGGAATGGGAGAAGTTCATGTGGTCTGATGAGACAAAAAATAGAGCTTTTTGGTCTACACTCCACTCGCCGTGTTTGGAGGAAGAAGAAGGATCAGTACAACCCCAAGAACACCATCCCAACCGTGAAGCATGGAGGTGGAAACATCATTCTTTGGGGATGCTTTTCTGCAAAGGGGACAGGACGACTGCACCGTATTGAGGGGAGGATGGATGGGGCCATGTATTGCGAGATCTTGGCCAACAACCTCCTTCCCTCAGTAAGAGTATTGGAGATGGGTCATGGCTGGGTCTTCCAGCATGACAACGACCCGAAACACACAGCCAGGGCAACTAAGGAGTGGCTCCGTAAGAAGCATTTCAAGGTCCTGGAGTGGCCTAGCCAGTCTCCAGACCTCAACCCAATAGAACATTTTTGGAGGGAGCTGAAAGTCCGTATTGCCCAGCGACAGCCCCGAAACCTGAAGGATCTGGAGAAGGTCTGTATGGAGGAGTCGGCCAAAATCCCTGCTGCAGTGTGTGCAAACCTGGTCAAGAACTTCAGGAAAAGTATGATCTCTGTAATTGCAAACAAAGGTTTCTGTATCAGCTTTTCTGATGTATCAAATACTTATGTAATGTAATAAAATGCAAATTAATTACTTAAAAATCATACAATGTGATTTTCTGCATTTTTGTTTTAGATTCCGTCTCTCACAGTTGAAGTGTACCTATGATAAAAATTACAGACATCTACATGCTTGGTAAGTAGGAAAACCTGCAAAATCGGCAGTGTATCAAATACTTGTTCTCCACACTGTATATGGACACCATTTGGAGGTGGACATCAGTGGACACCATTTGGAAGTTCTGGTTTCTCACTTTGGCTCTGAGTCCTGTACTGATGTTTTTGTGAACAGGCCCACTGAGATTCTGAACCCTAGCCTACATCAGAGATTAATTGCTGAAATTCTGACTAAGATTCTGGTGTAGTTATTTAGGCACTAAACCTGCCATCACTGACCACTGGTCAGTGATGTTTTATTGTTTTCTCATTTATCAGACTGGGTGTGGCAAACTAACAAAGAGGGAAAGTTATTTGGTTCAATGCTATTCAGTAATGTAATGTAAACAAATTGGACAAATGGTAGCTGCTGATGTCAGTCTTTCTCACACATATGCGCGTATGCACCTCTGAAGATAATCTGCACGTTGCTGTTTTCACATGACATCTCCCGGAGGTGAGATGGCAGTTTGTGTATGAAACCACCTGGACATCACCTTGATGGTCTTTATTTTAAGTCTCAAGATTTGGTCAGGAAATTGAAACAGTCAGACACACACAAACACACAAGGTGTGACCCCACCTACTGCATTCCACTGATACACACCACCCGTCCCTCTCCCTCCAGTACAGCTGCTCATCAAAATAATGTTCTCTTCTCCCTATTCTCCCAAATTTGAGACTGTTTTTGTGTTAATTTCTCTCTCTGTCCCTCCCTCCCTCTCTCAGTCTCTCTCACCATGTGGCTTGATTATATAGGTTGCAGTTGTAAATGAGAACTTGTTCTCAACGAGCCTACCTGGTTAAATAAATGTGAAATAAAAAAATAAAAAATCACTGGTCAGTTCTCTGGATAGTGTGATTGAGCCTAGACTGAATGACTGTATTGAAGTTGAGATGGCTCTTTCCAGTGCTCATGAACTCTGGTGTGAAAGAATTTCCCTGCTGAATATAGCTGCTTGCTTAAGGACCACTGATGATGCCAGCTGGACAATCTCTCTCTCCTGTGCAGTCACAGAAGGCAGGTCTTTTAGTATAGAACCCCAATGGAAATGTATTACTATTAATAAAAACAAATGTCTCTGGTTCTCTGGAATGACAACAATAGTGAATTCCCAGACACTGTTGTCACTGGATACGAGTGGCTCTTAAGTGGTTTCTTACGAAACAAAATCATAGGGCAAGCTGTCACAACCTGATCTGTTTCACCTGTCTTGTGCTTGTCTTCACCCCCCACCAGGTGTCTCCCATTTTCCCCCATTATCTCCTGTGGACTTATACAGTGCCTTGCGAAAGTATTCGGCCCCCTTGAACTTTGCAAACTTTTGCCACATTTCAGGCTTCAAACATAAAGATATAAAAATGTATTTTTTTGTGAAGAATCAACAACAAGTGGGACACAATCATGAAGTGGAACGACATTTATTGGATATTTCAAACTTTTTTAACAAATCAAAAACTGAAAAATTGGGTGTGCAAAATTATTCAGCCCCTTTAAGTTAATACTTTGTAGCGCCACCTTTTGCTGCGATTACAGCTGTAAGTCGCTTGGGGTATGTCTCTATCCGTTTTGCACATCGAGAGACTGACATTTTTTCCCATTCCTCCTTGCAAAACAGCTCGAGCTCAGTGAGGTTGGATGGAGAGCATTTGTGAACAGCAGTTTTCAGTTCTTTCCACAGATTCTCGATTGGATTCAGGTCTGGACTTTGACTTGGCCATTCTAACACCTGGATATGTTTATTTTTGAACCATTCCATTGTAGATTTTGCTTTATGTTTTAGATCATTGTCTTGTTGGAAGACAAATCTCCGTCCCAGTCTCAGGTCTTTTGCAGACTCCATCAGGTTTTCTTCCAGAATGGTCCTGTATTTGGCTCCATCCATCTTCCCATCAATTTTAACCATCTTCCCTGTCCCTGCTGAAGAAAAGCAGGCCCAAACCATGATGCTGCCACCACCATGTTTGACAGTGGGGATGGTGTGTTCAGGGTGATGAGCTGTGTTGCTTTTACGCCAAACATAACGTTTTGCATTGTTGCCAAAAAGTTCAATTTTGGTTTCATCTGACCAGAGCACCTTCTTCCACATGTTTGGTGTGTCTCCCAGGTGGCTTGTGGCAAACTTTAAACAACACTTTTTATGGATATCTTTAAGAAATGGTTTTCTTCTTGCCACTCTTCCATAAAGGCCAGATTTGTGCAATAAACGACTGATTGTTGTCCTATGGACAGAGTCTCCCACCTCAGCTGTAGATCTCTGCAGTTCATCCAGAGTGATCATGGGCCTCTTGGCTGCATCTCTGATCAGTCTTCTCCTTGTATGAGCTGAAAGTTTAGAGGGACGGCCAGGTCTTGGTAGATTTGCAGTCGTCTGATACTCCTTCCATTTCAATATTATCGCTTGCACAGTGCTCCTTGGGATGTTTAAAGCTTGGGAAATCTTTTTGTATCCAAATCCGGCTTTAAACTTCTTCACAACAGTATCTTGGACCTGCCTGGTGTGTTCCTTGTTCTTCATGATGCTCTCTGCGCTTTTAACGGACCTCTGAGACTATCACAGTGCAGGTGCATTTATACGGAGACTTGATTACACACAGGTGGATTGTATTTATCATCATTAGTCATTTAGGTTAACATTGGATCATTCAGAGATCTTCACTGAACTTCTGGAGAGAGTTTGCTGCACTGAAAGTAAAGGGGCTGAATAATTTTGCACGCCCAATTTTTCAGTTTTTGATTTGTTAAAAAGGTTTAAAATATCCATAAATGTCGTTCCACTTCATGATTGTGTCCCACTTGTTGTTGATTCTTCACAAAAAAATACAGTTTTATATCTTTATGTTTCAAATCAAATCAAATCAAATCAAATTTTATTTGTCACATACACATGTTTAGCAGATGTTAATGCGAGTGTAGCGAAATGCTTGTGCTTCTAGTTCCGACAATGCAGTAATAACCAACAAGTAATCTAACTAACAATTCCAAAACTACTGTCTTGTACACAGTGTAAGGGGATAAAGAATATGTACATAAGGATATATGAATGAGTGATGGTACAGAGCAGCATAGGCAAGATACAGTAGATGGTATCGAGTACAGTATGTACAAATGAGATGAGTATGTAAACAAAGTGGCATAGTTTAAAGTGGCTAGTGATACATGTATTACATAAGGATACAGTCGATGATATAGAGTACAGTATATACGTATGCATATGAGATGAATAATGTAGGGTAAGTAACATTATATAAGGTAGCATTGTTTAAAGTGGCTAGTGATATATTTACATCATTTCCCATCAATTCCCATTATTAAAGTGGCTGGAGTTGAGTCAGTGTCAGTGTGTTGGCAGCAGCCACTCAATGTTAGTGGTGGCTGTTTAACAGTCTGATGGCCTTGAGATAGAAGCTGTTTTTCAGTCTCTCGGTCCCAGCTTTGATGCACCTGTACTGACCTCGCCTTCTGGATGATAGCGGGGTGAACAGGCAGTGGCTCGGGTGGTTGATGTCCTTGATGATCTTTATGGCCTTCCTGTGACATCGGGTGGTGTAGGTGTCCTGGAGGGCAGGTAGTTTGCCCCCGGTGATGCGTTGTGCAGACCTCACCACCCTCTGGAGAGCCTTACGGTTGAGGGCGGAGCAGTTGCCGTACCAGGCGGTGATACAGCCCACCAGGATGCTCTCGATTGTGCATCTGTAGAAGTTTGTGAGTGCTTTTGGTGACAAGCCAAATTTCTTCAGCCTCCTGAGGTTGAAGAGGCGCTGCTGCGCCTTCTTCACAATGCTGTCTGTGTGAGTGGACCAATTCAGTTTGTCTGTGATGTGTATGCCGAGGAACTTAAAACTTGCTACCCTGTCCACTACTGTTCCATCGATGTGGATAGGGGGGTGTTCCCTCTGCTGTTTCCTGAAGTCCACAATCATCTCCTTAGTTTTGTTGACGTTGAGTGTGAGGTTATTTTCCTGACACCACACTCCGAGGGCCCTCACCTCCTCCCTGTAGGCCGTCTCGTCGTTGTTGGTAATCAAGCCTACCACTGTTGTGTCGTCCGCAAACTTGATGATTGAGTTGGAGGCGTGCGTGGCCACGCAGTCGTGGGTGAACAGGGAGTACAGGAGAGGGCTCAGAACGCACCCTTGTGGGGCCCCAGTGTTGAGGATCAGCGGGGAGCCTGAAATGTGGCAAAAGGTCGCAAAGTTCAAGGGGGCCGAATACTTTCGCAAGGCACTGTACCTGCGTTTTCTGTTAGTATGTTTCCAGTTCGTCTTGTCAAGTTTCCCGTATTGCTAGTTTCTGTTTCTAGTCCCCACGGTTCTGACCATTCTGCCTGCCGTTCTGTCCCTGATTGATGCTGCCTTGGATTACTGACCTCTACCTGCCCTTGACCTGCCATTTGACTGCCCCCTGTTTTGTAATAAACATCTGAGATTTTTTATGATAGAAGTAATTACAACAGATGTGCAATTGAGAGCATTTAGGGTAAATATGAGCACATTAAAGGCATTCACTCCAATGCAGTATGGTCTGCAGATTTGTTTGGGTTATACAAACCATTGACAGTTGAATTTACTAAGTATTAAAATTGCTTCTTTCTACTAGGTGGAATTAGACTGGAGTGGCACTACAATAAACAGTGCAGTCCTTTGGCTGCTAAGCCTGCACCATCCACCCCTAAACAAACAACCCGGCCCACCTCAGTAATAGCTGAAGTGTGCCATGAGCTTAGTAAGCAGCTTCAGTAGACTCAGTAGGCCTTTTTACCCCACAGAAACAGACAGGAAGTGACAGTAGGGGTGACGCAGGTGGAAAAATAGAACATGGTCAAATCCTAGACCCATCCCTTGCTGCTATCCCTTGGTGCTATCCCTTGGCAGGCTGTTCTTATATTGCTGACCTACCCCGTCCAAAATATAACTTTTTTGAGATAAGGCATTAAAGGAAGCCAAATAATATTAATCATGAGGTAGTTCTGACTAATTAAACAAACACCACCTTCAATCTCCCAAATCCTACCGCAATGGCATTCCTGGCCCATAACTGTCCCTCTCCTAGCCGGATTTTAACTCCCTATCCTTGAACCATCTACTGCTTACTATCTCTAACTTACCATCTCTAGCAACCCCCATAAACAATACATCTCTGTCTCTATCCCACTTCCTTCAGTCCAGACACTCTAAAGGACAGGTCACTATGGAGAGGGGCCAAATTAGATGAATCAGGGCACTGGACCAGACAATATGGATCCACACCCAGCATTCCTCACATATTGGCTGACCCTCCAGGAGTGAGGCTGGCCACAGCCTTTTCCAGCTTTCTCAGAGGCATTCCACCTGGAGCCATGTGAGCGAGTGATTGAGAGCAAGTGAATAATAGTGACTGACGACACTGTTCTACCTAACATTATAAAAGTGACCAAAAAAGGACAAAACATAATGGTCGTCATGCCAGTCTGCTGGTAGTTCATCCAACAAACAGTAAACTGTGTTACTAGGGCTTGTATAATTCAGTCCAGCGTGTAATGAGAGCAGTCATTACAGAGTAGCTGCTTCTTCTCTTCAGACAATCAGCCATGACCATTGTAGTCTAATTTAGTCTCAATTATAGCTTTAGGTCTGAGGTCTCAAAAAAAAAATATCTTCAGTTTGGAATCTCATGTTGCCTTTCAAGAGAAAGTAACCGCCATTAAATAATTTAGGTAAATGGAATATCATATTCACTTGTGTCACTGAAGATCCAGGTAGAAACGTTTTCACAAGACTTTCAACTGTATAGGTTGAAACAACTGTTTCAGGTTCAGGCTGCTCCTGTGAACTCCTACAGAAGGGAAAGCAGCATATTGCTGCTTGTCTCGCTCCTAGCTGCTTGAAAGGGCCCTGAAACAACTTAATTCAGGTCTGATGAAGATCACATTCTGAAGGACAATGAGAGCACTAATCTTGGTCCAGCTGAAAAGAGAAGATTGTTTCTCTGACCCACAGACTGCGAAACACTTCAACTTAATTTAATAATTGTAGGCAAAACGGAAGACATGACACTTTCTATAGCCTAATCTTATCCAGGACACACATACTAACCCCATCTGACATACACACAGTCTAGAATAGGCTACCTCAAACATTCTTCTTATTCTCGATCACCCTTTTTCTTAACATATAAGAGATATTTTATGGGACGAGACCTTAATATCACTTATGAAATGATTATCACTGTAAACCATGCCATTATTGCTCTCCGCTCACTGAGATGAGTCAAACAGCTGCTTGTTATTTGTTGTTTATGCTGTAAGGGGCTCCCAGCAGCAAGAGACACATATCTGGTCTCCACAGGTCTAAGCTACGGCCTACTGGACAATTGAACTCCCGTAGTCTAAATTGTAAACACATTTAAATATGGCTCTGTATTTAGGGGCCAGTCGCTGACCTGTCTGCCTGTGCTCCATGTGTCGCACAGCCTCAGTGACGGGAGAGTGCATCTCTGCTTGATTTTCTGGAGGTGTCGACGCAGCCAGGCCTTTCCTGGAGGTGCTGAGTGAAGGCTCTTAATAAGCCATCACAAAACTCCAGTGGTGGTAAAAGTTGCGCTTAGGCACAGACCTAATATCAGTTTACGATCCCCAATTCCTAACTTTAATGTTGAGGGGGATGCAAAACTGACCTTAGATCAGTGTCTTGTGGAAGCTCCTTTCTTGAGGGAAACTGGAAGTACTTATGTAGGGCTCCTGAAACGAAACATTTTAATGAGATCAGTTAATGGACAACCTTGCTTTGTAATTACTGGCAGATTTTTTTCTCTCCAGCAGTTTTCTATTTGTATCTCTGCTGGACTCCCCACCTTCCCTAGCCAACTGAATTGATTAAAGGACAGTGGTTACAGTCACTCCCTCTGTACTGGGATAGCTACACATCAAATAAATGCAAATCGTTTGGGTGGTCATTTTGATTAATTGTTCAGCCATCTCATGACTTGGGGGTAGAAGCTGTTAAGGAGCATTTTGGACCTAGGCTTGGTGCTCCGGTACACTTGCTGTGGTAGAGAGCAGTCTATTGACTTGGGTGACAGTCTATTGACTTGGCTATTTTTTTGCCTTCCTCTGACACCGCTTGGTGTAGAGGTCCTGGATGGCAGGAAGCTTGGCCCCAGTGATGTACTGGGCTGTACTCACTACCATCTGTAGTGCCTTAAGGTTGGATGCCGGAGCAGTTGCCACACCAGGCAGTGATGCCTGTACAGGGAGTACAGGAGGGGACTGAGCACACACCCCTAAGAGAACCCCATGTTGAGGATAAGTGTGGCAGATGTGTTGTTGCCTACCCTTGCAACCTAGGAGCGGTCTGTTAGGCAGAACAGGATCCAGTTGCAGAGGGAGGTATTTAGTCTCAGGGTCTTTAGCTTAGTGATGAGCTTTGTGGGCACTATGGTGTTGAGCACAGAGCTGTAGTCAATGAACAGCATTCACACATAGGTGTTCCTTTTGTCCAAGTGGGAAAGGGCAGAGTAGAGTGCAATGTGAGATTGCGTCATCTGTGGATCTGTTGGGGAAGTATGTGAATTGGAGTGGGTCAAGGGTTTCCAGAATGATGGTGTTGATGTGAGCCATGACCAGCCTTTCAAAGCACTTCATGGCTACCGAGGTGAATGCTGTGGGGTGGTAGTCATTTAGGCAGGTTACCTTTGCGTTCTTGGGCACAGGGACTATGGTGGTCTGCTTGAAACGTAGGTATTACAGACTCGGTCAGGGATAGGTTGAAAATGTCAGTGAAGGCAATTAACAGTTGGTACACATACTGGTAATCCGTCTGAACCCGCGGCCTTGTGAATGTTGACCTGTTTAAAGGTCTTGCTGGCTACGGAGAGCATATGATGACACAGTTGTCTGGAACAGCTGGTGGTCTTGTGCATGCTTCAGTGTTGCTTGCCACGAAGCAAGCATAAATTATATTTAGCCCGTCTGGTAGAATTGTGTCACTGGGCAGCTTGCAGCTAGGTTTCCCTTTGTAGTCTGTAATAGTTTGCAAGCCCTGCCACATCCTACAAGCTTCAGGGCCTGTGTTGTAGGATTAAATCTGTCCTGTATTGATGCTTTGCCTGTTTGATGGTTAATCTGAGGCCATAGCTGCATTTCTTATAAACGTCCGGATTAGTGTCTCACTCCTTGAAAGCGGCGGCTCTAGCCTTTATCTCGGTGCAGATGTAGTCTGTAATCCATGGCTTCTGGTTTGGATATGTACGTATGGTCACTGTGGGGATGATGTCATCGATGCACTTATTGATAAAGCCGGTGACTGAGGTGGTATAGTCCTCAATGCCATCGGATGAGTATCGGGAACATATTCCAGTCGGTGCTAACAAAACTGTCCTGTAGCATAGCATCCGTGTCATCTGACCACTTCCGTATTGAGTGAGTCACTGATACTTTCTGCTTTAGTTTTTGCTTGTAAGCAGGAATCAGGAGGATAATATTATGGTCAGATTTGCCAAATGCAGGGTGAGCTTGTACAGGTCTCTGTGTTAAGTAAAGGTAGTCTAGAGTTTTTTTCCCTCTGGTTGGACATGTGACATGCTGGTAGAAATGAGGTAAAACGGATTTAAGTTTGCCTGCATTTTCGTCAACATCCGCTGAATTGCAGAGCGCCAAATTCAAATTAAATTACTACAAATATTTAATTTTCATGAAATCACAAGTGCAATATAGCAAAACACAGCTTAGCTTGTTGTTAATCCACCTGGCATGTCAGATTTCAAAAAAGCTTTAAAGAAAAAGATATCCAAGCGTTTATGTTAGGACATCTCTGTCAGCAGACAAAACATTACAAACAGCTAGCAGCAAAGTAGATTGGTCACAAAAGTCAGAAAAGCAATAAAATGAATCGCATAAATTTGATGATCTTCGGATGTTTGCACTCACGAGACTCCCAGTTACACAATAAATGTTCCTTTTGTTCCATAAAGATTATTTTTATATCCAAAATACCTCCATTTGGTTGGCGTGTTTTGTTCAGAAATCCACAGGCTCGAGTCACGACAGGGCAGACGAAATTTCCAAATAGTATCCGTAAAGTTTGTAGAAACATGTCAAACGTTTTTTTATAATCAATCCTCAGGTTGTTTTTACAATAAATAATCGATAATATTTCAACCGGACCGTAGCTTTTTCAATAGGAGAGATAGAGAAATGTCTGCTCCAAGCTCATTTTTCAGAATAAAAGGCTGAAACTATGTCTAAAGACTGTTCACACCATGTGGAAGCCATCTGGTTGATATCCCTTTAAATGGAGGGAAGGCATGCAATGGAACAGGGAGCTTTCAAAATAAGAGGCTTTTCGCCTGCAATATCAGTTCTGTTATACTCACAGACAATATTATGACAGTTTTGGAAACTTTAGAGTGTTTTCTACTGCTTATCATGAGGTACTCTACCTCAGTCGAGCAATACCTCGAGACTTACTTAATATTAGACATCGCTCATCAGCTGTTGACAAATAGACACACACCACCGCCCCTCGTCTAACCGGAGGAAGCTGTTCTGTCTTGTCGATGCACGGGAAAACCCTGTCTATTATCCACGTTGTTTTTCAGCCACGACTCGGTGAAACATAAGATATTTTTTAAAAATCCCCCCGTTGGTACAATAGTCTCAAACGGAGCTCATACAGTTTATTCTCTAGTGATTGCACATTGGTCAATATAACAGATGGTAGAGGCGGGTTACCCACTCGCCGACCAATAATCACAAGGCATCCCATGCATCTCCATCTTTTCTTCATGCGAATGGCAGGGATTTGGGCCTGGTCCGGGAGCAACATGATATATTCTTCACATCTGAATCATTAAATAAAACATCTTTGTCCAGTTCGAGTTGAGTAATCGCTGTTATGATATCCAGCAGCTATTTTCGCTCATGAGAGAGGGTAGCAGAAGCATTATGTACAAAATAAGTTACAAACAATGCGAGAACACACAAAATAACACAATTGTTTAAGAGCACATAAAATGGCAGCCATCTTCTCCTGGCGCCATTCTCAGGTGTTCATTAACCTGGTGACTAATATGGACACCGTTTGTATTTCTAGCATATAAAACACTTCCACCTGACAGTGACAGAGATGACGCATCAAACATAAAATGACTCTGCTAGTGTTATTTAGAGCATTATTGAACCCTCCCTCTTAGAATTAGAATGCAACTGTTCTCATAGCATCAGACATGTTAAAGACAGTCACTTTAGTCAGAGCCCTGTAACTGTACTGATTGATGAGCACAGTGAGCCAGACCTCAGTGATACAATAATAGTGGGAACCCAATACATAGTGAGTAAGTGTTCAACGGCCAAAGTCATGATGTGATAAATGGGTTTTCTAATGTTCAAACCTTGGTACAACTCAAAAAATAAGCAGCCACATGTTAACTGGGCAGAGCCGAGAGAGGTGCACAACCAGCTGTCGCATCATCTTCCGTCTTAGTTGTGGAATCATGGAACCAAACAGAAACAGATTACCATTTAAAATGTGTGATATAAAGGTTATAACTAAAACAGAAGTCAATGGCCCCAAAGCCATGCTACTGGGGAACAAGATATAAATCCTCTTAGACGTTAAGTTCCCTAGATAGAGTAATCGCTGTTATGACAGCAGACAAGTAATTCTCTTCCTCACCACTCTAATAATGGAGGATTATTCTTCTTGGATACTCTTCTCTGCTTCTTAATGGTTACAGACCTTTTTCTCTTTTTTTAGTATTAGTACAAGTTACATTTAGAATAGCAGAGAACTGGATCGACTGACGTTTTGGTGTATAAAGTGCTCCGTGAATGCCGCAGGCTCCTGTGCCTTATTAAAACCCAATCTGTCTGCTCTCCCTTTTCACTCTCTTAACTGAACTGAAGTGTCGGGTTTCACACCCCACATTTGCAAAGGGAGTGATGTGTCACATTTCCTGGACTATCTAGACAAGTTAATCAGTTTGCTTTTCCTCTGAGTGAGTCCAGCCTGTGAGATGGCATACAGTATGAACGGTGTCAGTCTAGCGAGTCCAGCCATTGTGGTTTCATCTTGCTGTGATATTCTCAGCCGTATTTAGAGCTCTCAACATGAAAAAGTACGAAATTATTTCATATAATTGAACCCATACGACTTTCTCTTGGTCACAGACTGACCAAATCCCTTCGTGCTTAAAGCTGAAGTTGTAACGAGTCTGCACATATTTGAATACTGTCTCTAAATTATTTGTCAGCAGTTATATGAAATAGTGCCAATTTGTACTGTCACTAAGTATGATACTATTTTACAGTTATAAGAAATGTGAAATCTTAAGTAATTTACAATTGGATTATACATGTAGAAAGCATTTCAGTCATTTCAAGCCCTATTGCCCCACTTTTGAATAATTGGAAAACATTCATATGGTTTTTCATATTTTCATAATGTTTGTACTATGTATTTGAGCTTGTGTCCTCAAAAGTGAGTACACCTCAGCATTTCTTTATTACCAGAAAGGTGAGTTCCACACCTTTCTAAAACAATGCAACATTACCAATTATTGTTTATGGCTATCTCATGAAAAATAATTACGTTTGGGAATGTCTATTTAGGCGGAGATCAAAATGTTACCCTATGATTCATTTGAATGGAAACCAAGCAAAGATATTTGTAAGTTAGAAAACAAATACATTTAATAACACTTTTACACTGTTCAAACACTTTAACTCACAGATACTTAGCTTGGGTTCATTTGAGGGTAAGAGGTCCTATAAGAGGCAGTGCTGATTTAAAATGATAAACAAATGGTTTTGTTTTTCGAGAAGAGAACCTGCAGCAATCATTTTTGTTTTTTGCGGTCAGATAAACGTCTGATGGTCATTTAACATTCTGAAATAATGGAGAACAGGCGTCTCATTCAGGTAGCCTAGTGGTTAGAGCGTTGGACCAGTAACCGTAAAGGTTGCAAGATCAAATCCTCAAGCTGACAAGGTAAAAAGCTGTTGTTCTGCCCCTGAACAACGCAGTTAACCCACTGTTCGTAGGCCGTCATTGAAAATAAGAATTTGTTTTTAACTGACTTGCCTAGTTAAATAAAGGTAATACATAAATAAAAAATCAGGTCAAATACTCACATGGTGGTGTTTATGGGGGCAGCAGTACCTTAATCTGCAGCAAAACACAAGTTTCAAAATGTGTAGAATTGCAGGAAATTGGCTTTAATGTGTAGAAAAGCATTATAAAACTGCTGGGGGATACAGTAGGGTGCAATGGTATAAAGTACTATTTCAGTAGTTTTTGGGGTATCTGCACTTTATTATTTATATATTTGTCAACTTTTACTTTTACTCCACTACATTCCTTAAGAAAATAATGTACTTTTTACTCCATGCATTTCCCCTGACTCCCAAATGTACAAGTTACATTTAGAATGTTTAGCCGGACAGAACATTTTTCCAATTCACCCACTTATCAAGAGAACATCCCTCGTCATCCCTACTGCCTCTGATCTCGCGGACTCACTAAACACAAGTGATTCATTTGTAAACTGTGTCTGAGTGTTGGAGTGTGGCCCTAGCTATCCGTAAAATAATAAAACAAGAAATTGTGCTGTTCGGTTTGCTTAATATAAGGAATGTGAAATGAGTCATACTTTTTAAGCATATTGTTTTGGATTTTATATATATATATATATATATATATATATATATAATGTATATATATAATATATAATATATAATAATATACAGTGCCTTGCGAAAGTATTCGGCCCCCTTGAACTTTGCGATCTTTTGCCACATTTCAGGCTTCAAACATAAAGATATAAAACTGTATTTTTTTGTGAAGAATCAACAACAAGTGGGACACAATCATGAAGTGGAACGACATTTATTGGATATTTCAAACTTTTTTAACAAATCAAAAACGGAAAAATTGGGCGTGCAAAATTATTCAGCCCCCTTAAGTTAATACTTTGTAGCGCCACCTTTTGCTGCGATTACAGCTGTAAGTCGATTGGGGTATGTCTCTATCAGTTTTGCACATCGAGAGACTGAATTTTTTTCCCATTCCTCCTTGCAAAACAGCTCGAGCTCATTAAGGTTGGATGGAGAGCATTTGTGAACAGCAGTTTTCAGTTCTTTCCACAGATTCTCGATTGGATTCAGGTCTGGACTTTGACTTGGCCATTCTAACACCTGGATATGTTTATTTTTGAACCATTCCATTGTAGATTTTGCTTTATGTTTTGGATCATTGTCTTGTTGGAAGACAAATCTCCGTCCCAGTCTCAGGTCTTTTGCAGACTCCATCAGGTTTTCTTCCAGAATGGTCCTGTATTTGGCTCCATCCATCTTCCCATCAATTTTAACCCTGCTGAAGAAAAGCAGGCCCAAACCATGATGCTGCCACCACCATGTTTGACAGTGGGGATGGTGTGTTCAGCTGTGTTGCTTTTATGCCAAACATAACGTTTTGCATTGTTGCCAAAAAGTTCAATTTTGGTTTCATCTGACCAGAACACCCTCTTCCACATGTTTGGTGTGTCTCCCAGGTGGCTTGTGGCAAACTTTAAACAACACTTTTTATGGACATCTTTAAGAAATGGCTTTCTTCTTGCCACTCTTCCATAAAGGCCAGATTTGTGCAATATACGACTGATTGTTGTCCTATGGACAGAGTCTCCCACGTCAGCTGTAGATCTCTACAGTTCATCCAGAGTGATCATGGGCCTCTTGGCTGCATCTCTGATCAGTCTTCTCCTTGTATGAGCTGAAAGTTTAGAGGGACGGCCAGGTCTTGGTAGATTTGCAGTGGTCTGATACTCCTTCCATTTCAATATTATCGCTTGCACAGTGCTCCTTGGGATGTTTAAAGCTTGGGAAATCTTTTTGTATCCAAATCCGGCTTTAAACTTCTTCACAACAGTATCTCGGACCTGCCTGGTGTGTTCCTTGTTCTTCATGATGCTCTCTGCGCTTTTAACGGACCTCTGAGACTATCACAGTGCAGGTGCATTTATACGGAGACTTGATTACACACAGGTGGATTGTATTTATCATCATTAGTCATTTAGGTCAACATTGTATCATTCAGAGATCCTCACTGAACTTCTGGAGAGAGTTTGCTGCACTGAAAGTAAAGGGGCTGAATAATTTTGCACGCCCAATTTTTCAGTTTTTGATTTGTTAAAAAAGTTTTAAATATCTAATAAATGTCGTTCCACTTCGTGATTGTGTCCCACTTGTTGTTGATTCTTCACAAAAAAATACAGTTTTATATCTTTATGTTTGAAGCCTGAAACGTGGCAAAAGGTCGCAAAGTTCAAGGGGGCCGAATACTTTCGCAAGGCACTGTATATAATGTATATATATAATGTATATATTGTTTACTTTTGATACTTAAGTATATTTAAAACCAAATACTTTTAGACATTTACTCAAGCAGTATTTTACTGGGTGACTTTCACTTTTATTTTGACAACTGGGTACTTTTTCCATCACTGGCAGTGTGTAATTGATATTCAGACTAGTTGGCCAAATGTTTACTTTTACACAGTAGACATGCATTTACATTTCATGGAAACTTCCAAACCTAATAGATTTTAAAAGCTTCTGTGCACACACAGTAAAGACAGCCAAAAGCTATAGAATAAACCATCAACATAGAAATAATCTGCAGGTACTGTTTGAGCTGGATTGCTTAAAATAAATGTTTAACATGGTAACCAAATTACAAATGAAAGACTAATGAGTTTGTAAAAAAGGAAAAATGAAAACCACAGTTGTCATCAAGAAGAGATGGGTTTACTTCTGAGGTTACTTCCCATACTTAAGGGGGCAGGAGGGCCAAATGAATACTGAGCTTCAGCTCCACCTCCACCTCCCTGGGAACTTATAGAGAACACTCACGCACACACACACAGCCCACAATGAACCCCTCAACAAGATGAAAACCACAGAAAAGAACAGCTCTAATCAGTCCAGTCATTGATTGCCACTGGCGCTGCCCCAAATCACAGGCTATTCAGCCCCATCGTCCCTGTCGGCAGAGCAAACAGAGCCTAAATAAAACGGTGTTTGTCTTGTTTTGATGTGTCGTCCCTCTCTCTCTGCACACATGCAGCTCTCTGAGTGGAGTCATTCAGTTTACTGACCCCTAGACCTAGACCTCACATTAACAAGCCCAGCAGGCGGTGAGGGTCTTGGGGCCTACAGGTTTTCCTCTAATCCCTTCTCTCTCTCTGCTTTCTCTTGGAAAATCCAACCATCTTTTTAAAAAAAAATGTATTTCACCTTTATTTAACCAGGTAAGCTAGTTGAGAACAAGTTCTCATTTGCAACTGCGACCTGACCAAGATAAAACATAACAGTTTGACACATACAACAACACAGAGTTACACATGGAATGAACCAAACATACAGTCAATAATACAGTAGAAAAAAAGAAAACAAAGTCTATATACAGTGAGTGCAAATAAAGTCAAATAAGGGAGTTAAGGCAATAAATAGGCCATGGTGGCGAAGTAATTACAATATGGCAATTAAACACTAGAATGGTAGATGTGCAAAAGATGGATGTGCATGTAGAGATACTGTGGTGCAAAAGGAGCTAAATAAATAAATACAGTATGGGAATGAGGTAGATAGATAGGCTGTATACAGATGGGCTATGAACAGGTGCAGTGATCTGTGAGCTGCTCTGACAGCTGGTTCTTAAAGCTAGTGAGGGAGATGGGAATCTCCAGCTTCAGTGATTTTTGCAGTTCGTTCCAGTCGGTGGCAGCAGAGAACTGGAAGGAAAGGCGACCAAAGGAGTAATTGGCTTTGGGGGTGACCAGTGAGATGTACCTGCTGGAGCGTGTGCTACGAGTGGGTGCTGCTATGGTGACCAGCGAGCTGAGATAGGGCGGGGCTTTACCTAGCAGAGACTTGTAGATAACCTGTAGCCAGTGGGTTTGACGACGAGTATAAAGCGAGGGCCATCCAACGAGAGCGTACAGGTCGCAGTGGTGGGTAGTATATGGGGCTTTGGTGACAAAACGGATGGCACTGTGATAGACTACATCCAGTTTGCTGAGTAGAGTGTTGGAGGCTATTTTATAGATGACATTGCCGAAGTCAAGGATCGGTAGGATAGTCAGTTTTACGAGGGTATGTTTGGCAACATGAGTGAAGGAAGCTTGACAGGCGCATGCACAGTGAACGGTTTCTTAACTGACCCCTCTACACACATTGCTCCGACTGGGAGGAAGGTGGGGACATCGGTGTGTGTGTGTGTGTGTGTGTGTGTGTGTGTGTGTGTGTGTGTGTGTGTGTGTGTGTGTGTGTGTGTGTGTGTGTGTGTGTGTGTGTGTTGTATGGGGTGCACAGGAGGAATGGGATGTTGGCTCAGGGGGGATGCTGCTCCAAATCAGAGGGATGTTCCGGACTGCCTGAAATTAGAGTCCTCTGCTCCAGAACAGGGCCGAATACATTTTTGCTAACTTCCACAGCTCTCTCTAAATGTGTTCAAAGAGCCTGACATGTCCTGAAAGTCATTCCATATTCCATACCCCTTTAGGTTTAAACAAACAAATATACAATAACTTTGTAATATTTGAAAAAGCTATTTTGGTATAAATCTGCTATAATTTGACCAGACAGACCCATTTACCTATAGGATCTGCTGGAAACTCTGCTACTTTGCTGAGCCATGGGAATAAAACAGATCTTTCAAAGCTTTCACTGAAGTGATCAATGTTCTAAGACTCCTACACCATACAGTAAGGCAGTGAAATTCAGGTTATTCTAGTCACGTAATCATTCTTCGCTCTGGCATCAACTCCATGGTTTGGTTGGTATCCATAGCAAAACATTGCTAGACCACGGGATGAGAACCAAGCCTGCTTCGCACCCTGTTTGCTGAGTTGTTGACAGACTTCCTAGGTGGCTTCTCCTTAGTGGAAAATATGTGAGCCCAACAGCAAATAGAGTCTGCAAATGTAAACTGCTGTTCATGGAGAGGGATTCTCAGTACCTCTGCTGCAACGGTAGGTGTTCAGCGCTTGTTTCTCCCTGCAATTCATGTCATATATCGGCTAGTGAGGGCACACATACACCTGGTTAGAAAGCAAGGACAATAACTGGCAGACACTTCTCCCCTTGAGGATCAAAAGTTGTGCACCCCTGATGATTATCTACTCTATCTGCACTTGACGACTGTGGGGGCCAGTTTGAGCCTGAAACTTTATATCTCATCACATTGAGTGAGAAAACTGTTATAACATGACATTGACCTAATGCTGAAGTTCCAGTCGAGTTGGTCTGGACTGCTGCTGACGAGGGGCTGAAGAGCGCGCGGTGTCAAGGCCACGAATGAGGGGTGTTAATCCAAATTAGGCCAAATTAATCCTAGGGAATGATCCGAGTGCACACTGATAGCATGCCAGCCACATTTTTGGGATAATTGGTCAGGGGCCAGGATGTATAGGCACGCACAACCCTTGTATTCTGCGTAACCAGTATTGATTTGGAGAGACAGGCAAAAGGGGTAGGCTTTACCCACGTGCTGGGCTGGGGTCAAGAGGGAATGCCCCATATAAAAATGCCCCATATACCATCCACAACTGCGACCTGTATGCTCTCGACAGCCGGCCCCTCGCTACATATTCGTCGCCAAACCCACTGGCTCCAGGTCATCTATAAGTCTTTGCTAGGTAAAGCTCCGCCTTATCTCAGCTCACTGGTCACTATAGCAACACCCACCCGTAGCACGCGCTCCAGCAGTTATATCTCACTGGTCATCCCCAAAGCCAACACTTCCTTTGGCCACCATTCCTTCCAGTTCTCTGCTGCCAATGACTGGAACGAATTGCAAAAATCGCAGAAGTTGGAGACATATTTCCCTCACTAACTTTAAAAGCATCAGCTATCTGAGCAGCTTACCGATCGCTGCAGCTCTACACAGCCCATTGTAAATAGCCCATCCCACTACCTACCTCGTCCCCATATTGTTTTTATTTACTCTTTTTTTTGCTCTTTTCCACACCAGTATTTCTACTTGCACATCATCATCTGCTGTAACGGTTGTCGTCTGTTGAAAGAGAGAAGGACCAATACGCAATGTGGTAAGTGTCCATTATTTTAATAAGACAACTGAACACTGAACAAAACAACAAAAACGACAAACGAACAGTCCTCTAAGGTGACGAAAAACACTAAACAGAAAATAATCAACCACAAAACACAGGTGGGAAAAGGCTACCTAAGTTTGATTCTCAATCAGAGACAACGATCGACAGCTGCCTCTGATTGAGAACCATACCAGGCCAAACAGAAATACAACAAAGAAAAACGAACATAGACTACCCACCCCGACTCACGCCCTGACCAAACTAACACAAAGACATAATACAGGAACTAAGGTCAGAACGTGACATCTGCACATCTATCACTCCAGTGTTCATTTGCTAAATTGTAATTACTTCGCTACTATGGCCTATTTATTTCCTTACCTCCTTACTCCATTTGCACACACTCTATATAGCTTTTTCTATTGTGTTATTGACTGTACTTTGTTTTATCCAAAGTGTAACTCTGTCTTGTTGTTTTTTGTAGCACTGCTTGCTTTATCTTGGCCAGGTCGCAGTTGTAAATGAGAACTTGTTCTCAACTGGCCTACCTGGTTAAATAAAGGAGAAAAAAATATTTTAAAAAAATCATCACATTTGCGATGGCTTTTGATAATAGTGTTTTCCTGCTAATGGAACATTTGCCGCAAAAGGCATGGATTTCTTTAGGGTGCATTACGGCCACTCAAGGGGATGCCATCGGGAAATTGTGAATGAGTACACTGATGTAGTGTGTACAGCCTGCGCAAAAAAACAAAGCAGAGCTCATGCCTTTCAAGCAACTTTTTTCAAATCATCATTAGATTTTCTATTGGGTTCAGGTCTGGAGACTGGCTAGGCCACTCCAGGACCTTGAGATGCTTCTTACGGAGCTGTTGCCCTGGCTGTGTGTTTCGGGTCGTTGTCATGCTGGAAGACCCAGCCACGACCCATCTTCAATGCTCTTACTGAGGGAAGGAGGTTGTTGGCCAAGATCTCGCGATACATGGCCCCATCCATCCTCCCCTCAATACGGTGCAGTCGTCCTGTCCCCTTTGCAGAAAAGCATCCCCAAAGAATGATGTTTCCACCTCCACGGTTGGGATGGTGTTCTTGGGGTTGTACTCATCCTTGGGGTTGTACTCATCCTTCTTCTTCCTCCAAATACGGCGAGTGGAGTTTAGACCAAAAAGCTCTATTTTTGTCTCATCAGACCACATGACCTTCTCCCATTCCTCCTCTGGATCCGATTCCTCACCTTCCTCATGATCATTGATGCCCCACGAGGTGAGATCTTGCATGGATACCCAGACTGGGGGTGATTGACCGTCATCTTGAACTTCTTCCATTTTCTAATAATTGCGCCAACAGTTGTTGCCTTCTCACCAAGCTGCTTGCCTATTGTCCTGTAGCCCATCTCAGCCTTGTGCAGGTCTACAATTTATCCCTGAGGTCCTTATACAGCTGTCTGGTCTTGGCCATTGTGGAGAGGTTGGAGTCTGTTTGATTGAGTGTGTGGACAGGTGTCTTTTATACAGGTAACGAGTTCAAACAGGTGCAGTTAATACAGGTAATGAGTGGAGAACAGGAGGGCTTCTTAAAGAAAAACTAACAGGTCTGTGAGAGCTGGAATTCTTACTGGTTGGTAGGTGATCACATACTTATGCAATAAAATGCAAATTAATTACTTAAAATTCATACAATGTGATTTTCAGGATTTTTGTTTCAGATTCCGTCTCTCACAGTTGAAGTGTACCTATGATAAAAATGACAGACCTCGACATGCTTTGTAAGTAGGAAAACCTGCAAAATCGCCAGTGTTTCAAATACTTGTTCTCCCCACCGTAGATGATCCAAAGGTCTGCATCAGTGGCTTGTAGGCTATGTGTGTGTCACGAACCGGCTCAAAGCCCATAACAAAAGGGAGACAACGTGGAGATAAGGAGTAACAAAACATATATTTATTAAATAAAGAAAACTAAGTACAATATACAATGGTATGTGTAATCAGTAATAAGTAGTGTAAGTGAGTGTTTTGCATGAATTAATGTGATAATGCAGGGTGTTGAAAGGTGCCAAAGCAAACAACCAAAAACCACCAAGATATACAACAAATTCTCTAAAGGTGTCTGCATGGAGAGAGTCTCCTCCATGAATGGGGAAGTGGTGTATTTGTCCTGGGACATACCGGGCCCAGGTGTTTCCCATGTAGCTGATGACCCTCCCAGCTCCGCCCACCGGCATCCTAATAAGGAAACAAGAACATAGAGAGAATACGGCAGACAGAGTGGGAGGGTCGTCACATGTGGAAGCTAGAAGATGCTAAATGTGTTTATGTTAATTAACAGTCAATTACTGTGAGACCGACAGTTACAGTGCCTTGCGAAAGTATTCAAACCCCTTGAACTTTGCGACCTTTTGCCACATTTCAGGCTTCAAACATAAAGATATAAAACTGTATTTTTTTGTGAAGAATCAACAACAAGTGGGACACAATCATGAAGTGGAACGACATTTATTGGATATTTCAAACTTTTTTAACAAATCAAAAACTGGAAAATTGGGCGTGCAAAATTATTCAGCCCCTTTACTTTCAGAGCAG
The DNA here is from genome assembly GCF_057628025.1 of Oncorhynchus mykiss. Taxonomy (NCBI): domain Eukaryota; kingdom Metazoa; phylum Chordata; class Actinopteri; order Salmoniformes; family Salmonidae; genus Oncorhynchus; species Oncorhynchus mykiss. The sequence goes on from NC_143026.1 coordinate 50,075,399, forward strand.
CAAACTCTCTCCAGAAGTTCAGTGAGGATCTCTGAATGATCCAATGTTGACCTAAATGACTAATGATGATAAATACAATCCACCTGTGTGTAATCAAGTCTCCGTATAAATGCACCTGCACTGTGATAGTCTCAGAGGTCCGTTAAAAGCGCAGAGAGCATCATGAAGAACAAGGAACACACCAGGCAGGTCCGAGATATTGCTGTGAAGAAGTTTAAAGCCGGATTTGGATACAAAAAGATTTCCCAAGCTTTAAACATCCCAAGGAGCACTGTGCAAGTGATAATATTGAAATGGAAGGAGTATCAGACCACTGCAAATCTACCAAGACCTGGCCGTCCCTCTAAACTTTCAGCTCATACAAGGAGAAGACTGATCAGAGATGCAGCCAAGAGGCCCATGATCACTCTGGATGAACTGCAGAGATCTACAGCTGAGGTGGGAGACTCTGTCCATAGGACAACAATCAGTCGTATATTGCACAAATCTGGCCTTTATGGAAGAGTGGCAAGAAGAAAGCCATTTCTTAAAGATATCCATAAAAAGTGTTGTTTAAAGTTTGCCACAAGCCACCTGGGAGACACACCAAACATGTGGAAGAAGGTGCTCTGGTCAAATGAAACCAAAATTGAACTTTTTGGCAACAATGCAAAACGTTATGTTTGGCGTAAAAGCAACACAGCCCATCACCCTGAACACACCATCCCCACTGTCAAACATGGTGGTGGCAGCATCATGGTTTGGGCCTGCTTTTCTTCAGCAGGGACAGGGAAGATGGTTAAATTTGATGGGAAGATGGATGGAGCCAAATACAGGACTATTCTGGAAGAAAACCTGATGGAGTCTGCAAAAGACCTGAGACTGGGACGGAGATTTGTCTTCCAACAAGACAATGATCCAAAACATAAAGCAAAATCTACAATGGAATGGTTCAAAAATAGCCATATCCAGGTGTTAGAATGGCCAAGTCAAAGTCCAGACCTGAATCCAATCGAGAATCTGTGGAAAGAACTGAAAACTGCTGTGCACAAATGCTCTCCATCCAACCTCACTGAGCTCGAGCTGTTTTGCAAGGAGGAATGGGAAAAAATTCAGTCTCTCGATGTGCAAAACTGATAGAGACATACCCCAAGCGACTTACAGCTGTAATCGCAGCAAAAAGGTGGCGCTACAAAGTATTAACTTAAGGGGGCTGAATAATTTTGCACGCCCAATTTTTCCATTTTTGATTTGTTAAAAAAGTTTGAAATATCCAATAAATGTCGTTCCACTTCATGATTGTGTCCCACTTGTTATTGATTCTTCACAAAAAAATACAGTTTTATATCTTTATGTTTGAAGCCTGAAATGTGGCAAAAGGTCGCAAAGTTCAAGGGGGCCGAATACTTTCGCAAGGCACTGTATTTGCTTCACAATCACCGACTGATAAAATTGTGTGACCGCCACATCCCTATGTGGTGTTTTGAGAAGTGTTTTGAGAAGTTGAGATGGAGGAAGCAGAAGTGTTGTTTGAAGCTGAAAGCGCGGCGAATACAGTTAGATATTACTGCATGGTCGGAACTAGAAGCACAAGCATTTCGCTACACTCGCATTAACACCTGCTAACCATGTTTATGTGACAAATACAATTTGATTTAGTAAGAAAGATGAGTGGACAACAAGAATGGAACAAAAGGGGATAAAATTGTTGTGGAAAATGAGTCTGATGAATCGTTTCTTGTTGGAGTACGTTTTTGGATAAGGATGTTAATTTGGGAAAACCTTTTGAAGTCACAAGGATGACGAAGAAAGCGTTGGGAAAAGTGGGCGCAGTCAAAGTAACCTGGAGTGGTATGTTGATGATATGTGTATCCAAAAAGTAAAATGAGCATGAATTGTGGCTCACGAAATGATGGACGCATGAAATAGACAGCTTTGATTTTCAGAGCAGAGCACTGGTAAAATGTGTTAAGTATGGCATCCCGTTGGACATTGATAATCAATATCTTAGGAAAAAAATATACAGGAGTAGTTAATGCACGTGGCTTGACCCGTACGGAGAATTGGAGAGTTTATTTGTATTATTGATGTTTGATGAAGAGTATACACCACCCTATGTAAAGCTGGGATATATAAGATATGCCATAAGAGCGTTCGTGCAAAACCCAATGTAATGAAAGAAGTGTAAAAAGTTTGGCCACGTGTCAAGTGTTTGCAGACAGAAGGAATATGTTATGAAGGAGTCTGTGAATGTAAAATGTTGTAACTGTGGTAGGGAATTTATTCCTGAATTCCCTGAGTGCCTTGTTAGGGTGAAAGAGGTTGTACTGTCAAGGATCAGGTGCAGCAAATCTCCTATCTGGTTGTGGTGAAGAGAGTTGAAGAGGCAAGAGGCCACAGTTCTGAAGAAGATATGGCGCTGGATGCACAACAACCAGTTGCAGTGTTATACATCAATCAAGTGATCTGGATACACTTATTGTGAAGAAAGTGGATTTTGTAGCATTTATAGCCACAGTTATTAATTGTACAGCACAAGTGTCCAAGAAGCCCACGTAGCTGGACATCATTATATCTGCAGCCGATAAGTTTTTTGGGCTTCCAGGCCTTAACGGCAGTAGCACTGCACGGACTACTGTCATCAGAAAATGTCCCGACCTCATAGGATCTTTCTGAAGGTGTTTAGGGACCTGATTAGAACAGAAAAGCAGGCTAATTTAGTAAAATGTAAACTTCGTTATTGATAGTTTGTATGATTTATTTTTTATAAACTGTATATATGTATAATTTTTACTGCATTTTTTCAATTTGGTTATTTGTATTATTCACCAGTACAGTAGGTGGCGGAATGCACACATAATTGTTGCGAACGCCATTATAACAAAGAGGAAGAAGGTTGCAAGAGCAAAATGGCAGCCTCAATTGAGAGTTTGTTCGTTGAAATAGCAAGCCTTGAAGAGCCTATTGAAGAGCTGCAAACTTTAAAAACGGCCATTTTATCAATACCTGTAAGCGCCCTTAGGGATACAGTGAGTGGACTCCGGCTTGAAGTGATTTTCTCTCTTTTGAACACAAATGACAGGTCTGTAACCGCTGCACTGCTGAGTCAAGCCTTAATACTAACATTAGCTAGCTATTTAGCATGGCAACAAACTCAAACTGTTAGTTAGCGAACGTTAGCTTGGACAGCTTCCTTGTAAAATAGACAGCACGTTCATGCAATTTAACTTAGCTAGATAAGTATAGCTACATACCTAAACCACTGTCTCCCGACTCGCTCGCTGACTTGGGTATGAATGCTAACGTTACTCTTGACTAGCTGGCCTTTTCTTAGCTAGCGCCTTGCAAAGATACACAGCGCCTTCATTAATGCAATGTAACTAGCTAGATAAGCTAACGTTACTGGCCCTTTCCTATGTAGCTAGCTGTGTTGTCAATGGTTTAAAGCTGCAATCCTAGTTGCTACATCCATTTTATGACTTATATATGAATATTTATTTATATATATATATATATTATTGAAGAATATATTGTAACGACACTGAAGCTTGAGCATGCTTTTGCAGCACAGTCGATAGCACGCTGGACTTCGGGCTAGAAGGTCGAGGGTTCGAGACTTGCTCTCTGCTTGTTTCATTACAATATCTTTTAAATGCTTCATGAGCTTAGTTCAATTGTCGTAGTTACCCCATCAGATCCTAGAAAATACAAGCTTGTTTTACTCCAATGTTTGTAAAAGTAAACAAACACTGTATAGCCTCCAAATATAGTGTGCATTCAGGAGGATGCAACGTTTAGGTAGAAATATGCTTTGTAGAACAAATATGCCCCAGTCTCCGACATGTAGAATAATTAATCATGTCGGCTCTATTCTCTGCATTTCTATCTGGAACCTTAAGAACATTTTGCAACTGAATGTGGCCCAGGTTAAAACTATAATTTTGATGTCATGGATGGTAAGTTCTTGCATCCATAGCTCTCTGTGAATGTGAGTGGTTACATTTCTTCAAGCCCTTATCTCAGCTTTTTACCAAAACACTGGCTTTGTTTCAATTAAGGATTCTAGCTTCAATGCAAAGTGTGTTCATGTAGCTGACAGGTGAGATGTGAGTATGAGTCGTGCATGAAAGATTTTCAATGACGAAGTCTCATTAATTTCACAGAGAGAAAATTGAGCTATGCGTGGACATCCTTGGTCGAATCCTGCTCGCCCTCAGCCCTGTCCACCTTGCCCAAAACTGCAGAGTGGAACTTCAGGCTGGACTGAAACATCCTGATGACACAGTCAAAATACTGGCATTGACACAAGTATGTTACAGCTGTCATGAATTATTTTTATTTATTTCACCTTTATTTAACCAGGTAGGCTAGTTGAGAACAAGTTCTCATTTACAACTGCGACCTGGCCAAGATAAAGCATAGCAGTGTGAACAGACAACAACACAGAGTTACACATGGAGTAAACAATAAACAAGACAATAACACAGTAGAAAAGAGTCTATATTCCCTGTGTGCAAAAGGAATGAGGAGGTAGGCAAATAATTACAATTTAGCAGATTAACACTGGAGTGATAAATTAACAGATGGTCATGTGCAGGTAGAGATACTGGTGTGCAAAAGAGCAGAAAAGTAAATAAATAATAACAGTATGGGGATGAGGTAGGTAAATTGGGTGGGCTATTTACCGATTTACAGCTGCAGCGATCGGTTAGCTGATATATATTTGATGGCGCACCATAGGAAACGGTTGATTCAAACACTGCAGCTTAAAGCTGAGTTCCGTTTTGTTATTAAATAGGTGTGTCTCTGCTACCCTGGGTCAAAATAATAAACTACAACTTCCATATAAAGGTCGTTCCACCAATTCGGAGCCCTTTGAGAAGTGTAATTTGGTAATAAAAAAAACATGCTTTCCCACAAAGAGGTTAAATAAAAAAACAATGCCTATAATTGTCTTAGTGCCAAATATAGTAACAGGGTTGACTTAAGTCAGCCATAAATTTCCTCCAGGGGGAATGTAAGCTTGTTTTTTGCAACAGGGAGTGGCAATTGAATGCAAGCTTCACCCAAAAAATGAAATTGTTAAACAAATTATGGGTAACGGGGTTGATGTGTTATGATCGAGCCGCTCAGTGTCCCACCACAAAACCCCAGAACATTGCCAATAACAGTAGAACCAGCCCAGTTGAAACTACTAGCACTATGCATACCCCACAAGACATTCCACCAAAGATCTCTTCACAATCCCCAAGTCAAGATAAGACTGGGAGGCGCACAGTACTACAGAGCCATGACTACATGGAACTCTATTCCACATCAGGTAACTGATGCAGCAGTAGAATCAGATAAATGTTTTTAAAGATAAAAAATACACCTCAGAACAGTCGGGACTGTGAAGTAACATAAATGTAGGCACAGACTAGAGGTCGACTGATTAATCTGAATGGCCGATTAATTAGGGCCGATTTCAAGTTTATATAACAATCAGAAATCTGTATTTTTGGGTGCCGATTTGCCTTTAAAAATATATATATTGTCTTTTATTATTATAAAAAAAATTTAAATACCTTTTAACTAGGCAAGTCAGTTTAGAACACATTCTTATTTTCAATGGCGGCCTAGGAACGATGGGGTAACTGCCTCGTTCAGGGGCAGATAAAACAAACATTCAGATAGGATGATGGGGACAATTTCAGTGAAAAATATAACAGGGCAACAGTACTTGTGCAAAGTTTCAGAATGATAACTTCCAAAATGAGTGTGCATTTATCATGAAGTCACCCAGGTGTCCCACACAAGTAGCCCAAATGTACCCAAGTGGCCAAATTGGTGAAGGTATACATTTTGAAACAAATAACTATATACAAAATACCAAAATGGTATTCTAAAAAATATGAAGAAAAATATATACATTTACAATATACATTTACAAAATAACATGGGTACCTATTTACACACTTTCAATATTTGGAAGACCCTCAGTCCACTATCAAATCAAATGTATTTATATAGCCCTTCGTACATCAGCTGATATCTCAAAGTGCTGTACAGAAACCCAGCCTAAAACCCCAAACGGCAAGCAATACAGGTGTAGAAGCACGGTGGCTAGGAAAAACTCCCTAGAAAGGCCAAAACCTAGGAAGAAACCTAGAGAGGAACCAGGCTATGAGGGGTGGCCAGTCCTCTTCTGGCTGTGTCGGGTGGAGATTTATAACAGAACATGGCCGAGATTTTCAAACGTTCATAGATGACCAGCAGGGTCAAATAATAATAATAATCACAGTAGTTGTAGAGGATGCAACAGGACAGCACCTCAAGAGTAAATATGAACAGTTTAGGGTTCCATAGCCGCAGGCAGAACAGTTGAAACTGGAACAGCAGCAAGGACAGCAAGGAGTCATCATGCCAGGTAGTCCTGACGCATGGTCCTAGGGCTCAGGTCCTCCGAGAGAGAGAGAGAAAGAGAGAATTAGAGAGCATACTTAAATTCACACAGGACACCGGGTAAGACAGAAGAAGTTCTCCAGATATAACAAACTGACTCTAGCCCCCCGACACAAACTACTGCAGCATTAATACTGGAGGCTGAGACAGGAGGGGTCAGGAGACACTGGCCCCATCCGATGAGACCCCCAGACATGGCCAAACAGGAAGGATATAACATCACCCACTTAACCAAAGCTCTACACAATATTGTGCTGCTGAAGTATAATAAACAGATATACAGTGCCTTGCGAAAGTATTCGGCCCCCTTGAACTTTGCGACCTTTTGCCACATTTCAGGCTTCAAACATAAAGATATAAAACTGTATTTTTTTGTGAAGAATCAACAACAAGTGGGACACAATCATGAAGTGGAACGACATTTATTGGATATTTCAAACTTTTTTAACAAATCAAAAACTGAAAAATTGGGCGTGCAAAATTATTCAGCCCCTTTACTTTCAGTGCAGCAAACTCTCTCCAGAAGTTCAGTGAGGATCTCTGAATGATCCAATGTTGACCTAAATGACTAATGATGATAAATACAATCCACCTGTGTGTAATCAAGTCTCCGTATAAATGCACCTGCACTGTGATAGTCTCAGAGGTCCGTTAAAAGCGCAGAGAGCATCATGAAGAACAAGGAACACACCAGGCAGGTCCGAGATACTGTTGTAAAGAAGTGTAAAGCCGGATTTGGATACAAAAAGATTTCCCAAGCTTTAAACATCCCAAGGAGCACTGTGCAAGCAATAATATTGAAATGGAAGGAGTATCAGACCACTGCAAATCTACCAAGACCTGGCCGTCCCTCTAAACTTTCAGCTCATACAAGGAGAAGACTGATCAGAGATGCAGCCAAGAGGCCCATGATCACTCTGGATGAACTGCAGAGATCTACAGCTGAGGTGGGAGACTCTGTCCATAGGACAACAATCAGTCGTATATTGCACAAATCTGGCCTTTATGGAAGAGTGGCAAGAAGAAAGACATTTCTTAAAGATATCCATGAAAAGTGTCGTTTAAAGTTTGCCACAAGCCACCTGGGAGACACACCAAACATGTGGAAGAAGGTGCTCTGGTCAGATGAAACCAAAATTGAACTTTTTGGCAACAATGCAAAACGTTATGTTTGGCGTAAAAGCAACACAGCTGAACACACCATCCCCACTGTCAAACATGGTGGTGGCAGCATCATGGTTTGGGCCTGCTTTTCTTCAGCAGGGACAGGGAAGATGGTTAAAATTGATGGGAAGATGGATGGAGCCAAATACAGGACCATTCTGGAAGAAAACCTGATGGAGTCTGCAAAAGACCTGAGACTGGGACGGAGATTTGACTTCCAACAAGACAATGATCCAAAACATAAAGCAAAATCTACAATGGAATGGTTCAAAAATAAACATATCCAGGTGTTAGAATGGCCAAGTCAAAGTCCAGATCTGAATCCAATCGAGAATCTGTGGAAAGAACTGAAAACTGCTGTTCACAAATGCTCTCCATCCAACCTCACTGAGCTCGAGCTGTTTTGCAAGGAGGAATGGGAAAAAATGTCAGTCTCTCGATGTGCAAAACTGATAGAGACATACCCCAAGCGACTTACAGCTGTAATCGCAGCAAAAGGTGGCGCTACAAAGTATTAACTTAAGGGGGCTGAATAATTTTGCATGCCGAATTTTTCCGTTTTTGATTTGTTAAAAAGTTTGAAATATCCAATAAATGTCGTTCCACTTCATGATTGTGTCCCACTTGTTGTTGATTCTTCACAAAAAAATACAGTTTTATATCTTTATGTTTGAAGCCTGAAATGTGGCAAAAGGTCGCAAAGTTCAAGGGGGCCGAATACTTTCGCAAGGCACTGTATATGTAATATATATATATATATATATGAGTACAGGGAACATAAGGTTGAATATATTATTATAGACCTGCTAGATCTACTGTCTCTATTATATTATGACAGACCAGCTGTATCTATTGTCTCCATTTCACTTTGGCCATTGTTGTGGGCCTGCCCTCCCCTCAACAGCCTCAAATAGGCTATTTCATGTGGGTTGGGGTGGGGCGGCAGACACATTTCATCACTTTTCATTACATTTCATCACATTACATTTTTATATGTTGCTTCTAAAATTTAAAAAAAATCACAAATAATATTTTATATGATTAATTTCAAACAAGGGCATTAGCATGAGAAGAACTTACCAGTCCAAAACGGTGACATTGTTCCTCTTCTGCAGGCACCGTTACAGATTATACACAGTGGCTACAACGGTGTCCTCTCTGTTCAAAAATATTCCTCCACTTGGGAATCGCTAAATGAATCGTCCTACAACAATCTGTCTCACTTTTCCGATCAATTTCTTCTAAAATTGTGTGTACATCTGTATATCTAGACTTAGATTTAGCTTTCCCTGACTTAGTCGCCATACTGATGTATAAACAGCTGAATCTGCGCGTTTACCAAAACAACGCTGTGCGTAAAATGCGTAGCTCCTTCCGGAATAAAACTTCAATAGCGAATGACTCTCTTTACGCCGGAGTTTACGACATGGGTTGGTCTTCCAACACACAACCATTGCATATTGCCGTTTACCCCAGCTCATTGGCTATCTACCCAGCTAGATTTCAAGACTATCAGTGGTCGTTGGGTTAAAATACAGTCAATCAACGAAACAGTGGTCATATCATTGGTGCACAGTGATGTCATTACTTGTCTTAAAATCGGTTTCCTTCAGTCAATACGTCTCACGAAATGGCCCATCAGGTTTGGTTGTGTTACAAACAAACCAGTTGATTGCAATGAAACCAAACATGACTGGAAAAGTCACGTTTTGTGTGGGTTATTTACCTGGAATGTGTCGTCGAAAATGGAATGAGACGGAATTCACGACACAAGCGGTTCACAAAATGTTTTGTTAGGCTATAAAAAATTGATTTAATCAAACAAAAGATCATTCGTTGTGTAACAATGAGCATTGGGATTGCAAAACAGACGAAGATGTATGTGATTTTGTTACGCCTGTGCTGGTTGAAATGTTTTATTTTTTATGGGGCTCTATGCTCAGATAATCGCATCGTATTCTTTCGCAGTAAATCCTTTTTTAAATCTGACAACGCAGTTGGATTAGCATTAGCAAGATTCTAGGCTTTCGATACATGTGAGACACTTGTATTTTCATGAATGTTTCAAAATGTTTTGCTATTTTCTGCTATTAATGAATACATTCCTGGTCTGTCTGAGCCTAGAGCTGTTCACTCTAGCTGTCATGGTGGCATAACTTATTACGAAGATCAGGCAGCCATAATCAATAACATTTTCATTTTCTGCAGATTGGTAGAATGGTATTGAACCATGAGGCAGTAACAGAAATTCAGAACAACCAAGACATACTTCGGGAAGTGATCCACTGCATCAAAGGAGAGAAGATGACAGTGGCCAAAGAGGTTGGCATAAAGATGATACATTTTTGTAACCACATGTTACATTTCAAAACCACTTGTTGCTCAAGACCAGTTAATCAATTTCACAGGCAATACGAGCTCTTGCCAAACTTAGCCACTCCAAAGCTGGGTTAGATGCTCTATTCAGGAGCGACTTGCTGAAAGACCTCAAGGATGTGATGGCTACAAGTGACATTGTCAGATACAGAGTATATGAGGTACGCCCATTGCCACACATGTTTGTCTGTTTCCTAATATGTCTAATCTCTTGGAAATATGCTTACCCATATGAGTGTTTGAAAATAGAATTGCATGGTGGAGCATAGTGATAAGCATCAGTTAAACATATGGTAACCTTATCATGAAGTTGCTCATACATCTGAATATTGCAGTAACTACTCTAGTAACAATATTTTAACATGTTTTTACGAAGTGCAAATTCCAATAAGCACAGTAATGGAAATAAGTGTTTTTCTTAGTATAAATATGGTACAAATAGCACACCAAATATGGCTGCTGGTACCTATGCCTTGAATGGGAATGTCAATTCTTCTGTTGTTCAGTATTGACTTGTCTCTCCTGTTGCAGCTGATAGTGGACATATCGTCTGTCTCTCCTGTCTCCCTGGGTTACTGTGCCAACAGCAGCTTTATTTCCCAGCTACTGGGAGAGCTGACAGGAGATGATGTACTGGTCAGGTAAAACATGGATAACCCACACCAAACAGACAGACAATCTCTTGCTCCTACTCTCCGTCACTGGCCACACAGACGAACACACCAACTCCCCCTCCCATTTCCCTTTTATGATATGTAGTGACCTCTGTCTGTTTCAGGGCTACAGCCATTGAGATGGTGACCACACTTTCCCACAGTCAGCATGGGCGCCAGTACCTGGCACAGCAAGGCATCATGGATAAGATATCCAACATGATCACTGGAGCAAAATCAGACCCCTTCTCTAGTTTCTACCTGCCAGGTGAGGAAGTTGTGAGTTCATCTCACATTTGCATTTTAGTAATTTAGCGGACGCTCTTATCCAGAGTATAGACAGTATACATGTTCATACTGGGCCCCAATGGGAATCAAACCCACAACCCTGGCATTGCAATCACCACGCTCTATCAACTGAGCCAGATGGGACCATGATGTCTCCCACACAGGGCTGGTGAAGTTCTTTGGGAACCTGGCCATCATGGACAGTCCCCAGCACGTGTGTGAGACCTACCCAGCTTTCCAGAACAAGGTGTTTGAGATGGCCATCGACCCAGACCCTGTTATGACTGGAGTGGCTCTGGACACACTGGGGGTCCTGGGCTCCACTGTGGAGGGGAAACAAGTCCTGCAGAAAACAGGTTTTTATTTTGTATGTTGGTTTGTTTGTGTTTTGTGTCACTGCATTAATTCCTTATTACATAAACAATTTAGTAACTGCAGTAGATAACAATTACTCACTTTCTGTTTTGGTTTGTGTGTGTGTGTTCAGGTGAGAAGTTCAATGCTGTGCTGAAAAGAATGAGCAAGCTGGCCAGCGGTGGAGCCACCGAGCTGCGAGTGCGCTGTCTGGAGGCCATCTCACTCCTAATCACTCTGCAGGTCTGTCTGTATCTCAGTGGTGTGTGTGTGTTACCAGAAAAAAAATGGGGGACACGTTCCATTTTTATAAAATTTTTTTTTTTTTTTTTTTACAATTTTCTACATTGTAGAATACTAGTGAAGACATCAAAACTATGTAATAACCATAAAATATTAAACAAATCTATAGTACCTGCAAAATAAGAGGTGACTCCGGGATGCTGGCCTTCTAGGCAGAGTTGCAAAGAAAAAGCCATATCTCAGACTGGCCAGATAAGCAAAAGAACACAGACACTGGACAGAGGAACTCGGCCTAGAAGGCCAGCATCCCGGAGTCACCTCTTCACTGCTAACATTGAGATTGGTGTTTTGCCGGTACTATTTAATGAAGCTGCCAGTTGAGGACATGTGAGGTGTCGTTTTCTCAAACTAGACACTAATGTACTTTTCCTCTTGCTTAGTTGTGCACCGGGGCCTCCCACTCCTCTTTCTATTCTGGTTAGAGCCAGTTTGCGCTGTTTTGTGAAGGGAGTAGTACACAGCATTGTAGAAGCTCTTCAGTTTCTTGCATGGGATAGCCTTCATTTCTCATAACAAGAATAGACGGATGAGTTTCAGAATAAAGGTCTGTTTCTGGCCATTTTGAGCCTGTAATCGAACCCACAAATGCTGATGCTCCAGATGCTCAACTAGTCTAAAGAAGGCCAGTTTTATTGCTTCTTTAATGAGCACACGTTTTCAGCTGTGCTAACATAATTGCAAAAGGGTTTTCTAATGATCAATGACTTTTAAAATTATAAACTTGGATTAGCTAACACCACGTGCATTGGAACACAGGAGTGATGGTTGCTGATAATGACCATCTGTATGCCTATGTAGATATTCCATTAAATTAGCTGTTACCAGCTACAATAGTCATTTACAACATTAACCATGTCTACACTGTATTTCTGATCAATTTGATGTTATTTTAATGGACAGAATGTGCTTTTCTTTAAACATTTCTAAGTGACCCCAAACTTTTGAACATTAGTGTTTATGACTTGTTTTCAATGAGAATGACAGATCTACAAGTTGCATTTGTATCTGAAATGAGTCAGGTCATACATAAAATTACATAATGGACCTTGTGTAAAGAATGCTGTGTCTGTGTGCGTACCAGGCTGAACAGCAGACAGAGGACCTGCTGGTTCTAACAGAGTCCTGGTTCCATCTGCTGTCTAACCAGCCTATGGAGATGATCCGGAACATCAGCACCCAGCCCTTCCCTGAGCTCCACTGTAGTGCTCTACGCATATTCACTGTGAGTGGATGGTCAGGAATTAGTGTACACATTACTGAACTTTTTTTTCCCTTAAAAACGAAACAAAGTAACTGCGGATATGTTTCAGCACCATACTACATATTTTTTGTATAGAATCTGATGTAAGAATTCATGTAAGAACCCTTTGTGATTTTGGCCCACTGTTGTAAAAGACCAAGTGTCATTGAGTCGGAGGTGATTTCATGAAAACATAGGAATTATTTGTTCATCAATTATTGCCTCACTGGCTAAAACTCAGTAATTTTGTCTATGGTGTCTTTGTTGTGTTGCAGGCCATTGCTCCCCAGCCATGGGGTCAAAGGTTAATGATTGGCACGCCAGGGTTCATGGAGTTCATTGTCGACCGTTCGACTGGCCCGACCAAGGAAGCGAAGGATGCTAAGTTTGAGCTTGTGGGTGCGCTGGTGAGCTCTTCCACAGCAGCGGACATCTTGGGTAGCCAGCACTACTTACGCCTGCGGTCCTACCTCCGAGAGGGAGCGTACTATGTGACCGCTGTAGCAACAGTGACCACTGAGGGAGCAGACTGAGAGAAATGGGGAAATTTCAAATTACACGCTATTCCCAATATAGTACACTACCTTAGGCCCTACTCAAAAGTAGTGAGCTGTATGGATAGTAGGTTTAACTTGAGACTGCTACCAGACCAGGACCAACGAGACTCAATTCTTGTTATTTTATTAGATCGCCTGAGATGCATTTACTGTTACTTTTTCTAAGTGGAATATTTGCCCTTATTAAAGAGGAAGCATATTGAAAATGACAATCCAATAGTTTTATGATTTTTATCACACACTTGCATAAGACAGACTTTCCAAAACATTAGGAACACCTTTTGGACTCAGACCAAACTCAATTCGTTGGCATGGACTCCACAAAGTGTCAAGTGTTCCACAGGGATGTTGACTCCAGTGCTTTCCAGAGTCGTCAAGTTGGTTGGATCTCCTTTGGGTGGTGGGCCATTCTTGATACGCACGGGAAACTTGAGTGTGAAAAACCCAGCAGCATTGCAGTTCTTGACACTCAAACTGGTGTGCCTGACACCTACTACCATACACCATTCAAAGGCACATATTTTTCCTTGCCCATTTACTCTCTGAATGGCACAGAAACACAATCCATGTCTCTGGCTCCAGACTTAAATCCTTTAACCGCCTGTGTACTCTTTCATCTACACTGATTTGAAGTGCATTTAACAATAAGGGTTCATAGCTTTCACCTGGTCAGTCTGTTGTTGAAAGAGCAGGTGTTCCTAATGTTTTGTATACTCAGTGTACCTACAGGCCTTTTCTCAGCTCCTCTTCTGTATCCCAGAAACCGATGTGGTCACCATATGTATGTGTGAATTAATAGGTGAACGGAGGCATTTCCTCTCCTCGATTGCCGCCTCCAGCGGAGGATGCTCAGGTGTATCCTAACGCGGAAGAATTTTCAAAATCTGCCTGTGACGTGTATTTGTATTTCTTAGAGATCCCCATTAGCTGCTGCCATGGACAGACCAGACTTCTCCCTATCTTAGCTACTATTGATTCGACATGTTTTGACCATAAGTTTACAGTCCAGCGTTACTCCAAGCAGTTTAGTCACCTCATATTACTCAATTTCCACAGTCTTACAATATTTGGTTGAGGTTTAGTGAATGTTTTTCCAATATGTAGGACTAACTTATTCCTTGCCATGGATTCTGAAACTATCTGCAGCTCATATATATATATAACTGGCTTTGAGAAAATGTATGTGGATGAATCAACACTATACACATCAGCTATATATATATATTTTAAAAAAGGGGGCCTAGACAGCTGCTCTGGGGAATTTCTGATTCTACCTGGATTATGTTGGAGAGGCTTCCATTCAATAACCCCCTCTGTGTTCTGTTACAAGTAATTATTTTATCCACAATAAAGCTATAACACATTTTTTTTCAATGGCAGACTATGATCGATAATGTCAAAAGCTGCAATGATACCCCTTTTAAATAGCTGTTGGAAATTGCATTGGAGAAAAAGTAACTATACGCTACTTATCATTTTCTCTCTACAAATGCACAGCACAACTATACTGAACAGAAATATAAATGCAACATGTAAAGTGTTTGCTTCATGAGCTGAAATAAAAGATCCCAGAAATATTCCATACTCACAATTTCTCAATTTGGTGAACGCATTTGTTTCCATCCCTGTTAGTGAGCATTTCTCCTTGCCAATAATCTTTCCATCTGACAGGTGTGGCATATCAAGAAGCTGTTTAAACAGCATGGTCATTATACAGGTGAACCTTGTGCTGGGGACAATAAAAGGCCACTCTAAATTGTGCAGTTTTGTTGCCACAGATTTCTCAAGTTTTGAGGGAGTGTGTAATTGGCACGCTGAATGCAGGAATGCCCACCAGAGAATTAGTTATTTAATTTATCCTCTAAACTGCCTCCAACATCGTTTTAGAGAATTTGGCAGTACGTCCAACCAGCCTCAACTGCAGACCACACGTAACCACGGCAACCCAGGATGTCCACGTCTGGCTTCTTCAGCTGCGGGATTGTCTGAGACCAGCCACCTGGACAGCTGATGAAACGGGAGTATTTCTGTATGTAGTAAAGCCCTTTTGTGGGGAAAAACTCATTCTTATTGGCTGGGCCTGGCTCCCCTGTTGTGAAATCCATACATTAGGGCCAAGTATTTTTTTCAATTGACTTATTTCCTTATATGAACTGTAATGCCGTAAAATTGTTGCATACATATTTTTGTTCGTGAGGTATTGATTGGAGTCCACCTGTGGTAAATTCGAATGATTGGACATGATTTAGAAAGGGGCACACCTGTCTATATAAGGTCCCACAGTTGACCGAGCAAAAACCAAGCCATGAGGTCGAAGGAATTGTCTAAAGCTCAGAAACAAGATTGTGTTGAGGCACAGATCTGGGGAAGGGTCCCAAAAAATGTCTGCAGCATTTAAGTTCCCCAAGAACGCAGTGGCCTCCAATTTTAA
Organism: Oncorhynchus mykiss; assembly: GCF_057628025.1. Taxonomy (NCBI): domain Eukaryota; kingdom Metazoa; phylum Chordata; class Actinopteri; order Salmoniformes; family Salmonidae; genus Oncorhynchus; species Oncorhynchus mykiss. Next base: position 50,091,188 of record NC_143026.1, read on the forward strand.
ATGGAAGAAGTTTGGAACCACCAAGACTTCCTAGAGCTGGCCGCCCGGCCAAACTGAGCAATTGGGGTGAGAAGGGCCTTGGTCAGGGAGGTGACCAAGAACCCGATGGTCGCTCTGACAGAGCTCCAGAGTTCCTCTGGAGATGGGAGAGAGAACCTTCCAGTAGGACAACCATCTCTGCAGCAATCAGGCTTCGATGGTAGTGTGGCCAGACGGAAACCACTCCTCAGTATAAAAATCATGTCCAATCAATTGAATTTACCACAGGTGGACTCCAACCAAGTTCTACAAACATCTCAAGGATGATCAATGGAAACAGGATGCACCCGAGCTCAATTTTGTCTCAGAGCAAAGGGTCTGAATACTTAAGTAAATAAGAAATCTGTTTAAAAAAAAATGTTTTATATAATATATTTACAAAAATGTCCAAAAACCAGTTTTTGCTTTGTCATTATGGGGTATTGTGTGTATATTGTGAAGGATGATTTTTTTTATTCAATTTTAGAATAAGGCTGTAACGTAACAATATTTTCTGAAATAACTTTTTTTTTTTTTAAATGGGAAAAGTGAGGAGACTATCAAAATGTGTTGTTTCTTTTATACCTGAAAAAAAACGAAACTGTTCATGTTCGATATTATTATTAGGTTTGTTTTGTTAGTGAATTGACAGCTCCTGTCAAGATGTTATGGGTGTAAGATGGGACGTTGCTGCCATCTGTTGGGAAATGTTAATTGCTGCATCAGTGTTTTTGCATGCTTGATATACCCGGATGCATTGCAATTTGCTGAACAAGCATCAATGACTCTCTGCTTGGGTCCAAACACTTAAATGACACACCCTCGTCCACTTATGCCCTTGGGGGAATTCCCCGTCACCATTTTGGCGGGTGGTCCAAATGATTAGCCAAGCAAGGGAAGTTTGCAACGTAAACCCTTCAGCCATCATTTATAGTCAGCTTTGCGAGTGTACAATTATGTTCACTCAAGGGCCTGAAACTCCCCCATAATTCAATTCGCTACGATATTTACTTTTTACGTAGTAGAAAAATGTATAACTTATTTGCATTTGTTTTTACTTACACTTGTATGTTGACTACTCCATTGATGTTGTCTTTAAGTTTTCGTGGACTTTTCTTAGTGATGTACAGTTTTTGTTTTGGAAATTGTAGAAATAAAACATTTTCCTTCAGAAGTCCCAGCTAGGCAGGCTAACATTAGTTAGCTAATTAATTCACTAGCTATCATACAGTAGGTGTATGTATATATTAATAATTATATATTTAATATAAGTAGACATGCACTGATAATTGAATGAGGCGCATATAAAGCACCCACAATCCACCCGTGGCTGAAAACAATCATCGCGGGATTAACGAGTGATGAATTTCCAGCCAATCGTGGTTCCTTTAAAAATCATTCCTTCCTCACATCCCTTTTTTTTGTTTTTGTTAACAACAAATCAATACATAAAGCACATAGGGAACACAAGCATACATAGATTACAAACAATGGACAATCGAGCTAGGGGGTACAATATCACATTACAATTACACAAGGACGTTAAGGGTCATCCCTTGCCCTTGCCCTGCAAGTGTATACTCGTCAAACGTCATGAAACGTCGTCAGAAGTGTCCACTTAATTTGAGGGCTGAGGGGATAGGGTGTGTCTTTTAAGTGTTTGGACTGTATTTGTGTCTTGTCATTTAACATCCAAACAGGAACTGCACCCGCTGCTTTGGGCTAGTATTTTGGCTTGCTCATCAATAAATGCTGGTGGTGTGTATCTGGTGTGGTGGTTGTGTTGTGTTGTTTTTTTTGTTTGTGTTTATAAATAAAATGGGGGAAAAAAGAAATATAAATTCTGGCGGCCATGACAGAAGCCAAATGTGAGTTGGCTTGGGGGTGTGGTTTGATGTGGGTGTTTCTTGGGTGTGTCCTTGCCACCACCAAGACACACTCGTCCGTCAGAACTTTCATAGTTTTGATGTCTTGCTATTATTATGCAATATAGAAAATAGTAAAAATAAAGAAAAACCTTGGAATGTTTAGGTGTGTCCAAATGTTTGACTGGTACTGTATGTATCAATTCTTGAAGAATATGACTTAGAAATGGCTCATGATGCCTCCAAAATATAAGCGTGTTTTTCTCCAATGTTTGTAAACATTGTAAATGTAAACAAACACGGTATAGCCTCATAACATGGTTAAAACAATAATTCTGATATAATGGAAGGTCAGTCCTTTTATCCATAGCTCTGTCTAATAATCTGAGTGGTTTCATTTCAGAGGCTGGGCAAAGATTTTGTTATTGTTTCATTAAAGGATTTTCCCTTTAAACAGCTGCATATTATCAAGATATCAAAGTGTCATCAACAAAAAGGTAAACAATAGATCTATAGCAAATTAAGCATATGGCATTCATTTTTCACATGAAAGTAGCACTTTTCAGTAGTGCTCAAAGCATGCAAGAGCGCAGCATTTATTTTTCAACTTGAATCAATGAGCCAAATCAGTCCTCCATATGACAACAAAATCATAAACAACAGAGTAGGGCTGGCTTATAAGTAATTTGTTTTGTGGTTATGCTCAGGTAAAACAATTTGGCTAATCTACACTTCCATATTTCCAAGTCCTATTCTTGAAGATCAAGGGGCATAACATTATTTGAAATGACTGGAATTCTGATAGACTTTTAGTGTAAATATATAATCATATTATTTATTATATGTAGTAGAAAGTGATGGGTTAGAAGAAGCCTATATAACCAACCCATAAAGCAAAATTTTACATCCATATATGGCCAGCTATGTAAACTTTAACATTTATTTATCCTGCAATAGGTGTTGTTCAATTGGTAACATACATTTTTGTCTTCTTCTAATGCCTCTTAAGGGGAAAGTAATCTAAAAGTAACAATGTAACCAGATTACGTTACTAATTGCAATTTTGGTAACTAGTAACTAATGGATTACATTTGGTAACCCGGTCAGTAGTTGTGTGGTTCAGCAGTTGTGTGGTTGTGGTCAGCTAGTGGACATTAGAAATCTTCTCTGTATTGTTCCAGAGGTGTGTTCATCTAGACTTCCATTTACGAACGCTCCCCGTTTGTTTTCAACAGAGTTTGTTGAATTTTTTTCAACACGAACATTCCATTCCCTTCCATTAGTTTTAGCTACTCTTTCTGGTAAAACGATCGATAGACCACCTAAAATGTAATAATCTATGACTTTTTAGAACCTGGTACTGATTTTAGTGTGTGTATTGACAAGAAAAAGTGAACAGCCGATTGGAAGACTCAAGGGTTCTGTGGAGGAAGTCATGCCTCGGTACAACGACTTTGACTTTTAGAATGAGCCGAGAAACTTTTCAGGTAATTTGCATTTTTTATGGTCTCAGTGTTTTGATTAAGGAGCATTTTGCTCTGAGAATGTCTTTGGTCTGCAGTTGGGGCATCCTGGAGGGTTGTGCGTGTCGGCGAACTGGTTTTCAGGATGTGGTGTTGTCAACAGGGAGCCAGTGGTCTCAAGATGTCGCAGAATGCTGATGCATCGTGGGGCTTATGGATTTTTGGTTTGGGACTGGGTTGCTGGTTGAATTCTGGCGTTGTACCGGCAGTGGATTCGGTGGGGAGGGTGCCATTTGAGGATGGTTTTCAAGTAAAATGCCTTAGCTATTCACCGCTATGAAACCTGTTCTTTTTAAGTTCTCTGATTTTTGTTATATGTTGTGTCGTATGTATGAATAACCTGTATCCTACACCTTATATTTCTGAACTTGTGAGTGGGATAACAATGACCACACCCACATGAAAAAATATGAGTGTACTATCATATAAATACTGTAGTGCTTTTGTAGACTTTACTGTAGTGTATTTGGGGACTAAAGTCCACAGACTACAGCATTTAGAGTTAACTATTTATGTTATACTGTAGTAAAATAACTATTATATATAGTAATTAATGTAGTATTTCTGCGTTCATTACTGTAGTATTTACAGTAGTGGTTTAGTTTTATCTTTGACATAGAAGTGGAGACTTTCCTTCAGGAAACATACTGGAGAAATACTAAAATAGCAAATTTTCTATAACCTGTACATGGGTAGGACTGGGGTCAAAAAAAGAGAGAGTTCAGAACTTCTGCTTAGTTCTATAACTTACACACAATATGGTCTATACTTGACATGTAGGTTTTTCACTTGTGTGGCACAAAATGCAATATGGGGAGGGGAATGGGCAGGGTATATGTAAATTGTATACTGTAGTAAAAAAAAAAAAAAGAAAGAGTAGTGTTTTTGCAGTTAACTGAAGCATTCTACAGTATACTAGAACATTCTATATTAAGTTCTACATGTGATCAAGGGTGTAACGGTTTTCTTCCTGTGAAGGAGAGGACCAAAATGCAGCGTGGTTATGGTTGAACATCTTTAATAAAGATGATAACGTGAACAATATACATACATAAGAAAACGTGGAAAAACCGAAACAGTCCTAACTGGTGCAAAACACAGAGACATGAAACACCCAAAGAATATGGCTGCCTAAATATGGTTCCCAATCAGAGACAACGATAAACACCTGCCTCTGATTGAGAACCACTCTAGGCAACCATAGACTTACCTAGAATACTACACTGAACACAACCCCATCAATCTACAAAACCCCTAGACAAGACAAACACATAATCACCCATGTCACACCCTGGCCTAACCAAAATAATAAAGAAAATACAGAATACTAAGGCCAGGGCATGACAGAGGGATACTACAGTGTGTAGTATAGTATTCTACAGTATACTATAGTAAACTGTAGTATTTCTTCATGTGGGCAAGATTATCTGCTCACCGATTTGACAGCGACAACGCAGTTACACATCTGACATCTCCTTATCAAAAGCAATGATATGCTATGGGTTTGACGGTTATTGCGAGTTAACACTGATCTGATTGAAACCTGGCCTAAATGGGACCCTTTACACTCATACCCGTATACCATTTAAAATGGCAGATTTGGGCACTGATAAATGGCTAAATTGGAATACAGTAGCTCTACAGTAACATGCTACAGTATACATGATGTCAGAGCTCTGGCGCAGCGATTCACAGTACTGTAATGGGGTTTTGACTAATAGCTGTTCTGAACTTGAGCACCTTGCGTGACAAGAATTTAGTCCCAACCCTCCTGCTAATTGGGCAACTTTTGCAAAAAGGTTGTTGTCTGAGTGAGGGAAATGCTGTAAATTAAGAGGACTCTATGTATTTTGAAAGATGAGACGTTGAGGATTATAATAAATACCTCTTTGATGTCATATAAGCAAGCCAAACACCCTTGAGACCAAAAGTGCACTTCACATTTCCATATTATGTCATATACATTTTCAACATTTATTATACCTATGTTTTATGTACAGCTACAAGATGACTTGGTATCATACCCAGTGTTATTCTGAACAGAATGAGCCTGTTTGTCTATTGTGAAGAAAATTAGCATTGTGAAAGCCTAACCTTGTAATATCATATTTTATAACTTAGCTGGTCATGTTGGCAATAGAACAAGCTTTCAAATGATGCCCACTTGACCCAGATTGCGATTTATAATGGACCGTTTTGAGATTGTGTAAAGAATAACAGTAATTGTGTGATTGCGGAGATACAGGTTCGTGTTCTAAACAAAACAACTACAAGTGTGCTTGTGCGAGTTCCTCAATGACACAGCTAAGACAGCTCAAAAAGCAACTTGTATTTGAAGACTTCTTTGAGTCATAAAAGTGTGTGCACACTTTGGAGAGGTGTGTAGCCTCTAGGAAACACCAGTCAGTCCTCTCTTCAAACCCTGTCTTATGTTGCACCTACCCCACATTTTCAAGAATATACTTATCATGTTACTGAATGTATCCAGACTACATTTTCAAGGAATATTCTTATCATGTTACTGAATGTATCCAGAGTATTTTAAAATCTTGTGGCAAATGTGGCAAAAAGTACAGTAAATGTAAAATGCACATAAAATCAACAGTGTAATGTTGGATTCAGTCTTGTGTCAGGTGAGCTCACCCCAAAATCTCCAAACTGTTCCCTTTCAATTACCACCATGGCTATGCATATGCTTTTCATATTTCTTCTGTAAGAAACATTTCAATTTAGCCCTATCCATATAGGCCAATTACCACAAGTGTAAAGGGTTAAAGTACAGTAAACAATTGGTTTACTTGGTTTGTTTACCTGGGTTGTTGTTTCTCATACAGTGCATTAATCCAGTCTCTCTGCAGGCCATTACTATATGTATGATGGAGGATACTTTCCTTGTGAATAGCCAGCCATCTGACCCTGTGGAAGAGTGTAGTGTTACTGTTACCCGGTGGTAGAGTTACCAGGTGGTGGAAAGACCTCTACAAACTAGATTCATACTAGTCTATTCAGTGACCAAGTTACTCAGGGCTTTACTGTTTCAGAGGAGCAGTTCCTTATGAGCAGACACCATGCAGGTAAGCATATTTAGTTCCCTCAAAGACATTAGCATGAAACTGACCTTTTTTATTTCTAACTGGAAACTCCCAAACATGTCTGTGGATTTTCTAAATGAAGATTAGGAACAGCTGAGCATTGTGATCAGGGTTGTTTTGTGTGTTGATGTGTTACATCAGTAAGTTTGAATCTCTCTCTCTCTGCAGTTCTCTCTGTGCAGGTTGCGTACCCACCAGTGGTGTTTCCTGCTCTTCAATGTGCTTCTGTTCCATGCCCTGTTGTTTGGGGCTGACTTTGTAGAGGAGTACATTCTCCAGCCAACCCCAGGGGTATACACAGATGGAACAGTCCTGGACGTGAGGGAGAGGGCCCGTAAACTAGACCTGAGTGGGACCAGGGGAAATGAGTCCCAGTATTACCCCATTACAAATCCAAATGCCTGCCTGAACAGTGACCTCTTCCTCCTCACCATCGTCTTCAGTTCCCCAAGCAATCACACCCAGAGGAACGCGGTAAGGGCCACTTGGGCCAACCAAACAAGGGTCCAGAGTTTCGCCGTGAGAACACTCTTCTTCCTGGGATTGTCTCCCTCCACCGCCACCCAGGAGACTGTTATGACGGAGTCCGGTCGCCATGGCGACATGGTCCAAGGATACGTGAATGACTCCCCTCATGGTCAGGCCGAGAGGGAGGTGTTGGCGTTACGGTGGGTGGTGGCTTTCTGCCCAGTAGCCAGGTTCGTCCTGATCACAGAGGACTCTGTGTTTGTCAACCTCCCTGCATTAGGGGGTTACCTACTGGGGCTAAGAAGGCACCCTGAGGACCTCTACTTGGGGAGGGTGATGCACAAAGACACCCCCGACCGAGACCCCTCCAGTCCCAGCTACTTATCTCCAGCCCTCTATCCAGACAGGTACTTTACCTGGATATACATAGGAGAGTTATTCATCCAATCTTGGAGGGCATTGTAAACCGTAGGAACATGCTTATGGAAACAGTAGGAAACTACACATGGAAACAGTAGGACAATACTTTATATTATTAAGAAACAATGTGTTAATTGTACTGAATTTAAAACGTTTAGTTTTAGTTTAGAAATAAATAATAATCAGCTTCCATTGTCCTTCAAAAGGCTGAATAACTCCCATGTATCTCCTGTTTGCTCCTTAATATGCACCCAGGTAGGACCCAAGGAATACTGACAGTGTACATTTTACTGTGCCCTAACAGGTATCTCCCAGACTACTGTGCCAGAACTGCCTCTGTCCTCTCTCAGGATGTGGTCAGGAAGGTGTATGTGGCGTCAGCTGGGGTCCGTGCCGCCCTTCCCGCTGATGTGTTTGTGGGCCTGTGTGCCTGGAAGGCCGGGGTGGTACCCACCCACAGTGCACGCTTCTCCGGGGAGAAACACATTCATTATAATGACTGCTGTTATCGCTACCTGTTCAACACCCCAGGGATGGGGAGTGAGGAGCTTGGGACAGTGTGGGCAGATCTGGGCCAGGAGGATGGAGGATGTTCCCTTCTAGAGACCTACTATGGCCTGGTGGCTTGCAAGGCTCTCACTTACCTGGACAAACTGTCCTTCTTCAACTCAAAGGGACAGGAAGACTGAATCCAAATCCACATACACATGATTATCAGATGTTATTATGAGTGTAGTGAAATGCTTATGCTTCTAGATCTGACAGTGCAGCAGTATCTAACGGGTAATATCTAACAATTCCACAACTAAACCGAATATCTAACTAATTCCACAACAAAACTTAATACACACAATCTAGTAAAGGAATGGGATAAGTACAGTGCCTTGCGAAAGTATTCGGCCCCCTTGAACTTTGCGACCTTTTGCCACATTTCAGGCTTCAAACATAAAGATATAAAACTGTATTTTTTTGTGAAGAATCAACAACAAGTGGGACACAATCATGAAGTGGAACGACATTTATTGGATATTTCAAACTTTTTTAACAAATCAAAAACTGAAAAATTGGGCGTGCAAAATTATTCAGCCCCTTTACTTTCAGTGCAGCAAACTCTCTCCAGAAGTTCAGTGAGGATCTCTGAATGATCCAATGTTGACCTAAATGACTAATGATGATAAATACAATCCACCTGTATGTAATCAAGTTTCCGTATAAATGCACCTGCACTGTGATAGTCTCAGAGGTCCGTTAAAAGCGCAGAGAGCATCATGAAGAACAAGGAACACACCAGGCAGGTCCGAGATACTGTTGTGAAGAAGTTTAAAGCCGGATTTGGATACAAAAAGATTTCCCAAGCTTTAAACATCCCAAGGAGCACTGTGCAAGCGATAATATTGAAATGGAAGGAGTATCAGACCACTGCAAATCTACCAAGACCTGGCCGTCCCTCTAAACTTTCAGCTCATACAAGGAGAAGACTGATCAGAGATGCAGCCAAGAGGCCCATGATCACTCTGGATGAACTGCAGAGATCTACAGCTGAGGTGGGAGACTCTGTCCATAGGACAACAATCAGTCGTTTATTGCACAAATCTGGCCTTTATGGAAGAGTGGCAAGAAGAAAGCCATTTCTTAAAGATATCCATAAAAAGTGTTGTTTAAAGTTTGCCACAAGCCACCTGGGAGACACACCAAACATGTGGAAGAAGGTGCTCTGGTCAGATGAAACCAACAATGTAAAACGTTATGTTTGGCGTAAAAGCAACACAGCTCATCACCCTGAACACCATCCCCACTGTCAAACATGGTGGTGGCAGCATCATGGTTTGGGCCTGCTTTTCTTCAGCAGGGACAGGGAAGATGGTTAAAATGGATGGGAAGATGGATGGAGCCAAATACAGGACCATTCTGGAAGAAAACCTGATGGAGTCTGCAAAAGACCTGAGACTGGGACGGAGATTTGTCTTCCAACAAGACAATGATCCAAAACATAAAGCAAAATCTACAATGGAATGGTTCAAAAATAAACATATCCAGGTGTTAGAATGGCCAAGTCAAAGTCCAGACCTGAATCCAATCGAGAATCTGTGGAAAGAACTGAAAACTGCTGTTCACAAATGCTCTCCATCCAACCTCACTGAGCTCGAGCTGTTTTGCAAGGAGGAATGGGAAAAAAATTCAGTCTCTCGATGTGCAAAACTGATAGACATACCCCAAGCGACTTACAGCTGTAATCGCAGCAAAAGGTGGCGCTACAAAGTATTAACTTAAGGGGGCTGAATAATTTTGCACGCCCAATTTTTCAGTTTTTGATTCGTTAAAGTTAGAAATATCCAATAAATGTCGTTCCACTTCATGATTGTGTCCCACTTGTTGTTGATTCTTCACAAAAAAATACATTTTTATATCTTTATGTTTGAAGCCTGAAATGTGGCAAAAGGTCGCAAAGTTCAAGGGGGCCGAATACTTTCGCAAGGCACTGTATATATAAATATTAAATGAGGAACGCTTATCTCTACCTAAAGCCTGCCTTGGTTAAGAGACAATGGATGAGCAGTGAGAGCGGCTAAGATGCAATAGATACTGTATCCTACACTATATACATATAAGTGTGTCCGTACCTGTGTGTGTATAAGTTTGAATATGAGTCTCAGTATTGCATTTGTTTTTATTTCAGGAAACAATTCTCTAGTTTATTTGATCATGTAAGTAAGAAGCGGATTAAATATTCATTGAAGTGTTGCAGTTAAAGGGATTTGATTGCAAAAAGACAGATTGTTTTGCAGAAGAATATAGATATTGCTGCCAGATATTGTTGCTGTGGGGGGAGGTGCTGATCTTGGAATGTAACCATACTTTATAAATTATATATCATCAATGATACTATTTAGGCCTGTATAGCATTTGTGAAGTCATCATCAGCTGTTGTTTCAATCCAACCCAGGGCTCACATATTGTGAATGGATCAGCTTGCCCGAAGCGCCCTAACACAGGCGGGAGGCATAAAATGAACAGATCAGAGGCAGTGGCTGTGGTTCCTTTTACTGTGGCTGTGGTTCCGTTTACTAAACGGGTATTCCTTCACCCAACAAAATAACTCCAGTACAGGGAACGGCCAATGCTGAAACACCAGCGTAGCAAAACAAATAAGCATAATCTAAGCCGTTGTTGGCCAAAAAGGGAAAGCAAAACAACAAACAGCTACTCCTGTCTTAGACTATCATCTACACTTAAGTAACAGGAGGAACGTTTCTCTCTACCTAAAGCTTGCCTTGATTAAGCGACAAGGTGCCCAGTCACAGACGCTTTCTCTGAGGTAGGAAAACCCGACATCCTCACAGGTCCCCATCTCTACTCCCAATCTTTCGCTAGCTCCTCTCCTGGCACACCTATATAGAGGAAGACACAAAGCAATTAGTGGCCCCAGCTGTGTACTAATTGGCTTTGCAGTGAGTACCTATCCCCTGAGGAGGGTGTTGTTGTGCCGTCTACCTCCGGCTGGTCACTGAACTCTCACAATATGGTTTCAAGCTTTGGTTGATTATAATTTTAATCTTCAATTTTGTTATTCATATGTCAGATTATCCATCTCAGGCCAAATTGTATCTTGAGCGGATGGACAAGTTTAGTACTTTAATTGTTGAATACATTTAATGAGAATTGCAACTGCTTGGATTTATGGTGTTTGAAGATGTAGTGTTAATTCTGTAACTGTAGTTTATTTAAAAAAAAGTTTGGTCAGTACCTCAGGGTACCATTGTAAATGAGTCCCTGGTCTCAATGGTTTCCCTTGAATAAATACAAGTTAAATAAAAAAGAACATTGACTAAAATATAATAATTTCAAACTTTGTGTCACGAGATACTAGGAGTGGTGGGTGGAATCAGGCGCAGAGAGCAGGGTTCAGTTGAGTGTCAGTTTATTCTCCGGCGCACAAAACGGTCACGCCAACACACAGGGCGCATACAATTAACCAGCCCAAAACACAGGACCAAAATAGTCCGGAGAATACATACACGACAAACCACCATACAACAGAGTAACAAAAACAATCCCGCACAAAAACAAGGGCGGGACAACCTACTATATATAAGGAAGCTAATTAAACTAAAATACACACAGGTGAAACTAATAAGACAGAACCAACAGACAAACGAAAAAGGGATCGGGTGTGGCTAGTAGGACGGTGACGACGACCGCCGAGCTCCGCCCGAACAGGCAGGGAGCCAACTTCGGCGGAAGTCGTGACACTTTGCTTACATTTGTATACGATTACATACAGTACCAGTCAAACATTTAGACACACTGACTTATTCAAGGTTTCTTCTTTATTTTTAATATTTTCTACAATGTAGAATAATAGTGAAGACATCACAACTATGAAATAACACATATGGAATCATGCAGTAACCAAAAAAGTGTTAAACAAATCAAAATATATTAGCTATTTTAGATTCTTCAAAGTAGCCACCCAAAGTAGCTGTCATTTGCATTGATGAAGCTTTGCACACTCTTGGCATTCTCTCAACCAGCTTCACCTGGAATGCTTTTAAAACAGTCTTGAAGGAGTTCCCACATGATTTTTTATTTTTTATTTTTTTATTTCACCTTTATTTAACCAGGTAGGCTAGTTGAGAACAAGTTCTCATTTGCAACTCCGACCTGGCCAAGATAAAGCAAAGCAGTGTGACACAGACAACACAGAGTTACAGATCAAATCAAATCAAATTTATTTCTATAGCCCTTCGTACATCAGCTGATATCTCAAAGTGCTGCACAGAAACCCAGCCTAAAACCCAACAGCAAGCAATGCAGGTGTAGAAGCACGGTGGCTAGGAAAAACTCCCTAGAAAGGCCAAAACCTAGGAAGAAACCTAGAGAGGAACCAGGCTATGTGGGGCGGCCAGTCCTCTTCTGGCTGTGCCGGGTGGAGATTATAACAGAACATGGCCAAGATGTTCAAATGTTCATAAATGACCAGCATGGTCCAATAATAATAAGGCAGAACAGTTGAAACTGGAGCAGCAGCAAGGCCAGGTGGACTGGGGACAGCAAGGAGTCATCATGTCAGGTAGTCCTGAGGCATGGTCCTAGGGCTCAGGTCCTCCGAGAGAGAGAAAGAAAGGGAGAATTAGAGAGAATGCACACTTAAATTCACACAGGACACCGAATAGGACAGGAGAAGTACTCCAGACATAACAAACTGACCCTAGCCCCCCGACACATAAACTACTGCAGCATAAATACTGGAGGCTGAGACAGGAGGGGTCAGGAGACACTGTGGCCCCATCCGAGGACACCCCCGGACAGGGCCAAACAGGAAGGATATAACGCCACCCACTTTGCCAAAGCACAGCCCCCACACCACTAGAGGGATATCTTCAACCACCAACAAGGCTGGGTATAGCCCACAAAGATCTCCGCCACGGCACAACCCAAGGGGGGGGGGGGCGCCAACCCAGGCAGGATGATCACATCAGTGACTCAACCCACTCAGGTGACGCACCCCTCCCAGGGACGGTATGAGAGAGCCCCAGTAAGCCAGTGACTCAGCCCCTGTAATAGAGTTAGAGGCAGAGAATACCAGTGGAAAGAGGGGAACCGGCCAGGCAGAGACAGCAAGGGCGGTTCGTTGCTCCAGAGCCTTTCCGTTCACCTTCCCACTCCTGGGCCAGACTACACTCAATCAGATGACCCACTGAAGAGATGAGTCTTCAGTAAAGACTTAAAGGTTGAGACCGAGTTTGTGTCTCTGACATGGGTAGGCAGACGTTCCATAAAAATGGAGCTCTACAGGAGAAAGCCCTGCCTCCAGCTGTTTGCTTAGAAATTCTAGGGAGAATTAGGAGGCCTGCGTCTTGTGACCGTAGCGTACGTGTAGGTATGTACGGCAGGACCAAATCAGAGAGATAGGTAGGAGCATGGTCCATGTAATGCTTTGTAGGTTAGCAGTAAAACCTTGAAATCAGCCCTTGCCTTGACAGGAAGCCAGTGTAGGGAGGCTAGCATTGGAGTAATATGATCAAATTTTTTGGTTCTAGTCAGGATTCTAGCAGACGTATTTAGCACTAACTGAAGTTAATTTAGTGCTTTATCCGGGTAGCCGGAAAGTAGAGCATTGCAGTAGTCTAACCTAGAAGTGACAAAAGCATGGATTAATTTTTCTGCATCATTTTTGGACAGAAAGTTTCTGATTTTTGCAATGTTACGTAGATGGAAAAAAGCTGTCCTTGAAATGGTCTTGATATGTTCTTCAAAAGAGAGATCAGGTTCCAGAGTAACGCCGAGGTCCTTCACAGATTTATTTGAGACGACTGTACAACCATTAAGATTAATTGTCAGATTCAACAGAAGATCTCTTTGTTTCTTGGGACCTAGAACAAGCATCTCTGTTTTGTCCGAGTTTAAAAGTAGAAAGTTTGCAGCCATCCACTTCCTTATGTCTGAAACACATGCTTCTAGCGAGGGCAATTTTGGGGCTTCACCATGTTTCATTGAAATGTACAGATGTGTGTCATCCGTATAGCAGTGAAAGTTAACATTATGTTTTCGAATGACATCCCCAAGAGGTAAAATATATAGTGAAAACAATAGTGGTCCTAAAACGGAACCTTGAGGAACACCTACATGTACAGTTGATTTGTCAGAGGACAAACCATTCACAGAGACAAACTGATGTCTTTCCGACAGATAAGATCTAAACCAGGCCAGAACTTGTCCGTGTAGACCAATTTGGGTTTCCAATCTCTCCAAAAGAATGTGGTGATCGATGGTATCAAAAGCAGCACTAAGGTCTAGGAGCACGAGGACAGATGCAGAGCCTCGGTCTGATGCCATTAAAAGGTAATCTAAAACCAGACTGAAGCATTTCGTATACATTGTTTGTCTTCAGAAAGGCAGTGAGTTGCTGCGCAACAGCCTTTTCTAAAAATGTTGAGAGGAATGGAAGATTCGATATAGGCCGATAGTTTTTTTATATTTTCTGGGTCAAGGTTTGGCTTTTTTAAGAGAGGCTTTATTACTGCCACTTTTAGTGTGTTTGGTACACATCCGGTAGATAGAGATCCGTTTATTATGTTCAACATAGGAGGGCCAAGCACAGGAAGCAGCTCTTTCAGTAGTTTAGTTGGAATAGGGTCCAGTATGCAGCTTGAAGGTTTAGAGGCCATGATTATTTTCATTGTTGTGTCAAGAGATATAGTACTAAAACACTTGAGCATCTCCCTTGATCCTAGGTTCTGGCAGAGTTGTGCAGACTCAGGACAACTGAGCTTTGAAGGAATATGCAGATTTAAAGAGGAGTCCGTAATTTGCTTTCTAATAATCATGATCTTTTCCTCAAAGAAGTTCATGAATTTATCACTGCTAAAGTGAAAGCCATCCTCTCTTGGGGAATGCTGCTTTTTAGTTAGCTTTGCGACAGTATCAAAAAGGAATTTCGGATTGTTCTTGTTTTCCTCAATTAAGTTATAAAAATAGGATGATCGAGCAGCAGTAAGGGCTCTTCGGTACTGCACGGTACTGTCTTTCCAAGCTAGTCGGAAGACTTCCATTTTGGTGTGGCGCCATTTCCATTCCAATTTTCTGGAAGCTTGCTTCAGAGCTCGGGTATTTTCTGTGTACCAGGGAGCTAGTTTCTTATGAGAAATGTTTTTAGTTTTTAGGGGTGCAACTGCATCTAGGGTATTGCTCAAGGTTAAATTGAGTTCCTCAGTTAGGTGATTAACTGATTTTTGTCCTCTGACGTCCTTGGGTAGACAGAGGGAATCTGGAAGGACATCAAGGAATCTTTGTGTTGTCTGTGAATTTATAGCACAACTTTTGATGTTCCTTGGTTGGGGTCTGAGCAGATTATTTGTTGCAATTGCAAACATAATAAAATGGTGGTCCGATAGTCCAGGATTATGAGGAAAAACATTAAGATCCACAACATTTATTCCATGGGACAAAACTAGGTCCAGAGTATGACTGTGACAGTGAGTAGGTCCAGAGACATGTTGGTTTCTAATCTTTGATGACGGCTCCGAAAGCCTTTTGGAGTGGGTCTGTGGACTTTTCCATGTGAATATTAAAGTCACCAAAGATTAGAATATTATCTGCTATGACTACAAGGTCCGATAGGAATTCAGGGAACTCAATGAGGAACGCTGTATATGGCCCAGGAGGCCTGTAAACAGTAGCTATAAAAAGTGATTGAGATTTCATGACTAGAAGCTCAAAAGACGAAAACGTCATTTTTTTTTGTAAATTGAAATTTGCTATCGTAAATGTTAGCAACACCTCCGCCTTTGCGGGATGCACGGGGGATATGGTCACTAGTGTAGCCAGGAGGTGAGGCCTCATTTAACACAGTAAATTCATCAGGTTTAAGCCATGTTTCAGTCAGGCCAATCACATCAGATGGAATAAACAATACACAAGCCAGTAACACAATAAACAAGTCAATGACACAGTAGAAAAAATAAAGTATTTAAATGTTTCAGTCAGGCCAATCACATCAGATGGAATAAACAATACACAAGCCAGTAACACAATAAACAAGTCAATGACACAGTAGAAAAAATAAAGTCTTTAAAATGTTTCAGTCAGGCCAATCACATCAGATGGAATAAACAATACACAAGCCAGTAACACAATAAACAAGTCAATGACACAGTAGAAAAAATAAAGTCTATATACAGTGTGTGAAAAAGGTCTGAGGAGGTAGGCAGTAAATAGGCCATAGGAGCGAATAATTACAATTTAGCAGATTAACACTGGAGTGATAAATGAGCAGATGATGATGTGCAAGTAGAGACACTGGTGTGCAGAAGAGCAGAAAAGTAAACAAAATAACAACAGTATGGGGATGAGGTAGGTAGATTGGGTGGGCTATTTACAGATGGACTATGAACAGCTGCAGAGAAATTCCTTGTGCAGGCAAATCAGCCGTTTCCAAAAACCCTACAGCTCTTTCTTTTAATCATTCCAGCATGAATGTAGCAGATGCACACAGCAAGAAGTTCTTGTTTAGATTGATCTTTATATTCATCTGCTAGTATGGCAAAATACGTGGAAGGTGCAGAATGAACTTCATCTTTTATCCTCCACAGTAGCAATGATGCTGCACACTCCAGCAGCCCGTTCTGAATTCCGGGGCTCACAAGCATGGCATTGCGAGGTAGCTCATGAAGCCTGTTTTGCATTTCTGAGTCACACTTTGAGATGAAATTGAAGATTTCTAAAAAGTTACCTTTGTTGATTTCCTCTTCAGTTTCTCTATGCCTTCTGAGTGGAATATCCTGCTTTGCACACATTAGAACAATATCTATGACCACTTTAACATATGCATGGTTTCTTTCTATAAAATCCATGAATTTGGTTCAACACAGTCCCACGACTTCGAATTGGAGGATTCAAATTTAGCAAGGGCACTATCATGTAATTTGCTATTCTCGTGTTTGCAGCATTTCTTGTAATTTTCCAGTTTTTAAATCCATCTCTTATAAATCTGAATTCGACATTTGCCCTATTGCCTACAAAACTTACCATAAATTGCATCTTTTGCTTTACTATACTGTTCATACCACCTTGAAGAGAAGCAGTGTGATTTGCTATTTATCATACTTGAAGGGAACTTTGCTAGCTTTGATTGAAAGGCTGGTTCATCAACGGCAGACAACTCTGTTGGTGGACCTACTGCAGGTTCACCCCCACCCGAAGCATCAAGGATGAGAGGAGACGGTGGGGTAGGCAAGCATGCCTGACTCAACGTGGCATTGGCAGTTCTGATGGCAATTGTGGTTGTTTCTATCCTGGCGCCACCTGTTAACGTCTCATTATTGAAGCTATCGGTAGCTTGATCAAAATTATTTTCTGGTCCACACTCCTTTTCCTCCAGATATATTTTTTTCAAAAACCTAGCGATCAACATTTGGTTTGCCATTGCTAGAACTACTAAATTACCTTAGCTGGTGAGTCAATTTGAGTAAACTAGCGTGGTAGAGCTTGCTAGCTTATGCGCTACAAAGTTTAGTCATGTGACGTTGCCAGGTTGTTGAGGTAAACCACGGTATGATTTTTTTATTTAAATTAACCAGTAGTCGGAAGCCAGCTTGATTGTCGCAGACTATTTCTTTGTTACATTATAATAAAATGACCCATAGAAAACAAATCTCACATCTTTTAAAAATGTAATAAAATAAAACACCAATTTTATATTTCATAATTTTTGGGAAATGTTTTAGGTAGGTACCCATGGCTACACCGCTGCTGTATGCCAATGAGAACTGGGTGTGTGAGGTGAAATACATGTGTCAAATACTCTCAAATATTTGAGGTGCACTTGATTTAGGCTAGCTTAATAAACAGTGTGTAGTGTGGGCAGGTTTTTCACCTTTATGACTTTAATTTATTTTATTGTACCAGTCAAGCTAAGCCAATTCATTTGTTTGACCCAGGTCTGATGTCAATGTGTTTATGTGATGGACAGAGTAGCAATTTTCTTTATGTTTTTGTAGGTTTTCATTGAATTCCTTCACCATATGGACAACAATAGAGCAAATTTTGCGTGCTCTATGGAGTCTCGGCCAGGTTACTGTAAAGCACTTTATGATAACTGCTGATATAAAAAAGCTATACATCAATAAATCAAATGTATTTATATGTCAAATGTTGCAGAAGGACGACCCTACGATGGAGAGGCCATACACATTTAAAGATTTCCTCCTACGGCCACGAAGGTCAGTTCCAGTCTACCAACGAAGGTGACATGGACACACAGACACACAGACACGGTAGGGAACAATGTCCACCTGTCCTTTCTCAGGAGCATGTTAATCCATGTGAGACTCAGTTAGGTGTCATGGAAACTACAGGCTTAGGTCAATATGGTATTTGGTTCAAAGGAACTTCAATGTAATCCGTTGTTAGCTAAAAATGGTGTCATTCCCCTAAAACTAACTGCCATTTTGGTATCTACTCTTCTGTCTCCAGCCACAAGTATCTATGGCTGAAGATGGCATTCCTGCCAAAGAATGGTGGTCCGGAGAAGGAGACAATAGGGGGGATGACCAGGGAAGAAGACAGGGACACACACAAACACTCATGCAGACACACACGCACGCAGGCTTGAACACACATGCTTGCACATACACATATGCGAGCACACACACACACACACACACACACACACACACACACGAGGAGGTGGATAAACAGAATTCTGTTCCTGCCAATAGGGAGTCTGGTTTGGCCTTGTTCTCTGCAAACACCATTCACTCACTCACTTCCCTTCATTTTCACAAATCTGATTGGTGTGTGAGTGTGCATGTGTGTGTATGACTCTACACTGAGTGTACAAAACATTATGAACACCTCTTTCCCATGACATAAACTGACCTGGTGAATCCAGGTGAAAGCTATGATCCCTTATTGATGTCACTTATTAAATCCACTTCAATCCGTGTAGATGAAGGGGAGGAGACAGGTTAAATAATTATTTTTTTAAGCCTTGAGATAATTGAGACATGGATGTGTGCCATTCAGAGGGTAAATGGTCAAGACAAAAAAGATTCAAGTGCCTTTGAACGGGGTATGGTGATAGTTGCCAGACGCACCGTTTTGTGTCAATAACTGCAATGCTGCTGGGTTTTTCACACCCAACAGTTTCGTGTGTAATCAAGAAGGGTCCACCACCCAAGGGACATCCAGCACAACTGTGGGAAGCTTTGGAGTCAACATAGGCCAGCATCCCGGGGTGGTTGCAATTCAATATTAGGAAGGTATTCTTCATGTTTTGTGCACTCCGTGTATGTGTGTCTGTGTCAATCTGAGTAAGAGAGATAGAGAGAGAGAGAGCAAGATGTGTAACGATCGGACCCATGTGCAGCGTGGTAAGTGTTCGTCATTTTTAACCTTTCTGATCTCCCCATCCCGGATCCGGGTTCGTGAATACAGACTCAAGCTCATTACCATAACGCAACGTTAACTATTCATGAAAATCGCAAATGAAATGAAATAAATATGCTAGCTCTCAAGCTTAGCCTTTTGTTAACAACACTGTCATCTCAGATTTTCAAAATATGCTTCTCAACCATTGCAAAACAAGCATTTGTGTAACAGTATTGATGGCTAACGTAGCATTTAGCATTAGCATTCAGCTGGCAACATTTACACAAAAAAACAGAAAAGCATTCAAAAAAATCATTTACCTTTGAAGAACTTCAGATGTTTTCAATGAGGAGACTCTCAGATAGCAAATGTTCAGTTTTTCCTGAAAGATTATTTGTTTAGGACAAATCGCTCCGTTTTCTGCGTCACGTTTAGCTATGAAAAAACCCCTGTATCCAGGATTGTGTAAATCTATCAGCAAGCTCATTAGCATAACACAACGTTAACTATTTATGAAAATCGCAAATGAAATGAAATAAATATGCCATCTCTCAAGCTTAGCCTTTTGTAAACAACACTGTCATCTCAGATTTTCAAAATATGCTTCTCAACCATAGGAAAACAATAATTTGTGTAAAAGTAGCTAGCTAGAGTTAGCATTTCGCGTTAGCATTTAGCGTTAGCATTAGCGTTAGCATCCAGCACGCAACATTAACAAAAACATAAAAGCCTTCAAATAAAATCATTTACCTTTGAAGAACTTCTGATGTTTTCAATGAGGATACTCTCAGTTAGATAGCAGATGCTCAGTTTTTCCAAAAAGATTCCTTGTGTATTAGAAATAGCTCCGTCTTATACATCACATTTGGCTACCAAAAAAATCCATCAATTCAGTCCTCAAAACGCAAACTTTTTTCCAAATTAACTCCATAATATCGACTGAAAACATGGCAAACGTTGTTTAGAATCAATCATCAAGGTGTTTTTCACATATCTCTTCATTGATACATCGTTCTTGGACACATGCTTTCTCCCCTGAATCAAATGGTAAAGTTGAAGCAGCTGGCAATTGCGCACCGAATTCGACGCAGGACACCAGGCGGACACTTGGAAAATGTAGTCTCTTATGGTCAATCTTCCAATGATATGCCTACAAATACGTCACAATGCTGCTAAGACCTTGGGCGAACGACAGAAAGTGTAGGCTCATTCGTTGCGCAATCACAGCCATATAAGGAGAGAATGGAAAACAGAGCTTCAGAAATTCTGCTAATTCCTGGGTGATGCATCATCTTGGTTTCGCCTGTAGAATGAGTTCTGGGGCACTTACAGACAAAATCTTTGCAGATTCTGAAACTTCAGAGTGTTTTCTTTCCAAAACCGTCAAGAATATGCATAGTCGAGCATCTTTTCGTGACAAAATATCGCGCTTAAAACGGGAACGTTTTTTATCCAAAAATGAAATAGCGCCCCTAGAGCTCTAACTGGTTAATGAAAAGACACTGAACACGAAAATACAAAATAACAAAGTGAAAGAACGAAACGAAAACGAAACAGTTCTGTATGGTGAAGACATAGAAAACTATCACCCACAACTCAAGAAGGAAAAACAGGCTGCCTAAGTATGGTTATCAATCAGAGACAACGAACGACACCTGCCTCTGATTGAGAACCATATCAGGCCAAATACATAAATACTACATAGAAAAAGGAACATAGACTACCCACCTCAACTCACGCCCTGACCAAACTAACACAAAGACATAATAAAGGAACTAAGGTCAGAACGTGACAAGATGGCTCGTAGTTTTTCACAAAATACAATAATGCCTAGGTAAGGTGATATTTAGCAGGACAAAGGTTTTTCTCCTGACTGTCCAGTGTCTCTCTCTGTGACTGTATCTTTGAGCGCTCTTTCCTCCTGTGCCTGTGTGTTTCTCAGGGATGGGAGGTGAACGACTCGGCCGACCCTAGCGTCCAGAGGTCCCAGGCGGTCCAGCCCCCGTTACCAGGGTGGGAGGAGAAGGTGGACAACCTAGGCAGAACCTACTACATCAACCACAACAATAGATCTACACAGTGGAAATGACCCAGCAATGTATACGTACATAATGCTATCAGAGCTGCTCTAGGGTCAGGGTTAAGGTTATGGTTAAGGTCAGGGTTGGGGTGAAAGTCAGGGTCAGGGTTAAGATCGGGTTAAGATTGTGGTTAGGGTTAGAATGGGAGGATAAGGTAGATAACCTTTGCAGAACTTACTAGCCAACCACATAAACGTTATCTCCTGCTTTCATACACCGTTATCTTTGACACTGTGAACCACCAGATCCTCTCTACCCTCTCAGGGCTGGGTGTTTCAGGCTCTGCATTGTTCACGATTGCATCCTACCTGACAAGTCGCTCCTACCAGGTGACGTGGAGAGGATCTGTGTCTACACCATGTGGTCTCACAACTGATGCTACCCAGGGCTCTATTCTAGGTCCTCTAGTGTCCCCCATGGCTCAGTACCATGTCCTCTGGCGTCCCTCAGGGCTCAGTAGTAGGTCTTCTGGTGTCCCCCATGGCTCGGTACTAGGTCGTCTCTTGTTTTCTCTAACATGTGTGTAAATGTAATTTATTCTACTCCAGGGATGTTGTTTCAGAGGTGGAGAATTACAATCAACAGCATGCGAACAACATCCAGGCCCACAGAGGGTTCTGCTCCAGACGACACATCTCTGAGGACCTCGAGAACGAACACGTCGAACCCAGGGACATGGATGACATGAGTGTTACCTTTGATTTCCGGATGCAGGGTCTGTCTGGACTCAGGGAAGACTGTAGAACACCCTGGAATACTATATAATTAAATCCTTATGTGAAAAGTTAGCGCTTCTTGGAAGCTGCAAAATACAGGAAATTAAAATGAGCTAGATAGCCAGCTATCTATAGTGTCCAAATTTGCCAGTGTTGACCATGTCATTAGCCTGACCATTACCAGAGGTCCCAGTACTTTGAGAATCTTGCCTCTCTGTCTACAGTCATGGGATCCAATCACATATTGCGTTCCTCCAGTATGACAGATGGGGCCAGTATTCCTCCTCTCCTCTACCTGACTCCTAATCTTTTCTTCCTCTCCTCTTCCTGTCTCTTTTTTTCTTCCGCCTCCTTACTTCCTTTTTCAAATCAAATCACATTTTATTTGTCACATGCTTCGTGAACAACTGGCGTAGACTAACAGTGAAATGCTTACAGGTCCTTCTCAAACAATGCAGAGCTAAAGATAAAGATAAAAAATATGAAATAATGACCTGAGGAATAAATACACAGTGAATAACAATAATGAGGAAAAATAACATGGCTATATAAAGGGAGTACCAGTACCGAGTCAATGTGCAGGAGTACGAGGTAATTGAGGTAGCTATGTACATACACGTAGGTATATATATATCAAGTGGTTAGGAAACAGGAGAGATAAGACTGAGCTCTAGCAGCAGAGTATGTGGAGCAGTAGCAGCAGTGTATGTGATGAGTATGAAAGGGTGTTTGTGTGAGTGTGTGTGGCATCAGTGTACATGTGTGCATATATTATGTGTGTGTGTGTTGGGGTGTCAGTGTGAGGGGATGGGAAGAGTCCAATGTGTGTGCATAGTCAGTGCAAGAGAGTTAGTAAAAAAGGTCACTGCAGGGAGTCCAGGTAGCCATTTAATGAGATATTTAGAAGCCTTGTTTGCATCTTATGGCTTGGGGGTAGAAGCTGTTCAGGATCCTTGGTGCACTGGTACAACTTGCTGTGCAATAGCAGAGAACAGTCTATGACTTGGCTGGGTGGCTGGAGTCTTTGACCATTTTTTGGGCCTTCCTCTGACACCACCTGGTATGGAGTTCCTGGAGGGCAGGGAGCTCGGCCCCAGTGTGGTACACTGGGGCCCTCTGTAGCGTCTTGCAGTCGGGTGCCTTGCAGTTGCTATGCCAAGCGGTGATGCAGCCAGTCAATATGCTCTCAATGGTGCAGCTGTGGAATCTGAGGGCCCATGACAAATGTTTTCATCCTTGTGAATGGGAAGAGGCGCTGTCATGCACTCTTCACATCTCTGTGGGTTTGTGTGGACCATGTTCATTCCTTAGTGATGTGGATACTGAGGAACTTGACGCTCTCGACCAGCTCCAGTACAGCCCCATCGATGTGGATGGGGGCGTACTAGCCTCTCCATTTCTTGTAGTACACAATCAGCTCCTTTGTCTTGCTGATGTTGATGGAGAGGTTGTTGTACTGGCACCACACTGCCAGGTCTATGACCTCCTCCCTATAGGCTGCCTCATCGTCAGTGATCAGTCCTACCATCGTCGTGTGGTCAGCAAACCTGATGATCGTGTTGGAGTCGTGCGAGGCAACGCAGTCATGGGTGAACAAGGAGTACAGGACGGAACTAAGCACACACCCCTGTGGGACCCCTGTATTGATGGTCAGCATGGTGGATGTGTTGTTGCCTACCCTTACCGCCTGGGGGCAGTCAGTCAGAAAGTCCAGGATCCAGTTGCAAAGGGAGGTCCTTAGATTGATGATGAGCTTGGGGGGGATTATGGTGTTGAATGCTGAGCTGTAGTCAATGAACAGCATTCTTACATAGGTATTCCTTTTGTCCAGGTGGGTGAGGGCAGTGTGGAGTGCAATAGAGATTGCGTAATCTGTGGATCTGTTGGGGCAGTACGCAAATTGGAGTGGATCCAGGGTGTATGGGATGATGATGTTGATGTGCGCCATGGCCAGCCTTTCAAAGCATTTCATAGCTATAGATGTAGGTGCTACGGGTATGGGAACTATGGTGGTCTGCTTGAAACAAGTTGGTATTACAGGGATAGGTTGAAAATATCAGTGAAGTAATTTGCCAGCTGGTCAGTGCATGCTCCGAGTAGACGTCCTGGTATTCCGTCTGGCCTGCGGCATCATTAATAAATGCATCGACGACATTGTCCCCACAGTGACAGTAAGTACATACTCAAACCAGAACCCATGGATTATAGGCAACATCTCTTCGCATTATGTTTTCTTACAGAAAGCTGTACCAACCTATCCCAAACGTGTTCTGCTTTTTGTATAGTTCGTTATCGGGGAATTTATGAAACAAACATCTAAAATGGAAATTTATATAAGGTAAATATCGTCTCCGCTGTCATTTAAATGACTTTGGAAGAATATATTTTTGCAAAGTAATTTAAATGATGGCCGATTCATAATGTACAAAAATTGTGCTTAAAAAAAAAAAGGCACGCAAGATGGCTGCTATCCACTGCAGCACAAACCATCTACCTTCTATCGATCCTCCTCAGGCTTCTTTTACTGCACACGCATTTATGAAGCTAGTGACGGATGTGGTAAACTTCAATGTTATCGGATAAATCTCGGAACATATTCCAATCTGTGCTAGCGAAACAATCCTGTAGCTTAGCATCAGCTTCGTCGGACCACTTCCGTATTGAGCACGGCACTGGTAAGCAGGAAGCAGGAGAATATAGTTGTGGCCTGATTTTCCAATGGAAGGACGAGGGAGGGCCTTGAATGCATTTCTGTGAGAGGAATAAAGGTGTTCTAGAGTTTTGTCAGCGTTTTGTCTAGTTGCATGGGTGACATGCTGGTAAAAAATGATGTAAAACGGATTTCAGTTTCCCTGCGTTAAAATCACCGGCTATGAGAAACGGCACCTCTGAATGTGCATAGTGCCAGCACTAGGTTTGTGGTGGTAAATAGACAGCTAAGTAAACAAATAGATGAAAGACGGCTGCTATCCACTGCATATACTTTCCTTCCCTCCTTCCTTCCTCCTCAGTCCTCTTATCTCACACGCAGGCAGTACCTCGTCTCCTCCTCTCCTCTCACTTTTTCCTCCTCGTGCTGCCTTTACTGCACTGCCTTTAGTGCCTTCTTACCACTTCTCCTCCTCCTCTCCTCTATATGCTCACTGATTCTTGCCTTGTGGTGATTCCTTCTGCAGTGTCAGCCCTTTGCTCTGTCCACTGTGTTTCTCTAACAGTGGCAGTAACTCCTAATCAAACATCCCAGACCTTAGTCACAGTAGCCCAGTAGAGCAGGGAGCCAGGGCTTCTAAAGAGAAAAGTATAGGTGCTGATGTCAGCCTTTTCTCTGCTGACTTGAATGAGTGGATAAGTTAAATGTGTGGGTTGCAGGGGTAACAGTAGCATAATTAGACATTTACTGAACTGGAAGTGTTCCATCCAGAAGAGAAATCCAATAACCACGTTGCTGCTTTAGCTGCAGTTTGAAACACTTTACTGGGAAGCTGTAGGTTGCAGATCAGGGTTCATATTGTATTTTTACTTTGAGTGTTCGTTCTTTTCTGCCTGGAGTGCCAGATGTTCAGGGTTTGCCCTTTTGGCATAACTCCATTGTTTACATTGGGCCAGGCAAGCTCAGATACTGTAAGTGCAATTTAAGTTCTTGGATTAAATACTATTTCAACCCAGGTCTGGTGTAAGATGAAAGATTCAGTCCCCACATTGTGCATATAATGGTTTTGGTTTGACACATTTTCTTTCTCAGTATGTGTAGGTTGATCGTGGTTAGTTATGCAATTATCCCCCTGACTGTGCCCTCTCTCGCTGTGGAGTGCACTTTACCTCAGACGACTATCAATCTACACATATCTTACAATAAGGCTCTTGTCCTTTGGATGGTCCTCCACATGGACAGTGTTTGAGACTTCCTAAGTTATTGCAGAGGGAGAGAAGCCAAATGTTATAAGTCATCATGAACGGCTGGCTCAGCTACAGGCCTAATGTTGTACTATTCTCTGTTTTGCCTGGGTGTAAACCTAGTTGTCGGTGGATTACGTGGCAGCAAAATCTTCAATTTTACCGTAAAGTGGGTGCTGTACAATAGCTCCATAGAAAATAATGCTTAAGGATCAAATATAGACTGCTGTTTGTGTTGATGTTAGTAATGACAAAGGAGTGAAAGTCAGTCAGTCAGTCAGTCCCATTGTCCCAAAGTTATGTGGTGGGACTGTGCCTTTACCAAGTGGTCCTGGGAACAACACAGCTAGATTTGTCACAGTCACACGATTTCTCCTGGATATTTAGCTGTACTAATGTTCTCACACTGAAAATGTGACATGGTAAGGTTGGACCCAGGTGCAGAGAAGAGACCAGATGAGGAATCAGTGGTTAAGGATGAACATAATATTTACTGAGAAACGGTAGCCACAGAATCACAGTACACTTGAAAAAACAACAAACACGACATTAAGCGCACGTGCGTGCGCGCGCGTACACACACACACACACACACACACACACACACACACACACACACACACACACACACACACACACACACACACACACACACACACACACACACACACACACACACACACACACACACACACACACACACACACACACACACACACACACACACACACACACACACACACACACACACACACACACACACACACACACACACACACACACACTAAATAATTCAAGCTTCTGCAAAAGACCACAGAAAAACCACCTATTTTAACAGGGACACAATCATGAAATAATAAGACACACCTGAGTCCAATTAAAGTCTCTACGGCAGGCTCTGCTGCCCACTGGTGCCAGGAGGAACCATGACAGAAAATGTGCTGTCACTGAAATAAAGCAAAACTGATTCAGGGATTCAATCCAGCAATCTTTCAGGTACTGGCCCAACGATCTAACCACTAGGCTACCTGCCACCCCAAATTATTACTGATATTATTATTATTGAAAATATTTGTATTTTTCAATATTTTTTTATTTTTGTTAAGTAGCTAACTGAAACTAAAGAAAATAGTTGAGATTGTAATCAGGGGTTGTGATAATTGTTTTTGTTTACAATGTTTTTGCAGGATTTTTACATAAACACTCTGGGTACTTTGCCCATGTCAATTGTCCATATCTCAGTTTAATGTGAGTTACACTTGGTAACTTTTCTGAATGAAGTTGAGTTTATCATGCCTTATTTTTCTTTGCAGCCTTTTGCTGGAACACCTGGGGCCTGTTGCACAAAAGTAGAATTAAGACATCCGGGATAAATGACTCAGCTGAGCTCAATGAAGCCAAAACATGTGCGTCCAGGCTTAATTGGTTGCACAAAGACCAAGCCAGGATGAGCAGACACGGATTCATTAAGCCAGGTGAAACCAATCCTGGATAGGTGCGCGCTCACGGCTCACTCAAATAGACCCCGCCACAGATCACAGATTAACTGATTTACCATGGCAACTAGAGCCGCGTACTTTTCCCCGTCGGAAGCACAAATCCTCATGGAGGCATACGAGGAGGTAAAAGATATAATTAAGAAGAAAGGCAACACCGCCACAGTGATAAAGCAAAGAGAAAAAGCGTGGCAAAGTATTGCAGACCGCCTGAATGCGTAAGTAGTGCACAATTACACACTCACCGCTCCGCTGAAACATCACAATTACAATTCAAATATTTAATTCACATCTCCAAAAATGCAGTTGTACTGTAATTATGAAACGGTTAATTTTTTTTATTGAAATGCACTGCAGATATGAGTGAAATTGTGTAAAGTAACTCCATCACACTGTATAAAGCTATGATAACATTTTTGATATTTTTACTGAAAACAAGACAAAAATACCAAGTAATTTTTTGCAGTGTGACTCCATTAAGTGTGTGTGTGTGTGTGTGTGTGTGTGTGTGTAGATTAAACATGAACGGGCCAAAACGGACATGGCAGCAGGTCAAAATCAAATACAAGAACATTCTGCAGAATGGTATGGTCCCTGACTAATATTTAACAAAGCACAAGCATATATTGTACCCAGAAGGTGCCTGCTCACACATTGTCTGTACTGTTTTAGCAGTGAAAAAGAATACCCACAGACAAGGCACGGGTGGTGGGTCACCAAAGGCTGACCTTACCCCAGCAGAGGACATGGCCTTGGAGCTAAATAAAGGCAGGCCCGTCTTAGAGGGGATCCCTGGGGGGAAAGAGACGAGCATAGGTTCCTCCCAAGATGCCACCCGCTTCATTCAAGGTATGTCCTTCCATCTCTACATGGGATACAACCACATTCATATTGAATCAATTTGGACTGTCTGACTTTGGTTTACCTATTGCCTTGCAGTGTCTGGCAGCACTGTGTTCCTGTTAGAGCCACCAGCACAAGCACCAGACGATGCTGATCCAGTGAGTACTCCATCAAAGGCATACTGTAGGCCTGGCATGTCTTGTCTACTAGCTTCAATATGAATCCGATTAAATGTGATAGGGTGAAGGCCCCAGTGCAGCAGCAACAGCACATGATGGAGACGATGATGAGGAGGAGACCATCTCTCTGGATTCCAGAAGGCATGAGGTATCATGTTAAGACTGTGAAAGTACTATTTACTCTACAATGGTGAGGAGTCCTCATCAAAATCAAAAAATCTAATTTCTTTTACAGGACCCAGATGCTATACAGTGGGAAAACCAGCCTGGCAACATAGTGCGTATTAATAAAAGGACACCACATCCTGCCAAATTCCAGCTGCGCTAATTGTATTGTGTTCACAGAGCTCACAAGCTATCAGAAAGTTGTATGGCAACCACCTCCGGTGCCAAATAGAACTGGCAGACATAGACATTCAGTACAAGAAGAAAAAGATGGAAAATCTTGCACTGGAGTTCGAAATAAAAAAGAGGACAATTAGGAAACTGGACCTTGAAATAAAAAAACTTGAGAGGGAGGTGAGATATGCCTTCAATGTACACTGTATGCTAACTGTAACACAAATGTATTAATCATTATTTTTCTTTCCTCCCCCAGCTCCAAGAAGATGACACAGCTCAAAATAAAAATTTGGTATATTCTCGTAAAGTCAAGTGAGCCATGACATATGAGCTCTTATTGTGAGCACACAGGACTGTGGCATCTTTCTAAGGTTTTTTTTATTTTCCCAGCAATCAGTACAACCAAGTCATCGTTATAAGGCATCGCCCTCTTTTGCCCACCCCCCCCCCAGCACCAGGTGTGGCCACTAGCCTATATGAAGGCCCAAAATTGTGTGTTCCTTTCTGCTCTGACAATGGCATGCCCATTCGTGCGAGATGTGGTGGATGAAGAAGCACTTGTGCTGAGGAGAGCCTTCAGGTGAGAAAGGGTCTTCAGGGACCGGTTGGACCCACTGGCCTTCCCTGATGACCATCTATATGAAAGATACAGGTTTTCTGCAGATGGCATCAGGTATCTATGCAGACTACTGGGTCCCAGGATTAAGCACCGCACTGCACGGAGCCATGCACTGAGTGTGGAGCAAATGGTTTGTGTGGCCTTGCGCTTTTTTGCTAGTGGAGCCTTCCTGTACTCAGTGGGGGATGCAGAACAGCTGAACAAGGCCACAATTTGCCGCACAATAAGGAGTGTGTGTCTGGCTATCAAAGCATTAGCAGATGTCTTCATCTCCTTCCCTGGCCACAGAAGACTCTGTGACATCAAAGAGGAGTTCTATAGGATTGCAGGTAAGAGGATCTACAAATTACAGGACAACTGTTAACACATAGTAGGATACTCATTACTTTGTGTGACAGGTTTCCCCAATGTCATTGGTGCAGTGGACTGCACACACATAAGGATAAAAGCCCCCTCAGGTGCCCATGAGGCCGATTTTGTGAATAGGAAATCCTTTCACAGCATTAATGTTCAGGTGAACATAACTTTTTGATATTGTCCATTGACGAACACTCTGCATTGCCAGTGATGTGCATTGATTGGTGTAATATTCCTCATCTTATGATTTCAGATGGTCTGCAATGCTGACTGTGTGATCAGCAATGTTGTGGCAAAATGGCCTGGCTCAGTCCATGACTCCAGAATCTTTCGGGCCTCTGAAATCTATCAGTGCCTATCACAAGGTAAGCCACACAACCCCTATTTATAACCATCATGGCTGTGTCAAGAATATCACTGTGTTTATGAGGTAGTAATGATGAGATTTTGTGTTGACAGGTGAATTCTCTGGTGTGTTGCTGGGAGACAGGGGGTATGGCTGCCAGCCTTTTCTCCTGACACCTTTCACAGACCCCCAGGAAGCACAGCAGGCCTACAACCATGCCCATGCCAGGACCAGGGCCAGAGTTGAAATGACCTTTGGCCTCCTGAAGGCACGCTTTCACTGCCTTCACAAATTAAGGGTCAGCCCTGTTAGGGCATGTGATATTACTGTGGCTTGTGCTGTCCTCCACAATGTGGCCTGCCTGAGGAAGGAGAGGGCCCCCAGAGTGCCACCAGCCATGGACTGGGACAATCCGGCAATCTTCCCTGATGACGACAGTGGTCGGCTGCTGAGGGACCAATATGTGTTGAATTATTTTAGTTAGTATGTGTGCTTTCAATTTTGGTTAAATATGTCCTGCGGTGGCAGAGGAATTTGGGTTTTTTTGGGTTCGTTTTTTGACGAATTTGGCCTCTTATGATGTTTGTGCGGTATACTGTGTGTAATACAAGGCTGCAGGGAGGCTACTGCAGCCATTCATTTGTCTGTTCAGTTGATGTGTATGGATTTGTCCTGCATTTATTTTAGTGTGCAGACATGCAGGGTGTGTTATACACATTCAAAGGTCTGTATATGTATCATTTTGTATAATATGCTTAGATTCTGTGCTTTCCATCTTGTAGAGTCACTGTGACTTCAGTTTTGAAAGGAGCTGATGGTTTACCTGCTTTGTTTTGTCCTTATTCAATAAAGGAACATAATGTTACACATTGTGTTTTTATATTCATATGGAATGTGTATTTGTTTATATGACAGAGTACTAGGGCCACACTGAAGAAAAAGGATAAAGTCATAAATTTATGAGGCTGGTTCTTTCTGCAGAAAAGCTACATATTGTTTTTACAGTTTTGATACTTATGACAATGTGATACTTAATATTCTGGCACATCAGCATGTCTTTGTTTATGAAACCATACTGAAGTACAATTTCACGAAATGCCCCACATCTGTCATTTTAACAACTGTCCTCCTTTAAAACAACTGGTTACAATATTATGACTTGTGTTTTTTTCCCCTCTGTGGCCCTAATATTCTAGCATTTTATATATAGCCTTATAGTCTATGGGAAACTGTAAATTATCTAATGATAGCAACATCTAAAAATCATTTTTTATCCAAAATCATTGAAATTAATGATCACAAACGTTTAAATAACAGTGGGTCTAGTTATATGTGATAACAATGTATAGTGAGCAGTGAAATAACTATTGGTTTCCATTTGTGGTGACTGCTGACTGACATTAGGGATGAGATTAAATAGATCCTGGAATTTAGCCTGGTCTGGAGCAGGCTAGCTCCACAGAATAAATCTCCATGGTAATTTATACCATAACATATCCTCCTGCCCCCTATCCATCTTTAGTGCAACCGGATTACGGATCAATTGAGCCAGGATCACCAAGATATCCTGGCTTAATCCCTTATCCTAGTTTTGTGCAACAGGCCCCTGGTAACCAAATAACTTATATACACCATATTATAGCAATGTCTTTGACATGGTGTAAAACATGCTCTATTGGAGAGGAACTGTCAGTATCGCAAAATATATGCACATTTATTTGTCACACCCTGATCTGTTTCACCTGTCTTGTGCTTGTCTCCCCCCCCCCCCCCACCCTGTCAACCAGGTATGTGCCCGGGCTGGACACCAGGGGTCATCCATAGAGGGGGGTACTGTCACACCCTGATCTGTTTCACCTGTCTTGTGCTTGTCTCCACTCCCCACCAGGTGTCTCCTATTTGTCCCCATTATCGCCTGTGTATTTATACCTGTATTTTCTGTTTGTCTGTTGCCAGTTTGTCTTGTCCCAAGTTTTACCAGCTCGTTTTTCCCCATTTTCATGTTTCTATAATTGTTTGTTTCTATTCCTCCCGGTTGTGACCATTCTGCCTGCCCTGACCCTGCCTTTTTTTTCTGTACCTTACGGACACTGCCCTGGATTACTGACCTCTGCCTGCCCCCTGTTTTGTAATAAATATCTGTGATTCGAACTGTCTGCATCTGGGTCTAATCCGGAGTCCTGATATTATCGTGATAATATCGTGCCCGCCATGTCTCATACACCGACGCCTCTCACCTGTACAAGCTATACACCTTCGCCCGCTTCAAGGAAAACAACATTGAGCCGCCGACGTGGGCCTCCACTGCTCACGAGGACTGTGTGCTCTTGTACTCTTGTGGCCGACGTGATTAAGTCATTGAAGCATGTTAACCCTCGACTGTCGGCCCATACGGGCATTCCCAAGCCATCTCCTCAGAGCATGTTTACCGACATCAATCTCTCTATATCCCAGTCTGTTGTCTCCGCTTACTTCAAAATGCCCACCATTGTTTCTGTACCCAAGAAAGTGGCACTCTCTTCTGTCTTTCAGAGGCACATATCACCTCCACCTTACCCAACACCCAAGACCCACTACAATTCACACACCACACCAACAGATCCACGGACAACGCAATCACTATTGCACTGCTCTATCCACCTGGACAGGAAAAATACCTGTAAGAATGCTCCAGGACATCTATAGCACCCGGTGTCACAGGAAGGTCAAGAAGATGATCAAGAATCCCAGCCACTCGAGCCATGGCCTGTTCACCCTGCTACCATCTAGAATGCTAAGACAGTACAGGTGCATCAAAGCTGGGACTGAAAGACTGTTAAACAGCTTCTATCTCCAGGCCATCAGACTGTTAAACAGTCATCACTAGCCGGCCTCCACCCGGTACGATGCACCAACCTTAGTCACTGTTACCAGCTGGCTACCACCTGGTACTCTACACTGCACCTTAGAGACTGCTGCCCTATGTAAAGAGTCATTGAACACTGGTCTCTTAAATAATGTTTAAATACTGTTTACTAACTTGATAGTGCCTTCAGAATTCAACATTTATTATTGAAAAAAAGAATCGAACCCATTAACCCACAATACCCCATAATGACAAATTGAAAACATGTTTATAGAATTTTTGAATGAATTTGAAAATGAAATATCTAATTTACATAATTATTCACACCCCTAATTCAATACTTTGTAGAAGCACATTTGGCAGCGATTACATCTGTGACACTTTCTGGGTAAGGCTCTACGAGCTTTCCACACCTGGATTGTGCAAGCTCTGTTTAATTGGTTGTTGATCATTGGTAGACAACCTTTTGCTATAGATTTTCTAGTAGATTTAAGTCAAAACTGTAACTCGGCCACTCACATTCTTCGTGGTAAAAAACTCCAGTGTAGATTTGGCCTTGTGTTTTAGGTTATTTTTCTGCTTAAAGGTGAATTTATCTCCCAGTGTCTGGTGGAAAGCAGACTTAACCAGGTTTTGCCTGTGCTTTTCTCCATTCCGTTTATTTTCTATCCTGAAAAACTCCCCAGTCCTTAATGATTACAAGCTTACCTGTAACATGATACAGCCACCACCATGCTTGAACGTATGAGGAGTAGTACTCACTGATGTGTTGGATTTGCCCCAAACATAACACTTTGAATTTAGGACAAAAAGTTTATTACTTTGCCACATGTTCTGCAGTGTTACTTTAGTGCCTTGTTGCAATCAGGATCAATGTGTTGGAATATTTGTATTCTGTACAGGCTTCCTTCTTTTCACTCTGTCAATTAGGATAGTATTGTAGAATAACTCCAATGTT
The DNA here is from genome assembly GCF_057628025.1 of Oncorhynchus mykiss. Lineage (NCBI taxonomy): Eukaryota > Metazoa > Chordata > Actinopteri > Salmoniformes > Salmonidae > Oncorhynchus > Oncorhynchus mykiss. The sequence goes on from NC_143026.1 coordinate 50,125,121, forward strand.
GTAGATCCATCCTCAGTTTTCTCCTGTCACAGCCATTTAACTCTATAACTATTTTAAAGTTACCATTGGCCTCATGGTGAAATCCCTGAGCTGTTTCCTTCCTCTCCCAAAATGGAGTTATGCCTCTTTCTTTTAGTGAATGGTGTATTGACACACCATCCAAAGTGTAATTAATAACTTCACCATTCTAAAAGGGTGCTTTTTTCTGCTCTTTTTTATTTTGACCCATCTACCAATAGCTGCCCTTCGTTGCAAGGCATGGAAAACCTCCCTGGTCTTTGTGGTTGAATCTGTGTTTGAAATGAGCTGCTCGACTGAAGGAGCTTACAGATACAGTTGAAGTCGGAGGTGTACATACACTTAGGTTGGAGTCATTAAAACTCAAATTTTACAGCTGTTTAAAGGCACAGTCAACTTAGTGTATGTAAACATCTGACCCACTGGAATTGTGATACAGTGAATTAGAAGTGAAATAATCTGTCTGTAAACAATTGTTGGAAAAATTACTTGTGTCATGCACAAAGTGGATGTCCTAACCCGAATTGCCAAAACTACAGTTTGTTAACAAGAAATTTGTGGAGTGGTTGAAAATCATTGGAGTTTTAATGACTCCAGTGACCCCCCCCCCCCACACAGGTCAGTTGAGGTATCATGAGGTTGTAAGTAACAAAAAAAATTATCGGGGCATAGACATATTATATTTGATTACATTCTTAGTGGAACACAACAGAAGATGATCTGTGTGAGCATTTGTTAAGGGACAATGCATACATTTACAGGGTTATGCAGTACCAGTCAAAAGTTTGGACACACCTACTCATTGCAGGGTTTTTCTTTATTTTTTACTATTTTCTACATTGTAAAAAAAAAGTGAAGACATCAAAACGATGAAATAACAGATATGGACTCATGTTGTAACCAAAAAAGTGTTAAATAAATCAACATATATTTGAGATTCTTCAAATAGTCACCCGTTGCGTTGATGACCGCTTTGCTATTTATTTATTTTGCGCAACTTGTTTTAAAATCCTTCACTATTTCAGCAGGGCTCTCTACTCGATAGGTTTTGTGTTCCCCACTACAAGCACATAATGTGTGGATATTTTTGCGTGGGGATTAGCGGTTACCTAGTTCTATTAAGTGACTAGGGTGGGGGGTTTTCATACCAGAGTTAAGAGTAATTGTTGGTTTATGTTCTTTATTCTTCAAATAGTTTTTAAAATTTATTTGCCATTTCTGTAAAAACGTTTTATTGATCCGTTGTTATTGTAATCTGGCTTCTATATTTTTCCCACCTGACTTCACATGGCAAGGCCTAATATCATGAGAGGGGCAGCTGATTGCTCGTTCACTTTTGCTAGCTGGAAGTGCCTCATGTTTTGAAAGCGCTGCGTTCCAATGCGTCCCTATTGAGCAGTGAATGGGCTATCAACCAGATTACTTGTTCTCCTTATTCCCCAAATGGTCTACAGCATTGTGACGTAGTTTCACGCCTTTATGTTGAAGAATAAGCGTAAGCGGCTACATGCGCAAGTGGTCACCTGATGGCTCTCAGAGAGATTCTCGCGTAAAATACAGAGGTAGCCATTATTCCAATCGGTCCTACTGAAAAACTAATTTGTCCCGATGGATATATTATCGAATAGATATTTGAAAAACACCTTGAGGATTGATTATAAACAACGTTTGCCATGTTTCTGTCGATATTATGGAGCTAATTTGGAATCTTTTTCTGCGTTTTCGTGACTGCAATTTCCGGGCGATTTCTCAGCCAAACGTGAAGAATAAACGGAGCTATTTCGCCTACAAAAATAATATTTTTGGAAAAAAGGAACATTGGCTATCTCGTGAGTGAAAACATCCGAAGCTCATCAAAGGCAAATGATTTAATTTGATTGCTTTTCTGATTTCCGTGACCAAGTTACCTGCTGCTAGCTGGACAAAATGCTATGCTAGGCTATCTATAAACTTACACAAATGCTAGTCTTGCTTTGGCTGTGAAGCATATTTTCAAAATCTGAGATGACAGGGTGATTAACAAAAGGCTAAGCTGTGTTTCAATATATTTCACTTGTGATTTAATGAATATGAATATTTTCTAGTAATATTTATGTCCGTTGCGTTATGCTAATTAGTGTCAGTTGATGACAACGCTCCCGGATCCGGTATGGGTAGTTACAAGAGGTTTTAACCGATAAGACACTTGTATGTATCTAAATGTTTAATATCCATAATTTTTATGATTATTTATTTGAATTGTGCTCCCTCCAGTTTCACCGGAAGTTGTCCCGCTAGCAGGACCCCTAGCCTTAAAATAAGTATTAAATGTGACGCCCTATAATTTAGTTACATCCCTTGGGGTATTGCAATAATCTGGTTCAAGACTCAATATTCTAGTGTATTTGTAATTTGTTGGTATAACAAATACATGCTTTTGAATTCTTTGTAGATAATGGCTATGTTATGATATGATAATACTCCATTGGTACAGTATGTCAACTATTATATAGGTTTGCACTAATTAAATGTTCTGCTTCCTAACAGCCTTGTCATCCAGTGGCGGTTTGTGAACCGGGTTCAGAAACAGTTGAACGCCTTCTTGGAGGTCATTGTGTGGTATCATAGAGATGGGCTCCCTAGTGACATCGCAGTGCTAGAGGCGTCACTACAGACCCTGGTTCCCGGGTTGTATCGCAACCGGCCGTGATCGGAAGTCCCATAGGGCGGCGTACAATTGGCCCAGCGTCGTCTGGGTTAGGGGAGGGTTTGGCCGGGGTAGGCCGTAATTGTAAATAATAATTTGATCTTAACTGACTTGCCTAGTTAAATAAAGGTTAAAAAAATCAATTTAAAAAAGATACATCGTATTTGTTTTATTTTATGGCAGTAACAACCATGGCCATTTGGGGGCAGTAAAGCACAAGTGTTCAGCCCATCTTAGAAAGACTTTCATTTGTTTTTGGGGTTTATATACCCATCTTACTGTAGATAACTTCTAGACACCATTTTTTTGTTCAACAGAAATTTAGCAGCTGAGAAGTTGAGAAAATCTTGCCTATAATGACTCAAATAGTTGATCAACATTGGGTAGTACAGGTAACTGCCAAAATAATAGAAACACTTGAGTAAATGAGAGCTACAACATATATTGAAAGCAGGTGATTTCATACAGGTGTGGTTCCTGAGTTAATTAAGCACTTAACATCCCGTCATGCTTAGGGTCATGTACAAAACTGATGGCAGGACATTATTTTGTCTACCATGGTTATGCCTCTATAGGATGACAATGACCCAATCCACAGGGCATGAGTGGTCACTGAATGGTTGCGCATGAAAATTATATAAACCACATGACATGGCCTACTCAGTCACAGGATCTCAACCCCAATTGAACACTTATGGGAGATTCTGGAGTGACGCCTGAGACAGCTTTTTCCAACACCCTTTCTTGTAGAGTTCCAGACACTTGTAGAAATGATCACAAGGTGCATTCAAGCTGTTCTGGCTCATAGTGGCCCAACGCCCTAGACACTTCATGTTAGTGTTTCCTTTATTTTGGCAGTTACCTGCATGTGATTACTGATTTTATTTCCCCCTCTTTTGTTCAACAGGGATTCACTGAACTCATTCTCATCGACCTCATCAAGATATTTGATTAAAACAAGCTAGAGGTACAGTATTGTTCATAAAAATGTTCACTGTTAAAGCACATGTTCTAATATTTTCACACCAATGAATAGATTGGGAGTGACTGTAGGAAATATAGTATTGCTGTAACAAAAAAAATGTAGATGGCAATACTACATGGTTGAGTTTAACCTACACATTGCTGCTCTAATCTGTGTCTATGGCATATAAAGCACACACTTGTTTCAGTGTGTCTGTAGGCAACGTTTCTGTCTGTCTGTGTCTAAGGCTAAGGGAGCCATGGATTTCGTTTTCTCTGTCTGTTGTCTAAGGGTATTGTTTTTGGATGTTAAGGATGTTGATTATTAATACTTAACCAACACTACCTGTCAATAGTTTTACAATATTATTATTTTCTATATTGTAGAATAATAGTGAAGACATCAAAACTATGAAGTAACACATGGAATTATGTAGTAACCAAAAAAGTGTTAAATAAATCAAAATATATTTTTATTCGAGATTCTTCAGCCAGCCTTTGCCTTGATGACAACTTTGCACACTCTTGGCATTCTCTCAACCAGCTTAACCTGCAATGCTTTTCCAACAGTCTTGAAGGAGTTTCCACATATGCTGAGCACTTGTTGGCTGCTTTTCCTTCACTCTGCGGTCCGACTCATCCCAAACCATCTCATTTGGTTGAGGTCGGGGGATTGTGGAGACCAGGTCATCTGATGCAGTACTCCATCACTCTCCTTCTTGATAAAATAGCCCTTACACTGCCTGGAGGTGTGTTAGTCATTGTCCTATTGAAAAACAAATGATAGTCCCACTAAGCCCAAACCTGATCGAATGGCGTAATGTTGCAGAATGCTGTGGTAGCCAGGCTGGTTAAGTGAATTCTAAATAAATCCCAGACTGTGTCACCAGTAAAGCACCCCCACACCATAACACATCCCCCTCCATGTTTACAATGGGAAATACACATGCAGACATCAGTTGTTCACCCACACCGCATCTCACAAAGACACGGCGATTGGAACCAAAAATCTCCAATTTGGACTCCAGACCAAAGGACATATTTCCACCGGTCTAAGGTCCATTGCTCGTGTTTCTTGGCCCAAGCAAGTCTCTTCTTTTTGGTGTCCATTAGTAGTAGTTTCTTTGCAGCAATTCGACCATGAAGGCCTGATTCACGCAGTCTCCTCTAAACAGTTGATGTTGAGATGTGTCTGTTACTTGAACTCTGTAAAGCCTTTGAGACAACCTGGATTCGGTCTTATGTAGTAACATTTGAAATTGTGTTTCTTTACATTTGATAAAAGTAGAGACCCGGAGCTAAAAATTGGTATATCAAACACTTTCATTTCAGGAACAATGGGAAAGTAATTCTGCTTTGAAAGTTGATCAACTTGTAAACTCACCTTTGAGTAAATCGCATTTGAATGTTTTGCTATCTAGTGAAGAGCTCTTCTTTGTCTAAACCCATTCAGCATAGTTTACCCCCTAAGCCTTAGAACCACCCATCTCGTTTCGCTCTCGAAGCACACACTTGATGCTCTGGCCGATGATTTGTTTACCTCTTGATAACATGAAAACAGCCTAACCAGCTCTTCTGGCAAAAATTTTATCAAACTTTTTTGCAGATGTTTACTGACCCTGGCCATATTCAATTGGTGTTGTACACACGTCATGTAACGTTAGCTAACAAGACAGCCAGCCAACATTAGCTAGTTAAACAACAATGAACAGTGCCAGCAACGCCACAGTGCTGGGAGCTAACCAACCATGTTCAATGTTAGCTAACATTAGGCTCTAACTAGAACAGCACACGGCTCTGGGAAACAAATAATGTCAGCTAGGCAGCCAGCCAGCTAACGTTAGCTAGCTAGCTATCAGTACACTTTAGCTTGAAATGAAACCACTTTCTGTCAAAATTTGAAAACGTGTAATGAACCACAGGAAACTAAGGCTAGTCCCCTCTTCACTGCTGACGTTGAGCCTGGTGTTTTGCGGGTACTATTTAATGAAGCTGCCAGTTGAGGACTTGTCTGTTTCTCAAACACTCTAATGTACTTGCTAAGTTGTGCACCGGGACCTCCCACTCCTCTTTCTATTCTGGTTAGAGACAGTTTGCTCTGTTCTGTGAAGGGAGTAGAACACAGCTTTGTATGAGATCTTCAGTTGTTTGGCAATTTCTCGCATGGAATAGTCTTAATTTCTCAGAACAAGAATAGACTGACGACTTTAAGAAGAAATGTCTTTGTTTCTGGCCATTTTGAGCCTGTAATCGAACCCACAAATGCTGGTGCTCCAGATACTCAACTAGTCTAAAGGCCAGTTTTATTGCTTCTTTAACCAGCACAACTGTTTTCAGCTGTGCTAACATAATTGCAAAAGGGTTTTCTAATGACCAGTTAGCCTTTTTAAAATAATAAACTTGGATTAGCTAACACAACGTGCCATTGGAACACAGGAGTGATGGTTGCTGATAACAGGCTTCTATACGCCTATGTAGATATTCCAAGTAAAATCAGCCGATTCCAGCTACAATGGTCATTTACAACATTATTTAATGTTATTTTTTAAATTTTTTATTTTTTTTTGTGAATTTTACCACTTTTTCTCCCCAATTTCGTGGTATCCAATTGTTGTAGTAGCTACTATCTTGTCTCATCGCTACAACTCCGGTACGGGCTCGGGAGAGACGAAGGTTGAAAGTCATGCATCCTCCGATACACAACCCAACCAAGCCGCACTGCTTCTTAACACAGCGCACATCCAACCCGGAAGCCAGTCGCACCAATGCGCCGGAGGAATCACCGTGCACCTGGCCACCTTGGTTAGCGTACACTGCGCCCAGCCCGCCACAGGAGTCGCTGGTGCGCGATGAGACAAGCACACCCCTACCGACCAAGCCCTCCCTAACCCGGGCGACGCTAGGCCAATTGTGCGTCGCCCCACGGACCTCCCGGTCGCGGCCGGTTACGACAGAGCCTGGGCGCGAACCCAGGGACTCTGATGGCACAGCTGGCGCTGCACTACAGCGCCCTTAACCACTGTATTTGATGTTATTTTAATGGACAAACATTTGATTTTCTTTCAAAAACAAGGACATTTCTAACTATCTCTGCAGATCCTCTCAAGCTCTGTCAGGTTGGATGGGGAGCATTGCTGCACAGCTATTTTTCAGGTCTCTCCAGAGATGTTCGATCGGGTTCAAGTCCAGGCTCTGGCTGGGCCACTCAAGAACATTCAAAGACTCGTCCCGAAGACATTCATTCCTGTGTTGTCTTGGCTGTGTACTTCAAATCAAATCAAATTGTATTTGTCATCAGCGCTGAATACAACTGTAAAATGCGTACTTACAAGCCCTTAACCAACAATGCAGTTAAAGAAATATTGTTAATAAAATATTTACTAAATAAACTAAAGTAAAAAACATGTAATAATACATTTAAAAGGTAACAAAAAAAAGTTTACATAACAATAACAAGACTAAATAGAGGGGGTACCGGTGCCGAGTCAATGTGCTGGGGTACTAGATAGTCGAGGTAATTTGTAAAGTGACTATGCATAGATAATAAACAGTGAGTAGCAGCAGTGTAAAAACAAAGGAGAGGGGGTGGTTTCAATGTAAATAGTCCGGGTGGCCAATTAATTAGTTGTTCAGCCAGTCTTGGCTTGGGGGTAGAAGCTGTTGAGGAGCCTTTTGGTCCTAGACTTGGTGCACTCGTACCGCTTGCCGTGTGGTAGCAGAGAAAACAGCCTACTACTGGTGACTGGAGTCTTTTTGACAATTTTTTGGACCTTCCTCTGACACCCTCTATTATATAGGTCCTGAGTGGCAGGAAGCTTGGCCCCAGTTATGTACTGGGCTGTACACACTACCCTCTGTAGTGCCTTACTGTCAAATGCCAAGCAGTTCACGGCTGGGTTTCTCTTTGTAGTCCGTAATAGTTTTCAAGCATCAGCACCGATGTAGTAGGATTCAATCTTAGTTCTGTATTTACACTTTGCCTGTTTGATGGTTAATCTGAGGTTATAGTGGGCTATTTTATAAGCATACGGATTAGTGTCCCACTCCTTGAAAGTGGCAGCTCTTGCATTTAGCTTGGTGCGGATGTTGCCTGTAATCCATGGCTTCTGGTTGGGAAATCTTGTTTCTCACGGTTTGAGAGTCTTTAGGTGCCTTTTGGCAAACTCCAAGCGGGCTGTCATTTGCCTTTTACTGAGGAGTGGCTTCTGTCTGGCCACTCTACCATAAAGGCCTGATTGGTGTTGTAGAGATAGTTTTCCTTCTGGAAGGTTCTCCCATCTCCCCAGAGGAACTCTTGAACTCTGTCAGAATGACCATCGGGTTCTTGGTCACCTCCCTTACTAAGGCCCTTCTCCCCCGATTGCTCAGTTTGAGTCTTGGTGGTTCCAAACTTCTTTCATTTAAGACTGATGGATGCCACTGTATTTTTGGGGCCCTTCAATGCTGCAGACATTTTTTGGTACACTCCCCTCAGATCTGTGCCACGACACAATCCTGTCTTGGAGCTCTACGGACAATTCCTTTGACCTCATGGCTTGGTTTTTGCTCTGACATGCACTGTCAACTGTGGGACCTTATATAGACAGGTGTGTGCCTTTCCCAATCATGTCCAATCAATTGAATTTACCTCAGGTGAACTCAAATCAAGTTGCAGAAACATATCAAGGATGATCAATGGAAACAGGATGCACCAGAGCTCAATTTCGTGTCTCATAGCAAAGGGTCTGAATACTTACAGTATGTAAGTAAGGTATTTGTTTTTATTTTTAAGAAATTTGCTATAAATTCTAAAAACCTTTTTTTGCTTTTTTGTTATGGTGTATTGTGTGTAGATTGATGAGGGAAAACAAGGCTGTGTTTTAACAAAATGTGGAAAAAATCATGGGGTCTGAATACTTTCTGAATGCATCGCATATATTATCACTTGTAAATGATGCACAGCATGAGAAACTGACTTTTTTTGCTGACTTTTTCTAATCAGTCGCACATGTTATGTACTGTATCCTAGTCCATAGGCCTATATGTTTGCAATCACAACTAAAGTGGCCAAATAAAAATTAAGCACATTAATCCACTTGTGGATTAGTGAGTGAGTTTGGAGAAGATCATTTTCACCATAAAAATGCACCTTTATAATAAAAACATTACATGCATGATCGCATTTGCTGCCACTTTTGATAATGGTGCTTTCCCGCTAATGGAACATTTGCGCTTATAGCCCAATGCCATGTGCGCATTGCTGCACATATAATGGGAAGAAATGGCCTAATAGTTTATAAGCATTTTAAGCTGAACTTCCTGATCTGTTCTGTCAGCCACATTCTGTCCGCCACATTTTTTTTATGCTAGTGGCTGTAATAATTTGGGATCTATTGCACCTCACATCTGTCCCAGTCTATGATTGGAATATTTATTTCTCGCATAGAATAGGTCGGCTTTGTACGATGGGGGATAGTAGATTGACATAAGCTAGTGCTTTTGCTGTTCTTTAGTTCATCTTGTTGGCTGACAAAGTAAATGTGGACAGTTTTCCAATATCTTCAATATGCCCCTCGGAATTGAAAGGACGAGTTATCACGTTTCAGGTTAGACCCAGATGCAGACAACGTCGAAGTATCAATAGTTTATTAATCAAACAGGGGCAGGCAAAAAGCAGGTCAAGGGCAGGCCAAGATCGGTGATCCAGATAGGTGGGGCAAAGGTACAGGATGGCAGGCAGGCTCAGGGTCAGGGCAGGCAGAATGGTCAACACCAAGAAAACTAGAAAACAGGAACAATCGAGAGACAGGAGCAGAGGGGAAAATGCTGGTAGGCTTGACGAAACAAAACAAACTGCCAACAGACAAACAGAGAACACAAGAATAAATGCACAGGGGATAATGGGGAAGATGAGTGACAACTGGAAGGGGGTGGAGACCATCACAAAGACAGATGAAACAGATCAGGGAGTGACACGCGCGCTGTTGCATCTCCGATGTGTCTTTCTTCACTTGTAGCCTGTGATGGAGAGCCATGTGAGTGAGAGGCGCTTCGGATTGAGTAGCACTCAGCGAGAAGTGCACAAGCCAGCACTCTGTGCCTCAAAATGCATGGATTTCTTTAGCGTGCATTACGACCACAAAGGGGATGCCGCCGTTAAATTCAATGGATTATCAACTGCTTGTCAAATTGGAGTGTGTACAGCCTGCTCAAACAACTAAGCAGTGCTCATGGCTTTCAAATGTCTTTCTTCAAATCATTTTTAGAGTCTCATCATGCAGCCTTACACGGAATCCAAACCGGCTGCGTGCATGCGCTATCGGGCATAAAATTATTTTGTCCCTCCACAACAAACGCGATCATGACATGCAGGTTAAAATATCAAAAAAACAAATTACATTAATTTGGAGACACGTCGAAAAGCATTAAACATTTATGGAAATTTAGCTAGCTAATTTGTCCTATTTAGCTAGCTTGCTGTTGCTAGCTAATTTGTCCTGTGATTTAAACATTGAGTTGTTATTTTACCTGAAATCAAATCAAATCAAATTTTATTTGTCACATACACATGGTTAGCAGATGTTAATGCGAGTGTAGCGAAATGCTTGTGCTTCTAGTTCCGACAATGCAGTAATAATCAACAAGTAATCTAGCTAACAATTCCAAAACTACTACCTTATAGACACAAGTGTAAGGGGATAAAGAATATGTACATAAAGATATATTAATGAGTGATGGTACAGAGCGGCATAGGCAAGATACAGTAGATGGTATTGAGTGCAGTATATACATATGAGATGAGTATGTAAACAAAGTGGCATAGTTAAAGTGGCTAGTGATACATGTATTACATAAAGATGCAGTAGATGATATAGAGTACAGTATATACATATACATATGAGATGAATAATGTAGGGTATGTAAACATTATATTAGGTAGCATTGTTTAAAGTGGCTAGTGATATATTTTACATAATTTCCCATCCCAATGCACAAGGTCCTTTACTCTGACAATTAATCCACACATAAAATGGTCAACCGAATTGCTTCTAGTCATCTGTCCTCCTTCCAGGCTTTTTTTTCTTTGAACTTATATGGCGATTGGCATCTAAACTTTCATAGTATTACCACGATGACCGACAGCTCAGTTTGTCTCTCAATCACCCACGTGGGTATAAACAATGAGGAGATGGAACGTGTGTATCTACTTCTATAAACCAATGAGGAGATGTGAGAGGCAGGACTTGCAGCGCGATCGATCTGCATCACAAATAGATTTTAGCTCTTGACAACGCAGAAGCTTGTTAACACGTGCGAGCAGTGTGGATACAATAATTTAGTAATGTAGATTTCCACATTTATTTTGCAACGCTTGCACACGCAACACGAGCGGTGTAGTCAGGGTATTACAATGTATTAAAAATAAAAACATATAGCCCAACGTTTGTAGAAGAACTAAAGTTACATTAATATCTCTAAATTAAGCATATAGGAGTACCTATTTCTTTGTTAACCGCTCAACACAGAATAGCCACATGTGCGCACTCCATGACATCTTTTGGAGAAAATATTTATTTTATTTAACTTTGTTCAATGGTATTCTTCAAACTATAAAATAGAAAATAATGTGACGCAAATATTGTATTCTTAATGAACTAATGTAGCCCACAGCCATTTGACATAACCACATCAGGACCTAACTGTTAAGGTTTTCTTCCGTCAAAGGAGAGGAGGACCAAAATGCAGCGTGGTTATTTCGATACATCTTTAATAAAAGATAAACACAAACAATACAAAACGTAACATGAAAAACCAAAACAGCCCTATCTGGTGCAAACAAACACAGAGACAGGAACAATCACCCAAAAAACAGGCTACCTAAATATGGCTCCCAATCAGAGAAAATGACTAACACCTGCCTCTGATTGAGAACAATATCAGGCCCAAACACAGAAACAGACAAACAAGACATCCAACATAGAATGCCCACTCAGATCACACCCTGACCAAACAAAACATAGAACATACAAAGCAAACTATGGTCAGGGTGTGACACTAACATAAGGACAACTCATAGTATGCTATTATTTTCTTCTGAAATTGACTATTTTCTTCATATCATGCTTCTTTAGACGTGTCTAGAATAGATAATGCATTTATTGTGAAGGTGTAGGCTATATTACATGGATTTATTATACTTTTTTTTTATATAGACGATCCAAAGTTCTGCATCAGTGGCTTGTAGGCTATGTGTGGTAGTCAGAAGATGCTAAATGTGTTTGTTAATTAAAGTAAATTACCATGAGACTGACAGTAATTTGCTTGACAATCACCGGCTGACGAAATTTCGTGACCGTCACAACCCTAATTATACCACCCATAAAATCATTCAAAGCTGCACTGTCTGTTGTGGATCATCATTCTCCCAAGTCGTCCTATAATAACGTGGCCACATATGCTCCCAGCAGGCCAAATCATTCCGGAAAGCCTTAACTAAATATTTGGAATTTCACTTTTAAAACGTAATACTATTTATGTGTGGCATAAAAACAACCAATCTGATTAGGCTACTTCTAAAGTCTACTGCAGGCAACCCTGTTTGCTTTCATCACAAATATAATTCCAGCATCCAAACTGCAGCGGCCCCGGGTCGGCCCTAGCCTTTTGGGGCCCTAGGCATGATTTGGTTGGGTTCCCCGCCCCACCTCACGGGCAAAACATTTTGGTGCCCCCGCATATATACAGAAATACCTGTTGTTGTAAAGTTAGCATCAAAATGATGAAAATCTGATTTCCACTTAGCTGATGACTGTCTGCAGCCGACTCTAAGCAGCCGTCTCTCTCGTAGTGTAATGAAACCTTCTGGCCCGTTGCCCTGCTTAGCAACGACTGTGCCACAAAAGCATGAAGAAGTGTCTATGTCCATTTTTTATAAACACCAGGTCGCTAGAGTTATTGTTATTTGTGGGTAGTTAAAATTGTTTTGAGATAACACCCTGCCGGAAAAATATTGAACTACTCAGACCACCAGTCGTTGTTGTTCTCGATCATTAATGAGATAAATCATAAAGGAAAATAATGTTCTGTAAATTACATGATTCCACAAACTACATGCAACATAATTTATTGTTCAGTTGGAAGTAAATGATTTTTGGGCCATAACCTGTGCAGCGTTTGAAGATCAAAGTTTGCTTGGCTTAAAACAGAAATGTTTGCTCTGATGAAAGAGTAGGCCAGAGTAGCACTGGCCCTGGTTATCAGCCCTGTCGCTCTCTGTCTGGGGCAAAGAAGCACTTTCACCATACACAGACTCACACACTGCACGCGGGTACGCAGGCACAGACACATGCAGAGGCGTGCATGTGCTCACACATACATAAGAATACACATGGGGTCAGATGAGATGATTCAGAAAAAGAGACTGGATTAAACAGCTTCTGTCTGTCCCTTCTTGGCATGCCCCCCCCCCCCACCCCCCAGGTCCTTCTGAGCTATTGGCATATTAGATTCATTGTCTTTAGAACCATATTTGTCTCATTCGCTGTTGTAATTCTACCGTCATACAGTGCCTTCAGAAAGTATTCATACCTCTTTATTCCACATTGTGTTGTGTTACAGCCTGAAGTCAAATAGGGTTAAACAGAGTCTTTGTCTCACCCATCTACACCAATCCCCCCTAATGACAAAGTGAAAACATGATTTTGTCTCACCCATCTACACCAATCACACCTAATGACAAAGTGAAAAAATCCTAGTGGTTAGAGCGTTGGGCCAGTAACCGAGAGGTTGCTGGATCGAATCCCTGAGCTGACAAGGTAAAAATCTGTTGTTCTGCCCCTGAACAAGGCAGTTAACACACTGTGTTAGTGTAGGCAGTCATTGTAAATAAGAATTTGTTCTTTACTGACTTGCCTAGTTAAATAAAATTAAAAACTAAACTCCTCCTCTCCAGGTTACTACTAAAGTACTACCACCACCAGATAACCCTAACCAATCACAGATTCACTGATGATGATATTAGCTTAGCCATGTCTGAATGCTCTCTTTTCTCTCACTGTTTGCCTGCCCGGTCCCACCAACCTGTCTGTAGAATAAGGTCTATCCACTGGAAGGGAAGGAAGAAAGAGGTGGGGATTCTTCTGAACTACAAGTACTATCTTTTATCTTCTTTTGCAAGCCAAGAAGTAATGGGATCATTTGTATTATATCATTAGCATTCTTACACACTTCTGACATATTTGTACCGATGAGAAACGTTGTTTACTATTTTGACAATGTGTGGGGGAAAATGTGTGTAAATCTGGCCTTTGGAAACAATGATAATACATATTACTTAAATCATGACGTGGTTATTGTAGTGCTATGAAAGCAAACAGCATGAAAATATATCTTGTGTTTGTTTAATTACACAGTAATTACTAGTGTATTCTCCATATTGGTTTGCCTAAATATCCTTCTTGGGGAATAAAAAGGTAGAATTGTGTGATCTAGTCTGATATGAGAGGTTTGCGTCACAATTATGATATTAATATTGTTATGCTTATCCCTCCCCGTTCATAATAATGTAAATTCATTTTCTTTTTACATTGAGAAATGTATTACGTCTAATAATGAACAACACATAAAAATGAAGCTCAGCTGTGAGAGAAACTGTGATTGCCACTAATAGAAGAGCAGCAAGTTCTTACAAAACAAAACGTTGTATTTCTGTCCCAAATCCCATCATATTCCCTATACAGGACACTACTTTGACCAGAGCCCTATGAGCCATGAGTCAAATGTATTCAAATCAAATGGTATTTGTCACATGTGCCGAATACAACCTCACAGTGAAATGCTTACTTACAAGCCCTAACCAACAATGCAGTAAAAAAAAAAAATCACGCAAAAAATACCTATATTTTTTTTCAAATAAGAATAAGAAATAAAAGTAACAAATAATTAAAGAGCAGCAGCAAAATAACAATAGCAATGCTATATACAGGGGGTACCTGTCACGTTCGTCATAGTGAGGAGACCAAGGCGCAGCGTGATAAGCATACATCTTCTTTTAATGGAAGAACGAACACTGAACAAAACGAACGTGAAGCTATATAACACGAGTGGTGCCATGCAACTACACATAGACAATAACCCACAAAACCAAAATGGAAAGTGCCAACCTAAATAGGATCCCCAATCAGAGACAGCGATAAACAGCTGTCTCTGATTGGGAACCAATTCAGGCCACCATAGACCTACATATACCTAGACATATCAAAACCCATAGAATAACAAAAAACCCTAGACAATACATAAACACACATACCACCCTAGTCACACCCTGACCTAACCAAAATAATAAAGAAAACAAAGATAACTAAGGTCATGGCGTGACAGTACCGGTACAGAGTCAATGTGTGGGGGCACCGGTTAGTTGAGGTAATTGAGGTAATATGTACGTGTGGGTAGAGTTATTAAAGTGACTATGCATAGATAAAAACAGAGTAGCAGCAGTGTAAAAGAGAGGGGGAGGGCAATGCAAATAGTCTGGGTAGCCATTTGATGAGATGTTCAGGAGTCTTGTGGCTTGATTAGAAGCTGTTTAGAAGCCTCTTGGACCTATATTTGGTGATCCGGTACCGCTTGCCGTGCGGTAGTAGAGAGAACAGGCTATGACTAGGATGGCTGGAGTCATTGACCATTTTTAGGGCCTTCCTCTGACACCGCCTGGTGTAGAGGTCCTGGATGGCAGGAAGCTTGGCCCCAGTGATGTACTGGGCCGTACACACTACCCTGTGTAGTGCCTTGCAGTTGTTGGCCGAGCAGTTGCCATACCAGGCAGTGATGCAACCATGCTCTCGATGGTGCAGCTGTAGAACCTTTTGAGGATCTGAGGACCCATACCTAATATTTTCAGTCTCCTGATGGGGAATAGGTTTTGTCGTGCCACCACTCTACAACAAGAGATTCATATAACTTGGGTCAAATTAAAACTGAAACATGGAAACACATTGGACTTTGAGTTTGTGTCATTGTGTGAAATGGTCAAAAGTTGTGGGCTGAATAGGGAATATGGTGCCATTTGTGATGTAGAGCTGTAGACTAAATCTGCCTGCATCTAATGTAAAAGTGACAGTCGTCAAGAATAGATTTTCACACTCGTCCTCACTCTCTCTTCTCCTTTATCTGTTCATCCCTCTATCCCTCTTTTCCTGCTCCACAGACTGTGGTTCAATAGATTCCTCCCTCTCTCCTTATATACTTGTTTTTTAGTGGGTGTTATTTTTTTTATGGGGAAAATACAATAAACTTAACTTGCCTTCTGGTCTACTAGTTCTACCATAACTGGAGGAACTCAGGCAAGTACTCTACAAGACCTTTAGACCGTATGGCTGGGTTAAACATTAACCCAA
Source organism: Oncorhynchus mykiss (assembly GCF_057628025.1). Classification (NCBI taxonomy): domain Eukaryota; kingdom Metazoa; phylum Chordata; class Actinopteri; order Salmoniformes; family Salmonidae; genus Oncorhynchus; species Oncorhynchus mykiss. The sequence goes on from NC_143026.1 coordinate 50,141,162, forward strand.
GTCAAAAACTTGTCAATAGCTAGACATAAAGTGGCTTCACACTATTCACCATAGTGTGCTTATATTGTTTAATAGAGAGGGGAAACAACTTATGAAACTTTATAGGAAGACCATTCAGTGAGCTGGATCTAGTAAATGAAGGGGTATTAAAATGTAGACTTTTCTATATTGCCATTTCTTTGGATATATCCATTATAATGAGCCTGATAAATTATTTTGCCTGGATCAGAGAAGCTGTCAGTTCATCACGTTCATATGCATGGGCACAGTGGAGATTGCAAAACAAGCACACAGATAGGCACACAGCAAGTCTTATATTAACAACCAGCTGTACAAAAGCCAATGCTAGGCTAGTAGTATGGGGAAATATTGTCTTGACACTTTTCCCGAGGGAGATTACGTTTTTAAATTGACTGGGCTGTCGGACAGTGGATCCACTTTGATAAATGAGCAATGAAAGAGTTAACAGCCCTTACCTGTGGACTGAGGGGATTTTGGTGCTATAACTCCCTGCTATCAACCAATCAGCATCCAGGATCCAAACACCCCATTTTATAATGGGTGTTTTGAGGGTACGTAATGAAATCTATAGATTGGACCTCCCCATTCAAGTCAACAATGTCATAATGTGTGGCCTGGAAGCCATTGCGAGTGTCCCATGAGTTTACCAGTTAAATTGACAGAATTAGAGGTTCAAAGCCTTTTCTATAGATTAAATGTATATGATTCTATTACTATACAATGAGGTCTGTGTGTTAATGTTGCCCAACTAATTCATAGCTAGAATATACACTGAGTGTACTAAACATTAGGAACAGCTTTCTAATATTGAGTTGCACCCCCTTTTGCCCTCAGAACAGCCTCAATTAGTCGGGGCATGGACTCTACAAGGTGTCGAAAGCATTCCACCGGGATGCTGGCCCATGTTGATTCCAAAGCTTCCCACAGTTGTGTCAAGTTGGCTGGATGTCCTTTGGGTGATGGACCATTCTTTATACACACAGGAAACTGTTTCAGTGTGAAAAACCCAGCAGCATTGCAGTTCTTGACACATTCAAACTGGTGCGCCTGGCACCTACTACCATACCTTATTCAAAGGCACTTCAATCTTTTGTCTTTCCCATTCACCCTCTGAATGGCCCACATACACAATCCATGTCTCAGTTGTCTCAAGGCTTAAAAATCCTTATTTAACCTGTCACCTCCCCTTCATCTACACTGACTGAAGTGGATTTAACAAGTGACATCAATAAGGGATCATAGCTTTCACCTGGATTCTGTCTCATTGAAAGAGTGTTCATAATGTTTTGGACACTCGTATACTCAACCATGTTGTCAACCATGTTGTTTATCTGTTCAATTAATTTAGGCAAAAGTAAAGTTTCCACAACTTTCCACTGTGTAAGCAGGTTTTACATTCAACCAAACTTGCCTTGACCATAATAAAGTGGAAAGGTGTCCTTAATGACTTTTCTAAGAAGAAGAGAGCAGCTATTGTGACATTTCATTGAGTACTGGGCAGAAGTCTAGAGATAGTGACATTTCATTGAGTCTATCGTTCTATCATTCAGTAAAGAGGAATAAGCCTAGGCCTACTTTACACAAAGCTTGTTGTGATGGTACGAGGGAGGCTCTTTGTGTGTGTGCATGTGTTTGTTCGGTGAAGGGAACCCAGTTCATTCACACAGGCAATCTCTGACTTATCTGCTCCAAGGGCGAGCAAATAAAAGCGTCCTGCTTGTCCTGGTACATTTTATCAAGCCCCCTCTCTCTCTTTCTCGCTTTCCCTCTGCTCTTTTTCTGGTCTTTCTCTCTCTGTCTCTCGCAAACAAACCAGGAGCCAAATCCTTTTTCTGGCTCCCTCAGGATCTGGGCTGTCTAATAAAACTTTACTGAGGTCATCTGGATCGTGTTCAGTATCAAGAAAACATTTTAAAACCACGAGGTACAACCTGAACACAACCCTGATAGGAAAGGATCTAATCTGCTACACAATTGTAATTTCACCAACTGATAGGCCTACAACTTTAGTTTTCCACAAAATATGAGTTTATTAAAGAGAAATATATCCATGGTGCTGTGACCTATCAATGACCGACAGAGCTCTGGATTTCCTGGATTTCCTTGACATCAGTTGACCTCCGTTGGGACTTAACACTGTAACTCAGAGTAGCAATTACATTTTGTCATATCATGTACACCAGGGCAAATTTTTGATACTCCCTGACTGTCTAGCTTTAATGTAGGTGATTATTGGCAAGCTGGACACAGTCAAAAAATGCTATAAATGTAGGTCCATTATAATTTCTACACAGTTTCTATTTGGTTTTAGTCATTTTGAAGTATATTGAGTTTTTTCTACTCCATGGGCCGGATTGGACTACCCCTGACGTACATGATGTAGAACATCAAATGCATATCTGAATCTATCTAACCAAGAACATTTGCATTTTTTCCAAATTCCAGGCTTTTCTTTGGGGCAAGCTTGATATTGGAGATGAGATATGTTAAATGGCATTGTTATTGTTCATAGTATATAGTAACAACATACTGTATGTCCAGACATTTTTGTGGGAATGTGAATATTGATTATTGACAGATCTTTTATGACAGTTCGTAAATACCAGCTCAAGGTAAGCTTTAGACATTCTTATCTCATCCAGCCCCTGTCCAACTCTTCAAAGTCAAACAGTTGACAATGATGATGACAGCCAAGGGGACTTTTTTCAGACTTTAATGTGTTCTCTATAACTAAGTATGTGCCGGTCTACTCCATTAAACAGAGTACATCTGCCATTTAATATTGGGTGTCATGCTGTTGGCACGAGGAACAGAGTAGCTCTTCAGGACCCCGTCACAGTCTTATTAGACCCTGGGAAAAAAACAAAAGACGGTGGGCATAACATGCAATGAAGGGGAAGTAACGTTGCTATCTTACAGTTCTATCTTCATGAATAACTATAGCTACTGTACGGTAGCAAACAAGAGATTGTGTGTGTATGGCACAGCAAAGACTGAATAATAGCTGAAGAAACAAAGGCGGATGCATGCCTCTTTGCCAAACCAAGGTAGTACGTTAGTGCCCCCTCCTCTAAGTCAGGGTCAATCGATACTACCCTGCAGCTTATCACTGAGGGGAATTAACTGTTTGTCCAAACAACCCCCCTCTGGCTACATAAAGGGAGGGAAAGGGACAGGACCATCCCAAAGGCTGACTGTCTCTCTGTCCACACACCTGCGTCCCTCCACATACCCCAGACCTACGTCAACACACCATGGACTGCTGCAAACCGGACTGCAGGGCTACCTGGTCTTTACTGAAGAGCGTGGAGCTGTGACACGGGACAGGGGAGAAGGAGTCAAGGGATGTGTCTGAAATGGCACCCTATGTGCATATAAGGAATAGGGTGCCAATTTGGACACAGGGAGAGCGAGCAGCCCTGTCCTGGGGCCTACATAGTGGGAGTAGAATGGGGAGAGAGATGTCAAGGCGGTCAACCGACAAGTAGTCTCATGGTGAGTTACCGTAGGATCAAAATGAGCACATGTAATTTAACGGTAGTAAGAAACTAACACAAGTCTACATAATCAAGGAGAGGGAATAGGTGTTCCCTCTCCAGAAGAAGCATAGTGAATGGACTGGTCAGAGTTTTACGCATGTCCATTGTGATCAGTGTGTCTGTCTGCTCCATCTGGTTAGCAGCAGGTTTATTAATATAGCTGACGTGAGCCTTAGTGCAGTTTGGTGAGTGGTCATAGCAGATCAGTGTGAGTTGAAGTATTTATTACATTTTTACATATGCTCTTATCCAGAGCGATTATGGTTAAGTGCCTTGCTCAAGGTCACATCAACAGATTTATCACTTAGACGGCTCAGGGATTCGAACCAGCAACCAGCCCAATGCTCTTAACCGCTAGGCTACCTGCCGCCATACTACAGTATAAAGCAAATGGTGATCATAACTACAAGGGTCATACTATATCCATGTCTGGTAGCATGCTTGTATTTATTGTGTTGTTCAGATTTTATTTTAGTCAATTTAGCAGATACTCTTATCCAGTGTGGTTTAAGTACTTAAGTAGGTGTGAAAAGGTAAGCAAAAGGTGTTTGTTTACATGCAGCATTATTATTGGGCCAACATTGAGACAGATCTACCATAAGACCAAACTGCATGTTGTGTGAAATGTTATGTGGCGGTCTCATCAGTCATCAGTCTAAGTTTTCGTAGGTGGTAATTTCTACATTGAAGCACCAGGGACAAATCTATAATAGATGACTAATCTCCCTCTCTCTCTATCTCTCCCTACAACTTTCTATCTGACTTCACACTCGATCTCTACCCCAGTTATCCTCCACCCACCCTCCCTCCCTCCCACCCACCCACCTCTCTCTCTCTCTCTCTCTCTCTCTCTATCTATCCCTACAACTTTCTATCTGACTTCACCCTCTCTTTACCCCAGATATCCTCCCACCACCCTCTCTCTCCACATCACAGATATTCCCTCCCTCCATCCTTATCCTCTGAAGCTGTGGAGTGTGACAATGGTGTTTGTGTCCTCTGCAATCAAACGCCATTATCACACTAAATAGCTACGGTTAGAAGAGAACAGCGTCACCGTGACCCCATAGTCTGTGGTCACTCAAACAGAGATACTGATGGTGAAGTTTGGGCCATGGTTTTGCCTTATTCTCTCTTCACAGGCCTCACATGTTGTTGTAGCTGGTTTGGACTCTACATGGATCACATGCTGACTGAAATGTAAGTTATTCAAATAGAAGTGTGATACCTTGACAAAACATGAAGCTTCAGATGATTGCTGACCCATTTCCCTCTCTGCCAACATGTGAGGTGATAATGTGTTACTAAGGTAAAGACGTGATATTTTAGAAACCGAAATACATGAACAATTATGGGAGGTTATAGTGTAAATATGGCCAATCAGAAGAGGGGAGAATAAAAGCCACAAGTTGCAGCTCACTCATTTTGTGGAAAGCTCCAGCCAGTGCATGTGTGCACACACACACACACACACACACACAGTATTTACTCCCTCTCTGCCACTTGAGCCAGGGTACACACACCCTCACCTTGAACTAGCAGGTTTATAACATAGAGGTCAATAATAGGGCCTGTATTCATTACATAACGCACATTCACTTGAAAGAACCGTGCCCCCAAAAATCACAAGATAATATCTAACTAATCTCAAACATCAATCCCGGCTCCAAAGAAGTATTACTCTCTATTAGGAATAGGCAGTATCCGATTACATATAACCAATATCCCAAAGGTGATTTAAATCATTTGTTTGAAATTGTGTGAATGAATACCTCAGAGAGGATAACTCAGACATTTTATTTGTATTTATTATGGATCCCCATTAGCTGCTGCCATGCAAAATTAAGGCAGTTTATACCATTTTAAAAACATTACAATACATTCACAGACTGTGTGCCCTCAGGCCGCTCCTCCACCACTACCACATACAGTGGGGCAAAAAAGTATTTAGTCAGCCATCAATTGTGCAAGTTCTCCAACTTAAAAAGATGAGAGAGGCCTGTAGGTACATAGGTACACTTCAACTATGACAGACAAAATGAGAGAAAAAAATCCAGAAAATCACATTGTAGGATTTTTAATGAATTTATTTGCAAATTATGGTGTAAAATAAGTATTTGGTCAATAACAAAAGTGTAACTCAATACTTTGTTATATACCCTGTGTTGGCAATGACAGAGGTCAAACGTTTTCTGTAAGTCTTCACAGGGTTTTCACTCACTGTTGCTGGTATTTTGGCCCATTCCTCCATGCAGATCTCCTCTAGAGCAGTGATGTTTTGGGGCTGTTGCTGGGCAACACGGACTTTCAACTCCCTCCAAAGATTTTCTATGGGGTTGAGATCTGGAGACTGGTTAGGCCACTCCAAGACATTGAAATGCTTCTTACGAAGCCACTCCTTCATTGCCCGGGCGGTGTGTTTGGGATCATTGTCATGCTGAAAGACCCAGCCACGTTTCATCTTCAATGCCCTTGCTAAGGTTTTTACTCAAAATCCCACGATACATGGGCCCATTCATTCTTTCCTTTACACGGATCAGTCGTCCTGGTCCCTTTGCAGAAAAACAGCACCAAAGCATGATGTTTCCACCCCCATGCTTCACAGTAGGTATGGTGTTCTTTGGATGCAACTCAGCATTCTTTGTCCTCCAAACACGACGAGTTTACCAAAAAGTTATATTTTGGTTTCATCTGACCATATGACATTCTCCCAATCTTCTTCTGGATCATCCAAATGCTCTCTAGCAAACTTCAGCCGGGCCTGGACATGTACTGGATTAAGCAGGGGGACACGTCTGGCACTGCAGGATTTGAGTCCCTGGCGGTGTAGTATGTTACTGATGGTAGGCTTTACTTTGGTCCCAGCTCTCTGCAGGTCATCCACTAGGTCCCCCCGTGTGGTTCTGGGATTTTTGCTCACCGTTCTTGTGATCATTTTGACCCCACAGGGTGAGATCTTGCATGGAGCCCCAGATCGAGGGAGATTATCAGTGGTCTTGTATGTCTTCCATTTCCTAATAATTGCACCCACAGTTGACTTCTTCAAACCAAGCTGCTTACATATTGCAGATTCAGTCTTCCCAGCCTGGTGCAGGTCTACAATTTTGTTTCTGGTGTCCTTTGACAGCTCTTTGGTCTTGGCCATAGTGGAGTTTGGGGTGTGACTGTTTGAGGTTGTGGACAAGTGTCTTTTATACTGATAACAAGTTCAAACAGGTGCCATTAATACAGGTAACGAGTGGAGGACAGAAGAGCCTCTTAAAGAAGAAGTTACAGGTCTGTGAGAGCCAGAAATCTTGCTTGTTTGTAGGTGACCAAATGCTTATTTTCCACCATAATTTGCTAATAAATTCATAAAAAATCATACAATGTGATTTTCTGGATTTCTTTTTCCTCATTTTGTCTGTCATAGTTGAAGTGTACCTATGATGAAAATTACAGGCCTCTCTCATCTTTTTAAGTGGGAGAACTTGCACAATTGGTGGCTGACTAAATACTTTTTTGCCCCACTGTATCTACTGTACAAGATCCATGTGTATGTGTGTGGATAGTGCATATATTATTGTCTGTGTGTATGCATGTGTCTGTTCCTATGTTTGTGTTGCCCCGCTGTTCCATAAAATGTGTTTTTTATATGTTTTTTAAATCTAATTTTACTGCTTGCATGAGTTACTTGATGTGGAATAGAGTTCATGTAGTCATGGCTCTATGTAGTACTGTATGCCTCCCATAGTCTGTTCTTGACTTGGGGACTGTGAAGAGACCTGTTGTTGTGCCATGTTTTGTGGGGTATGCATGGGTGTCCGAGCTGTGCAACAATAGTTCAAACAGACAGCTTGGTGCATTCAACATGTCAATACCTCTCATAAATACAAGCAGTGATAAAGTCAATCTCTCCTACACTTTGAGCAGGGAGAGATTGACATGCACATTATTAATATTAGCTCTCTGTGTACATCCAAGGGCCCGCCGTGCTGCCCTTGGATGTACACAGAGAACCAACTGCAATTTTCCTAAGTCATTTTTCAAGAGGCAGAGCAGTGCCATAATGGACAGACTTCTCCCCATCTTAGCTACTGTTGTATCAATATGTTTTGACCTTGACAGTTTACAATCCAGGGAAACTCCAAGCAGTTTAGTCACCTCAGCTTGCTCAATTTCCACATTATGTAGTTGAAGTTTAGTGAATGATTTGTTCCAAATATAATGCTTTTAGTTTTTGAAATATTTAGGACTAACTTATTCCTTGCCACCCACTCTGAAACTAGCTGCAACTCTTTGTTAAGTGTTGCAGTCATTTCAGTCACTGACATGTATAGTGTTGAGTCATCCACATACATAGATGTTTTTTTATTTAACTAGGGATGTCAGTTAAGAACACATTCTTATTTACAATGACAGTCTAGGAACAGTGGGTTAAGGGGCAGAACAACAGATGTTTACCTTGTCAGCTCAGGGATTCGATCTGGCAACCTTTCGGTTATTGGCCCAACACTCTAACCACTAGGATACCTGCCGCCCCAGGTAGATACTCTGGCTTTCCTCAAAGCCCGTGGCAATTCATTAGTAAAGCTTGAAAAAAGTAATGGGTCTAGACAGCTACCTTGTGGAATTCCTGATTATACCTGGACTTTGTCGGAGAGGCTTCCATTAAAGAACACCCTCTGTGTTCTGTTAGACAGGTAACTCTTTATCCACAATTTAGCAGGGGGTGTAAAGCCATAACACATATGTTTTGCCAGCAGCAGACTATGATTGATAATGTCAACAACTGTACTAAAGTATAACAAAACAGCCCCCACAATCTTTTTATTATCAATTTCTCTCAGCCAATCGTCAGTCATTTGTGTAAGTGCAGTGCTTGTTGAATGTCCGTCTTTATAAGCGTTGTCCTTCTTTGTTGTCAATTTGTTTACTGTAAAATAGTATTGTGGTCTGGTCAACACAATTTTTTCCTAACGTTTACTAAGGGTTGGTAACAGGCTGATTGGTTGGCTGTTTGAACCAGTAAAGGTGGCTTTACTATTCTTAGGATGACGTTTGCTTCCCTCCAGGCCTGGGGGCACACACATTCTAGTAGGCTTTAATTGAAAATATGGCAAATAGTAGTGGCAATATTGTCTGCTATTTATCCTCAGTAATTTTCCATCCAAGTTGTCAGACACCATTGTTGATAGACAATATTTTAAAAGGCATGTACAGCTCAGAGAGAGACGATTGTATGGCATGTATACTGAAGTCTAGCTCTGAGGCAGAGAGCAGTGTTAGCATAGCAGACATTCTAGCCAGGCCAAACTGATCAGGCTGGTTTGTGACGTCAAGAGAATTAGCTCTCAGGGGGCTCTCAGGGGGCACAGTGGCTCTCAGGGGGAACACTCTCACTGACTGGTCTTCTGGTACTGTACTAAAAACTTGTAGTTTTTTAGAAGAAAGTAAAATATTACCATCAAGTAACAAAACAGGTTTCAAATGGTCTCATCATCGATCCTTGCTGAACCTCAGCAGTGTTGGGAGGAGCTACAGTTGAAGTCGGAAGTTTACATACACTTAGGTTGTCGTCATTAAAACTCATTTTTCAAACACTTCACAAATTTCTTCTTAACAAACTATAGTTTTGGCAAGTCGGTTAGGGCATCTACTTTGTGCATGACACAAGTAATTTTTCCAACAATTGTTTACAGACAGATTATTTCATTTATAATTCACTGTATCACAATTCCAGTGGGTCATTTGTTCACATACACTAAGTTGACTGTGCCTTTAAACAGCTTGGAAAATTCCAGAAAATTATGTCATGACTTTAGAAGCTTCTGATAGACTAATTGACCAAATTTGAGTGAATCGGAGGTATACCTGTGCATGTATTTCAAGGCCAACCTTCAAACTCAGTGCCTTTTTGCATGATATCATGGGAAAATCAAAATAAATCAGTCAAGACCTCAGAAAAAAATTGCAGATCTCCACAAGTCTGGTTCATCCTTGGGAGCAATTTCCAAATGCCTGGAGGTACCATGTTAATCTGTACAAACAATAGTATGCAAGTATAAACACAATGGGACCACGCAGCCGGCATACTTCTCAGGAAGGAGACGCGTTCTGTCTCCTTGAGATGAACGTACGTTGGTGCAAAAAGTGCAAAAGAACAACAGCAAAGGACCTGGTGAAGATGCTGGAGGAAACAGGTACAAAGGTATCCATATCCATCATAAAACGAGTCCTATATCGACATAACCTGAAAGGCCGCTCAGAAAGGAAGAAGCCACTGCTCCAAAACCGCCATAAAAAAGCTAGACTACAGTTTGCATGGGGACAAAGATCGTACTTTTTGGAGAAAATAATGAACAATTCTGGAACAGCCTTTATGCAAACAAACTTCCAGAAGTAATCAAGGCACTCTCATGTTGTGGAAAAATGTAAAAGCCTTTATTGTTCTAAAGCTTATATAAAAAAAGTAGAAGATATTTTACCACTTGGAGGTGACCTCTCCTTGTGTAAGTCACAGGAAAAATTTTGGCAGACATAAAAGGTCAACATAAATGTGAAGAATATTCAGCAATGACTTGGAGTGACAGGAAGGTGCACATTTTTATGTAACATTCTGAAGTTGGAGACTTTTATCTCCCTCACCAACTTTAAACATCTGCTATCTGAGCAGCTAACCGATCGCTGCAGCTGTACATAGTCCATCGGTAAATAGCCCACCCAATTGACCTACCTCATCCCCATACTGTTTTTATTTATTTACTTTTCTGCTCTTTTGCACACCAGTATCTCTACCTGCACATGACCATCTGATCATTTATCACTCCAGTGTTAATCTGCAAAATTGTAATTATTTGCCTACCTCCTCATGCCTTTTGCACACAATGTATATAGATTCTTTTTTTTCTTTTTTCTACTGTGTTATTGACTTGTTTATTGTTTACTCAATGTGTAACTCTGTGTTGTTGTCTGTTCACACTGCTATGCTTTATCTTGGCCAGGTCGCCGTTGTAAATGAGAACTTGTTCTCAACTAGCCTACCTGGTTAAATAAAGGTGAAATAAAATTTAAAAAAATAAAAAAATACAATAAAACTGTGCATTAGTGCATTAGATGCTATTTTGGGGTGGCAGGGTAGCCTAGTGGTTAGAGCGTTGGACTAGTAACCAGAAGGTTGCAAGTTTAAATCCCCAAGCTGACAAGGTACAAATCTGTCTTTCTGCCCCTGAACAGGCAGTTAACCCACTGTTTCTAGGCCGTCATTAAAAATAAGAATTTGTTCTTAACTGACTTGCCTGGTAAAATAAATACAAATATTGTTGTTTTTCTTCCATAAACCTTCACTTAGTTGGCCAGTCACGATTGCCATATTACATAACTTTTTTGGAAAATAACAAATCAGTAAAAGTGAATCACAATGTACAGTGGGGTCCAGAATTGTTGGATGATTTGATAAAGATGAGCAAAAAAAGGTTGTATAAAGTAAATCATTTAAATACTGATCTATGTTGTAAGCATATTTTTTTATAATAATAGTTTATACTAATACATTTTCTCAGAGGAATATAATTTTTTGAGCTACTAATAAAAAAAATCTAAAAAAGATTGTTGCCCTGGTTTTCAATAATCCAAGCCTTTTTCTAAAATGTTTGATGAGATTAGAGAACAAATTGGGAGGCACCTTAGAGGATCTACACTAACACAGGAATAGTGTCACCAGTGTATGAAGAAAGGCAGATGGACGCTGGTTGAAGAGGGCACTATTTCAGTTTTTCTTTGTAGATTCTCTCTGGAACAAGAGATACTCCGGTGTCCAGCTGCATTTTTACTGGTTTTCCTGCTACCTTCATGCTGAGATATTTTTGTTGTTGAGCTGTGTACTGAGCTGTGTAGCTGTGTACTGTGTACAGTTCCAATACTGTTTCAGTTGTACTTTCCTCTTCTTGTGCTGCATCGAACACCTTGTGAGCTCTTGCTGTGCGTTTTGGAGCTAAATGGCCAAACTTTCCACAGTTGTGGCACTTTCATTTTGGAATCGACATTCACTGTGCTGATGATTATCTCCCCCACGTCTGTAGTGACTTGGCTTAGACCTTTGTGATGTGTGCTGTGTAGTGGAAATGTCCTGTATTCACAAAAACATGAGAGCAAACCACACACAAGTCAGAGTTATCATAAAGTCCATCTTTAATTATATGAGCTCCATCACAACCCTGTGACTCTCAGATCAATTCAGTGTCTATAAATGAATTCTCTGAGAGTGCTTACACATTGAAACTGAGATCCTTTATAGCAAAGACACATATAGCCAGACAGCATTGGCTATAAATTATCGTTCAGCTTTGTCTCCTAAACTATGTTCTTATCTCGCTCTTGGTACCACTCAGGACCAAAAACTAGCATATATCAAATACAACCCTCCTGGACAAGATCACAGAGACACAGTGACTGGCACACAAACATTGTGGAGCCAAGAGATAATTGGTTCCCCCTCAATCATCCCTTCACATGGTTTAAAAGATATGTTTACATATGAAGACAAGCTTGACCTCTCCCCTCTCTGTGGCCCAAGTAACTGAACCCTGACAGAGAACAGACAACTGCAACCGGCCAACAGTATTATCCAAAAATAGACATTCTAATGACATATCTCACATAAGCATGCAATAAAAATAAAACATCTTATCTATGTTACCCAACTATTCTGATTAATCGCCAACAGCTGCTTTTTCTTGTGTAACCTTGAGGACAGGATTGAGAAAAGTGTGACTTTTGTGAGCCCTCTCCTCCACGTGTGTCACTGACCTTGTGACCACCTTTCTGATGTTCTGCATGTCCCAATACCTCAATAGTATCCCTGTGGGCAAGCTTGAGACCAAGTGCGATATCACAGGCTTTCTTAAAAGTCAGGTCCTTCTCTGACAGGAGCCTTCTGTGATATGCTTCACCTGTGACACCAAATACAAACTTGTCTCGGAGAGCGTCATCAAGAAATTGTGCAAACTCACATGTACTTGCCAGCCTTTTCAAAGCAAGGATGTAGTCAGCCACAGGTTCTCCTTGACTCTGGTGACATTGTGAGGTCGCAGTTGCAAATGAGAACTTGTTCTCAACTAGCCTACCTGGTTAAATAAAGGTGAAATATTAAAAGAATGGTAGAATCTGAAATGTTCTGCAATGAGAATTGACTTAGGCTTGAAATGCATTGAAAGAGTTTCAGTCAGTTCTGCATAGGTCAACTCCACTGCTTTTATTGGTTCAATGAGACCTTTCAGCAATCCATAGTCAGTTGGACCCAAAACACTGAGAAATACGTCTGCTTTCTTTTCATCTTTCATTTCATTTGCAGCCAGCCAACACACAAAACATTGTAAATAGGAATCAAAATCCTCTTTTGTAGCCTCAAACTCTGGTACTTGACCAATGGTTGCCATTTTCACAGTAAATTGTTCAGTTTCCTCATTCCTTGTATTTCTTAATTTTTTTAATTGATCTAATTCTTCACTTTCTTAATTTCTTCATTCACCGCACTCAATTGTAATAATGTACACACTGTGTTCCGTTCCTTCATCCTTATTTTTTTTAAACAATAATACAGGTAACAAGTGGAGGACAGAGGACCCTCTTAAAGAAGAAGTTACAGGTCTGTGAGAGCCAGAAATCCTGCTTGTTTGTAGGTGACCAAATACTTATTTACCACCACAATTTGCAAATAAATTCATTAAAAATCCCACAATGTGATTTTCTGGATTTTTTTTCTCATTTTGTTTGTCATAGTTGAAGTGTACCTTTGATGAAAATTATTTTTTTTTTGCCCCACTGTAACTAGAATTAGATCTAATATCTAAGTTAGCCAACTCAAGATAAAAAAATATAAACAAGCTGAATAATCTTACACATACATGATCTATTTTATTGTGGATGTTTTTTTTATTGCCTTGATGCAAGATGTTTCACTTGTTAGGATTACAAAATGAATGAGAAAAGATTGAACTATTTGTGAAATTATGTAATGTGATGTTTAACCTTTAATGTGAGAGAATTGTATTCCCTTTAAAGTTTAACTAAATCATTGGCCCGCCCCTGTGAGTAGACATGATCAGGTCTCATGGAACCGCCCTCTTCTACTGTTACGAATAAAAGCCTCCCCTAAGAAAATCCTCTTCAGACTAAGCAAACTCCCAGCGTGAGCTGTGATTGCAAATAGTTAAGACCACGCATACCTCGGTGTAAGCTGAGGTGGCACAGGTTTGAGTACCAAGACTAGAAAGCCATACCACGTGGAGCTTTGGCTACATGACTGGAAAATGGTTAAGCTCTGAGACTATCGATCCCTACAGAATAAGAGCAATTCTTAGATACCAATTACTAGTATGCAGCTAGAAATTATGTAAACCTGGGATGGGAATTCCAACACCGGCCCGAAACATCTATCTATGAGAACATTTCTGAATGGTATTCTGAAGTATCTATTCTAACCACGAAATACTATGATTTTCAGGGAAACAGAAAGAGAGAGAGAGAGAGACTCGGATGAACTCTCCAGCAGACGGACCGGATTCCAACAGAGAAGACAACAATGACATACACCGTAAATATGTACTTGCAATTATTCTCGAATGAGTGGCCATTTATGTGCGAAGGATTAGCATTTCAATATATATAATTATGGACTGTGTAATGAATCCATTTAGTCTTTCCCACTCTTTCTCAGTCCACACCCCCTCCCCTTTGTCCACCAAGCCATCATATAGTTTAGCCCACTAGGGAATCTTCTTTATCATTGTTAGTAACCAATATCTACTGTTTGTTTGTTCATGCATTTCTGTGATTATTTAGTTAGTTAGTAAATAAATGATTAAGCCAATTGGTGTATGGATGGTTTATAGTAAAGGCTGGGATCGTGCAGATAACCAACAATTTCCGACGTTGAGGTGAGACTGACATGAGGTAAAGAATCATTCATTAATAGAAGACTAATTGATCAGATATTAAAATATCTGAAGAGTTATATTCGTAAAACTATAACTTTGTAATCTGAAGATTTTCCTTGGTGCCTCGACTTCCTAGTTAATTAAATGTACATGATTAGTTTAATCACGTAATAATAATTAGAGAGATATGATTTGATAAAATAACAGTCTTCACCTTAATTGATGCCAAAGACACAACACAGGACATTGTACTAGGTTGGACACAGTTCGAGCCCATAATGGTCACAGGTGAGCTGGCACCCATAAAAGGGAAGGGCATAATGACTCTGACAGTAGGGGGCAGGTCTATGTATGGGAAGCAGCTGTACAGGACCCCTGTATCCTATGGTTGGATTTTCGAAGGAGCACAGGAGCACAGGCTGCCAACTAGATCTAGAAAGGGGCACACTGTGCTTCCATGGAGGGCCTGCAGTCACCCCCCCCCCCCCCCCTCCCCCTCAATGGCTGCCTCCCCTTCCCCACATCTGTGTGTGACTTTCCCCCTCTGTCACCTGCCAACTGTAGCTTCCCAGCCTCCCCACATCGGTGTGTGACGCCCCTCTGTCAGAACTATCTGTGGCAGTTGCTGTTTCGAGACAGCTTTTCTCTGAGTGAGGGGGAGGTGGTTCAGACTCATCTCGTGCAGCATGAGATTTACACAGGGACGCTCTGCCCATCAAGATGAGTACCTACCATATTTCGCTGACACGCCAGGAGGCAGCAGACAATGCTGTGTTGGACATGCACCTGGCAGACTTCATTGAGCCCCTGGGCTTGACCAGTCGTCATGGATCCTAATAACGGGGACAACATGAGGTTCGTACAGACTACAGCTGGCTGAATGTGGTCACCAGGAAGGAGTTATACCTCATACCATGCATCAATGAGTCACTGGATCTGTGGATAGGGTGATGACTGGCATCCCCCTTCCAGTCTGCCCTGGGGAGCGCTTCAGCATGTGTTAGAGATGGTGGCTGCTGCAGGTGTGAAGCTCCACCCTGAGAAATACCACTTTGTGAAAAGAGAGGTGTCCTTCTTGAGGCACAAAGTGTGGGCTGTCCAAGAATGGCCCACCCCCACTGACCAGCAGCAGCTGAAGAACTTCCTGGGCCTTGCCTTGTACTACAGGTGGTTTGCACAGGGCTTCTCCATCATCACCTCTCCCCTAAACTGACTGCTGTCAAAGGACAAGACCTTCATATGAACAGTGGAGTGACCGAGGGGCCTCCATAACCCTTCAGCATGCACTGATCAAGGCCCCTGTACTGCAGATGGGTGCCGTCACTGTGGGTGGTGAGAGGCTGTGAGAGAGACATGTGCGGAGGAGAGGGCCTGTGCCTCTGTATGCCAGGTGGGCATGCCTGTCTCATGTGAGATACAGGGTGTCGACGTGGTTCTTTTGCATCCTGACAGAGAGTTGGATACATGTTGTTCTATGAACGCTAATTGGGCTACTGCCAAACAGTAGACTGTGTGAGTTCTGTTTAATAAACCGTTCATTTCGATAACTTGATCCTCTTTTTTAATTTATCGAGGTCATTACAGGATACAGTGCCTTCAGAAAGTGTTCATACCCTTTGATTCATTCCACATTTTGTTGTGTTACAGCCAGAATTCAAAATTGATTAAATATATTTTTTCCTGACCCATCTACACACAATACCCAAAGTGAAAACAATAATGACAAAGTGCTGTTAGAATAACCTGGGGCATAGATTACAGCTGTGAGTCTTTCTGTGTAAGTCTCTAAATCACCTGGATTGTACAACATTTGCCCATTATTATTTTCAAAATTCTTCAAGCTTTGTCAAATTGGTTGTTGACAACCATTTACAACACTTCCCATAGATTTTCAAGCAGATTTAAGTCAAAACTGTAACTCAGCCATTAAGCAACATTCACTGTCTTTTTGGTAAGGAATGCCAAATCAACACTGGTTATTAGGTTATTTTCCTGCTGAAAGGTGAATTATTATTCAATTGTCTGGTGGAAAGAAGACTGAACCAGGTTTTGCCTGTACTTTGCATCAATTCCATTTATTTTTCATCCTGAAAAACTCTGCAGTCCTTAATGATTACAAGCATACTCATAACATGATGCAGCCACCACTATCTTAGAAAATATGGACAGTGGTACTCAGTAATGTGTTGTATTGGATTTGCCCCACTCCATTTTGAGTGTTAATGTATCTTACCATTTCTACCAATCTGCATAATAGTTATGATTTCCATATGCACATTTTCGTGGAACAGTTTAATTTAATTTATAATAGTCTTTGTATCTCAAAATCATTGTCTGTGGTTAATCTACATTATATCTAAATTTAAATAAAAATTATACAAATCTAAAAGTAACTTTTATTGCCTTTGCCAACAACGTAATAATAACCTATATAAAGCCAACACATAAAAATATTGCAGCCTGCAGGTAGAAAAATGTCCTGATATAAAGAAATATCCTATAAATCAACGATCTTGAAACATTGTATCAACTGGGTTGCATTGAAACTTGCTCTAGGAAACTTGAAACATTGCATAAAATATTCTGGGCCCTCAGAGTTTCCGGCGTCAGCGAGCTCGATAAAGATAAAGCTGTAGGCTATTTGTGCAAGCGGTTTGTTAATTTTTTTATTTATTCTTTATTTAACTAGACAAGTCAATTAAGAACAAATTCTTACTCACCATGACGGCCGACTCCTTCCAAACCCTCCCCTAACCCAGACGCTGGGCTAATTGTATGCAGCCCTATGGGACTCCCAATCACGGCCGGTTGTGATAAAGCCCGGGATTAGGGTTGTACATTTTGGGGAATAATCAGTTGGAAACTTTTCATGAGAATTAATGGGAATATATGGGAATTAACAGGAATATATGGGAATTAATGGCAATGTATGCAAATTAATATTAATACATTTAAATGTAGATGTTTTTTTTGCATTGGCTTTATTTACCATATCATATGGAGACATAAACAAGAACCTTTTACCTTATCATAAATAGACATTATTGCAAATTATTATATCCTTCCAATAGAAAAAAAGCAAAAAAACAATTTAGTTATAAATTTAACTTTAATTAAATGAGTTGACTCTTCACATGGGATGATTTCACTGAACAACAAAAGAAAGGGAATATTGAATGATCCCCAATGATCCATTTCATCTCCCAAAAACATTTTCAACATACATCTGTAAAATCTATGTAAAAAATAATACACTGCATGCAGAGGGTTGCAATTCCATTGAATTGGGGATAGTTTAACCAACATATGCCACAAGATCTAGAATTGCCTTATGTGTATCCCACAAAAAAAGGTTCACTCTATAAGCAAACTTTTGGATGAGTTAAAGCAAAATTCCCCAAATTCCCGGGATTAACTTCCCATGGAAACATTTCGGAACGCCTCTAGCACTGCAATGCAATGCCCCTAAAATATGGATGATATCTTCACTGGATCAGAGCAGTACATTTTTCCCTTTCGTGCCGAGTAGTTATCGAAAGGGAGAGAGCTGGAAATATTGTTCAATTACTTTGAGGAACTATTGTCGTTCTCAATTGATTCTAAAAACAGACGTTGTTTACTTGCTGTTTAAGGTCAACAAAAATTACTTTTAGAAGCCTGACTGCTCATTAGTTTTAGTTTAACCTTTATTTAAGAAGCAGTGCCTTTGACCTCTGCGCCACTCAGGAACCCATAAATTACCATAATCAAACTAACATTGCAGATTAGATTTTATGGGAATTAACAGAAAATGTAGGATACTACTGGTGATGTATGTAATGGGGCATTGATAGACACAGCAAACAATGCACACAATGTTATGAAACAATGAATACCCACGGAATGGCAGGAGAAGGCGCATTCTGGAAAGAGACATGCATTTGATCCACAATCCCCATATTCTTGGACCGTGGCATCCCTGTGTACTCCTCAGTGGATTAGTTCACAGAGACAGTGGCAAATCACACAGCTGTCTCGTGTGCCATAAAAAAATAATATATTTGTGACTGATCGACTAAAAGAATCTTGTGTTTTCAATACAGACCCCTTTTGTTATACAGTATTCCATATAATGCATCCAGACCTTATGAAAGTTACACAGTATACCCTTAATTTTGTAATAAACCAAATCTAGTGATACATAACTTGACATGTTTGCCATCCATTGTGACATTGTTGGAGGATAACCAACCTTCCAATTATTAGCAATGCATTCCTTAGCAGCTATACATGCTAAGTAACACAGTTTCTTCTGGCAACAGTCACCAGTATCAACATTTCCAAGCAAACAAAAACAGGGACATGCTGCGATAAAAGAACATACTCTTTGTCAGAATTTAGCCAGCCTTCACAAGATCCTAATATATGCAAATATGTCCCCTTTTTGTGTTTTACACCTCCAGCAGAATAATTCAATTTCTGAGTGCATGATACTGTCACGTTCTGACCTTAGTTCTTTTGTTACATCTTTGTTTTAGTATGGTCAGGGCGTGAGTTGGGGGGGTTGTCTATGTTAGTTTTTCTATGATTTGCTATTTCTGTGTTTGGCCTGGTATGGTTCTCAATCAGAGGCAGCTGTCAATCGTTGTCCCTGATTGAGAACCATATTTAGGGAGCCTGTTTTATATTTTCTTTCGTGGGTGATTGTATTCTGTTGTGTGTCTGCACCAGCCAAAACTGTTTTCGGTCATTTCTCGTTGTTATTTTTGTTATTTCCGTGTTCATTCTAATAAATATGGACATATACCACGCTGCACCTTGGTCCTCACCTTCTTCCATCAACAACGGCCGTTACAGAATCACCCACCACCAAAGGACCAAGCAGCGTGGTAACAGGCAGCAGCAGGAGCAGCGCTATAAGGAGGAATGGACATGGGAGGACATTCTGGACGGCAATTGTTGCTACACATGGGGGGAGATCCTGGCTGGAACGGATCGCCTCCCATGGGAACAGGTAGAGGCAGCCAGGAGAGTGGAGGCAGCAGGTAAAGGGAGCCAGCGCTTTGAGGGAACACGGCTGGCAAGGAAGCCGAGAGGCAGCCCCAAAAATGTATTGGGGGTGGGGCACACGGGGAGTGTGGCTAAGTCGGGTAGGAGACCTGAGCCAACTCCCCGTGCTTACCATGGAGAGAGGTGGACCGGGCAGGCACCGTGTTATGCCGTGAGGCGCACGGTGTCCCCGGTGCGCAGGCATTGCCCGGTGCGGTACATAGCAGCGCCTCGTATCGGCCGGGCTAGAATGGGCATCGAGCCAGGTGTCATGAAGCCGGCTCAGCGCATTTGGTCTCCGAACTGATCTTAGTTATTTTGTTATGTCTTTGTTTTAGTATGGTCAGGGCGTGAGTTGGGTGGGTTGTCTATGTTAGCAAATCATAGAAAAACTATTTCTGTGTTTGGCCTGGTATGGTTCTCAATCAGAGGCAGTGTCAATCGTTGTCCCTGATTGAGAACCATATTTAGCGAGCCTGTTTTCTATTCTGTTTCGTAGGTGATTGTTTTCTGTTGTGTGTCTGCAACAGCCAGAACTGTTTTTGGTCGACTTTTTCCACATTTTGTTACAGTATAGCCTTATTCTAATATCGATTAAAGCAACAAAAACCTGAGCAATTATGGTGGAATAATTGCAAGATTATGTTATAACACTTTTATTGCATCAAATGGTGGTTTTATGCAACAGGATATGCAACTATTGTGTGTGTGTTCTACTGAGGATGGGCCTCTGCGAGATAACACTGACAGGAGATTTACAATGTATTTTGGGTGATAAAACCTAAAGAGCATTCCAGAGCATGCTTTAATGTTTCTGTTCTATACCATACCAGGAAGAGATGGTTCCAGTTCGGAGTCGGCGGGACAGACACTGGTCTCTACACAATGAAAACTGTTGACACAGCAGATACTGTCTGCTATGTATTGTAGGTGGCTTTCATACAAATCTCAACCTTGTGACCCATTCTATACAGTATATCTGTTGTTCATTGTGTAGGTTAAAGGGGTGTATCTTGTCTATAAAAGACCTTTGAACTTTTGTCTCGGGGCTCTCAACGAATCATCTGAGCGTGAATCGTCGACCAGCCATGGCCAGCTATCGTAGAGCACTCAATCGATTCACTTTATGTGTGCATTGTATTGACCTGCTACCTTATTAATAAGTGATTAAAGATTTAGTTTAGTATAAGTATAACTCTGACTTGTGTCATAAGTTTGTCTCTCCTCATTTGATGGTAAAGAAATTAACCACCAAACAATCTACACATAATACCCCGTAATTAATCATATAATACCCCATAATTATTAGGTCAGAATTTTTGGGGTGTAATTACATAGAACTTTTCTATATCTTCTTGATGCACCCATCCCATTAGCGGGATAATTTTCGTCAACATCCGCTGAATTGCAGAGCGCAAATTCAAATGAAATTAATAAAAATATTTTCATGAAATCACAAGTGCTATATAGCCAAACACAGCTTAGCTTGTTGTTAATCCACCTGGCGTGTCAGATTTCAAAAAAGCTTTTCGGCGAAAGCATTCCTAGCGTTTATGTAAGGACATCTCTCTCAGCAGACAAAACATTACAAACAGCTAGCAGCCAAGTAGATTGGTCACAAAAGTCAGAAAAGCAATAAAAGGAATTGCTTTCCTATGATCTTCGGATGTTTGCACTCACGAGACTCCCAGTTACACAAATGTTACTTTTGTTCCATAAAGATAATTTTTTATATCCAAAATACCTCCATTTGGTTGCCGCATTATGTTCAGAAATCCACAGGCTCGAGCAGTCACGACCGGGCAGACAAATTCCAAATAGCATCCGTAAAGTTCGTAGAAACATGTCAAACGTTTTTTATAATCAATCCTCGGGTTGTTTTTACAATATATAATCGATAATATTTCAACTGGACTGTAGCTTCTTCAATAGGAGAGAGCGAAAGAGAAAATGTCTTCTCCAAACTGTTGCGCAACACTGCTGGCACCCAGGCATCCAATGACGCGATGTGATCTTTCTCGCTCAGTTTTCAAAATAAAAGCCTGAAACTATGTCTAAAGACTGTTCACAACATGTGGAAGCCATAGGAAAAGGAATCTGGTTGATATCCCTTTAAATGGAGCGAAGGCAAGCAATGGAACAGAGAGCTTTCAGGAAAAACATCACTTCCGGGTTGGATTTTCCTCAGGTTTTTGCCTGCAATATCAGTTCTGTTATACTCACAGACAATATGTTGACAGTTTTGGAACTTTAGAGTGTTTTCTATCCTAATCTGACAATTAGATGCATATTCTAGATTCTGGGCCTGAGAACTAGGCAGTTTCATTTGGGTACGTTTTTCATCCAAATATCAAAATACTGCCCCCTTCACTCAACATGTTTCTATATCAGAGCATTACCAGCATTACGACCAGGAATATGACTTTCCCAAATTGGATTCTTTGTTCGTACCCCCCAGGGCAATTGAACTGACTCCAGAGGCTGACCCAAACACCACCGGCGGAGGAGAGTTACTCAAAGTGGAGTACTAGTCCGACTAAGGAGTTGCGCACACCACCCACCACTTCTGAGTATATTTCTAGCTAATGTCTAGGCTGTATCACATCCGGCCGTGATTCGGAGTCCCATAGGGCGGCGCACAATTGGCCCAGCATCATCCGGCTTTGGCCGGGGTAGGGCGTCATTGTAAACAATAATTTGATCTTAACCGACCTGACTAGTTAAATAAAGGTTATATGCAAATTAAACAAAAAATGTACATTTTTTAAATGTTCAGTCTCTGGATAATAAAGTTGACAATCTCAGGGTGAGGATTTCCTTGCAGAGGGACATCAGGGATTGTAACATACTCTGTTTCATGGAAACATGGCTCTCTAGGGGTATACTGTCCATACAGCCAGTTATGGTCTCAGTACATAGCGCAGACAGGAACAAAAATCGCTCTGGGAAGAAGGGGCGGGGGTGTATGTTCCATGATTAACTACTCATTTTGTGATTGTGATAACGTACAGGAACTCAAGTCATTTTGTTCACCTGACTGAGAATACCTCACAATCAAATGCCGACCGTATTACCTCCCAAAATAATTATCTTCGGTTATAGTCACAGCTGTGTACATTACCCATCAAGCCGATACCACGATGGCCCTCAAAGAACTTCACTGGACTTTATGCAAACTGGAAACCACATATCCTGAGCCCACATTTATTGTACCCGGGATTTTAACCTTTTTGGGATAGGGTGCAACATTTTCACTTTTGGATTAATAGTGTGCCCAGAGTGAACTGCCTCCTACTCTGTTCCAGATGCTAATATATGCATATTATTATTAGTATTGGATAGAAAACACTCTGAAGTTTCTAAAACTGTTTGAATGTCGTCAGTGAGTATAACAGAACTCATATGGCAGGCGAAAAACTGAGAAAAATCCAACCATGAAGTGGGACATCTGAGGTTTGTAGTTTTTCAAAGCCGAATACACATTGAGATATGGATAAAGTTGCACTTCCTACGGCTTCCACTAGATAGATGTCAACCGTCTTTAGTAACTTGAATGAGGATTCTGCTATAAAGGAAGGACGCATGAGACCTGTTTGAATCAGTGGTCTGGCAGAGTGTTTCGGTCTCGTGACGCGCGCTCCCGACAGAGATACCTCTCATTCCAGTGCTTTTCTTCAGACAAAGGAATTCTCCAGTTGGAACATTATTGATGTTTTATTTTAAAAATATCCTAAAGATTGATTCCATACATCGTTTGACATGTTTCTAAAGGACTGTAACGGAACTTTTAGAGTTTTTGTCTGGATGAAGTAGCTGCGCCTCATGAAGATGGATTACTGGGCTGAACACGCTAACAACAAGTGGCTATTTGGACATAAATGATGGACTTTATGGAACAAATCAGCAATTTATTGTCGAATTGGAATTCCTGGGAGTGCCTTCTGATGAAGATCATCAATGGTAAGTGAATATTTATGGTGTTATTTCTAATTTGACTCCAAAATGGCGGATATTCCTCTGGCTGTTTTGGATTCTGAGCGCCGTTCTCAGATTATGCTATTTCCGTAAAGTTTTTTTGAAATCTGACACAGCGGTTGCATTACGGAGAATTCAATCTTTAATTCTGTGAATAACAGTTGTATCTTTTATCAATGTTTATTATGAGTATTTCTGCGAAATCACTGGATGCTTTGGAATCAAAACATTACTGCACATAATGCGCCAATGTAAACTGAGATATTTGGATATAAATATGCACATTATCGAACAAAACATGCATATATTGTGTAACATGATGGCCTATGAGTGTCATCTGATGAAGATCATTAATTTTATCTATATTTCTGCTTTTTGTGACTCCTATCTTTGGCTGGAAAATGGCTGTGTTTTTTAAAACTTGGCTATGACCTAACATAATCATATGTTGTGCTTTCGCTGTAAAGCATTTTTGAAATCGGACACGATGGGTAGATTAACCTCTTGCGACGAGCAATCCCGTATCCGGGAGCGTAATTGTAGCCTCAAACGCATTAGCATAACGCAGCGGACATATATACCCCTAGAAACTTTTCCTATTCATGAAAATCGCAAATTAAATGAAATAAATATATTCAAACACAAGCTTAGCCTTTTGTTAACAACACTGTCATCTCAGATTTTCAAAATATGCGTTACAGCCAACGCTAGACAAGTATTTGTGTAAGTTTATCATGGCATGATGCTATGCTAGGCTCTGCTGGCAGCAGGCAACATTTTCACGAAAATAAGAAAAGCAACCCGATTAAATCATTTACCTATGAAGAACTTCAGATGCTTTCACCCAGGAGACTCCCAGTTAGATAGCAAATGTTCCTTTTTTCCCAAAATATTATTTTTGTATGCAAAATATCTCCCGTTTCTTCATCATGTTTGGCTGAGAAATCGACCGGAAAATGCAACAGTGCCTCTTCAACCTCAGGAGGCGGAAGAAATTTGGCTTGGCACCTAAAACCCTCAACAATTTTTTACAGATGCACAATTGAGAGCATCCTGTCGGGCGCATCACCGGGGGCAAACTACCTGCCCTCCAGGACATCTACAGCACCCAATGTCACAGGAAGGCCAAAAATATCATCAAGGACAACAACCACTTGAGCCGCTGGCGTTTCACCCTGCTATCATCCAGAAGGCGAGGTCAGTACAGGTGGGACCTATATACAGACTTGAAATCATCATTGGCCAATGTAATAATGGAACACAATTCACATTAATAATGTTTACATATTTTGCATTAGTCATCTCATTTTTATATACTGTATTCTATCCTGTTCTACTGTATCTTGGTCTATGCCGCTCTGGCGTTGCTCGCCTAAATATTTATGTACTCTTAATTCCATTCCTTTACTTTAAATGTGTGTGTATTGTTGTGAAATTGTTAGATATTACTTGTTAGGTATTACTGGAGCTAGAAACACAATTATTTCACTACACCTGCAATAACATCCTCTAAATGAATAAAATCTGATTTTATTTGATGACAAAATGAAAACAGGTTTTTAGAATTTATTTTAAACAAAACCCTTTGCTGTGAGACTCGAAATTGATCTCAGGTGCATCCTGTTCCCATTGATCATCCTGGAGATGTTTCTACAACTTGATTGGAATCCACCTATGGTAAATTCAATTGATTGGACATGAGAAACAAGATTCGCTGGTCTGATGAAACCAAGATTTAACTCTTCGGCCTGAATGCTAAGTGTCACGTCTGGAGGAAACCTGGCACCCTCCCTACGGTGAAGCATTATGGTGGCAGCATCATGCTGTGGGGATGTTTTTCAACGGCAGGGACTGGGAGACTAGTCAGGATCGAGGCAAACATGAACGGAGCAAAGCACAGAGAGATCCTTGATGAAAACCTGCCCCAGAATGCTCAGGACCTCAGACTGGGGCGAAGGTTTTACCATCCAACATAAGAACAACCCTAAGCACACAGCCAAGACAATGCAGGAGTGGATTCAGGGCAAGTCTCTTAATGTCCTTGAGTGGCCCAGCCAGAGCCCGGAATTGAACATCTCCAGAGAGACCTGAACATTTCTGGAGAGGATCTGCAGAGAAGAATGGGAGAAACTCCCCAAATACAGTTGTGCCAAGATTGTAGCGTCATACCCAAGAAGACTCGATGCTGTAAACACTGCCAAAAGTGCTTCAACAAAGTACTCAGTAAAGGGTTTGAATGCTTATGAAAATGTGATATATACATTTTTATTTTTAATAAATAAGCAAACATTTCTAAACACCTGTTTTTGCTTTGACATTATGGGGTGTTGTGTGTAGATGTTTAAAAAAGATATTGTCACGGTCGTCCTCCTCTTCATCTGAAGAGGAGAGGCGAAAAGGATCAGAGGACCAATATGCGGCGTGGTAAGTGTCCATGGTAAATCTTTAATCAAGAAAGTACTGAACACTGAAAACTATACAAAACCAGTAAACAAAATAACAACCGTGAAGCTAATGCGAGCTGCACTGAAACAAGCCATCAACATAGACAATCACCCCCAAACAAACAGTGCAACCCAGGCTACCTAAGTATGATTCTCAATCAGAGACAACTAATGACACCTGCCTCTGATTGAGAACCATACTAGGCCGAAACATAGAAATGCCCCAAAACATAGAAAAACAAACATAGACTGCCTACCCAACTCACGCCCTGACCATACTAAATAAATACAAAACAAAGGAAATAAAGGTCAGAACGTGACAGATATATAAGATATTTTTCCATTTAGAATAAGGCTCTAAAGTAACAGAATGTGAAAAAAGTCATTGGGTCTGAGTACTTTCAGAAGGCGCTTTATATTCACAAAATGGATTTCCAAATTATTTTTTCCAACCAGTAAATGGATGAAAAAAAAAGCTGTGAAGATATTCAAGCAGTATTCATATTTAACATTTCTCATTCAAGGTTAATTAAACTTGTACTTATCAATATTATTATTTAATGGGCAAGGTAGTTATCATTGTCATTATTTCAACAATGTTTGGAAGTGTGGTTTCATTTCAGGTCAGTGAATGGAAAGACATGTCATTTTGTCATTTTATTCATATCACACTTTTCATTGCTGTGGAAGACAACAGAAGTTTCATAATGGACACTCGTACCACAATTATTGCTTTTAATTGACAGGTTGCTGCTAAAAGGCACTCCTTAAATTACCCTTATTTCCTGTCAAAACTCCATTGTGACCAGGTAAGGTCTATTTTACATTTTGTATCAAAAGAGTAGGATGAATGAAGTGTGTTATATGTACACTGTCTATGTTTTTTTGTCATCATTGTTGAAAATGTGAAGTCCTATCCTATGGGATTCTGACTGATTATGACTCATCTCTAGCCTATACCCCACAGGATGATTGGGTGTCATATACAGTGGCTTGCGAAAGTATTCACCCCCTTGGAATTTTTCCTATTTTGTTACCTTACAACCTGGAATTAAAATAGATTTTTTGGGGGGGTTGTATCATTTGATATAGACAACATGCCTACCACCCTGAAGATGCAAAATATGCTTTATTGTGAAACAAACAAGAAATAAGACCCCCCCAAAGTCAATACTTTGTAGAGCCACCTTTTGCAGCAATTACAACTGCAAGTCTCTTGCGGCGGCAGGCAGCCTAGTGGTTAGAGCGTTGGACTAGTAACCGGAAGGTTGCAAGATAAAGTCCCTTAGCTGGCAAGGCAAAAATCTGTTGTTCTGCCCCTGAACAGGCAGTTAACCCACTGTTCCTAGGCCATCATTGAAAATAAGAATTTGACTTTCCTAGTTAAATAAAAGGTTAAAACAAAAAATGTCTCTATAAGCTTGGCACATCTAGCTACTGGGCTTTTGCCCATTCTTCAAGGCAAAACTGCTCCAGCCCCTTCAAATTGGATGGGTTCTGCTGGTGTATAGCAATCTTTAAGTAATACCACAGAATCTCAGTTGGATTGAGGTCTGGGCATTGACTAGGCCATTCCAAGACATTAAATGTTTCCCCTTAAACCAGTGTTGCTTTAGCAGTATGCTTAGCGTAATTTTCTTGCTGGAAGGTGAACCTCTGTCCCAGTCTCAAATCTCCTGAAGACTGAAAAAGGTTTCCCTCAAGAATTTCTCTGTATTTAGCATTATCCATCATTGCTTCAATTCCAGTTTCCCAGTGCCTGCCGGTGATGAGAGGTGTTGGGTTTGCGGCAGACATTATCCTTGATGGCCAAAAAGCTCAATTTTAGTCTCATCTGACCAGAGTACCTTCTTCCATATGTTTGGGGAGAATGCCTTTTGGAGAACATTACACGTGTTTGCTTATTTCTTTCTTGAAGCAATGGCTTTTTTTCTGGCCACTTTTCTGTAAAGCCCAGCTCTGTGGAGTGTACGGCTTAAAGTGGTCCTATGGAGAGATACTCCAATCTCCACTGTGGAGCTTTGCAGCTCCTTCAGAGTTATCTTTGGTCTCTTTGTTTCCTCTTTGAGTAATGCTCTCCTTACCTGGTCCATGAGTTTTGTCAAGTTTGTTGTGGTGCCATATTCTTTCCATTTTTTAATAATGAATTTAATGTTGCTCCGTGGGATGTTCAAAGTTTCAGATATTGTTTTATAACCCAACCCTGATCTGTACTTCTCCACAACTTTGTCCCTGAACTGTTTGGAGAGCTCCTTGGTCTTCATGGTGCTGCTTGCTTGGTGGTGTCCCTTGCTTAGTGGTGTTGCAGACTCTGGGTCCTTTCAGGACAGGTGTGTATATATACTGAGATCATGTGACAGATCATGTGACACTTAGATTGCACACGTGGACTTTATTTAACAAACTATGTGATTTTTGAAGGTAATTGGTTGCACCAGATCTTATTTAGGGGCTTCATAGCAATACATATGAATACATATGCACGCACCACTTTTCCATTTTGAATTTCTTTGAATTTTTTTAAAACAAGTAATTATTTTCATTTCACTTCATCAATTTGGACTATTTTGTACATGTCCATTACATGAAATCCAAATAAATCTCTTTAAATTACAGGTTGTAATGCAACAAAATAGGGAAAACACCAAGGGGGATGAATACTTTTGCAAGGACCTCTGTCATATCATGTGAAGATATCACAATAATAAGTGTGTTGATTTTAAATTCACCCAACACTGCCATCTAGTGACCATGCTAGACAGATACAAATTCCATCTCGACACCGTTTCCCTTGAACACACAAAAAAAGATATATACTTCGGCATAAACATCAGCGCCACAGGTAAGGGCCTTCTATGCCTTCAAAAGGAACATAAAATTAGACATACCAATTACGATCTGGCTAAAAATAAATGAATCAGTTATAGAACCCATTGCCCTTTATGTTTGTGAGGTCTTGTGTCTGCTCACCAACCAAGAATTCACAAAATGGGACAAACACCAAATTGAGACGCTTCTTGCAGAATTCTGCAAAAATATTCTCAGTGTACAATGTAAAACACCAAATGATGCATGCAGAGCAGAATCAGGCCGATTCCCACAAATGTATAAATACAGAAAAGAGCCGTTAAATTCTACAACCCCCTAAAATAAAGTGATTCCTAAACCTTCCATAAAAAAAGCCATCACCTACAGAGAAATTAACACGGAGAAGAGACCCCTAAGCAAGCTGGTCCTGGGGCTTTGTTCACAAACACAAAGAGCCCCAGGACAGTAACACAATTAGACCCAGCATAAATCACAAGAAAACTAAAAGATAATTACTTGACACATTGGAAAGAATTTACAAAAAAACAGAGCAAATAGAAAGCTATTTGGCCCTAACTCGAGAGAACACAGTGGCAGAATAACTGACCAATATTAAGGACATCTTTTACTATGTACAGACTCAGTGGGCAATAGCCTTGCTATTGAGAAAGGCCGCCGAAGGCAAACCTGGCTCTCAAGAGAAGACGGGCTATTTGCACCTTGCCCAGAAAATGAGGTGGAAATTGAACGGCACTTCCTAACCTCCTGCCAAATGTATGACCATATAGAGACACATATTTCCATCAGATTACACAGACTAACATAGAATTAGAAAACAAATCCAATTTTGATCAACTCCCTTATCTATTGGATGAAATATGCAAGATTTGTGACCTGTTGCCACAAAAAAAGGGCAAGCCAGTAAAGAACAAACACCATTTTAAATACAACCTATATTTATGATTATTTATTTTCCCCTTTGTACTTTAACTATTTGCACATCATTACAACACAGTATATAGACATATGACATTTGAAATGTCTTTATTCTTTCGGAACTTTTGTGAGTGTAATGTATACTGTACATTTTTTGTTGTTTATTTCACTTTTGTTTATTATCTATTTCACTTGCTTTGGCAATGTAAACATATGTTTCCCATGCCAATAAAGCGAATATAGACCGCTTTCTCACTCCCGGAGCATCACCTTCTCACAAATTGGTCAGCTAATGAGGAATTGAATATCAATCAATCAACTTGTCTTTATTCTTGGTTATTGAAATACTGAATACGCAACCAGCAATCATTGAAATTACAGCTATTATGATGTTTGAGTTGGTCTCAGTCTTGCCTGTGATCATTATCTTAACATTATTCAAAGACTGTGAAGGGATAGCAGCTACAGAACTCTTCATGCCAGCATTTAGTGACAAACATCACAATATTGTTACTTATTCATATTCAAAATAACTCATATTTGTGTTTCTATAATACTGTATATTCAAAGGACATTATGAACAGAGGTTAAAGACAAAAGATTAGATAGAAAATATCTTGAAATGGATGCATTAGACTGAAACAGCACTTACGATATTTGATTTGCTCAGATCTCACTAACTCATCATCTTTTAACAATACAGTGCTTTTATAGTGACCTAAAATAGTTCAATTGTAGCCTGACTTTGTCATACCCTATGGCCAAAACTAATTTATAATGCTTCTACATACGTTATCCCTTGACGTGATGTCATCCACTGAGGATGAGCTTAGCACCAGGCCGGCTCACCAACTTCCTGCAGGGCTTTCATCAGATGGTACAATGCCCCCAGGCTGCACTCAACCTTATCAGAACAAATGTTATCGGCATGTACCTTCAAAAGACTGGTGGTTGGACTACTAATCTGTCAAACCGATACTCTTTTACTCTTTCTCTGCAATGATCTATATGTCAATACAGTATATGAATTTGTTCAGTCAAGTATGAAGTCTAATTCAATTTAATAACATGGCCACGTTTTTGTACATGTTGTTGATCTTTCCTATTCACTGATGGTAGCCGATGCAGATTCTATTATATAATTTCTACATGGTAACCAAATCGTTGTGAGGGTCATTCATTCATTATTGTGTCCAAATTAATTACTTCTCTTTCTTTGCCAACCTGGCTCATACAGTACAATTTCTGAGGTCTGCTGTGTTTTCCTTACTGGTCTCCACTGCGGCCACTTCTTTTATTGGAACCCAACTCTTTATTTATTTGTTGACCTTTATTTAAACACGGGAGTCCCATTGTGAGACTCTTAACTCATAACAACACCAGGACAGAAGTCAGCATGTCACCTGATAGAAGCAGCTGGTGTTATTCACATCCAGAAGAACTGCAATTATTAAATAGTGTGCAAACTATACAGTTGACTTTCATTCTAATGTGTGTTGAAATGTATTCTATTTTATTGTATCGTATTCTATTTTATATTATATTGTACTCTATTCTAGTCCATACTATTTATCCAGCATTAACTTTGCCATACTGTAACTGGTCAACAGGAGGCCTACCCTATGGTCTGACACATTACACTGGTTTACATACACTGAGTGTACAAAACATTAGGAACACCTGCTCTCTCCATGACAGACTGACCAGGTGAATCCAAACTATGATCCCTTATTGATGTCACCTGTTAAATCCACCTCAATCAGTGAAGGGGAGGAGACAGATTAAAGAAAGATTTCTAAGCCTTGAGACAGTTGAGACATGGCTTGTGTGCCATTCAGAGAGTGAATGGACAATACACACAATTTAAGTGCCTTTAAACAGGGTATGGTAGTAGGTTCCAGGTGCACCAGTTTCAGTGTGAAGAATTGCAACGCTGCTGGGTTTTTCACACTCAACAGTTTCCAGTGTGTATCAAGAATGGTCCACCACCCAAAGGACATCCAGCCAACTTGACACAACTATGGAAGCATTAGAGTCAACATGGGCCAGAATGTTGGGGCTCCCGAGTGGAGCAGCATACTTATTTTCCACCATAATTTGCAAATAAATTCATAAAAAATCCTACAATGTGATTTTCTGAATTTTTTTTTCTCATTTTGTCTGTCATAGTTGAAGTGTAGCTATGATGAAAATTACAGGCCTCTCATCTTTTTAAGTGGGAGAACTTGCACAGTTGGTGGATGACTAAATACTTTTTTGCCCCACTGTAAGTGCTAAATTGTTTTTTTCCTGCATTTCCTCTCCATAGCTGACAGACCTCATTCGATTGGCTTTCAAAATGAAGGAGAATACTGACAATTACATTATGTGATTTAATATTTTTTTTATGCTACTCAAAATATTTTTTTCTCTCCCATCAACAATGATGTGTAAAGAAACATGAATAAATTGGAAATTGTTGCAATAACTGCATTGTGGATAACAGGGTATTCCTTTACATAAACATTCAGACAGTAATGTATGATACAGTATGTACTTCATTTTCATCTGATGACAGGAAGGCCAAAAATATTCACCACAAGAAGCCAGACAAGGGTCTCATCAGAGACTGATCACAGTTGAGACTGCTTTCCCCATTCTACTTTCTAATAAAGACATGTCTGTTACACTTCTTTTATTTACAACATTTAGATCTATCCATCCATAATTTAATTGTGACAACTGATATGCATCCTTACATTTGATCTAAACTACCTAAGTTACTTCTTGTTTAAAATACAAGATTCAGTATGATGAACCCAGCTAACTATTATAGGGAGAGAGAACATTTTTGTTATGTTACCCATCATTTTCCCCAGATATTTGAGTGTCCAGTTTTCCGTTAGTTAGGGAATATTCTATGTATGTTAGCAAAAACCTCCTCTGAACTTATTTGACATATTTTGAACCTATTAAAAGCATGTTTCGTTGTTATTGTAGAACATTCCCTAAATGTGAAACAGAACTTACCCAGAATGTGGTTGTCATGTTCTCAGAATATCCAAAATTAAAGTTCTAGGCAAATTTAACTGGAACGTTGCAAAAACATTTTTATGTCCAGTTTTCTGAGGGTTAGGACAATATTCCATCAATGTCCCACCAATCATATACAGAACATGGTTGCCATGTTCTCATAATATAAGATACAGTGCCCAGTGAAAGTCTAGACACCCCTTGTACAGTTGTCACATTTTGCTGCTTTAAAATTAAATCTAAAAAGGGATTATATTAGATTTTTTTTCCTACATATCTACACAAACCTGCTCCACAGTTTCAAAGGAAAATAAAAAGTATTGAAAATACTATAAAATAAAAAATAAAAAACTACGATGTCTTCACACCCCAAAGTTAATACTTAGGTCAATATATATCAGTTGTTTCTGTGACAGCGACGATGCCACAGAAACCACAAGATTTTTTGGGGGAGGGGCACGAGGGGTGGTCGGCTGAGCAGCGAGGAGTGCCAGAGCCCGTTTGGGAGTCGGTGGAGGAATTCAATGAGATACCGGAGAGAGGTGGTAGCGAAGAGTATGCTGCAACGCAGGCGTGCTGAAGAGCGTGACACCAGTCCGGTGCCATCTGTGCCAGCTCCCCACACTCACCCTGAAGAGCCAGAGACTGTCAGGGAGGCGATGGAGAATTTGGGAGAGAGAGAGATGAGAGAGATGTTGATCAGGTGTTCTGCACAACATTTGACCTGAAGAGCCTGTCAGCAGTCTGGTGAAACCTGTGCCAGCAACACGCACCAGGCCTTCAGTGCGCCTCCCCAGCCCGGTACGTCCTGTGCCGGCTCCCCGCACTCGCCGTGAACAGCGTGTCAACAGTCCGGTTCCACCTGTACCGGCTCCACGCCCTAGGCCTCCACTGCGCATCCCCAGCCTTGAACGTCCTGAATGTTGAAACATTTAATTCAAAATTGTATTCTTTGTAAAAACTACTTCACAGGCACACTACCGGTCAAAAGTTTTAGAACACCTACTCATTCAACGTTTTTTCTTTATTTTCACTATTTTCTACATTGTAGAATACTGGTGAAGACATCAAAACTATGAAATAACACATATCAGTCATGTAGTAGAGTCATGTAGTAACCAAAAAAGTGTTAAACAAATCCAAATATATTTTATATTTGAGATTATTCAAATAGCCACCCTTTGCATTGATGACAGCTTCGCACACTCTTGGCATTCTCTCAACCAGCTTCACCTGGGAAGCTTTTCCAACAGTCTTGCAGAAGTTCCCACATATGCTGAGCACTTTCTGCACTTTCACTTTGAAGTTTGTAGTAATGTGAAATTAATATAGGAGAATATAACACATTAGATCTGGTAAAATATAATACAAATAATAAAAAATATGCATATTTTCCCCCTATGATCTTTCAAATGCAAGAGAAAGGCCAAAATATGACTTAGGAATCTAGGCGCAATTTCGATTTTGGCCACAAGACAACAGCAGTGTATGTGCAAAGTTTTAGACTGATCCAATGAACCATTGCATTTCGGTTCAAAATGTTATATCAATACTGGAAGCGAGGGTAATAAAAGTGTGGCCCTGCTGTTTCAACATACAGCTGAAGTCGGAAGTTTACATACAATTAAGTTGGAGTCATTAAAACAAATTTTTCAACCACTCCAGAAATGTATTGAAACAAACTATAGTTTTAGCAAATCGGTTAGGACATCTACTTTGTGCATGACACAAGTCATCGGCCATCCTACAATCTAAGCTAGAGGCCCTCAATCTCACACAAATTATCAATGAACCTACCAGGTACTATCCCAAAGCTGTAAACATGGGCACCCTCATAGATATCATCCTAACCAACTTGCCCTCTAAATACACCTCTGCTGTTTTCAACCAAGATCTCAGCGATTGCTGCCTCATTACCTGCATCCGTAATGGGTCTGCGGTCAAACGACCACCCCTCATCACTGTCAAACGCTCCCTAAAACACTTCAGCGAGCAGGCCTTTCTAACCGACCTGGCCCGGGTATCCTGGAAGGATATTGACCTCATCCCGTCAGTAGAGGATGCCTGGTTATTCTTTAAAAGTGCCTTCCTCACCATCTTAAATAAGCATGACCCGTTCAAAAAATTCAGAACCAGGAACAGATATAGCCCTTGATTCTCTCCAGACCTGACTGACCTTGACTAGCACAAAAACATCCTGTGGCATTCTGCATTAGCATCGAATAGCCCCCGTGATATGCAACTTTTCAGGGAAGTTAGGAACCAATATACACAAGCAGTGACGAAAGCTAAGGCTAGTTTTTTCAAGCAGAAATTTGCATCCTGTAGCACAAACTCAAAAAAGTTCTGGGACGCTGTAAAGCCCATGGAGAATAAGAGCACCTCCTCCCAGCTGCCCACTGCACTGAGGCTAGGAAACACTGTCACCACCGATAAATCCTCTATTATTGAGAATTTCAATAAGCATTTTTCTATGGCTGGCCATGTTTTCCACCTGGCTACCCCTACCGTGGTCAACAGCCCTGCACCCCCCACAGCAACTCGCCCAAGCCTCCCCATTTCTCCTTCACCCAAATCCAGATAGCTGATTTTCTGAAAGAGCTGCAAAATCTGGACCCCTACTAATCAGCCCGGCTAGACAATCTGGACCCTCTAGACCAGGGGTGTCAAAGTCAAATGGACGGAGGGCCAAATAAAAAAATCAGCTACAAGACGAGGGCCGGACTGTTCGAATGTTCATTGAAAATTTTTTAAATGACGCATATAGTCTAGTGAACCTAATTGAACCTACTGAAAACCTAACAAATATATTACAATATGATCAGATAAATAAAGCAATATTTTCTTATGGCTCTGTCAGTAATCTTTAATTTTCAACAGACACAAAAGACAAATTTCCTTTATATAAATATCCCCATAACATGAACATTAAATGAAAGAAACCGGTATTCAAGGCACCATCAGTAGACTATATTTTCTATTTTAGCAAAAGTGGGCTAAATTTACTTCAAAGAAAAAACAATAATAGCAATTTTCTATCATCCACTCAACTGAAATATTTTTAAAATATAATTGGATTGAAATACAAAAAAATAAAGTGCAAAAATCTATTAATCAAAAACAACACTTTGTTTAAGGAGAAGTAACATGCAGTGAAAACAAATATTAAATTTTAACTTTTAAACTTGAACTGAGTAAAAACTCTAAATATGTGATTGCACAGTAATGTTCACTTGTTTGAGGTTGAGGGTGATACTTGGTGGTGTCCCATCTTTTCCACAAGTTCATCAATGTTCGGGGTAAGGCTCTGAGCTGAAGAAATCCTCAGAATTGAGTGGAGGTGTTCAGCAGTAAGTCGACTTCTGTGTGATGTTTTGTTCAGGTTCATCAAAGAAAACAGTTGTTCACACAGGTATGTGCTGCCAAACATAGACAACGTTTGAGCAGCCTGGATGCGCAGCTGGGGCATTGTGCCGGGGAGGAAACGGGCGAACTCCGCAGCACCCACTGCCGCATATTTTGCCCTCAGTGCATCATTGCATTGGAGGTCAATCAACTCCATTTGGAGGTTTGGTGGTGAGCTTTCCACGTCAACAGCAAATGGGTTACCGAGCAGTTCCAACCTGCTTTTTTGTGCTTCAAAGTCAGCAAATCGGCGTCGAAAGTCAGCGGCAAGCATACCTATTTTATCAGCCAACTGTGTGCTCGGGAACGCACTGGTAGAGAGCTTCTCTTTCATGGTCTGGCAGCTGGGAAAGTGGCTCAAATTTTCTTTCCGCATCTGCGTCTCCCACAGAGTCAGTTTGGTTTTAAATGCCTTCACTGTACTGTACATATCAGAGATGACACGATCCCGACCCTGCAGCTGCAAGTTTATTGCATTCAGATGACTCGTAATGTCACACAGAAAAGCCATTTCACACAGAAACATTTCGTCTCGGAGTTGTGTTGTGTCTTTCCCTTTGCTGTCCAAGAACAGACAAATCTCCTCACGAAGCTCGAAACATCTTTGAAGCACCTTTCCCTGGCTTAGCCATCGCACCTCTGTGTGATAAGGCAAATCACCATGCTCCGTTTCTAACTCCGTCAGAAATGCCTTGAACTGGCGGTGATTCAAACCTTTGGCTCTGATAAAGTTAACTGTGCGCGTGATGATGCTCATTACATGCTCCATTTTCAAGGCTTTACCGCACAACGCTTCCTGGTGTATGATACAATGATAAGCTGTCAGCTCACCTGTCGCGTTTTCCTCTTGCATCTTTTCCCGTATCTTCGCCACCAGTCCGCTCCTGTGTCCACACATCGCAGGTGCTCCGTCGGTTGTCAAACCCACGAGTTTTTCCCAAGGCAGCTCCATCTCATTTACACATCTTGACACCTCTTTATAC
This sequence comes from Oncorhynchus mykiss, assembly GCF_057628025.1. Classification (NCBI taxonomy): domain Eukaryota; kingdom Metazoa; phylum Chordata; class Actinopteri; order Salmoniformes; family Salmonidae; genus Oncorhynchus; species Oncorhynchus mykiss. The sequence goes on from NC_143026.1 coordinate 50,178,229, forward strand.
AAATCATGCCCCGTAGTTGTGCCATGCATAGGACGTAAAGCCAAAAACTCCTCTGTCACGCTTAGGTTGGAGTCCACTCCGCGGATGAAAATTGACAACTGGGCAATGTCAGAAATGTCGGTGCTCTCATCCACAGCCAAGGAATATGCAATAAAATCTTTTCCCTTTTTCACAAGCTGCTCTTTTAGATTGATGGACAACTGGTCTACTCTCTCGGCAATGGTGTTTCTGCTCAGACTCACATTTAAAAAGAGTTGCCTTTTTTCTGGGCAAACTTCGTCACAAACTTTAATCATGCAGTTTTTGATGAAATCCCCCTCCGTAAATGGCCGGGCTGATTTAGCGATCTCTTCTGCCAAAATAAAACTGGCCTTGACAGCAGCCTGGCCTTGTGATTTGGCTTTTTTGAACAGAGCCTGTCGAGATTTGAGGCCTCGTTTTAATTCCTCTGCCTTTTGTAGCCTTTGTTCCATGTCCATATTCTTGTTTTTGTCCGCGTGTTTCGTTTCATAATGTCGTCTCAGATTATACTCTTTCAGTACCGCCACACTTTCTCCACACAGAAGACACACAGGTTTTCCAGCTACCTTCGTGAACATATACTCCGACTCCCACCTTGTTTGAAACCCCCGGTTCTCAGTATCCACCTTCCGTTTTGCCATTTTTGATGGGTATCTGAAAGTTAATTTTACTGTGATGCTGACGACTGCTGTGCCAATAAATATTGAAATGAAGCAGCCTACTGCTCGGTGCGTCACCTTTGCATTGTGGGAAATGTAGTATTGGTGCGTGTAAAAGATCTGCGGGCTGCCGGCTTGCTGCGGGCCGGTTCTAATAATAAATCAAGATCATCCCAGGGGCCGTAAAAAACCTTCTTGCGGGCCGGATGTGGCCCGCGGGCCTTGACTCTGACATATGTGCTCTAGACCCTCTCGCGGCCATCCCCCTCTTCAAAGGGGGAGACAATCTAGACCCAAACTGCTACAGACCTATATCTATCCTACCCTGCCTTTCTTTTCTTTTCTTACTCTGTTTATTAAGTTTTACACACACACACACACACACACACACACACACACACACACACACACACACACACACACACACACACACACACACACACACACACACACACACACACACACACACACACAGACAAGACAACACAAAGCAATATAAATAATATACTCAACTAGAAAAAAAAAGAAAAAAAATACAAATAAATAAAAATAAATGCAAAAATAGCTTTAAAGATACCATACTTTAGACAAGTTAAACACACCAGGCAGAAGGCTACAAAGGTTAAAGGGCAATCTATAGTACAGGGACAGAGCAAACACCTCACCATTGTTCCTGTAAACAGTCAAGGGATAAGGGTGGAGAAATGCAACCACTCACAGACAGTCATGGCCACAGACGGACCATCCACTGGACGAAAAATAAAGTTTACAATGCTTTAAAATAAAAAAAAAGAATGATCATTCATGTAGGCATGAACAAAATGTAAAAATAACTGGGAAAAACAAGCTCACACTTCAGTCTCTGCCCGGGCAAGATGAACAAGGCATCCGCGGGTCACAATCAATAAGCACATGGACCTTAATGCCTCCCCAGCAAAAACACAGAGAGAAGCTCCTCCAACCCTTAAGTCACAGGGGGGTCAAATACAGACTTATTTAATTTTAATTGGAATGCCATCTGAGGATGGACTGTTTAAAGTAAGACCGGAATGGAGCCCAAGCCTCATAAACAGTTTGGGGTTCCCACGTGAATTGAATTGAATTTTTTCTTGTTTCAGAGAGCACAACACATCTCTCACCCAATATTTATAAGATGGGGGAGCTGCCATCTTCCAGTTGTGTAGTATTAGCCGTCTAGCTAAAAGAGTTGTATAAGCAAAAGTGTCCGACTGGATTCTTGATAGGGGGGTCCCCATGGGCAGTACTCCAAAAAGGGTTGTAAGGGGAGACGGATCTATAACAGTGTCATATATATCAGAGAAACATTTAAATATTAATTCCCAGAAACCTGACAGTTTATGACAGCCCCAAAACAAATGCAACAGTGTGGCTGGTTCCACTTTAAATCTGACACAGGTAGGATCAAAATCAGAGAATATTCTTCCAAGTTTGGCCCCCCCGACCAGTGGATACGGTGAACCACCTTGAATTGAATGAGGCTGTGTCTAGTGCTAAAAGAGGACAAGTGCACCCTGTGCAGCACAGATTCCCAGGCGTCTTCCCCAAGTTCCTCCCCCAAATCCTTTTCCCATCGAGTCTTTAAAGGCACCAAAGAAGGGTTCTGTAAGTCATGAATGATTGCATATACATCTGAAATTGTTCAACTCCAAGATACTCTCTATAGCTGTATTCGCAGGCCTATGGGGAAATCCAGGTGAGTTAGCTCTGACAAAGTTTCTAGTCTGGAGATAGCAGAAAAAGCGGGATTGGGGGAGATTGAACTTTTCCTGCAGCTGAGAAAAAGAGGCAAATGTATCATCAAAGAATAATTGGGCTAGCGAGGAGAGGCCTAGTGAGTGCCAAATGCCAAAAGCCCCATCATTCAAAGATGGAGGAAATACAATTTTCTGATTGATTGGGCCTGATAGAGAAAAGCCTTGGAGGCTAAAGGCTAAACGGAACTGATTACAAATTTTAAGAGACTGCTTTACAATTGGGTTGACACACCTTTTGCCTAGGGACACTGGGAGAGACGAGCACAACACAGAGGAAAGTGCTGCAGGTTTACACGATTCAGACTCAATCTGGACCCAGAGTGGTCTAGGGCCAGTAGGATCAGTCTGCAGCCAGTACAGAAGGGCTCTGAAATTTTCAGCCCAGTAGTATGTCTAAAAATTTGGTAGAGCTAAACCCCCCAATGACCTAGGCTTCTGTAAATGTTTTCTACCAATCCGTGGTACCTTGCCATCCCAAATAAAAAGCATGAATGTTTAAACCAGTGAAATAAAAAAAGATTTTGGAATAAAAATGGGTAAACAATGAAATAAATATAAACATTTGGGCAACACATTCATTTTAATGACATTAATCCTTCCGATAAGAGAAAAGGGAAGCGAATTCCAAAAAGTAAAAGAATTGTTTCAAACTGTCTGCTAGAGCAACAAAGTTTTCTTGAAACAAATTTGAATATTTCCTTGTCCCAAGTAGGTCAATTGATCCCGGACAATCCTAAACTGAGAACTTGTAAAAGAGCACTTTTAAGCAGCCTTGTTTACCGGAAAAAGCTCACTCTTGCCTAGATTCAGCTTGTACCCTGAGATTGATCCAAACTTTTTAAGAACCGATAGGGCACGTGGCAATGAGGTTTCAGGGTTGGAGATAAACAAAAGGAGGTCGTCAGCATATAGCGAGACTTTCTGTTCCCAGCCCGCTCTGTTTATACCTTGAATGGCATCATTAGAGCATAGTGCAATGGCGAGAGGCTCAATTGTGTATTACTTGGTGCAGCAAGCCTTCCTTACGGATGGCTAAAAGCTTAGCTAGGATTTTGTAATCACAGTTTAAAAGCGAGATTTGGAGATAGGATCCACATTCCAGGGGGTCTTTGTTTTTCTTTAACCTCTAGCGTCGAGCAATCCCGTATCCGGGAGCGTAATCATAGCCTCAAGCTCATTATCATAACGCAACGTTAACTATTCATGAAAATCGCAAATTAAATGAAAGAAATATATTCACTCACAAGCTTAGCCTTTTGTTAACAACACTGTCATCTCAGCTTTTCAAAATATGCTTTTCAACCATTGCTACACAAGCATTTGTGTAAGAGTATTGATAGCTAGCATAGCATTAAGCCTAGCATTCAGCAGGCAACATCTTCACAAAAACAAGAAAAGCATTCAAATAAAATCATTTATCTTTGAAGAACTTTGGATGTTTTCAATGAGGAGACTCTCAGTTAGATAGCAAATGTTCATTTTTTCCAAAAATATTATTTGTGTAGGAGAAAACGCTCCGTTTTGTTCATCACATTTGGCTAAGAAAAAAAAAAGAAAATTCAGTCATTACAACGCCAAACTTTTTTCAAAATTAACTCCATAATATCGACAGAAACATGGCAAACGTTGTTTAGAATCAATCCCCAAGGTGTTTTTCACATATCTATTCGATGATAAATCATTCGTGGCAGTTGGGTTTCTCCTCAGTAGCAAACGGAAAAGTACTGCAAGCTGGAGATTACGCAATAATTGCGACGGAGGACACCAAGCAACCACCTGGTAAATGTAGTGTCTTATGGTCAATCTTCCAATGATATGCCTACAAATACGTCACAATGCTGCAGACACCTTGGGGAAACAACAGAAAGTGTAAGCTCATTCGTGGCCCATTCTCAGCCATATAAGGAGTCATTGGAACACAGCGCCTTCAAAATCTGGGGCACTTCCTGTTTGAAATTTAATCTTTGTTTCGCCTGTAGCATCAATTCTGTGGCACTCACAGACAATATCTTTGCAGTTTTGGAAACGTCAGAGTGTTTTCTTTCCAAAGCTGTCAATTATATGCATAGTCGAGCATCTTTTTGTGACAAAATATCTTGTTTAAAACGGGAACGTTTTTCATCCAAACATTTAAAAGAGCGCCCCCTATATCCAAGAAGTTAAACCTAATCCCACAGTCCCGCTCTTTAAAGTCACGTTTTGTTAGTGGATCAAGCAGCAAAAATAAAGATTTTTATGTATTTTTTTCAAATAAAAAAAAGGCGAATCCCTTGTGCAAACAGAATGACAAAAGCACCACTTGTAGATGTATATAATTATATTCCCAGTCTTATAACAGGCATTAAGAGAGAAAATAAATAAAATGTATAAAGGCTCTCAGCCAAAAATCTAATTTGAAGTAAAGAAATCATAGTAAGACAATCAAAAATAATAGTAATTATAATAGTAGTCTAGTTGACGCTGAGACAGCTTACAACCAATACCAAAAAACTAAGTGTGCGCAACATGGAACGTTTGCTGGGCATAAATGACGCTCAAAACTTTTAAAATTTAAGTGAGACCCCAAAAACCGTGTAGCCTCGGGAGACATTTACTGTTTACTGGGTCAATGCAAACGGATGCAGTAAACAAATAACCAAAAATATTTTGAGTCACTGAGACACTGTGTAAACAAACTGAATAGGTGAGCGAGACAGCCTAGAAACACAGGAGTTAAGTAAAACCTTAATACAATTAAATTAAAATGACTGAATGCTTGTAAGGCACGCACACTAGATGATCAAAATATTAGATCACATCAATTACCCTGCCTTTCTAAGGTCTTCGGAAGCCAAGTTAACAAACATATTCTTAAACTCAAAGTTGATGTGTCAACATTTAAAACTATGGTCAACATTGGCTGACAAAACCAAAGACTTTCAACATACACACGTTAACACAAAAATAATAAGGGAGATTAAAAGATAATGTTAATATGTTAAAAGGCCATTTCGAATTCCACCGTACCTTCTCCGCTATGCAATCTGGTTTCAGAGCTGGTCATGGGTGCACCTCAGCCATGCTCAAGGTCCTAAACGATATCATAACCGCCATCGATAAGAGACAATACTGTGCAACCGTATTCATTAACCTGGCCAAGGCTTTCGACTCTGTCAATCACCACCTTCTTATCGGCACTCAACAGCCTTGGTTTCTCAAATTATTGCCTCACCTGGTTCACCAACTACTTCTCAGATAGAGTTCAATATGTCAAATCGGAGGGCCTGTTGTCCGGACCTCTGGCAGTTTCTATGGGGGTACCACAGGGATCAATTCTCGGGCAGACTCTCTTCTCCGTATACACCAATGGGTTCGCTCTTGCTGCTAGTGATTCTCTGATCCGCCTCTATGCAGATGACACCATTCTGTATACTTCTGGCTCTTCTTTGGACACTGTGTTATCTTCTCTAGGATAGGGGGCAGCATTTGGAATTTTGGATGAAAAGCATGCCCAAATTCAACTGCCTGCTACTCATCCCCAGAAGATAAGATAGGCATAGTATTAGTGGATTTGGATAGAAAACACTCTGAAGTTTCTAAAACTGTTTGAATCATGTCTGTGAGTATAACAGAACTTATGTAGCAGGCGAAACCCCGAGGACAAACCATTCAGATGTTTTTGTTGAGGTCACTCTCTTTTCAATGGGTTTTCATTGGGAATCCAGATTTCTAAGGGACTTGCTTGCAGTTCCTACCGCTTCCACTGGATATCACCAGTCTTTAGAAATTGGTTGAGGTTTTTCTTTGTGTAATGAAGAAGTAGCCCTGTTCAAAACGAGGGTCACTTCATGTGTATTGTTTGAAAGAGGCGCATGACCAGAAAGCTAGCGTCAGTTTGTTTTCTTCCTGTATTGAACACAGATCATCCCGTCTTCAATTTTATCGATTATTTACTTTAAAAAATACCTAAAGTTGTATTACAAAGTAGTTTGAAATGTTTTGGCAAAGTTTACAGGTAACTTTTGAGAAATTTTGTAGTCATGTTGCGCAAGTTGGAACCGGTGTTATTCTGGATCAAACACGCCAAATAAATGGACATTTTGGATATATATGGACGGAATTAAAACCTGTTGAGGCTAGGGGGTAGTATTTTCACTTTTGGATGAAAGGCGTGCCCAGAATAAACAGCCTCCTACTCTTTCCCAGATGGGAATATATGCATAGTATTATTACTGGTGGATAGAAAACACTTTGAAGTTACTAAAACTGTTTGAATTATGTCTGTGAGTATAACAGAACTCATATGGCAGACAAAAACCTGAGAAGAAATCCAAACACGAAGTGAGAACTCAATATAGAAAACAGTGCCATTGGATGTCCACCTTAGATATGGACGAGAATGCACTTCCTAGGTCTTCCACAAGATGTCACCATCTTTAGATTCTGGTTGTATGATTCTACTAGGAGGGGCTCATAATAGCTCTTTGGGTGAGTGGTCTGGTAGAAAGCCTAGGTCTCATTATGCACGGTCACGAGAGAGTGTCCTAGGCTTTTCTTCAGACAATGAAATTCTCCGGTTGGAACCTTATTGCTGATTAATGTTTAAAAAATCCTAAATATGGATTGCATACATCATTTGACTTGTTTCTACGACCTGTAACGGAACTTTTTGAGTTATTGTCTGGAGGAATTGCTCGTGCTTTTTGAGGCTTGAATGCTGGGCTGAACAAGCTAACAACAGGTGTCTAAATTATGGGCTTTTTGGAACTTTATGGAACAAATCAGTTATTTATTGTCGAACTGCGATTCCTGGAACTGTCTTCTGATGAAGATACTCAAAGGTAAGTGATTATTTATAGTGTTTTTTGTAGCTTCTGTTGACGCCATAATGCCGGCTATTTCTTTGGGTTCTGAGCGCCGATGGGTTTCCGTAAAGTGTTTTTTGAAATCTGACACAACGGTTGCATAGAGGATACATTTATCTTTAATTCTGTGAATAACACTTGCATCTTTTATACATTTTTATTGTGAGTATTTCTGCAAAATCACTGGATGTTTTGGAATCAAAACATTACTGCATGTAACGCGCCAATGTAAACTGAGATTTTTTATATATATATGCACATTATCGAACAAAACACACAATACATGTATAACATGATGTCCTATGAGTGTCATCTGATGGAGATAATCAAAGGTTAGTGATTCATTTGATCTATATTTATGCTTTGTGACTGTGAAATATCGCTCTGTATGTTTTTGAATTTGGTGGTCATCTAACATAAATATATGTTGTGTTTTCGCTGTAAAACATTTTAAAAATCAGACACGATGGGTAGATTGACAAGATTTTTATCTTTAATTTGCTGTATTGGACTTGTTAATGTGTGAAAGTTAAATATTTCTATAGAATATTTTTGTCAGCTGAATGGGAGGGCGTGTTCCCTTCAGGGAACTCCTTGTGCCCCCCTAGCCCCAACAGGTATCCCTCTCTGGGATATGTGGGACAGTAGCGTCCCACTTGGCCAAAGCCAGAGAAAATACAGAGTGCCATATTCAAATAAATTCAAGATATGGATGAGTTTTCTCTTCCTACGCCTTCCACTAGATGTCAGCAGTCAATAGAACTTTGTCTGATGACTCTAATGGGAAGGGGGGTCGATTGACACAGGAAATAGTCACCACAGCCATGAGTGGACCATGCTTTCACCAGGCGCGTTCACAGGGAAGGACTTGCGTTCCATCGCTCATTTGAAGTAATTCTAATTCTCCGGTTGGATAATTATTTGTAAACAACATTCTAAAGATTGATTCAGTACATCGTTTGACTGTTACAGAACTTTTGGACATTTCTTCACGTTATACACACATTGTGACTTTGGAATTTTTTACCAAACGCTCTAACCAAAGTAGCTAATTGGACATAAATAACAGACATTTTCAAACAAATCAAGCATTTATTGTGGACCTGGGATTTCTAGGACTGGATTCTGAGGAAGTTCATCAAAAGTAAGGAAACATTTATCACGTATTTTCTGGTTTCTGTTGACTCCAACATGGAGGCTAATTTGGCTACTGTTCTGAGCGCCGTCTCAGATTATTGCAGGGGTTGCTTTTTCCGTAAACCTTTTTTGAAATCTGACACAGCGGTTGCATTAAATATATTTGGCTATGGTGTATGCAAACTTCCGACTTCAACTGTAGCACCAATAACCTGTCTGTCTCCCTGCCTGTCTACCTGTCTCCCACTTTTCTCCCACTCTTTACCCTTTGTATTATGTGAAACTAAACAATATCTTGCGGGAACCTGCACAACGTTATTACAATACATTATTTCAATACATTCTTAAAAATGCAGTATTTTCCCACACTCTACCACAGCCAGTTGGAATTTCGGGGAGGGACACAACAATTAAAAAATGTTGCATGTGTGGCTCCTTACCACAATCAATCAGTTTTTTTTTTTTATTTTTTTTTTTATTTTACCTTTATTTAACCAGGCAAGTCAGTTAAGAACACATTCTTATTTTCAATGACGGCCTGGGAACAGTGGGTTAACTGCCTGTTCAGGGGCAGAACGACAGATTTGTACCTTGTCAGCTCGGGGGTTTGAACTCGCAACCTTCCGGTTACTAGTCCAACGCTCTAACCACTAGGCTACCCTGCCGCCCCGGCCAGTATGGCAAAAAAAATCTTTGCTCAGAGGGCCTTAGAAATCATTTTTGCAGAGAGAGGTTAGGAGATTCTTCCACTTTGGAAGACGAAGAATTTTCAGAATATGAGTATCATGACTCAATTCGGAGTCTGACCGTGAGTTGGAAGAAGAGGATGAGATTGACCCTCAGCAAGTCCCAGGACCAGTCCGTCAGTAGCCAGCCCCAGGACCAGCCCGTCAGCAATCAGCTCATCAGCTGCCTGCAGGAGGGGAAATATGGATATCAACAGTTTTTGAAATTGAATGGTCTTCTTGCACAAGGAATAAGCCACCCCGCATGGCTGCCATTGTGATTCATCCAGGGCCAACTTGGATGGCGGTTACTCACGTGCAGTACATAAATTCTTCTTTTGAACTGTTTATTCCAGACACCATCTGGTGAAACTCATTCTGGACTGCACTAATTTGCAGGGAAGGCGTGTTTTTGGATAGAGATGGAAGGAGATGGACTAAATTGATTTACATGCATACTTTGAGGTTCTTATCCTTGCTGGTGTTTTCAGATCCAATGTGGAATCCCTGTGGGATGCAGAAACTGGCAGAGAACTTTTCTGTGCAACTATGTCTCTGGAAAACATCCACATTATTCCCAGGATTATCCGCTTCGATAACCGAGACACCAGACCAGCTTGGCGGCAGAGAGACAAGCTAGCTGCAATCAGGTCAGTGTGGGACAAGTGGGTGGACTGCCTCCCCCTGATTCCAGATCTCAATATGGAATCAAGATCTGGGCTGCCTGTGATGCTGCTTCATCATATGCATGGAACTTGCAAGTGTATACGGGGAAGACAGATGGAAGAGGCCCTGAGAAGAACCAAAGGATGTGGGTTGTCCTGGACGTGACACAGGGACTCCGTGGCCACAACAACACGTGTTAACCTTGTTGCTCTGCACAAGCAGGGATACATGGAACAGGCCTATCAATTCCTGTAAGTTTGTGTTCACGGCCGACACGTCCCTAGTGTCCTACGTGCTAAAGAATGACAAAAATCTGGTACTCATCAGTACACTACATAAGGGATGGGAGAATCTGTGGCCAGGAACATCAAAAACCAGAAATCAGAATGGATTACAATGCCACAAAAGGAGGGGTGGACAGTTTAGATGAGCTGGTGACTGGCTACAGCTGCAAAAGAAGAACACTACGCTGGACACTTGTGATATTCTTTAACATCTTGGACATCTTTGCATACAACGCGTTTGTCATCTGGATGCCGTTGAACCCAGATTGGAACAGAGGGTTGCTCCAGATGACGGCTCTAAAACTCTTTCCCTCATGTGGTGTGTAGACCGGCCTTAAGTTGTGTTCAATAGGGCTCATTTATCTTTTCCATAAAATACTGTATGTAAAATTTGTCCATCCAATTTGTTCAGTTCAAAGCAATAAACATCAATAGTGATGCAAACCTTGTTTCATGTATATTTTTTCAAGATAAACATGATTTATTCCACCCATGTCTTGATTATAATAGATTTTTGTTCACAAAAATGAAATGTTAATAAAAAAATAGTGCTTTTATTGATAAACGTGATCTAGCATAGGTAAAAGGCAAATATTAACCATGCATGCTGTCTATATTGCTTTCAATTGATATGTCAACATCTAAGTATTAAGTATTTTTACGTACATTTTTATGGCTATATTGTTTTAAAAATCCAATCATGTTGAGGGTCCATCAGAACCGCGACCATTGGGTAAATAACAAAAACATGAACACCACACAAGGGTTAACTGATAACTGACACAGTGTCCTAATACCCATAATTTGTCCGAAATGGTCAGCCCTTTTAGTATGTAAAAAAATAATGTTTTATAGTATGTGACATTTCGAAAAATCTATTATATTTTAATTGCCTCAATGTCATACTCATTTCGGCTTTGACAACAGTTCATAATCAGCTGTCAATTAGATATGGGGATGCCCTTCCAAAATGACTGAATAGCGGGAATTGTGTATGATGCATTCTCAGTATGCCAAAATAGAATGTTATATAGCATGTGCATTTTCGAAAACCGAGTATGCCAGGATGTACATGTACAGTATGCTTTAAATGCCAGGTGGTTTTGAGTCATGTGGCCATAGCTATCTCTCGTGCCACTGCACTATGCCAAAGCTGAAGCATTAGTTACAAAGCATTAGTTACACAGTAGCCTACATTCCTATTTTCCACAGTGTGCTTCTAGTTCTCCTGAAGTCGGTTTATCTGTGTTGAGCTGATTGTAATGTTTATTCTGTGCAATATGGATCGAGTTTCATTGCACACATAAGTAAAGGGTATGCTGCACTCGTTACTGTTTTACCATGGCACTCCAATTAGATTAAGTATGTGGCAGTCTAGCTATCGACAGAAAGTTCACATAACTCTACATTGCTCATGTTTCAGTAAATGTTGTGCTTCATCTTATGTCTTTTTAGGATCTACGTGAAGGAGTGTGAGCTATAAACGGTACGCTACTGTTTGTTATCTTGACATTTATCGCTGTGCTGTACTTGGCTAATTAAGTTCCCCTTTTATCTGAGAGCAATAACACTTTCCCATATATTTCCTATGCTTCACCGTCAGAAAGGTTCAAGTATTCCAGAGAAATGTACTGAAATTGGCATAATACCCTTTACAGGTAGTATATTTGATGCTGAAAGATATCCTTTTCCATATTTTTCAGGGATTCAAAGCTCCCACCGCCGGAGTCAGCAAGGAGGGAGGGGAGGCCACAGCCACATCCTGGAAGTGGTTTGCAGTGATGGAGGAGGCGCTAGGGGCCCACGGTCATCCATCACCGGTCATCCTCTCAAGGTGTAGCTGTGGGTTCCTCTCCCTCCCAGAAGTGTCCGGATGTGGAGGCTGGTGAAGGGGTTGGAGAAGGAGGTGACTGCCAGGAGGCACATCTTAAAGTCATTTTAGAGGCCATGATTAAGAAGAATTTGATGAATTTTGAATGTTTTTATTTAAAGCTATTCATTTATTCATTGTCCTGGATCGGGCTCAGTCAGTCAGTTCGTTTGTCAATCCGTTCGTACGTTTAGTCACAGGCGATATCTCAGACACCACTGGCCTGATTGACGAAACTTGGTGAATGAGGCATCTTGCCATAGAGATCCGGCATTTACAAAATTACACTGATTGGCCCAAGGTGGGAGCTATTGTAATTAACTGAAATGTGTGAGTTACACCAGAGAGGAAAAGGCGAAGCAAGAGGGATAACTGGGCCCCCCAAAAAAGGTCATTATGTATGGAGGTCAATGAGAGTGTGGAATTTGGTTAGCAAAAATGTAATGATTTATTTGCTACGTATGGCTTATTACATTTTTACATTTATTTTTCACTTCTATTTAACCAGGTAGGCAAGTTGAGAACAATTTCTCATTTACAACTGCGACCTGGCCAAGATAAAGCAAAGCAGTTCGACACATATAACAACACATATTTACACATGGAGTAAAACAAACATACAGTCATTAATACAGTAGAAAAATAAGTCTATATACAATGTGAGCAAATGAGGTGAGATAAGGGAGGTAGGGCAATAAAAAAGGCCATGGTGGCAAAGTAAATACAATATAGCAAGTAAAAAACTGGAATGGTAGATTTGACAGTAGATGATTGTGCAAAGTAGAAATAGTGGGGTGCAAAGGAGCAAAATAAATAAATAAATACAGTAGGGGAAGAGGTAGTTGTTTGGGCTATTTATAGATGGGCTATGTACAGGTGCAATGATCTGTGAGCTGCTCTGACAGCTGGTGCTTAAAGCTAGTGAGGGAGATATATATTTCCAGTTTCAGAGATTTTTGTAGTTCGTTCCAGTCATTGGCAGCAGAGAACTGGAACGAGAGGCGGCCAAAGGAGGAATTGGCTTTGGGGTGACAAGTAAGATATACCTGCTGGAACGCGTTCTACGGGTGGGTGCAGCTACATTTGCATTTACAACTGTGCATTTACAGTTGCCTTGTTTTCTACTGTTCTGGTGAAGTCCTTTTTATAAACCCAAAGGTGATTTCTCTTTTCTCATTGAAAAGTGTTTGTTTGTAATAAACATATATTTTTTTATACATGTACTGGTGGTGTGTTGTAATTTTCACATTTCAACATAAAAAAATGGACTCTATCCTGTTGCATGTGCATGGTAACAAGATAACTTGAAAGAAAAAAGAAACCCACACACTGCTCTTGCTAGTTTAACTTTTTTATTGTCGGCCTCTTCCTTCGTCAGAGACAATTTTTGGTATAATAATAATAATTGATTACATTTCTACATCGTTTTCCATAACAATCTCAAAGAGCATCAAAGGCAAAAAAACAAACAAGAAACACATTATCATGAGTAGCCTCGCTATAGTTGGCTCGGTCAACCAATAGAGGCCAAGTCTTTGAGTGCATGAATCCTCCAAAGATGGAGAGGGGCAGTTCATGGCTTGATCAGAGGAAGCTGGTCTGGGAGATTGGTGAAGATGGAGTCTGGTGATGATCTTGTAGAGGGCTACTCTGGGAACCAGCCTGAGTCATATAGCCACTGGACTTCTACTTCACAATGTATGGGTGATGCCTCAGCAGCTCTGGCCACCAGAAAGTTCACCACACCTAGTTCAGAGTAGTAGCCAGTTGTACTCATTAAGAGCCCTCTGCCTCAGCACTGCATTCCTCTACTGCTTCTCCCAAATTATATCAAGCTTCAGGTGACTCTTCAATTGATACATGTGTAGGTACCCTCAAGTTTACTCCAAATTTGTAGTTACAAATTATAGCTCCTTAGCTAACGTCTATACAACAGCAGGGTATGGTCAACAGTGTCGAAGGCCTTTGATAAGTCAATAAAATGTGAGCATGTCCTGAGCATCTAGAATATCACCTACAACCTTACTTATAGCAGTAATTGTACTATGCTTGGCTCCTAAACCTGGCTGGAATTGAGATAAAACTGAGTTATTATGAAGAAAAAGTCCTTCAACAGTGAGTTCACCAGGTTTTCCAAAACCTTTGCCAGTGGAGACAGTTTAGATATGGGATGTTAGTTATCCAACTGGGACGGATCTCCACCTTTATACAGGCGTGACATAGGTTGCTTTTGGAATGGTATTACTCGCCAATTAAATATTTAACATATGAGTGAGAGAGGCAGCAATGATATCTGCTTTTAATAGCAATATATTTGAGTTCCTTTATAACTTCTCAAAGGTCAATCTCGGGAAAATGAAATAAATTAACCGTAGGCTGGCATATTTCATTCACAGCCTCATTTGAGATGTTAGGATGGAGTTCATTATCAAATAAATGCCCAGCTTTAGCAAAATGCTCATTAAACATGTCAAGCAGTTTATTCTTGTCAGTCACATCCATTGAATTTGAGGTCAATTTCAGCAGAAGACCAGAGGAGTTTGTGTTAGCATTCATGGATTTAATGGTTTTCCATAATTTCTTCGGGTAATGAGGTTTGTCTTGGTAGATTCACAATAGAAGCTAGATTTGCATTTCCGTATTAACAAGGTGGGGGGGGGGGGGGGTACTGTCACACCCTGGCCATAGAGAGGCTTTATTCTCTATTTTGGTTAGGCCAGGGTGTGACAAGGGTGGGCATTCTAGTTTCTTTATTTCTATGTTTTGTGTTTCTATGTTTTGGCCGGGTATGGTTCTCAATCAGGGACAGCTGTCTATCGTTGTCTCTGATTGGGAATCGTACTTAGGCAGCCTGTTTTGCCACCTTAGGTTGTGGGATGTTTTTTTTTGTTAGCTCTGTGCAGCTTACAGAACCTTCCGGTTACAAGTCCACCACTCTAACCACTAGGCTACCCTGCCGCCCAAATCATGTGCGCACAGGGAACAATATCATGCTGCAGGCACCATAGAGAAGAAAAATACATATTTAGAACTGATAATTGATCGCATGTCAGCTAACACACTTGGGATGTGGAAGTAAAGTCAAGTAAAAAGCTGGAATTGAAACCGCCTTATTCGAATGCAATACATGTATTATTGAACGTGTTATGGCTGTGCGCATAACTTTCAGGTGGCAGGTGCCCAAAATGAAAAACGGGCTTTCATAATTTATCTCAAAATTAATTTTAAGATTGTTTAGCGTAATTGTAGGCCTATTTATTTCTGCAACAACACACTCACTGATCCAAAATGTTAATGGATAGTCACTACCATTATGGGAACTGTATTAACTTTTTATTCTGAGTTACAGCATTCACCCCACATAATATATAGTGCGTTTATTATTTTTAATAATCAAACCAAAACCGAACCGACCTCAAAAAGCACTAATCGCTCAGCAATAATAGCCAAGGACGAGGTGTGTGGAGACACATGAGGAGGAAATTATAGTCCTAAAAAATCTTTCCAGTTTCACTGACTCACCCAATTAGCTCACTCACTGGTGATGGCCGCTATGTGCTCGTGCCATTGTTTTAACTTTTTCAAGTTGATAAAATAATTTGGTAGCAAAGAGGAGATTAGTCTTCATTTTTCAGCAGGATCAATATGCTTTCTAACCTGTGTTTTCCTGCGATTGTAATAGGATATTGCAAAAGGCCTGTTTTGTCTGCATGCTGTTCACTGACAGATTTGCCTTCGACCAAGTGTTGCTCACAATCTAGTCCTGTTGCAGCCGTAACTCGACCTCGTTTCAAAGTTATCAACAAATGATCTCATTTGTATGCCTAGAAATCACCAATGTAGACTGTCAGTGACAAATGGCAGCTCCAATAAGCCCCCTATGTTGAACGAGAGGCTTGTTGAATCATGATTCTTTTTAGGTTTTAGTTCATCGTTCGGTAGGGGGGTCCTACGTGCACTGGGCATTACTGAATCAAATCAACAAAATGAGTCGAATGATTCGTTCTTTTGACTGAACGAGTTGAAAAGGTCTAATTAAGTCAAAAGAGCCAAACTTTCCATCACTAAATGACTAGTGACTCTGGTGTCAGATTACAATATTCACAGCCATTGGAGGCCGCAAAGTCCTGCTTAAAATGTAACTAGTTCATGGAGTTTACACATACACATCACTGTCAAACGAAGCACAACGCTGGAAATCTGTCCGCATCTACAGAAACTAGTCCCCTCGTTCTATGACAAACAGAGATGGTTTACAGTATATTGAATTCAAAACACAGAGAGCGAGAGACAACCACAAACTGGCAGTTCCTTGAAGTTTTGGCTGTACATATAGCGGAATATGAATTAACACTTAGCTAAGTGGGTGTGGGGAACACATGACAGGCACTAATTTGCAATATAGGTAGTTAGTATTGTTAGTAGTGCGTAACTGATGGCAGGGAAGTCAGACGCAGGAGAGCAGAACGAGGTAATAGCCGGATCAGTTTAATTGTAAAGCCATCAGCATAAGGAAATAAACAAACATGGGTACAAAACTGGATATTATATATATAGTGACAACAGTGTAGGACAAGGTGAAGCACAGACAGACAGTGACAACCGAGGAGGACAAGGAGAAGCACAGACAGACAGTGACAACAGAGGAGAACAAGGAGAAGCACAGACAGACAGTGACAAAGAGGAGGATGAGGAGAAGCACAGACAGACAGTGACAACAGAGGAGGACAAGGAGAAGCATAGACAGACAGTGACAACAGACGAGGAAAAGGAGAAGCACAGACAGACAGTGACAACAGAAGAGGACAAGGATAAGCACAAACAGTGAAAACAGAGGAGGACAAGGAGAAGCACAGAAAGACAGTGACAACAGAGGACGACAAGTAGAAGCACAGACAGACAGTGACAACAGAGGAGGACAAGGAGAAGTGCAGACAGACAGTGACAACAGAGGAGGACAAGGAGAAGCACAGACAGACAGTGAAAACAGAGGAGAACACGATGAAGCACAGACAGACAGTGACAACAGAAGAGGACAAGGAGAAGCACAGACAGACAGTGACAACAGAGGAGGACAAGGAGAGGCACAGACAGACAGTGACAACAGAGGACGACAAGGAGAAGCACAGACAGACAGTGAAAACAGAGGAGGACAAGGAGAAGCACAGACAGACAGTGACAACAGAGGAGGACAAGGAGAAGCACAGACAGACAGTGACAACAGAGGAGGACTAGGAGAAGCACAGACAGACAGTGACAACAGAGGAGGACAAGGAGAAGCACAGACAGACAGTGACAACAGAGGAGGACAAGGAGAAGCACAGACAGACAGTGACAACAGAGGAGGACAAGGAGAAGCACAGACAGACAGTGACAACAGAGGAGGACTAGGAGAAGCACAGACAGACAGTGACAACAGAGGAGGACAAGGAGAAGCACAGACAGACAGTGACAACAGAGGAGGACAAGGAGAAGCACAGACAGACAGTGAAAACAGAGGAGGACAAGGAGACGCACAGACAGACAGTGAAAACAGAGGAGAACACGATGAAGCACAGACAGACAGTGACAACAGAGGAGGACAAGGAGAGGCACAGACAGACAGTGACAACAGAGGACGAAAAGGAGAAGCACAGACAGACAGTGACAACAGAGGAGGACAAGGAGAAGCACAGACAGACAGTGACAACAGAGGAGGACAAGGAGAAGCACAGACAGACAGTGACAACAGAGGAGGACAAGGAGAAGCACAGACAGACAGTGACAACAGAGGAGGACAAGGAGAAGCACAGACAGACAGTGACAACAGAGGAGGACAAGGAGAAGCACAGACAGACAGTGAAAACAGAGGAGGACAAGGAGAAGCACAGACAGACAGTGAAAACAAAGGAGAACACAATGAAGCACAGACAGACAGTGACAACAGAGGAGGACAAGGAGAGGCACAGACAGACAGTGACAACAGAGGACGACAAGGAGAAGCACAGACAGACAGTGAAAACAGAGGAGGACAAGGAGAAGCACAGACAGACAGTGACAACAGAGGAGGAAAAGGGGAAGCACAGACAGACAGTGACAACAGAAGAGGACAAGGATAAGCACAAACTGTGAAAACAGAGGAGGACAAGGAGAAGCACAGAAAGACAGTGACAACAGAGGACGACAAGTAGAAGCACAGACAGACAGTGACAACAGAGGAGGACAAGGAGAAGTGCAGACAGACAGTGACAACAGAGGAGGACAAGGAGAAGCACAGACAGACAGTGAAAACAGAGGAGAACACGATGAAGCACAGACAGACAGTGACAACAGAAGAGGACAAGGAGAAGCACAGACAGACAGTGACAACAGAGGAGGACAAGGAGAGGCACAGACAGACAGTGACAACAGAGGACGACAAGGAGAAGCACAGACAGACAGTGAAAACAGAGGAGGACAAGGAGAAGCACAGACAGACAGTGACAACAGAGGAGGACAAGGAGAAGCACAGACAGACAGTGACAACAGAGGAGGACTAGGAGAAGCACAGACAGACAGTGACAACAGAGGAGGACAAGGAGAAGCACAGACAGACAGTGACAACAGAGGAGGACAAGGAGAAGCACAGACAGACAGTGACAACAGAGGAGGACAAGGAGAAGCACAGACAGACAGTGACAACAGAGGAGGACTAGGAGAAGCACAGACAGACAGTGACAACAGAGGAGGACAAGGAGAAGCACAGACAGACAGTGACAACAGAGGAGGACAAGGAGAAGCACAGACAGACAGTGAAAACAGAGGAGGACAAGGAGACGCACAGACAGACAGTGAAAACAGAGGAGAACACGATGAAGCACAGACAGACAGTGACAACAGAGGAGGACAAGGAGAGGCACAGACAGACAGTGACAACAGAGGACGAAAAGGAGAAGCACAGACAGACAGTGACAACAGAGGAGGACAAGGAGAAGCACAGACAGACAGTGACAACAGAGGAGGACAAGGAGAAGCACAGACAGACAGTGACAACAGAGGAGGACAAGGAGAAGCACAGACAGACAGTGACAACAGAGGAGGACAAGGAGAAGCACAGACAGACAGTGACAACAGAGGAGGACAAGGAGAAGCACAGACAGACAGTGAAAACAGAGGAGGACAAGGAGAAGCACAGACAGACAGTGAAAACAAAGGAGAACACAATGAAGCACAGACAGACAGTGACAACAGAGGAGGACAAGGAGAGGCACAGACAGACAGTGACAACAGAGGACGACAAGGAGAAGCACAGACAGACAGTGAAAACAGAGGAGGACAAGGAGAAGCACAGACAGACAGTGACAACAGAGGAGGAAAAGGGGAAGCACAGACAGACAGTGACAACAGAGGAGGACAAGGAGAAGCACAGACAGACAGTGACAACAGAGGAGGACTAGGAGAAGCACAGACAGACAGTGACAACCGAGGAGGACAAGGAGAAGCACAGACAGACAGTGACAACAGAGGAGAACAAGGAGAAGCACAGACAGACAGTGACAAAGAGGAGGATGAGGAGAAGCACAGACAGACAGTGACAACAGAGGAGGACAAGGAGAAGCATAGACAGACAGTGACAACAGACGAGGAAAAGGAGAAGCACAGACAGACAGTGACAACAGAAGAGGACAAGGATAAGCACAAACAGTGAAAACAGAGGAGGACAAGGAGAAGCACAGAAAGACAGTGACAACAGAGGACGACAAGTAGAAGCACAGACAGACAGTGACAACAGAGGAGGACAAGGAGAAGTGCAGACAGACAGTGACAACAGAGGAGGACAATGAGAAGCACAGACAGACAGTGAAAACAGAGGAGAAAACGATGAAGCACAGACAGACAGTGACAACAGAAGAGGACAAGGAGAAGCACAGACAGACAGTGACAACAGAGGAGGACAAGGAGAGGCACAGACAGACAGTGACAACAGAGGACGACAAGGAGAAGCACAGACAGACAGTGAAAACAGAGGAGGACAAGGAGAAGCACAGACAGACAGTGACAACAGAGGAGGACAAGGAGAAGCACAGACAGACAGTGACAACAGAGGAGGACAAGGGGAAGCACAGACAGACAGTGACAACAGAGGAGGACAAGGAGAAGCACAGACAGACAGTGACAACAGAGGAGGACTAGGAGAAGCACAGACAGACAGTGACAACAGAGGAGGACTAGGAGAAGCACAGACAGACAGTGACAACAGAGGAGGACAAGGAGAAGCACAGACAGACAGTGACAACAGAGGAGGACTAGGAGAAGCACAGACAGACAGTGACAACAGAGGAGGACAAGGAGAAGCACAGACAGACAGTGACAACAGAGGACGACAAGTAGAAGCACAGACAGACAGTGACAACAGAGGAGGACAAGGAGAAGTGCAGACAGACAGTGACAACAGAGGAGGACAAGGAGAAGCACAGAAAGACAGTGACAACAGAGGACGACAAGTAGAAGCACAGACAGACAGTGACAACAGAGGAGGACAAGGAGAAGTGCAGACAGACAGTGACAACAGAGGAGGACAAGGAGAAGCACAGACAGACAGTGAAAACAGAGGAGAACACGATGAAGCACAGACAGACAGTGACAACAGAAGAGGACAAGGAGAAGCACAGACAGACAGTGACAACAGAGGAGGACAAGGAGAGGCACAGACAGACAGTGACAACAGAGGACGACAAGGAGAAGCACAGACAGACAGTGAAAACAGAGGAGGACAAGGAGAAGCACAGACAGACAGTGACAACAGAGGAGGACAAGGAGAAGCACAGACAGACAGTGACAACAGAGGTGGACTAGGAGAAGCACAGACAGACAGTGACAACAGAGGAGGACAAGGAGAAGCACAGACAGACAGTGACAACAGAGGAGGACAAGGAGAAGCACAGACAGACAGTGACAACAGAGGAGGACAAGGAGAAGCACAGACAGACAGTGACAACAGAGGAGGACTAGGAGAAGCACAGACAGACAGTGACAACAGAGGAGGACAAGGAGAAGCACAGACAGACAGTGACAACAGAGGAGGACAAGGAGAAGCACAGACAGACAGTGAAAACAGAGGAGGACAAGGAGACGCACAGACAGACAGTGAAAACAGAGGAGAACACGATGAAGCACAGACAGACAGTGACAACAGAGGAGGACAAGGAGAGGCACAGACAGACAGTGACAACAGAGGACGAAAAGGAGAAGCACAGACAGACAGTGAAAACAGAGGAGGACAAGGAGAAGCACAGACAGACAGTGACAACAGAGGAGGACAAGGAGAAGCACAGACAGACAGTGACAACAGAGGAGGACAAGGAGAAGCACAGACAGACAGTGACAACAGAGGAGGACAAGGAGAAGCACAGACAGACAGTGACAACAGAGGAGGACAAGGAGAAGCACAGACAGACAGTGAAAACAGAGGAGGACAAGGAGAAGCACAGACAGACAGTGAAAACAGAGGAGAACACAATGAAGCACAGACAGACAGTGACAACAGAGGAGGACAAGGAGAGGCACAGACAGACAGTGACAACAGAGGACGACAAGGAGAAGCACAGACAGACAGTGAAAACAGAGGAGGACAAGGAGAAGCACAGACAGACAGTGACAACAGAGGAGGAAAAGGAGAAGCACAGACAGACAGTGACAACAGAGGAGGACTAGGAGAAGCACAGACAGACAGTGACAACCGAGGAGGACAAGGAGAAGCACAGACAGACAGTGACAACAGAGGAGAACAAGGAGAAGCACAGACAGACAGTGACAAAGAGGAGGATGAGGAGAAGCACAGACAGACAGTGACAACAGAGGAGGACAAGGAGAAGCATAGACAGACAGTGACAACAGACGAGGAAAAGGAGAAGCACAGACAGACAGTGACAACAGAAGAGGACAAGGATAAGCACAAACAGTGAAAACAGAGGAGGACAAGGAGAAGCACAGAAAGACAGTGACAACAGAGGACGACAAGTAGAAGCACAGACAGACAGTGACAACAGAGGAGGACAAGGAGAAGTGCAGACAGACAGTGACAACAGAGGAGGACAATGAGAAGCACAGACAGACAGTGAAAACAGAGGAGAAAACGATGAAGCACAGACAGACAGTGACAACAGAAGAGGACAAGGAGAAGCACAGACAGACAGTGACAACAGAGGAGGACAAGGAGAGGCACAGACAGACAGTGACAACAGAGGACGACAAGGAGAAGCACAGACAGACAGTGAAAACAGAGGAGGACAAGGAGAAGCACAGACAGACAGTGACAACAGAGGAGGACAAGGAGAAGCACAGACAGACAGTGACAACAGAGGAGGACAAGGGGAAGCACAGACAGACAGTGACAACAGAGGAGGACTAGGAGAAGCACAGACAGACAGTGACAACAGAGGAGGACTAGGAGAAGCACAGACAGACAGTGACAACAGAGGAGGACTAGGAGAAGCACAGACAGACAGTGACAACAGAGGAGGACAAGGAGAAGCACAGACAGACAGTGACAACAGAGGAGGACTAGGAGAAGCACAGACAGACAGTGACAACAGAGGAGGACAAGGAGAAGCACAGACAGACAGTGACAACAGAGGAGGACAAGGAGAAGCACAGACAGACAGTGAAAACAGAGGAGGACAAGGAGACGCACAGACAGACAGTGAAAACAGAGGAGAACACGATGAAGCACAGACAGACAGTGACAACAGAGGAGGACAAGGAGAGGCACAGACAGACAGTGACAACAGAGGACGAAAAGGAGAAGCACAGACAGACAGTGAAAACAGAGGAGGACAAGGAGAAGCACAGACAGACAGTGACAACAGAGGAGGACAAGGAGAAGCACAGACAGACAGTGACAACAGAGGAGGACAAGGAGACGCACAGACAGACAGTGAAAACAGAGGAGAACACGATGAAGCACAGACAGACAGTGACAACAGAGGAGGACAAGGAGAGGCACAGACAGACAGTGACAACAGAGGACGAAAAGGAGAAGCACAGACAGACAGTGACAACAGAGGAGGACAAGGAGAAGCACAGACAGACAGTGACAACAGAGGAGGACAAGGAGAAGCACAGACAGACAGTGACAACAGAGGAGGACAAGGAGAAGCACAGACAGACAGTGACAACAGAGGAGGACAAGGAGAAGCACAGACAGACAGTGACAACAGAGGAGGACAAGGAGAAGTGCAGACAGACAGTGACAACAGAGGAGGACAAGGAGAAGTGCAGACAGACAGTGACAACAGAGGAGGACAATGAGAAGCACAGACAGACAGTGAAAACAGAGGAGAAAACGATGAAGCAAAGACAGACAGTGACAACAGAAGAGGACAAGGAGAAGCACAGACAGACAGTGACAACAGAGGAGGACAAGGAGAGGCACAGACAGACAGTGACAACAGAGGACGACAAGGAGAAGCACAGACAGACAGTGAAAACAGAGGAGGACAAGGAGAAGCACAGACAGACAGTGACAACAGAGGAGGACAAGGAGAAGCACAGACAGACAGTGACAACAGAGGAGGACAAGGGGAAGCACAGACAGACAGTGACAACAGAGGAGGACAAGGAGAAGCACAGACAGACAGTGACAACAGAGGAGGACTAGGAGAAGCACAGACAGACAGTGACAACAGAGGAGGACAAGGAGAAGCACAGACAGACAGTGACAACAGAGGAGGACAAGGAGAAGCACAGACAGACAGTGACAACAGAGGAGGACAAGGAGAAGCACAGACAGACAGTGACAACAGAGGAGGACAAGGAGAAGTGCAGACAGACAGTGACAACAGAGGAGGACAAGGAGAAGTGCAGACAGACAGTGACAACAGAGGAGGACAATGAGAAGCACAGACAGACAGTGAAAACAGAGGAGAAAACGATGAAGCAAAGACAGACAGTGACAACAGAAGAGGACAAGGAGAAGCACAGACAGACAGTGACAACAGAGGAGGACAAGGAGAGGCACAGACAGACAGTGACAACAGAGGACGACAAGGAGAAGCACAGACAGACAGTGAAAACAGAGGAGGACAAGGAGAAGCACAGACAGACAGTGACAACAGAGGAGGACAAGGAGAAGCACAGACAGACAGTGACAACAGAGGAGGACAAGGGGAAGCACAGACAGACAGTGACAACAGAGGAGGACAAGGAGAAGCACAGACAGACAGTGACAACAGAGGAGGACTAGGAGAAGCACAGACAGACAGTGACAACAGAGGAGGACTAGGAGAAGCACAGACAGACAGTGACAACAGAGGAGGACAAGGAGAAGCACAGACAGACAGTGACAACAGAGGAGGACTAGGAGAAGCAAAGACAGACAGTGACAACAGAGGAGGACAAGGAGAAGCACAGACAGACAGTGACAACAGAGGACGACAAGTAGAAGCACAGACAGACAGTGACAACAGAGGAGGACAAGGAGAAGTGCAGACAGACAGTGACAACAGAGGAGGACAAGGAGAAGCACAGAAAGACAGTGACAACAGAGGACGACAAGTAGAAGCACAGACAGACAGTGACAACAGAGGAGGACAAGGAGAAGTGCAGACAGACAGTGACAACAGAGGAGGACAATGAGAAGCACAGACAGACAGTGAAAACAGAGGAGAAAACGATGAAGCAAAGACAGACAGTGACAACAGAAGAGGACAAGGAGAAGCACAGACAGACAGTGACAACAGAGGAGGACAAGGAGAGGCACAGACAGACAGTGACAACAGAGGACGACAAGGAGAAGCACAGACAGACAGTGAAAACAGAGGAGGACAAGGAGAAGCACAGACAGACAGTGACAACAGAGGAGGACAAGGAGAAGCACAGACAGACAGTGACAACAGAGGAGGACAAGGGGAAGCACAGACAGACAGTGACAACAGAGGAGGACAAGGAGAAGCACAGACAGACAGTGACAACAGAGGAGGACTAGGAGAAGCACAGACAGACAGTGACAACAGAGGAGGACTAGGAGAAGCACAGACAGACAGTGACAACAGAGGAGGACAAGGAGAAGCACAGACAGACAGTGACAACAGAGGAGGACTAGGAGAAGCACAGACAGACAGTGACAACAGAGGAGGACAAGGAGAAGCACAGACAGACAGTGACAACAGAGGACGACAAGTAGAAGCACAGACAGACAGTGACAACAGAGGAGGACAAGGAGAAGTGCAGACAGACAGTGACAACAGAGGAGGACAAGGAGAAGCACAGAAAGACAGTGACAACAGAGGACGACAAGTAGAAGCACAGACAGACAGTGACAACAGAGGAGGACAAGGAGAAGTGCAGACAGACAGTGACAACAGAGGAGGACAAGGAGAAGCACAGACAGACAGTGAAAACAGAGGAGAACACGATGAAGCACAGACAGACAGTGACAACAGAAGAGGACAAGGAGAAGCACAGACAGACAGTGACAACAGAGGAGGACAAGGAGAGGCACAGACAGACAGTGACAACAGAGGACGACAAGGAGAAGCACAGACAGACAGTGAAAACAGAGGAGGACAAGGAGAAGCACAGACAGACAGTGACAACAGAGGAGGACAAGGAGAAGCACAGACAGACAGTGACAACAGAGGTGGACTAGGAGAAGCACAGACAGACAGTGACAACAGAGGAGGACAAGGAGAAGCACAGACAGACAGTGACAACAGAGGAGGACAAGGAGAAGCACAGACAGACAGTGACAACAGAGGAGGACAAGGAGAAGCACAGACAGACAGTGACAACAGAGGAGGACTAGGAGAAGCACAGACAGACAGTGACAACAGAGGAGGACAAGGAGAAGCACAGACAGACAGTGACAACAGAGGAGGACAAGGAGAAGCACAGACAGACAGTGAAAACAGAGGAGGACAAGGAGACGCACAGACAGACAGTGAAAACAGAGGAGAACACGATGAAGCACAGACAGACAGTGACAACAGAGGAGGACAAGGAGAGGCACAGACAGACAGTGACAACAGAGGACGAAAAGGAGAAGCACAGACAGACAGTGAAAACAGAGGAGGACAAGGAGAAGCACAGACAGACAGTGACAACAGAGGAGGACAAGGAGAAGCACAGACAGACAGTGACAACAGAGGAGGACAAGGAGAAGCACAGACAGACAGTGACAACAGAGGAGGACAAGGAGAAGCACAGACAGACAGTGACAACAGAGGAGGACAAGGAGAAGCACAGACAGACAGTGAAAACAGAGGAGGACAAGGAGAAGCACAGACAGACAGTGAAAACAGAGGAGAACACAATGAAGCACAGACAGACAGTGACAACAGAGGAGGACAAGGAGAGGCACAGACAGACAGTGACAACAGAGGACGACAAGGAGAAGCACAGACAGACAGTGAAAACAGAGGAGGACAAGGAGAAGCACAGACAGACAGTGACAACAGAGGAGGAAAAGGAGAAGCACAGACAGACAGTGACAACAGAGGAGGACTAGGAGAAGCACAGACAGACAGTGACAACCGAGGAGGACAAGGAGAAGCACAGACAGACAGTGACAACAGAGGAGAACAAGGAGAAGCACAGACAGACAGTGACAAAGAGGAGGATGAGGAGAAGCACAGACAGACAGTGACAACAGAGGAGGACAAGGAGAAGCATAGACAGACAGTGACAACAGACGAGGAAAAGGAGAAGCACAGACAGACAGTGACAACAGAGGACGACAAGTAGAAGCACAGACAGACAGTGACAACAGAGGAGGACTAGGAGAAGCACAGACAGACAGTGACAACAGAGGAGGACAAGGAGAAGCACAGACAGACAGTGACAACAGAGGAGGACTAGGAGAAGCACAGACAGACAGTGACAACAGAGGACGACAAGTAGAAGCACAGACAGACAGTGACAACAGAGGAGGACAAGGAGAAGTGCAGACAGACAGTGACAACAGAGGAGGACAAGGAGAAGCACAGAAAGACAGTGACAACAGAGGACGACAAGTAGAAGCACAGACAGACAGTGACAACAGAGGAGGACAAGGAGAAGTGCAGACAGACAGTGACAACAGAGGAGGACAAGGAGAAGCACAGACAGACAGTGAAAACAGAGGAGAACACGATGAAGCACAGACAGACAGTGACAACAGAAGAGGACAAGGAGAAGCACAGACAGACAGTGACAACAGAGGAGGACAAGGAGAGGCACAGACAGACAGTGACAACAGAGGACGACAAGGAGAAGCACAGACAGACAGTGAAAACAGAGGAGGACAAGGAGAAGCACAGACAGACAGTGACAACAGAGGAGGACAAGGAGAAGCACAGACAGACAGTGACAACAGAGGTGGACTAGGAGAAGCACAGACAGACAGTGACAACAGAGGAGGACAAGGAGAAGCACAGACAGACAGTGACAACAGAGGAGGACAAGGAGAAGCACAGACAGACAGTGACAACAGAGGAGGACAAGGAGAAGCACAGACAGACAGTGACAACAGAGGAGGACTAGGAGAAGCACAGACAGACAGTGACAACAGAGGAGGACAAGGAGAAGCACAGACAGACAGTGACAACAGAGGAGGACAAGGAGAAGCACAGACAGACAGTGAAAACAGAGGAGGACAAGGAGACGCACAGACAGACAGTGAAAACAGAGGAGAACACGATGAAGCACAGACAGACAGTGACAACAGAGGAGGACAAGGAGAGGCACAGACAGACAGTGACAACAGAGGACGAAAAGGAGAAGCACAGACAGACAGTGAAAACAGAGGAGGACAAGGAGAAGCACAGACAGACAGTGACAACAGAGGAGGACAAGGAGAAGCACAGACAGACAGTGACAACAGAGGAGGACAAGGAGAAGCACAGACAGACAGTGACAACAGAGGAGGACAAGGAGAAGCACAGACAGACAGTGACAACAGAGGAGGACAAGGAGAAGCACAGACAGACAGTGAAAACAGAGGAGGACAAGGAGAAGCACAGACAGACAGTGAAAACAGAGGAGAACACAATGAAGCACAGACAGACAGTGACAACAGAGGAGGACAAGGAGAGGCACAGACAGACAGTGACAACAGAGGACGACAAGGAGAAGCACAGACAGACAGTGAAAACAGAGGAGGACAAGGAGAAGCACAGACAGACAGTGACAACAGAGGAGGAAAAGGAGAAGCACAGACAGACAGTGACAACAGAGGAGGACTAGGAGAAGCACAGACAGACAGTGACAACCGAGGAGGACAAGGAGAAGCACAGACAGACAGTGACAACAGAGGAGAACAAGGAGAAGCACAGACAGACAGTGACAAAGAGGAGGATGAGGAGAAGCACAGACAGACAGTGACAACAGAGGAGGACAAGGAGAAGCATAGACAGACAGTGACAACAGACGAGGAAAAGGAGAAGCACAGACAGACAGTGACAACAGAAGAGGACAAGGATAAGCACAAACAGTGAAAACAGAGGAGGACAAGGAGAAGCACAGAAAGACAGTGACAACAGAGGACGACAAGTAGAAGCACAGACAGACAGTGACAACAGAGGAGGACAAGGAGAAGTGCAGACAGACAGTGACAACAGAGGAGGACAATGAGAAGCACAGACAGACAGTGAAAACAGAGGAGAAAACGATGAAGCACAGACAGACAGTGACAACAGAAGAGGACAAGGAGAAGCACAGACAGACAGTGACAACAGAGGAGGACAAGGAGAGGCACAGACAGACAGTGACAACAGAGGACGACAAGGAGAAGCACAGACAGACAGTGAAAACAGAGGAGGACAAGGAGAAGCACAGACAGACAGTGACAACAGAGGAGGACAAGGAGAAGCACAGACAGACAGTGACAACAGAGGAGGACAAGGGGAAGCACAGACAGACAGTGACAACAGAGGAGGACTAGGAGAAGCACAGACAGACAGTGACAACAGAGGAGGACTAGGAGAAGCACAGACAGACAGTGACAACAGAGGAGGACTAGGAGAAGCACAGACAGACAGTGACAACAGAGGAGGACAAGGAGAAGCACAGACAGACAGTGACAACAGAGGAGGACTAGGAGAAGCACAGACAGACAGTGACAACAGAGGAGGACAAGGAGAAGCACAGACAGACAGTGACAACAGAGGAGGACAAGGAGAAGCACAGACAGACAGTGAAAACAGAGGAGGACAAGGAGACGCACAGACAGACAGTGAAAACAGAGGAGAACACGATGAAGCACAGACAGACAGTGACAACAGAGGAGGACAAGGAGAGGCACAGACAGACAGTGACAACAGAGGACGAAAAGGAGAAGCACAGACAGACAGTGAAAACAGAGGAGGACAAGGAGAAGCACAGACAGACAGTGACAACAGAGGAGGACAAGGAGAAGCACAGACAGACAGTGACAACAGAGGAGGACAAGGAGACGCACAGACAGACAGTGAAAACAGAGGAGAACACGATGAAGCACAGACAGACAGTGACAACAGAGGAGGACAAGGAGAGGCACAGACAGACAGTGACAACAGAGGACGAAAAGGAGAAGCACAGACAGACAGTGACAACAGAGGAGGACAAGGAGAAGCACAGACAGACAGTGACAACAGAGGAGGACAAGGAGAAGCACAGACAGACAGTGACAACAGAGGAGGACAAGGAGAAGCACAGACAGACAGTGACAACAGAGGAGGACAAGGAGAAGCACAGACAGACAGTGAAAACAGAGGAGGACAAGGAGAAGCACAGACAGACAGTGAAAACAGAGAAGAACACAATGAAGCACAGACAGACAGTGACAACAGAGGAGGACAAGGAGAGGCACAGACAGACAGTGACAACAGAGGACGACAAGGAGAAGCACAGACAGACAGTGAAAACAGAGGAGGACAAGGAGAAGCACAGACAGACAGTGACAACAGAGGAGGAAAAGGGGAAGCACAGACAGACAGTGACAACAGAGGAGGACAAGGAGAAGCACAGACAGACAGTGACAACAGAGGAGGACTAGGAGAAGCACAGACAGACAGTGACAACAGAGGAGGACTAGGAGAAGCACAGACAGACAGTGACAACAGAGGAGGACAAGGAGAAGCACAGACAGACAGTGACAACAGAGGAGGACTAGGAGAAGCACAGACAGACAGTGACAACAGAGGAGGACAAGGAGAAGCACAGACAGACAGTGACAACAGAGGACGACAAGGAGAAGCACAGACAGACAGTGAAAACAGAGGAGGACAAGGAGAAGCACAGACAGACAGTGACAACAGAGTATGACAAGGAGAAGCACAGACAGACAGTGACAACAGAGGAGGACAAGGGGAAGCACAGACAGACAGTGACAACAGAGGAGGACTAGGAGAAGCACAGACAGACAGTGACAACAGAGGAGGACAAGGAGGAGCACAGACAGACAGTGACAAAGAGGAGGATGAGGAGAAGCACAGACAGACAGTGACAACAGAGGAGGACAAGGAGAAGCATAGACAGACAGTGACAACAGACGAGGAAAAGGAGAAGCACAGACAGACAGTGACAACAGAAGAGGACAAGGATAAGCACAAACAGTGAAAACAGAGGAGGACAAGGAGAAGCACAGAAAGACAGTGACAACAGAGGACGACAAGTAGAAGCACAGACAGACAGTGACAACAGAGGAGGACAAGGAGAAGTGCAGACAGACAGTGACAACAGAGGAGGACAATGAGAAGCACAGACAGACAGTGAAAACAGAGGAGAACACGATGAAGCACAGACAGACAGTGACAACAGAAGAGGACAAGGAGAAGCACAGACAGACAGTGACAACAGAGGAGGACAAGGAGAGGCACAGACAGACAGTGACAACAGAGGACGACAAGGAGAAGCACAGACAGACAGTGAAAACAGAGGAGGACAAGGAGAAGCACAGACAGACAGTGACAACAGAGGAGGACAAGGAGAAGCACAGACAGACAGTGACAACAGAGGAGGACAAGGGGAAGCACAGACAGACAGTGACAACAGAGGAGGACTAGGAGAAGCACAGACAGACAGTGACAACAGAGGAGGACAAGGAGAAGCACAGACAGACAGTGACAACAGAGGAGGACAAGGAGAAGCACAGACAGACAGTGACAACAGAGGAGGACAAGGAGAAGCACAGACAGACAGTGACAACAGAGGAGGACTAGGAGAAGCACAGACAGACAGTGACAACAGAGGAGGACAAGGAGAAGCACAGGCAGACAGTGACAACAGAGGAGGACAAGGAGAAGCACAGACAGACAGTGAAAACAGAGGAGGACAAGGAGACGCACAGACAGACAGTGAAAACAGAGGAGAACACGATGAAGCACAGACAGACAGTGACAAAAGAGGAGGACAAGGAGAGGCACAGACAGACAGTGACAACAGAGGACGAAAAGGAGAAGCACAGACAGACAGTGAAAACAGAGGAGGACAAGGAGAAGCACAGACAGACAGTGACAACAGAGGAGGACAAGGAGAAGCACAGACAGACAGTGACAACAGAGGAGGACAAGGAGACGCACAGACAGACAGTGAAAACAGAGGAGAACACGATGAAGCACAGACAGACAGTGACAACAGAGGAGGACAAGGAGAGGCACAGACAGACAGTGAAAACAGAGGAGGACAAGGAGAAGCACAGACAGACAGTGACAACAGAGGAGGACAAGGAGAAGCACAGACAGACAGTGACAACAGAGGAGGACAAGGAGAAGCACAGACAGACAGTGACAACAGAGGAGGACAAGGAGAAGCACAGACAGACAGTGAAAACAGAGGAGGACAAGGAGAAGCACAGACAGACAGTGAAAACAGAGGAGAACACAATGAAGCACAGACAGACAGTGACAACAGAGGAGGACAAGGAGAGGCACAGACAGACAGTGACAACAGAGGACGACAAGGAGAGGCACAGACAGACAGTGAAAACAGAGGAGGACAAGGAGAAGCACAGACAGACAGTGACAACAGAGGAGGAAAAGGGGAAGCACAGACAGACAGTGACAACAGAGGAGGACAAGGAGAAGCACAGACAGACAGTGACAACAGAGGAGGACTAGGAGAAGCACAGACAGACAGTGACAACAGAGGAGGACTAGGAGAAGCACAGACAGACAGTGACAACAGAGGAGGACAAGGAGAAGCACAGACAGACAGTGACAACAGAGGATGACTAGGAGAAGCACAGACAGACAGTGACAACAGAGGAGGACAAGGAGAAGCACAGACAGACAGTGACAACAGAGGAGGACAAGGAGAAGCACAGACAGACAGTGACAACAGAGGAGGACAAGGAGAAGCACAGACAGACAGTGAAAACAGAGGAGGACAAGGAGAAGCACAGACAGACAGTGAAAACAGAGGAGAACACAATGAAGCACAGACAGACAGTGACAACAGAGGAGGACAAGGAGAGGCACAGACAGACAGTGACAACAGAGGACGACAAGGAGAGGCACAGACAGACAGTGAAAACAGAGGAGGACAAGGAGAAGCACAGACAGACAGTGACAACAGAGGAGGAAAAGGGGAAGCACAGACAGACAGTGACAACAGAGGAGGACAAGGAGAAGCACAGACAGACAGTGACAACAGAGGAGGACTAGGAGAAGCACAGACAGACAGTGACAACAGAGGAGGACTAGGAGAAGCACAGACAGACAGTGACAACAGAGGAGGACAAGGAGAAGCACAGACAGACAGTGACAACAGAGGATGACTAGGAGAAGCACAGACAGACAGTGACAACAGAGGAGGACAAGGAGAAGCACAGACAGACAGTGACAACAGAGGACGACAAGGAGAAGCACAGACAGACAGTGAAAACAGAGGAGGACAAGGAGAAGCACAGACAGACAGTGACAACAGAGGAGGACAAGGAGAAGCACAGACAGACAGTGACAACAGAGGATGACTAGGAGAAGCACAGACAGACAGTGACAACAGAGGAGGACAAGGAGAAGCACAGACAGACAGTGACAACAGAGGACGACAAGGAGAAGCACAGACAGACAGTGAAAACAGAGGAGGACAAGGAGAAGCACAGACAGACAGTGACAACAGAGGAGGAAAAGGGGAAGCACAGACAGACAGTGACAACAGAGGAGGACAAGGAGAAGCACAGACAGACAGTGACAACAGAGGAGGACTTGGAGAAGCACAGACAGACAGTGACAACAGAGGAGGACTAGGAGAAGCACAGACAGACAGTGACAACAGAGGAGGACAAGGAGAAGCACAGACAAACAGTGACAACAGAGGATGACTAGGAGAAGCACAGACAGACAGTGACAACAGAGGAGGACAAGGAGAAGCACAGACAGACAGTGACAACAGAGGACGACAAGGAGAAGCACAGACAGACAGTGAAAACAGAGGAGGACAAGGAGAAGCACAGACAGACAGTGACAACAGAGGAGGACAAGGAGAAGCACAGACAGACAGTGACAACAGAGGACGACAAGGAGAAGCACAGACAGACAGTGAAAACAGAGGAGGACAAGGAGAAGCACAGACAGACAGTGACAACAGAGGAGGAAAAGGGGAAGCACAGACAGACAGTGACAACAGAGGAGGACAAGGAGAAGCACAGACAGACAGTGACAACAGAGGAGGACTAGGAGAAGCACAGACAGACAGTGACAACAGAGGAGGACTAGGAGAAGCACAGACAGACAGTGACAACAGAGGAGGACAAGGAGAAGCACAGACAGACAGTGACAACAGAGGATGACTAGGAGAAGCACAGACAGACAGTGACAACAGAGGAGGACAAGGAGAAGCACAGACAGACAGTGACAACAGAGGACGACAAGGAGAAGCACAGACAGACAGTGACAACAGAGGAGGACAAGGAGAAGCACAGACAGACAGTGACAACAGAGGAGGACAAGGAGAAGCACAGACAGACAGTGACAACAGAGAACGACAAGGAGAAGCACAGACAGACAGTGAAAACAGAGGAGGACAAGGAGAAGCACAGACAGACAGTGACAACAGAGTATGACAAGGAGAAGCACAGACAGACAGTGACAACAGAGGAGGACAAGGGGAAGCACAGACAGACAGTGACAACAGAGGAGGACAAGGAGAAGCACAGACAGACAGTGAAAACAGAGGAGGACAAGGAGAAGCACAGACAGACAGTGAAAACAGAGGAGAACACGATGAAGCACAGACAGACAGTGACAACAGAGGAGGACAAGGAGAGGCACAGACAGACAGTGACAACAGAGGACGACAAGGAGAAGCACAGACAGACAGTGAAAACAGAGGAGGACAAGGAGAAGCACAGACAGACAGTGACAACAGAGGAGGACAAGGAGAAGCACAGACAGACAGTGACAACAGAGGAGGACTAGGAGAAGCACAGACAGACAGTGACAACAGAGGAGGACAAGGAGAAGCACAGACAGACAGTGACAACAGAGGAGGACTAGGAAAAGCACAGACAGACAGTGACAACAGAGGAGGACAAGGAGAAGCACAGACAGACAGTGACAACAGAGGAGGACAAGGGGAAGCACAGACAGACAGTGACAACAGAGGAGGACAAGGAGAAGCACAGACAGACAGTGACAACAGATGAGGACAAGGAGAAGCACAGACAGACAGTGACAACAGAGGAGGACAAGGAGAAGCACAGACAGACAGTGACAACAGAGGAGGACTAGGAGAAGCACAGACAGACAGTGACAACAGAGGAGGACAAGGAGAAGCACAGACAGACAGTGACAACAGAGGAGGACAAGGAGAAGCACAGACAGACAGTGACAACAGAGGAGGACTAGGAGAAGCACAGACAGACAGTGACAACAGAGGAGGACAAGGAGAAGCACAGACAGACAGTGACAACAGAGGAGGACAAGGAGAGGCACAGACAGACAGTGACAACAGAGGAGGACAGGGGAAGCACAGACAGACAGTGACAACAGAGGACGACAAGGAGAAGCACAGACAGACAGTGAAAACAGAGGAGGACAAGGAGAAGCACAGACAGACAGTGACAACAGAGGAGGACAAGGAGAAGCACAGACAGACAGTGACAACAGAGGAGGACAAGGGGAAGCACAGACAGACAGTGACAACAGAGGAGGACTAGGAGAAGCACAGACAGACAGTGAAAACAGAGGAGGACAAGGAGAAGCACAGACAGACAGTGACAACAGAGGAGGACAAGGAGAAGAACAGACAGACAGTGAAAACAGAGGAGGACAAGGAGAAGCACAGACAGACAGTGAAAACAGAGGAGAACACGATGAAGCACAGACAGACAGTGACAACAGAGGAGGACAAGGAGAGGCACAGACAGACAGTGACAACAGAGGACGACAAGGAGAAGCACAGACAGACAGTGAAAACAGAGGACGACAAGGAGAAGCACAGACAGACAGTGACAACAGAGGAGGACAAGGAGAAGCACAGACAGACAGTGACAACAGAGGAGGAAAGGGGGAAGCACAGACAGACAGTGACAACAGAGGAGGACAAGGAGAAGCACAGACAGACAGTGACAACAGAGGAGGACAAGGAGAAGCACAGACAGACAGTGACAACAGAGGAGGACTAGGAGAAGCACAGACAGACAGTGACAACAGAGGAGGACAAGGAGAAGCATAGACAGACAGTGACAACAGAGGAGGACTAGGAGAAGCACAGACAGACAGTGACAACAGAGGAGGACAAGGAGAAGCACAGACAGACAGTGACAACAGAGGAGGACAAGGGGAAGCACAGACAGACAGTGACAACAGAGGAGGACAAGGAGAAGCACAGACAGACAGTGACAACAGAGGAGGACTAGGAGAAGCACAGACAGACAGTGACAACAGAGGAGGACAAGGAGAAGCACAGACAGACAGTGACAAAAGAGGAGGACAAGGAGAAGCACAGACAGACAGTGAAAACAAAGGAGAACACGATGAAGCACAGACAGACAGTGAAAACAGAGGAGAACACGATGAATCACAGATAGACAGTGACAACAGAGGAGGACAAGGAGAAGCACAGACAGACAGTGACAACAGAGGAGGACTAGGAGAAGCACAGACAGACAGTGACAACAGAGGAGGACAAGGAGAAGCACAGACAGACAGTGACAACAGAGGAGGACAAGGAGAAGCACAGACAGACAGTGACAACAGAAGAGGACAAGGAGAAGCACAGACAGACAGTGAAAACAGAGGAGCACAAGGAGAAACACAGACAGACAGTGAAAACAGAGGAGAACACGATGAAGCACAGACAGACAATGAAAACAGAGGAGAACACGATGAATCACAGACAGACAGTGACAACAGACGAGGACAAGAAGAAGCACAGACAGACAGTGACAACAGAGGACGACAAGTATAAGCACAGACAGACAGTGAAAACAGAGGAGGACAAGGAGAAGCACAGACAGACAGTGACAACAGAGGACGACAAGGAGAAGCACAGACAGACAGTGAAAACAGAGGAGGACAAGTAGAAGCACAGACAGACAGTGACAACAGAAGAGGACAAGGAGAAGCACAGACAGACAGTGAAAACAGAGGAGAACACGATAAAGCACAGACAGACAGTGACAACAGAGGAGGACAAGGAGAAGCACAGACAGACAGTGACAACAGAGGACGACAAGGAGAAGCACAGACAGACAGTGACAACAGAGGAGGACAAGGAGAAGCACAGACAGACAGTGAAAACAGAGGAGAACACGATGAAGCACAGACAGACAGTGAAAACAGAGGAGAACACGATGAATCACAGACAGACAGTGACAACAGACGAGGACAAGAAGAAGCACAGACAGACAGTGACAACAGAGGACGACAAGTATAAGCACAGACAGACAGTGAAAACAGAGGAGGACAAGGAGAAGCACAGACAGACAGTGAAAACAGAGGAGAACACGATGAAGCACAGACAGACAGTGACAACAGAGGAGGACAAGGAGAAGCACAGACAGACAGTGAAAACAGAGGAGGACAAGGAGAAGCACAGACAGACAGTGAAAACAGAGGAGGACAAGGAGAAGCACAGACAGACAGTGAAAACAGAGGAGAACACAATTAAGCACAGACAGACAGTGACAACAGAGGAGGACAAGGAGAGGCACAGACAGACAGTGACAACAGAGGAGGAAAAGGGGAAGCACAGACAGACAGTGAAAACAGAGGAGGACAAGGAGAAGCACAGACAGACAGTGACAACAGAGGAGGAAAAGGGGAAGCACAGACAGACAGTGACAACAGAGGAGGACAAGGAGAAGCACAGACAGACAGTGACAACAGAGGAGGACTAGGAGAAGCACAGACAGACAGTGACAACAGAGGAGGACTAGGAGAAGCACAGACAGACAGTGACAACAGAGGAGGACAAGGAGAAGCACAGACAGACAGTGACAACAGAGGAGGACTAGGAGAAGCACAGACAGACAGTGACAACAGAGGAGGACAAGGAGAAGCACAGACAGACAGTGACAACAGAGGACGACAAGGAGAAGCACAGACAGACAGTGAAAACAGAGGAGGACAAGGAGAAGCACAGACAGACAGTGACAACAGAGTATGACAAGGAGAAGCACAGACAGACAGTGACAACAGAGGAGGACAAGGGGAAGCACAGACAGACAGTGACAACAGAGGAGGACTAGGAGAAGCACAGACAGACAGTGACAACAGAGGAGGACAAGGAGAAGCACAGACAGACAGTGACAACAGAGGAGGACAAGGAGAAGCACAGACAGACAGTGAAAACAGAGGAGGACAAGGAGAAGCACAGACAGACAGTGAAAACAGAGGAGAACACGATGAAGCACAGACAGACAGTGACAACAGAGGAGGACAAGGAGAGGCACAGACAGACAGTGACAACAGAGGAGGACAAGGAGAAGCACAGACAGACAGTGACAACAGAGGAGGACAAGGAGAAGCACAGACAGACAGTGACAACAGAAGAGGACAAGGAGAAGCACAGACAGACAGTGAAAACAGAGGAGCACAAGGAGAAACACAGACAGACAGTGAAAACAGAGGAGAACACGATGAAGCACAGACAGACAATGAAAACAGAGGAGAACACGATGAATCACAGACAGACAGTGACAACAGACGAGGACAAGAAGAAGCACAGACAGACAGTGACAACAGAGGACGACAAGTATAAGCACAGACAGACAGTGAAAACAGAGGAGGACAAGGAGAAGCACAGACAGACAGTGACAACAGAAGACGACAAGGAGAAGCACAGACAGACAGTGAAAACAGAGGAGGACAAGTAGAAGCACAGACAGACAGTGACAACAGAAGAGGACAAGGAGAAGCACAGACAGACAGTGAAAACAGAGGAGAACACGATAAAGCACAAACAGACGGTGACAACAGAGGAGGACAAGGAGAAGCACAGACAGACAGTGACAACAGAGGACGACAAGGAGAAGCACAGACAGACAGTGACAACAGAGGAGGACAAGGAGAAGCACAGACAGACAGTGAAAACAGAGGAGAACACGATGAAGCACAGACAGACAGTGAAAACAGAGGAGAACACGATGAATCACAGACAGACAGTGACAACAGACGAGGACAAGAAGAAGCACAGACAGACAGTGACAACAGAGGACGACAAGTATAAGCACAGACAGACAGTGAAAACAGAGGAGGACAAGGAGAAGCACAGACAGACAGTGAAAACAGAGGAGAACACGATGAAGCACAGACAGACAGTGACAACAGAGGAGGACAAGGAGAAGCACAGACAGACAGTGAAAACAGAGGAGGACAAGGAGAAGCACAGACAGACAGTGAAAACAGAGGAGGACAAGGAGAAGCACAGACAGACAGTGAAAACAGAGGAGAACACAATTAAGCACAGACAGACAGTGACAACAGAGGAGGACAAGGAGAGGCACAGACAGACAGTGACAACAGAGGAGGAAAAGGGGAAGCACAGACAGACAGTGAAAACAGAGGAGGACAAGGAGAAGCACAGACAGACAGTGACAACAGAGGAGGAAAAGGGGAAGCACAGACAGACAGTGACAACAGAGGAGGACAAGGAGAAGCACAGACAGACAGTGACAACAGAGGAGGACTAGGAGAAGCACAGACAGACAGTGACAACAGAGGAGGACTAGGAGAAGCACAGACAGACAGTGACAACAGAGGAGGACAAGGAGAAGCACAGACAGACAGTGACAACAGAGGAGGACTAGGAGAAGCACAGACAGACAGTGACAACAGAGGAGGACAAGGAGAAGCACAGACAGACAGTGACAACAGAGGACGACAAGGAGAAGCACAGACAGACAGTGAAAACAGAGGAGGACAAGGAGAAGCACAGACAGACAGTGACAACAGAGTATGACAAGGAGAAGCACAGACAGACAGTGACAACAGAGGAGGACAAGGGGAAGCACAGACAGACAGTGACAACAGAGGAGGACTAGGAGAAGCACAGACAGACAGTCACAACAGAGGAGGACAAGGAGAAGCACAGACAGACAGTGACAACAGAGGAGGACAAGGAGAAGCACAGACAGACAGTGAAAACAGAGGAGGACAAGGAGAAGCACAGACAGACAGTGAAAACAGAGGAGAACACGATGAAGCACAGACAGACAGTGACAACAGAGGAGGACAAGGAGAGGCACAGACAGACAGTGACAACAGAGGACGACAAGGAGAAGCACAGACAGACAGTGAAAACAGAGGACAAGGAGAAGCACAGACAGACAGTGACAACAGAGGAGGACAAGGAGAAGCACAGAAAGACAGTGACAACAGAGGAGGAAAAGGGGAAGCACAGACAGACAGTGACAACAGAGGAGGACTAGGAGAAGCACAGACAGACAGTGACAACAGAGGAGGACAAGGAGAAGCACAGACAGACAGTGACAACAGAGGAGGACTAGGAGAAGCACAGACAGACAGTGACAACAGAGGAGGACAAGGAGAAGCACAGACAGACAGTGACAACAGAGGAGGACTAGGAGAAGCACAGACAGACAGTGACAACAGAGGAGGACAAGGAGAAGCACAGACAGACAGTGACAACAGATGAGGACAAGGAGAAGCACAGACAGACAGTGACAACAGAGGAGGACAAGGAGAAGCACAGACAGACAGTGACAACAGAGGAGGACTAGGAGAAGCACAGACAGACAGTGACAACAGAGGAGGACAAGGAGAAGCACAGACAGACAGTGACAACAGAGGAGGACAAGGAGAAGCACAGACAGACAGTGACAACAGAGGAGGACTAGGAG
Source organism: Oncorhynchus mykiss (assembly GCF_057628025.1). Taxonomy (NCBI): domain Eukaryota; kingdom Metazoa; phylum Chordata; class Actinopteri; order Salmoniformes; family Salmonidae; genus Oncorhynchus; species Oncorhynchus mykiss. The sequence continues at coordinate 50,218,429 of NC_143026.1, forward strand.
AAGCACAGACAGACAGTGACAACAGAGGAGGACAAGGAGAAGCACAGACAGACAGTGACAACAGAGGAGGACTAGGAGAAGCACAGACAGACAGTGACAACAGAGGAGGACAGGGAGAAGCACAGACAGACAGTGACAACAGAGGACGACAAGGAGAAGCACAGACAGACAGTGAAAACAGAGGAGGACAAGGAGAAGCACAGACAGACAGTGACAACAGATGAGGACAAGGAGAAGCACAGACAGACAGTGACAACAGAGGAGGACAAGGAGAAGCACAGACAGACAGTGACAACAGAGGAGGACTAGGAGAAGCACAGACAGACAGTGACAACAGAGGAGGACAAGGAGAAGCACAGACAGACAGTGACAACAGAGGAGGACAAGGAGAAGCACAGACAGACAGTGACAACAGAGGAGGACTAGGAGAAGCACAGACAGACAGTGACAACAGAGGAGGACAAGGAGAAGCACAGACAGACAGTGACAACAGAGGAGGACTAGGAGAAGCACAGACAGACAGTGACAACAGAGGAGGACAGGGAGAAGCACAGACAGACAGTGACAACAGAGGACGACAAGGAGAAGCACAGACAGACAGTGAAAACAGAGGAGGACAAGGAGAAGCACAGACAGACAGTGACAACAGAGGAGGACAAGGAGAAGCACAGACAGACAGTGACAACAGAGTATGACAAGGAGAAGCACAGACAGACAGTGAAAACAGAGGAGGACAAAGAGAAGCACAGACAGACAGTGACAACAGAGTATGACAAGGAGAAGCACAGACAGACAGTGACAACAGAGGAGGACAAGGGGAAGCACAGACAGACAGTGACAACAGAGGAGGACTAGGAGAAGCACAGACAGACAGTGACAACAGAGGAGGACAAGAAGAAGCACAGACAGACAGTGACAACAGAGGAGGACAAGGAGAAGCACAGACAGACAGTGAAAACAGAGGAGGACAAGGAGAAGCACAGACAGACAGTGAAAACAGAGGAGAACACGATGAAGCACAGACAGACAGTGACAACAGAGGAGGACAAGGAGAGGCACAGACAGACAGTGACAACAGAGGACGACAAGGAGAAGCACAGACAGACAGTGAAAACAGAGGAGGACAAGGAGAAGCACAGACAGACAGTGACAACAGAGGAGGACAAGGAGAAGCACAGACAGACAGTGACAACAGAGGAGGAAAAGGGGAAGCACAGACAGACAGTGACAACAGAGGAGGACTAGGAGAAGCACAGACAGACAGTGACAACAGAGGAGGACAAGGAGAAGCACAGACAGACAGTGAAAACAGAGGAGGACAAGGAGAAGCACAGACAGACAGTGACAACAGAGTATGACAAGGAGAAGCACAGACAGACAGTGACAACAGAGGAGGACAAGGGGAAGCACAGACAGACAGTGACAACAGAGGAGGACTAGGAGAAGCACAGACAGACAGTCACAACAGAGGAGGACAAGGAGAAGCACAGACAGACAGTGACAACAGAGGAGGACAAGGAGAAGCACAGACAGACAGTGAAAACAGAGGAGCACAAGGAGAAGCACAGACAGACAGTGACAACAGAGGAGGACTAGGAGAAGCACAGACAGACAGTGACAACAGAGGAGGACAAGGAGAAGCACAGACAGACAGTGACAACAGAGGAGGACTAGGAGAAGCACAGACAGACAGTGACAACAGAGGAGGACAGGGAGAAGCACAGACAGACAGTGACAACAGAGGACGACAAGGAGAAGCACAGACAGACAGTGAAAACAGAGGAGGACAAGGAGAAGCACAGACAGACAGTGACAACAGATGAGGACAAGGAGAAGCACAGACAGACAGTGACAACAGAGGAGGACAAGGAGAAGCACAGACAGACAGTGACAACAGAGGAGGACTAGGAGAAGCACAGACAGACAGTGACAACAGAGGAGGACAAGGAGAAGCACAGACAGACAGTGACAACAGAGGAGGACAAGGAGAAGCACAGACAGACAGTGACAACAGAGGAGGACTAGGAGAAGCACAGACAGACAGTGACAACAGAGGAGGACAAGGAGAAGCACAGACAGACAGTGACAACAGAGGAGGACTAGGAGAAGCACAGACAGACAGTGACAACAGAGGAGGACAGGGAGAAGCACAGACAGACAGTGACAACAGAGGACGACAAGGAGAAGCACAGACAGACAGTGAAAACAGAGGAGGACAAGGAGAAGCACAGACAGACAGTGACAACAGAGGAGGACAAGGAGAAGCACAGACAGACAGTGACAACAGAGTATGACAAGGAGAAGCACAGACAGACAGTGAAAACAGAGGAGGACAAAGAGAAGCACAGACAGACAGTGACAACAGAGTATGACAAGGAGAAGCACAGACAGACAGTGACAACAGAGGAGGACAAGGGGAAGCACAGACAGACAGTGACAACAGAGGAGGACTAGGAGAAGCACAGACAGACAGTGACAACAGAGGAGGACAAGAAGAAGCACAGACAGACAGTGACAACAGAGGAGGACAAGGAGAAGCACAGACAGACAGTGAAAACAGAGGAGGACAAGGAGAAGCACAGACAGACAGTGAAAACAGAGGAGAACACGATGAAGCACAGACAGACAGTGACAACAGAGGAGGACAAGGAGAGGCACAGACAGACAGTGACAACAGAGGACGACAAGGAGAAGCACAGACAGACAGTGAAAACAGAGGAGGACAAGGAGAAGCACAGACAGACAGTGACAACAGAGGAGGACAAGGAGAAGCACAGACAGACAGTGACAACAGAGGAGGAAAAGGGGAAGCACAGACAGACAGTGACAACAGAGGAGGACTAGGAGAAGCACAGACAGACAGTGACAACAGAGGAGGACAAGGAGAAGCACAGACAGACAGTGAAAACAGAGGAGGACAAGGAGAAGCACAGACAGACAGTGACAACAGAGTATGACAAGGAGAAGCACAGACAGACAGTGACAACAGAGGAGGACAAGGGGAAGCACAGACAGACAGTGACAACAGAGGAGGACTAGGAGAAGCACAGACAGACAGTCACAACAGAGGAGGACAAGGAGAAGCACAGACAGACAGTGACAACAGAGGAGGACAAGGAGAAGCACAGACAGACAGTGAAAACAGAGGAGCACAAGGAGAAACACAGACAGACAGTGAAAACAGAGGAGAACACGATGAAGCACAGACAGACAATGAAAACAGAGGAGAACACGATGAATCACAGACAGACAGTGACAACAGACGAGGACAAGAAGAAGCACAGACAGACAGTGACAACAGAGGACGACAAGTATAAGCACAGACAGACAGTGAAAACAGAGGAGGACAAGGAGAAGCACAGACAGACAGTGACAACAGAAGACGACAAGGAGAAGCACAGACAGACAGTGAAAACAGAGGAGGACAAGTAGAAGCACAGACAGACAGTGACAACAGAAGAGGACAAGGAGAAGCACAGACAGACAGTGAAAACAGAGGAGAACACGATAAAGCACAAACAGACGGTGACAACAGAGGAGGACAAGGAGAAGCACAGACAGACAGTGACAACAGAGGACGACAAGGAGAAGCACAGAGACAGTGACAACAGAGGAGGACAAGGAGAAGCACAGACAGACAGTGAAAACAGAGGAGAACACGATGAAGCACAGACAGACAGTGAAAACAGAGGAGAACACGATGAATCACAGACAGACAGTGACAACAGACGAGGACAAGAAGAAGCACAGACAGACAGTGACAACAGAGGACGACAAGTATAAGCACAGACAGACAGTGAAAACAGAGGAGGACAAGGAGAAGCACAGACAGACAGTGAAAACAGAGGAGAACACGATGAAGCACAGACAGACAGTGACAACAGAGGAGGACAAGGAGAAGCACAGACAGACAGTGAAAACAGAGGAGGACAAGGAGAAGCACAGACAGACAGTGAAAACAGAGGAGGACAAGGAGAAGCACAGACAGACAGTGAAAACAGAGGAGAACACAATTAAGCACAGACAGACAGTGACAACAGAGGAGGACAAGGAGAGGCACAGACAGACAGTGACAACAGAGGAGGAAAAGGGGAAGCACAGACAGACAGTGAAAACAGAGGAGGACAAGGAGAAGCACAGACAGACAGTGACAACAGAGGAGGAAAAGGGGAAGCACAGACAGACAGTGACAACAGAGGAGGACAAGGAGAAGCACAGACAGACAGTGACAACAGAGGAGGACTAGGAGAAGCACAGACAGACAGTGACAACAGAGGAGGACTAGGAGAAGCACAGACAGACAGTGACAACAGAGGAGGACAAGGAGAAGCACAGACAGACAGTGACAACAGAGGAGGACTAGGAGAAGCACAGACAGACAGTGACAACAGAGGAGGACAAGGAGAAGCACAGACAGACAGTGACAACAGAGGACGACAAGGAGAAGCACAGACAGACAGTGAAAACAGAGGAGGACAAGGAGAAGCACAGACAGACAGTGACAACAGAGTATGACAAGGAGAAGCACAGACAGACAGTGACAACAGAGGAGGACAAGGGGAAGCACAGACAGACAGTGACAACAGAGGAGGACTAGGAGAAGCACAGACAGACAGTCACAACAGAGGAGGACAAGGAGAAGCACAGACAGACAGTGACAACAGAGGAGGACAAGGAGAAGCACAGACAGACAGTGAAAACAGAGGAGGACAAGGAGAAGCACAGACAGACAGTGAAAACAGAGGAGAACACGATGAAGCACAGACAGACAGTGACAACAGAGGAGGACAAGGAGAGGCACAGACAGACAGTGACAACAGAGGACGACAAGGAGAAGCACAGACAGACAGTGAAAACAGAGGACAAGGAGAAGCACAGACAGACAGTGACAACAGAGGAGGACAAGGAGAAGCACAGAAAGACAGTGACAACAGAGGAGGAAAAGGGGAAGCACAGACAGACAGTGACAACAGAGGAGGACTAGGAGAAGCACAGACAGACAGTGACAACAGAGGAGGACAAGGAGAAGCACAGACAGACAGTGACAACAGAGGAGGACTAGGAGAAGCACAGACAGACAGTGACAACAGAGGAGGACAAGGAGAAGCACAGACAGACAGTGACAACAGAGGAGGACTAGGAGAAGCACAGACAGACAGTGACAACAGAGGAGGACAAGGAGAAGCACAGACAGACAGTGACAACAGATGAGGACAAGGAGAAGCACAGACAGACAGTGACAACAGAGGAGGACAAGGAGAAGCACAGACAGACAGTGACAACAGAGGAGGACTAGGAGAAGCACAGACAGACAGTGACAACAGAGGAGGACAAGGAGAAGCACAGACAGACAGTGACAACAGAGGAGGACAAGGAGAAGCACAGACAGACAGTGACAACAGAGGAGGACTAGGAGAAGCACAGACAGACAGTGACAACAGAGGAGGACAAGGAGAAGCACAGACAGACAGTGACAACAGAGGAGGACTAGGAGAAGCACAGACAGACAGTGACAACAGAGGAGGACAGGGAGAAGCACAGACAGACAGTGACAACAGAGGACGACAAGGAGAAGCACAGACAGACAGTGAAAACAGAGGAGGACAAGGAGAAGCACAGACAGACAGTGACAACAGATGAGGACAAGGAGAAGCACAGACAGACAGTGACAACAGAGGAGGACAAGGAGAAGCACAGACAGACAGTGACAACAGAGGAGGACTAGGAGAAGCACAGACAGACAGTGACAACAGAGGAGGACAAGGAGAAGCACAGACAGACAGTGACAACAGAGGAGGACAAGGAGAAGCACAGACAGACAGTGACAACAGAGGAGGACTAGGAGAAGCACAGACAGACAGTGACAACAGAGGAGGACAAGGAGAAGCACAGACAGACAGTGACAACAGAGGAGGACTAGGAGAAGCACAGACAGACAGTGACAACAGAGGAGGACAGGGAGAAGCACAGACAGACAGTGACAACAGAGGACGACAAGGAGAAGCACAGACAGACAGTGAAAACAGAGGAGGACAAGGAGAAGCACAGACAGACAGTGACAACAGAGGAGGACAAGGAGAAGCACAGACAGACAGTGACAACAGAGTATGACAAGGAGAAGCACAGACAGACAGTGAAAACAGAGGAGGACAAAGAGAAGCACAGACAGACAGTGACAACAGAGTATGACAAGGAGAAGCACAGACAGACAGTGACAACAGAGGAGGACAAGGGGAAGCACAGACAGACAGTGACAACAGAGGAGGACTAGGAGAAGCACAGACAGACAGTGACAACAGAGGAGGACAAGAAGAAGCACAGACAGACAGTGACAACAGAGGAGGACAAGGAGAAGCACAGACAGACAGTGAAAACAGAGGAGGACAAGGAGAAGCACAGACAGACAGTGAAAACAGAGGAGAACACGATGAAGCACAGACAGACAGTGACAACAGAGGAGGACAAGGAGAGGCACAGACAGACAGTGACAACAGAGGACGACAAGGAGAAGCACAGACAGACAGTGAAAACAGAGGAGGACAAGGAGAAGCACAGACAGACAGTGACAACAGAGGAGGACAAGGAGAAGCACAGACAGACAGTGACAACAGAGGAGGAAAAGGGGAAGCACAGACAGACAGTGACAACAGAGGAGGACTAGGAGAAGCACAGACAGACAGTGACAACAGAGGAGGACAAGGAGAAGCACAGACAGACAGTGACAACAGAGGAGGACTAGGAGAAGCACAGACAGACAGTGACAACAGAGGAGGACAAGGAGAAGCACAGACAGACAGTGACAACAGAGGAGGACTAGGAGAAGCACAGACAGACAGTGACAACAGAGGAGGACAAGGAGAAGCACAGACAGACAGTGACAACAGAGGAGGACAAGGGGAAGCACAAACAGACAGTGACAACAGAGGAGGACAAGGAGAAGCACAGACAGACAGTGACAACAGATGAGGACAAGGAGAAGCACAGACAGACAGTGACAACAGAGGAGGACAAGGAGAAGCACAGACAGACAGTGACAACAGAGGAGGACTAGGAGAAGCACAGACAGACAGTGACAACAGAGGAGGACAAGGAGAAGCACAGACAGACAGTGACAACAGAGGAGGACAAGTAGAAGCACAGACAGACAGTGAAAACAGAGGAGGACAAGGAGAAGCACAGACAGACAGTGACAACAGAGGAGGACAAGGAGAAGCACAGACAGACAGTGACAACAGAGGAGGACAAGGGGAAGCACAGACAGACAGTGACAACAGAGGAGGACTAGGAGAAGCACAGACAGACAGTGACAACAGAGGAGGACAAGGAGAAGCACAGACAGAGAGTGACAACAGAGGAGGACAAGGAGAAGCACAGACAGACAGTGAAAACAGAGGAGGACAAGGAGAAGCACAGACAGACAGTGAAAACAGAGGAGAACACGATGAAGCACAGACAGACAGTGACAACAGAGGAGGACAAGGAGAGGCACAGACAGACAGTGACAACAGAGGACGACAAGGAGAAGCACAGACAGACAGTGAAAACAGAGGAGGACAAGGAGAAGCACAGACAGACAGTGACAACAGAGGAGGACAAGGAGAAGCACAGACAGACAGTGACAACAGAGGAGGAAAAGGGGAAGCACAGACAGACAGTGACAACAGAGGAGGACTAGGAGAAGCACAGACAGACAGTGACAACAGAGGAGGACAAGGAGAAGCACAGACAGACAGTGACAACAGAGGAGGACTAGGAGAAGCACAGACAGACAGTGACAACAGAGGAGGACAAGGAGAAGCACAGACAGACAGTGACAACAGAGGAGGACAAGGGGAAGCACAGACAGACAGTGACAACAGAGGAGGACTAGGAGAAGCACAGACAGACAGTGACAACAGAGGAGGACAAGAAGAAGCACAGACAGACAGTGACAACAGAGGAGGACAAGGAGAAGCACAGACAGACAGTGAAAACAGAGGAGGACAAGGAGAAGCACAGACAGACAGTGAAAACAGAGGAGGACAAGGAGAAGCACAGACAGACAGTGAAAACAGAGGAGAACACGATGAAGCACAGACAGACAGTGACAACAGAGGAGGACAAGGAGAGGCACAGACAGACAGTGACAACAGAGGACGACAAGGAGAAGCACAGACAGACAGTGAAAACAGAGGAGGACAAGGAGAAGCACAGACAGACAGTGACAACAGAGGAGGACAAGGAGAAGCACAGACAGACAGTGACAACAGAGGAGGAAAAGGGGAAGCACAGACAGACAGTGACAACAGAGGAGGACTAGGAGAAGCACAGACAGACAGTGACAACAGAGGAGGACAAGGAGAAGCACAGACAGACAGTGACAACAGAGGAGGACTAGGAGAAGCACAGACAGACAGTGACAACAGAGGAGGACAAGGAGAAGCACAGACAGACAGTGACAACAGAGGAGGACTAGGAGAAGCACAGACAGACAGTGACAACAGAGTATGACAAGGAGAAGCACAGACAGACAGTGACAACAGAGGAGGACAAGGGGAAGCACAGACAGACAGTGACAACAGAGGAGGACTAGGAGAAGCACAGACAGACAGTGACAACAGAGGAGGACAAGAAGAAGCACAGACAGACAGTGACAACAGAGGAGGACAAGGAGAAGCACAGACAGACAGTGAAAACAGAGGACAAGGAGAAGCACAGACAGACAGTGAAAACAGAGGAGGACAAGGAGAAGCACAGACAGACAGTGAAAACAGAGGAGAACACGATGAAGCACAGACAGACAGTGACAACAGAGGAGGACAAGGAGAGGCACAGACAGACAGTGACAACAGAGGACGACAAGGAGAAGCACAGACAGACAGTGAAAACAGAGGAGGACAAGGAGAAGCACAGACAGACAGTGACAACAGAGGAGGACAAGGAGAAGCACAGACAGACAGTGACAACAGAGGAGGAAAAGGGGAAGCACAGACAGACAGTGACAACAGAGGAGGACTAGGAGAAGCACAGACAGACAGTGACAACAGAGGAGGACAAGGAGAAGCACAGACAGACAGTGACAACAGAGGAGGACTAGGAGAAGCACAGACAGACAGTGACAACAGAGGAGGACAAGGAGAAGCACAGACAGACAGTGACAACAGAGGAGGACTAGGAGAAGCACAGACAGACAGTGACAACAGAGGAGGACAAGGAGAAGCACAGACAGACAGTGACAACAGAGGAGGACAAGGGGAAGCACAGACAGACAGTGACAACAGAGGAGGACAAGGAGAAGCACAGACAGACAGTGACAACAAATGAGGACAAGGAGAAGCACAGACAGACAGTGACAACAGAGGAGGACAAGGAGAAGCACAGACAGACAGTGACAACAGAGGAGGACTAGGAGAAGCACAGACAGACAGTGACAACAGAGGAGGACAAGGAGAAGCACAGACAGACAGTGACAACAGAGGAGGACAAGGAGAAGCACAGACAGACAGTGAAAACAGAGGAGGACAAGGAGAAGCACAGACAGACAGTGAAAACAGAGGAGAACACGATGAAGCACAGACAGACAGTGACAACAGAGGAGGACAAGGAGAGGCACAGACAGACAGTGACAACAGAGGACGACAAGGAGAAGCACAGACAGACAGTGAAAACAGAGGAGGACAAGGAGAAGCACAGACAGACAGTGACAACAGAGGAGGACAAGGAGAAGCACAGACAGACAGTGACAACAGAGGAGGAAAAGGGGAAGCACAGACAGACAGTGACAACAGAGGAGGACTAGGAGAAGCACAGACAGACAGTGACAACAGAGGAGGACAAGGAGAAGCACAGACAGACAGTGACAACAGAGGAGGACTAGGAGAAGCACAGACAGACAGTGACAACAGAGGAGGACAAGGAGAAGCACAGACAGACAGTGACAACAGAGGAGGACAAGGGGAAGCACAGACAGACAGTGACAACAGAGGAGGACAAGGAGAAGCACAGACAGACAGTGACAACAGATGAGGACAAGGAGAAGCACAGACAGACAGTGACAACAGAGGAGGACAAGGAGAAGCACAGACAGACAGTGACAACAGAGGAGGACTAGGAGAAGCACAGACAGACAGTGACAACAGAGGAGGACAAGGAGAAGCACAGACAGACAGTGACAACAGAGGAGGACAAGGAGAAGCACAGACAGACAGTGACAACAGAGGAGGACTAGGAGAAGCACAGACAGACAGTGACAACAGAGGAGGACAAGGAGAAGCACAGACAGACAGTGACAACAGAGGAGGACTAGGAGAAGCACAGACAGACAGTGACAACAGAGGAGGACAAGAAGAAGCACAGACAGACAGTGACAACAGAGGAGGACAAGGAGAAGCACAGACAGACAGTGAAAACAGAGGAGGACAAGGAGAAGCACAGACAGACAGTGAAAACAGAGGAGAACACGATGAAGCACAGACAGACAGTGACAACAGAGGAGGACAAGGAGAGGCACAGACAGACAGTGACAACAGAGGACGACAAGGAGAAGCACAGACAGACAGTGAAAACAGAGGAGGACAAGGAGAAGCACAGACAGACAGTGACAACAGAGGAGGACAAGGAGAAGCACAGACAGACAGTGACAACAGAGGAGGAAAAGGGGAAGCACAGACAGACAGTGACAACAGAGGAGGACTAGGAGAAGCACAGACAGACAGTGACAACAGAGGAGGACAAGGAGAAGCACAGACAGACAGTGACAACAGAGGAGGACTAGGAAAAGCACAGACAGACAGTGACAACAGAGGAGGACAAGGAGAAGCACAGACAGACAGTGACAACAGAGGAGGACTAGGAGAAGCACAGACAGACAGTGACAACAGAGGAGGACAAGGAGAAGCACAGACAGACAGTGACAACAGAGGAGGACAAGGGGAAGCACAGACAGACAGTGACAACAGAGGAGGACAAGGAGAAGCACAGACAGACAGTGACAACAGATGAGGACAAGGAGAAGCACAGACAGACAGTGACAACAGAGGAGGACAAGGAGAAGCACAGACAGACAGTGACAACAGAGGAGGACTAGGAGAAGCACAGACAGACAGTGACAACAGAGGAGGACAAGGAGAAGCACAGACAGACAGTGACAACAGAGGAGGACTAGGAGAAGCACAGACAGACAGTGACAACAGAGGAGGACAGGGAGAAGCACAGACAGACAGTGACAACAGAGGACGACAAGGAGAAGCACAGACAGACAGTGAAAACAGAGGAGGACAAGGAGAAGCACAGACAGACAGTGACAACAGAGGAGGACAAGGAGAAGCACAGACAGACAGTGACAACAGAGTATGACAAGGAGAAGCACAGACAGACAGTGAAAACAGAGGAGGACAAAGAGAAGCACAGACAGACAGTGACAACAGAGTATGACAAGGAGAAGCACAGACAGACAGTGACAACAGAGGAGGACAAGGGGAAGCACAGACAGACAGTGACAACAGAGGAGGACAAGGAGAAGCACAGACAGACAGTGACAACAGAGGAGGACAAGGAGAAGCACAGACAGACAGTGACAACAGAGGAGGACAAGGAGAAGCACAGACAGACAGTGAAAACAGAGGAGGACAAGGAGAAGCACAGACAGACAGTGAAAACAGAGGAGAACACGATGAAGCACAGACAGACAGTGACAACAGAGGAGGACAAGGAGAGGCACAGACAGACAGTGACAACAGAGGACGACAAGGAGAAGCACAGACAGACAGTGAAAACAGAGGAGGACAAGGAGAAGCACAGACAGACAGTGACAACAGAGGAGGACAAGGAGAAGCACAGACAGACAGTGACAACAGAGGAGGAAAAGGGGAAGCACAGACAGACAGTGACAACAGAGGAGGACTAGGAGAAGCACAGACAGACAGTGACAACAGAGGAGGACAAGGAGAAGCACAGACAGACAGTGACAACAGAGGAGGACTAGGAGAAGCACAGACAGACAGTGACAACAGAGGAGGACAAGGAGAAGCACAGACAGACAGTGACAACAGAGGAGGACAAGGGGAAGCACAGACAGACAGTGACAACAGAGGAGGACAAGGAGAAGCACAGACAGACAGTGACAACAGATGAGGACAAGGAGAAGCACAGACAGACAGTGACAACAGAGGAGGACAAGGAGAAGCACAGACAGACAGTGACAACAGAGGAGGACTAGGAGAAGCACAGACAGACAGTGACAACAGAGGAGGACAAGGAGAAGCACAGACAGACAGTGACAACAGAGGAGGACAAGGAGAAGCACAGACAGACAGTGACAACAGAGGAGGACTAGGAGAAGCACAGACAGACAGTGACAACAGAGGAGGACAAGGAGAAGCACAGACAGACAGTGACAACAGAGGAGGACTAGGAGAAGCACAGACAGACAGTGACAACAGAGGAGGACAAGAAGAAGCACAGACAGACAGTGACAACAGAGGAGGACAAGGAGAAGCACAGACAGACAGTGAAAACAGAGGAGGACAAGGAGAAGCACAGACAGACAGTGAAAACAGAGGAGAACACGATGAAGCACAGACAGACAGTGACAACAGAGGAGGACAAGGAGAGGCACAGACAGACAGTGACAACAGAGGACGACAAGGAGAAGCACAGACAGACAGTGAAAACAGAGGAGGACAAGGAGAAGCACAGACAGACAGTGACAACAGAGGAGGACAAGGAGAAGCACAGACAGACAGTGACAACAGAGGAGGAAAAGGGGAAGCACAGACAGACAGTGACAACAGAGGAGGACTAGGAGAAGCACAGACAGACAGTGACAACAGAGGAGGACAAGGAGAAGCACAGACAGACAGTGACAACAGAGGAGGACTAGGAAAAGCACAGACAGACAGTGACAACAGAGGAGGACAAGGAGAAGCACAGACAGACAGTGACAACAGAGGAGGACTAGGAGAAGCACAGACAGACAGTGACAACAGAGGAGGACAAGGAGAAGCACAGACAGACAGTGACAACAGAGGAGGACAAGGGGAAGCACAGACAGACAGTGACAACAGAGGAGGACAAGGAGAAGCACAGACAGACAGTGACAACAGATGAGGACAAGGAGAAGCACAGACAGACAGTGACAACAGAGGAGGACAAGGAGAAGCACAGACAGACAGTGACAACAGAGGAGGACTAGGAGAAGCACAGACAGACAGTGACAACAGAGGAGGACAAGGAGAAGCACAGACAGACAGTGACAACAGAGGAGGACTAGGAGAAGCACAGACAGACAGTGACAACAGAGGAGGACAGGGAGAAGCACAGACAGACAGTGACAACAGAGGACGACAAGGAGAAGCACAGACAGACAGTGAAAACAGAGGAGGACAAGGAGAAGCACAGACAGACAGTGACAACAGAGGAGGACAAGGAGAAGCACAGACAGACAGTGACAACAGAGTATGACAAGGAGAAGCACAGACAGACAGTGAAAACAGAGGAGGACAAAGAGAAGCACAGACAGACAGTGACAACAGAGTATGACAAGGAGAAGCACAGACAGACAGTGACAACAGAGGAGGACAAGGGGAAGCACAGACAGACAGTGACAACAGAGGAGGACTAGGAGAAGCACAGACAGACAGTGACAACAGAGGAGGACAAGAAGAAGCACAGACAGACAGTGACAACAGAGGAGGACAAGGAGAAGCACAGACAGACAGTGAAAACAGAGGAGGACAAGGAGAAGCACAGACAGACAGTGAAAACAGAGGAGAACACGATGAAGCACAGACAGACAGTGACAACAGAGGAGGACAAGGAGAGGCACAGACAGACAGTGACAACAGAGGACGACAAGGAGAAGCACAGACAGACAGTGAAAACAGAGGAGGACAAGGAGAAGCACAGACAGACAGTGACAACAGAGGAGGACAAGGAGAAGCACAGACAGACAGTGACAACAGAGGAGGAAAAGGGGAAGCACAGACAGACAGTGACAACAGAGGAGGACTAGGAGAAGCACAGACAGACAGTGACAACAGAGGAGGACAAGGAGAAGCACAGACAGACAGTGACAACAGAGGAGGACTAGGAGAAGCACAGACAGACAGTGACAACAGAGGAGGACAAGGAGAAGCACAGACAGACAGTGACAACAGAGGAGGACTAGGAGAAGCACAGACAGACAGTGACAACAGAGGAGGACAAGGAGAAGCACAGACAGACAGTGACAACAGAGGAGGACAAGGGGAAGCACAGACAGACAGTGACAACAGAGGAGGACAAGGAGAAGCACAGACAGACAGTGACAACAGATGAGGACAAGGAGAAGCACAGACAGACAGTGACAACAGAGGAGGACAAGGAGAAGCACAGACAGACAGTGACAACAGAGGAGGACTAGGAGAAGCACAGACAGACAGTGACAACAGAGGAGGACAAGGAGAAGCACAGACAGACAGTGACAACAGAGGAGGACAAGTAGAAGCACAGACAGACAGTGAAAACAGAGGAGGACAAGGAGAAGCACAGACAGACAGTGACAACAGAGGAGGACAAGGAGAAGCACAGACAGACAGTGACAACAGAGGAGGACAAGGGGAAGCACAGACAGACAGTGACAACAGAGGAGGACTAGGAGAAGCACAGACAGACAGTGACAACAGAGGAGGACAAGGAGAAGCACAGACAGACAGTGACAACAGAGGAGGACAAGGAGAAGCACAGACAGACAGTGAAAACAGAGGAGGACAAGGAGAAGCACAGACAGACAGTGAAAACAGAGGAGAACACGATGAAGCACAGACAGACAGTGACAACAGAGGAGGACAAGGAGAGGCACAGACAGACAGTGACAACAGAGGACGACAAGGAGAAGCACAGACAGACAGTGAAAACAGAGGAGGACAAGGAGAAGCACAGACAGACAGTGACAACAGAGGAGGACAAGGAGAAGCACAGACAGACAGTGACAACAGAGGAGGAAAAGGGGAAGCACAGACAGACAGTGACAACAGAGGAGGACAAGGAGAAGCACAGAGAGACAGTGACAACAGAGGAGGACAAGGAGAAGCACAGACAGACAGTGACAACAGAGGAGGACTAGGAGAAGCACAGACAGACAGTGACAACAGAGGAGGACAAGGAGAAGCACAGACAGACAGTGACAACAGAGGAGGACTAGGAGAAGCACAGACAGACAGTGACAACAGAGGAGGACAAGGAGAAGCACAGACAGACAGTGACAACAGAGGAGGACAAGGGGAAGCACAGACAGACAGTGACAACAGAGGAGGACAAGGAGAAGCACAGACAGACAGTGACAACAGAGGAGGACTAGGAGAAGCACAGACAGACAGTGACAACAGAGGAGGACAAGGAGAAGCACAGACAGACAGTGACAAAAGAGGAGGACAAGGAGAAGCACAGACAGACAGTGAAAACAAAGGAGAACACGATGAAGCACAGACAGACAGTGAAAACAGAGGAGAACACGATGAATCACAGATAGACAGTGACAACAGAGGAGGACAAGGAGAAGCACAGACAGACAGTGACAACAGAGGACGACAAGGAGAAGCACAGACAGACAGTGAAAACAGAGGAGCACAAGGAGAAACACAGACAGACAGTGAAAACAGAGGAGAACACGATGAAGCACAGACAGACAATGAAAACAGAGGAGAACACGATGAATCACAGACAGACAGTGACAACAGACGAGGACAAGAAGAAGCACAGACAGACAGTGACAACAGAGGACGACAAGTATAAGCACAGACAGACAGTGAAAACAGAGGAGGACAAGGAGAAGCACAGACAGACAGTGACAACAGAGGACGACAAGGAGAAGCACAGACAGACAGTGAAAACAGAGGAGGACAAGGAGAAGCACAGACAGACAGTGACAACAGAGGAGGACAAGGGGAAGCACAGACAGACAGTGACAACAGAGGAGGACAAGGAGAAGCACAGACAGACAGTGACAACAGAGGAGGACAAGGAGAAGCACAGACAGACAGTGAAAACAGAGGAGGACAAGGAGAAGCACAGACAGACAGTGAAAACAGAGGAGAACACGATGAAGCACAGACAGACAGTGACAACAGAGGAGGACAAGGAGAGGCACAGACAGACAGTGACAACAGAGGACGACAAGGAGAAGCACAGACAGACAGTGAAAACAGAGGAGGACAAGGAGAAGCACAGACAGACAGTGACAACAGAGGAGGACAAGGAGAAGCACAGACAGACAGTGACAACAGAGGAGGAAAAGGGGAAGCACAGACAGACAGTGACAACAGAGGAGGACTAGGAGAAGCACAGACAGACAGTGACAACAGAGGAGGACAAGGAGAAGCACAGACAGACAGTGACAACAGAGGAGGACTAGGAGAAGCACAGACAGACAGTGACAACAGAGGAGGACAAGGAGAAGCACAGACAGACAGTGACAACAGAGGAGGACTAGGAGAAGCACAGACAGACAGTGACAACAGAGGAGGACAAGGAGAAGCACAGACAGACAGTGACAACAGAGGAGGACAAGGGGAAGCACAGACAGACAGTGACAACAGAGGAGGACAAGGAGAAGCACAGACAGACAGTGACAACAGATGAGGACAAGGAGAAGCACAGACAGACAGTGACAACAGAGGAGGACAAGGAGAAGCACAGACAGACAGTGACAACAGAGGAGGACTAGGAGAAGCACAGACAGACAGTGACAACAGAGGAGGACAAGGAGAAGCACAGACAGACAGTGACAACAGAGGAGGACAAGTAGAAGCACAGACAGACAGTGAAAACAGAGGAGGACAAGGAGAAGCACAGACAGACAGTGACAACAGAGGAGGACAAGGAGAAGCACAGACAGACAGTGACAACAGAGGAGGACAAGGGGAAGCACAGACAGACAGTGACAACAGAGGAGGACTAGGAGAAGCACAGACAGACAGTGACAACAGAGGAGGACAAGGAGAAGCACAGACAGACAGTGACAACAGAGGAGGACAAGGAGAAGCACAGACAGACAGTGAAAACAGAGGAGGACAAGGAGAAGCACAGACAGACAGTGAAAACAGAGGAGAACACGATGAAGCACAGACAGACAGTGACAACAGAGGAGGACAAGGAGAGGCACAGACAGACAGTGACAACAGAGGACGACAAGGAGAAGCACAGACAGACAGTGAAAACAGAGGAGGACAAGGAGAAGCACAGACAGACAGTGACAACAGAGGAGGACAAGGAGAAGCACAGACAGACAGTGACAACAGAGGAGGAAAAGGGGAAGCACAGACAGACAGTGACAACAGAGGAGGACAAGGAGAAGCACAGAGAGACAGTGACAACAGAGGAGGACAAGGAGAAGCACAGACAGACAGTGACAACAGAGGAGGACTAGGAGAAGCACAGACAGACAGTGACAACAGAGGAGGACAAGGAGAAGCACAGACAGACAGTGACAACAGAGGAGGACTAGGAGAAGCACAGACAGACAGTGACAACAGAGGAGGACAAGGAGAAGCACAGACAGACAGTGACAACAGAGGAGGACAAGGGGAAGCACAGACAGACAGTGACAACAGAGGAGGACAAGGAGAAGCACAGACAGACAGTGACAACAGAGGAGGACTAGGAGAAGCACAGACAGACAGTGACAACAGAGGAGGACAAGGAGAAGCACAGACAGACAGTGACAAAAGAGGAGGACAAGGAGAAGCACAGACAGACAGTGAAAACAAAGGAGAACACGATGAAGCACAGACAGACAGTGAAAACAGAGGAGAACACGATGAATCACAGATAGACAGTGACAACAGAGGAGGACAAGGAGAAGCACAGACAGACAGTGACAACAGAGGACGACAAGGAGAAGCACAGACAGACAGTGAAAACAGAGGAGCACAAGGAGAAACACAGACAGACAGTGAAAACAGAGGAGAACACGATGAAGCACAGACAGACAATGAAAACAGAGGAGAACACGATGAATCACAGACAGACAGTGACAACAGACGAGGACAAGAAGAAGCACAGACAGACAGTGACAACAGAGGACGACAAGTATAAGCACAGACAGACAGTGAAAACAGAGGAGGACAAGGAGAAGCACAGACAGACAGTGACAACAGAGGACGACAAGGAGAAGCACAGACAGACAGTGAAAACAGAGGAGGACAAGGAGAAGCACAGACAGACAGTGACAACAGAGGAGGACAAGGGGAAGCACAGACAGACAGTGACAACAGAGGAGGACAAGGAGAAGCACAGACAGACAGTGACAACAGAGGAGGACTAGGAGAAGCACAGACAGACAGTGACAACAGAGGAGGACAAGGAGAAGCACAGACAGACAGTGACAACAGAGGAGGACAAGGGGAAGCACAGACAGACAGTGACAACAGAGGAGGACAAGGAGAAGCACAGACAGACAGTGACAACAGAGGAGGAAAAGGGGAAGCACAGACAGACAGTGACAACAGAGGAGGACAAGGAGAAGCACAGAGAGACAGTGACAACAGAGGAGGACAAGGAGAAGCACAGACAGACAGTGACAACAGAGGAGGACTAGGAGAAGCACAGACAGACAGTGACAACAGAGGAGGACAAGGAGAAGCACAGACAGACAGTGACAACAGAGGAGGACTAGGAGAAGCACAGACAGACAGTGACAACAGAGGAGGACAAGGAGAAGCACAGACAGACAGTGACAACAGAGGAGGACAAGGGGAAGCACAGACAGACAGTGACAACAGAGGAGGACAAGGAGAAGCACAGACAGACAGTGACAACAGAGGAGGACTAGGAGAAGCACAGACAGACAGTGACAACAGAGGAGGACAAGGAGAAGCACAGACAGACAGTGACAAAAGAGGAGGACAAGGAGAAGCACAGACAGACAGTGAAAACAAAGGAGAACACGATGAAGCACAGACAGACAGTGAAAACAGAGGAGAACACGATGAATCACAGATAGACAGTGACAACAGAGGAGGACAAGGAGAAGCACAGACAGACAGTGACAACAGAGGACGACAAGGAGAAGCACAGACAGACAGTGAAAACAGAGGAGCACAAGGAGAAACACAGACAGACAGTGAAAACAGAGGAGAACACGATGAAGCACAGACAGACAATGAAAACAGAGGAGAACACGATGAATCACAGACAGACAGTGACAACAGACGAGGACAAGAAGAAGCACAGACAGACAGTGACAACAGAGGACGACAAGTATAAGCACAGACAGACAGTGAAAACAGAGGAGGACAAGGAGAAGCACAGACAGACAGTGACAACAGAGGACGACAAGGAGAAGCACAGACAGACAGTGAAAACAGAGGAGGACAAGGAGAAGCACAGACAGACAGTGACAACAGAGGAGGACAAGGGGAAGCACAGACAGACAGTGACAACAGAGGAGGACAAGGAGAAGCACAGACAGACAGTGACAACAGAGGAGGACTAGGAGAAGCACAGACAGACAGTGACAACAGAGGAGGACAAGGAGAAGCACAGACAGACAGTGACAACAGAGGAGGACAAGGGGAAGCACAGACAGACAGTGACAACAGAGGAGGACAAGGAGAAGCACAGACAGACAGTGACAACAGAGGAGGACTAGGAGAAGCACAGACAGACAGTGACAACAGAGGAGGACAAGGAGAAGCACAGACAGACAGTGACAAAAGAGGAGGACAAGGAGAAGCACAGACAGACAGTGAAAACAAAGGAGAACACGATGAAGCACAGACAGACAGTGAAAACAGAGGAGAACACGATGAATCACAGATAGACAGTGACAACAGAGGAGGACAAGGAGAAGCACAGACAGACAGTGACAACAGAGGACGACAAGGAGAAGCACAGACAGACAGTGAAAACAGAGGAGCACAAGGAGAAACACAGACAGACAGTGAAAACAGAGGAGAACACGATGAAGCACAGACAGACAATGAAAACAGAGGAGAACACGATGAATCACAGACAGACAGTGACAACAGACGAGGACAAGAAGAAGCACAGACAGACAGTGACAACAGAGGACGACAAGTATAAGCACAGACAGACAGTGAAAACAGAGGAGGACAAGGAGAAGCACAGACAGACAGTGACAACAGAGGACGACAAGGAGAAGCACAGATAGACAGTGAAAACAGAGGAGGACAAGTAGAAGCACAGACAGACAGTGACAACAGAAGAGGACAAGGAGAAGCACAGACAGACAGTGAAAACAGAGGAGAACACGATAAAGCACAGACAGACAGTGACAACAGAGGACAAGGAGAAGCACAGACAGACAGTGACAACAGAGGAGGACAAGGAGAAGCACAGACAGACAGTGAAAACAGAGGAGAACACGATGAAGCACAGACAGACAGTGAAAACAGAGGAGAACACGATGAATCACAGACAGACAGTGACAACAGACGAGGACAAGAAGAAGCACAGACAGACAGTGACAACAGAGGACGACAAGTATAAGCACAGACAGACAGTGAAAACAGAGGAGGACAAGGAGAAGCACAGACAGACAGTGAAAACAGAGGAGAACACGATGAAGCACAGACAGACAGTGACAACAGAGGAGGACAAGGAGAAGCACAGACAGACAGTGAAAACAGAGGAGGACAAGGAGAAGCACAGACAGACAGTGACAACAGAAGAGGACAATTAGAAGCACGGACAGACAGTGACAACAGAAGAGGACAAGGAGAAGCACAGACAGACAGTGAAAACAGAGGACGACAAGTATAAGCACAGACAGACAGTGACAACAGAAGAGGACAAGGAGAAGCACAGACAGACAGTGACAACAGAGGACGACAAGTATAAGCACAGACAGACAGTGACAACAGAAGAGGACAAGGAGAAGCACAGACAGACAGTGAAAACAGAGGAGAACACGATAAAGCACAGACAGACAGTGACAACAGAGGACGACAAGGAGAAGCACAGACAGACAGTGAAAACAGAGGAGGACAAGGAGAAACACAGACAGACAGTGAAAACAGAGGAGAACACGATGAAGCACAGACAGACAGTGACAACAGAGGAGGACAAGGAGAAGCACAGACAGACAGTGACAACAGATCACATCGTGATCTCCTACTACTATCTAGTGGACGAACTTGGAATCAGACAGAGGATAGATGTACATCAGTGGATAGATAGAGACTTCAGCTTTCTTCTTCTCATAGTTATATCATTCCTGACAGAAAGACAGAAAATAAAGATATGGCACGTTGCATAAGCCCTGCACTTTTAAATGGCTGAGTTCCAATGGGAATATAGACATGTTTAGAGTAAAACATCCAAGATTGTTTAATTATTATTATTATTATTCCTTTTGAAACAGTAATTGATGACATATTTGATCTGAAACCTAGACTTTCAAATCTCTTATTCCCAATGACATTGGGGACCCCCCCCCCCCCCCCCCCCCCACACACACACACACACAAAACAACACCCAGTTTTGAAAGTAGACTAAATAATACATTGTTTAATTGGAAGAAAGGTGTAGTAGACAGCTTTCTGAACAAAATAAAGCTGAAACTCAAAATGTTGAACGATACGTTTCTCCTTCTTCATAACACTAATGTCCACTGGAGGGAACCGGACACCATGTTCACTTGTTCAGCTCTGCTCTGTGACTTGAGATTTAAATTAAATTAGCAATAAGTGTGAATATAAAACCACTTGTTTTCTAAAAAGTTGAAAGCATTCTGCAAAAGCAATCGTCTTCAAAAAAGAATATTCTATTGTAAGAAATATATATGTCTCTCTTTTTCTCTCCAAACCAAATGTTGACTGAAAACTGATTATGAAGAGTCCTCCAAATCAATAAGAAATGCCCATTGTGCATCTGTGAAGCTATGACACATAACGTGTATGCAACAACACAATACATACATATATCATAGGACATATGACAATTAATGAAATAAGGGATAAGTGTTGATGTAACTATGCAGTTTTATTTCCATAAAATCATTAACGTATGGAGATAAACAACAAATGGACAATTGGTCATGAACATTTGTAAAGTCAGCTGCACAAACTGGAAGAACACTGAAAGAAAGTTATCTAGACAAGGGCTTGGAAACAATAATAAATACAGTGATTAATCCTGGGATGTGATTGTCTTAGCAGAAGTACATATACATAACAGAAGATAATTGTTAAAATAGGGATGCAAATGTCAACATAGAAAACAGGTTGCAGGCAATTTTACATTTTAACATTTCCACTTTCTCTTCAATGGCATCCTTCATTCAGTAAGAGGGGGAATTCTGACCCGAATTAAGAATGCCTAAATGGAACATATAATTCCCCTTTTTCTACACTTTTCTCTTTAAGCATATTCACAACCTATTCAATGCTATTCACAGAAAAGGAGGTGAGACAGAGGTGTGTCTACAGATATTCCGTAGTCAGACCTTGACTTAACTTGCTCATAATTCCACCACTTTAAAAAAACGACAATTATATGTAGAAATAACACCAAAACTCTATGCACTGTAATTTATAAATTGATAAGAGCTATTAATAAGACCTAGGTAAATTAGTCATTAGTTAGGACAAGAGGATTGTAAATATAAATTACAGTTGTTTCAGATCTATTTTATTTTATGATCGTTGGAGACAAATGTGAAACCAGTCATATTTCAGCAAACTGAAAAGCATGTCAACACGACAGGTATTTCGGCCTCTTTTCCACAAGTGAAGTAGAAATAGCTGTATCATTATTCAGAATTTTAATTGTAGGCCTATGGCTTCATCATTTGCAGGAGTTAAATTTGGAGATCCAAGCGGAGGCTGTAGCCTATGGAAACCTGTGTGCACTGATAGTAGAGCAGAACCTACCTAGTTGGTAGGTAAAAAAAAAATGTATAAGTACTTTCCTAACTCTAAATAATATACAAGATCAGAGTATTTTTTTATCTACCAATTGGTGCTGAAAAGGAAAGAAAAATGCATGTATTTACAAGGCTTTTTTTCATTGGTCCCTAACATTCTGAAACATTCTCTCCATAGACAGGTTAGCTGAGAACTTCCCGAAAACCATGTGTTGTTATGAGGTGTTTGACTGTCACGTTTATGCTATGCTATGCTATGCTATGCTAACATGTCAAAAAATTTATTGTGCAACTTTATTCATGTTTTCAATAAACATTGGAGATTCAACATAATTTACATGTTGTCAACAATCTAAGCCAACCCCGTCTGTTTTACCCCATAGTTGTGCATGGGTCAGTTTTGTTGCTAAACAACCAACCCATCTATATGTTCTAGTGAGTCTGTTGAGAAAATTCTAATTAAAGGTACACCAAATTTAAAGGGATGGCTATTGAATAAAAATGTCACTAGAAAATCTGTTGGCCAGCAAGTGGGAGGGTTTTCAGCGGTTGAATTAAATTTATTCAATGCACGCAAGGTAACCTCATCTGCAAAGCCTGTTAAGATCTTATACTTCCCGGTTCTAAACAGTTACTGCATATATTATGACAACATTTTGTGAGGTTTTTGTTTGTTTTGGTGCTTGGCTGTGTTCGTCAGTTTTTTTCCCAGCCTGTTCGAGCACACTTTTTCTTGAGGCAAGCCGAAGTATGCCTTTCGTTGGTGATTGGTCAACATTAGGGATTCTTCAATTAAGTGTTTGTTGGCATTCAACAACAGATGACTAGTCTTCATGCAAAGTTTTTCACTTGAGAAATACTGCACCAAAATCTTAGTTAGATGTAAAATTTTGCGACTAAAACCTCCCTGGCAAAAATGTCAAAATTAATTAAAGATTTCTTGAGCTATCATAATCTTAATTTTGACTATTTTGATGAAGTGTACTGGATATGGCGTCTCAAGAGGAACAAACAGTAATACTGCTAGCATGCTAGTAGATACCATAGACTACCTCTAAGTTCCTTCAAACAAAATGCAGAGACATAAAAATGGTATTCTTGAGTTCATCTGATTCTGGGGAAGTAGTTAAAAGGCTTCATTGCCAAAATCCCAAAGTGTCCCTTTAAGGGAGTATGCAAGCACAGATGTTCACTTCACCTAGTCAACCGAACCTACGCTGCTTATTTGGATACCTTTACACACCTGCACAAGGTAAGTAGGAAAAGTGTACATTTCCTAAGTCAGAACCTAAAAGTAGACCAGAGTAAACCAGATGTATCTTGGTGAATGCAAGCATTTCATTGATGAGGAAAGTACATTATAAAACTTTAATATACTGAGAATGCACAAAAAACACTGACTGGGATGATAATGTAAACCATTGAAGAAGACAAAAAAACTATGTTCATCATCTTGTGGAGAAGAGTCCTCTAGCATATTGGACTTTAATGTCTATGACGCAGCAACAATACATTCAGTAGAAGTCTTTAGTCTTTGCATTGCCTCAGAGGGATGCAAGCCAGCAGCCATCCTCACCATGTTCTCCAATAGACTGAATATGCTCCTTAGCCTTCATCCTCAGAGACACAATACTAGAATTACGAGGATCCAACTCCTCCATAATTAACTTGTCCACGTACCCAGACGCTGAGCACTGGTACGGGGGCGGCGGAGGAGGACACAGAGAACCAATATGCCCGAAACTGGGGGAGTTGAGAAAGGGTGGAGGAGTGTAGCTGGAGGTTCTTTGGAGGCCCTGAGATGGGCTGGTGATGAAGCCGGAAAGGGACTGCAGAGGGGTGGCAGTGGTGGTGGGAGTGCTGAGCCATGGCTCCAGCTGTAGCCCGGAGCCCAGAGACTGGGAGGAGGAGCGGCTGAAGGACAGGAAGGAGGAAGTGTCCTGGAGCTTGATGGAGCTCACCTCCAGCTTTTCCTGGCGACGCCACTTGGCCCGACGGTTCTGGAACCACACCTGGGATGGAATCATCACAACATTCTTTTAAGACATTCTGTAATTCAACATTATGAGAACTGGGGTGATTATACACAGAAACAAGATTCAGGGGCACTTTGACCATATCAGTAAAATATTGAAATACCATACAGATGTAGGATCTTAATTTGAGCGAGTTTGCTACAGCAGGAAATGTATCCTGTAGCAACAGGAAGAATGAATTATTATATGGATTATAATTAACTGTCATTTATGTAGGGTTGATACATTTTTCTTAAGGGAAAATCAAGTCTGAAATTTCAAAGTGGAAATTACAAAGTTCAGAAGGCTTTTTAAACTTCAAATATACATTACAAGTTTTACATTTCCTGCAAAGCAGGAAAGTTCTCCTGCAACATGGTGATGGAATGAAGTTCCTACATCTGCACATGATTTAACCCTAACAATGATAACACTGCTGAAAGGCAGATGAAAGAAAGCTTAATCAGAAAACTTCTCTACTTAGTTCAACCTCTTTGCCAAAATGTACTGTTTATCAACTTAATAAAACTTTGCTGTGTCAAAGAAACTCAATTGCCTATCTCTCCAGATATTAGCACAACAACAGTCTATTGTAAAACTTTGCTTTGGCAGGCTATTTGAAAATATGTAATATCTTTAATGGGAAGATAGCTACTATTTGAATATATGAATGATAACTGTCAACCTTTGTGTAATACATGATCAACTATGATACTGTTAGAAATGAAATGTCTTAAACATAATGATACATCATTGGAATAACTTTAATTATCGAAATAATATCTATACAATGTAAGTATATAGACAGGTCTTGAACTCAATGAGATCTTGCAGATAAAATACATTATTATTTACTTAACATCATTAATGGCTTAGTAGACTCAATTCATAGTTTGAATATAGAATCTTATTGATGATAATTTCAAAGGCTTGAAACAGTTTCAAAGGCTTGAAACTCATAGGTAACAATTATTATATAAAGCCCTGCTCCACAAACTCTCGACATAACTAACATCACTGTTAAGATTTAAAATGCCAAGTCATCAAACCCATTCACATGGTTGGTTAACTCTGGAAACTCATTCGGAGTCTAGAGAATTAGGAGAATCAGCCTTTCATTTCCTTGCATCTTATGTGTGGAATGATAGACAGTACACTTCAAAATGGAGGAATTGGTGTCTCTCGAGCATTTCAAAAGATTAAGGGACCTTTTTTTACCGAAGAATGTATCTGTTTTATTATGATTGTGTTTTGCTTTTGGTGTATTGTTGTGTATAATACCGTGTATTTGATTGTGTATATTGTATTTTGGCGTGTAGTGCTATACATGGCTCATCTAGAAAAGAGACTTTGGTCTCAGCATTGACTTAGTGTCAACATTTATGTAAAAAAAAGGGCTATTATCATCAAATACCGTATGTGACAATTTACTTAATAGTGAAGAAGTTAGGCCTAATATAAATTGCAATAACATATTTTAGTGGTCCTGACATTAGCCTAAGGTTGTAAATTAAAAAGATTAATATTCAACTAAAGACGGTGATTATTTCATGAACCACATTTTATTTAAACTTTATTGATAAGACTCAGACACACAACTTTTGTTAAATGTGTCACAAATAGGATAAGACAATAACTTATGTTGAGCCCATGCTCGAAACATTCATTGATAGACCTCGATGTTTTACTTATTTTACACAGAGTCGAACTTCATACACATTTTCAACAACGGACTCAGTTGCTTGCTCATAATGTACCTGTACTCGGACCTCGGGAAGATGAACTTTGAGCGCGATCTCCTCTCTGCTGTAGACGTCAGGATAGTGCGACTTTTCGAACGCTCTCTCCAGCTCGTGCAGCTGAAAGGTGGTGAACGTGGTCCTATTACGCCGGTGTTTCTTCTTTGGGTTCTCATCAACGGGCAATTTATCCTCCCCTTTAGGTAAGTCAGAACTGACAGAGGCCCCCGAACTGCTGCAGCAGACACCTGAAAAATGCATTGTAGGCTGGATCAATTTATGAACTTCTGAGCTATATTTGCCAACCTTTTACTCTAATTCAAATGGTTACTGGCACACATATGTAGGCCTAAACATGGAATAAATAACTATAAATAGCCTACTGGTATAAAAGATAACATTTTGAATACATTTTGAATCATTTAAAAAAATATTGCCAATGTTACTTACTGTCAAAACATTTTGGGTTGAGTTCTTTCTTCGGGGATGACATAATTCCATTTCCTCTCAGCTCAGCAGGTTTTCCTGATTCATTGTAGGACACAGATTGATGAAACATATTTTCGTCTTTAAATCCCAATATTGCTTCAATACTGTGAACCCTCTTTGCGGCTTGATTTTGGTTATTCCAGGGGCTTCGGACAAAACGTGCAGAAGGCGACAGGCGCTCTTCCATGACTTCGGGAGTTGAACCAAGAAGCCACATTTGATGTATAAAATGTTCTCAAACTAAATTGAAATGACACTGAAAAATACATTTAAACTCCCGAGAAAGTTATATTTAAGAATGCATAACAACATTTTGAAATATAATGAAACACAGACTGTTGACTAACAAATCTGTGTAAGGCATGCATCGCTACTGAGTATAGAGGCC
This sequence comes from Oncorhynchus mykiss, assembly GCF_057628025.1. NCBI lineage: Eukaryota > Metazoa > Chordata > Actinopteri > Salmoniformes > Salmonidae > Oncorhynchus > Oncorhynchus mykiss. The sequence continues at coordinate 50,245,904 of NC_143026.1, forward strand.
TGACACTCTACGAGAGGTCTTGTCATATAGAGGAGGCTGTATCTTCTGGGGTTTATAAAGTAGTCCCCCCGGTAAGACCCCCGTGTCCCTCAGTCCATGTGACAGTACCCACCTCTCCACTAGACACGTCAAAAGAAGAATGTCACGTTCGATTTGACCCAGCCCTGCGGTTTGGGGGTAACTACATTGTCCTCATTGAACCAATGCAGCAATGCAGAGCTAGACTAACTGGTAGACTACTCTAACTCCTCCCCAAGACAAGTATTCTGCTGTGCTTGTCAGTCAGTCAGTGTTGGTTTATAAACCCCCTTACATAAATCTTAAAACCATCTTTCCCTCCATCTCCAGATGTCATGTGCTGCATCCCAAATGGCAAATCCCTATTCCCTATATAGTGCAATACTTTTGACCATGGGGCCATAGCATTCTGTTCAAAAGTAGTGCTCCATGTAGGTGATAGGGTGTCATTTGGGATGCAACATGCTTATGGTGGCCTGTAAAATTAGCTGGTGGGGTAGAAGAGAATGGTTTAAGGTGTCAGAACAAAATCATAATTATAAATCACAGTATCACAATTCCAGAAGTTTACATATACTAAATAGACTCTGCCTTAATTAAAACAGCTTGGAAAATTCCATCTAATGATGTAATGGATTTAGAAGCTTCTGATAGGCCAATGGACATCATTTGAGTCAATTGGAGGTGTACCTGTGGATGTATTTCAAGGCCTACCTTCAAATTCAGTGCCTCCTTGCTTGACATCATGAGAAAATCCAAATAAAATCAGCCAAGACCTCGGGAAAAAAATTGTAGACCTCCACAAGTCTGGTTCATCCTTGGGATCAATTTCCAAACGCCTAAAGGTGCCACGTTCATCTGTACAAACAATAGTACTCAAGTATAAACACCATGGCACCATGCAGTCATTATACCGCTCAGGTAGGAGACGCGTTCTGTCTCATAGAGATGAACGTACTTTGGTGCGAAAAGTGCAAATCAATCCCAGAACATCAGCAAAGGACCTTGTGAAGATGCTGGAGGAAACAGGTACCAAAGTATCTATATCCATAGTAAAATGAGTCCTATATCAACATAACCAGAAAGGCCGTTCAGCAAAGAAGAAGCCACTGCTCAAAAACCGCCATAGAAAAGCCAGACATGGGGATAAAGATGAGACTTTTTGGAGAAATATCCTCTGGTCTGATGAAACAAAAATAGAACTGTTTGGCCATAATGACCATTGTTATGTTTGGGGGAAAAAGGGGGAGGCTTGCAAGCCGATGAACACATCCCAACAGTGAAGCACGGGGGTGGCAGCATCAAGTTGTGGGGGTGCTTTGCTGCAGGAGGGATTGGTGCACTTCACAAAATAGATGGCAACATGAGGAAGGAAATGTATGTGAATATATTGAAGCAGCATCTCAAGACATCAGTCAGGAAATTAAAGTTTTTTTCTCAAATGGGTCTTCAAATGGACATTGACCCCAAGTATACTTCCAAAGTTGTGGCAAAATGGCTTAAGGACAACAAAGTCAAGGTTGGAGTGAACATCACAAAGCCCTGACCTCAATCCTATAGAACATTTGTGGGCAGAACTGAAAAAGCTTGTGCGAGCAAGGAGGCCAACAAACCTGACTCAGTTACACCAGCTCTGTCAGGAGGAATGGGCCAAAATTCACCCCAATTATTGTGGGAAGCTTGTGGAAGGCAACACGAAACGTTGACCCAAGTTAAACAATTTAAAGGCAATGCTACCAAATACTAATTGAGTGTATGTAAACTTCTGACTCACTGGGAATGTGATGAAAGAAAGAAAAGCTGAAATAAATCATTCTCTCTACTATTATTCTGACATTTCACATTCTTAAATGAAGTGGTGATCAAAACTGACCTAAGAGGATATTTACACTAGGATTAAATGTCAGGAATTTTGAAAAACTAAGTTTAAATGTATTTGGCTAACGTGTATGTAAACCTCTGACTTCAACTGTACATAGCAAATTGTTAAATAGTTATTGATAGGCCTTTTGGCAGCTTACAAACTTTCTCAGAGAGGTAGTTTACATATTCATGATTAAATATTCAATTCAAAACTCTTTAGTTGTCATTAAATGTATTCATTTTTTAGATTTATCTTAACTATGCCCACTTGTTCTGTGAAGGCCAAATAAATAAATAATGAGCAAAAAAAAAAACATTGCTCATAATTTTCTTTGACTTTACAGTCTACAAACATTCAATAATTATTTTACAAAATGAGTTAAACTAAGCAATGAAAACACAAGTTATTATAGTATGTGACTAGTAACAGCTATAAACATCTATAGGCATAGCTGTTCTCCATTTAAGGCCTAATCCAGTCTCGATAATTGGACCTAAAATCCTTATAACGATTTAGCATTTCCCAATTGCTGAAAGTGACATTATCCTCTGTTGGCCATTGGTCCAATAGGCACTACACAAGGAAGCAGAGCTGGATGTGGTATGTTGAGAACTATAGTACAGCTATAGGATCCTCAATTGAGGCAGTTTGCTACAGCAGGAAAATTATCCTGCAGCAACAGGAAATGTGGGTTATAAGTAGTCAACATTTTTGTAGATGTTGATATATTTTTCATAAAGGGAAATCAAGTCGGAATTTTGAAAATGGAAACTTTTACAAACTTCAGAAGCCTTTTTTAAACCTCAAATACGTTACACGTTTTTAATATCCTGCATTGCAGGAACGTTCTCCTGCAACAGGGTGATCAAATTAAGATCCTACATCTGTAATCACAATGAAGCTTGTAATTTCAAACACAACGGTTATAACACAAATCTATTTTTTAGTTTCTATCTTTTTAGATTTTGTATTTTTTTAATTTAGGGGATGGATATTGGATATAAAAAGGGTTCTTTGACTCTTGACTCATTAGCATATTTGTAGTTTACAATATGAGTTACAATATCCAGGGCTGGGTGCAACTTCATTCAACTCCATTTAGTCAATTCATGTCATGCATTTTAACTGAATTCAAGAACTGGAAGAAAGATCATCAATGGGTCTATTGTTCGCAGTTTAGGGGATGGGTACATTGTTGTGCCTTTGCCTTTGACATTGCTCTGTCTGATGAAAAAATACATGAGATAATAGAAAAAAATACAGTTGCAAAGCAAAAATTATTCAAAGAATCGGCAGTTTACCCCATCACCTAGCTCAAACACAAAAAAAATGTTTACCATTTAACCTTTCTGGCGCAGGGGTCCCGCTTAGCGACCCACCTCGACAACATCCGGTGAAATTGCAGAGCACCAATTCAAAATACAGAAAACGTAATATTAAATCTTCATGATAATACAAGTGTCATACATGATTCTTTAGCACAGAATCTTGGCAATCTAACCGCATCGTCAGATTTCAAAAAGGCTTTACGGCAAAAGCACAGCATTCAATTATCTGAGGTCAGCGCTCCACAACAGCACATTATCCAAACAAGCACAGGCGTCACAAAATCCCAAATAGCAATAAAATAAGTGACTTACCTTTGAAGATCTTCCTCGCAATCACAAGAGTCCCAGAAACACAATGAATGGTTGTTTTGTTCGATAAATTCCTATATCCCAAATAGTCCGTTTAGTAGGCATCATTGAGTTCAGTAATCCACCCGTTCAGAATGCAGACATAGGAGTTCCAAAAGTTACCAGTACATTTTATCCAAACAAATCAAACAATGTTTCTAATTCATTATTAGGTACTCTAATATCTAAATAAATGATAAAATTTCATACGGAGCAAACTATTTTCAATAGGACAGGAATGGAACGCAGCGCGCTCCCTCGGTCATGCGCACAATAAGACGAGTTTTGCCATGGAACTTTCTGAGGATAAACAACTATTCCTCATTGGTTTTTCAGAATTCAAGCCTGAAACTATGTAAACATTTTTTTTTACATCTAGTGGAAGTCATAGGAACTGCAATTTGGGAGGCGGAAGTCTTTGGTTTCAATAGTTTAAGCTTGGAATTGGCTGGCAGGTCAACAGAACAAAAAATGGTCCTCGCGTTTTCGTCTGACAAATGTGTTATGCTATGTGTTATACAGACATAATTTTAGAGTGTTTTCTATCCAATACTACCATGCATATGCAAATCCTAGCTTCTGGGCCTGAGTAACAGGCAGTTTACTTTGGACACCTCAGTCATCCAAAATTCTAAATACTGCCCCCTATCACTAAAATTGATGATCTTTCACAATGGCATTTTGTCCGAGAAAACATCAGCTATGTGATTTTTATAATACCGTAGAATGTCACTCCACCATTCTGTGGATTCCTGTCTAGTTTTGTTACTAACGGAGTCCAATCTAAATCATTTAAGAGAGTCTGAGACATGTAGTTAACCTGATGCGATGGGACAACCACCTCATCAACCTTGATCCTATTAACTGCTAATCTTTAACCACCAAATTCCCAATCCATGGCATTGTGAACATTAGACTCACTTGAAATTCTTCAACCGGCTTAACTAGCACCTAACAATAGTTGCTAAATAATCTCGAATTATACTGAACATAAATATAAACGCAACATGCAACAATTTCAAAGATTGTACTGAGTTACTGCTCAAATAAGGAAATCAGTCAAATAAATTAATTCGTTAGGCCCTAATCTATGAATTTCACATGACTGGATAGGGGCGCAGCCATGGGTGGGCCTAGGATGGCATAGGGGCACTGGGGAGCCAGGCCCAGCCAATCAGAATGAGTTTTCTCCCACAAAAAGGGCTTTATTACATACAGAAATACTCCTCAGTTTTATCAGCTGTCCTGCTGGCTGGTCTCAGACTATCCCGCAGGTGATGAAGGCAGATGCAGAGGTCCTGGGCTGACGTGGTTACATGTGGTCTGCAGTTGTGAGGCCGGTTGGTCGTACTGCCAAATTCTCTAAAACGATGTTGGAGGAGGTTTATGGTAGAGAAATGAACATTCAGTTCTGTGGCATACAGCTCTGGTGGACATCCCTGCAGTCAGCATGCCAATTGCACACTCCCACAAAACTTGAGACATCTGTGGTATTGTGTTGTGTGACAAAACTACACATTTTAGAGTGGCCTTTTATTGTCCCCAGCACAAGGTGCACCTGTATAATGATCATGCTGTTTAACTTATTTGGGACTGGGGGGGCAGTATTGAGTAGCTTGTATAAAAGGTGTCCAGAGTAAACCGCCTGCTACTCAGGCCTAAAAGCTAGAATATGCATATAATTTGTAGATTTGGATAGAAAACACTCTGAAGTTTCTACAACTGTTTGAATGATGTCTGTGAGTATAACAGAACTCATATGGCAGGCATAAACTTGAGAAAAATCCAACCAGGAAGTGGGAAATCGGAGGTTTGTAGCATGAGTTGATCAAGCGAGCCCACGTGAGAGCGACCTGTGTTCCATTGCATTTCCAAAGACAAAGGAATTCTCCAGTTGGAACATTACTGAAGATATATGTTAAAAACATCCTAAAGATCGATTCTATACACCGTTTGACTTTATCGAACAAAACAAACATTTGTTGTGGAACTGGGATTCCTGGGAGTGCATTCTGATGAAGATCATCAAAGGTAAGTGAATATTTATAATGCTATTTATAATGCTATACAGATGCACCTATTTCTGACTTCTGTTGACTCCACAACATGGCGGATATCTGTATGGCTTGTTTTTGTGTCTGAGCGCTGTCTCAGATTATTTCATGGTGTGCTTTTTCAGTAAAGTTTTTTTTAAATCTGACACAGCGGTTGCAAGAGGTCAACCTCTCTGGCGCAGGCGTTCCGCTAGCAACCCACTTCGACAACATCCGGTGAACCTGATTAGCGCCAAATTCGAAATACAGAAATAGTCATAATAAAAATTCAAAAAATACAAGGGTTATACATCTTTTTAATCCAGCCGCTTTGTCAGATTTCAAAATGGCTTTACGGCGAAAGCATACCATGCGATTATCTGAGGACAGCGCCCCGCTTACAAAAGCATACAAACATTTTCCAACCAAGTAGAGGAGTCACGAAAGTCAGAAATAGCGATAAATTAATCACTTACCTTTGAAGGTCTTCATCTGGTTGCAGTCACAAGATTCCCAGCTCCACAATAAACGTTTGTTTTGTTCGATAAAGTCCCTCTTCAGATCACAAAAAAATCAGTTTTGTTGGCGCGTTGTGTTCAGTAATCCACTGGCTTAAAGGCAGTCAAAACATGCAGACGAATACATCCTAATAGTACCGGTAAAGTTTGTTGAAAATTGTCAAACGATGTTTATAGTTAATCCTCAGGTTGTCAATTGTCTAAATAATTGACAATATTTCAACCGGACAATAGCGTATTCAATAGAAAGGAAAAACAACGAAGGTTGCACACTCGGTCACACGTTGAAACCAGCACTGCATGCTTCCTCAGTCCACTGACAGAAAGGTCTCATTCTTCTTCATTTTTCAGAAAATAAGCCTGAAACAATGTCTAAAGACTGTTGACATCTAGTGGAAGCCATGGGAACTGCAATCTGGGTCCTAAACATTAGAAACTCAATAGGCATTCAATTGAAAACTACCCACATAAAAAAAATCACACTTCCTGAATTGATTTTCCTCAGGTTTTCGTCTGCCGTATCAGTTCTGTTATACTCACAGACATGATTGTAACAGTTTTGGAAACTTTAGAGTGTTTTATATCCACATCTAAATAAATGCATATCCTAGCTTGTGGGCCTGAGTAACAGGACACGCTTCTCATCCAGACGTCGAAATACTGCCTCCAAGCCATAAGAAGTTAAACATTATTATTGCACACAAGGTAACTTATTATTTGACTTGTTAAAACCTCTTAAAGCTAGCGGGCAGAATTTTCACTTTTGGATAAATAGCGTGCCCAATTTCAACTTCCTGCTACTCATGCCAAGAATATAAGATATGCATATTATTCATAGATTTGGATAGAAAACACCCTGAAGTTTCTAAAACTGTTTGAATGATGTCTGTGAGTATAACAGAACTTATGTAGCAGGCAAAACCCAGAGGACTAACTGTTCAGATTTTTTTTGTTCCCCATCTCTCTTCCCTATATTGTCTTTGCCATTGGGAATTTAATAGCAACCTACTTTCAGTTCCTACCGCTTCCACACGATGTTGCCAGTGTTTGGAATATGGCTGAGGTTAATCCTTTGTTTTAGCAGGAAGTAGGCCAACTCGGAACAGGGGGACACTTTTCTGAGTTGCACAAGATGTGAAGAGCAGAGCTTTTTTCTTTTCGTTCATGTATTGAATACAGATTGCCCCGTCTACAATTTGATCGATTATTAACGTTTAAAAATACCTAACGTTGTATTACAAAAGTAGTTTGAAATATTTTGGCAAAGTTTATAGGCAACTTTTGAAATATTTTGTAGTGACGTTGCATTTTTCTAAGCTGTTTTTTTATGGATCAAACGGGCTTTATAAATGGACATTTTCGATATATATGGACAGAATGAATCGTACAAAAGGACCAATTGTGATGTTTATGGGACATATTGGAGTGCCAACAAAAGAAGCTCGTCAAAGGTAATGCATATTTTATATTTTATTTCAGCGTTTTGTGTAACGCCTGATACGCTAGCTGCTTTGTTTACTGCTGGTGAGGATGGCTGCAGGCTATCAGATAATAGCTTCTTATGCTTTCGCCGAAAATCATTTTAAAAATCTGACATGTTGGCTGGATTCACAACGAATGTAGCTTTAATTGAGTATCTTACATGTGTGATTTAATGAATGTTTGAATTTTATAGCATTTTATTTGAATCTGGCGCTCTGCATTTCCCCTGGCAATTGCCCAGTTAAGACGCTAGCGTCTCCCCTATCCTCAAGAGGTTTTAAGCAGATTTTTACTCCTAATTTAGGCTTGCTATAACAAATGGGTTGAATACTTTTCAGCTTTGAATTTTTAATTAAAACACAACAAAAAATTCTAACATAATTCATCTTTGGCAATATGGGTTATTGTGTGTAATCCAGTGACAAACATCTCAATTTAATTCATTTTAAATTCAGGCTGTAATGCAACAACATTTGGAAAAAGTCAAGGGGTGTAAATACTTTCTGAATACACTGATACAGTAGTTGTAGTAAGATGCCTGTTACTCACTAGCTAATCTGATGCTTGCCTTGGCCTCTAAATAGACAGGATTGTATTTGGAAGTTTACAACTGTTTTGGTCTCTCTCTCTACAGAGCAAACAAGAAACAGGAAAGTAGTAGGTTCAGACTGTCTGTCTCACTTGCTTATCAAATGTCTGCATTGGTCTTTTAGTGGGAGCAGGAGTCTCACTAGATAACGATATCTGACTCGCTAATGTAACATGTCTATTGTTTCTCCAACAGAGCGAGTCGGACAAGAACATTACTTTAATATCTGTATTGGTCTATACCAGGGCTCTTCAACCCTGTTCCTGGAGAGATACCATCCGTTATGTTTTCACTCCAACCCTAATCTAGCTCACATGACTCTAATAATTATCTGGTTCATAAGATTAATAAGGTTAGAGACAAATGGGATTGGAAAAAACCTAAAGGAGGGTAGCTCTTGTCATGACTTTCCTTCCTGGGTGAGGATCAAAGAGAGCCCCCCCTCTCTCCCACCAGAGAGGAAGAGGGGCAGTGGAGCCGGTTCTAGGACTTTAACAAACAATCGGAAACTTTCTCTCTCTCTTGCATTTGTAGTGTTGAGACTGGAATGTCTGAGTGTTACGACAGAGAATCTATCCTGTGTGTGTGTTTATGTAATTCTGTGTGATTATTTAGTTAGTTAGTAAATAAATAATTAAGCCAATTTGTGTATAGTTGAATCATCATTTAGACTACGGTTTGCGCAGATTTGAAGTCAACGACGTTCAGAATGAGACTGATATGAGGTAATAATAATAATTAATGGATGACTGGTATGATAACGACATATTCTAGAGTTAATTAAGGAAACGGTAACTCATTAAATAAACTTTTTCGTGGTGCCCCAAGATTGCTAATGAGTTAATTGTTACATGAATAATTTAATCATGTAATAAGTATACATAGTTAATTGATTTGATAAAATAACCATCATCACCTTAATGATAGTCACAAACACTCTCAAGGAGCAGTTTTAGAGAGCCTTGGGTCCGGTTTCCAGATAACGATGGAACTTGGGCTGATGAGTGTTTTAACAATATATCTTATCTACACCGGCCGAAGATGTAACATGCGTTTCCTAAAACAACACGCAGAGAGAACATTTGCTAAGTGCTTCCTTGAGGCATGTGTCAATAATGATAGTATCAAAAGAAAGGCAACACTGCGCTTGAGTCAGCTTCCTCCATTCAAATATTACCTTATCATTATAATTATTCCACAATACTTATGATGGATCAGCAGCTAGAGAGATATTATCACCTATGGCTGTAAATATTGAGGAGGCTTATTCTAATACTTACCCTGTAATAATGCACTGAATCAATATTTATACATGTTAGGCTACACTTCATGAAATATATTGAGGAAAAACATTTGACAGTAGCCAAATATCTAAATAAATGACACTCACTTGATTGAACATTAAATTGATTTCAATATCATTTAAATATCAAACTTGATCTCATAGTTTCACTTTGGGATTCTCCAAACATTAGGAAGATCTTTCTAATATTGAGTTGAACAGCCTCGATTTGTCAGGCATGGACTCTACACAGTGTTGAAAGCATTCCACAGGGATGCTGGCTTATGTTGACTCCAATGCTTCCCACAGTTGTGTCAAGTTGGCTGGGTGTCCTTTGAGTGGTGGACCATTCTTGATACACACAGGAAACTGTTGAGCATGGAAAACCCATGCTGCGACTCTAGGGGCAGTATTTTCATTTTTGGAAAAAAAACGTTCCCGTTTTAGACGGGATATTTTGTCAGGACAAGATGCTAGAATATGCACATAACTGACAGCTTTGGATAGACAACACTCTAACGTTTCCAAAACTGTAAAGATATTGTCTGTGAGTATAACAGAACTGATGTTGCAGGCGAAAGCCTGAGAAAAATCCAATCCGGAAGTGCCCCATATTTTGAAAGCGCTGCGTTCCAATGAGTCCCTATTGAGCTGTGAATGTTCTATCAACGAGCTTACGCTTTCTACGTATTCCCCAAGGTGTCTACAGCATTGTGACGTAGTTTTACGCATTCATGTTGAAGAATACCCGTAGGGGGCTACATTGCGCAAGTGGTCACATGATGCTCCCTTCGAAAACCTTGCGTAAAGTACAGAGGTAGCCATTATTCCAATCGCTTCTACTGAGAAACCAATTGTCCAGGTGGATATATTATGGAATAGATATGTGAAAAACACCTTGAGGATTGATTCTAAACAACGTTTGCCATGTTTCTGTCGATATTATGGGGCTAATTTTGAATATTTTTCGGTGTTGTTGTGACCGCAATTTCCGGTCAATTTCTCAGCCAAACATGAAGAACAAACGGAGCTATTTCGCCTACAAAAATAATATTTTGGGAAAAAATGAACTTTGGCTATCTACCTGGGAGTCTCGTGAGTGAAAACATCCGAAGTTCATCAAAGGTAAACGATTTAATTTGATTGCTTTTCTGATTTTTGTGACAAGGTTGCCTGCTGCTAACAAGGCATAATGCTATGCTACGCTATCGATAAACTTACACAAATGCTTGTCTAGCTTTGGCTGTAAAGCATATTTTGAAAATCTGAGATGACAGGGTGATTGACAAAAGGCTAAACTGTGTTCCAATATATTTCACTTGTGATTTTCATGAATAGGAATATTTTCGAGGAAGATTTATGTCAGTTGCGTTATGCTAATTAGTGTCAGATGATGACAACGGTCCCGTTCATGGGATGGGGTGTCACTAGAGGTTAACTAGGCAAGTCAGTTAAGAACAAATTCTTATTTGCGATGACGGCCTACACCGGCCGAACCCGGACATTTGTGCTCTACCCTATGGGACTACCATTCATGGCCGGGTTGTGATACAGCCTGGATTCGAACCAGGGTGTCTGTAGTGATGCCTCTAGCACTGAGATGCAGTGCTTTGGAGTGCTGTGCCACTCGGGAGCCTACAATACACAATCCATGTCTCAAATGTTTCAGGGCTTAAAAATCACACTTTAAGCTGTCTCCTCCCCTTCATCTACTTGATTGGAGTGGATTTTAACAAGTGATATCAATCATGGAAAGAGCAGGTGTTCTTAATGTTTTGTACACTCAGTGTATACAGAAAGTATTCAGACCCCTTAACTTTTTCCACATTTTGTTACATTACAACCTTATTCTAAAATACTCCTTTTTTAGGCAAACAGAACCTAAAGACTCTGAGACCATGAGAAACAAGATTATTTTGTCTGATGAAACCAATATTGAACTCTTTGGCCTGAATGCGAAGCTTCACATCTGGAGGAAACCTGCCACCATCCCTACGGTGAAACATGGTGGTGGCAGCATCATGCTTTGGAGATGTTTCTCAGCAGCAGGTACTGGGAGACTAGTCAGGATCGAGCAATAGATGAACGGACAATGTACAGAGCGATCCTTGATGAAATCTTCTCCAGAGTTCTCAGGACCACAGACTGGGGCTAAGGTTCACCTTCCAACAGGACAATGACCCTAAGCACAGAGCCAAGTCAACGCAGGATTGGCTTCGGGAAAAGTCTCTGAATGTCCTTCAGTGGCCAAGCAAGAGCCCGGACTTGAACCCGATCGAACATCTCTGAATGTCTGAAAATAGCTGTGCAGCAAGCTCCCCATCCAACCTGGCAAAGCTTGAGAGGATCTGCAGAGAAGGATGGGAGAAACTACCCAAATGCAGGTGTGCTTAGCTTGTAGCCTCATACCAAAGAAGACGCAAGGCTGTAATTGCTGCCAAAGGTTCTTCAACAAAGTCCTGAGTAAAGAGTCTGAATACTTATGTAAATGTGATATTTAAGTTTTTTTATTTTCAATGAATTTGCAAACATTTCTTAAAACCTGTTTTTGCTTTGTCATTATTCGGTATTGTGTGTAGATTGATGAGGATAAAAAAAACAATTTAGTCCATATTAGAAAAACACGGAACCCAAACCGGCTGCGCGCATGCGCCATTGTGCGCCATCGTGCATAAATGTATTTTGTCCCCCTACACCAAACGCGATCACGACACGCAGGTTAAAATATCAAAACAAACTCTGAACCAATTACATTAATTTGGGAACAGGTCGAAATGCATCAAACATTTATGGCAATTTAGCTAGTTAGCTTGCACTTGCTATCTAATTTGTCCTGTTTAGCTAGCTTGCTGTTGCTAGCTAATTTGCCCTGGGATATAAACATTGAGTTGTTATTTTACCTGAAATGCACATGGTCCTCTACTCCGAAAATTCATCAATTTCTAGTCATCTCTCCTCCTTCCAGGCTTTTTCTTTGAACTTATATGGTGATTGGCATCTAAACTTTCATTTTATTACTACACCAACCAGCAACACAGTTCGTCTTTCATTCACTCACGTGGGTATAACCAATGAGGAGATGGCACGTGGGTACCTGCTTCTATAAACTAATGAGGAGATGAGAGAGGCAGGACTTGCAGCATGATCTGCATAAGAAATAGAAAGGAGTTCTATTTTAGCCCTTGGCAACGCAGACGCTCGTTGACGCTCGCGAGCAGTGTGGGTGCAATAATTGAACAACATAGATTTCTAAATGTATTATGCAATGCTAGTGCACGCGATGCGAGCTGTGGGGTCAGCCTATAAGGCTGTAATGTATCAAAATGTGGAAAATGTTAAGGGGTCTGAATACTTTCCAAATGCACTGTAGGCCTATAGTTTATACTGTAGTATCGGCTTTGTATCTTTTAATGCAGTCGTCTCTGTTTTCATTAAATCTTTTGCTTGTTTGTAATAATTGCAAAGTCATTGGCAACTTAACATTGATCTAAAATTGACCCTAGAAATAGTACTGTTGGGAGATCTGGAGAGACTGGGTCAGTCAATTACTAATATACTAATACTCCTAGTAAAAGTATTTATCTTCAACTCACAATCTGTCGATTCTATTTGATTAGATAGATTGAAATTGTGTGTTAAACATCACAGCATAGATGAAAGATGTACACACGTACTCAAATTTGTTGGTACCATTACAGCTCAATGAAATAATGCTTAATTCCTCCTGAAAAGTGATGAAATTAAAAGCTATTTTATCATGTATACTTGCATGCCATTGGTATGTCATGGAATAAAGCAAAGAAGCTGTGAAAAGAGATGAGTTACTGCTTATTCTACAAAGATATTCTAAAATGTCCTGGACACATTTGTTGGTACCCCTTAGAAAATATAATAAATAATTTGATTATAGTGATATATCAACCTATTTAGTTTATTTAATTAGTATCACACATGCCTCCAATCTTTAACTAGTCATTCAGTCTATTTAAATGGAGAAAAGTAGTCGCTGTGCTGTTTGGTATCATTGTGTGCACCACACTGAACACGGACCAGAGAAAGCAAAGGAGAGATTTGTCTGAGGAGATCAGAAAGAAAATAATAGACAAGCATGGTAAAGGTAAAGGCTACAAGACCATCTCCAAGCAGCTTGATGTTCCTGTGACAACAGTTGCAAATATTATTATGAAGTTAAGGTCCATGGAACTGAAGGCAACCTCCCTGGGCGCGGCCGCAAGAGGAAAATCGACCCCCGATTGAACAGAAGGATAGTGCGAATGGTAGAAAAAGAACCAAGGATAACTCCCAAAAAGATACAAGCTGAACTCCAAGGAGAAGGTACGTCAGTTTCTGACCATCTGTCACTTTTTGAGCGAAAGTGGGCTCCATGGAAGAAGACCCAGGAGGACTCCCCTTTTGAAAGAAAAACATAAAATCGCCAGACTTTGAAATTTATACAATGCATATTGACAATCCACAATCCTTCTGAGAGAATGCCCTTTGTACAGATGAATCAAAACTGGAGCTTTTTGGCAAGTCACATCAGCTCTACGTTCATAGTCACCAAGATGACATAGCAGTCAGACGTCTTTTGTCCTCGTCTTTTCGTGTCCCGTATATATATATATATATTTACAACTTTCTTCGCATACCTTTTTATATATATTTTTTTATTTTCCATAAACTCATCTTCAAAACACTCTACTGCAACCCGCCTCACCAATTTATATATATTTTTTAAAGAAAGTGTTATTTACCTCAAATCTGTAATCCTACATAGAAGCTAACCAGAAGCTAGCCAGAAGCTAACCAGAAGCTAACCAGAAGCTAGCCAGAAGCTAACCAGAAGCTAGCCAGAAGCTAACCAGAAGCTAGCCTGAAGCTAACCAGAAGTTAGTTAGCTTCTTTACTGGCTAATCGTTAGTATTCAGCTAACCACTGTCTGTGGTCATCAGCTATCCTTTAGCTTGAAAATCTATCGCCAGTTTTGTACGGCGCGACTCGGAACATACCGGACCTATTTTTCTCTCCATGTCCCCTGATTTCATCCGCAAGCTCTGGACATTTATACCTGGATATCGCAGCTAGCTAGCTGTTATCCGTGTGACTATCGGCTTACGTCGATTCCGGAGAAAACATCAATTATTCCGGAGCTAGCCAGCTGAAGAGTTCTATCAGTCACTCCTGGGCTACATCACCTATCCGGACCCGTTTTACTGCCAACGCAGAGCCCCACCGGGTCTTCACAACTGGACTACCAACGTTATTTGCCCGATGGAGTTATCCAACTGGCTCCTCCGTCGCGACGTTACCTGAACGCCCATCTGCGGATTGGATTGGATTTTTTTTGCGGATTGGATTGATCCCCTCTACCACACGGAACCCCACTAATCCTACCGACGGAAATTCACGAGGTGGCTAAAAACAGACCTCCATCCTATGCTAGCTTGCTACCTATGGCCCGACTAGCTGTCTGAATCGCCGTGACCCCAACCAACCTCACTACTCACCACCTCTCTAAAAACAAGTCTCTCACCGTTGCCGCCTGCTATAGACCACCCTCTCCCCCCAGCTGTGCTCTGGACACCATATGTGATCTGATTGCCCCCCATCTATCTTCAGAGCTCGTGCTGCTAGGCGACCTAAACTGCAACATGCTTAACACCCCAGCCATCCTACAATCTAAGCTTGATTCCCTCAATCTCACACAAATTATCAATGAACCTACCAGGTACCTCCCCAAAGCCGTAAACACGGGCACCCTCATAGATATCATCCTAACCAACCTGCCCTCTAAATACACCTCTGCTGTCTTCAACCAAGATCTCAGCGATCACTGCCTCATTGCCTGCATCCGAAATGGGTCAGCGGTCAAACGACCTCCACTCATCAATGTCGAACGCTCCCTGAAACACTTCAGCGAGCAGGCCTTTCTAATCGACCTGGCCGGGGTATCCTGGAAGGATATTGATCTCATCCCATCAGTAGAGTATGCCTGGTTATTTTTTTTAAATGCCTTCCTAACCATCTTAAATGAGCATGCCCCATTCAAGAAATTTAGAACCAGGAACAGATATAGCCCTTGGTTCTCCCCAGACCTGACTGCCCTTAACCAACACAAAAACATCCTATGGCGTTCTGCATTAGCATCGAACAGCCCCCGTGATATGCAACTGTTCAGGGAAGCTAGAAACCATTATACACATGCAGTTAGAAAAGCCAAGGCTAGCTTTTTCAAGCAGAAATGTGCTTCCTGCAACACTAACTCAAGAAAGTTATGGGACACTGTAAAGTCCATGGAGATTAAGAACACCTCCTCCCAGCTTCCCCTGCACTGAAGACAGGAAACACTGTCACCACTGATAAATCCACTATAATTGAGAATATCAATAAGCATTATTCTACTGCTAGCCATGCTTTCCACCTGGCTACTCCTACCCCGGTCAACAGCACTGCACCCCCCACAGCAACTTGCCCAAGTTTTTCCCATTTCTCCTTCTCCCAAATCCAGTCCGCTGATGTTCTGAAAGAGCTGCAAAATCTGGACCCCTACAAATCAGCCGGGCTAGACAATCTGGAACCTTTCTTTCTTTCTAAAATTATCTGCCGAAATTGTTGGGGGGACACTCTTGACCCAAACTGCTACAGACCTATATCTATCCTACCATGCCTTTCTAAGGTCTTCGAAAGCCAAGTCAACAAACAGATTACCGACCATTTCGAATCTCACCATACCTTCTCTGCTATGCAATCTGGTTTCAGAGCTGGTCATGGGTGCACCTCAGCCACGCTCAAGGACCTAAACGATATCTTAACCGCCATCGATAAGAAACATTACTGTGCAGCCGTATTCATTGATCTGGCCAAGGCTTTCGACT
Organism: Oncorhynchus mykiss; assembly: GCF_057628025.1. Taxonomy (NCBI): domain Eukaryota; kingdom Metazoa; phylum Chordata; class Actinopteri; order Salmoniformes; family Salmonidae; genus Oncorhynchus; species Oncorhynchus mykiss. The sequence continues at coordinate 50,262,241 of NC_143026.1, forward strand.
CTGTCAATCACCACATCCTCATCGGCAGACTCGACAGCCTTGATTTCTCAAATGATTGCCTCGCCTGGTTCACCAACTACTTCTCTGATAGAGTTCAGTGTGTCAAATCGGAGGGTCTGCTGTCCGGACCTCTGCCAGTCTCTATGGGGGTGCCACAGGGTTCAATTCTTGGACAGACTCTCTTCTCTGTATACATCAATGAGGTCGCTCTTGCTGCTGGTGAGTCTCTGATCCACCTCTACGCAGACGACACCATTCTGTATACTTCTGGCCCTTCTTTGGACACTGTGTTAACTTAACAACCCTCCAGGCAAGCTTCAATGCCATACAACTCTCCTTCCGTGACCTCCAATTGCTCTTAAATACAAGCCCGCCTGTCCAACATCACTACTCTGGACGGCTCTGACTTAGAATACGTGGACAACTACAAATACTTAGGTGTCTGGTTAGACTGTAAACTCTCCTTCCAGACCCATATCAAACATCTCCAATCCAAAGTTAAATCTAGAATTGGCTTCCTATTTCGCAACAAAGCATCCTTCACTCATGCTGCCAAACATACCCTTGTAAAACTGACCATCCTACCAATCCTCGACTTTGGCGATGTCATTTACAAAATAGCCTCCAATACCCTACTCAACAAATTGGATGCAGTCTATCACAGTGCAATCCGTTTTGTCACCAAAGCCCCATATACTACCCACCATTGCGACCTGTACGCTCTCGTTGGCTGGCCCTCGCTTCATACTCGTTGCCAAACCCACTGGCTCCATGTCATCTACAAGACCCTGCTAGGTAAAGTCCCCCCTTATCTCAGCTCGCTGGTCACCATTGCATCTCCCACCTGTAGCACACGCTCCAGCAGGTATCTCTCTAGTCACCCCCAAAACCAATTCTTTCTTTGGCTGCCTCTCCATCCAGTTCTCTGCTGCCAATGACTGGAACGAACTACAAAAATCTCTGAAACTGGAAACACTTATCTCCCTCACTAGCTTTAAGCACCAACTGTCAGAGCAGCTCACAGATTACTGCACCTGTACATAGCCCATCTATAATTTAGCCCAAACAACTACCTCTTTCCCTACTGTATTGTATTTATTTATTTATTTTGCTCCTTTGCACCCCATTATTTTTATTTCTACTTTGCACATTCTCCCATTGCAAATCTACCATTCCAGTGTTTTACTTGCTATATTGTATTTACTTTGCCACCATGGCCTGTTTGCCTTTACCTCCCTTATCTCACCTCATTTGCTCACATTGTATATAGACTTGTTTATACTGTATTAATGACTGTATGTTTGTTTTACTCCATGTGTAACTCTGTGTCGTTGTATGTGTCGAACTGCTTTGCTTTATCTTGGCCAGGTCGCAATTGTAAATGAGAACTTGTTCTCAACTTGCCTACCTGGTTAAATAAAGGTGAAATAAAAATAAATTAAATAAAAATAGCGCCGGAGGACCTGCTGGAACAATGTCTGTGACCTGGAGAGTGCTAGGCAGACCAGAGTGAGCGATAAAATGGCAGGATTTGGCAAATCTGAAACCATTAGATGGGGGAAGATCAGTAACAAAATCTACGGACAGATGGAACCAAGGTCGCTGAGTCACGGGAAGGGGAAGGAGTTTCCCTGCTGGAGCAAGCCTGGGGATTTGGTTTGGGCACATACGGAGCAGGAGTTGATGTAGAGGGTGACATCCTGCGCCAATATGGGCCACCAGTACTTTGCGGAGATAGATTGAATGGTGCGGGTATTACATGGGGTGTCCAGTGGCTAGGGATGTGTGCACCCAGTTCAACAGCTGATCCCTTACCTCTGTGGGGATGTAGGTGTGCTCTGGAGGGCAGGATGCAGGTGCGGGTTCCTTCTCCAGAGCCTGGCGGATGTCCACGTCTACATCCCAAAGCATGAGGGCAATGATTCGAGAGGATGGAATGATTGGCGCACTCAGGACAGCAACCTCTCTCGAATTGTGGAGATGGGACAGGGCATCGGCTTTGATGTTCGTTGAACCTGGGCGATATGACAGGGTGAAGTTGAATCTAGTGAACAAAAGGGCTGACCTTGCTTGGCGCAACTTCAGCCGCCTCGCTGTCCGTATGTACTCAGGTTCCGATGGTCAGTCAGGATGAGAATCTGTCGATATTATGGAGCTAATTTGGAATATTTTTCGCTGTTTTCGTGACTGCAATTTCCGGGCGATTTCTCAGCCAAAGGTGAGCTATTTCGCCAACAAAAATAATATTTTGGGAAAAAATGAACTTTGGCTATCTACCTGGGAGTCTCGTGAGTGAAAACATCCGAAGTTCATCGAAGGTAAACGATTTAATTTGATTGCTTTTCTGATTTTCGTGACAAGGTTGCCTGCTGCTAGCAAGGCATAATGCTATGCTAGTCTATGATAAACTTACACAAATGCTTGTCTAGCTTTGGCTGTAAAGCATATTTTGAAAATCTGAGATGACAGGGTGATTAACAAAAGGCTAAGCTGTGTTCCAATATATTTCACTTGTGATTTTCATGAATAGGAAGATTTTCTAGGAAGATTTATGTCCGTTGCGTTATGCTAATTAGTGTCAGGCGATGATTACGCTCCCGGACCCGGGTTTGAGAGTCACAAGAAGATAATTATTAGTCTGGATCAGTAAATCTATGATTAGTGACATGTTACACCAATATATGAGGTATTTTGTGAGTTGAAACGAAGTAGCCTACTTGACAAATGAGGCCACCAAGTTGATGTTCCTTGATCAAATAATAACAGTGTAGAACCACTACAACTCCATCATGAAAAGTTCTCATAGGTTGGCTGGTTTGAAATCAAATCTGTTATTTGCCAGTACCAGACAGAAAACTAATTTGTTAGCTAACATTAGCTAGCTTGTAAACCAAGCTAGCTAGCATTAAATATAACGTATTATTGTCATTACTTAACGTTATTTATGCATGTATTATTTGTCTGCTAGCCACCTGATCATGGCATGTCAAAGACATTCAAATTTCTCTTCTTTTGAAAAATTCTGAATGAAGAATTTAGTAATGTACTGGGGGAGAAAAAGGCATACAACATGACTGTCAAAAAGAAGGAAGACAGATGGGCCATTTTATGCAACAGATTTAATAGAGCGACACGGATTAAAGAAGCAGATGAAGGCGTGCTTGAAAAACTTAAACGCAAAACCAAAAAAGGATGCAGCAGAGGAGAGGCGGGGGCTATTTCAGACCGGAGGGGGGCCTCCATCCAAGGGAATTGATACTCTCGCCCGGAAGATATGTGAAATGATTCCCCAGCAGTTCACCCCTGTCCTTCACCCCTATGATGACCAAAGACAACTCGACCCACTAATTTTTAGTAAGCTTAAACAACCGGTAAATATCTAGGACTATAATGCACGTTACAACTAACGTCAATGCTATTTCACTACAATGTTACTGTTACTGTTACTGTCACGTTACAGCATGTTGCGTAACATCATTCATACTTAGACTGTGCAAATCATAAGCCCCAATTCAATTGTTGTACAAAATGGGCATGTAAATAGCCTACTAATATTGAGTTAATTTTCTTTCTTTCCTTTCCTTTAGTTAAGCTGACACCCTGTGCCGTGGAGAAACAGTAGTGCCTGGGTCTTGCACCAGCAGCAAAAACAGCTGACAGGCCAAGCAAACGCCCCAGAACTGACATGAACCAAGCTCATATTGATGTTTTGGAGCTGTAGAGAGAGAAAAATCTACTGCAGATTGCTGTCCTGAATTTACAAAAAGATCTACTGTAAATTCAGAAACTCCTTCAGGGAAACAAATGGCCACTGTGTAAAGAATGCTGATCTTTTTATTTATTTAAACAATTATTTATTAAAACAATCCTTTCCCAAGCAATTGGTGTCCTCCAGTCTTGTCCCCACTCTTGTGTTCTGGTGCTTCCAGTTCCACCCTGTTTTGATTTGAGAATAACAAGGTCTTAATAATACATTTTAATACAGAGAGCCTAATTAGGAATTGTACGTGTCTATCAAAATATAATATAACTTTTTACATGTTACTAATGTTACATTGTACAGAATTTAGGCTATAAAATGGTTCTCAAACAAGGGTCTCCTCACAGAATTCCCATTTGCATTGGCAACATGTTGCAGCTGGCCGTCTTCTGCATTCTCCTCAGGTAGGTCCTCCTCAGTCTCTTGACAAAGTTATGCAGAACAGCCACTGCAATAATGATTGTCAGTGTAGTGTCCATCTATGTGCGGAGGCCCTGTAGGCACGAGAAGCTTTTTGTTCCATACTCCAAAAACGGTCTCCCTGAGACATCTTGCCAGCATATGAGAGGGGTTGCATTCTCTCTCTTCAGGTGTCTGGGGGTTTTAAAGGGGCATGCTAAGGTACCCACGACAGGCGTATCCATTGTCACCTAGTAGGTGTCATCACAGACAGCCTGCACATGGATGGAGCAGTAACCTTCCCGATTACGGAATAGTTATCCATTATCGCCACCAGGGTTGGGAATAGGAATGTGTGTACAGTCTATTGCCCCTAGTACACCTGGAAATCAAGCTCTCCTGTAAAATCTATAGGATTGAACATTATGTACTGATTCTTTAGACCGGCAATAGCACTGGACACTGACTACAAACTTGCAGACGGTTGACTTGTGGAATCCAAAAAGGTCCCCATCCACCATCTGGAAACATCGAATTGCATAGAACCGTAGGGTCACCAGAAACTGAAGTAGCTGGGGTACAGCCTTGTTCCTATCACTCCCATGCTTAATGTTTGGTCTAACCTTTCTTTCCAGTTGCATTACAGAGTCCTTGGAGAAGAGGCATCTCCTTTAACTCATCATTATCAAAACATTTGACAAGATTTAACCTATAATTATTCTCTGAGGAACTCTGTTGTTTTGGTCTCTTCACAGTAGATATCCTGCCATTTGATCAGTTAAACCACAAGTGGCAGTTTAGAATTAATCTCCAATCTAAATATATATATTGTTTTTATTGAGCAACAGGTTTAAAATTGATCTAGGTTTAAAGTGAAAACTAAACTTTAGATTTAGTTTAACTAGGATTAATTTAAAACTAGATTTAAAATGTTGTGCAACAAGATTAATAGATTAACCTTGATTTAACCCAGTTTAAGTGTTAATCCATGTTAGTGAAACCAACCCTTAGAGTAGTATGCACATGGATACAATTTATGTTGGTTACCTTGGCGTTGGGACAGGATGGCACCCATGCCCACTTCTGAGGCATCCACCTCCTTAACAAAGGGCAGCTTACATGCTGAACAGACCGGACATGTTGCGTGCTCGAGGATTGCAAAGTAAATGTAGAAATCCATGTTATTCAATTATTTCACCCACACTGCTTGTGCGTGCCAACGAGCGTCAGCGTTGCCAAGGGCTAAAATAGAAGTCATTCCTATTTCTGACGCAGATCGCCCTGTAAGTCCTGCCTCTCCCATCTCCTCTTTGGTTTATAGAAGCAGGTACCCACGTGCCATCTCCTCATTGGTTATACCCACGTGGGTGATTGAAAGATGAACTGTTTTGTCGGTCGTTGTGGTAATACTATGAAAGTTTAGATGCCAATCACCATATAAGTTCAAAGATGAAAAAGCCTGTAAGGAGGAGAAATGACTATAAACGATTCGGTTAACCGTTTTTATGTGTGGATTAATTGTCAGAGTAGAGGACCTTGTGAATTTCAGGTAAAATAACAATCTAATGTTTATATCCCAGGGCAAATTAGCTAGCAACAACAAGCTAGCTAAATAGGACAAATTAGCTAGCCTGTGCAAGCTAGCTAGCTAAATTGCCATACATGTTTAAGGCTTTTCTACCTGTCCCCAAATTAATGTAATTGGTTCAGAGTTTGTTTTGATATTTTAATCTGCGTGTTGTGATCGCGTTTGGTGTGATTGGACAAAATACATTTATGCACGATTTGCACATGTGCAGCCTGTTTGGGTTCTGTGTTAGGATCTGGGTGTTTCAGCTACGGGGTGGAGGTGAAACGCCCCTTCAGTAGTCAGAAGGCCTCATTGGCTGCAGGACTCCACACCAATTTACGGGGACCGCCCTTGAGGTGAGAGGAGAGGCGATAGAGCTGAAGTTGTTTATGAAGCTGCAGTAGAATTTGGCAAACCTCAAACTTCTGTAGTCCCTTTATGGTGGATGGTAGTGGCCATGACCTAACCACCTCAAACTTCCTCTCATCCATCACCACTCCCTGCGGGATGATCCAGTATCCCAGGAAAGAGATAGCAACCTGATAGAACTGGCACTTCTCTGCTTTGACATATAGGTGGTTCTCCGGGAGGAGTCCCAGGACTACCCGGACGTGGGCGACGTAATTCTCGAAAGTGGCCGAGTAGTCCAGGATATTGTCGATATACACAACTACCTGGCGCCTGAGCTTGTCTCAGAACACCTGGCTAATCCATAAGGTATCACCAAGTGCTCGTAGTGCCCAGACAATGTGCTGAAGGCTGTTTTCAATTCAACCCCCTCCCAGATGTGGATCAGTTTATAGACACTCCGCAGGTCCAGTTTAGTAAAAAAAACGGGCCCCGCAGAGCTGTTCGATGGCAGCCGGCACAAACAGGAGAGGGTAGGGGTAGTTGGTGGTGATGGAATTGAAGCCTCTGTAATCGATGCACGGATGTAGACCTCCGTCCATATTGGCCACGAAGAAGAAGCCTGCCAATGCAGGGGAGGTGGATAAGTGGATGAAACCCTGTTGGAGAGCTTCATGAATGTACTCCTCCATGGCCTCGGTTTCAGCCACAACAGAGGGTAGACATGGCTAAGTGGAGGGTGCAGAATCTGCAAGCAGGCCGATGGCACAGTCCCAAGGGAAATGACGGGGGAGACAGGTGGTTCTGGTATTGGAGAAAACCTCCCAGAGATCCTGGTTAACCTCTGGGATGTCAGGCTGGAGGGCAACCACAGGACTCTCAACCAATGTGGAACCACAGGGTAAGGGAAAGCAGGTCTTCCGAAATCCGGGTGGCCAGGCGATGATTTTCATCCTCAACCAGGAGATGGTGGGTTCATGAAGTTGGAGCCACGGGAGGCAAAGGATGACTTTGTGTACGGTGCATTGAAAATGAGGAAGACTTTCTTGGTGCAGGGGTCCCACGGTGAGGGTGAGTGGTGCTGTGATGTGTGTGATTATCCAAGGCTTGGACAAGGAGAGGAGAGCGGGTACGAGAGGATGTTCAGGAAGGAGACGAGGGCCTGGTCGTTGAAATTCCCCATGGCACCGGAGTCCACTAGAGGGACAGCCAGTCAGTGAAATGGAAACCAGGAAGGGTTTGGCGGAAAGCAATGATGATGGAATACTCAAGCCTACCCCGGGAGCCAGATGATCACGGGGCTGCCCCTCTGTCCCTGTGGAACCTGGGTTGGGACGCACCGGACACCGCTGAAGCTGATGCCCCTCCTGGCCACAATAGGAACAGAGCCCCAGCTGTGTGAACAGAGCCAAGAATCTCTCGTTGGAACCCAGCTCCTCTACCCCTCTCCCAGACGGCCGTATCCCACTCTAACACCCTTGAACCTCTTGTGTTGTGGGCTCCCGTCTGATGGAGGAAAGAGAGGGAGCACTGAAGTAAGAAGCCACGGCATTGGTATGGAGTCCCATCATACTTGTCCAGGTGGGACAGTCAGGCATCGCTGACCTGGGTGGACTGCTGGGTAGGCTGGGGGGGCTGGCTCACTGGGATGACTTGTTGTAGGAAGCCAACCGCTAATTGGAGGTGAATTCTCTCAGGTGGTATCGATGCTATGGAGGACGCGGAGGACCTCTTCAACAGCCACACCCAGATGCGCTAGCTGATTGTGGTGTTTGTGGAGTAGGTGTCCCTGTTCGTCGACAATCTAGGAGATGTCTTCCTCTTCTGCTGCTTCCATAATATGTGAGGCAGTATTCTGTAATGTATACACTAGGAGTCAGGAAGCAGGTGCAGAAGGTAAGTTTAAGAAAAGGCAGATAAACAAAACAGGAGAAGCACACTGAACGTGAACAAAACCAATACTGCCTTATGACTGAGGCTACTGAGGGCTAAAGAATTGGAGAGTAATCAATGTGATGAAGAGGTCCAGGTGTGTGTAACGATGGGGAGCACGTGTACATAATGATGATTGCCAGGACCGGTGGTTAGGAGACCGGTGACATTGTGCGCAGGAGCAGGGGAGCGGGACTAGGCATAGCACCTGAGCAAGTTCTGTTTGACTCTAAAAACATAACCGAGAAGAATGGGATAAGTGATGCATTTAATAATCATTTTATCTCGGCAAGCTTTTTATTTGACAGAAACTTTGGTGTGGGTGACCCTGGTTAGTCAATCGACCTCAATCCGTAACATTTCAAAAACGTTGAAGTTTCTTCAAGTGCAGTCACAAAAACCATCAAGCGCTATGATGAAACTGGTTCTCATGAGGACCGCCACAGGAAAGGAAGACCCAGAGTTACCTCTGCTGCAGACAAGTTCATTAGAGTTACCAGCCTCTGAAACTGCTGCCCAAATAAATGCTTCACAGAGTTCAAGAAACAGACACATCTCAACATCAACTCTTCAGAAGAGACTGTGTGAATCAGGCCTTCATGGTTGAATTGCTGTAAATAAACAAACTACTACAGGACACTGATAATAATAAGAGACTTGCTTGGGCCAAGAAACATGAGCAATAGACATTAGGCCGGTGGAAATCTGTCTTTTGGTCTGATGAGTCCAAATGTGAGATTTTTGGTTCCACCCGCCGGGTCTTTGTAAGATTCAGAGTAGGTGAACGGATGATCCCCGCATGTGTGGTTCCCATCATGAAGCATGTAGAAGGAGGTGTGATGATGTGGTGGTGCTTTGCTGGTGACAATGTCAGTTATTTATTTAGAATTTATGGTACACTTAACCAGCATGGCTATCACAGCATTCTGCAGCGATACGCATTCTTGTTTGCCCTTAGTGGGACTATCATTTGTTTTCAACAGGACAATTTGACCAAGAAGGACAAGAAGGAGAGTGATGGAGTGCTGCATTAGATGACCTGGCCTCCACAATCTCCTGACCAAAACCTAATTGAGATGGTTTGGGATGAGTTGGACCGCAGAGTGAAGGAAAAGCAGCCAACAAGTACTCAGCATATGTGGGAACTCCTGCAAGACTGTTGGAAAAGCATTGTAGGTGAAGCTGGTTGAGAGAATGCCAAGAGTGTGCAAAGCTGTCTTCAAGGAAATGTGGCTACTTTGAAGAATCTCAAACATAAGATATATTTGTATTTTTGGTTACTACATGATTCCATCGTTTTTCATCGTTTTGATGTGTTCACTATTATTCTACAATGTAGAAAATAGTACAAATAAAGAAAAACCCTGGAATGAGTATGTGTGTCCAAACTTTGTCTGGTACTGTACATGAGTCGGGTTTTAGACCAGGTCATAGCACAATCTCTGCTGCATCCCTAGTTATAAATGATGTGGTTAACGGTATGGATAAGAGGCAACATTGTGCTTCCCTCTTCATTGACCTGTGAAAGGCTTTCGATACTGTTGATCCCTCACTGCTAGTTCAGAGGCTTTCCTCAATTGACCTAGACCAGGCTGCATGTAATTGCTTATAAATGACTTGACAGATAGAACTCAATGTACTGTATATATACTGATGGTGTTGCAAGGGGTCGATTCTGGATCCTGTACTTTTTACTGTTTGTAACCTGCACCTGTATGCCGATGATACTGTTGTGTACGCTATTGCCTCAACGGTTGACCAGGCTTTATCTTTATCTGCCTTCATTATATTCCAGAAAGAAATTATTGACCTGAAATTAGTACTGAATGCAGGTAAAACTATGTATACAATATTCAGACCCTTTAACTTTTCCCACATTTTGTTACATTACCGCCTTATTCTAAAATGTATTACATTTTATTTTTTCAGCATCAATCTACACACAGTACCCCATGATGGCAAAGCTAAAAATTTGGACAAATTTATTAAAAAAAACAACTGAAATATCACATTTCCATAAGTATTCAGACCCATTACTCAGTACTTTGTTAAAGCACCTTTGGCAGCAATTACAGCCCCAAGTCTTCTTGGGGAAGACGCGACAAGCCTGGCACACCTGAATTTGGGGAGTTTCTCCCATTCTTCTCTGCAAATCTTCTCAAGCGCTGTCAGGTTGGATGGGGAGCGTCACTGCACAGCTATTTCCAGGTCTCTCCAGAGATGTTCGAATGGGTTCAAGTCCGGGCTCTGGCTGGGCCACTCAAGGATCTTCAGAGGTAATCCACTTATACATTGTCTTGGCTGTGTGCTTAGGGTCGTTTTCCCGTTGGAATGTCCTGAGCGGATCTCTCTGTACTTTGCTCCGTTCATCTTTCCCTTGATCCTGACTGCTCTTACAGTGCCTGCCGCTGAAAAACATCCCCAAAGCATGATGTTGCCACCACCATGTTTCACCGTAGGGATGGTGCCAGGTTTCGTCCAGATGTGACGCTTCTCATTCAGGCCAAAGAGTTCAATCTTGATTTCATCAGACCGGAGAAGTTTGTTTCTCATTGCCTAAGTGTCCTTTAGGGCCCTTTAGGCAAACTCTAAGCGCGCTGTCATGTGTCTTTTACTGAGGAGTGGATTCTGTATGGCCACTGTACCATAAAGGCCTGATTGGTGGAGTGCTGCAGCGATGGTTGTCCTTCTGGAAGGTTCTCCCATCTCCACAAAGGATCTCTGGAGCTCTATCAGTGATTGATTACCTCCCTGACCAAGACAAGACCTTTCTCCTCCGATTACTCAGTTTGGCCGTGGCGGCCAGCTCTAGGAAGAGTCTTGGCGGTTCCAAACTTCTTCCATTTAAGAATGATGGATGCCACTGTGACCTTCAATGCTGCAGAAAGTGTTTGCTACCCTTCCCCAGTTCTGTGCCTCAATGCAATCCTGTCTCGGGAGTCTACAGGCATTTCCTTCAACCTCGTGGCTTGGTTTTTGCTCTGACATGCATTGTCAACTGTGGGTGCCTATATAGACAAGAGTGTACCTTTCCATATCATGTCCAATCAATTGAATTTACCGCAGGTGGACACCAATCAGGTTGTAGGAACATCTCAAGGATGATCAATGGAACAGGATGTACCTGAGCTCAATTTCGAGTTTCATAGCAAAGGGTCTGAATGCTTATATAAATAAGGTATATCTGTTTTAAATTTTTTATACATTTGTTTTGTGTGTAGAATGATGATGATAAACATTTGTTTAATACATTTTAGAATAAGGCTGTAACATTACATAATGTGGAAAAAGTCAAGGGGCCTGAATACCTTCCGAATGTACTGTATGTTGTTTTAAATTTTTATTTTTTTATTTAACCTTTATTTAACTAGGCAAGTCAGTTAAGAACAAATTCTTATTTACAATGATGGCCTACCGGGGAACACTGGGTTAACTGCCTTGTTCAAGGGCAGAACAACAGATTAACCCTTTGCATTCTGTTACTCGCAAATATTGAGTATCAGAATGTCATGGCAGTTCTCTAAAGCACCTAAAAATAAGTCTGATTTAAGCATATGTACTTTGGATGGTGACCATATTGATCGTGTCTCTGCTTACAAATATCTGGGCATCTGGATAGATGAAATGCTGTCTGTTAAAAAGCATATTGGTGAGTTAGTTAAGAAACTGAGAATAAAACTGGGCTTCTTCCATAGAAATAGGTCCTGCTTCTTGCTAAATAAATGGAAAGCAGATTATTCAGTTGACGTTCCTATCGGTCCTAGACTATGGCGACATCATCTATATGAATGCAGGTGCCACTTCGTTAAAGCCGTTAGATGCAGTTTATCATAGCACACAGCGCTTTTATTAAGGGCAACATATAGAACTCATCACTGCATTCTCTACCAGAAAGTTGGTTGGCCCTCTTTGATGTCTTGTAGGTTGGTACGTTGCTATGTTTTCATTTATAAAGCCCTTTTACAAAAAGTCCCACTGTATCTAACATCTTTACTGAACTTTGGACATACGAGTTACCACACCTGGTCTTAGAGATGGCTAACTCTGGAAATTCCTTTGGTCTCTGAATTAGGTAAATCAGCTTTTAGTTTTCTTGCACCTTAGTTACTCAAATATCTTAAAAATGCTCTTAAATTTGATGTTCTGGTGCCTTTAGGGCAGGTATTCTCAAACTGGGTTATGCATACCCCCAGGGGTACACGCAATAACAATGTGATTCACATAAAAAAAAAAAAATTGAAAATAAAAATACAAATTCTTCACATTTTCAAACAGTAAATTTTTATTTTTGGAGTTTTGAGCGAGAATAAACACAACTTTCGAGTAGTAAGACGTATAAAAGCAACATATACCATTAATATGAAGGGGCTAGAAGCATCTTATAGGGTGAGCTACCATATGGCTGTGACAATTCTGGGGGAAAAGGCCCCAAAAAATATGCAGACGTCTTCATCAAACAACACTGTTTCACGACGCATCAGTGACATGGCAGGAGATGTTTTGAAACAATTACTGCTTCGCATACAAGCCAGTGAATTAAATGCGTTACAGATTGATGAGTCAACAGACGTGGCGGGCCTGGCACAACTCCTGGTATATGTCCGTTATGTTTATGGGGGGTCAATTAAGGAAGACATCCTCTTCTGCAAACCATTGGAAACCAGGACAACATGAGAGGATATTGTTAATAAAGTACTGGATAGCTTTGTGATATCAAATGGACTTTGGTGGTCAAGATGTGTTGGTATATGCACTGATGGCGCAAAAGCCATGACAGGGAGACATAGTGGAGTGGCAATGCACGTACAAGCAGTTGCTCCCGACGCCACTTGGGTACACTAAAAATGGTTAACTTTGTTAAAGCAAGGCCCCTGAACTCTGGTGTATTTTCTGCATTATCCAATGATATGGGCAGCAACCATGTAACACTTTTACAACATACACAAGTGCGCTGGTTATCAAGGGGCAAAGTATTGACACGTTTCTTTTAATTGAGAGACGAGCATAAAGTTTTCTTTACTGACCATATTTTTCACTTGTTTGTCCACTTGCATGATGACGAGTTTCTCACACCACTGGCCTGTCTGGTGATGTTTTTTCTCCCCTGAATGATCTGAATCTAGGATTACAGGGACTCTCCGCAACTATATTCAATGTGCAGGACAAAAATTGAAGCTATGACTAAGAAATTGGAGCTCTTATCTGTCTGCATTAAGAAGGACAACACACAGGTATTTCCATCATTATATGATTTTGTTTGTGTGCAAATGAACTCAAGCTTACGGACAATGTCAAATGTGATATAGCGACGCACCTGAGTGAGCTGGGTGCGCATCTACGCAGGTACTGTCCTAAAATGGATGACACAAACAACTGGATTCTTTATCCATTTCTTGCCCTGCCTCCAGTCCACTTACCAATATCTGAACAAGAGAGCCTCATCGAAATTGCAACAAGAAGTTCTGTGAAAGTTTAATTTAATCAAAAGCCACTGCCAGATTTCTGGATAGGGAAAATGTGGATAGGGCTGCGTTCTCAGTTTCTTGGTAAATAGTGGTGTAGAGACACTGATGCCCTTTGCAACTACGTACCTATGTGAGAGTGGATTCTCAGCCTTCACTAGCATGAAAACTAAATACAGGCACAGACTGTGTGTGGAAAATTATTTAAGACTGAGTCTCTCTCCAATACAACCCAACATTGCAGAGTTATGTGCATCCCTTCAAGCACACCATTCTCATGAACCTGGGGTGAGTTATTCACAATTTTTGATGAACAAATAAGGTTTTATATGTAAGATGGCTAAATAAAGAGCAAAATTATTGATTATTATTATATTATTATAATAGTATAATAGTATGCAGCTGGAGGTTGAATGTTTGAAGGTGTACAAAATGTTTGGGAACCACTGCTCTAGGGCAATACAGAAAGCTGATTGAGGACCTTTATTACTGATGCATGTGTTTGTTTTTTGTGACCTTGTTTTTCTTTCTGCTTGAATTTTGTATTTATATTTTGATGTGTGTATTTTCTGTAATGTATGATTCACTAATAAAATAAAATTTAAATAAATAAAATAAATACAAAATAAAAATCACACTGGATGAAACCTGATCCTCTAAATAAGGCACTGGTTACATTGTAAAAACATCGAGAAACAGAATCGTTGTTAACATTGTGAAATAAATGAAGACACATACCAGGCTACAATGTATAATTTATCTAAGGATACAATGTAATTTAGTTGCGTTCTGTGATGTACAAGCAAGCTGCAACCGTTCATATTATACCTCAGTGGCCGCAACTCGGTGGTGTCTAAGATTCAACCAGTAAGAAAGCGCCCTGTTGGCTCAACAGGCATTCACGTCACCCTCTCTGTTTCAATGCTACGTAAGCAGTGATACCAAAAGATGGCGGTGTCCATAGGAAGGTGTCTGGCTGCTGATGCTTGTTTATTAATATTAGCTTTAACATTTCACCACAGTAATGCCGATAATATCGTTGCATCGACTGAAGAAGCTCCACACCGTCGATTTGAATACAAGTACAGTTTCAAGGGACCGCACCTGTCTCAAACCGACGGGATTATTCCTTTTTGGGTGCACAGTGGAAGTAAGTTTCAGTTAGATTGGCTAGGCAGTTGCTTACTGTTGTCAATTATCATAACCTATAAATAGGTGTATTGGAAAATCAGCTGCGATAGCTATTTTGCCACTCTAGCCAGCGATTGTAGCTATTTTGCATGTAGGGGATACATTTGACACGTTTGTCGTAGCTATCCGGCTACTGCCTGCTGTAGAGAACTTCTGTAGGGGGACCAGTTCATTGTTGTGTAGAGAAGTTCTCGACTGTGCAGACTTGGCTTGCTACAGTTTCTAAAGAGTGGCCTGATATCAAACTCGCTTCAACATGTCATGGCCGTTAAATAGCCAGCAGCTTTAGAATACTGTAGAGAAACAGGAGAAGCGACAGGTACATGCACCGTCAGGCAATATGCGACTCTTTTCCAGAGTGACTTACAGTTAGTGAATTCATCTTAAGATGGATAGCTAGTTGGGACAACCACATCACAGGTTTAGTAACTACACTTTCCCTCCATAAACTAGTTCTCAGTAAAGTCAGAGCTAGAAAGGGGGAGGGGTATTTTTAAATACTCTTTGAAGAGGTAGGGTTTCAGGCGCTTGCCTGCCAGTGTAACGGATGTGAAACGGCTAGCTTAGTTAGCGTGGGCGCTAAATAGCGTTTCAATCAGTGACGTCACTTGCTCTGAGACCTTGAAGTAGTAGTTCCCCTTGCTCTGCAAGGGCCGCGGCTTTTGTGGAGCGATGCTTCGAGGGTGACTGTTGATGTGTGCAGAAAATCCCTAGTTCGCGCCCGGGTATGGGCGAGGGACGGTCTAAAATTATACTGTTACACCAGCTGGCTAAATCACCCAAACCGCAAAGTAGACCATCTGTATACCTGCCAGCCTACATTTCTTTTTAGCTGACACTTAATAGTTCAGTTGGTTCCTTTCAGCAATACCGAGTATTGCAAACAAAGAGACATGGATTACTTGCACACAATCTGGAATGCTAACATTCCTCTTGTTAGTCCAAGTTTTTCATTTATCCTTGCAACACACAACCACCCACATGCTACAGCAGGCAGGTTTCACAATACCTAATATTTGAGAGCGCATTTGAAGTTGACGAGCATTGCATTTCTTTCCTATTGAAGTGGCCTGCTTGTCCCCTAGTCTGGCATGGTTTTGTGTAACGTAAAGTGTTAACAAATCAGTGTCTCTAAAAACCGTGCAAAGGTCCAGCTGATGACGCACCCAGATTTAAGTCCATTTTACCATGGTGCCTTTGTCTTATCAGTATAGGCTGTAGTGAGATGGCATGTGGCTCTACACATGTACAATTGTCATTTAGAATTTGGTCACACCAAATAAGTGTAGGCAAAGGTCCATATGCCAAAGCCTGGTTGCACTAGGCTAGTTGTTATTACCCATATTTCTACTTTCCAATGCCATATCTGTCTTGGCTAGACAATAAAGCCTAACACGAGCGAGGTAATTTGGATATAGCATGATCTTGTTTCTAGCCATAAGCCTGACAAGCATGGCGTAACATTGCAATGTTAACAATACTAGGCCTATTATAATGTCTCTCTGTCCTTTACATAGGAGGCTTTCAGATACATTAATGTTACTGACAGAGAGCCTTGGACATAATCCCAGGAGCACACCTATTAAGGTGTACATGGGCTGAACACACATTTATGTTCCTAACCTCGGGCTTTGTAAGAAAATTAACCTCCTGGTCAATTGTTTGCCCTGAGCCAATGAGCTACTGTTTTCTCCATATGTAGTTACACTATAGAGTTAAACAAGTATTTCTGGACCTTCACAGAGTGAGTTTTCAGTTTCTGTACAGTTTAAATTCAGGAACATTTTGAATGCATGAGAAGCTACATTTTTTTTTTGTCAGTTAGGATTTGCCAGTATGAATTCATTGAACATTAACTAGAATGTACCCCTCCCAACCCTTTAAACTATCAACCTTGTATTCCAGATGCCATCCCCAGTGCCGACCAGGTCCGTATCACCCCCTCTCTCAGGAGTCAGAAGGGCTCAGTCTGGGCCAAAAACACGGTCAACTTTGACCACTGGGAGGCTGAGGTGACCTTTCGTGTGTCTGGACGGGGGAGGATGGGAGCCGACGGCCTCGTAAGAACTGAATAACACCTCCTTTCTATGGTTTCCATACACTGACTTTTTCCACTGCTGAGCTGAACTGTACTCGGCTGGTTACAACTCTACCATAGTTGCTGGAACCTCCTTCCTTTGACTCTAGACCAGGGATGGGCAACTGATGGTGGTCGGGGACCACAAAAAACAAAACTCATGAGGCCACAGTGGCCCGTGGGTCTGCTTACCCACATTCATACCCCACCTTGCGAGAAAAACACTTGAGAAAGTGTTTGGATTTTTTTTATTTCCTGCAAATCAACACTTTGCCATGGGGTGGAGGCACATGTTTGCAGTTTTTAATATGGTAACTGATGATCAATGGGCCCCACACCGGTCGGTAGTTCGATCATGCTTACTACGAGTTTTCATAGCTGGCCACTAGACTAACTTACCAATCAAAATGTTTTTTGCTGACACGGGCTAATTAAGTGACTGCTGATGCACAATGAAATGCACCTTGTGTATTCGATGATTCTACCGCTCAACAGTAAATTGAGAGTTAGTGCCCATCTCTGCTTTAGACCTTTTCACACTACATGCTGTAGCTGATCAAGCTGTATTTTACAGGCCTGGTTACGCATCCACCTTAGTTGCTAGAACAATGCTAGAAAGGACAATGTGAAAAGAGCCAGTTAAATATCAGGGCCAGCACTAGGATAAGACAGTAATTGTCTAATTGACATTTATGGATGAAGACCATCATGAAAATTAAATAACTGTTCTAAACATTTTAATAATAAATATATCAACTTCATTTAAGTTGACAAACTTTACCCAAAAGCAGTACAGTAAACATAAGCCTGGTTAATTAAACAGCCTCTATTAGGAAAGAGGAGACAACTAGCCAGTTTTAGAAATATGTTTTGTGGAACAAACAGCTGACTGAAGACAGCCAGGTATTCAAAAATACGAGACTTGCAGTTGAGTGGTCTGGTTTCAGATATAGTGGTATGGTTTCTACCCTCTGCTACAGTTAATTAATTATTTCTAGACTGATAAAGGATGGTGTGAAAAGGTTATTTCTGTCCATTGAGACATAGACCTATGTTATGGTGGCTGTTGTGCTAGTAGAGGATGTGGAGTTGTACTGACCTACCGGCTCAGACTTCAGGTTAATAACCATGTTTTACCTCTTTCGTCCCTGTCCCTGTGTGGCTCAGTTGGTGAGAGCGTTGTGCTAGTAACTCCAAGGTCGTGTGTTCAATTCCTACTTTATGCTGTGACTGTACTTTACATCTTACTGTATCTATTGTCCCCATGTTTATCTGTCTGCCCCTTTGCTGCTCTACTGTTACATATAGTTATAAAAAAATAAAAAATAAACGCACACCTATTTAGGCGAGGTGCTGGCTAGCGGAGTAGAAAACTTGAAAATAAAAGAGCCGCACACTCTAGGAGCTCAGATGCAAAAATTTAATTACCAACGTTTCGACAGCCAAGCTGTCTTCATCAGGGTATAATCACAAACACTGCGGGATGACTCTTTAATGTAGTGTCAAAAGACACAGGTGTCTGTAATCATGGCCAAGAGTGGCCTAATATCATTGGTTAATTATCAAATATTACAATGTCATACAAAGAACAGCATACAAACAATGGATAGGATACGATCATAAATTCATTTGACTACACAAGCTTACAAACAATTACAATGGAAAAGTCACAATAATCACAAGATAGTTATTTAGACAGTTACAGTGCCTTGCGAAAGTATTCGGCCCCCTTGAACTTTGCAACCTTTTGCCACATTTCAGGCTTCAAACATAAAGATATAAAACTGTATTTTTTTGTGAAGAATCAACAACAAGTGGGACACAATCATGAAGTGGAACGACATTTATTGGATATTTAACTTTTTTAACAAATCAAAAACGGAAAAATTGGGCGTGCAAAATTATTCAGCCCCCTTAAGTTAATACTTTGTAGCGCCACCTTTTGCTGCGATTACAGCTGTAAGTCGCTTGGGGTATGTCTCCATCAGTTTTGCACATCGGGAGACTGACATTTTTTCCCATTCCTCCTTGCAAAACAGCTCGAGCTCAGTGAGGTTGGATGGAGAGCATTTGTGAACAGCAGTTTTCAGTTCTTTCCACAGATTCTCGATTGGATTCAGGTCTGGACTTTGACTTGGCCATTCTAACACCTGGATATGTTTATTTTTGAACCATTCCATTGTAGATTTTGCTTTATGTTTTGGATCATTGTCTTGTTGGAAGACATCTCCGTCCCAGTCTCAGGTCTTTTGCAGACTCCATCAGGTTTTCTTCCAGAATGGTCCTGTATTTGGCTCCATCCATCTTCCCATCAATTTTAACCATCTTCCCTGTCCCTGCTGAAGAAAAGCAGGCCCAAACCATGATGCTGCCACCACCTGTAATGACGTTCGTCTGTACGAGAGGCGGACCAAAGCGCAGCGTGGTTGTTTTGATTCATGTTTTTAATAAATAACTTCACATGAACAAACTAACAAAAACAAGAAATGTGAAAACGCAAAACAGTCCTATCCTGTGACAACAAACACAGTGACAGGAACAATCACCCACAAACACACAGTGACACCCAGGCTACCTAAGTATGATTCTCAATCAGAGACAACTAATGACACCTGCCTCTGATTGAGAACCATACTAGGCCGAAACATAGAAATACCCAAATCATAGAAAAACAAACATAGACTGCCCACCCAACTCACGCCCTGACCATACGAACTACATACAAAACAAAGGAAATAGAGGTCAGAACGTGACAGTACCCCCCCCCCAAAGGTGCGGACTCCGGCCGCAAAACCTTGACCTATAGGGGAGGGTCTGGGTGGGCGTCTGTCCGCGGTGGCGGCTCTGGCGCGGGACGCGGACCCCACTTCACCATTGTCTTAGTCCGCCTTATTGTCCGCCTCCGTGGCTTTCTCACCATGGCCACCCTTCTCAATGACCCCACTGGACAGAGGGGCTGCTTGGGACAGAGGGGCAGCTCGGGACAGAGATGAAGCAGCTGCTCGGGACAGAGGGACAACTGCTCGGGACAGAGGGGCGGCAGAAGCTTGGGACAGAGGGGCGATAGCAGCTCGGGACAGAGGGACGATAACTGCTCGGGACAGAGGGGCGGCAGCTGCTCGGGACAGAGCCCCTGGCTTACTGGCGGCCCCTGGCTGACTGGCGGCCCCTGGCTTACTGGCGGCCCCTGGCTGACTGGCGGCACTGGCGGCCCCTGGCTTACTGGCGGCCCCTGGCTGACTGGCGGCCCCTGGCTGACTGGCGGCACTGGCGGCCCCTGGCTTACTGGCGGCCCCTGGCTGACTGGCGGCACTGGCGGCCCCTGGCTGACTGGCGGCATTGGCGGCCCCTGGCAGACGGGCGGCACTGGCGGCTCCTGGCAGACCGGCGGCACTGGCGGCTCCTGGCAGACAGGCGGCACTGGCGGGGCTGGGCAGACGGGCGGCACTGGCGGCGCTGGGCAGACGGGCGGCACTGGCGGCGCTGGGCAGACGGGCGGCACTGGCGGCACTGGAGAGGAGGAAGGCTCTGGAAGCGCCGGACTGAGTAGCTCTTGTAGCGCCGAACAGGCGGGAGACTCCGGCAGCGCTGGACAGGAGGAAGGCTCTGGTAGCGCCGGAGAGGCGGGAGACTCCGGCAGCGCTGGAGAGGAGGGAGCCCCTGTAAGGATGGGCCGGAGAGACAGCCTGGTACGGGGGGCTGCCACCGGAGGGCTGGTGCGTGGAGGTGGTGACGGATAGACCGGGCCGTGCAGGCGCACTGGAGCTCTTGAGCACCGAGCCTGCCCAACTTCACCCGGTTGAATGGTCCCGGTCGCCCTGCCAGTGCGGCGAGGTGGAATAGCCCGCACTGGGCTATGCAGGCGAACCGGGGACACCGTGCGCAAGGCTGGTGCCATGTAAGCCGGCCCAAGGAGACGCACTGGAGACCAGATGCGTAGAGCCGGCTTCATGGCACTTGGCTCGATGCCCACTCTAGCCCGGCCGATACGCGGAGCTGGAATGTACCGCACCGGGCTGTGCACCCGCACTGGGGACACCATGCGCTCCACAGCATAACACGGTGCCTGCCCGGTCTCTCTAGCCCCCCGGTAACCACAGGAAGTTGGCTCAGGTCTCCTACCTGGCGTAGCCATACTCCCTGTTAGCCCCCCCCCCCAAGAAATTTTTGGGGCTGACTCTCAGGCTTCCATCCACGACGCCGCGCTGCCTCCTCATACCGGCGCCTCTCCGCTTTCGCCGCCTCCCATTCTTCCTTGGGGCGGCGATATTCTCCTGGCTGAGCCCAGGGTCCTTTACCATCCAAATCTTCCTCCCATGTCCATTTCTCCAAATAGTGCAGCCTCTCCCACTGCTGCTGCTGCTGCTCCTGTTGCTGCTGCCTCTGTTGCTTCTCCTGCTGCTCCTCTTGCCGTTGCCCGTTACCACGCCGCTTGGTCCTGTTGGGGTGGGTGATTCTGTAATGACGTTCGTCTGTACGAGAGGCGGACCAAAGCGCAGCGTGGTTGTTTTGATTAATGTTTTTAATAAATAACTTCACATGAACAAACTAACAAAAACAAGAAATGTGAAAACGCAAAACAGTCCTATCCTGTGACAACAAACACAGTGACAGGAACAATCACCCACAAACACACAGTGACACCCAGGCTACCTAAGTATGATTCTCAATCAGAGACAACTAATGACACCTGCCTCTGATTGAGAACCATACTAGGCCGAAACATAGAAATACCCAAATCATAGAAAAACAAACAGACTGCCCACCCAACTCACGCCCTGACCATACTAACTACATACAAAACAAAGGAAATAGAGGGCAGAACGTGACACCACCATGTTTGACAGTGGGGATGGTGTGTTCAGCTGTGTTGCTTTTACGCCAAACATAACGTTTTGCATTGTTGCCAAAAAGTTCAATTTTGGTTTCATCTGACCAGAGCACCTTCTTCCACATGTTTGGTGTGTCTCCCAGGTGGCTTGTGGCAAACTTTAACCGACACTTTTTATGGATATCTTTAAGAAATGGCTTTCTTCTTGCCACTCTTCCATAAAGGCCAGATTTGTGCAATATACGACTGATTGTTTCCTATGGACAGAGTCTCCCACCTCAGCTGTAGATCTCTGCAGTTCATCCAGAGTGATCATGGGCCTCTTGGCTGCATCTCTGATCAGTCTTCTCCTTGTATGAGCTGAAAGTTTAGAGGGACGGCCAGGTCTTGGTAGATTTGCAGTGGTCTGATACTCCTTCCATTTCAATATTATCGCTTGCACAGTGCTCCTTGGGATGTTTAAAGCTTGGGAAATCTTTTTGTATCCAAATCCGGCTTTACACTTCTTTACAACAGTATCTCGGACCTGCCTGGTGTGTTCCTTGTTCTTCATGATGCTCTCTGCGCTTTTAACGGACCTCTGAGACTATCACAGTGCAGGTGCATTTATACGGAGACTTGATTACACACAGGTGGATTGTATTTATCATCATTAGTCATTTAGGTCAACATTGGATCATTCAGAGATCCTCACTGAACTTCTGGAGAGAGTTTGCTGCACTGAAAGTAAAGGGGCTGAATAATTTTGCACGCCCAATTTTTCAGTTTTTGATTTGTTAAAAAAGTTTGAAATGGGGGGGATCACGTGACCCTTGAACGAGATGGCCGCATGAACTAAGAGCTCCGCACAAGTAGTTTCCAATTCCTAATCTTACCTCCACTCCAAGTTCACACTCATTTAGCTTTAGTAAGAAAAAGTCATGGCGGCTACAAAAGGCGACACTACAGGTGACATTTTTACCCGGACTCGAGTATTAGCGACGGAAAAAGCCTCCAAGAAGAAGCTAGCTTCAGAAAAAACTAGCGCCATTAGCCAGGAGCAAGAGAACCCGCTCCCCCACGAGGCACAACGAATGCCAACCTCGCACTCTGTCGAAGACAACCTTTCTGAGTTGAGATCCCAACGTACAGAACTAAACACTAAATTATATGCCATTAATTCTAAGCTAAGTGCGATAGGGGGCAAGGTGACAATCCTGGAAAACACTTTGCCTGACATCAACAACAAGATGTCCAGGCGCCCCGCGTTTATGGTTGAGGCAGAGGGGCGAATCCTATCCCTGGAAAACTTATTGACAGATGCCATGGAAACAATAGCACATGCTAAAAAGAAAATCGAGCATCTGGAAGAGAAAACAGAGGACCTGGAAAACAGGGGGCGAAGGAATAATTGTGTTCTATTCAATCTGGGCGAAAAAGAAGAGGGAAACATGCCACTGATCCGCTACCTCCAAGACAAACTTCCCGAGTGGCTCCACCTGCCCACCAACAGGCCCATAGAACTTGAGAGAGCTCACCGAGCACTGAGGCCCCCACCAGCAGACAGACAACCACCGCGCCCAATCACCATACGTTTCCTGAGATTCACCGACAAGGAACGAGTCCTACAGGCGGCGAAAAACAACACCATCACAGTGGGAAACGCCAAACTCGCTTTACACCAGGACCTGTCAGCTGGAATACGCCGAAAGCGCCAAGAATTTGACGAAGTGAAGAAATACTCCATTGACCGAGGCATCTTCAGGGGATTCAAATACCCAAACGAGCTCAGGATTCTTCACCAAGGAGCCTTGCGACACTTCAAAACTCCCGAAGAGGCAAAATGTTTTTTGAAAGACAATCCTGGCCAATGAGAAACAGACCAATGACTAAATGCGATTAATGCCATTACTAAAGGAGGTAAGACGACATATAGCCGATATCCAGAGATCCACCCCCTAAATGTCATTATAGCCGTCCAATTTATATTTATTGTCCTTTAACTGAGAGGGATGGGCTGTATAGCCTAACCTAGGCCTACTAATGTTTCAGCCTACTTTTATTTCCCTGTTTTTTTGTTGTTGCTATTATTACCTGGGGTTCCCTATGTCCCTTGGGGGAGGCATATGTAGGCTGGGCTATTGATTTTATTTTTCTCCCCTCTTTTACTGTGGTCTGGACGAGGGCAACTGTGTTATTTACTCAATGCGGGGTGGAGAGGATGAGGCATTTCTTTGGTGGGGAGAGGGAGACGTTGTGCGTTGCTAACTGTTCCCGGTTTTTGTTTTATTCGGAACACAGAATTGAGACTGAGCGGGGGGGTAATAGATCCAACGGGATGTGTCGAGTTGTTTGGGAACTCGGCTGGGGTGTTCAGAGATTATTATTTTATGTACACCATTTATTTTCCTTTTATGTGAACGCAGCTGTAATTACTATCCACTTTTACCCAGCGATGACTTGCACTAAAGTTCGATTACTGCTCGATGACGATGATTAGTACCTTAAATCTATTGACATGGAATTGCCATGGTCTAGGGCATGCAATAAAACGAAAAAAGATACTATGTGCTCTAAAAAAGGAAAAAGCAGACATTGCGCTATTACAAGAGACACACCTCTGTGATGCTGAACAT
This sequence comes from Oncorhynchus mykiss, assembly GCF_057628025.1. Lineage (NCBI taxonomy): Eukaryota > Metazoa > Chordata > Actinopteri > Salmoniformes > Salmonidae > Oncorhynchus > Oncorhynchus mykiss. The sequence continues at coordinate 50,286,426 of NC_143026.1, forward strand.
GCCAAACTCCGCAGAGCTTGGGTGGGACAGGTGTATTTCTCATCTTTCAAATCAAACAGTAGCGGCACAGCCATACTTATCCATAAAAATTTTCCATTCATAATTGACAAAAACATATCTGATCCGGAGGGGAGATTTATTTTGATAACTGGGTCACTATATGGTCAACCAATTACTATATTAAACATATACGCCCCTAACACAGATACTCCTGCCTTCATGTCAAAAATTATAACCCTGTTCAATGAGCATTGTGTCTCCTTTGGCGTGGTGGCCGGAGATTTTAATTGTACCCTTAACCCAACCCTAGACAAATCATCTCAAGTCCCCACCACAAATCCTAGATCTGCAAAGATGTTGAACTCTCTTACTAAAGAGATGGGACTGATAGATATCTGGAGAGAGAATAATAGCTCATCTATGGACTATACATACTACTCTAATGTCCATAACACCTACTACCGTATAGATTACATTTTTATCCCAAAGAGTTTCATAAATTCAGCCACATGTACAATCGGACCCATAGCACTTTCAGATCACGCCTTTGTCCACCTCTGCTTTGACCTCTGCAAAAACATCCCGAGGTCAAAGAGCTGGAAATTCAACACCTCCATGCTATCAAATGACGAGTTCCATACATTGGTAACTACATGGATAGACAACTACACACAAGACAATAAAGACTCTCCTGTTTCTCCGGCCACAATGTGGGACGCTGCTAAAGCCACACTAAGAGGTCATCTAATTGCATATGCTTCCTCTAAGAAAAAAGCAATGGAAGCACACAGGCTAGATCTTGAGAGGGAGCTGGAATGCTGTGAAAAAATACATAAACAATCCCTAGACAGCACCTCCTGGAGTCATCTTAAAGCAGCCAAAGCCAAACTGAATTTGGACTACACTCGGGAGATAAAAAAAAAGTTTTCTTTACTAAACAGAAATACCATGAGTATAGCAATAGGCCCAGTAGATTGCTTGCTTCCCAATTAAAAAAGGAGCAGTCAGAGCGTACAATCATGGCTATCCGAACAGCAGAGGACGAGGTCACATATGACCCAAAAAATATCAATTTAACTTTTCATGATTTTTACTGCAAACTATATACCTCTGAGAGAAAACACACAGAGGCAGAACTCTACTCTTTCCTAGAGGGAATCTCGCTACCTAAACTATCAGAGACCGACCAGGAAGATCTCAACTCCCCCTTCACTCCTGAGGAGATCCTGGAGGCAATTACCTCCATGCCACCTAATAAGTCCCCAGGCCCAGATGGATTCCCCAGAGAGTTCTACAAAGCTTTTTGGCCCCAGCTCAGCCCTATCTTCATGCCAATGCTGGAGGATTTCTGCAAAAACTGAGTTCTCCCAGACTCAATGCACACAGCTCGCATTACAGTGTTGCTAAAAAAGGACAAGGACCCCCTATCCTGCTCGTCCTTCCGGCCCATAAGCTTGTTGGATTTCGACTATAAAATAATTACCAAATTGCTCGCCAAAAGACTAAACACTCTTCTTCCCAAAATAATAAAAGCGGACCAAACTGGATTTATTAGAGACAGATACTCTTCTGATAACATTCGCCGTCTTTTTGATATTATTGATCAAGTAAACGCACAAAAGACCCCTGTCCTGCTGGCTTCACTGGATGCTGAGAAGGCGTTTGACAGGATGGAGTGGAGCTTTCGGTTTTCAGTCTTAGAAAAGTTCAATATGGGCCCAAATTTTATTAAATGGATCAAATCACTATACTCTCATCCAAATGCCATGGTGACTACTAATGGACTGAACTCTGACAGATTCCCTCTGAAACGGGGCACAAGACAAGGGTGCTCGCTGTCCCCGCTGCTCTACTTGTTGGGGGCGGAGCCTCTGGCAGAGCTGATAAGGAGCAATCCAAGTATTATGGGTGTTTCTGCAGGTGGCCTGCAGCACAAGATTTCGCTTTACGCGGATGATGTCTTGCTCTACATATCCAACCCTGAGAAATCCCTCCCTCTCATTTTAGACACAATTGCTCAGTATGGCAAGTTTTCAGGTTATAAGATCAATTTTAACAAATCCACTGTCTGCCCTCTCAATATTACACTCACCAGCTCTATGAAGACACACGGGTTTCAATTCCTCGGGATCTTCATAACACCAGATCTGAATAGCCTTTTTAAGGAAAATTATCTTCCACTCCTGGATCGAATCAAGAACGATCTCCAAACCTGGATCTCCCTCCCAATTAGCTTAGTAGGAAGAATGAATGTAATCCGTATGAACGTCCTCCCTAGACTAAACTACTTATTTCAGATGCTCCCATGCTATCTCCCAGTTTCCTTCTTCAAAACAACTAACCAAAGCATCACCAAATTTATATGGGGCAATAAAAAACCTAGGATCAAGTTTTCCACTTTATCAAAACCTGAATCTAAAGGTGGTCTTGCCCTTCCCTCCCTTCAACAGTACTACTGGTCTGCCCAAATCCGCAACATGCTAACATGGATCACAAACAGACAATAGTCAACTTGGATTCAGATAGAAGCCCAATCCTGTGGTTCATTGCCCTTAAGCTCAATTATATTCATTAATAACTTTAGTGAAGTGGGCAACATAGCCAAAACCTTTGCGATTTACAGCACCCTACTAGCGTGGAGGGACTGTAAGAAATACCTGGGCATTTCCTCCCAAATATGTTCTCACTCGCCTATAGTAGGCAACCCAGACTTGCCAAAAGCCCTGAGGGATGCCAACTTTAATCTTTGGCATACTCTAGGAATCAGGACCTTTTCAGACCTATTTCATCAGAAAACCACTACACTGAAATCCTTTCAAGAGCTCTGCAGTGAATTCGATGTGCCAAGATCCCATTTTTTAAAAATATCTTCAAATTAGACATGTAATTTCCTCATTTACCTCCAAGAGGAGGTTTAGAACTCAGTTGAATGAAGTTGAAACCCTTCTTGTCACAGCACAATCCATTAAAGGCTAAATATCTTACATCTATAGACTCCTTTCTGAGAAAGGAAGCTCCTCCTTTACTCCTTTGAAAATAATCTGGGAAAAGGACCTTGGTCTGACTATCAGTGATGAGTTATGGGCGGAGGTTTGCGACAGGGTATACTGCTCCTCTACCAGTGTAAAAATGAAAGAATCTAATTACAAATTTTTGTACAAATTTTATTATACTCCTTTGAGACTCCATAGAATGAAAACCGATATGTCTCCTAACTGTAAAAGATGTACCTCTGAAAGTGGAACCTATATATGTATTTTGGAGCTGTAGGGAGATCTATACATACTGCTGCACAGAAAATACTAGAGGTACAGTTTGATATGACCCCGTGTATCTATCTCCTTAATGCCCAGCAGGACTTCGTTCTTGATCCTGACAGAGAAAATTTGCTTATGACTATTACATACTTTGCTAAGAAATGTATTCTTCTATTGTGGGCCTCTAATACCCCTCCTACATTTAAAATGTGGATTGACCAGATTGTTGACTTTCTTCCTCTTGAAAAGCTCACTTATGACCTCCACAAGAGACAGCCCAAGTTTGATAGACTCTGGTCTCCACTATTCAACTATATTTCAAACTGGACAGAGTGAACGAGGTGACTAGGGAAATGCGCAGATACATGTTGTGTAAGGTACTGTAAAACCTAAAAACGAATTATTGGCCCGTTGTCTCAGCGAATGCTTGAAATAGCTGATAAGAACCTTGATAGTGCTGCTGCAAGTGTTATATGTTTTTTTTTTTGTGTGTTTTTATTTTAATTTAGTTTTTGAGTACGTGTGTGTGTGTGTGTGTGTATGTATATGTGCGTATGTACGTACGTATGTATGTATGTGTATATATATATATATGTACCAAGGAAAATATATAGATTAAGAAAAATAAATGCTTTTGACTTTATCATTCATTTTAATTGTATTTTTATTTTTTCAAAAGTATTATTATTAATTTTTTAAAAATGTTTTTAAAGCCTGTCACATTTGTGAATGTGGAATGTGTTTTGTTGGTTGATTGAAAAACAAGAAAACTTAATAAAACTTAAATTGAAAAAAAAAAAAAGTTTGAAATATCCAATAAATGTCGTTCCACTTCATGATTGTGTCCCACTTGTTGTTGATTCTTCACAAAAAAATACAGTTTTATATCTTTATGTTTGAAGCCTGAAATGTGGCAAAAGGTCGCAAAGTTCAAGGGGGCCGAATACTTTCGCAAGGCACTGTAAACAAGTATTTTTGGACCTTCAGTGTCTCCATGTCTTAATGTTTGTCTGTCCCTCTAATAGGCGATATGGTTCACCACTGCACAAGGCCTAGATGGTCCTGTCTATGGAGCTGCTGACAACTGGAACGGCATCGGAATCTTCTTTGATTCCTTTGACAACGATGGGAAGGTTGGTGGCCATATTAATTATATATTCATAAAATACAAAATATAATGCATTCATTTACTTAATCATAGGTAAAGTCAAGTGTATATAATATACCTTTAATATTAAATTACTACAATGCGAATTATAGGAATAATAGATTGATACTATACACACTTGGATACAAAAACTGTTTTCATACTTTCAAGTGGTATGCCTAGATCTGATGAGGACATATGCTGGGATTGGATAAAATAAACCCAAATGACCTTCATAACATAGATTAGGTATATTAATGTTTCACTGTTTGTTTTAGAAAAATAACCCTGCTGTGCTGGTGGTGGGAAACAACGGCAAACTTGTTTATGATCACCCAAAGTAAGTCAACATTTCCTTCCCTCACTGACATCACAAAAGGAAAATGTAAACAATTTAAAGAAGATTAGAAAATATTACACAGTACATTTGTGGTTGGAGATTATAGTCCTGTCTCTTCCTAATCTCCCTTGACAGTGAAAGCTTTAAATCACTTCTCTGTGCCAGTTGATCTAGGCCTATGTCTTAGTGTTCTGTTTTGTCACTGCTGAAAATGCCGTTTACAATAATAGGACATTTGAAATGACATTTTCCTTAATTTCTCAAATCTCCAAACCATTTACCTTTGGAAATGTTATTTGTTTGATCACACTGTATATGGAGCATTTTATCCTCTGCACTTGCTTTTCGTGCTGCTATCATGCATGTGTATTTCATACTTTATTTGGATCGACGTTGGCCTTTGTTCTTTTGTATTATTGTTGATGCTTGTGGGGACCAATTAATTTATCTTGAAATATACTGTATTAAGTACTACTATATTAATATGGTGTTCAGTTTTAGTGTCTAAACAGGATGTTTTTTTTTGCAGCGATGGCACGACTCAAGCCCTGGGAACATGCTTAAGAGACTTTCGTAATAAACCCTATCCTGTCAGAGCCAAAATAACATACTACAAGAAGACACTAACGGTAGGACAATATTCAATCAACGTTCTCAAATAATCTCTCTTCCTTGTTCTCATCGATACCACTGTCTATACTCTGATCTCTGCCTTTTACTCTGTTTTTCTCCACATCAACAGAGACATGGATACTGAACAGTTTTGCATTATGCACAAAAAAATAGCCTCATCTTTTTATATTGGGCATTTATTTCAATTGATTGCCTTAATTGATGTGCTGTCGTCTGTCCCCTCAGGTGCTGATCAACAATGGTTTCACACCAGATAAGGAAGACTATGAGTTCTGTACCAAGGTGGACAACATGATCATTCCTCAGGAGGGCTACTTTGGCATCTCAGCTGCCACGGGTGGTCTAGCAGGTGGTACTTGGTAACAATTTAATTAAGGCCTGCAGGTGTAATGCATTATGTGGTTGTAATGCATTATTAAACTTGCCAAAAGCACGTTTGTCTGTCATTCCTTTCTAATTAGATTTGACTCTTCTGTGAACATTGATTTAACTGATTTTTGTCACATTAGGATTATTATTGTCAGGCTAAATTTCAGCTAAACCCAGGTTATGGAAAAGTGACAAGAAATTTTTATAAAGTTCATTTACTGCATTTCCTCAATTTAAAACATGTCATGCAATTTAAAAGCATAAATTAACTCCAGCCTTTATCACCTTGGCTTGTATAGTTTCATGTCAAGTCAAACAGCATCTACAGCCATCTTTTGAGAGACGTTTTGCTGTTCACTGCAGAGCTGTGTCGATGTGCTTTTCACAGTCCTCAAGCCAGCCAGCTGGGAAAACATCCCCCCCCCCCCTGCTCAGGGCTAACCGCATTGTCCTAAAGCCAGCCTGCTAATACCGCTACACTGTATTTGCTTTTTAATCGGAATTGGAACGATTTTCATAGCCTATTTTAAATTGTTGGTGTTGAACTTGGATATGGCGACTGCCATACCCAATTGATGCCCTTGCTTAACGTTGCATCATGATACTTCATGTTTAATGCATTTTTTTCCGTCTTCCAGATGACCATGATGTCCTGTCCTTCTTGACGTTCAGACTATCAGAACCTGGCCAAGAACTGGTAACTAGATTTTCTTAGTTATACCTCTCAGAGCTGGTAACTCATTTTATTTTCTACCACTCCCAGTCCTTAGTTATACCAATCTCCAGTAATATTTAATTGGAAGAAGATCTGAGTGAAATTGTGTGGGTATTTCAATAGGGGAATGATAAAGTATGATGTAAGTAAGGGGCCTCGGTCTCTACGGTGTGGGTTCAGAGTGGTTGTTTTCTATCCCATTGAAGCCTGCACCTGAAGCAGAGATGCCCAAGGAGGAGCAGGACAAGTACCAGGAGGAATTTGAGAACTTTCAGCAGGAGCTGGACAAAAAGAAAGAGGACTATCAGAAGGAGCATCCGGAAGTCCAGAGAGAACCCAGTTAGTTTCACTCAATAAAATGTGTTATACTTTTTTGGCTATGCTTTTATATTGAGACTAATATACTTATTTAATATTGATGTTATTATTCAATAGTTTGGTCAATTAAATGTAACTAAAGAGAGATGCACGCTATATAAGCTCTCCGTAATTTATTGGTTATAACACCACATTTTCGGCATCAGTGCCTTCCCTCTTCAGGATGAAGAATGCACTGAAGCCGAAATGTGGTTCACCCAATAAATTACTGGGAGCATATATATATATATATATATATATATATATATATATATATATATATATATATATTAGTGCCTTGCGAAAGTATTCGGCCCCCTTGAACTTTGTGACCTTTTGCCACATTTCAGGCTTCAAACATAAAGATATAAAACTGTATTTTTTGTGAAGAATCAACAACAAGTGGGACACAATCATGAAGTGGAACGACATTTATTGGATATTTCAAACCTTTTTAACAAATCAAAAACTGAAAAATTGGGCGTGCAAAATTATTCAGCCCCTTTACTTTCAGTGCAGCAAACTCTCTCCAGAAGTTCAGTGAGGATCTCTGAATGATCCAATGTTGACCTAAATGACTAATGATGATAAATACAATCCACCTGTGTGTAATCAAGTCTCCGTATAAATGCACCTGCACTGTGATAGTTTCAGAGGTCCGTTAAAAGCGCAGAGAGCATCATGAAGAACAAGGAACACACCAGGCAGGTCCGAGATACTGCTGTGAAGAAGTTTAAAGCCGGATTTGGATACAAAAAGATTTCCCAAGCTTTAAACATCCCAAGGAGCACTGTGCAAGCGATAATATTGAAATGGAAGGAGTATCAGACCACTGCAAATCTACCAAGACCTGGCCGTCCCTCTAAACTTTCAGCTCATACAAGGAGAAGACTGATCAGAGATGCAGCCAAGAGGCCCATGATCACTCTGGATGAACTGCAGAGATCTACAGCTGAGGTGGGAGACTCTGTCCATAGGACAACAATCAGTCGTATATTGCACAAATCTGGCCTTTATGGAAGAGTGGCAAGAAGAAAGCCATTTCTTAAAGATATCCATAAAAAGTGTTGTTTAAAGTTTGCCACAAGCCACCTGGGAGACACACCAAACATGTGGAAGAAGGTGCTCTGGTCAGATGAAACCAAAATTGAACTTTTTGGCAACAATGCAAAACGTTATGTTTGGCGTAAAAGCAACACAGCTGAACACACCATCCCCACTGTCAAACATGGTGGTGGCAGCATCATGGTTTGGGCCTGCTTTTCTTCAGCAGGGACAGGGAAGATGGTTAAAATTGATGGGAAGATGGATGGAGCCAAATACAGGACCATTCTGGAAGAAAACCTGATGGAGTCTGCAAAAGACCTGAGACTGGGACGGAGATTTGTCTTCCAACAAGACAATGATCCAAAACATAAAGCAAAATCTACAATGGAATGGTTCAAAAATAAACATATCCAGGTGTTAGAATGGCCAAGTCAAAGTCCAGACCTGAATCCAATTGAGAATCTGTGGAAAGAACTGAAAACTGCTGTTCACAAATGCTCTCCATCCAACCTCACTGAGCTCGAGCTGTTTTGCAAGGAGGAATGGGAAAAAGTTTCAGTCTCTCGATGTGCAAAACTGATAGAGACATACCCCAAGCGACTTACAGCTGTAATCACAGCAAAAGGTGGCGCTACAAAGTATTAACTTAAGGTGGCTGAATAATTTTGCACGCCCAATTTTTCAGTTTTTGATTTGTTAAAAAAGTTTGAAATATCCAATAAATGTCGTTCCACTTCATGATTGTGTCCTACTTGTTGTTGATTCTTCACAAAAAAATACAGTTTTATATCTTTATGTTTGAAGCCTGAAATGTGGCAAAAGGTCGCAAAGTTCAAGGGGGCCGAATACTTTCGCAAGGCACTGTATATATACATACACACAGAGAGAGAGTTGAAGTCAGAAGTTTACATGCACCTTTGCTAAATGCATTTAAACTCAGTTTCACAATTCCGAGTACAAATTCCCTGTCTTAGGTCAGTTAGGGTCACCACTTTAAGAATGTGAAATGTCAATAGTACGGAGTGATTTATTTCAGCTGTAGGTTTTTTTATTACATTCCCAGTGGGTCAGAAGTTTACATACTCAATTAATATTTGGTAGCGTTGCCTTTAAATTGTTTAATTTGGGTCAAACGTTTCGGGTAGCCTTCCACAAGCTTCCCACAATAAGTTGGGTGAATTTTGGCCCATTCCTCCTGACAGAGCTGGTGTAACTGAGTCAGGTTTGTAGGCCTCCTTGCTTGCACACGCTTTTTCAATTCTGCCTATACATTGTCTATAAGATTGAAGTCAAGACTTTGTGATGGCCACTCCAATACCTTGACTTTGTTGTCCTTAAGCCAACTTTGGAAGTATGCTTGGGGTTATTGTCCATTTGGAAGACCCATTTGCGACCAAGCTTTAACTTCCTGGCTGATTTCTTGATGTTGCTTCAATATATAAACATAGTTTTCCTACCTCATGATGCCATCTATTTTGTGAAGTGCACCAGTCCCTCCTGCAGCAAAGCACCCCCACAACATGATGCTGCCACCCCCTGTGCTTCACGGTTGGGATGGTGTTCTTTGGCTTGCAAGCCTCCCCCTTTTTCTCTAAACATAATAATGGTCATTATGGCCAAACAGTTCTATTTTTTGTTTCATCAGACCAGACTATCTTTGTCCCCATGTGCAGTTGCAAACTGTAGTCTGGCTTTTTTATGGTGGTTTTGGAGCAGTGGCTTCTTCCTTGCTGAGCTGCCTTTCAGGTTTTGTCGATATAGGTCTCATTTTACTGTGGATATAAGTTTCTACCGGTTTCCTCCAGCATCTTCACAAGGTCCTTTGCTGTTGTTTTGGGATTGATTTGCACTTTTCGCACCAAAGTACGTTCATCTCTAGGACACCGAACGTGTCTCCTTCCTGAGCAGAATGATGGCTGCGTGGTCCCATGGTGTTTGTACTTGCATACTATTGTTTGTACAGATGAACGTGGTACCTTCAGGCGTTTGGAAATTGCTCCCAAGGATGAACCAGACTTGTGGAGGTCTACAATTATTTTACTGAGGTCTTGGCTGATTTATTTTGATTTTCACATGATGTCAAGCAAAGTGGCACTGAGTTTTGAAGGTAGGCCTTGAAATACAGGTACACCTCCAATTGACTCAAATGTTGTCAATTAGCCTATCGGAAGCTTCTAAAGCCATGACATCTATTTCTGGAATTTTCCCAGTTGTTTAAAGGCACGGTCAACTTAGTGTATGTAAACTTCTGACCCACTGGATTTGTGACACCATGATTTATAAATGAAATAATCTGTCTGTAAACAATTGTTCACAAAATTACTTGTCATGCACAAAGTAGATGTCCTAACCTACTTGCAGAACTTCAGTTTGTTAACAAGACATTTGTGGAGTGGTTGAAAACAAGTTGATGACTCCATCCTAAGTGTTAATGATTCCGTCCTAGGTGTATGTAAACTTCTGACTTCAACTGCGTGTGTGTGACTCTTTATAGCCTACAGTTTACACAGTTGGTCAGCACAACTTAAATATAAATAACAGAAAACAAATTAAGTCTAATGCAGGTTATTGGTTACTTTGTACATACTAGATGCTACCAATGGATGCTAGGTTGTCAAGATGCTAAAACTTGATGCAACAGGTGTGTCCTGTTCCTTGTTAAGTTGAGGACATGTACGAGAGTGTCAACGACAGGGAGATCCACCAGGTGTTTGAGGGTCAGAACCAGATCCACCTGGAGATCAAACAGCTTCACCGTCAGCTGGCCATGATCCTCGACGAACAGAACCGCTATGTTTCTGTGGTTACAGACGAGTTATCCAAACGCCAAGTGGAGTTGGTGGGACAGGTAGGAAGTTTGATTGTACGCTCGTGCGCACAGACATTTACATTATGCACACAATTACAACTACCTACTGCTCTGACAGATGCCTTGCATCAAGGAGGGAAGGTTTCATTCATTAGTACCATTGCAGACTATACCACGAACCTCAGACGTTTACTCTGTTTTGTTCACCTCAATATAGCCATTAACTTTGCTAGACTTGAACTGAAATAGGTGCTGGTAATAATGGTGTATGCCGGTCCTGTTTATATTTAGGTGCAGGTACTCTGCAGGAAATACTTTTGTGCTAATATTCTATAAAAGGTGCAGTAACTCGAGCAGAAAATCTTGAGGTGTTGGTACTCTGCTCCAGTTAGCTCATGCCCAAGTCGAGCACAGGCCATGGACATAGTGCCTTCAGAAACTATTCACAACCCTAGACTTTTTCCACATTTTGTTACAAAGTGAAATTAAAAATGATTTTTTTGTTAACAATCTGCACAAAATACTGTAATGTAAAAGCGGAGGAAAAATTCTAGCATTTAAAAAAAAAAATGCATGAAAAATAAAACACTAATATACGTATTTTGATTATATAAGTATTGAACCCCTTGAGTCAATACATGTTAGAACCACCTTTGGCAGTGATTACACATGTGACTCTTTCTGGGTAAGTATCGAAGAGCTTTACACACCTGGATTGTACAACATTTTCCCATTTTATTATTTTAAAAATTCTTCAAGCTCTGTCAAATTAGTTGTTGATCATTGCAACCATGTTCAGGTCTTATAGATTTTCAAGGAGATTTAAGTCAAAACTAATTCAGGAACATGCACTGTATTCTTGGAAAGCAACTCCTGTACAAAGCAGACTGGACAAGGTTTTCCTCTAGGATTTTACCTGTGCTTAGGTCATGATGCATCCACTACTAAGCTTGAAAATATGGAGAGTGATACTCAGTAATGTGTTGTATTGGATGTGCCCCAAAGAAAGCACTTTGTATTCAGGAAAAGTGCAACTCATTTGCTGCATTTTTTTTGCAGTATTACTTTAATGCCTTGTTGCAAACAGTATGCATGTTTTGGGATATTTTTATTCTGTACAGGCTTCCTTTTCACTCTGTCAATTAGGTTAGTATTGTGGATATCTACAATGTTGTTGATACATCCTTGGGAGAGAACTTCCACAGCCATTAAACTCCCAACTCTTTTAAAGTCACCATGGTGACATCCCTGGGCGGTTTCCTTCCTCTCCGGCAACTGAGTTAGGAAGCACGCCTGTATCAAATCGTATTTGTCACATGCGCCGAATACATTAGGTGTAGACCCTACAGTGAAATGTTTACTTACAAGTCCTTAACCAACAATGCAGTTTTTTTTTTTTACATTAAAAAAATAAATAAAAGTAACAAATAATTAAAGAGCAGCGGTAAAATAACCGTAGCGAGACTATATAACTCTTAGGTCTGGGCTTCACAGGATAAGGTCACGGTTGGCTTGTGGGGTATCTTTCGTTTATTTGGCGTGGGCTACGGCCACGTGTAAAGTTGGGTTAATAAACCATAAATTTGTAAACTCAAGCCTCAGTCTGGACAATTGTTCCTTTATGATTTAGTCAGGTCATTACATTACATCCCGTCAGTAGAGGATGCATGTTTTTTTTTTAAATGCCTTCCTCACCATCTTAATTAAGCATGCCCCATTCAAGAAATGTAGAATCAGGAGCAGATATAGGCCTTGGTTCTCTCCAGACCTGACTTCCCTTAACCAACACAAAAACATCCTATGGCGTTCTGCATTAGCATCGAACAGCCCCCGTGATATGCAACTTTTCAGGGAAGATAGAAACCAATATACACAGGCAGTTAGAAAAGCCAAGGCTAGCTTTTTCAAGCAGAAATGTGCTTCCTGCAACACAAACTCAAAGTTCTGGGACACTGTAAAGGCCATGGAGAATAAGAACACCACCTCCCACTGCACTGAAGATAGGAAACCCTGTCACCACCGATAAATCCACTATAATTGAGAATTTCAATAAGCATTTTTCTACAGCTGGCCATGCTTTCCACCTGGCTACCCCTACCCCGGTCAACAGCACTGCACCCCCCACAGCAGCTTGCCCAAGTTTTCCCCATTTCTCCTTCTCCCAAATCCACTCCGCTGATGTTCTGAAAGAGCTGCAAAATCTGGACCCCTACAAATCAGCCGGGCTAGACAATCTGGACCCTTTCTTTCTAAAATGATCTGCCGAAATTGTTTCCACCCCTATTACTAGCCTGTACAACCTCTCCTTCATGTCGTCTGAGATTCCCAAAGATTGGAAAGCAGCTGCGGTCATCCCCCTCTTCAAACGGGGGGGTCACTCTGGGGGACACTCATGAACCAAACTGCTATAGACCGAAATCTATCCAACCCTGCCTTTCTAATGTCTTTGAAAGCCAAGTCAACAAACGGATTACCGACCATTTCGAATCCCACCATACCTTCTATGCAATCTGGTTTCAGAGCTGGTCATGGGTGCACCTCAGCTACGCTCAAGGTCCTAAACGATATCTTAAACGCCATCGATAAGAAACAATACTGTGCAGCCATATTCATTGACCTAGCCAAGGCTTTTGACCCTGTCAATCACCACATCCTCATCGGCAGACTCAATAGCCTTGGTTTCTCAAATGATTGCCTCGCCTGGTTCACCAACTACTTCTCTGATAGAGTTCAGTGTGTCAAATCGGAGGGTCTGTTGTCCGGGCCTCTGGCAGTCTCTATGGGGGTGCCACAGGGTTTAATTCTGGGACCGATTCTCTTCTCTGTATACATCAATGATGTCTCTCTTGCTGCTGGTGAGTCTCTGATCCACCTCTACGCAGATGACACCATTCTGTATACTTCTGGCCCTTCTTTGGACACTGTGTTAACAACCCTCCAGGCGAGCTTCAATGCCATACAACTCTCCATCCGTGGCCTCCAATTGCTCTGAAATTTAAAAAAAAAAAAAAATGCACGCTCTTCAACCGATCGCTGCCTGCACCTGCCCGCCTGTCCAACATCACTACTCTGGACGGCTCTGACTTAGAATATGTGGACAACTACAAATACCTAGGTGTCTGGTTAAACTGTAAACTCTCCTTCCAGACTCACATCAAACATCTCCAATCCAAATTTAAATCTAGAATCAGCTTCCTATTTCGCAACAAAGCATCCTTCACTCATGCTGTCAAATCTACCCTTGTAAAACTGACCATCCTACCAATCCTCGACTTCGGCGATGTCATTTACAAAATAGCCTCCAATACCCTACTCAACAAATTGGATGCAGTCTATCAGAGTGCCATCAGTTTTGTCACCATAGCCCCATATACTACCCACTGTGACCTGTACACTCTCGTTGGCTGGCCCTTGCTTAATACTCGTCGCCAAATCCACTGGCTCCATGTCATCTACAAGACCCTGCTAGGTAAAGTCCCCCCTTATCTCAGCTCGCTGGTCACCATAGCAGCACCCACCTGTAGCACGCACTCCAGCGGATATATCTCTCTGGTCACCCCCGAAACCCATTCTTCCTTTGGCCACCTCTCCTTCCACTTCTCTGCTGCCAATGACTGCAACAAACTACAAAAATCTCTGAAACTGGAAACGCTTATCTCCCTCACTAGCTTTAAGCACCAGCTGTCAGAGCAGCTCACAGATTACTGCACCTGTACATATCCCATCTATAATTTAGCCCAAACAACTACCTGTCTCCCTACTGTGTTTATTTGTTTATTTATTTTGCTCCTTTGCACCCCATTTTTTCTCTCTACTTTGCACATTCTTCCACTGCAAATCAACCATTCCAATGTTTTACTTGCTATATTGTATTTACTTCGCCACCATGGCCTTTTTTTACCTTTACCTCCCTTATCTCACCTCACTTGCTCACATTGTATATAGACTTATTTTTTCTACTGTATTATTGACTGTATGTTTGTTTTACTCCATGTGTAACTCTGTGTCGTTGTATCTGTCGAACTGCTTTGCTTTATCTTTGCCAGGTCGCAATTGTTAATGAGAACTTGTTCTCAACTTGCCTACCTGGTTAAATAAAGGTGAAATAAAAAATATACATGAGGTACAGAGTCGGTGTGCAGGGGCACTAGTTAGTCCAGGTAATTGAGGTAATATGTACATGTAGAGTTATTAAAGTGACTGCATAGATAACAGAGTAGCAGCAGTATAAAAGGGAGGGGGAGTGGGCAATGCAAATAATCTGGGTAGCCATTTGAAGAGGAGTCTTATGGCTTGGGGGTAGAAGCTGTTTAGAAGCCTCTTGGACCTAGACTTTGTAGTGACTGGGTGTATTGATACGCCATCCAAAGTGTGATTAACTTCTTCACTATGCCCAAAGGGAAATATTTTTACAAGTCTACCAGCAGGTACCCTTCTTTCCAAGGCATTGGAAAACCTCCCTGTTAGTGGTTGAATCTGTGTTTTGAAATTCACTGCTCGACTGAGGGACCATACAAATATCTGTATGTGTGGGGTAGAGAGATGAGGTGGTCATTCAAAAATAATTTATATAACTATTATTGCACACAGTGAGCAAATGCAATTTATTTATCCCACCTGGCCAACATCCTGTGAAACTGCAGAGCGTGAAATTCAAACTACAGAATTATAAATATTTAACTTTCATAAAATCACAAGTGTAATACATCAAAATAAATCTTAACTTGTTAATCCAGCCGCTGTGTCAGATTTCAAAAAGGCTTTACGGCGAAAGCACACCATGCGATTATCTGAGGACAGCGCCCCGCATACAAAAGCATAAAACATATTTCAACCAGGCAGGTGCCTGAAAGTCAGAAATAGCGATATAATAAATGCCTTACATTTGATCATCTGTTGGCACTAAAAGGTCCCAGAACATCATAAATGGTCCTTTTGTTCGATAATGTCCTTCATAGCCATAAAAACTCAGTTTAGCTGGCGTGCTTCAGGCAGTAATTAACCCAGTTTCCCTCCATTATTAATGCATATAAAATTATTCCCAAACGTTACTAATAAACTTTTCCAAACAAGTCAAACAACATTTATAATCAAACCTTAGGTACCCTAATACTTAAATTGTATTGTTTATTTAAGACTGAGAATCATTTGTCTTTACCGATGAAAAATACAAAAGAACCCTCTCTCTTTCACGTGCTTGGAAACACTACAGCCAAAATGGGAGCCACCTAGAAAACCTAACATTTCTGGCTCATTTTTCCAAAAACCAGCATGAAACTCTTTCTAAAGACTTGACAACTAGTGGAAGCCCTAGGAACTGCAATCTGGGAGGATTTCACCTTATAATAAAAGTGACAGCCATTGCTGTGGTAGGCTGTTTTTTGGAGGGAACGGTTTGTCCTCGGGGTTTCGCCTGCCATATCAGTTCTGTTATACTCTCAGACATACTTTTAACAGTTTAGAAACTTTAGTGTTTTCATTCCAAATCTACCAATTATATGCATATCCTAGCTTCTGGGCCTGAGTAACAGGCAGTTTACTTTGGGCACGCTTTTCATCCGGACGTGAAAATACTGCCCCCTACCCAAGAGAGGTTAAGCACATTTTTACTCCTGAACTTATTTAGGCTTAGGGTCGAAATAGGGTTGTTTTACACATGTTCTACTGCAGCGCCGTCTTGTATCGGTCTTTGTCTTTGGTCTTTTCCTGTGTAAATAGCCAGTCTTTTTCGCAATCTCATTTTAGCCCACCAAACTACCTCATCCCCATATTATTTTTGCTCCTTTGCACCCCAAGCATCTCTACTTGCACGTTCATCTTCTGCACATCTATCACTCCAGTGTTTAGTTGCTAAATTGTAATTATTTTGCCACTATAGCATATTTATTGCCTTACCTCCCTAATCTTACAACATTTGCACACACAGTATTTATACTTTTCTATTTGTATTATCCCAAATGTAATTCGGTTTTTGTTGCACTGCTTTGCTTTATCTTGGCCAGGTCGCAGTTGTAAATGAGAACTTGTTCTCAACTGGCATACCTGGTTAAATAAAGGTGAAATAACATGTTTCCTGAACTTTTTTGCCATGGGTTTTGGTAAGAAGCTAACGAGGTTCAGACTACATAATCTCATTTTCAATCATATTCTGCTTCCACATTTTAGCATTTCCTTTTTTATTCATTTGTAAAAACATAATTATACTTTGACATTATGGGGTGGTGGGTGTGTTTTTGTCACTGGCCTACACAACTCGATTTAGTTAATTGATACGTTTTAATACATTTTAAAACAAAATGTGAAAAGTCAAGGGGTATGAATACTTTCTGAAGGCACTGTATGTATGCCAGTTTTATTACTAAAAAGGAAAGATGCCTTTACTCAAACATCTTTCAGTAATCTATCCTTAGGTATAAAACATTTATTAATTTAATTGTTTATCGTCTTTAGGCTCCTAGTCAAGAAATGGGTGCAGTGGTCGCAACACAACAGGAGATACTGAGAAACCTGAACGAGTTGAGGTAAGTGCAGTAGCATAGACCATTGTTTTGTTTTGTTTTGTTTGTCTGTATTTGTTTATCACCTTCAATGCTGCAGAAATGTTTTGGTACCTTTCCCCAGATCTGTGCCTCGACACAATCCTGTCTCGGAACTCTAGGACAATTCCTTTGACCTCGTTGCTTAGTTTTTGCTCTGTAGTGCACTGTCAAATGTGGGACCTTATATAGACTGGTGTGTGCCTCTCCAAATCATTTCCAATCCATTCAATTTACCACAGACTCCAATCAAGTTGTATAAACAACAAGGATCATCAATGGAAACAGGATGCGGCTGAGCTCAATTTCGAGTCTTATAACAATGGGTCTGAATACTTACTGAATACTTATGTAAATAAAATAAATTAAGTGAGCCATCTGGCTACACAAACTTGGTGTTGATGGGGAGTGCGAAGAAACAGACAACCAGTAGTCGTTGAGAGGGGAGCTGCGCAGCACAGTGGAGAAAGTGAGAAAGATTGCGAGTCACTTTCGCAAGTCAGGGGTACGTGATGACAAGCTACAGGGGTAGGCTATGTAAAGGAAGAGTTTGGTAAATAACTCCAGATGAAATTGGACTGCAGTACACTGGAATGTCTGGCAGATATGGTAGATGTTGTGTGTAGCACAATGCTGTTTGCATTGGCATGGCAGAAGAATCCATCACTTGCAGCCATTTCTGCTTGAATTTCTTGTCAGCTTCAGGTAAGACTGCATAGTTCTAAGACGTTTTGCTAGTAAAACCCCCGTGCTCTTGCTGAAGCCCCTTCTCTGTACTTACCTCCCAAGTGTTTGGAGTGTAGGCCAGCCTGCATGTTGGATCAATCAACTTGTCAAACCGCCTGTAGGCTAAATTGTATTTTACGCTTGCAGATTTAGCGTTCTGCCTTGTGGCATTACTTTTAGTGAAGCTCTACTACACAGTCAACATTTTTTGAATTACTAAAAGTAGGTAGGCCTACTTAACCGTTAGCTCAAAAGCTGGTGCCAATTTTATTCCCATAGACCTACTAACTGCATTTCAAGGTCATGTGTACAGTTTCAGCACAAACAATAAAGTAAATATGTTGTAATAGTCCAACAGTGCGCACACTCAGCCACTCTGAGCGTTGGATCGTTGATCATGCAGGTAGTTAGAGTAGAGAAGGCCATGCGAAAGCAGATTTAGACATTGCATATAAGTTAAGTTCCATTTCATGTCATATAAATACATTTACTGGTTTCTCAGTTATTATCCCGGGAAACCAGAGTTGGTTTGGCCAGACAATCTCAGTAATCCGGTTCCCACTTTAAACCCTAGTATTCACCCCCCTGAGTAAATGCATGTTAACACCTTTGGCAGCATTTATAGCTGTGAGTCTTTTTCTGTAAATCTAAGAGCTTTGAACACCTGGATTGTGCAATATTTGCCTATTATTCTTTAAAAAATGATTTGAGCTTTATCAAGTTGGTGGTTGATCATTGCTAGACAGCCATTTTCAAGTCTTGCCATAGATTTTCAAGCAGATTTAAGTCTGAATAAACTATATCTAGACCATTTATGAACATTCAATTTTGTCTTGATAAGCAGTGTAGATTTGGCCTTGTGTTTTAGGTTATTGTCCTGCTGAAAGGTGAATTCATCTCCCACTGTCTGTTGAAAAGCTGAATCAGGTTTTCAGTTTAAACTCTATACAGTCCTTGCTGATGACGAGCATACCCATATGATGCAGCCACCACCATGCTTGAAAATAAGAAGTGGTACTCGGCCATGTGTTGTTGGATTTGCCCCAAACATAACACTTTGTATTCAGGACAAAAAGTACATTTCTTTGTCACATTTTGTGCAGTGCTCCTTTATTGTTGTTGCAAACAGGATGAATGTTTTTGAATGTTTTATTCTGTAAAGGTTTCCTTTTTTACTCATTTAGGTTAGTATTGTTGAGTAACTACCATGTTGTTGATCCATGCATAGTTTTCTCATATCACAGTCATTAAATGTTGTAGCTGTGTTTTAAATTCACTGTTGTCCTCATGGTGAAATCACTGAGTGGTTCCCTTCCTCGGTCAGTTGACAATCTTTGTAGTGACTGAGTGTGTTGGTACACCATCCAAAGCCTAATTAATAACTTTAACATGCTCAAACAGATATTCATTGTCTGCTTTTAATTATTTTCAACCATCTACCAATCGGTACCCTTCTTGTCAAAGCATTGGGAAACCTCTTTTATTTTATTTTAGTCTGTGCTAGATATTCACTATTTGACTGAGGGACCTTACAATTATCTGAATGTGTTTGGTACAATCATACAGTAGTCATTCAAAAATCATGTTAACCACTAATATTGCACACATTGAGTCCATACAATTTATGTGATCTGCTAAGCAAAGTTCTACTCATGAACTTATTTAGGCTTCCCATAAAAGGGTTTGAATATGTATTGACTAAATATTTTTGATTCATTAAACCCCCCCCCCCCCCCCCCCCCAAAAGAAAAAAACAGAACGTTTTTACTTTGACATTATGGGGTATTTTGTGGAGGTCAGTGAACACTTAGCTCCATACTCTACATTTGGGAGTGTTACTGCTTACTTGAAACTGTCCCTATTCTTTAGCTACCTCTGTTATTTGACAAGATCATGTTTCTGATTAAATTACATTTGTTATGTATTACTAGCAGGAGGGGTACGTCCTTTCCTTTTAATATTGTCTAGAAGCAATTTAAGATGATTACAAAGCCAAAAATACTGTCAAATGAAAGCAATTGGAAGGCTATAAGTATCAAGCTCTCGAGGGAACTGCGACATCAAGAAAGCAATCAGAAGGAGCCCGTGTTTTGTATCTGTGTATGAAGGATGTATTTTAAAGACTGATGTCTAATACTTTGAGGACAAATGGTGCTAAAATGTGGCCTTTTCTTGCAGCCATCCCAGGGCCACATGGCACAGAGCACACAGAGCTGATGGACAGTCATACAGTATAAGACGTTTGTATAAACAAAATCTAATTTGTTTCTCAAATTACAAAAAATCTCCCTTGAAAGTAAGTGAACATTTTATTAAACCATGCATATAATCTTTATCTCATCCAAGTGACCAATTTATGAAAAAGCCCTTCTCAGATCAGAGAACATAATTTAACAGAGACTACAGTAAAATAAAGACATATCTTAATTATTGTCTATAGAAAGGGGTCACGAATTTAAAGAGGTCATAATCTACCTGAATATAATCTAATACAGCTCAATCACCTGTTACTGCATTATAGATTATAGGCCAGATGTGCATCTATACTATATTTGTAAACATTTATGTAAATCAAATTATGCTACAGAAACTATCATGAGTCTTTACAAGTATTTTCACATCCGGATGAAAAGCATGCCCAAAGTAAACTGTCTGCTACTCAGGCCCAGAAGCTAGGATATGCATGTAAATAGTAGATTTGGATAGAAAACACTCTGAAGTTTCTACAACTGTTAGAATAATGTCTGTGAGTATAACATAACTGATTTGGCAGGCGAAACCCAGAGCACAATCCATCCAGGGGAAAAAAATAGAGGTCACTGTTTTCCAGTGGTTTTCTATGGGAGACCTGATTTATTAGGGCCCATATTGCAGTTCCTATGGCTTCCACTAGATGTCAAGTCTTTAGAAATTGTTTGATGTTTTTCTTTTGAGAAAAGCCTCTGAAGGGCTTTAGTTGCGCGTGAACTGGAGCGCACTTTACTGTTTCTAATACCGGATAAAAACGTGTTCTGTCTTTATATTTGATTGTTTATTTACATTTTAGGATACCGGAGGTTGGATTAGGAACGTTGTTTGAAATGTTTGGACCAAGTTTACAGGTGATTTATTAGATACTTTGTAGTCATTTTGGAACCGGTGTATTTCTGAATCAAACGCCCCAAATAAATGGACATTTTGGGGAATATAAAGAAGTAATTTATCGAACAAACAACCATTCATTGTGTCATTGAGACATTTAAGATTGCAAAAAGAAGACCTTCAAAAGTAAGGCATTTATAATATGGCTATTTCTGACTTTTGTGTCGCACCTGCCTGGTTGAAATATGTTTTTCATGTGTTTGTATGCGGGGCTCTGTCCTCCGATAATTGCATGTTTTGCTTTCGCCGTAAAGCCTTTTTGAAATCTGACAGCGGCTGGATTAACAAGAAGCTAAGATTTATTTTGATGTATTACGCTTGTATTTTTGAAGGTTGCATATTGATATTTTTGTAGTTTGAATTTGGCGCGCTACAATTTCACTGGATGTTGTCAAATCAATCTCGTTATCGGGATTCGCGCCTAAGAGATACATAAGAGGTTATAGGCCAGATGTGCATCTATACTGTATTTGTAAACATTTATTATGTCAATCAAATTATGCTACAGAAACTATCACGATGAGCCCATACATTGATCAGTAATAATCCTATATCCCCTGATTCAATCAAGCAATTATTGTCACATTTATGTATTACTACATTATAGTTAATAAGCCAGATATAGTTTTGCCTAAAATAAATATATCTGGACACCCCTTAAAAATATGTGGATCCAGCTATTTCTTCCCTGCTAGACCTGCCCCGGTCAACTAAGGGCTATTATTGTGAAGTGGTACTGTCTAGGAGCCACAACGGCTCAGCCACGAAGTGGTAGGCCAAACAAGCTCATAGAACAGGACCGCTGAGTTCCGAAGTGTGTAGGGTAAAACAATCGTTTTCTCAGTATGGAACATTTTGATTGACCTCGACAAGTCTGGTTCATCCTTGGGAGCAATTTCCAAACGCCTGAAGGTCCCACGTTCATCTGTACAAACACCATGGGACCACGCAGCCGTCATTCCGCTCAGGAAGGAGACACGTTCCGTCTCCTAGAGATGAACGTACTTTGGTGCGAGAAGTGCAAATCAATCCAAGAACAACAGCAAAGGACCTTGTGAAGACGCTGGAGGAAATGGGTACAAAAGTATCTATATCCACAGTATAACGAGTCATATATCAACATAACCTGAAAGGCCGCTCAGCAAGGAAGAAGCCACTGCTCCAAAACCACCATTAAAAAAGCCAGACTATGGTTTGCAACTGCACATGGGGACAAAGATTGTACTTTTTGGAGAAATGTTTTCTGGTCTGATGAAACAAAAATAGAACTGTTTGGCCATAATGACCATTGTTATGTTAGGAGGAAAAGGGGGAGGCTTGCAAGCCCAAGAACAAATTCCCAACCGTGAAGCATGGGGGTTGCAGCTTCATGTTGTGGGAGTGCTTTGCTGCAGGAGGGACTGGTGCACTTCAAAATAGATGGTATCAATGGAAGGAAAATTATGTGGATGTATTGAAGCAACATCAAGACATCAGTCAGGAGGTTAAAGCTTGGTTGAAAATGGGTCTTCCAAATGAAGAATGACCCCAAGTATACTTCCAAAGTTGTGGCAAAATGGCTTAAGGACAAATTCAAGGTATTGGAGTGGCCATCACAAAGCCCTAACCTCAATCCTATTGAAAATGTGTGAGCAGAACTCAAAAAGCTTGTGCGAGCAAGGAGGCCTACAAACCTAACTCAGTTACACGAGCTCTGTCAGGAGGACTGGGCCAAAATTCACCCAATTTATTGTGAAAGGCTACCCGGAAAGTTTGACCCAAGTTAAACAATTTACATGCAATGCTATCAAATACTAATTGGGTGTATGTAAACTTCTGACCCACTGGGAATGTGATGAAAGAAATTAAATTGGAAATCATTCTCTGTACTATTTATTCTGATGATTCACATTCTTAAAATAAAGTGGTGATCCTAACTGACCTAAGACAGGGATTTTTTACTAGGATTAAATGTCAGTAATTGTGAAACTGAGTTTAAATGTATTTGGCTAAGGTGTATGTAAACTTCCGACTTCAACTGTACCTACATGCATACACTACCGTTCACAATTTTGGTGTCCTTGTTTTTGACACTGTCCATTTTAAATAACATCAAATTGATTGGATATACAGTGTAGACATTGTTAATGTTGTTAATTACTATTGTAGCTGTATTTCAATGGACAAAAAATTGCTTTTCTTTCAAAAATGAGGACATTTTCTAAGTGACCCCAAACTTTTGAACCATTAATATGGAGTTGGTCCCCCCTTTTCTGCTATAACAGCCTCCACTCTTCTGGGAAGGCTTTCCACTACATGTTGGAACATTGCTGTTGGGTCTTGCTTCCATTCAGCCGCAAGCATTAGTGAGGTCAGGCACTGTCAATGTTTGTTCCATAGAGATTACATGGCTGTGTGCTCGGTTTTATACACCTGTCAGCAACAGGTGTGGCTGAAATAGCCGAATCCACTAATTTGAAGGGGTGTCTCCATACTTTTGTGTGTTTGACATATGTATCTAAAAGCATAATTAAGATTTTATTTTTTTATAATTTTTTTAAGTTGGCATATGACATTTTTCTTACTCAGGCCTCATTTTTATACTCCATAATGTTTAATCTGTAGGTGCTACAAAGCAGCAATTATTGTCATGACGCTTTACCGCTTGTACTGTAATGAGTATTTTGATTTCAAGAGAAACATTTTTTACTTTTGAATAATGACAAATCAACATGAATATTTGAAAAAACACAATTTTGGATGTGGTAAATTGTTCTGTACAGTCGTGGCAAAAAGTTGTGAGAATGACACAAATATACATTTTCAAAGTCTGCTCCCTCAGTTTGTATGATGGCAATTTGCATATACTCCAGAATGTTATGTAGAGTGATCAGATGAATTGCAATTAATTGCAAAGTCCCTCTGCCATGCAAATGAACTGAATCTCCAAAAAACATTTCTACTCATTTCAGCCCTGCTACAAAAGGACCAGCTGACATCATGATTCTCTAGTTAACACAAGTGTGAGTGTTGACGAGGACAAGGCTGGAGATCACTCTGCCATGCTGATATGAGTTCGAATAACAGACTGGAAGCTTCAAAAGGAGCGTGGTGCTTTGAATCATTGTTCTTCCTATGTCAATCATGGTTACCTGCAAGGAAACGCATGCCATCATCATTGCTTTGCACAAAAAGGGCTTCACAGGCAAGGATTTTGCTGCCAGAAAGATTGCACTTAAATCAACCATTTATCGGATCATCAAGAACTTCAAGAGCAGTTCAATTGTTGTGATGAAGGCTTCAGGGCGCCCAAGAAAGTCCACCAAGCGCCAGGGCAGTCTCCTAAAGTTGATTTCAGCTGTGGGATCGGGGAACCACCAGTACAGAGCCTGCTCGGGAATGGGAGCAGGCAGGTGTGAGTGCATCTGCACGCACAGTGAGGCGAAGACCTTTGGAGGATGGCCTGGTGTCAAGAAGGGCAGCAAAGAAGCCACTTCACTCCAGGAAAAACATCAAGGACAGACTGATATTCTGCAGAAGGGACAAAGATTGGACTGCTGAGGACTGGGGTAAAGTCACTTCCTCTGAATCCCCTTTCCGGTGGTTTGGGGCGTCCGGAGAAGATAAGGTGAGCGCTACCATCACTCCTGTGTCATGCCAACAGTAAAGCATCCTGAGACCAGTCATGTGTGGAGTTGCTTCTCAGCCAAGGGAGTGGGCTCACTCACAATTTTCCCTAAGAACACAGCCATGAATAAAGAATAGTACCAACACATCCTCGGAGAGAAACTTCTTCCAACCATCCAGGAACAGTTTGGTGATGAACAATGCCTTTCCCAGCATGACGGAAATTACAAAAGTGATAACTAAGTGGCTCGGGGAACAAAACATCCATATTTTTGGTCCATGGCCAGGAAACTCCCCAGAGTATTGCAGAGGTCTTGAAAAAGAAGGGTCAACACTGCAAATATTGAGTCTTTGCATCAACTTCATGTAATTGTCAATAAAAGCCTTTGACACTTATGGCATACTTGTAATTTTACTTCAGTATTCCATATTAACATCTGACAATTATCTAAAGACACTGAGGCAGCAGACTTTGAAAATTAATATTTGTCATTCTCAAAATTTTGGCCACGACTATACTGTTAACATAATATACTGTACAAGCATATAAAAGTTCCAGAGTGGAATCTGTTAGTTTAAGAATTATGATCCAATTTGAATTCAAAATGCTCGATCTGCTGGTGATTTGCAGGATGTGCAAATGATACAAGTAAAATGAGGGCTGTAGTTTGTTACATTTGCCTTCTATGCCAATTTCTCTGTATAAAATGGTCCTTAACTTTAAACTAGCAGAGATCCCACTCTCGAACTGTGACATGCCCATAGACTATATTATGTTCAACAATATATGGAAGCATTTGCCTAATCAATTTTTTTTAATATATATACAGTCGTGGCCAAAAGTTTTGAATGACGCACATTCATTTTCACAGTTTGCTGCTTCAGTGTCTTTGGGTATTTTTCTCAGATGTTACAATTCTTCAAAAGGACTATTCTATATATTCAATTTTGTGAATCTCCCGAATCAGTCTTTTTTTTTTGTCCTGGTTTTGAATGGAATCACTCCATGGGATTAATTTAGCAATCATGTCCTTTTTTATTGGATGATTAGATTTTGTTTCAACTTTAAGGATAAATTGCCTTTTGTTAGCTAAATAGAAGATCCAAAAGATGAATTTGGACAATTCACTGTAATATTAAGATTATAAATTGTTCATTTACAGTACATTTGCAGTAATTTCTTATCTCTGGAGAGGACTTTTGGCTGGACTTAATAAAACAAACTGCAGGAAGCCCACACTATCATTTAAAGTAGTTTCCGGGTTGCCTGTTGTGACACCGATTTGTGCCACTGCCTTCAGAGCTCATATCCCAGTATTGGCGATGGTTAGAATCCAGACCTCTTGCCCTTCTATCTCTCCTACCAACTTTCCTGTCACCCTCTCGCTGTCCAAAATAGTTTGTTAAATCTGTACAGATGTCTCATTTGTGAGTGAGCAAGGATGTATGAAAGAGTTCTGTGTGTGCTGTACAATAATCGGGAATGTGTGTTATCTGTGTTGGCTCAGCGTCTCTGCCTCATCTTCCTATTTTTAATCCAGATAAGTGGTCTGGGCATTGTTCACAGACAACGGTCCAATATCTTTAGTGTCATCATGGTTAAACCTGCCTTTATGTCTGGGTCACACATTAACGTCTTCACACACTATCATAATGTAGGGAAAAGCCAAACATTTCTTACCTTATTGGAAAGATTGAATAATTTCCAAGCTTTCATTTAATCATTCTTTTTACTCCAAATTCACATGTTTCATTTGGGATAATTTACATATACAAAGATATTAAAATATTCAATGACCTTCATTCTATATCAAACTGAAATCCTATTGATTCCATTTCTGGTTTAATGTTGTTAGATCTTGTTAATGTTGTCAGATCTTATTTACCATGGGCTATGGATTTCTTCGCTACCCTTTCTGGTGCGCTGTTGTGAGATGAGATGTAGAAAATGGCTAAATCTTTTTTTTGTTCTATTCTATGCATTCTTCTACTGCAGCATCAGCTGTGTTCAACAGATATACGTGACACTGTTTTTTTTCTCCTCAGAAACTCTTTCCATGAGTCTCTGAAGCAGATCGGCGCCACTCAGCACCAAGCCAACCCAGTGAGCATGGGGACATATAAGACGGTGCAACACTTCAGCGAAATCCAGGAACATCTACACGTGGTCAAGAGGAACATCGAACACCTTATCACACGCAATGGGGTCTGTTAATAACTTATCTTACAGTAAACCGCTGTAAAAACCACATCAAGTCTCAACAAATGAATTTGGAAAGAGCATTGGATTTGTGTTTTTACTCTTTGTTTTGTAATGCATGTAGAGCCCCAGTGAAAATCAGGGAGAGAAATGCCCTGACTCTCCTAAAATGCCTTCCTGTCTGGGTACTATTCACTTCTTGGTCTTTGTGGTCATCCAATCAGTCCTGTTCTTCAGCTACATCGTGTACAAGTAAGAATGAGATCTTGTTTTCACTTTATTAGCTTTGGTAATTCAAAATTGTAGTTACATTTTTGTTTCTCACAATTCAATCTCTATTTTCTTGTTTCTTCTCCTGCCTACAGGAGTCAACAAGAAGCAGCAGCAAAGAAATTCTTTTGAGGAAACATTATCATCGATATCATGATATGTAAATGAGGGACTGTTAATTTTGCTGTTTTATGTTTTTGAATTTGTAAATTATTGTACTCAAATGAGATTTTGTTTGAGAAGTTTCTTTTTTTTTTATTTGATCTGATATTTTTAATGTGGTATGTGAATGAATGAGCGAGTGGGAAATGTTAAGATTCCAAATATGGCAAAATACTGTACAGAATATATTACAAGTCATTGGATGATATTAGATTTTTTTATTTATTTTTGACAAGTGCCCACCCCCAGAAGACAGACAAACCACTGTCTGCCAATTCACATAGTTTGGAAAACTGTGAATTTAATAAATGCGCAATTTTGTATTAATGCTGCTATGTTGAATTAAACCCAGTGGGTGTCTTCTTGAGTGGTTGTAACATGCCAAAAGACTGACTTTGTCTTTCTTCTCGAGCAATTTACATAAGCTGCAAAATGCCAGTTTATTTTTTGTTTTTCTCTTTCTTGTTCCTGAATGTTATCTTGTTTACATATTGGTGCTCTTCTATTAAAAAGTAGCCGAATAGTACAATTTTTACCTGAAAGTTTAGTATTGGTAGCATGATCAGAGATCTGTTTTGGTTGTCTTTTCACTCGCGAAATGTGACATTGTGTTTGTGCCATCTTGCACCTTGTAACTCATCTGGGACCAGGCTATCATCCTGGCTTTTTTGATCAGGAACTCTTTGAGACATTAGCTAAATGCTTGACTTAGTGCTTAGTCTGGTCAAGGATTGGTCTGAGAAAGTGACTACAGTGTGAGGCACGGTAGGCTGGTGTCCAGCTATAATATTCTGACAGGACAGAAAACATGCTGGACACATGCTCAACCTTAGTGATAAGAGAACAACACGTGTATGTCGCCTAGATATTGGAGTAGTATCTACAGTATCTACTATCTATTAGTATCTACAACTAATAATGTGATTTAAACCTGTATTTAAATACTTTTGGCTTTGAATCCAACACATTAACACCTAACATTTCTGGTGTCTAGTACATCCTTGAAACTTTTTTTTAACCTTTATCCATGAAGTCCAATTGATGTCAGAATACAATGCATGTCTTTTACAAGGGAGACTTGGAAATGTCACTGATTTTCGCTTGGATCTGAGACCAGGGGTTTTTCACGAAGCAGGGTCCATGATTCCACTCGCTAACTTATTCAAAAAAATGTGACTTTAAATTGACATGGTATAATTGACTCGACAACCAATATCTCTAATTACTGTTGTAATGCACTCCTGAAAGCAAATATCGTCCTTCAGCTGTAACAATACCA
This sequence comes from Oncorhynchus mykiss, assembly GCF_057628025.1. Lineage (NCBI taxonomy): Eukaryota > Metazoa > Chordata > Actinopteri > Salmoniformes > Salmonidae > Oncorhynchus > Oncorhynchus mykiss. The sequence goes on from NC_143026.1 coordinate 50,315,020, forward strand.
CTTGGCAATGTATCAACATAGATTGGATAGTGATGTCCCTTTATGTAAATAATTGGCAACATTGTATTTGAGTCAACACTGATCGGTAGGCATACAGATTATTGCATATCAGTCATAACAGCAGTAAGCATATTTCAACAAATCCCCCCTTGTAGTCTTAACATTCTGTATAATCCCCTTGTCCTAAGGGTAAAAAATGACCTGCCTTCACTAAACCCCTAACCATACCACTAAGACCGCACTCAGTCAGCTGTATAAGGAAATAAGAAAACAGGAAACCACTCACCCAGAAGCGGCGCTCCTTGTGGCCAGAGACTTTAATGCAGGGAAACTTAAATCAGTTCTACCAAATTTCTGTCAACATGTTAAATGTGCAACCAGAGCGAAAAAATTCTAGATCATCTGTACTCCACACACACAGAGATGCGTACAAAGCTCTCCCTCGCCCTCCATTTTGTAAATCCGACCACAACTATCCTCCTGATTCCTGCTTACAGGCAAAAATTAAAGCAGGAACCACCAGTGACTCGGTCTAAAAATAAAGTGGTCAGATGAAGCAGATGCTAAACTACAGGACTGTGTTGCTATCACAGACTGGAACATGTTCCGGGATTCTTCCGATGGCATTGAGGAGTACACCACATCAGTCACTGGCTTTATCAATTGTGACTGTACGTACATACCCCAACCAGAAGCCATGGATTACAGGCAACATTTGCACTGAGCTGAAGGGTAGAGCTGCCGCTTTCAAGGTGAGGGACTCTATAACCCAGAAGCTTACAAGAATTCCTGCTATGCCCTGGGACGAACCATCAAACATGCAAAGCGTCAATACAGGGCTAAGTCTGAATCATACTACACCGGCTCCGACGCTTGTCTTATGTGGCAGGGCTTGCCTGCCCGGTGACACGAGCCTACCAGACGAGCTAAATCACTACTATGCTTGCTTCGAGGCAAGCAACACTGAGGCATGCATGAGAGTTCCGGACGACTGTGTGATCACGCTCTCCATAGCCGACGTGAGTAAGACCTTTAAACAGGTCAACATACACAAGGCTGCAGGGCCAGACGGATTACCAAGACTATCCCAGAAACCCTAGACCCACTCCAATTTGCATACCGCCCAAACAGATCCACAGATGATGCAATCTCTATTGCACTCCACACTGCCCTTTCTCACCTGGACGAAATGAATATGTAAGAATGCTGTTCATTGATTACAGCTCAGCATTCAACACCACAGTACCCTCCAAGCTCATCATCAAGCTGGAGGCCCTGGGTCTCAGCCCCTTCCTGTGCAGCTGGGTCCTGGACTTTCTGACGGGCCGCCCTCAGATGGTGAAGGTAGGAAACAACATCTCCACTTCATTGACCCTCAACACTGGGGCCCCACAAGGGTGTGTGCTTAGCCCAAATGTGGATTGTGAATGCACAATGAATTCCATTGTGTCTCAAATGGCACCCTATTCCATGTATAGTGCACTGCCATTTGGGACAGCTAATGATCTCTCATCAGACCATATTGTCACGTCATAAAAAAGGCAATTACATTTTTTTCACACCCAGGAAAGCTAAGTTAGCTGCCTCCCCTGGCTCCCCTGCCACAGCACAATCAATGGCCAACACAACAGCGGAGCTATAGAAAAAGGCAAATGTTATACAATTATCTTTATCCCTATAGAATTACCTACCAATTATAAATATAATATTTTGTTATGTTAATGATCTGTATGCAGTTATGTATTTTCTGTTCTCTAAAGTTTTTTTCATGTTTGCATATAAAGGATGTTTTCTTTTCTGTTTGCATATCATCTCTTTCCAGCCACTCCAATGGCAATCTAAGAAGCATGGGGTTAATCTGAATCTATCAAAGGTCATTGGTGATTGCATAGTCTTAACGTGCAGGGGGGATTGGTGTCTCTTGGATTGGTGTAAGCATTGGTTTTACACCAGTTCACTTCCTTTAAATAGATAAAGGTAAGTGAACAAGTGCACACTTAAGGCAGAAGGGTTGAGGAATGGGAAGTATACAAGTGCACACTTAAGGCAGAAGACTTGAGGAATGTGGTGCCTTTCAAATCGGCCTTCCAAATACTTTGAGTGTTTGAATGAGCATGTCTGTAGTGCTAGATGAGCGGGGTTTGCACTTTTGGGACTATTCAATTGGGTTCCATCGTGCCAGGCTTTCTCAATCAAGCACAGCTGAGTATTACATTTTCTTTAAATAGTACTTGAGTCCCAGGTCTGCTAGATAAACAAGCTGATCATCCTCGTCCCCCTCCAGCCATCAGCCCTCAGCTCAGGCAGGGTATAAATGTAACTCTCTAGTAGATATGCCACATGGGAGGGGCCAACCTTTCTTAAGTAATGGGATTACTAGCAATGGGCGGGTGGAAGCAACATACAGTATGTGACGTCTGCACCAACCAACTGACAGAAGAACAAGAATGTTTTGGGATCTTGAAATTCCAAAATATTACCGTGACCTTTGCATGGTGCTGTACACCAATACTGCCATTGATTGAACATGTCTCATAATCAATATGAATCCATAAAGCTGTGTGTTATAAAAATAGAATGCGGACAACCAGGCCACCTGCCTCTTAGCATGGTGTCGCTGTGGTGAGGTTTAATCCAGATTACGACCGGGCGTAAAAAAAAAAATGTTGGTGTCTGCTCCCTAGCCGTGATTGCGTCCTTCACTACAAATCCAAGCAGCAGGACAGGTTAGCTAGACATACAGGATCCTTTTGGAATTAACCAACCGCTAAGAATCCCAACCCTTCAGTAGTGACCATAGGGAAGAAACTAGTATTATTTACAATAATATAATATCTACAGTGGGGCAAAAAAGTATTTAGTCAGCCACCAATTGTGCAAGTTCTCACACTTAAAAAGATGAGAGAGGCCTGCAATTGTCATCATAGGTACACTTCAACTATGACAGACAAAATTAGGGAAAAAATCCAGAAAATCACATTGTAGGATTTTTTATGAATTTATTTGCAAATTATGGTGGAAAATGTTTGGTCACCTACAAACAAGCAAGATTTCTGGCTCTCACAGATCTGTAACTTTTCCTTTAAGAGGCTCCTCTGTCCTCCACTCGTTACCTGTATTAATGGCACCTGTTTGAACTTGTTATCAGTATAAAAGACACCTGTCCACAACCTCAAACAGTCACACTCCAAACTCCACTATGGCCAAGACCAAAGAGCTGTCAAAGGACACCAGAAACAAAATTGTAGACCTGCACAAAGGCTGGGAAGACTGAATCTGCAATAGGTAAGCAGCTTAGTTTGAAGAAATCAACTGTGGGAGCAATTATTAGGAAATGGAAGACATACAAAACCACTGATAATCTCCCTCAATCTGGGATTCCACGCAAGATCTCACCCCATGGGGTCAAAATGATCACAAGAACGGTGAGCAAAAATCCCAGAACCACACGGGGGGACCTAGTGAATGACCTGCAGAGAGCTGGGACCAAAGTAACAAAGCCTACCATCAGGAAGGGCATTGAAGATGAAAAGTGGCTGGGTCTTTCAGCATGACAATGATCCCAAACACACCGCCCGGGCAACGAAGGAGTGGCTTTGTAAGAAGCATTTCAAGGTCCTGGAGTGGCCTAGCCAGTCTCCAGATCTCAACCCCATAGAAAATCTTTGGAGGGAGTTGAATGTCTGCGTTGCCCAGCAACATCCCCAAAACATCACTGCTCTAGAGGAGATCTGCATGGAGGAATGGGCCAAAATACCAGCAACAGTGTGTGAAAACCTTGTGAAGACTTACAGAAAACGTTTGACCTCTGTCATTGCCAACAAAGGGTATATAACAAAGTATTGAGATAAACTTTTGTTATTGACCAAATACTTATTTTCCACCATTATTTGCAAATAAATTCATAAAAAATCCTATAATGTGATTTTCTGGATTTTTTTTCTCATTTTGTCTATCATAGTTGAAGTGTACCTATGATGAAAATTACAGGCCTCTCTCATCTTTTTAAGTGGGAGAACTTGCACAATTGGTTGCTGACTAAATACTTTTTTGCCCCACTGTATATCCAAGTCAAGGGCAGCAAGATGTTCCTAATCAAGACAATGATGCCTAACCCACTGGCTGGTTTGAATCCTATGCGTGGAGGAGAGGAGGATGTGGAGGCGGCACCTGCCGACCCAGCCAAAGCAGCAGGGATGACACGCGAAGAGAATGAGGAGAACCAAAAACAGTTGGTGGAGGATAAGTAAGTAAACTGCCCTGTCGCCGAAACTCCATTTTGTTTTGCTGTTGTTGTTGGATCATGGAAAGCAGAGAACATGGCTGGATAATCCTACATAATGACACCATCACCACCACTATTCCATCTGACCTTGGCTAGCACCATGCAGGAATTCTGCACCTTCCTATTTTTTTACATACCAGTCAAAAGTTTGGACACACCTACTCATTCCATGTTTTTTACTTTATTTTTTTTAAACGATTTTCTGACATTGTAGAATAATAGTGACGACATCAAAACTGTGAAATAACACATATGGAATCATGTAGTAACCAAAAAAGTGACAAATCAAAATATATCTGAGATTCTTCAATGTAGCCACCCTTTGCCTTGATAACAGCTTTGCTAAACACTTTTTTGTTTACTACATGATTCCATATGTGTTATCTAATAGATTTGATGTCTTCACTATTATGCTACAATGTCAAAAATAGTAAAAATAAAGATAAACCCTTGAATGAGTATGTGTGTCCAACCTTCTGTTGTTGAATATTCTAGTTTTCTAATGTATCTACATGTATTCCCGTTGTTACAGTTTATTGTTATTTTGGTTCATTTGACTTATTTCTTGATGGTTTAGTCATTCAAGGTTAGAATGGAGACCCAAACTCAAACTGGAGTTTTTTTTAGCATATTCTTTCTGTAAAAATACATGCTTGTTTTTTGTGTTCCAAGTCACCCCAGTCCCTTTCAACCACAACCACCAGTACACAATTAATCTCTGATCATTGATCCTCTGCTGTGTTGTCAACAATATTGTTGTTGACGCCCAACTGTCTAACCAACATTGAATCTGTCTAACACACAAATGGATCAGCACTAAAATAAAGTAAAACAAATCTGCAAAATAGTCTTAGATTAGATTTTCTTTGGCTACTATCCTATTTAGTTCCTGAACTACTAAGACCATAGGTGGAATTTTCAGAATGGCTGCCAAATTTGACCCATGATGATTTAACTGCGATGGTGTAGGAGGCACTTTGATGTTGAAGTGAAAAATAATAGATCTAATGCCATCTTATTAAAGCTTGGTCAATCTAAAATAATTTCAGGACTCTGTCAACTTTACTCCTCCATAAACACAGTATCAGACAGGAATAATTCTCATTCACATTTACATTTTAGTCATTTAGCAGACGCTCTTATCCAGAACGATTTACAGGAGCAATTAGGTGCCTTGCTCAAAGACACATCAAATCACATCAAATCAAATGTATTTATATAGCCCTTCGTACATCAGCTGATATCTCAAAGTGCTGTACAGAAACCCAGCCTAAAACCCCAAACAGCAAGCAATGCAGGTGTAGAGGCACGGTGGCTAGGAAAAACTACCTAGAAAGGCCAAACCTAGAGAGGATCCAGGCTATGTGGAGTGGCAGTCCTTTTCTGGCTGTGCCGGGTGGAGATTGTAACAGAACATGGCCAAGATGTTCAAATGTTCATAAATGACCAGCATGGTCAAATAATAATAATCACAGGCAGAACAGTTGAATTTGGAGCAGCAGCACGGCCAGGTGGACTGGGGACAGCAAGGAGTCATCATGTCAGGTAGTCCTGAGGCATGGTCCTATGGCTCAGGTCCTCCGAGAGAGAGAAAGAAATAGAGAATTAGAGAGCATACTTAAATTCACACAGGACACCGGATAGGACATGAGAAGTACTCCAGATATAACAAACTGACCCTAGCCCCCCGACACATAAACTACTGCAGCATAAATAATGGAGGCTGAGACAGGAGGGGTCAGGAGACACTGTGGCTCCATCCGAGGACTCCCCCAGGGCCAAACAGGAAGGATATAACCCCACCCACTATGCCAAAGCACAGCCCCACACCACTAGAGGGATATCTTCAACCACCAACTTACCATCCTGAGACAAGGCCGAGTATTGCCCACAAAGTTCTCCGCCACGGCACAACCCAAAGGGGGTCGCCAAACCAGACAGACAGGAAGATCACATCAGTGACTCATCCCACTCAAGTGACGCACCCCTCCTAGGGACGGTATGAAAGAGCCCTAGTAAGCCAGTGACTCAGCCCCTGTAATAGGGTTAGAGGGAAAGAATCCCAGTAGAAAGAGGGGAACCAACCAGGCGGTTCGTTGCTCCAGAGCCTTTCCGTTCACCTTCACACTCCTGTTCCAGACTACACTCAATCATATGACCCACTGAAGAGATGAGTCTTCAGTAAAGACTTAAAGGTTGAGACCGAGTTTGCGTCTCTCACATGGGTAGGCAGACCATTCCATAAAAATGGAGCTCTATAGGAGAAAGCCCTGCCTCCAGCTGTTTGCTTAGAAATTCTAGGGACAATTAGGAGGCCGTAGCGTACGTGTAAGTATGTACGGCAGGACCAAATCAGAGAGATAGGTAGGAGCAAGCCCATGTAATGCTTTGTAGGTTAGCAGTAAAACCTTGAAATCAGCCCTTGCCTTGACAGGAAGCCAGTGTAGGGAGGCTAGCACTGGAGTAATATGATCAAATGTTTTGGTTCTAGTCAGGATTCTAGCAGCCGTATTTAGCACTAACTGAAGTTTATTTAGTGCTTTATCCAGGTAGCCGGAAAGTAGAGCATTGCAGTAGTCTAATCTGGAAGTGACAAAAGCATGGATTAATTTTTCTGCATAATTTTTGGACAGAAAGTTTCTGATTTTTGCAATGTTACGTAGATGGAAAAAAGCTGTCCTTGAAACAGTCTTGATATGTTCTTCAAAAGAGAGATCAGGGTCCAGAGTAACGCCGAGGTCCTTCACAGTTTTATTTGAGACGACTGTACAACCATTAAGATGAATTGTCAGATTCAACAGAAGATCTCTTTGTTTCTTGGGACCTAGAACAAGCATCTCTGTTTTGTCCGAGTTTAAAAGTAGAAAGTTTGCAGCCATCCACTTCCTTATGTCTGAAACACGTGCTTCTAGTGTGACAGGTTAAAGGAAATATTCATAGCCTGTTATACATTAAAAAGTATTAGTAAGTTCATAGTATGTGAGGATCTTAAAACATCTAACCTTAAAAAGATGCATTCAGTATTAGTTGATAGAGATTGATAACATTCATATAATTGTGTTAAAGTTCAAATCCGTCAAGCGTACAAAGGGTAGGAATTGTGAGTAATGTGTAAACGTTATATTGATTACTTTATTTTGTGGTGCCTAAAAGTGTTAATCTGTGATCTACGGAATGCTCTTAATCTATGAGCCTGAGATCGATTGCTCTGGTCTCCACCCATATTCCTGGGGAAATCGCGGCCTTTTCTCATTTCAACTAAAAGTTGAATTGAGAAAACAACACCGTATCACTCTCGTGATTATTTCTCGCCTGTTTTCAGGTACGTTATTGATGATAAAAAAGAGTAATTTAAATGTAATAACTCACTAACATGTCAAGAGTGTTTGAGGTGTGTCTTAGTAACATCTTGAGGAAGTTAGAGTTAAGTTTGAAGAGAGTAATATGAGCCCTGCTCGGTTGTAGCATTGCAAGAGTTAGTGTTATGCTGTGGCTTTGTGGGGTGTTTGTCCTAGTCCTCAATCTGGCCCTATCCCTCAACCTGGCCAACTAATAATCCTCTTTAATTGGCTAGGGTAAACAGTTCCATTTCCACAGTGACCAGTGAGGTTGGAACAAACTGGCCAAGAAAGGGATTCCCATGACCCTTAGCCTAATGTCAATACAATAATGAATTGACCATGCACCGTATCTCATTGTTCAACACATATTGATATGGTCTGGGTTGTGTAAAGCCATAATAATGAAACAAGAGGAAAGTGGTGTAAATGTTGGTTTAATAAATTATTGTATCGGAGTCATAGTGTGCGCCTTAAAAAAACAGGAAGAAAGCAAGCAGCCATTTGCCTATAACACAGTAACCCTACAAAAATCTATGATAGCAGCAGTAACCGTACTATAACACAGTAATCATACACAAATCTATGATAGCAGCCAGTCATCCTCCATGTTCTAATTTCAAATGATGGAAGCAGCATATGATTGACAGTGAGATTATGTAGCCTGACACCTCATTAGCTTCTTACCTAAACCCATCTCATGGTTAACCCATGGCACAAAAGGTCAGGAAACATTTTATTTTATTTGTATTTCACCTTTATTTAATCAGGTAGGACAGTTGAGAACAAGTTCTCATTTAAAATTGCGACCTGGCCAAGATAAAATAAAGCAGTGAGACAAAAACAACAACATACATGGGATAAACAAATGTACAGTCAATAACACAATAGAGAAATCTGTATACAGTGTGTGCAAAATGAAGTAAGGAGGTAAGGCAATAAATAGGCCAATAGTGGCAAAGTAATTACAATTTAGCCATTTACACTGTTGTAAGGGTCAACATCCATAAGCCCTGCATCCTCTGAACTTTAGGTGTTGTTCTACAGTATGGGATTACAATGTATTTGCATGATAGCTATAGAATGTTAGCCATGTTCCACCATCCTGATCGAGTGCTGGTGGATCACGCAAATATAATGTACCTTTGGTTAAAACAAGATAATGTCCAAACCATTATTGTGTTTGAATGCACAGTAAACAAACATACAGTTGAAGTCGGACGTTTACATACACCTAAGCATCAGTATAGAGACAGCTCAGACATGAGAGGTATGTGGCAGGGTCTACAGTCAATCACAGACTATAGAAGGAAAACCAGCCCCATCGCAGACCAGGACCAAGACAGACTAAAGAACTTATTTGCTCGCTTTGAGGACACTACAGTGCCACTGAGTGCACTCCCCCCCCCCCCCCCCCCCCCCCCTTTTTCCTCCAGACATAACTATGGTTATTATGGCCAAACAGTTCTATTTTTGTTTCATCAGACCAGAGGACGATCTTTGTCCCCATGTGCAGTTGCAAACCGTAGTCTGGCTTTTTTATGGAGGTTTTGGAGCAGTGGCTTCTTCCTTGCTGAGCGGCCTTTCAGAGTGTGATGATATATGACTCGTTTTACTGTGGATATAGATACTTTGTCCCTGTTTCCTCCAGTGTCTTCACAAGGTCCTTTGCTGTTGTTCTGGGATTGATTTGCACTTTTCACACTGAAGTACGTTCATCTTTAAGAGAGAACGCGTCTCCTTCCTGAGTGGTATGAAGGCTGCATGGTCCCATGGTGTTTATACTTGCATACTATTGTTTGTACAGATGAACTTGGTACCTTCAGGCGTTTGGAAATTGCTCCCAAGGATGAACCAGACTTGTGGGGGTCTACAATTATTTTACTGAGGTCTTGGCTGATTTATTTTGATTTTCACATGATGTCAAGCAAAGTGGCACTGAGTTTTGAAGGTAGGCCTTGAAATACATCCACAGGTACACCGCCAATTGACTCAATTGATGTCAATTAGCCTATCAGAAGCTTCTAAGGCTATGACATAATTTTCGGGAATTTTCCAAACAGTTTAAAGGCACAGTCAACTTAGTGTATGTAAACTTCTGACCCACTGGAACTGTCATACCGTGAATTATAAGTTAAATAATTTAATTTAATTAAATTTGTCTGTAAACAATTTTGGGAAAAATGACTTGTGTCATGCGCAAAGTATATTTCCTATCCGACTTGCCAAAACTATAGTTTGTTAACAATTATTTTGCGGAGTGGTTGAAAAACTAGTTTTAATGCCTCCAACCTAAGTGTATGTTAACTTCTGACTTCAACTGTAGTATATACATGCATACTGTACATACATACAGTTATCCATGACCTGATCATGCTAGATATCAATTAATTAATCAATCAATCAGTCATTCATTAATTTTCTCTGTTTTTCAGGATGGAGAGAGAAGCAGACTTCTTACACAAGAAGGCTGAGCGGGCAACTCTGAGGGTGTGCCTAAGAGACAAGTACAGGCTCCCAAAGGTGAGAGCCTATTCCCTGCCACCATACAACCTTATGTAGTTACCTCCTTGGTCACTCTGTAGAGTCTCAGAAATCCAAGACCTTGGAGCAGCATAAGCTAGGAAATGGCAAGGTCTGGGGAGGATGTTGGATTCTCTTGGACATAAAGCTGCAATATGTAATTTTTTTGGGGCAACCTGATCAAATTCACCAAAAAATGGGAGTTATTGATCTGTCATTCTCATTGAAAACAAGTCTAGAAAGCTGTAAAACCGTTCTCTGTGTGCTATTTCTTTTACCTTCAGTTTGTTAAAGTACTCCAATTTCAAATGAAAATGCTATATTTTTGGTTATTGGTCATATATTTCACAGGGGGTTGGATGGAACAATGATTCTCTGCACTATACTTGCTTGTTTTGTCACATAAACTGAAATTAACCAAAGTATTCACATTTTAGTAAACAGGAAATGGCGGAGTGATTTCTGCACAGTGTACCATTAACCTTTCTGATCTCCCCATCCCGGATCCGGGATCGTGAATACAGACTCAAGCTCATTACCATAACGCAACGTTAACTATTCATGAAAATCGCAAATGAAATGAAATAAATATGCTAGCTCTCAAGCTTAGCCTTTTGTTAACAACACTGTCATCTCAGATTTTCAAAATATGCTTCTCAACCATTGCAAAACAAGCATTTGTGTAACAGTATTGATGGCTAACGTAGCATTTAGCATTAGCATTCAGCTGGCAACATTTACACAAAAAAACAGAAAAGCATTCAAATAAAATCATTTACCTTTGAAGAACTTCAGATGTTTTCAATGAGGAGACTCTCAGATAGCAAATGTTCAGTTTTTCCTGAAAGATTATTTGTTTAGGACAAATCGCTCCGTTTTCTGCGTCACGTTTAGCTATGAAAAAACCCCTGTATCCAGGATTGTGTAAATCTATCAGCAAGCTCATTAGCATAACACAACGTTAACTATTTATGAAAATCGCAAATGAAATGAAATAAATATGCCATCTCTCAAGCTTAGCCTTTTGTAAACAACACTGTCATCTCAGATTTTCAAAATATGCTTCTCAACCATAGGAAAACAATAATTTGTGTAAAAGTAGCTAGCTAGCGTTAGCATTTAGCGTTAGCATTTAGCGTTAGCATTAGCGTTAGCATCCAGCACGCAACATTAACAAAAACATAAAAGCCTTCAAATAAAATCATTTACCTTTGAAGAACTTCTGATGTTTTCAATGAGGATACTCTCAGTTAGATAGCAGATGCTCAGTTTTTCCAAAAAGATTCCTTGTGTATTAGAAATAGCTCCGTTTTATACATCACATTTGGCTACCAAAAAAAATCTGAAAATTCAGTCCTCAAAACGCGAACTTTTTTCCAAATTAACTCCATAATATCGACTGAAAACATGGCAAACGTTGTTTAGAATCAATCATCAAGGTGTTTTTCACATATCTCTTCATTGATACATCGTTCTTGGACACATGCTTTCTCCCCTGAATCAAATGGTAAAGTAGAAGCAGCTGGCAATTGCGCACCGAATTCGACGCAGGACACCAGGCGAACACTTGGAAAATGTAGTCTCTTATGGTCAATCTTCCAATGATATGCCTACAAATACGTCACAATGCTGCTAAGACCTTGGGCGAACGACAGAAAGTGTAGGCTCATTCCTTGCGCAATCACAGCCATATAAGGAGACAATGGAAAACAGAGCTTCAGAAATTCTGCTAATTCCTGGTTGATGCATCATCTTGGTTTCGCCTGTAGAATGAGTTCTGGGGCACTTACAGACAAAATCTTTGCAGATTCTGAAACTTCAGAGTGTTTTCTTTCCAAAACTGTCAAGAATATGCATAGTCGAGCATCTTTTCGTGACAAAATATCGCGCTTAAAACTGGAACGTTTTTTATCCAAAAATGAAATAGCGCCCCTAGAGCTCTAACAGGTTAAAAGTAACAACAACAACAAAAAAATCCAGGGAGGGTTCTCTTCAGACTGACAAATCTCTTCAGACAGACAAGTCGGATGTGTGACGCACATCCGATTTCCAACTCGTCCCCTCTGTCCCAACTGACGCCAGAACCTCTACAGACATGTAAGACCATAGGAACATTGAGGGAGGTAACTTATCTGTCTAAACAGAATAAGTTTGGGTCAATTCTGTTTCCATTCAGTTCTGGAAGTAAACCCGAATTCTGCATTGTTTTATGTGTTTACATAAGGAAAAGGAAATTAGTGAAAAAGCAAACAAGTGACAGTTAAATGCTCAGGTGCAGAGGCCTTGGGATTGAGATTATGTTGTCTTAAATTGTATGTAAATTGAAATTTTGACAGAATTTAAATGGAATTGACACCAACCCTATTCCATGGTGAACACCTCAATGGTTAAACATGACCTCCAGTAGCTGTTGAGTCACGAAAGTCAGAAATAGCGATAAAGTAATCACTTACCTTTGAAGATCTGGTTGCAGTCACAAGATTCCCAGCTCCACAATAAATGTTTGTCTTGTTCGATAAAGTCAGTTTTTAGATCCCCAAAAATCTGTTTTGTTGGCACATGTCCAGTAATCCACTGGCTCAAAGGCAGTCAAAACATGCAGGCGAATACATCCTAATAGTACCGGTAAAGTTTGTTGAAAAATGTCAAATGATGTTTATAGTTAATCCTCAGGTTGTCAGTTGTCTTAATAATTGATACTATTTCAACCGGACGATAGCGTATTCAATAGAAAGGAAAAACAACGAAGGGTGCACACTCGGTCACACGTTGAAACCAGCACTGCATGCTTCCTCAGTCCACTGACAGAAAGGTCTCGTTCTTCTTCATTTTTCAGAAAACAAGCCTGAAACAATGTCTAAAGACTGTTGACATCTAGTGGAAGCCATGGGAACTGCAATATGGGTCCTAACCCATTAGAAACTCAATAGGCATTCAATTGAAAACTACCCATATAAAAGAAAATCACACTTCCTGGATTGATTTTCCTCAGGTTTTTGCCTGCCGTATCAGTTCTGTTATACTCACAGACATGATTTTAACAGTTTTGGAAACTTTAGAGTGTTTTATATCCACATCTACCAATTATATGCATATCCTAGCTTGTGGGCCTGAGTAACAGGGCACGCTTCTCATCCAGACGTTGAAATACTGCCTCCAAGCCATAAGAAGTTAAACTCCCTGTTCAAAGATTGATTTAAGTCCTGTCAATCACACAGCATTATCTGATTTAGGAACTTGCAGTGTGCCATGCTTTTGTGAAAGACAATTGTCATCTTTAACAGCATTGGTTTGATCCTTTTTGGTAGTGTAAAGCCACATTAGTACTTGTGCAGATTCATTGACAGTGTGAAGAAGGCAAAGATTGCACACATAAATATCATGACCACGACGTGATTTGAACACGCTACCATTGCGCCACGAGGTCTAGTTAAGTTTGCAACTTTGGAGGGGATGCCTAGCTCAGATTTCGATGACTCTATCATTTGGAATGGAGGCCTGGTTCTCTGGGGAAATGTTCCATCTGAAAATGCCCCCTCGTCAGCACGTGCCTCTGCCCGGCAGGTTAGGTGTTTGAAAATAAGCAAATGCAGAGCCAGGATAGCTCAGTCGGTGGAGCATCAGACATTTAATCTGAGGTTCCAGGGTTCAAGTCACTTTTTGGGTGTTGCATTACTGTTCACCTTCCTTCAGTAGGCAGCCTTTCTATATTTGCATTTTCTATGACATGTTCACCTGTGGGCAATACACTCCCAGAGCCAAAACAGCTTAGTCTGAAGATTTTTGATCTGAACCTCCAGGTTTAAACTCCCTGTTCGAAGACTGATTTAAGTCTGTCAATCACAGAGCATCATCTGATTTAGAAATTTGCAGTGTGCCAGGCGTTTGTGAGAGACAATTGTCATCTTTAGCAGCATTGTTTTGGTCGTTTTTGTGCATGCTTGGTACTCTAAAGGCACATTGGTACTTGTGCTGATTCATTGACTTCGCTGTGTAAAGAAGGCAGAGATTGCGCACATAAAAACAATGACCATGACATGATTTGAACACACAACCTTCTGATCTGGAGTAGGACGCGCTACCATTGCGCCACGAGGTCTTGTTTAATTTGCATCTTTGGAGGGGATGCTTAGCTCAGATTTCGATGACTCTATCATTTGGAATGGAGGCCTGGTTCTCTGGGGAAATGTTCCATCTGACAATGCCCACTCGTCAGCACGTGCCTCTGCCCGGCAGGTTAGGTGTATGAAAACAAGCAAATGCAGAGCTAGGATAGCTCAGTCAGTAGAGCCTCAGACTTTAAAAACCTCTTAAAGCTAGGGGATTTTCACTTTTGGATAAATAACTTCCTGCTACTCATGCCAAGAAATAAAATATATGTTATTATTCATAGATTTGGATAGAAAACACTCTGAAGTTTCTAAAACGGTTTGAATCATGTCTGTGAGTATAACAGAACGTATGTAGCAGGCAAAACCCCGAGGACTAACTGTTCAGATTTCTTTTTTCCCCATCTCTCTTCCCTATATTGTCTTTGCCATTGGAAATTTAATAGACATATACTTTCAGTTCCAACATCTTCCACACGATGTCGCCAGTATTTGGAATATGGCTGAGGTTATTTCTTTGTCTTAGCAGGAAGTAGGCCAACTCGGAACGGGGGACTCTTTTGTGAGTTGCACAAGACGTGTAGAGTTTTTTTCTTTTCATTCATAATTTGATCGATTATTAACGTTTAAAAATAGCTAACGTTGTATTACAAAAGTAGTTTGAAATATTTTGGCAAAGTTTATAGGCATCTTTGAAAATATTTTGTAGTGAATTTGCGTTTTTCGAAGCTGTTTTTTATGGATCAAACGGGCTTTATAAATGGAAATGTTCGATATATATGGACGGAGTAATCGTACAAAAGGACCAATTGTGATGTTTATGGGACATATAGGAGTGCCAAAAAAAAAAAGCTTGTCAAAGGTAATGCATATTTTATATTTTATTTCAGCGTTTTGTGTAGAGCCTGCTACGCTAGCTCTTTTGTTTACTACTGGTTCAGATGGGTGCATGCTATCAGAAAATAGCTTCTAATGCTTTCGGCGAAAAGCATTTTAAAATCTGACATGTTGGCTGGATTCACAACGAGTATAGCTTTAATTGAGTATCTTACATGTGTGATTTAATGAAAGTTTGAATTTTATAGCATTTTATTTGAATCTGGCACTCTGCATTTCCCCTGGCAATTGGCCAGTTGAGACGCTAGCGTTTCCCTATCCTCAAGAGGTTTTAAGGAGAAGTTGATCTAAAATTCCATGCATAATACTTGTATATTTTATCAATGTTTATTATGAGTATTTCTGTAAATTGATGTGGCTCTCTGCAAAATCACCGGATATTTTGGAACTACTGAACATAATGTGCCAATGTAAACAGAGATTTTTGGATATAAATATGAACTTTATTGAACAAAACATACATGTGTTGTGTAACATGAAATCCTATGAGTGTCATCTGATGAAGATCATCAAAGGTTAGTGATTAATTTTATCTCTATTTCTGCTTTTTTTTACTCCTCTCTTTGGCTGGAAAAATGGCTGTGTTTTTCTGTGACTAGGTGCTGACCTAACATAATCCTTTGGTGTGCTTTTGCACACTGTGGCTGGATTTACAACAAGTTCATCTTTAAAATGGTGTAAAATACTTGTATGTTTGAGGAATTTTAATTATGGGAATTCTGTTGTTTTGAATTTGGCCCCCTGCAATTTCACTGGCTGTTGGCAAGGTGGGACGCTACCATCCCACATATTCCAGAGAAGTTAATCAGCCTCTTCATATACCACACCTGTCAGGGGATGGATTATCTTGGCAAAGGATAAATGCTCACTAACAGGGATGTAAACACATTTGTGCATAACACATTTTTGAGAAATAAACTTTCTGTGCATATGGAACATTTCAGGGATCTTTTATTTCAGATCATAAAACATTGTTCAGTATTTCTGTTCAGTATAATTGTAGACCCATTTCTTCATTCAGCCTCTTATGGTATGTTAATGTATGTCACGTCTGCTCCTGCTCCTGCCCTCCAGCTTACGACGTCACAAAATTACTAACCACCGGTCCTGGGATTTATCATTACGCACACCTGGCACTAATCATTACACGCACCTGTGAATCATTATGATTCACACCTAGACTCCATTACCTTCATAATTTCCTCCCCTTTATATGTCACTCTCCCAAGTTCACTCACCAGTTTGTATTGTTCTTGTGTATTGGCTTACTGCCTTATGTTAGTGTTGTGTTCTTGGTTTTGTTGTTTTATTAAAACGTTTCACCTGCACCTGCTTCCAACTCACCGCCCATCATTACAATGTAATTCAAATATTAGGTGGTGTGTTAGTGTAATTTAGTTTTAACATTCTGTATACTCCCCTTGTCCTAAGGGTAAAACATGACGCGCCTTCACTAAACCCCTAAAATAAAGCAGATTAATTTAATGTTAAACCCCAAGTTTATTTCATATGAAGAAACAACCTGTCATTCATCACAAACTTTGTGACAATCTTGGTTTTCCCTCTTCACAATGCAGAAAGAGTGCATTTAATCAGTGGACACCACTCATTTTTATCACAACACACCTGTCATTGTTTTCTTTACTAAACTAGAGGTTTATTATTATTATTATTGCTAAAGGTACTGCATAGGTGTAAACATGTTTTTTTTAGCAAGAGATAGCACTTGTATAGCCTAAGAAATTAGCAGAAATGTGCAGAAAGTAGTTTTGAATGCATTTTATTGAAGCGAAACAATAACCGTCTTTTTTGGCAACATAGTGATATATTCATATATTCTGTACATTGAGGAATTCAACTACAAAATACTACACAAGGTGTACTACACAAGGAGTATAAACAATAAATAAGAATAAAATAAGATAATAGATACAAAACAAAATTGTGAAGAACATAAATCAATCAACTCTAATTAGCACACGTAGGACAGTATGCAAGTGTGTGTGCATGGACTTTGCAGATGTATTTCTCACATGTGCAGCACATAGTATTTGTTTTACAGTCCTTCTTTGGGGGGCAGAACTGGCATTACCTCCTCTTGCCTGCCACAGTTGCAGCCTCAGGTGGATCAGGACAAGATTCAGTTCCCTGTACAGCTTTCACAAGCGCTGCAGAGGCTGCTGTGTGGGGGAGGCGCTCCCTTCTTTGAATGTGTGGGGTTACAAGTGCCTTTCCCAGCTGCTCCAGGAACACCCTCCTCTGGTTCCACTTATCAGGCATCCAGGTAGAATTGATCTTGTTCCATATCATGAAGGTATTGTATGAGGACACATCAATGATGTTATGAAAGATGACCAGGAGTCAGCGGGCAGTCATTCTTCGGCAATTGTAAGTTCTAATCACCTTGTCCAGGCTGTCCACGCCTCCATTGTTGTGGTTGTAGTCCAGGATGATGGCTGGCTTCCTGTCCTCACGATCATTGTTTTGTGCAGTGTGCTCAGGTGGACCACATTCTTGTTCCTCTTTGGGAGGTAAGAAACTAGAGTGGTGGTGGGGGTGAGGAAAACTTTGATGAGAAGGCCTCTCCCCCTTGTTGCGAGGAGTGCAGGGGGAGCTCAGGTTTGTTCTTTCTAACTGTGTCAACCATGGTTGAGGAGCTGCTGGCTGAGTTCATAAGAGGTGAAGAAATTGTCACACGTGACACTGTGCCTCCTCAGTCCATCTGTCACATCAAGCACAACCTGAATCATCTGGTTCTTCTCCGGGCCTCCACTGGTCGGCTTCCCTGTGTCATGTCTCTGACTTTCCATTATTTGTGAAGACTGTTATTTTATCAATTTAATGCTCTATATATCTTTAGAGGCTTCTTAGATTGATGACTCATGACATGTAAGTACGGTTTTGTATTTAATTGTAACTTAGAACAACATTCTCTAATGCACCTGGCTTAACCTCTCGGGGATCGTTCGGGACGCTAGCGTCCCACCTCGAAAACAGCCAGTGAAAGTGCAGGGCGCCAAAATCAAAACAACAGAAATCTCATAATTAAAATTCCTCAACCATACAAGCATTTTACAACATTTTAAAGATACACTTCTCGTTAATCCAACCGTAGTGTCCGATTTCAAAAAGGCTTTTCGGCAAAAGCAGAACATATGTTAGGTCAACAACTAGTCACAGAAAGCATTCAGACATTTTCCAACCAAAGAGAGGTGTCACAAAAAGCAGAAATATAGATAAAATGAATCACTAACCTTTGACGAACTTCATCAGATTACACTCCCAGGACTCAATGTTACACAATACATGTATGTTTTGTTCGATCAAGTTCATAATTATATCAATAAACCTCAGTTTACATTGGCGTCATGTTTAGAAATTCCTCCAAAACATCCAGAGAAATTGCAGAGAGCCACATCAAATAACAGAAATGCTCATCATAAACTTTGATGAAAGATACATGTTTTACATGGAATTAAAGATAAACTTGTTCTTAACTTCTTTGGGGTACCCCCCCCCCCCCCCCTTCTTCTCAATTTCCGGCTAAAGACATACCCTAATCTAACTGCCTGTAGCTCAGGCCCGGAAGCAAGGGTATGCATATTCCTGGTATCATTGGTATTTTGTGGAAATGTGAATTGAATGTAGGAGAATATAACACAATAGATCTGGTAGAAGAAAATACAAGGAAATAAATATACGTTTTCTGTTTTTTTATTGTTGCTGCATCATCTTTCAAATGACCAAGAACAGACAAACATACAGATAGGATGCTGGGGGTGATTTTAATGAAGAACATAAGATGGCAACAATAGGTGAGCAAAGTTTTAGACAGATAACTTCAAAAATGAGCGAGCAAGACCACTCTTCGACTGGTCTTCGAATGTATAACCATTACATGTTGCCGTTTACTTCAGCTCATTGGCTATCTTCCAAGCTAGACGTCAAGATAATCAGTGGTCATTGGGCCAAAATACAGTCAATCAACAATAGACCGGTACTACCATTGGTGCGCAATGAGGTCATTGATTGGTGTCTTCAAATCGGTTTGTTTTGGTCAATCGGTCCTGGGAAAAGAACCATCATGTATGGTTGTGTTAGCAACAACCAGAGGATTGCAATGAAACCAACCATGACAGGATAAACGTTTGTTTAGTGTGTGTAATTACCACGAACGCTTCGTCCAAAGTCGAATGAGACGGAAATCCCGACACAAGCTGTTTACAAATGTTATCAAACATAACAAACATTTACTGTGTAGTTAGGACACTTGGCATTGCCACCAGAAGAAGATCTTCAAAGGTAAGCGATGTATTTCATTGTTATTTCTGACTTTCGTGACGCTAATGCTTGGTTGGAAAATGCTAGTAATACTTGTGTGTGTGGGGAGCTGTCCTCAGAAAATCGCATGGTTTGCTTTCGCAATAAAGCCTTTTTGAAATCTGACACAGCGGCTGGATTAGTAAGATGTTCATCTTTTAAATGATGTAAGATACATGTATTTCCAAGAATGTTTACTATAACAAATGGTGTATTTAGAATGTTAGATTTTCGCCTGGTGGGCTGTTAGTGTTGGCCTGGTGGGACGTCACCTACCCTAGAGAGGTTAATGCAACCACTGTGTCAGATTTCAAAAAAGCTTTACGGCAAAAGCACAATATTCAATAATCTGAGAACAGCGTTCAGCCACAAAAGCAAGCCATATAGTTACCCGCCAAATTGTGGAGTCAACAAAAGTCATAAATAGCATTATAAATCTTCACTTACCTTTGCTGATCTTCATCAGAATGCACTCCCAGGTATCCCACTTCCACAAGAAATGTTTGTTTTGTTCGATTACGTCCATATTTATGTCCAAATACAATACTGCCCCCCTGTCACCAAGAAATTAAATCTGGGGTAATTCTCCTGTGTTATCCTGTGTCCTGTGTGAAGTATGCTCTCTCCTCTCTCTTCTCTCTCGCTCGCTTGCCTAGGACCTGAGCCCTAGGACCATGCCTCAGGACTACCTGGCCTGATGACTCCTTGCTGTCCCCAGCCCACCTGGCCATACTGCTGCTCCAGTTTCAACTGTTCTGCCTTCGGCTATGGAACCCTGACCTGTTCACCGGATGTGCTATCTGTCCCAGACCTGCTGTTTTCAACTCTCTTAGAGACAACAGGAGCTTTTTTAAGGGGGTGATAAGTTTTTGAAAAAATGTTCACTTTTTCAAAATTTTACTTTTGGATGTTGACTTGAATGTTACATTTGCAATATGAAAAACCACAGTGGAGCGCACTCGCCATCTGTTGGAATTTTAAAGTGTTACACTTGGCATTTGACATATTGCATTTGCAATCAACTTTGAATGAAACAATGCCGAATTGAGTGGTATTGGACACCGTGTATATGGTTTGTCCAGTGCCAATGACTTCCCATTCCATATTTATGTCCAAATACCTCTGTTTTGTTTGTGTGTTTTAGTTCACAATTCCAAAGACACAATACGCGAGCGCAAAATCCAGACAAAGTCAAGAGTTCTATTACAGTTTGTAGAAACATGTCAAACGATGTTTACAATAAATCCTTAGGGTCTTTTTATAATAAATCTTCAATAATATTCCAACCGGACAATAGGGTATTCATTACAGAGGAAAAAGAAGGCACGGCGCGCCCGCGTGACCGCGCAGTAAACAACTGATTGGCCACAGCCTGGTCCACTTGTTGAAACAGCTCTTATTCGACCCTCTTCCACAATAGAAGCCTCAAACAACTTTCTAAAGACTGTTGACATCTGCTGGAAGCCTTGGGAAGTGCAATCTGGCCCCATAGACACAGCATATGGAATAGGCAATCACTTACATGAAACTACAAACCTCAGATTTCCCACTTCCTGGTTGGATTTGTCTCAGGTTTTCACCAGCCATATGAGTTATGTTATACTCACATACATCATTCAAACAGGTTTAGAAACTTCATAGTGTTTTCTACCCAATACTACTAATAATATGCATATATTAGCATCTGGGACAGAGTAGGAGACAGTTTACTCTGGGCACCTTATTCATCCATGCTACTCAATACCCCTGTCATCAAGAAGTTAAGCTACCTGAAGCTTTCTTAAATCATGGTTATATAGGCAGACATAGGAAATGGCTACAGATAGCGGAAAGCAAACCCCTATCTTGAGTCAATATTGCCATCTATTGGAAAACATAAATATACCAGGTTACAACAATATGTAATTATTATTGCGTGATTAAACTAATCATGTCAAATTTAATTAACTAGGAAGTCGGGGGGCAACACGGGAAAATGTTTATAGAGTCTATTTCCCGAATCGACTCGAAAGAAATGTTCCTGTCTTATCGAATACAGTCTTCTATTAATGAACTATTACCTCATCAGCTCTTTTTCTAAACGTCGTAAAATTCTTGGCTATCTGCACAAACCCAGACTTTACTATGAATCATCCATACACCAATTGCTCAATTATTTATTTGCTAACTAATTAAACAATTACAGAATATACAATACATAATAATGGGATTGTGATGCTGCTGCTCCCTCAACTCTATGTTTATTCAAATAACAATCTGACTCTGTGTTAAAGCTTCCACTTTCTTATAAAAAAAATACCATCCCTAGTGGACTTAACAAAAACAGTGTGGTTTTAACACGATAGATTCAGAGAGAAGAGAAAGGGGTTTTGGAAGGAAGACTAAGGAACATGGCTCTATCGGACCTGGGAAGCTATTCTCACATAAATATATATGCCACTAACGAGCGCTCATTTGGAAAAGTAATGGATTGTATTTGCGTGAAGCTGGCTTCAATAGTTGAGCTGGGGATGTGAGGCTCTGGTTTGCCCAGTCAAAGTCCCCATCGTCCGTTGTTCCAGGTTGTTATGTGAGAGGTTCACGTGGTCTGAAAGGTTCATCTCACTCTGGAGATTCGTCCACGTCAGTCAGTGTTCTCGTACTAGATCTACACATTTGTTCAGCTGCAGTCTGATATATGCTCTTTTAGTATGCACTTCTTCTTTGGGTGATCAATAGATCAGAGTTCAAATCATTTCATGTGTGGAGCAAGCTCTCTCATTTCTTGACCTAAAGCCCTTTTCAACGTGAAGGACCATTCCATCCCTTTATTTGGAACTGAGGTGACTTTTCGTCATCGGGGCTTTCATAGAAATGTAGAAAAGGGGTTGGTTCATCATTTCCAACCAATGTCTATTCACTTGGGCATGGCCGCATCAATTTACTTATGAAAACAATTCTCTCATTTAGAAGACTAAATATCACATTACATCATTTTTCTTGTAGTTTCATCGTTAATCATTCATTTTATACAATAATTAGATGCAAGCCTCATAACTGAGGAACCTGTATAAACAGAGTTAGGGTAATGTGGCTGTATTGTCTTTCATGAGGTCTGTGGTGGTTTATTTCTTATTATCAAATTAGGAGAGACAAACTTATCACACAAGTCAGAGTTATACTTAAACTACATCTTTAACTCATGTTCTCTGGAATGTCTCTTTAGGTTTTATCACCCAAAGACATCCTCTGTCAGTGTTATCTCATAGAGGCCCATCCTCAGTAGAACACACACACAATAGTTAACAGAATGCTCTATGTTGTCGAATAAAACAACCATTATAATGAATACAAGCATTATAACATAATCTTGCAATTTCCCTGTCATGTCACAAACAATAAATAAAACGGACCAGGTCGTAGCGGGCTTCTCCACCGACTGTTTCCACATTCTCCAGAATAGGAATATTGTTCAATTCTCAAATTCTGGGATGTAGTAGAATTTGGCGGAAGAGTTCCTTTGTTCTACTGTCTCTCTCTCCCATACTGCATAGTCAGGGAGACGAGTCTCCGCAAGGAATTTACGACGTGGTTGTAAAGTTGTAAAACTGCCCCCCCCTCTCACCTCCTAACAGGAAGGGGGGAAGTTGTTCACATCTCTTCTAGCCAATTCACTGAAAGGGCTAGCGTCATGACACCTGTGTAGACTTGCATCTTCCAAGCGTAGCTGGATTGTGCGTCACAGGCCACCCATATCTTGATGCCATACTTTGCTGGCTTGCTGGGCATATACTGCCGGAAAGGGCAGTAACCTTTTGACAAAAGAGATTACTATCAGTAATTAGCATTAGTGTCACATAAAACTATCACATATATCAATGATATTACAGCAATACATCATAAGAAGAACAGTGAAAATCACCTCTGAATGGAACCAGTTGCTCATCCACTGTACCTTCATTCACTGTTAGTTATTGACATTTTGTGCTGCCATCCTGCCCTGGTTGTCATATGGTGACAAGAACCATGTCATTTTTCTGTTCTTTGACAAAAATGTCTGTCTTTCATCTTGGGGGCTTTCTTCCCCATCTTCTTCTTCAGATACCTTCTCTTCTAAATGTTTGTTCTCTTGTTCGTCCTGGACATTTGAAAAGATCAGATCTACGACCTGTTGGGCACTGAAACGTGCACTCATGGCTTCAGCAAAGAGAGAAATGGGGGGCTGTCATCTGCAGCACCTTTATAGCCCCCGACTGCATTTCAAATTAGTATACAATGCTTTCAAGAAATGTTAATTTTGTCTGAAATGTTGTTTATTTTGTCTGAAATGTTGTTTATTTTGTCAGTGAACTTGAGTCATGTGTGGGGTCGTGGAGGGGAGATGCTGTACATGCACAATACAGTTTTAGTTTTGTCTGAGTTCAATCAGTAGCACACAATCTCAATTCCTCATTGTGTGTTTGTGTCTTCGTGGTTTTTGTGGTTTGTAAATTATTTTATAACTGTCGTGTTAAAAATGACCATAAGACAATCTTTGTACCCTGGTGATGTACAGCTTTCATGGAAATATGAACAATGGCGATGTTTCACCTTTTCTAATGTTGGGGGTCACTCTAGGAAAAATAGAATTTAGGGGGTTTTCTCTGCTGTTAAACATAGTGGCGGGTCATTTTAGACCATGAAAACAACACAAGGGTTAACACCTAATCTGAGTTCCATAATCTGTGTGTTTGATTGACTGTGTTCCAGAAGGAGTTTTCATCCAACTGTGTCTATAATATCACACATTAGGAATACAAGTATTTGTAGAAGGCTTTGGATCTGTAAACAAATATAAACTTTGAGCAATAATGGTAATAGTCGGTTGGTTGTTTTTTTACAAGTCAGTCGTTTTATTAGTCAATGGCTTCCACATGTATTATTCTAACTGTACAACATACATTTACATTTAGTATACTGTATATATGCTATAATAATCCAGAATCCTCAACATTAGCACTTCAGTGTTAGTGTCAGCCAATGTTAATGTTTGAGTATGGAATGAAGACAACATATTTTTTTCAAACGAGGATTTGTGCAAAACTGCAAATATTTGTCTCTTTCAGGCTTGTTGTTTTAGATTAACATTGATGGAGGGGATTTTGAAAGTTGTACAATCGTGTGTGTGGATGAGGATATGCAACAGAATGCACATTGTCAGTTGCATTTGGTCTGTATAGAGTGTAAGAAAAGTGGCCAAGTTCACTATTATTTCTTCATTAATTAATGAGAAAATGTATTAGTTAATTAAGTCATTATCCCAGATTAAATAAAAAGAATAACACGAGAAGGACAGAGGGGGAGCAACAATCTAAAACAATTTATTCATACAACAAATGACCTATCCAGCAAATTTAGGGAACACATCAAAACAGACCATTCACACAAGAGGTTGTTAGGAAGTGAATTTCCAACAAGACCCTCTGCCATTGGACATACATCTCCAGGGATCTTTCACAGCTTGGGTGGTGGTGAGAATGAGAGAAGGACCCAGACAGGCTCAATCAAAACACTCAAAGGAGACTTTGAAAGATCTCAGATACTCATTTTAAACCCAGGTCTGCTGCATGGTGAAGACTCAAAACTCTTGGACTGTTCGGAGCGAATCCTAACTTCCACATAAGCCAAGTCTATATAACAAAAATAATTACTTAAGTGGAAGTTAATAAGTTTCACCCCTGATCAGTGAACTGAAATATTACATTTTATTTGATTTACATGACAGAGAAGCATTTCTCCTCTGCCTTGGTTTTCATAGTTAAGGCCTTCTCATTGAGCTGGTCCATGTCCATGTTCTGGAGGTTTTGAATGCCACCCAAGATGGAGTCTTTGTCTTCTTCCTCCGTGGCATCCTCGTCCACCATCTTGAGCAGCTCCTTGGGTAAGTCCACATCGTCTCCGGCCATTGCGAGCATGTTATCGTCCTGCTCGTTCTAGAAAGAGTACAGACAAATTCATATAGTCGATTATTTTATAAATTATAATATTATTATGAGTCAGGATATTAGCAAGTAAGACACAGAGATCATGTTCTCGTCCTGCTTGTGTAACGGATGTCACGCTGCTTGCTTAGAAAGT
This sequence comes from Oncorhynchus mykiss, assembly GCF_057628025.1. Taxonomy (NCBI): domain Eukaryota; kingdom Metazoa; phylum Chordata; class Actinopteri; order Salmoniformes; family Salmonidae; genus Oncorhynchus; species Oncorhynchus mykiss. The sequence continues at coordinate 50,340,588 of NC_143026.1, forward strand.
ACCGCTTTCTCCTTATTTGGGTCTCACCGAGGCTTGAACCCAGGACCTCTGCCTTATTAGCACTCGTTACCACCCTCCCAAAGGGACTCACTTGACAGAAAAGGCTAGCTATTCAGTGGCACAAGTGGGGACAATTCAGGCTGAGAAGTAAGTTTCACAGATCCTCATGTGCTACACTCGCTCTGTGGAGGAAGAAACAAATATAAAGCTTAAAATAGATGCTTGCTAAGTGTTAGATTAGCTAGTGAGACATCCTACTAGCTACATTCCTCTGTATAGTCCAGGGCCCGGTTTACCAAAAGCATCTTAAGGCTGTGTTCATTGTTAGAACCTTCGGAGCATCGTTACATCTCTGAGCTGTTTCCCAAAACCATCGTTATTAACGTTGCACCTGAAAATGCTCGTAATCTAACTCCTGCCTCAGACCACTCGTAGAACAGCTAAGTGCATCATTAGATGCTTTTTTGCTCTCCCAACATCACTTTATACACAGAAGATCTCCACTAAACATTAAATCATTATTACCTGTCTCTCCATGACCACCGATAACTTCACAACGAAGTTGACTATAAATACGAAGTTGCCAGTGTATTTTCTTATTTTTTTATTGAATGTTTAAAACATACAATATACTTGCAGTGAAGGCGCTCAACAACTACATCACATTAGTCATCTAACAGACTCCCCTCCAGAGCGACACACAGAAGCAACCAGGGTCAATGCCCTGCTCAAGGGCACGTCGACAGATCTCAAAAACGGGGACCCGAACCAGTGAACCATCAGCCACCGGCCCAAGCTCCCAACCGACAACCCTCCAAGATCACCCCCACAGTTCCCCCAAGAGCTGCCCCTCAACCATCCGAGACCACCCCACAGCCCCCCCCCAAGAAAAAATATTTAATTCCGTCCCCCCCAACACACCAACAAACAACAAAATGAACAAAAGACAGAAAGACAAAGGCAAAGGAAAACAGTAAACAACAGTGCAGAAAACAAACAAAGACATCAAGGACAACAAAAATCATAACAGCAAGGCCAACTGAATATGTTTGAGTGCATGTATAGCACTATTTACCTGTGTGTGTGTCTGTGTATGTGCACACGTGTGCATTTGAATGAGAGTGTGTGTATATGCATGTGTACAAACACCTGCACGGCATCAGCCTCAGGCAAAAGGAGGTTTCTGGGGGCAATAAAATAGCATCAAGGTATAATGTACAGACAAAGGAATGGTAGGATGTGAATACAGTGGAGGTAAACCTAGGTACTGAGTGATGAAGAGAGAGATATTGTCTCCAGAAACATAATTGAAACCAGGAGATGTCATTGCATGTGTGGGTGGTGGAACTAATAGGTTGGATAAGGTATACTGAGCAGGACTAGAGGCTCTACAGTGAAATAAGCCAATAAACACTAACCAGAACAGCAATGGACAAGGCATATTGACATTAAGGAAAGGCATGCTTAGTCGAGTGATCAAAAGGGTCCAGTGAGTAGAGAGGTTGGTTGGGGGTCACGGCGATTTAGACAGCTAGCCAGGCCATCGGTAGCAAGCTAGCATAGGATGGAGGTCTGTTATTAGCCACCTCTTGCAGTAGAGTAGATTAGTGGGGTTCCGTGTGGTAGAAGGGATTAATCCAAATCACACACAAAAAAACAACAACAATAGATATGGTTATAGAGGCCCAAGAAGAAAAATAATAATAACAATAAAAAATAATAAAAAATTGTCCAATTGTCTATTCAGATAAGAGCCGATAAGACAGCTAACGGTTAGCGGGCCGCAGATTTGGGCCGGATAACTCCTTCGGGTAGATAACGTCGGCAGTCCAGTTGTGAAGGCCCGGTGGGGCCCGTGTAGGCAGTAAAACGGGTCCGGAAAGGTGATTGTAGCCCAGGAGTGATTGATGGAACTCTTCAGCTGGCTACCTCCGGAAAAATGTATGTTTGCTCCCGAATCGACGAAAGCCGATAGTCATACGGATAGCAGCTAGCTAGCTGTGAGATCCAGGTATGAATGTCCAGAGTTAGCGGTTGAAATCCAGGGACATGGAGAGAAAAATTGGTCCGGTATGTTCCGTTCCGAGCCGTGCTGCGCCGTACAAAACTCGCGAGTGGTTAGCTGAATACTGAATACTAACGATTAGCCAGTAAAGAAGCTAACTAGCTTCTGATTAGCTTCTGATTAGCTTCTGGATTAGCTTCTGGCTAGCTCCTGGCTAGCTTCTGGCTAGTTTCTGGATTACAGATTTGAGGTGAATAATACTTTTTTTATAAATATAAATTGGTGAGGCGGGTTGCAGGAGAGTGTTTTGAAGATGAGTTTATGGAAAATAAAAAAATACATATCAAAAGGTATGTGAAAAAAGTTGTAAATATATATATATATATATGGGACACAATACAAGGACAAAAGACGTCTGAACTGCTATGCCATCTTGGAATGAAGGCTATGGCCTTCCGGAGGACATCGTCTCTCACCATGGCTCACAATCACTGGTATGGAGAAGCTGAGGGCCACGGCCTGCCTCATATCCGGGTACCGCACTCATTCCAACGAGCAGCTGGAGAGGACCAACCAGGAGCTGGGGAGGTTCCTTAGGAGTCACTGCTAGGACCGTCAAGGGGAGTTTGCCCGGTTCCTTCCCTGGGCGGAGTTAGCCCAGAACTCACTTCGCCACTCCTCCACCGGGGTGTCTCCCTTCCAGTGCGTCCTGGAATACTAGCCGGCCCTGGCCCCATGGACCCGGAGCCAGACCGAAGCCCCTGCGGTGGACGAGTTGTTCCGGTACAAAGAACGCTGCCCAGGTGAGGCTCCAACGTGCGGTCCACTTCCAGAAGGAGCTGGCAGACCACCACCGCAGTGAGGTTCCCGTGTTCCATCCTGGTGATCGTGTCTGTCTTTCCACCAAGAACCTCTCTCTCCACCCGTTCACGTTCAGTATCCGTCTTCTGTTTTGTTAATCTGCCTCTTCTTATCATTAAATGTATATTCTGCACATACTTCCGGACTCCCAGCATATACGTTATATCAGGCAGGGAAGAAGAGGAATTTGTAAGCTTCAGTGCATTTACTGTTTTCCAAAATTTAGAAGGATCCCCAGCAGAGTCAGATATAGAGCTTGAAAAGGAGCTTGATTTAGCTTTCTGAATTGAGATAGTACATATGTTTCTCAATTGTCTGAAAGATTGCCAGTCCACTACAGAGTCAGTTTTCCTTGCGTTGGCCCAGGCCTGATTTCTCATCTGAATGAGGTCAGATAACTCTGAAGTTAACAAAGGGTCTGATCTATCTTTGACTCTGAATGGTTTAAAAGCGGTGTGTTTATTTGCCATAGGAATAATATGGAGGATACTTTTTCTATAGCCAACTAAGGGTCAGGAATACAGGAGACAGTGGCTAAATCAGAGTAGAACATGTCATGTAATGTTTACATCTGTTGCCATTTGTGACCAGTGGCGTGTATTCATGGATGCCAAAGGAAGCCAAGCCTGTTGGGGGAGGTTTATGACCCCCCAAAATATCTTTCCCCTTTTCTCTCTCTACTTCATAGAGTTGACTTTTGCAAAGCCTTTGTAACATAGAGTCTGGTAACATCAAAAGGTGGGAAACGGAACCATATTTCGGTAATCCAACCAGTTGAGAATATGCGTTGGTGCTTAATATGATCTCAGATCAATTGTTGTCTGAGACATTACTACTAATGACAGGATGACAAACTGTATCTTGGAAAGTCGACACATTCTAGTTATCAGATTCACATGGAATTGTTGTGCAATTTAAATGTTTAAATATGAAACTATTTGTGAAAAGATTAAATGTAATTTTAGCTTCTTAAATGAGAGAACGGTTTGTCATAGAGAAACTCTGCTCACTCAGAGGCCCCGTCCAAGTGAACAGACATTGGTTGTAAACTATGAAACATTCCCTTCTCTTCACCCCCGATATAAGCCCGTTGACGAAAGTCCAACTTTGTGTTCCGAGGACGTGAGGACGACGGTCCTACGTTAAAATGGCTCAGATAATAACGAAATTAGCATTGTGTTCAATGAGAAGGTGACGATCGACACGTCGAAAGGATGAATTTCAACTATACCAGCCAGAATATAGCACAAGCTTAAAAGTATGGCAAATTTGAATGAACTTTGAACTCTTATTCACTCCAGAAGTGATACCTCCTAGCCTTTGAATTAGCAGCAGCCGCTGTAAACGTGGGCTAGGAAAGGACGGACAACGTATCCAGTCTAACACACAACGATACTACAACGTAACCAGTTTACCACCAGAGACATTCTTCAGAGGACAAGAGATCCCAGCTGGGCAACCCCGCCTTGCATCTACAACCAACCTATTGAAAAGCAGCTCAGAGTAAATATTCCTTGCATTGTCCTTTTCCAAATGGGCGGTTATTTAGAATGCATAGGATTCTGTATTTACAATAGCCTTTGTTCTTCAGTCTTTCCGCTCTTTCATTCAAAATCTAACCCCCTTACTATGTGTAACCAGCCGTCATATCTGTTCCATCCACTAGGGAAGTTTTCCTTTATGACATCATTTGTAATCAATTAAAGATCCATTCTGTGTAGATGTAATTCTGTGTAATTTTTAGGTATTTAAGTTAATAAATAATTAAACCAAATGTTGTATTGCTGATTCAACTTGTTAGCCAGGGTATGTGAAGATAACCAAGAATTTACAACGTTCAGATGAGACTGAATAAGGTGACTGCTATTGAGGCAAAAGATTATCAGGTATTTAAGAGTTTATTCGGAAGATAACAGCTCTATAAACATTATTTCGTGGTGCCCCGACTTTCTAGTTAATTACATTTACTTGATTAGCTTAATCAGATAATATTAATTACGGATAAATTGTTTTATAGAACAGCATGTCATGTCACATAATCCGGCATAGCCAAAAACACAACACCAGGCTTCCCCAAAAAATATACTAGGAAAAATAAAATAATGTGTCTTTCGTCTCTCTGTAATTTTCATTAAATTGTTGCATATTGTTGTGTTGTTGTCCTCAGGTGGCTAGCTAGCTAGCTAAAAGGGCCCCTTTCCTAAATTTGCCATGGATGGAGATAGGGATTTGGACTTGTGGTTATACTTAAAGGCCTTTTTTCACTTTTACATCATAATATAAACAATGTGTTGCTCTCTGGGCTCAATAGGGGGGTAAATTCCATCAAATTCAGAAGGTAAACAGAGCAATTCAATAGGTAGCTGACATGTCTGTGCTAAGACTGCGAGAAAAAGACATGACGTGAGCCACCCTTCCAACACCAGTTATAGAAGGTAATGATGACAAGTATCTCGTACGTTGGTTACAGTGTAGAGGGTTTTTAGCGTCAAAAAGCGAGTCTAAGAAATGTTTAGTGACAAGGTTAGCTAGTTAATTATACTGGTACCATAGCTAGCTGAAGTTATCTAACTGATTTCACTATTGACAGCTTACTAGCTAACTTTACCAATGAACGGTTGTCTTCTCACTCAACCTACCAGTTGTCCAACACAAATTTGCAAATTGAACATTATGTAATTCTGTCTTATACACAGGTACAATGTTATAAACTTTCAGAACAAACACAAATAGCCTCGCTAAGTGTTCTGTTTGTGGTATTTCAGAGTGAGGGATCTTCATAAGTGGCCTGTCCCTCTGCATTATTGATCCAGATAAGGAGACAAGCTACCCCAATGCCAAGGACAGCATTACAGACTACAAAGGGAAGCACAGCCGAGAGCTGCCCGGTGACACAAGCCTACCAGACGAGCTAAACAACTTCTATGCTTGCTTCGAGGTAAGTAACACTGAAACATGCATGAGAGCACCAGCTGTTCTGCAAGACTGTGTGATCACGCTCGCCGCAGCCTATGTGAGAAAGACCTTTTAAACAGGTCAACATTCGCAGGGCCAGACGGATTACCAGGACTTGTACTGCGAGCATGCTCTGACCAACTGGCAAGAGTCTTCACTGACATTTTCAACCTCTCCCTGTCCGAGTCTGTAATACCAACATGTTTCAAGCAGACCACCATAGTCCCTGTGCCCAAGAACACAAAGGTAACCTGCCTAAATGACTACCGCCCCATGGCACTCACATCTGTAGCCATGTAGTGCTTTGAAAGGCTGGTAATGGCTCACATCAACACCATCATCCCAGAAACACTAGACCCACTCCAATTTGCATACCGCCAAAACAGATCCACAGATGATACAATCTTTATTGCACTCCACACTGCCGTTTCCCACCTGGACAAAAGGAACACCTATGTGAGAATGCTATTCATTGACTACAGCTCAGCATTCAACACCATAGTGCCCTCAGAGCTCATCAACAAGCTAAGGACCCTGGGACTAAACACCTTCCTCTGCAACTGGATCCTGGACTTCTTGATGGGCCGCCCCCAGGTGGTAAGGGTTGGTAACAACACATCCGCCAAGCTGATCCTCAACACAGGGGTCCCTCAGGGGTGCGTGCTCAGTCCCTTCCTGTACTCCCTGTTCACTCATGACAGCATGGCCAGACACGACTCCAACACCATCATTAAATTGATCACCGGTAACGACGAGACAGCCTATAGGGAGGAGGCTAGAGACCTGGCTGTGTGGTGCCAGGACAACAACCTCTCTCTCAACGCGATCAAGACAAAGGAGATGATTGTGGACTACAGAAAAAAGAGGAGCGAGCACGCCCCCATTCTCATCGACAGGGCTGCAGTGGAGCAGGTTGAGCAGGTAGAGAGCTTCAAGTTCCTTGGAGTTCACATCACCAATAAACTAACATGGTCCAAGCACACCAAGACAGTTGTGAAGAGGGCACAACACAACCTATTCCCCCCCAGGAGACTGGAGAGATTTGGCATGGGTCCTCAGATCCTCAAAAGGTTCTACAGCTGCACCCTCGAGAGCATTCTGACTGGTTGCATCACTGCCTGGTATGGCAACTGCTTGGCCTCCGACCGAAAGTCACTACAGAGGGCAATGTGAACGGCCCAGTAAATCACTGGGGCCAAGCTTCCCGCCATCCAGGACCTCTATACCAGGCGGTGTCAGAGGAAGGCCCTAAACATTTCAAAGACTCCAGCCACCCTAGTCATAGACTGTTCTCTGCTACTGCCCGGCAAGCGTTATTGGAGCACCAAGTCTAGGTCCAAAAGGCTTCTAAACAGATTCTACCCCCAAGCCATAAGACTCCTGAACTTCTAGTCAAATGGCTACCCAGACTATTTGCACTGTCCCCCCCCCCAAACCCCTTCTTTATACCACTGCTATTCTCTGTTGTCATCTATGCATAGTCATTTAATAACTCCACCTACATGTACAATCTACCTCAACTAACCGGTACCCCCACACATTGACTCGGTACCCACCCATATATTGTCTCGCTATTGTTATTTTACTGCTGCTCTCTTATTCTTAACCATATTTTTTTTAAACTGCCTTGTTAGTTAGGGGCTTGTAAGTAAGCATTTCACTGTCAGGTCACCTGTTGTATTTGGCGCAATGTGACTAACATAATTTGATTTGATAATCTCATCCTTGCCCCAACATGGGGTGAAACCTGATACCTGCACATCAACACACCCAAACTCATGAAAGTCACATTTGCTAGAATGCTTTTTTGAGGTGCAATACATGGCATGACTTCATGAATGTGTAGCAAAACATTTTAGTGACCCCCCTCTTGACAGCGAGATACATTTTTTAAGTTTTAAGTTTTAGAGGTCATTTTGTGCAGTTCTACTTAATTGTCCTCTCCGCCCAAGAAAAGATAACTGTTTCACAGCAAATTTCCTACAATTCAAAAAATTTTGCGATAGGCAGGAGAGAAATGTTTTCAGTTTTTAATATGATATCTGACTAACAAACTAAATCAGGGCTGGCCGGTAATTCAACCATGAATACAAGTTTAGATGGCTGGCCGCTAAACTAATTTAGCAATCTAAACATTTTTGCCGACATGGGCTAACTGACTGACTGACATAACAAGAGATAAACTGCTAATTATTTTCACATGGTATACCTGTACCAAGGTAATATCACAGTACCAAAACCTAATGATACTTATATCAACATTTTAGAATACCGTAGTACCATTTCATATGATACTACCAACTTTTTCAGCCCTACCGTTCTAAAGAACCTGCAGACGCCTGTTATAAAATGTTTATAAAGTCTGTTTTGTTTATAAATTCAGTTGAATTTAAGCAACAGCCACTAATCTATTGTATGTGAAGGTCCAATAATATCCATTTCACTTTCATGTACATATCATATCACATGTGGCAGCTGTAATCAGCTAGCCTCATCTCCTACCAGCCCTCACTCACCTGCTTCTCTCTGTCCACATCTATTCCTCCTTCAGTTAAAAAATGATAATATATAGAGCCAAATGGCTGCAAAAAGGTTGAATGTACTGTATGCATTGTTAGGATCTTAAGAAAATCCATATGTAAATTGTTAGGATCGTAAGAAAAGCCATGCATGAAATCTGTAAACGTATAAACACTATGTTACTACGAGTATGAATTAACATTTACACGTTTAATTCTTACTTTTCACCACCCTTTACTCAGTTAGAGATATTTTGTCAGGAATGTGGCATCTGTAAAGGACATGAACCAAAGGTAGCTAGTTGAAGTCAGCTAGTCAATCATATCTAGCCCAGACATTACAGTTGCTTTGCAACTTCTGGTTTCATTTCCAAAATAAAAGTCTTGAGCTTGATTTCCAACGGTATTCGATAACGAGGTTATACCATTAGATGGCGTAGTATAGGCTTGGGCCTTCAGGAAATGACTTGTGTGAGAATGATATTATTAAGACACAGAATAATCTTGTCTAGAATAATTGCCTGAGCTGGAAAATAGAAAGTAAATATGATTTAGGCCTATTCCACTATCTAAATATGCCATGCTGTTGTGTGTTATTTAGTGGCCATATAATTGCATAGTTTATTTTTATAGCCGCGTGGGGCTACTGTGGTGATCATGTAACCCAATGAATCACACTTTTTCCACTACAGCATGGGCATATCTCTGGGTGACGTGGACATCCCCATGCATGCAACTTTTCCAAATATGACTAATACAATATTACACCATCCCATTATCTGGGCTCTTGTCTGCAATCATAACCAGTAGTATATTCCAGGAATAATGAAACACACTAATAATAGATGTTTGGTGAATCTATGAATTATGTATGACCACTGGATTCTTTGTAGAATATTTTGAAATTGTCACGCCCTGACCAGAGTTTGCTTTGTATGTTTATATATTTTGTTTGGTCAGGGTGTGATCTGAGTGGGCATTCTATGTTGTATGTCTAGTTTGTCTATTTCTATGTTTGGCCTGATATGGTTCTCAATCAGAGGCAGGTGTTACCCATTGTCTCTGATTGGGAACCACATTTAGGTAGCCTGTTTTGTGTTGGGTTTTGTGGGTGGTTGTTTCCTGTCTTCTGTCTTTGTGTCTATGCACCAGATAGGACTGTTTCGGTTTTTCACATTTGATGTTTTGGTATTATGTAGTGTTCACGTTTATGGTCTTTATTAAACATGTTGAACATTAACCACGCTGCGCTTTGGTCCGATCCTTCATCCACAGAAACTCCGTGACAGAACCACCCACCACAACAAGACCAAGCAGCGTGGTAACAGGCAGCAGCAGTAGAGGCAGCAGGAGAGGCAGCAATATTTAGAGAAATTGACTTGGGAGGAAATCCTAGACGGGAGAGGACCCTAGGCACAGCCAGGGGAATATCGCCACCACAAGGCAGAGCTGGAGGCAGCGAAGGTGGAGGCGCTGGTATGAGGAGGCAGCACTGCGGCGCGGATGGAAGCCCGAGAGTCAGCCCCAAAAATGTATTGGGGGGCACACAGGGAGTGTGGGTAAGCCAGGTAGGAGACCTGTGGCAACTTTCTGTGCTTACCGGAGAGCGAGAGGGACCGGGCAGGCACCGTGTTATGCTGTGGAGCGCACGGTGTCTCCAGTGCGGGTGCATAGCCCGGTGCGGTACATTCCAGCTCCTTGTATCGGCCGGGCTAGAGTGGGCATCGAGCCAGGTAAGGTTGGGCAGGCTCGGTGCTCAAGAGCTCCAGTGCACCTGCACGGTCCGGTCTATCCAATACCACCTCCAGGCACCAGCCCTCCGGTGGAAGCCCCCCGCACCAGGCTGTCTCTCCGTCCTTTGTCTACAGGTGCTCCCGCCTATCCAGCACTGCTATAGCCTTCCTCCACCCGTCCGGAGCCGCCAGAGTCTCCCGCCCGTCCGGAGCCGCCAGAGTCTCCCGCCCGTCCGGAGCCGCCAGAGTCTCCCGCCCGTCCGGAGCCGCCAGAGTCTCCCGCCCGTCCGGAGCCGCCAGAGTCTCCCGCCCGTCCGGAGCCGCCAGAGTCTCCCGCCCGTCCGGAGCCGCCAGAGTCTCCCGCCCGTCCGGAGCCGCCAGAGTCTCCCGCCCGTCCGGAGCCGCCAGAGTCTCCCGCCCGTCCGGAGCCGCCAGAGTCTCCCGCCCGCCCGCCAGGATCCGCCAGAGCCGTCAACCAGCCTGAGCTACCCCTCAGTCCTGAGCTACCCCTCAGTCCGGAGGAGTTTTAGTCCAGTGGGGACCTTTAGTAGAGTTGCCAGTCCTAGGTTGGCAGCGAGGGTCGCCGTTCCTAGGAGGAGACTAAAGCGGACAAAGACTATGGTGGAGTGGGGTCCACGTCCTGCGCCCTGCCGCCACCGCGGAAAGATGCCCACCCAGACCCTCCCCTATAGGTTCAGGTTTTGCGGCCTGAGTCCGCACCTTGGGGGGGGTTACTGTCACGCCCTGACCATAGTTTGCTTTGTATGTTTTATCTGGTCAGGGTGTGATCTGAGTGGGCTTTCTATGTTGTATGTCTAGTTTGTCTATTTCTATGTTTGGCCTGATATGGTTCTCAATCAGAGGCAGGTGTTAGTCATTGTCTCTGATTGGGAACCATATTTAGGTAGCCTGTTTTGTGTTGGGTTTTGTGGGTGGTTGTTTCCTGTCTTCTGTCTTTGTGTCTTTGCACCAGATAAGACTGTTTCGGTTTTTCACATTTGTTGTTTTGGTATTTTGTAGTGTTCACGTTTATGGTCTTCATTAAACATGTTGAACTCTAACCACGCTGCGCTTTGGTCCGATCCTTCGTCCACAGAAGAAAACCGTGACAGAAATATATTTCATCACTCAAAATTTTGCCAATCATATTTTGTAGGAGTGGTTAATATGAATTAAAAATTATTTGACATGATTTATATAAATCGGCCATGAACATATGGACTTTGAAATGAACAAAGGAGAGGTTTTGGGCTACGTCTGGCATAAGCTTATTCCCACACTTAGGTTTTAGGTAGTCTAGGCTATTCCCTCCATCACGACACTGGTGCCCAGTTGAAAAGCTTGTGATCTCCATGCAGCACCATGCGCCTTAGGAAAAGCACCCCTCCACCCTTCCACCCCCTCCAGAAGACGCCCTTCTGGAGGCATGCAGCCATAGAGTCATTATACCCTAATATAGGACTATTTGCCTACTAGCCCATGATGCGTGCAACTCATTCCAACATATTTGAACATGTCATCCATTCTGTCATGTGTCTGAGTTGCAATAGGGACTAAATCAAAGAGAATTGTCACGTTATGACCTTTATCTTCCTTTAGTATGGTCAGGGCGTGAGTTGGGTTGGGCAGTCTATGTTTTGTGTTTCTATGTTTTTCTATTTCTGTGTTCGGCCTAGTATGGTTCTCAATCAAAGGCAGGTGTCGTTATAGCAACTTGCGTTGCACAACCCCATCACGCAGAAGCTATATCCATATCAACAAATGAGACAAAACAACATATTGATCAAGTCTTGGCTACAACCTGTCCTGAGCAAAATAGCCAAAGGGTCCCAAACGGTCAAGACTATCTATACCCTATTCTTATTGCCAGATCTGTTTTGCCTATCAGCCACTGAATGCGCTTCTTTAACTATTTGGTTTAAAATATATTTAGAGGCTATATTTAGAGGCCTGTGAGCTAGAGTCTCTTTTTAATGGGAGGCCTACAATAAAAACAGTTATAAAACACAAATAGAGTTCTAAAATTGTTCCGCAAGACACCAGTATCCAAAATGATATCCTAATTTTGCAAAGCCTACAAGTTGAACACCTATTTTGTTATTTGGATAGGCCTAAATAAAACATTGAATTATTAAAGTGATTGGCTAAAGAACTTTGGAGAATTTAGATAAACCCAGGCTACCTAAGTAGCTGCCTCCAGCTCTGCTTTGGGGCAGCAATATTCCCCTGGCTGTGCCCAGGGTCCTCTCCCGTCTAGGATTTCGTCCCAAGTCCATGAGTCCTGTGTCTTCGGCCGCTGTTGCTGCTGCCCATTACCACACCGCTTGGTCCTCTGTCGGTGGGTGTTTCTGTAACAGCAGATTTCCTCCTCTTCGTCTAAAGAGGAGTAAGGATCGGACCAAGATGCGGCGGGGTAAGTGTTCATGATGTTTATTTTAAAGACATAAACTGAACATTAAAATACAAAAACAATAAACGTGAACAAACCGAAACAGTACCGTGTGGCGACAAACACAGACACGGAATCAAACACCCACAAACACCCACACACCAACAGTGAAACCCAGACTACCTAAGAATGATTCTCAATCAGAGACAACTAAGCAAGTCAACGAAGCAAGTCTCTTTTTATTGGTGTTATTTAGTAGTGGTTTGTTTGCAGCAATTCGATCATGAAGGCCTGATTCTCCTCTGAACAGTTAATGTTGAGATGTGTCTGTTACTTGAACTCTATGAAGCATTAATTTGGGCTGAAATTTCTGAGGCTAAAAACTCGAATGAACTTGTGCTCAGCAGCAGAGGTAACTCTGGGTCTTCCATTCCTGTGGCAGTCCTCATGAGAGCCAATTTCATTAAAGCACTTGATGGTTTTTGCGACTGCAGAAACTTTAACATTTCTTGAAATTTTCAGTATTGACTGACCTTCATGTCTTAAAGTAATGATTGATTGTCGTTTCCCTTTCCTTATTTGAGCTGTTCTTGCCATAATATTGACATTGTATTTTACCAAATAGGGCTTTCTTCTGTATACCCCTCTACCCTGTCACAACACAACTGATTGGCTGAAACGCATTAAGGAAAGAAACTCCACCAATTAACTTTTTAGGCTCATCTGTTAATTGAAGTTTATTCCAGGTGACTACCTCATGAAGCTGTTTGAGAGAATGCCAAGAGTGTGCAAAGCTGCCATCAAGGCAAAGGGTGGTTATTTGACGAATCTCAAATATATTTAGATTTTTTTAAAGCCTGTCTATCACCCTCAGCATAAACTGCCTTCTTCCTATCAAGTAGTGATTTTAGATGTTTTGATGCCCAAGGCTTATTGAAGATTTTACAGGTTTTAGTAGGCACGACTGACTCAACACAGAAGTTTACATAGTCTGAAACATCTGTGAGTTCATCAAGATCAGAGCTGCTGTCCTCAAATACCTCCCACATAGTATAGTCAAAACACCCCTGGAGACCAAATACCTCCCACATAGTACAGTCAAAACACCCCTGGAGACAAGTGTTACTGTTGTCATTCCAGATCTGGACAGATTTAACTGTGGGTTTCTCTCTCTCTAGGATCCAACAGTAGGTTGGCCTGAGGTAGACCACATTGTGGTCTGATGTCCCCGGGGGAGGTCTGGTGGTGGCAGAAAACGCATTTGGTATTGTCCCATAGCACAAGTCAAGAGTCCTATTTTTCCTAGTGTGACATTTCACATACGGGTGGTATGTGCGCAGGACTTTGTGCAATGTACAGTGAATTACAAGTGAAATAATGTAAACAATTGTTGGAAGAATTACTTGTGACATGCACAAAGTAGATGTCCTAACCAACTTGCCAAAACTATAGTATAACAAGAAATGTGTGTAGTGTAGTGGTTGAAAACGAGTTTTAATGACTCCAACCTAAGTGTATGTAAACTTCCGACTTCAACTGTATTAATTTGGGTTGGGGCCGATTGTGGCTAAAAACACTATCAATTGGAATATTTAACATGTGGAAAGGGGAAAAATAATTATTATTTGTTTTTCACAAACTAGCAGGATGGGCTATTAGCTGAACAATAGACTTTTCAACGTTTACGAAATAATTGTTTAATAGCCTCCCCTCCTCCCCCAACCTGCAACAAATCCTGTGAGGAGCCGCCAATAACTGTCAGACACTTTGAGTGTACCCATGCTTAGGATTAAGATGGGAAGGTTAAGACAATGGAGTCACAATAATGCAGAGGGTCTACCGCTCTCAATCAACTATGGGACCAGCTCAAGCATTGTAGCTACGCTGCTTAGGCAAAACACAAGCGGTCTGAAGCAGATCATAAGGTTGGTCAAATAAAATTGCAATTTAAGCTAATGCCAGGGAAAAGATCAAAAGACATCTAGCCAGCTAGTTAAAACCGGTTTGGGCTAGAGGGCAGCATTTTCACTTTTGGATGAAAAGCGTGCCCAGAGTAAACTGCCTCCTACTCAGTCCCAGATGCTAATATATGCATATTATTAGTAGTATTGGATAGGAAACACTCAGACATTTCTAATACTGTTTGAATGATGTCTGTGAGTGTAAAAGAACTCATACGGCAGACAAAAACCTGAGAAAAAATCCAAACAGGAAGTGGGAAATCTGAGGTTTGTAGTTTTTCAACTCAGCCCCCATTGAAGATACATTGGCATATTGGTTATGTTACACTTCCTAAGGCTTCCACTAGATGTCAACCGTCTCTAGAACGTTGTTTGATGTTTCTACTATGAAGGGGGGCTGAATGAGAGGGGAATGAGTCAGAGGTCTGCCAGCAGTCACGAGCTCAGTCACGCGCATTTACATGAGAGGTTGCTCCCGTTCCATTGCTTTTCTACAGACAATGGAATTCTCAGTTTGGAACATTATTGATCATTTATGATAACATCCTAAAGATTGATTCTATCCATCGTTTGATTCTATCCATCGTTTGATATGTTTCTTCGACCTGTAATATAACTTTTTATATATAAAGTTAAAGTTTTTGTCCAGAATGAGCGTTTGGATATGTATACCAAACGCGCTATCAAACGGAGGTATTTGGACATAAGTAACGGACATTATCAAACAAAACAAACATTTATTGTGGACCTGGGATTCCTGGAGTGCTTTCTGATGAAGATCCTCAAAGGTAAGGGAATATTTATCATGTCATTTCTTGTTTATGTTGACGCCAACAAGGCTGCTATTGTGACTATTTCTTCTGAGCGCGTCTCAGATTATTATTATTATTATTGCATGGTTTGCTTACTCCGTAAAGTTTTTTTGAAATCAGACACAGGGGTTGCATTAAGGAGAGGTATATCTATAGTTCCATGTGTATAACTTGTATTATCATCAACATTTATGATGAGTATTTCTGTTGAATGATGTGGCTATGCAAAATCACTGGTTGTTTTTGGAACTAGTGAATGTAACGCGCCAATGTAAACTCATATTTTGATAAATATGAACTTTATCAAATAAAACATACATGTATTGTGTAACATGAAGTCATATGGGGCGGCAGGGTAGCCTAGTGGTTAGAGCGTTGGACTAGTAACCGGAAGGTTGCGAGTTCAAACCCCCGAGCTGACAAGGTACAAATCTGTCGTTCTGCCCCTGAACAGGCAGTTAACCCACTGTTCCCAGGCCGTCATTGAAAATAAGAATTTGTTCTTAACTGACTTGCCTGGTTAAATAAAGGTAAAATAAAAAAAAATAAAAAAAAATATGAGTGTCATCTGATGAAGATCATCAAAGGTTAGTGATTCATTTTTTCTCTATTTGTGCTTTTGGGACTCCTCTTTGGCTGGGAAAATGGCTGTTTTTATTGTGGTTTGGGGGTCACCTAACATAATCGTTTGTGGTGCTTTCTCCGTAAAGCCTATTTGAAATCAGACACTGTGGTGGGATTAACAACAAGACTACCTTTAAAACGGTGTAAGATACATGTATGTTTGAGGAGTTTTAATTATGAGATATTTGATGTTTTGAATTTGGCGCCCTGCACTTTCACTGGCTGTTGTCATCTCATCCCGTTAACGGGACTGCAGCCATAAGAAGTTAACCCTTTGCTACCCTTGTGCTCTGAAACTGTGGGTTGGGTGCAGGAATGTAGCGAACAGGTCGATGGCGATGTACTTTACAGTTATTTTGACCACAGTGGTTATTGGAGTCATGGTTTCGTGGTAGAAATCGTTGTTGTGCATCATCTCTCAATACTCCAATACCTGATAATGCACCTAACTGCATCTAACTGGAGTGAGTGTTCCTGGTCAAACTTCAAAACTGAAATTTCAGGGCTCTTAGCGTTGCGTGCTTTTGATGACTGAGTTGTAAGATAGGCAAACCAACGTGGGCTGTAGGGGCCCAAGTAGGTAATTAAGGTGGGATACATGTTCGACAGAAACATTTGTTTGAATGGTAACAGCTCTTCCATTCCTGTGAGTAAGCTGAACGAAGCCTATGATAGCAAGCTTGAGGGTGTTCATTCCGAGCTTGTTTGATGGTGTTAGCCAGTGAGCTGTCGTGTTTGCGAATTTCAGAACCACTGAATTCTAATTTCAAAGCTGTGGCAAGTTTAGCGTAGTCGTTTAGCACGTCTTGCTGTTGTAGACTAATTAAACTTGTCACATGTCTATTCGACGTTCACTTCAACAGGTAAAGACTGTCAGAACCCTTAGTGTTTGGGTAGCCATCCAATGCGTGCTCTGTCAGCTAGGAACAGCTCAGTGTCGTCTGGCTGACCTGGAATGGGATCAAATGTGGGGAATATTCTTTACAAGTTTGTCAAGGCGTTCACGTGCCAAGCGGGCAAAGAGGGTTGGCTTCATCCTGTGGGAAATTGGGGCCGAAAGGGCTAGAGCAGAAGCTAAGTGGCGCCACATTACTCAGTGTCGAATGGCCAAGAGGAGAAGACTGAGGGACATGAGGGCTGTATAGTCTGAAACCTTCTACCGTCTAAACTCCTTTGAGTACCGAGTTCCAGTTGCTTGGTTTTTGGTAAGTGATAAATCAATGATAATGATTAATCATACTGAGATAAGCTATTTGGGAATTAAACTTTAATTAACCAAAGGTTGGTTCATCTAGGTTAATATTGAAAAGTTTAAAATGTCTAATTGAATTGTAAAAACCTGAAAAGGTGCGTTCGACAATTGAACTTATTAAATTGAATGAGACGATGTCCAATCAATTGGTATTGGCTGGATTATCATAAGTGTTACCAGTAGTTTAACTGTGACTGTGAGGGTACATTCACCACCACTTATCCCTAACGCTGAAGCCACGTGGGAGTCCTGTGAAAGCGGGACTTCTGTCAGGACTGGGTAGTACCGGGGGTTGTACTCAATGTGCTTTGCAAAAGCAAAGTTTATTGATTAATCAAGTTAAATTGAATTAGACGACGATATCGATTCAGGTTGGATATGATACCAGTAAACACTTGTTTTAAACATGATACACGATGTGTCAGACATAATTCTTAAAAAAAAATGTTTTACTGCCGATTCTACAAACAGGGGTCACTGATAGCAGAAAGCTGAAATCAAACAGAAGTACAGAGGGGCGGGACTTGCGTCACCCAGACGGAGGAATTTCAACATGACACAGGAAAGAAAATGGCTGCTCTCCCTTTGTTAGCTTTAGCATCTCGTGCACAGCTAGCAGTTCTTATCTTGTTCCAAGCACGCAACAGGATCATTTATACTACGGGGAGGGGGTTTAATAGTGACTTCTGCTCTTCAACCCATTCGGCATTCTTCTTTGCTAGTACGATCTTACCGGAACTCACGGTAATTGTAGAATTGGATACGCCTGTGGCCTACCCATGCTATCTAAGCACGTCAGACCGATAATCCCCCGGGCCCGGTCAACTAACAGATCTATTGTCAAATTTCTAACATTGCTGGATCTATAGCCCTCGGTCTAGAAATGAATACTGACCGACTCACTCGCTCTTAAGATACTAGTGACAGAACTAGCATGTTTGGCCCAACGCTCTATTCTCCAAATTTAACAACTCATACTACTGACTGTCAGGGAAACCACACGGAAACCTCCATGTATTGTTCAAATGGCAACACGCACACGTCAACAAGTCCAGTCTATGGCTCCCATGTTGTATAACAATCTGGGTGCATAATGTAATCTGCTTTTCAATTTTACATAGGTTTAAAGATGAACTTCTTGTTAAACCAACCAGTGTCATATTTATATAATGCTTTTCGGCGAAAGCATACCTAGCCCAGAACATACCTAGCCCAGAACATAGCCCAGCAGACAAATTATTACAAACAGTAACCAGCCAAGCAGAAGCGTTACAAAACTCAGAAATAGAGATCAAATTAATCCCTTGCCTTTGATGATCTTCATATGGTGGCAATCAGAAGACATTCATTTACTCAATAAATGTTCCTTTTGTTCGATGAAGTCTCTTTATATCCCAAAACCTTCAGTATTCCACAGGCTCAAACTCAGTCAAAACAATCAGACAAAAATCCAAATTGTATCCGTAGAGTTCATAGAAACATGTCATACGATGTTTATATTCAATCCTCAGGTTGTTTTTTAGCCTAAATTATCTATAATATTTCAACCAGACAATAACGTCGTCAGTTTAAAAGGTAAACAAGAAATGCACATGCGTCTGAAAAAACTCTGCGACACGTTAGCGTCCACTCGTTCAGACTGGTCTTACGCTCTCATTTATAAGAATACAAGCCTGAAATTATTTCTAAAGACTGTGGAAGGCATAGGAACTGCAAATGTAGTCCTAAGTCAATGGATACTGTAATGGCATTGAATAGAAAACAAACAAACAAAAAAAAAACTACTTCCTGAATGGATTTTTCTCAGGTTTTCACCTGCTAAATCAGTTCTGTTATTCTCACAGACACTATTTTAACAATTTTGGAAACTTTAGAGTGTTTTCTATCCAAATTTACCAGTTATATGCATATCATATTTTCCGGGCCCGAGTAGCAGGCCGTTTAATTTGGGCATGCTTTTCATCCACAATTCTGAATGCTGCCCTACCCTGGAGAGAGGTTAAAGAGTTACAATTTCCTGAATGTAACGCTCTTCAATATTTTCTCATCCTATCGATTACAGTCACTTAATGTATTATTACCTCATCAGTTGTATTCTGAATGTTGTAAACCCTTGGATATCTGCACGAACCCTAGCATAAATTTTGAAACAGCAATATACAAATTGGCTTAATTATTGATTTATTTATTAATAACGAAATATTCACACAGAATTACATAATGATACACAGAAAATACGCTAGTGGGCAAAACCGATATGATGGCTTGGTAGACAAAGGAAAGGGGACATAATAAAGATTGGGAGAACAAAATGGACCAACTACATACACACAGTTGAATACATTCATCGTAAATATGGCTATTTAGCACCCTAACAACCGCTGCTTTGGATTTTAGAGATGCAATGTACATATTTAAGCTTGTATGTCGTTGCTGTCTCTCCGTTGAAAACACTTGATCAGTCTGTGGAGAATAGTTCATCAGAGTCTCTGGTTGTTTGGTCACTGTGTCCTTTGTAGCTCTGTTGTAATGGATACATCAGTCTTACGAATGGGCTTTGCATAGGGAAATGTTCTTGAGAATGGATCTTTCAGAGTACCATTCGATCGGTTGGGTTTAGCAGAATAAAGTACTTAACAATGCACACACACTCACAAAATACATAATTACATTTATTTCCAAATGAGCAGTGTTGTGATGGTTCTATGGGGAATGGCTGTGATGGTTGTATGGGGAACTTGTTTATGGCTCTAATACTTCATAAGTGTCAAAGGAAAGGAAACAAAAAGGAATGAAAGCATAAACAAAATGTAGTTATCACACCTTAAGAAAAAAGAGCCTACTTCCTTCCTCCCCATCGGGGGATTGAACCCCGGTCTCCTGTCTGCACAACACAGGGATTCTTTAGCTAAATATTGCAGTACAGCGCCATATTTTCCGTTCTAACAGAAACCAAGAGGGTTATTCAATTTTCATGGAATAGAAACATCATAATATTAATCAAATTAATTAATCAAGTCCCAGTCTATGTTGGATACCTACTAATTTCAGGATTTCTTTATTTTTACTATTTTCTACATTGTAGAATAATAGTCAAGACATCACAACTATGAAATAACACTGGTGTCCTGCATGCCCTGCATTCTGTAGTACAGACTTGGCCTGCTCTCCCTTATGTAAGGAATTAGGCACTTTCCCATGTTTACTACAGTATGTACTGTAGACTGCACAATAGTCTAATAAACAAATAAACACATTTCATTAATAAAATAATGATTAAAAAAATTGTCTTTCAAAATGCAGATGTTAATTTAGTTATGGCTCCTACTATGGGAATAAATATCACAGATTTACAGAAATATTGGAACAAAGTTGTCTAATGAAGGAAAACAATTTAGAATCCTCCAATCTTGTAGCCTACTCCCAACTGTCACGTTGTACAGCGCAATATTTTCCTTTCCATCCTAACGAAACCCTGATGGTTTAGTTTTTCATTTCTCTGAATAGAAACACCATAATATTAATCAAATTAATTAAGATACATTTCTTAAACTCAATCCCATACACTATGTTATTACAACAAAGATTTTAAATTCTCTGGTAATGCCAATACAGAATATTATCAAATGCTTCTCAAAGATGCCCTCTGAGGCTGAAAATGGCAATAACTTGCAGTAACAGAAAAAATGTCTGACAATTTTAAAGACGCGCCGCAGAATGCTGCTGCACCACGCAAGGTGTGCCGCAGTTTGAAGCAAATTTTAACGGAGGAACCATTTTACCTTTGGTTATGTTGTTGTGGCTTTGGCAGTTGATGCCTAATTACTGACCTTCATGCCTCATCTGATTATTGTTCTGTGTTTACTTTATTTATGGATTAAATACATTTTCTTATTCCACTACTCAGTGTGGTTTCCCATTCTTAAAATCTTGAGCCAGGTAGTAACAAGTGGGAGCTCGTCCGGTATCTCTGTGGAGTTACTCCCTGGAATTTGTATTTGTTTAGTAGCATTTGCTAACTGGTTAATGTGGTATTTCAAAGTAAATTGCTTTGTGATTATTGTTTGACTAACCCTCTGTCTATGGGGTTATGTTGTGGGCACTATTTTGATTACATGTACAAAGTATTTGTGACATTTGGATACTGCCTGTTGCTACTTTCTTTGGTTACACGCCTGTGGTTGGTGTGGAAGTGTTGGTTTGAAAGGACAACAGTTTATCTCATCCCCTGTCCGGGGTTGGAGATCATGCCTTGCTTGTTGTTGGGACATCAGGTTAGTGTTTGTGCGGCGTTAGCAGTGAGAGATTGTTGGGGTAGCATGGATTGGCTACCTGGACACTTGTCTTCTCCCCTGGTAGGTAGGTTTAGTGACGTGTGTCCCTTACGACACACGTTGAGCAGTGTTCGCTCTTCGTTATTTTTGTGTGGTGACCATGGCTGGAGCAGTTGTCTCGGGAACACATCCGTGGCTCAGAGGGGTAACCAGCTTGCTGGGAGATGTTTCTGTGACAGCAGGCTAAAGTGCATAAATACTCACCACCAGTAACTGCATGAAGACTAGGGTTGAGCTATTAGTAGGTCTTGAGGAAGCTCCATTTGTTTAATTTTCTCTTCTGTGGTTGACACTGTTTCTGTGTACTCAATTGTGGTGAGGGCAGGTTGTAGTTCATCCGTGGGTGGGTTGGTTGATTGATTGATGCAGTGTAGCCTACCTTTTATCTTTTCCCCTCAACATTCATCATGTTTTTATTTGATCCTTTTTAACTAGGCAAGTCAGTTAAGAACAAATTCCTATTTACAATGTCAGCCTAGGAACAGTGGGTTAACTGCCCTGTTCAGGGGGTACCTTGTTAGCTCAGGGATTCAATCTAGCAACCTTTTGGTTACTGACCCAACGCTCTAGGCAATCTGCCGCCCCAGGGTGTGGACAATGTTTTGGCGGCTATGTTGTCACGTGTGCCCTTTCCTTAGCCATCCTGTTTAATACTGTGTTGTCTGTTCTCCGACAATTTGGTCTCCCCTCTCTTCCTCTTCTTTTCTAATTTTGCATCCAGGCACCATGGTTGCTGAAGCTGGAGGTAAGTGGTGAACCTGGGTGGTTGGATGTCCAGGGAGCACAAGTACATTTGTATTTTTTATTGCTTGTGTTTATTAAAGCATTTTGGGGTTTTGGGAGGTCCCCGTTTTTAATGGGTGGGGTGTGACAGCCCCTCCCTGCTCCGTCTACTGGGTTTTGCTGTGCTTACTTCCTGCAGGAGATTGGTAGGTGGAGTAGGAGAGGTGGGTGGAGTTGGGAGGGTCATCAGTGCTGATGGTGCACACTTGTGAAAGCTCAGCTGTGGCATAAAGCCACTGTTTCCCCATTCAGCAAGAGATTCCACTCTCCATGCTTACCTTTGGTTGTGGCTTTGGCAGTTGGCACCTAATTTTCTGACCTTCATGTCTCATCTGATTATTGTGAGTGTTTACTTTATTTATGGAATAAATACATTTGTTATTCCTTTACTCAGTGCGTGGTTCCCATTGTTTGTTACAATCTTGAGCGAAGTTCTAACAAAGACCTTAACCACCAACTGTTTGGACCTATTGTAGAAGATTTGATGGTACTGCAGGTCTCCTGGAAGGACATGGTTGTGGTGTTACCAATTTACACTTTTTGTGGAAATGACATAATGCAGCACGGCTTTGTTGGTAAAGGTGTCAACCGATTGGGACATAAGTGTTGAGACGGACTAGTGTATTGTTTAGGCACATTGGGAGCTGCCTTTGAGAGGAAAGATCAATCGACAAAGTGAATGGGCTGGGGTGGGAGGCTGCAGAAGGTGTGAAAAATCTTAGGAGGGCACTTATTATGGGGTATGTATTGTTGTGTATGGGAGATTGAGGAGAAATGGCACCTTTCAATCGTTCTCATACACAACAATACATTTACTTTGTCGAAGCAAATCCAAAAAAACTTAATTTCAAAGACCTATCTGTAAATCTCCCCCAGCCCATGGACTTTACCAGATCATTGTCAATAGTAGCAGGGGATTTTTGTAGATGTGTCTTTGTATTGTGTTTTGAGAATATGCAGAGAGAATGAGTGGTTGTGTCATTACTGTTGTAGTCTGGATTTTATACCTTTCAGTGTCCCTTTATTGCTTTTGTCCCACAATCTTATTGCGCTCCGTAACCGCAAGGTGTCCCCTTCTCCCTCATGCTTGTGTACCCAAAATGCTTCTTTGGTGTAGTTTTCACTAGGCATGTGGAAGGACTCCAAATAACCTGAGTTTTACAAAGAGAAGAGGTGACCAGGGTTAGAGTAAATTGATTACATACTCGAAGGTACTCTGTGGTCCTCAGGCTACATCTAACCACCTGTAACCCCACAACACAAACCCATACAAGCACTACCCGGTTCATGATTATGCCATTCTTACTGTAAATTGAGCTATCTTAGCCGTTAGCTTGTAAATATGTTTGACAACTTACCTTCACCTCGTGCAGAGCTAGGGGTTGGATAGAATCTGTGGAATCAGATTATGCACCACCTATAAAAAAAACACATAATTTAACCATCCCACTAATTGTATTGATCTCTATCAGACAGGCTAGCTTAACACACCTAACAAGGACATTTCAATATTGTCAGATTGCTGTTAGCTAGTTAGCGTCACTAAATTGGCAGCAAGATTGCTAGCCAGCTGAGAAACAACTCACCAACCATAGACAATTTATACACATTCATCATTACTACCAGCACACCAAGAGTTAGCTATATCAACAATTCTAATTGTAGTAACAGAGTGTTTTCCCGACAAGGGTGGAATAGATGGCAACCAGATTGAGTTACTTATTTGCTTATGTTAGTCAAAGATAGAATCAACAGACAAACATGTTTACTCTGACTACCATGGCATAAGGGAAATGTATTGACTGTCTGCAAAAGATGGCTAGCTATATGGTTTAGCTGAGTTCAACACAGGACTGTAACGTTCAGCTAACGTTACCTCTAATCGATAATCTTCAGTTATGTTGTAAAGGGAGAAGAAGATGGTATTGCATCACTTCTCAGCTGTCATCTAAATGGATTACCAATCTGTTCAACCTGAAATTCCCTTTGATAATCCGTTCATCGTAAGCATCGATCTTGATAGCCGCAAACCACTGGCAACATCAGGGTAAATCTCTGGTAGGTAGAACGGTAAAATAACTCATTTGTTTGTTTTTAGCACAGCCAGACAGACCACCACACGGGCAACATTAGTGGGAAAAAAAATGCCTAGAGAAGTTCTGAGATGACTGTTATGGTCATTCGAAGTAACGACTGTAAACTCACCTTCCAGACTCACATTAACCAGTTGCATCTCTAGGGGCGCTATTTCATTTTTGGATAAAAAACGTTCCCGTTTTAAGCGCGATATTTTGTCACGAAAAGATGCTCGACTATGAAACTCTGAAGTTTCAGAATCTGCAAAGATTTTGTCTGTAAGTGCCCCAGAACTCATTCTACAGGTGAAACCAAGATGATACGTCAAACAGGAAATGAGCAGAATTTCTGAAGCTCTGTTTTCTAATGTCTCCTTATATGGCTGTGAATGCGACAGGAATAAGCTTAGACCTTCTGCCGTTTCCCCAAGATGTCGGCAGCATTGTGACGTATTTGTAGGCATATCATTGGAAGATTGGCCATAAGAGACTACATTTTCCAGGGGTCCGCCCGGTGTCCTTTGTCTAAATTTGTGCGTGATCTTCAGGTGCGGGCATTTTCTCCTGGGATTCAGGAGAGAAAGCACACTTCCACGAACGATATATCATCGAAGAGATATGTGAAAAACACCTTGAGGATTGATTCTAAACAACGTTTGCCATGTTTTCAGTCGATATTATGGAGTTAATTTGGAAAAAAGTTCGCGTTTTGAGGACTGAATTTTCAGGTTTTTTTGGTAGCCAAATGTGATGTACAAAACTGAGCTATTTCTAATACACAGAATCTTTTTGGAAAAACTGAGCATCTGCTATCTAACTGAGAGTCTCCTCATTGAAAACATCTGAAGTTCTTCAAAGGTAAATGATTTTATTTGAAGGCTTTTATGTTTTTGTTGAAATGTTGCGTGCTGGATGCTAACGCTAATGCTAACGCTAAATGCTAACGCTAAATGCTAACGCTAGCTAGCTACTTTTACACAAATGATTGTTTTCCTATGGTTGAGAAGCATATTTTGAAAATCTGAGATGACAGTGTTGTTTACAAAAGGCTAAGCTTGAGAGATGGCATATTTATTTCATTTCATTTGCGATTTTCATGAATAGTTAACGTTGTGTTATGCTAATGAGCTTGCTGATAGATTTACACAATCCTGGATACAGGGGTTTTTTCATAGCTAAACGTGACGCAGAAAACGGAGCGATTTGTCCTAAACAAATAATCTTTCAGGAAAAACTAAACATTTGATATCTGAGAGTCTCCTCATTGAAAACATCTGAAGTTCTTCAAAGGTAAATGATTTTATTTGAATGCTTTTCTGTTTTTTTGTGTAAATGTTGCCAGCTGAATGCTAATGCTAAATGCTACGCTAAATGCTACGTTAGCCATCAATACTGTTACACAAATGCTTGTTTTGCAATGGTTGAGAAGCATATTTTGAAAATCTGAGATGACAGTGTTGTTAACAAAAGGCTAAGCTTGAGAGCTAGCATATTTATTTCATTTCATTTGCGATTTTCATGAATAGTTAACGTTGCGTTATGGTAATGAGCTTGAGTCTGTATTCACGATCCCGGATCCGGGATGGGGAGATCAGAAAGGTTAAGCATCTCCAATCCAAAATTAAATCTAGAATCACCTTCCTATTTCGCAAACAAAGCATCCTTCACTCATGCTGCCAAACATAACCTTGTAAAACTGACTATCCTACCAATCCTCGACTTCGGCGATGTCATTTACAAAATAGCCTCCAACACTCTACTCAGCAAATTGGATGCAGTCTATCAGAGTGCCATCTGTTTTGTCACCAAAGCCCCATATACTACCCACCACTGCGACCTGTATGCTCTCGTTGGCTGGTCCTTGCTACATATTTGTCGCCAAAGCCACTGGCTCCAGGTCCTCTAAGTCTTTGCTAGGTAAAGCTCTGCCTTATCTCAGCTCACTGGTCACCATAGCAACACCCACCCATGCTCCAGCATGTATATTTCACTGGTCATCCCCAAAACCAACACTTACTTTGGCCGCCTTTCCTTCCTGCCAATGATTGGAACGAATTGCAAAAATCACTGAAGCTGGAGACATATCTCCCGTACTAACTTTAAGCATCAGCTGTCAGAGCAGCATTAGTATTAGGGATGGTCATAAAAAAGATACTGTTTGTGTACTCAAGTACTCGGAATGGGGGGATTTTTTTTCCCCACACAAGGGCAAGGAAAAAATTTGCAATTTATCATAACCATATCATGGCTCAGGCTAAGACTCAGATGCAGACACAGGAGGCGGATACTAAGAGTCCCAGAGTGTTTTTTTTTACAGTACAGGCATATTCCACCCACACGAGTTGCTGGCTCCAGATGGTGGGATTGGTGGAGACGAGGCAACGAAGAGTCGTCTCCAGGTCCTGATTGGCTAATTCTGACTGGCCGTTAGACTGGGGCTGAAAATCAGAGAACAGGCTAGCCGACGACACAATTAGGGTGCAGAACACCTTCCAGAACTGTGATGAGAACTGAGGACCGCAATTGGAGACCATGTCAACCGGAAGTCCATGGATCTGGAAGCCGTGCTGCACAATGAACTGGGCTGTGTCCTTAGCTGAGGGCAACTTAAGAAGGGGGATAAAATTGGTGACTTTGGAAAACCTATCCACCACTGTAAGGATGATGCTGTTGCCATTTGACGGGGGGAGTTCCGTGACGACGTCCAAGGATATGGGACCAAGGGTGATAAGGAACAGGGAGTGGTTGGAGGCCAGCCGGAACTTGCTACGGAGTCTTGTTCTACGCACACACAGTGCAGGCGGCAACGAACGCGGAAACCTCAGGAACCATTTTTTTATTTTTTTTTATTTCACCTTTATTTAACCAGGTAGGCTAGTTGAGAACAAGTTCTCATTTGCAACTGCGACCTGGCCAAGATAAGGCATAGCAGTGTGAACAGACAACACAGAGTTACACATGGAGTAAACAATTAAAGTCAATAACACAGTAGAAAAACAAAGGGGGGAGTCTATATACAATGTGTGCAAAAGGCATGAGGTAGGCGAATAATTACAATTTTGCAGATTAACACTGGAGTGATAAATGATCAGATGGTCATGTACAGGTAGAGATATTGGTGTGCAAAAGAGCAGAAAAATAAATAAATAAAAACAGTATGGGGATGAGGTAGGTGAAAATGGGTGGGCTATTTACCAATAGACTGTACAGCTGCAGCGATCGGTTAGCTGCTCAGATAGCTGATGTTTGAAGTTGGTGAGGGAGATAAAAGTCTCCAACTTCAGCGATTTTTGCAATTCGTTCCAGTCACAGGCAGCAGAGTACTGGAACGAAAGGCGGCCAAATGAGGTGTTGGCTTAAGGGATGATCAGTGAGATACACCTGCTGGAGCGCGTGCTACGGATGGGTGTTGCCATCGTGACCAGTGAGCTGAGATAAGGCGGAGCTTTACCTAGCATGGACTTGTAGATGACCTGGAGCCAGTGGGTCTGGCGACGAATATGTAGCGAGGGCCAGCCGACTAGAGCATACAAGTCGCAGTGGTGGGTGGTATAAGGTGCTTTAGTGACAAAACGGATGGCACTGTGATAGACTGCATCCAGTTTGCTGAGTAGAGTGTTGGATGCCATTTTGTAGATGACATCGCCAAAGTCGAGGATCGGTAGGATAGTCAGTTTTACTAGGGTAAGCTTGGCGGCGTGAGTGAAGGAGGCTTTGTTGCGGAATAGAAAGCCGACTCTTGATTTGATTTTCGATTGGAGATGTTTGATATGAGTCTGGAAGGAGAGTTTGCAGTCTAGCCAGACACCTAGGTAGTTATAGATGTCCACATATTCTAGGTCGGAACCATCCAGGGTGGTGATGCTAGGCGGGGATGCGGGTGCAGGCAGCGATCGGTTGAAAAGCATGCATTTGGTTTTACTAGCGTTTAAGAGCAGTCGGAGGCCACGGAAGGAGTGTTGTATGGCATTGAAGCTTGTTTGGAGGTTAGATAGCACAGTGTCCAATGACGGGCCGAAAGTATATAGAATGGTGTCGTCTGCGTAGAGGTGGATCAGGGAATCGCCCGCAGCAAGAGCAACATCATTGATGTATACAGAGAAAAGAGTCGGCCCGAGAATTGAACCCTGTGGCACCCCCATAGAGACTGCCAGAGGACCGGACAGCATGCCCTCCGATTTGACACACTGAACTCTGTCTGCAAAGTGAACCAGGCAAGGCAGTCATCCGAAAAACCGAGGCTACTGAGTCTGCCGATAAGAATATGGTGATTGACAGAGTCGAAAGCCTTGGCAAGGTCGATGAAGACGGCTGCACAGTACTGTCTTTTATCAATGGCGGTTATGATATCGTTTAGTACCTTGAGTGTGGCTGAGGTGCACCCGTGACCGGCTCGGAAACCAGATTGCACAGCGGAGAAGGTACAGTGGGATTCGAGATGGTCAGTGACCTGTTTGTTGACTTGGCTTTCGAAGACCTTAGATAGGCAGGGCAGGATGGATATAGGTCTGTAACAGTTTGGGTCCAGGGTGTCTCCCCCTTTGAAGGGATAACTGCGGCAGCTTTCCAATCCTTGGGGATCTCAGACGATATGAAAGAGAGGTTGAACAGGCTGGTAATAGGGGTTGCGACAATGGTGGCGGATAGTTTCAGAAATAGAGGGTCCAGATTGTCAAGCCCAGCTGATTTGTACGGGTCCAGGTTTTGCAGCTCTTTCAGAACATCTGCTATCTGGATTTGGGTAAAGGAGAACCTGGAGAGGCTTGGGCGAGGAGCAGCGGGGGGGGCGGGGCTGTTGGCCGAGGTTGAAGTAGCCAGGCGGAAGGCATGGCCAGCCGTTGAGAAATGCTCATTGAAGTTTTCGATAATCATGGATTTATCGGTGGTGACCGTGTTACCTAGCTTCAGTGCAGTGGGCAGCTGGGAGGAGGTGCTCTTGTTCTCCATTGACTTCACAGTGTCCCAGGACTTTTTGGAGTTGGAGCTACAGGATGCAAACTTCTGCCTGAAGAAGCTGGCCTTAGCTTTCCTGACTGACTGCGTGTATTGGTTCCGGACTTCCCTGAACAGTTGCATATCACGGGGACTATTCGATGCTATTGCAGTCCGCCACAGGATGTTTTTGTGCTGGTCGAGGGCAGTCAGGTCTGGGGTGAACCAAGGGCTGTATCTGTTCTTAGTTCTGCATTTTTTGAACGGAGCATGCTTATCTAAAATGGTGAGGAAGTTACTTTTAAAGAATGACCAGGCATCCTCTACTGACGGGATGAGGTCAATGTCCTTCCAGGATACCCGGGCCAGGTCGATTAGGAAGGCCTGCTCACAGAAGTGTTTTAGGGAGCGTTTGACAGTGATGAGGGGTGGTCGTTTGACTGCGGCTCCGTAGCGGATACAGGCAATGAGGCAGTGATCGCTGAGATCCTGGTTGAAGACAGCGGAGGTGTATTTGGAGGGCCAGTTGGTCAGGATGACGTCAATGAGGGTGCCCTTGTTTACAGAGTTAGGGTTGTACCTGGTGGGTTCCTTGATGATTTGTGTGAGATTGAGGGCATCTAGCTTAGATTGTAGGACTGCCGGGTTGTTAAGCATATCCCAGTTTAGGTCACCTAACAGAACAAACTCTGAAGCTAGATGGGGGGCGATCAATTCACAAATGGTGTCCAGAGCACAGCTGGGAGCTGAGGGAGGTCGGTAGCAGGCGGCAACAGTGAGAGACTTATTTCTGGAGAGAGTAATTTTCAAAATTAGTAGTTCGAACTGTTTGGGTATGGACCTGGAAAGTATGACATTACTTTGCAGGCTATCTCTGCAGTAGACTGCAACTCCTCCCCCTTTGGCAGTTCTATCTTGACGGAAGATGTTATAGTTGGGTATGGAAATCTCTGAATTTTTGGTGGCCTTCCTGAGCCAGGATTCAGACACAGCAAGGACATCAGGGTTAGCAGAGTGTGCTAAAGCAGTCAGTAAAACAAACTTAGGGAGGAGGCTTCTGATGTTGACATGCATGAAACCAAGGCTTTTTCGATGACAGAAGTCAACAAATGAGGGTGCCTGGGGACATGCAGGGCCTGGGTTTACCTCCACATCACCCGCGGAACAGAGAAGGAGTAGTATGAGAGTGCGGCTAAAGGCTATCAAAACTGGTCGCCTAGAGCGGTGGGGACAGAGAATAAGAGGAGCAGGTTTCTGGGCATGGTAGAATATATTCAGGGCATAATGCGCAGACAGGGGTATGGTGGGGTGCGGGTACAGCGGAGGTAAGCCCAGGCACTGGGTGATGATGAGAGAGGTTGTATCTCTGGACATGCTGGTTGTAATGGGTGAGGTCACCGCATGTGTGGGAGGTGGGACAAAGGAGTTATCAGGGGTATGAAGAGTGGAACTAGGGGCTCCATTGTGAACTAAAACAATGATAACTAACCTGAACAACAGTATACAAGGCTAATCAGCTAGCACAACAACAGCAGGTAAAATGGCGCAGGTAAAATGGCGTTGACTAGGCAACGGGGCCAACAGATAAAACAAACAAGCAGAATGGAGTACCGTGATTTATGGACAGTCCAGCGTGCATCAGCTATGTAGCCAAGAGATCAGTGTCCAGGGGGCAGCGGTGGATGGGGCAGGGAAGCTGGACTGGCGAGTGTTATCCAGGTTAAAAAAACTAACAATGACTAAATAGCTTGTAGCTAGTTAGCTGGTTAGCTTCTGGGGGTTCTTGAGTGTGTACTAAAAATTAAAAATAATAGCGATTCCGTATCACATTGGGTGAGGCAGGTTTCCGGAAGGTATAAACAAGTTAAAAATCAAAAAGAGATAGAAAGTAAATATGGATCCAGTGAGTGTTTGGGACGCGGCGATTCAGACGGTTAGCAGGCCTGTGCTAACAAGCTAACAGTTTGTAGGCCCGGGGTAAACAAGGTAGCAGTTAGCGGACCGGAGCTGGACAAGCTAGCAGTTAGCAGGCCTAATTAGCAAGCAGGGAGATAGCGAGGGCTAGAGAGTTAGCCTTTTGGGGGACTTCGCGATGGGGTGAGTCTGTTTATTCCTCTTCATGCGGTGACATCGATAGACCGCTCATGGGCCCGGGTATTGTAGCCCAGGAGTATGCTACGGTGGTAGCACAGGTGCGCTGGCCGGGCTAGCTTCAAGCTAAGTGGGTGGAAACGCTAGCCAGGAGCAATCATCCGGGGTTGCGGTTTAGCTAGATAGCTAGTTGTGAAGATCCAGCTGAGAAATGTTCCGTTTGCGGTGGGAATCCGGGGATGAAAAAAAAAAAAAAAAAAGGTCCGTTGTGCTCTGGTTAGAGTCGCGTTGTTCGAACTGGCGAGAGCTTTCCGAGCTAAAGGTTAGCTGATGACCGGTTAGCTGAAGACCGCTAGCACAGCTGGTGGTTAGCTGGCTAGCTTCAGTTGAGGGGTTCCGGTTCCGAAGTAAATATAAATACTTTAAGAAAAATAGCTACGTTGGGTGAGGCGGGTTGCAGGAGAGTATTGGAAGCTTAGGTTTAGCAAAATGTTTTTAAAGAGATATGCTTAGAAAAAACTTTAAAAAACGAAAAAGAAACGATATATACAAGGGACACGACAGGACAGGACGACTTACTGCTACGCCATCTTGGAACCATGGTGGGCCACCAAAACCATTTTCGGACGAAAGCCATGTTCCGATGGGAGCCAGGATGACAAGTGAGTCTCAAGGAATGTGCCCATTCCAGGACTGGAGGGTTAGGGTGACAAACATCCAGTTAGCCGCCCCCCCCCCCCCCGGAGCACATCGCCTTGCGGACCAGACTTTCTATTCCCCAGATGATAGCAGCCGCTAGACAGAAAGTAGGGAGGATGGTCTCTGGCTCCGATGGTTGTATTAGCGGGGCTGTGCAGATGTGAGAGTGCATCAGGCTTCACATTATTGGACCCTGGGTGGTAGGAGATAGTGAAATGGAAACGAGTGAATCACAGGGCCCATCTCCCCTGTCTGGAGTTGAGGCACTTGGCAGTGCAGAGAAATTCCAGGTTCTTACGGTCCGTCCACACCAAAAATGGATTTCCCGTCCTTTTTAACCAGTGCCTCCACTCCTCCAACGCCATCTTTACTGCGATTAATTCTCAATTTCCCATTTCATAGTTCCACTCAGTGGGGTTAAGACGATGGAAAAGAAAGGCGCTGGGATGCAGCTTCTGGCCCTGGGAAGAGCGCTGGTACAGAACAGCCCCCACTCCGACGTCCGAGGCGTCGAACTCTACCATGAACTGACGAGACGTGTTCGGGTGGATTAAGATGGGAGCTGTAGTGAATCGATGCTTGAATTCTGAGAACATCCGGTCAGCTGCTGGAGACTATATGAACGGAACCTTGGGAGAGATGAGTGCAGAGAGGGGGGAAGCAAGGGTGCTGTAACTCCAGAGGAAACAATGATAGAAATTAGCAAACCCCAGGAAAAGTTGTAGCTGCACCCTGGATGTGGGTTGAGGCCAATCCACCACCGCTCTCACCTTGTCAGGGTTCATCTGAATATTCCCTGCAGCGATGACGTAACCTAGGAAGGAGATAGTGGAGCGATGGAACTCACATTTCTCAGCCTTCACGAAAAGCTAGTTATCCAGGAGATGCTGGAGGACCTGTCGGACATGGAAAACGTGCTCTTGAGCTGACCGGCAATAAATTAGGATGTCACAAATTGGTTCAACATGTCACAGAGCACATCATTGACCAAGGCCTGGAACACTGCTGGAGCATTGGTCAGTCCGAGAGATGTGGCACGGGCAGAGTTGAAAACCTCCCGTACGTCCTGGTACTCCGCGGGAACAGCGGAGAGATCCAAGGCTTCACCCAAGCCTGCAAGGAGACATCCCGGGGCAGGCTGCACTATCTTCAGACAGTGTGCATGGCAAAACGGACTCCAACCCATGATGGAACCTTTAGCCCAGTCGATTAGGGGTTGTGCCACTGGAGCAATGAACTCCAAAACTATGGGTACATGAGGAAACTCCAGGAGCAGAAACTGCATAGACTCACTGTGATTGCCTGACACTCGCAGCTTGATAGGAACTGTATTGTGGGTGATTCTGCCAATAGAGCGCCCATCCAGTGCTCTGACATCCATCAGGATGGAAAGGGGTTGAGTGGAGATACCCAGCTCAGACACCAGGGTAGTGTCCATAAAGCTCTCATCGACCCCAGAGTCAATGAGCACCCGGATGGATTTGCACTGTTCTCCCCACAACAGGGTAGCATAGAGGGGGTTACGAGTAGAGAGAGATTGGAAGCTCCCCGTACGGCTCACCAGTGTACTCATTCCTACTGATAAGCCTGGTCTTTTCATGGGCAGGTAGATAAGAAATAGCTCCACAATACTGACAGCTCTTGGTGTTCAGTAACCCCCTAGGAGGCAATCGAGCCCTGCCAGTTGAATGGGCTCCGGAGGAGGCGAGTCCACAGCCCTCAGTGATTTCCGAGGGAACTCGGGTGACACCGGATTCTCTCGGAAATGTAGACTTCGGGGATTTCCGGGATTAGTATAATCACTAATTAATGTAAGGGAACACCCCCCTGAAATGGGCAAAAATGAATGGGAAGTCATTGGCACTGGACAAACGATATACACGGTGTCCAATACCACTCAATTCAGCGTTGTTTCATTGAAAGTTGATTGCAAATGCCATATGACAAATGCCAGTTGTAAACACTTTAAAAATCCAACAGGTGGCGAGTGCGCTCCACCGTGGTTTTTCATATTGCAAATGCAACTCAAGTCAACATCCAAAAGCAAAATTTTGAAAAATTCTAAAAAATTCTAAAACTTATCACCCCATAAAAAAGTGCTTTCTGGACCATTTTTCGAAATTCTTTCTATTTTTTTTTTGTTGCCAATTACACATGTGTAAGAACTGTATGAATATACTTTTGCCCAATTTTATTATGATAATTTTAAAAACAATTTTTTACTTGCGCATAAGGCATATGTTTTGTCCATTTGCAATATGATTTCATAGGAAGTCAAAAGTCAAAAATATAGCAGAAATTTTGAAAACTTCACACACCCTTAAAAAAGTGCTTTCTGGACCGTTTTTCTAAATTATTTCGCTTTTTGTGTCAATTAAACATGTATAAGAACTGTATCAACATACTTTAGTCCTAATTTATTATCATCATTTTTAAATTTATTTTTTACTTTTGCATAAGGCATATACTTTTCCCATTTGCAATATGATTTCATAGGAATTTAAAAGTCGAAAATGTGAACTTATTTTCAAAAACCTATCATCCTCGTAAAAAAGTGCATTCTGGACCGTTTTTCGAAATTGTTTCGATTTTATGTCAATTAATCATGAATAAGAACTGTATGAATATACTTTTGTAAAATTGTATTATCATATATATATATATATATATATATATATTTTTTTTTTTTTACTTGTGCATAAGGTATATGATTTGTCCAATTTCAATATGATTTCATAGGAAGTCAAAAGTCAAAGTCAAAAGTGACTTTTTTGGGGGCCAAATGCCATAAGAAATTTGACATGCTCAAAAATCCTGCAGAAATGCAAAATTGACTGGCCTGATGAACTCGGGATGGCCGGGCAGTGATAGTTGTTCCTTTCCATCACTCGTTGTGTTGATTTCATCATGTCCATTTGGTGATGTTTTTTTTTACTATTGAATCATATTGAAAATGCACGTGCATTTGCAAAATGTTTCAATGGGCATTTACCATCATGAATTTGTCATGCTATAAAAATCCTGCAGGAATGCGAAATTGATGAACTCGGGATGGCTGGGCAGTGATTCTGGTTCCTCTCCATCGCTCGTTATGGTTGATTTCAGAATGTCACTTTGGTGATGGTACCTCACTGTTTAAACATATTGCAAATGGACAAGAGTCACCAGCAAGTCACCGTCCATCAGTCAATTAGATTTTATTCTGACACCAAACTGATACAAACTGACACCCAACCCACTTTTTCCAACTCGCTTAGTAGCCAACTATCACATACTTCAGAGCTGGCCCAAAATTCACAACGCCTTCTGTTCAAACCATAATAAAAACGTAAAACACATAGTTACGTTCTAGCTGCAGGTCCAGTCCTGACATTATGTGTAGGCCTATGTGAGGTGACCCCGAATCCCAAGTCTCGGCTCAATAGGTCATTTGGTGCCCGAGCAAGACCCTAATTGGTGCTGAAAATCCACTTTTTCCATGCCTTGCTACGGGGTCCAATCGGACAGAAACGATGGGGTCCGTCTATATGGGCCGAGGCGGTCGCAATGCACCTAGTCTTGCGACTCTGGGACATTTCTAAATGTCATCATTTTCGTGATGCAAAAATGAATTGAAGTTATTGCAAATGTACGAGGCTGTTTCTCGGTCCGAGAACCTTCTAGAGCCACGTAACTCACCACGTACTATCGACCTGAGGTGTAGAACAGGTTTCTAAAGTTTCTGAACTCTAGGTCTGACGGTTCTTTAAAAGTTCCAACAAGGTTAACTAATGCAGGCAGTGTATGTCTCTACGCACCCCAATGTGTCCCTCCTTCCAAGCTGTGTTTGTGTGATTTAGTTTTTCTTTGAAATTTTATGGAAAAAATGATTGATTTACAGTTCATGGGGGTTGCCTAATCACACATATGAAGTTTTGGACAGATCTGACTTTTTTAACTCTTCGAAACAGCCCCTGAGACACCAATTATGGCACTTCCGGGTGGCACAGGAAGCTATAAATAAACACATATCCTCATTGGGGTATGCTTTTACAGAATCCTGAGTTAAGTCTTTACATTAAGAACTGACTGATTTACACAGGGTTGAATGCACTATTTATATCAAACTGCAGGTTGGGTATGGATATACACTTTTAGGGTGATTTTAACCACTTCCGGTTGGACCAGGAAGCTTAGAATCGACACAGGTAGACCTCATAGTGGCCTGATGGACTGTCATCGAAGACAGGTTCATACGGCATTCATAACCCACATAGGCTTCAGGTTGAATTTAGGGGTGCAGGCAATGTATTCCTATGGGGAGAGAAGTCAATGCAAACTGTTTGATGTAAACACCTTCTTTTAACTATTAAGGGTTAATGCCACACGGTCAAGCTTAGGCTTGCACGGAACGTACCTGAGGTCGAATTGTGCTTCTCATCCTAACGGTTCTCTCACTGTCACCCAAAAGCAAATGACATTTAGGGCCAGGCTTCATTTTGGGGCCTTCTCTTTTTCAAGGTCGCTGCACTCAGAACGAGCTACGGTCAAGCGGGGCGTCTCGTTGAACTCAGCACAGTCTGGAGACTATGGTGATGCCATTTTTAGTGTTGATTTCAGAATGCCATTTTGGTGATGGTCCCTCTCCGTTTAAACATATTGCAAATGTACAAAAGTCAACTAGCAAGTCAGTGTCCATCAGTCAATTAGATGTCAGTCTGACACCAAACTGATACCAATTGACACCAAACCCACTTTTTCCAACTAATTTAGAAGCCAACTATCACATATTTCAGAGCAGACCCATAATTCACAAAGCCTTCAGTTTAAAACATAATAAAAACATAAAACACATAGTTACGTTCTAGCTGCGGGTCCAGTTCAGACATTATGTGCAGGCCTATGTGAGGCGACCCCAAATCCCGAGTTTCGGCTTGATAGGTCATTCGGTGCCCGAGCAAGACCCTAATTGGTGCTGAAAATCCACTTTTTTCCATGCCTTTCTACGGGGTCCTTGACTGAGTTATCGGACAGAAACATTGGGGTCCGTCTCTATGGGCCGAGCCGGTTTCAATGCACCTAGTCTTGCGTCTCTGAGACTTTTCTAAATGTCGTCATTTTCGTAATGGTCAAAATGAATTGAAGTCATTGCAAATGTACAAGGCTGTTTCTCGGTCTGAGAACCTTCTAGAGCCAAGTAACTCACAAGTAACAAGCTGAAAGTGAACACATATCCTCCTTGGGGCAGGCAATTATAGAATTTTGAGTTTTAAGTCTTTATGTTAAGAACTGACTTATTTACGGAGGGTTTAGGGAGTGTGTGTTATTTCAGAAAACACAGAAAATCACAGAAATCTCACAGAGCTCCGCAGCACACTTTAAAAAGATTCGTATGAACACCCTGCAACTGGATCTGTAACTGTTTAAAAAAAATATATACTATTTTTGAACATCACCAATTTGACATTGTACGATTTCTCTTAAATGACAATAGATGGCTGGTTCTTTTTTTATTGACACCGGAGGCTCCTTGACTTCGACTTTGTAACGTTAAAAACAAAATCTGAGACAGCGGTTGCATTCAGAACCAGTGTATCTTTCTAACTACATGTAAAACATGTATCTTTAGTCAAAGTTCATGATGAGTATTTCTGTTATCTGGCGTAGCTTTCCATAATTTCTCCGGACATTTTTGATAATTTTATGAACATGGCGTCAATGTAAACCGTGATTTATGGATATAAAATGCATATTATTGAACAAAACATAAATGTACTGTGTAACATGTCATATGACTGTCATCTGATGAAGATTTTCAAAAGGTTAGTGAATGATTTATTTTTTAATCCTGCTTTTATAATTTTATATTTTCTGGGACAAAATGGCTGCCTCTTGTCTTTGTTTCGGTGGTGGTCTAATATAAATTTGTGCTGTGTTTTTGCCGTAAAACATTTAAAAAATCTGACATGCTGGGTAGATGAACAAGGTGTTTATCTTTCATTTGAGGTATTGGACTTGTTAATGTGTGGAGGTTAAATATTTCTATTAACATTTTTGCAATGCCTGCGCCACCGTTTCAGCTGAACGGGGGGGGGGGGGGGGACCTGTACCTTGAGGTATGATAATTACACAGAGATTTGATTCGCTAATATAACCGTCTTCACATTAATAAACAGCAAACATTGACATAACGGTGCCCCTTGTGAGGAATCTATGATAGGCTGAAATCAAAAATAAATGCCTCATTCTATATAAAATTGAAAAGCAGATTACATTATGCACCCAGATTGTTATACAACATGGGAGCCATAGACTGGACTTGTTGACGTGTGCATGTTGCCATTTGAACAATACATGGAGGTTTCTGTGTGGTTTCCCTGACAGTCAGTAGTATGAGTTGTTAAATTTGGAGAATAGAGCGTTGGGCCAAACATGCTAGTTCTGTTACTCATGTCTTAAGAGCGAGTAGGTTGGTCAGTATTCATTTCTAGACCGAGGGCTATAGATCCAGCTATGTTAGAAATTTGACAATAGAACTATTAGTTGACCGGGCCGGGGGATTATTGGTCTGACGCTGGGTAGGCTACAGACGTATCCAATTCTACAATTACCGCGAGTTCCGGTAAGATCGTACTAGCAAAGAAGAATGCCGAAGGGGAGACGTCACTATTAAACCCCCTTCCCGTAGTATAAATTATCCTGTTGTGTGCTTGGAACAAGATAGGAACTGCTAGCTGTGAACGAGATGCTAAAGCTAACAAAGGGAGAGCAGCCATTTTCTTTTTTTCCTGTGTCATGTTGAAATTCCTCCGTCTTGGGCGACGGAAGTCCCGCCCCTCTGTACTTCTGTTTGATTTCAGCTTTCTGTTATCAGTGACCCCTGTGTGTAGAATTGGCAGTAAAACTTTTTTTTAAAGAATTATGTCTGACACCCATCGTGTATCACGTTTATAACAAGTGTTTACTTGTATAATATCCAACCTGATTCGATATCGTTGTCTCATTCAATTTAACTAAGAGGTAAAATTGCCTACCTTTCTCAAATGGACATTTTGAATACTATCCAAATTGATTTCCACAAATGACAATTCACTTTTCCACACTAACCTTGCTACAGCAACACTTTCAAGTTAATTAAAGCTTAATTACCAAATGGCCTATACAGGTTTGATTTATCATTAACTTGATTAATCAATAAAACTTGCTTTTGCAAAGCACATTGAGTACAACCTCTACCCAGTACTGACAGGGGACACCCACGTTGCTTCAGCGTTAGGGATAAGTGGTGGTGAATCTACCCTCACAGTCACAGTTAAACTACTGGTTACACTAGTAGTGTATACCAATACCAATTGATTGGACATCGTCTCATTCAATTTAATAAGTTAAATTGTTGAACGCACCTTTTCAGGTTCTTACAATTCAATTAGACATTTTAAACTTTTCAATATTAACCTAGATGAACCAACCTCTGGTTAATTAAAGTTAAATTCCCAAATAGCTTATCCAAGTACCCCCTCCTTTTTCAAACATTCTGTTAAAAATCGCGCAACATTTCAGCGTCCTGCTACTCATGCCAGGAATATAGTATATGCATATGATTAGTATGTGTGGATAGAAAACACTCTGAAGTTTCTAAAACTGGTTAAATCACGGCTGTGACTATAACAGAGCATGTGTTTCATCGAAAAGCGCAAGAAAAACTGGTCACTGAAAGCTGAAAATAATATCCATGCGCCACTTGCATGTATTGTTTAAAGGACACCAAATTAAATAGGGCCTCGGATGCAATTCCTACAGATTCCACACGATGTCGCCATTGTCGTCATTTTCCTGAGAGTTATTTCTTAGTCAAAGAAAGGAAAGACATTCCATTTCTTCCGGTCTCCGACAGGATGTTTTGAAGTCGAGATTTTCGACCATGATTTGAAGACGTGGAGCTATTGAATACACATCTATTGATAGATTATAAATTTTTACTAATACCTAAAGTTGGATTACAAAAGTATTTCGAAGTGTTTTGTGAAAGTTTATCGTCGACTTTTTTAATTTAAAAAAATGACGCAGCGTTTTGAAACAATGTTTTTTCTGAATTACACAGTTTCCATAGATGGCTATTTTGGGTATATATGGACCGATTTAATCGAAAAAAATACCCAATAGTGATGTTTATGGGGCATATAGGAGTGCCAAGAAAGAAGCTCGTCAAAGGTAATGAATGTTTTATATTTTATTTCTGCTTCTTTGTGTAGCGCCGGCTACGCTAATTATTTTGTTTACGTCGCCTTCAGGCATTTTGGGGTGTTGCATGCTATCAGATAATAGCTTCTCTTGCTTTCGCCGAAAAGCATTTTAAAAATCTGACTTATTGGCTAGATTCACAACGAGTGTAGCTTTAATTCAATACCATGTATGTGTGTTTTAATGAACGTTTGAGTTTTAACGAGTACATTTAGCATTTAGCGTAGCGCATTTGCATTTCCAGGTTAATCATTATCATTGATTAATCAATTACACTTTCTTATGCAAATTCATTCATGTCCAACTCCCACATTACTGATACAATATTGATGGTTCATTAACGTCTGTAAATAGATTAAAATAATTTTTGCAGCTTCCAACGAATCCAAACCAAAACTTTAAAAAAAAGCTACATTTTCTCTCAAATGTTCTAATAATGTGCAAGCTATCAGAGAGGGTGGTGCACACTCCCCCGCTAATTAGTGAACCCTCACCCGTAAAAGGATTGATTTTGCAGACCTCGGCAGCAATACCAACCCTAACTGTGCCATTAGAGGAAAAATAGTAAACTTGACAAACCTGCTATCGAAGATTGGCATCGGTTTGATACCACAGTGCACAGCTGAATAATTAACCCAATTTGTATATCGCTTATTCATAATTTATGCTAGGGTTTGTACAGATATCCAAGGGTTTGCGACATTAAGAATACAACTGATGAGGTAATAATACATTAAGTGACTGTAATCGATAAGGTAAGAAAATATCTGAAGAGTTAAATTCAGGAAATTGTAACTCTTTAAACAACATTTTCCCGTGGTGCCCAAACTTCCTAGTTAATTCATGTTTACATGATTAGTTTAATCACGTAATGATAATTACACAGAGAATTGATTTGTTTGTAACAGTCTTCACATTAATAAACAGCAAATATCCCAAGATGGCATAGCAGTTCAGACGTATTTTTGTCCTCGTCCTGTCGTGTATATAAATATATAGATATATTTACAACTTTTTTTTCACATACATTTTTAATTTTCCAAAAACTCATCTTCAGAATACTCTCCTGCAATCCGCTTCACCAATTTATATTTATATAAAAAAGTTTTATTTACCTCAGATCTCTAATCCTCCGAGAGGCTAGCCAGAAATTAGCCAGAAGCTAGCCGGGAGCTAGCCAGAAGCTGGTCCAGAAGCTACTCTAAAGCTGGTTCAGAAGCTAGTTAGCTTATTTACTGGCTAATCGTTAGTACTCAGCTAACCAAGGTTTGTGGTCATCGGCTGTCCTTTCGCTCGAGAATCTATCGCCAGTTTTGTACGGCGCGGTGCAGCGCGGCTCGGAACGGAACATACCGGATTCCGGCCGCTGGCTCTGGACATCCATACCTGGATCTCACAGCTAGCTAGCTGCTATCCGTGTGACTATCGGCTTTCGTCGATTCCGGAGCTAACATCAATTGTTCCGGAGCTAGCCAGCTGAAGAGTTCCATCAATCACTCCTGGGCTGCAGTCACCTATCCGGACCTGTTTTGCTGCCTACGCGGAGCCCCTTCTTGGGCCTCTATAACTATATCTATTGTTTTTATTTTTGTTGTTGTTGTGTGATTTGGATTAATCCCCTCTACCACACGGAAACCCACTAATCTACTGACGGAACGCAAGAGTTGGCTAATAACAGACCTCCATTCTATGCTAGCTTGCTCCTATGCTAGCTTGCTACCGATTTAGCTGTCTAAATCGCCGTGACCCCCAACCAACCTCTCCACTCACTGGACCCTTTTGATCACTCGACTGAGCATGCCTCTCCTTAATGTCAATGTGCCTTGTCCATTGCTGTTCTGGTTAGTGTTTATTGGCTTATTTCACTGTAGAGCCTCTAGTCCTGCTCATTATACCTTATCCAACCTATTAGTTCCACCACCCACACATGCAATGACATCTCCTGGTTTCAATGATGTTTCTAGAGACAATATCTCTCTCTTCATCACTCAATACCTAGGTTTACCCCCACTGTATTCACATTCTACCTTACCTTTGTCTGTACATTATACCTTGATGCTATTTTATCACCCCCAGAAACCTCCTTTTACTCTGTTCCAGACGTTCTAAACGACCAATTCTTATTGCTTTTAGCCGCACCCTTATTCTACTCCTACTCTGTTCCTCTGGCGATGTAGAGGTGAATCCAGGCCCTGCAGTGCCTAGCTCCACTCCTATTCCCCAGGCGCTCTATTTTGACGACTTCTGTAACCGTAATAGCCTTGGTTTCATGCATGTTAACATTAGAAGCCTCCTCCCTAAGTTTGTTCTATTCACTGCTTTAGCACACTCTGCCAACCCGGATGTTCTAGCTGTGTCTGAATCCTGGCTTAGGAAGACCATCAAAAATTCAGACATTTTAATTCCAAACTACAACATTTTCAGACAAGATAGAACTGCCAAAGGGGGCGGTGTTGCAATCTACTGCAAAGATAGCCTGCAGAGTTCTGTCCTACTATCCAGGTCTGTACCCAAACAATTTGAACTTCTACTTTTAAAAATCCACCTCTCTAAAAACAAGTCTCTCATCGTTGCCGCCTGCTATAGACCACCCTCTGCCCCCAGCTGTGCTCTGGACACCATATGTGAACTGATTGCCCCCCATCTATCTTCAGAGCTTGTGCTGCTAGGCGACCTAAACTGGAACATGCTTAACACCCCAGCCATCCTACAATCTAAACTTGATGCCCTCAACCTCACACAAATTATCAATGAACCTACCAGGTACCTCCCCAAAGCCTTAAACACGGGCACCCTCATAGATATCATCCTAACCAACTTGCCCTCTAAATACACCTCTGCTGTTTTCAACCAAGATCTCAGCGATCACTGCCTCATTGCCTGCATCCGTAATGGGTCAGCGGTCTAACGACCTCCACTCATCACTGTAAAACGCTCCCTGAAACACTTCAGCGAGCAGGCCTTTCTAATCGACCTGGCCGGGGTATCCTGGAAGGATATTGATCTCATCTCGTCAGTAGAGGATGCCTGGATATTTTAAAAAAATGCCTTCCTAACCATCTTAAATAAACATGCCCCATTCAAGAAATTTAGAACCAGGAACAGATATAGCCCTTGGTTCTCCCCAGACCTGACTGCCCTTAACCAACACAAAAACATTCTATGGCGTTCTGCATTAGCATCGAACAGCCCCCGTGATATGCAGCTGTTCAGGGAAGCTAGAAACCATTATACACAGGCAGTTAGAAAAGCCAAGGCTAGCTTTTTCAAGCAGAAATTTGCTTCCTGCAACACTAACTCAAAAAGTTCTGGGACACTGTAAAGTCCATGGAGAATAAGAACACCTCCTCCCAGCTGCCCACTGCACTGAAGATAGGAAACACTGTCACCACTGATAAATCCACCATAATTGAGAATTTCAATAAGCATTTTTCTACGGCTGGCCATGCATTCCACCTGGCTACTCCTACCCCGGTCAACAGCACTGCACCCCCCACAACAACTCGCCCAAGCCTTCCCCATTTCTCCTTCTCCCAAATCTGCTCAGCTGATGTTCTGAATGAGCTGCAAAATCTGGACCCCTACAAATCAGCCGGGCTAGACAATCTGGACCCTTTCTTTCTAAAATGATCTGCCAAAATTGTTGCCACCCCTATTACTAGCCTGTTCAACCTCTCTTTCGTGTCGTCTGAGATTCCCAAAGATTGGAAA
This sequence comes from Oncorhynchus mykiss, assembly GCF_057628025.1. Lineage (NCBI taxonomy): Eukaryota > Metazoa > Chordata > Actinopteri > Salmoniformes > Salmonidae > Oncorhynchus > Oncorhynchus mykiss. The sequence continues at coordinate 50,384,544 of NC_143026.1, forward strand.
GCAGCTGCGGTCATCCCCCTCTTCAAAGGGGGTGACACTCTTGACCCAAACTGCTACAGACCTATATCTATCCTACCATGCCTTTCTAAGGTCTTCGAAAGCCAAGTCAACAAACAGATTACCTACCATTTCGAATCTCACCATACCTTCTCTGCTATGCAATCTGGTTCCAGAGCTGGTCATGGGTGCACCTCAGCCACGCTCAAGGTCCTAAATGATATCTTAACCGCCATCGATAAGAAACATTACTGTGCAGCCGTATTCATTGATCTGGCCAAGGCTTTCGACTCTGTCAATCACCACATCCTCAGCGGCAGACTCGACAGCCTTGGTTTCTCAAATGACTGCCTCGCCTGGTTCACCAACTACTTCTCTGATAGAGTTCAGTGTGTCAAATCGGAGGGTCTGCTGTCCGGACCTCTGGCAGTCTCTATGGGGGTGCCACAGGGTTCAATTCTTGGACCGACTCTCTTCTCTGTATACATCAATGAGGTCGCTCTTGCTGCTGGTGAGTCTCTGATCCACCTCTACGCAGACGACACCATTCTGTATACTTCTGGCCCTTCTTTGGACACTGTGTTAACAACCCTCCAGGCAAGCTTCAATGCCATACAACTCTCCTTCCGTGGCCTCCAATTGCTCTTAAATACAAGTAAAACTAAATGCATGCTCTTCAACTGATCACTACCTGTACCTACCCGCCTGTCCAACATTACTACTCTGGACGGCTCTGACTTAGAATACGTGGACAACTACAAATACTTAGGTGTCTGGTTAGACTGTAAACTCTCCTTCCAGACCCATATCAAACATCTCCAATCCAAAGTTAAATCTAGAATTGGCTTCCTATTTCGCAACAAAGCATCCTTCACTCATGCTGCCAAACATACCCTTGTAAAACTGACCATCCTACCAATCCTCGACTTTGGCGATGTCTTTTACAAAATAGCCTCCAATACCCTACTCAACAAATTGGATGCAGTCTATCACAGTGCAATCCGTTTTGTCACCAAAGCCCCATATACTACCCACCGTTGCGACCTGTACGCTCTCGTTGGCTGGCCCTCGCTTCATACTCGTCGCCAAACCCACTGGCTCCATGTCATCTACAAGACCCTGCTAGGTAAAGTCCCCCCTTATCTCAGCTCGCTGGTCACCATTGCATCTCCCACCTGTAGCACACGCTCCAGCAGGTATATCTCTCTAGTCACCCCCAAAACCAATTCTTTCTTTGGCCGCCTCTCCATCCAGTTCTCTGCTGCCAATGACTGGAACGAACTACAAAAATCTCTGAAACTGGAAACACTTATCTCCCTCACTAGCTTTAAGCACCAACTGTCAGAGCAGCTCACAGATTACTGCACCTGTACATAGCCCACCTATAATTTAGCCCATACAACTACCTCTTTCCCTACTGTATTTTATTTATTTATTTATTTTGCTCCTTTGCACCCCATTATTTTTATTTCTACTTTGCACATTCTCCCATTGCAAATCTACCATTCCAGTGTTTTATTTGCTATATTGTATTTACTTTGCCACCATGGCCTGTTTGCCTTTACCTCCCTTATCTCACCTCATTTGCTCACATTGTATTTAGACTTGTTTATACTGTATTATTGACTGTATGTTTGTTTTACTCCATCTGTGTCGTTGTATGTGTCGAACTGCTTTGCTTTATCTTGGCCAGGTCGCAATTGTAAATGAGAACTTGTTCTCAACTTGCCTACCTGGTTAAATAAAGGTGAAATAAAAAAAAATAATAAAAAAAATGTTACGACACAGCTTTGCACACTCTTGGTATTCTCTCAACCAGCTTCCCGTGGAATTCTTCTCCAACAGTCTTGAAAGAGTTCCCACATATGCTGAGCACTTGTTGGCTGCTTTTCCTTCACTCTGCGATCCAACTCATCCCAAACCATCTCAATTGGGTTTGAGGTCGGGTGATTGTGGAGGGCAGGTCATTTGATGCAGCACTCCACTTTCCTTCTTGGTCAAATAGCCCTTATGCAGCCTGGAGGTCTGTTTTCGGTCATTGTCCTGTTGAAAAACTTGATAGTCCCAGTAAGCGCAAACCAGATGGGATGGCATATCGCTGAATTTATTTATTTATTTTATTTAACTTTTATTTAACCAGGAAGGGCTCATTGAGATTACAATCTATTTTTCAAGAGCGCCCTGGCCAAGATAGGCAGCACCAAGTCATTACAAACAAATTTGACAGACAACATGAAAAACAACAAGCAATTTGGAACACCTTAATTCATAACAACAGACTTAAAAGTAGTAAATGGAGATCTGTTTTTAGCCTGTATTTTGAGGTGGGTGCCAGGACATTCGACCAGAATACACCAACAATATTTCCCTGGTCCAAAGAATGGCCTGACATAATCAAAACACACAACCTGATCTGAGCTAGACAGTTAGCTAGCTAAGGTAGAGGGAAAATGCAGAACTTCATCGGCACTCAAGTTGTTCGTCACGGCTGTGACTCGTTCAGAGATGATAGAAGATAGTGATGGAAAAGAAAGTGAAGCAAGTATGGAGTGTAACAGTACAAATAAAGGGGAGGGTAGGAAACACAAAAAGAAAGTTGGAGAGAAAGGGCATAGGGGTTTGAAGGGGTGTGAGAGGTCTATAGAGGCAGAGATGAAGAAGAGCAACAGTTTCCAACGCCAGTGGCAGTTCGTAGGTAGAGTGCCAATGAAGGGCAAGATAAGTCGCAAGGGGAGCATGGAGGTTAGGAGGAGCATAAAGTGATTCTGAAGTTTGGGGAGAAAGGGGGAGTTGTGGCGATGAGTCCGATAAGGTTGACAGCTGTGATAAAAGAGTTGATTGGAGAAGTTGTCAATGCTAAAGTGTTAAAAGATGGGACCTTGTTGGGATTATATAAGGAAGTGGCGCAGAGGGAAAAATCTGAGTGTAGCAAATAAGGAAGTGTAAGGTGGTGCCAAGCAACTGGACTGATCAAGCAGGGAAGCAGTGGAGGTGCGGTTGAGAGGAGGGGTGCTAGTGTTAGTGAACTCATATAATCCTTGTCAGATATTGGACCTGGAGTGGCGCAGTGATCTAAGGCACTGCTTCTCAGTGCTAGAGGCGTCACTACTGACCCTGGTTCAATTCCAGTCTGTATCATAACCAGCTCTGATTGGGAGTCCCATAGGCTGGGCGCACAATTGGCCCAGCGGCCCAGCGTCGATGGAAATGGGCAAGTAATGGAAAATCTGTTAGAAATAAATAAATAATAAATAATAAATAATAATAATAAATGATATGGTGTGCCTGAATGATGGATGAGGGCCCAGGTTTGATGTAGCCACAAGGAAAGAGTCTGCCTTGGACCTCACACTTAATACACCCAATCTAGTAAAGGAATGGGATAAGTACAGTGCCTTGCGAAAGTATTCGGCCCCCTTGAACTTTGCAACCTTTTGACACATTTCAGGCTTCAAACATAAAGATATAAAACTGTATTTTTTTGTGAAGAATCAAAAACAAGTGGGACACAATCATGAAGTGGAACGACATTTATTGGATATTTCAAACTTTTTTAACAAATCAAAAACTGAAAGATTGGGCGTGCAAAATTATTCAGCCCCCTTAAGTTAATACTTTGTAGCGCCACCTTTTGCTGCGATTACAGCTGTAAGTCGCTTGGGGTATGTCTCTATCAGTTTTGCACATCGAGAGACTGAAATTTTTTCCCATTCCTCCTTGCAACACAGCTTGAGCTCAGTGAGGTTGGATGGAGAGCATTTGTGAACAGCAGTTTTCAGTTCTTTCCACAGATTCTCGATTGGATTCAGGTCTGGACTTTGACTTGGCCATTCTAACACCTGGATATGTTTATTTTTGAACCATTCCATTGTAGATTTTGCTTTATGTTTTGGATCATTGTCTTGTTGGAAGACAAATCTCCGTCCCAGTCTCAGGTCTTTTGCAGACTCCATCAGGTTTTCTTACAGAATGGTCCTGTATTTGGCTCCATCCATCTTCCCATCAATTTTAACCATCTTCCCTGTCCCTGCTGAAGAAAAGCAGGCCCAAACCATAATGCTGCCACCACCATGTTTGACAGTGGGGATGGTGTGTTCAGCTGTGTTGCTTTTACGCCAAACATAACGTTTTGCATTGTTGCCAGAAAGTTCAATTTTGGTTTCATCTGACCAGAGCACCTTCTTCCACATGTTTGGTGTGTCTCCCAGGTGGCTTGTGGCAAACTTTAAACAACACTTTTTATGGATATCTTTAAGAAATGGCTTTCTTCTTGCCACTCTTCCATAAAGGCCAGATTTGTGCAATATACAACGATTTTTGTCCTATGGACAGAGTCTCCCACCTCAGCTGTAGATCTCTGCAGTTCATCCAGAGTGATCATGGGCCTCTTGGCTGCATCTCTGATCAGTCTTCTCCTTGTATGAGCTGAAAGTTTAGAGGGACGGCCAGGTCTTGGTAGATTTGCAGTGGTCTGATACTCCTTCCATTTCAATATTATCGCTTGCACAGTGCTCCTTGGGATGTTTAAAGCTTGGGAAATCTTTTTGTATCCAAATCCGGCTTTAAACTTTTTCACAACAGTATCTCGGACCTGCCTGGTGTGTTCCTTGTTCTTCATGATGCTCTCTGCGCTTTTAACGGACCTCTGAGACTATCACAGTGCAGGTGCATTTATACGGAGACTTGATTACACACAGGTGGATTGTATTTATCATCATTAGTCATTTAGGTCAACATTGGATCATTCAGAGATCCTCACTGAACTTTTGGAGAGAGTTTGCTGCACTGAAAGTAAAGGGGCTGAATAATTTTGCACGCCCAATTTTTCAGTTTTTGATTTGTTAAAAAAGTTTGAAATATCCAATAAATGTTGTTCCACTTCATGATTGTGTCCCACTTGTTGTTGATTCTTCACAAAAAAATAAAATGTTATATCTTTATGTTTGAAGCCTGAAATGTGTCAAAAGGTCGCAAAGTTCAAGGGGGCCGAATACTTTCGCAAGGCACTGTATCTAGTGCAATGGCAGGAATCTGTGTGTGGATGTATGGGAGGAGTCATCAGTAGGGTGTGATCATTACCCCATCGTATGCACAGTAGGCCGGAGGGAGGTGTCAGTGGATGGAGTAGGTAGGTGGATGTTTGAAAGGACAAAGTGGGATCAGTTTCAGGAGCTGAGTGAGCAGGTGATGGCTCGGGTGGATATGAGAGGGGATGTGGATAGTATGAATAACTGGGTGAGAACAGCTTTAGTGGAGGCAGCTATTGTGGCTATACCTAAGAGTTCAGGAAGGAGGAGGAAAGCAGTCCCATGGTGGACAGAGGAGTGGGGCAATCGTGAGTAGGAACAGGACATTTAGAGTACTGAAAAGGATGCACAACTTCTAACTTCTGTTTCAGTACAAGCAGGCCCAGGCCCTGGTGAGAACTATCCATCAGGCAAAGCGGTCACGTAGCATTGTTTCTGTGACACCATTGTAAGGGTGATAACTTTGGGAGAAGTGTGAGTGGGGAGGATATGGCAGTAACAGATGAGAAAGCAGAGATGTGGGCCAAAGCATTTGACCAAGTGCATATGTGATGATGTTCCCCTAGATTATGCACCAAGTTGCACACCTGGACCAGTTCAAATAGGCCAGGTCGAGGGGATGCTAATAATTTTATAATAATTCAGTGTTTTTTAAAAATGTAATTACAGCTGCATAGCGAATGTTATTTTTGTGTGCAAACACTTTTTCATATCTATATAGTAAATACACTTGATTGTAAAAGTTTTGTATATTTTGGTTTGGTCCATCGTGAGGTATCTGTGTTACTGTACCCTCCTATTGTTCTCTCTTGCCTGACCTTTAGCTAGCAAGGTATGTTGTCCATGGCTCCGCTATTTTTCCAATATAAACCCGTGGTATTGTTACACAATGTGATGTTAAGCAACCATGCGTTTTGTTACAATATTTATGTAACCAAGTTTTACCGAGCCCGCTAGTAACTTGTGGGTACTTGGGACAGTGTTTGAGTGAGTGTCCATGTGCTTGCGCAGGTGCCTGAGAGCTAGGCTAACATATTGTGCGTTGTCTCTTCCTGCGCAGGTATGTCTTTTATTTTGTCAGAATTATGTGGTATATCATTTTACTTGTATTGTGTGCTGTTGTGCACTGAATGTGTGCACGCAGCACCTGTTATTTATTTTTGATCGCTCTCTTGCCTGACCTTTAGCTAGCAAGGTGCCTGAGAGCTGTGGCTGCGCCAAGGGCTAACATATTGTGCGTTGTCTCTTCGTGCGTTGTCTCTTCCTGCGCAGGTATGTCTTTTATTTTGTCAGAATTATGTGGTATATCATTTTACTTGTATTGTGTGCTGTTGTGCACTGAATGTGTGCACGCAGCACCTGTTATTTATTTTTGATCGCTCTCTTGCCTGACCTTTAGCTAGCAAGGTGCCTGAGAGCTGTGGCTGCGCCAAGGGCTAACATATTGTGCGTTGTCTCTTCGTGCGCTGTCTCTTCGTGCGCAGGGCAAATAAAAATCCAACAAGGAAACCTCCAGTTGTGGCAGTGTCCTCATTAAGTTATACAACGCAGAACAAATCACGCTACATGCAGCTCTGCAAATTTGTCAGCAGGGCAGAGTGAGAGAGAGAGAACGAGAGTGGAGCATCCTGGAGTGCTGGATAGGTGGGAGGATGCTGGCCCATCTTAGTGATGAGGCACTAAGATAAGGTATTGGTGTTGTACAACAGAGTGTGGTAGGAGGGGAAATTAACAGGCAGCTGGAAGGAGGCAGCAGTGGTACCAATCCGGAAGCCAGGGAAGGAGCCAACAAGCTATCGGACAATAGCTTTAACATCACATGTAAGATTATGGAACGGTATGATTATGGAGAGGCTAACATACTTCCTGGAGAGCAGAGGGCTACTATTGCCACAGAGTGGGTTCAGGAAGGGGATGGGAACTATGGACCCAGTGCTCTGCTTAGAAGCAGAGGTCGGGGGGGGGGGGGGGTATAAATCTGTTTGCATATGATGGGGCATAAATGTGCCATACATAGTCAGGAAGGTACAGGAAGCAATTGAGGTAGAGCATTAATGTGGGGATTCAGGTTCTCTGTAGAGAACTCAGACAGTGTTCTTTACCAGGAGGAAGGTGGGAGAAGAGGTACGCTTGAGGTTATAGGGGACAGACATGGTGGGGGCCTTCAGGTTCCTTGGAGTGTACTTTGACACTAGGCTGACCTGGGCAAAACACATTAAGAGTGGTAGGAAAGTGTAAGAAGGTGCTAAATGTGATGCGCTGTCTGACGGGGAAGGAGTGGGGGGCTGGGCGTTCCTCATTTAGGACCATGTATGTTGCATTGATCTGATGGACTAGACTATGGCAGTACAGCGTATGGTTCGGCAGCTAAGAGACCTTATTGGAAAGGCTAGCTGTCATACAGGGGCAAGGACTCAGAATATGTAGTGGGGCATTTCAGACCTCCCCAGTGTCAGCACTACAGGTGAAGATGGGGGATATGCAATTGCAGATTAGGAGATAGCAGCTGGCAATTAATTATTTGGTCAACCATGGGGTGTCTCATCCTGTGAAAGGGATTTTACATGCATGCTGGGAACATGAGCGAGGAAAGAACACAAGCTTTGGGTGGGTGTGTAATACCCAGGTGAGGGAGATGGGACTGTATGGAAGGGAGTCTTTCCTGTAAACCCACCATGGCTACTTCCTCCTCCAGAAGATGATTTGGAAGTGTTGGAGAGACCACGTAAAGATAGGGGGGGTGTTGATCCATCTGATTTGTTTAAGAGACTTCTGGATACTGTGTATCAGGATTTTGTGGACATTTACACAGATAGTTCAAAAGATCCAAGGACAGGACGTACTGGTCAGCATTTGTAGTGCAGGAATGTGGGGTGGCAGTCAGGAACCGTATTACAGATCATCTGGCTCTATATACCATATGGCGAAGCTGATGGCCATACTGTTAGCCTTGCAGTGGGTAGAGAAAGTCACGCAAGACAGAGTAGTTATTTGCTCACATTCATATGTGGTGTTGAGTCTCCAGTTCTTTAACTCATGTAGCAGAGACCTGAAGGGTATACAGATAAGATTTACTTGTGTCCTAGCTCATGTGGGGGTGGAGGGGAAAAAGGCAGTTGATGTACTGGCTAAACAAGCACTTAGTAGTGGGGATGTTAATGTTGTAGTTTCAATGAGCAAAGCAGAGGCAAAAAGCCTAATATGGACAGTGATGGTGCAGAGATGGCAGGAGCAGTGGAATAGAGATACGAAGGGCAAGCTATTATTGTGATAAATGCAGGTGATTATTGCCAGGAAACCGAGACAGTAGACCATGTATTGATATAGTGTGGGCAGTATGAGAGGTGTCATGACGTTGGCCTGGGGGGTTGGTTTATGACAGTCATAAATACCTCTTTCCCCCCTTTTTCCTCTCTCTACCCTACTAAGGTTACATTTGCAAAACCCTTGGTTATAACATAGAGATTCTGGGAACGTTAGAATGTGGGAGGAAATGAACTATATTCTGGTAATCCGAACAATTGAACATATGCAGTGGTACTTAATGAATATGATGTCAGTTCGGTTGTCATCTGAGACATTCTCATCAATGATAAGATGACAAACTCTACAGTGGAAAGTCTACACATCAGAGTTATCGGATTCTCATGGAATTGTTGTTCAATTTAAATGTTTGAACATTAAATTATTTGTGATAGATGAAATGTGATTTTAGCTTCTAAAATGTGAGATGTGGGTTTTCATAAGATATTGCTGCTCACTCAGTGGCCCGCCCACGTGAAGAGACAGAGGTTGTAAACTATGACACACATCCCTTTTCTCCCTTCCTATATAAGCCCTTGACGACAATAGAACTTCCTGTTCCGAGGATATGAGGGTGACGGTCCTATGTCAGAATGGTTCAAAACGAAGCCAGCATCAGCATGAGCTTTGGTTGTGAATGGTATGAATTTTGAACTCTTATTCACTACAGAAGTGATACCTCCTAGCCGTTGCGTTAGCGACCGCAGCTGCAAACGGAGGTTAGGAAGGAACAGACAGATTATCCCATCTACCACACAATGACGTTACTACAACGTATTCAATTGACAACCAGAGACATTCTTCAAAGGACAGAGGACTCGGTTTGGCAACACGGCCTTCCATCTACCACCAACCTATTGAAGCGCAGCTCAGAGTAAATATATATTGCGTTTTCCTTTTCCAAATTGGCGGTAATTTTCCAAATTGGCGGTAACAATGCATAAGATTTACGATAGCACAGCTTCACCTTTGTTCCTGTCTTCCCGCTCTTTCACTCAACCCAGCCTCTTTTCCTTTTTGTAGCAAGCCCCCATATCTGTCCCGCCCACTAGGGACGTTTTCCTTTATGACGTAATTTGTAATCAAGTTATGATTAATTGTGTGTATGTGAATTCTGTGTGATTAGTTAGGTATTTAGGAAATAAATAATTAAACCCAATTTTGTATTGCTGATTCAAATTGTTAGCCAGGGTTCTTGCAGATAAAATAATTTACAACGCTTCAGATTATGAGACTGAAGTAAAATGAAGATTAATGTTGACTGCTATTGATGTAAAATATTACTAGTTCTTTACGAGTTTATTCGGAAGATAACAGCTCTATAAATATTATTGTGGTGCCCGACTCTCTAGTTAATTATATTTACATGATTAGCTCAAACAGGTGATATTAATTACGGATAAATTATTTTATAGAATAGCATGTCATATCACATAATCCGGCATAGCCAAAGACACGACAGAGGGAAAGAGAGAAACTGAGATCTAGTATGAGGGAGAAGGGTATACAGGAAATTAGGTTAGAGTATATTGAGTAGAACATTTTTTATATTTTTAAGAGACGGGTCTGGCAGGTAGGATTTAGATTGTCTCTGGCACACACTCCAGTACAGTAGGTGTTGGGAATGCACCATAAAAGTTGGATACCAACTGTCGATAAACCCCACCGAAGAAGACACAGCCTGCCCTACCCTAATGTACAAATTCCACTGACTGAACCCCAACTTGCCCCATTGGCTGTAAAAGACCTTCACCTAAAAGGACTTCAGCTGCACCCAGACGAAGAGGACGATCTGAGGTAGTTTAATTGCTTGTTAGCTTGATGCATACTGTCATTAGTTAGCTAGCTAGCTAATAGTTATTTTGTACCTAAACAAGTTTCTTGCGATGCTCCTTTGGCAGCCAATAATATTATTGAAACACGCATCCTGAAGCGGGTGTTACTGGTTTATCCAGCAGAGTACCTGAATGTGGATTGTGCCTGGCTTTATCTATGAAGCTGTCTTTCAAAGCACAGCTTCATAGCTAGATAAAGCCACAATCCACATTTTATTGGACTATCCTACAAACAAAAAATTAAGAGAGTAGAGACACTGTTCCAAACCACATTTTACATGTTTCTCAAGTGTTGAGTAATGACCAAGAACTGCAAGATAATGATTAGGTAACTCTGGTAACTCTGGCCAAATGTACATTGAAATACACAGGTACTGGAACCACTTGACCTAACCACACCAAACGCTTCTTCCAGACCACTTAAATCAAATGAGTTCTATGTTTGTTTATAAATAACTAGGCTATTCTAGTCCACACGTTATAATATAGTGACTTACCTTTAGAGTAGTTTGTGAGTGAAGAGAAGTGGTCATCTAATAATAGTGCCATAAAGAAAACTGTCTCAGGAAGAGATGTGCAGCTCCAATACGGAAGGCCCTCGGATCAATCTACCCCCATATTTGCTGAGTTGCATCCAAAGAACACCATACCTACTGTGAAGCATAGGGGTGGAAACATCATGCTTTGGGGCTGTTTTTCTGCAAAGGGACCAGGACGACTGATCCATGTAAAGGAAAGAATGAATGGGGCCATGTATCGTGAGATTTTAAGTGAAAACCTCCTTCCATCAGCAAGGGCATTGAAGATGAAACATGGCTGGGTCTTTCAGCATGACAATGATCCCAAACACACCGCCCGGGCAACGAAGGAGTGGCTTCGTAAGAAGCATTTCAAGATCCTGGAGTGGCCTAGCCAGTCTCCAGATCTCAACCCCATAGAAAATCTTTGGAATGGGTGTTGGAAGTCTGTGTTGCCCAGCAACAGCCCCAAAACATCACTGCTCATGAGGAGATCTGAATGGAAGAATGGGCCAAAATACCAGCAACTGTGTGTGAAAACCTTGTGAAGACTTACAGAAAACGCTTGACCTCTGTCATTGCCAACAAAGGGTATATAACAAAGTTTTGAGATAAACTTTTGTTATTGACCAAATACTTATTTTCCACCATAATTTGTTAATAAATTCATTCAAAATCCTACAATGTGATTTTCTGGATTGTTTTTACTCATTTTGTCTATGATAGTTGAAGTGTACATATGATGAAAATTACAGGCCTCTCTCATCTTTTTAAGTTGGAGAACTTGCACAATTAGTGGCTGACTAAATACTTTTTTGCCCCACTGTACATATAAATATAAGGATGAGCGATGGCCGTGCGGCATAGGAAAGGTGCAGTAGATGGTATAGAACAGTATATACATGAGATGAGTAATGTAGGACATGTAAACATTATTAATGTGGCATTATTTAACTTGACTTATTAATGATAGGCATAGCCAGAATGTAGTTGATGGTGTAGAACAATATATACATATGAGATGAGTAATGTAGGATTTGTAAACATTATTAAAGTGGTGTTATTTAAGGTGACTAGGTTTTTTTTTAACTGCATTGTTGGTTAGTGTTGATGATTGAATTACAGGAGAGTTGAGACCAAATCACGGACGCTGGACAGAGTGGATTTCAGTTGTAACAAAAGGCAGTTTTAATGAGTCAAAAGATATCTTGTCCTGCAGTTTTACGTGCACGGACCTAGTTCATATAACTCATTAAGTGAGTCAGGTGAAAAGAGACCTAGACATTGGTCACAGCAGATTTTATACATAGAATGATGTAGGTGGAGTCTTGTCGTGGTGGTCTTCTGACTGGTCCTGAAGAGTTGGAGGCGGGCCTGCTCCAGCCAGAGCAGGAGCCTCATTGGTGCACAGCAGAGTCTTGTTCTGAGCACCCGACCAGTAAAGGGGGATGAGATGTGTATTTATACAAGGAGATATTTGTGTATCTGGAAATCGGATACAGGAGAGCAGAGGGGGTCCTGAAAGAAGAGAACAGAGGGGGTCAGTTTTATGGCTGGGTGTATGTGTTCTTGCGATGGAATGTCTTTGTTTCCTGGGGTGGTAAGACAACAGAGCTGAGGGGGGTAGTTTTATTGCTGGGTGAGTGAGCTGGTTCCTGTTTTAGCAGGGGTAAATAAGATGACTTGAGTCAGGCGGTTTGGCTTGGCACTGTATAATATATGAGCTATGTGTATGAATGTTTACATATATATGTATATGACATTAGGGGCTTGTAAGTAAGCCACAAAGTACGATATTTGTCCTCATATGCAGTTGCAAACTGTAGTCTGGCTTTTTATGGCAGTTTTGGAGCAGTGGCTTCTTCCTTGCTGAACAGGCTTTCAGGTTATGTTGATATAGGAGTTGTTTTACTGTGGATATAGATACTTTTGTACCTGTTTCCTCCAGCATCTTCACAAGGTCCCTTGCTGTTGTTCTGGGATTGATTTGCACTTTTCGCACCAAAGTACGTTCGGCTGCGTGGTCCCATGGTGTTTAGACTTGCGTACTGTTGTTTGTACAGATGAACGTAGTACCTTCAGGCGCTTGGAAATTGCTCCCAAAGGATGAACCAGACTTGTGGAGGTCTACAATTTTTTTCTGAGGTCTTGGCTGATTTCTTTAGATTTTCCCATATTGTCAAGCCACTGAGTTTGAAGGTAGGCCTTGAAATACATCCACGTACACCTTAAATTGACTCAAATGATGTCAATTAGCCTATCAAACTTCTAAAGCCATGACATCATTTTATGGAATTTTCCAAGCTGTTTAAAACCTTTTTGGGAAAGGGGGCAGTATTTTCACATCCTGATGAAAAGTGTGCCCAAAGTAAACTCCCTGTTACTCAGGCCCAGAAGCTAGGATATGCATATAATACCCTAGGCATCTTTCTTTTTGTGTTTTTTCAGAGTCAGTAGAAAGGCAACATTAGTGTCCTAATTTTTCCTAACTGTGACCTTAATACTTCTTAGGGCTCCCGTTAACGGGATCGATATGACAACAGCCAGTGAAGGTGCAGTGCGCCAAATTCGAAACAACAAAAATCTCATAATTAAAAATCCTATAGCATACTAGTCTTTTACACCATTTTAAAGATAACATTATTTTTAATCCAGCCACAGTGTCTGATTTTCAAAAAGGATTTACAGCGAAAGTACCACAAATTATTATGTTAGATCACTTTTTCCAGCCAAAGATAGGAGTCACAAAAAGCACAAATAGAGAGAAAATAAATCACTGACCTTTGATCTTCATCAGATGACACTCATAGGACTTCATGTTAAACAATACATGTATGTTTTGTTTGATAAAGTTCAGATTTATATACAAACATCTCATTTTACATTGGCGTGTTATGTTCAGTAGTTCCAAAACATGCAGTGATTTTGCAGAGAGACACATCAATTTACAAAAATACTCATAATAAAAATTGATGAAAGATACAACTATTATACATGGAACTTTAGATAAACTTCTCCTTAGTGCAACCACTGTGTCAGATTTCAAAAAAACTTTACAGAAAAAGCATACCATGCAATAATCTGAGTACAGCGCTCAGAGACCAAAACAGCCAAACAGATATCCGCCATGTTGTGGAGTCAACATTAGTCAGAAATAGCGTTATAAATTTTCACTTTGATGATCTTCATCAGAATGCACTCCCAGTGCCATGTTCAGATCTTAGATATCACTGTTTTCTTTATATTTTGGTTAGGTCAGGGTGTGACGAGGGTGGGTATGCTAGTTTTGTATTGTCTAGGATTTTGTATGTCTAGGGTTTTGTAGGTCTAGCTAATTTGTATGTCTATGGTGGCCTGATATGGTTCCCAATGAGAGGCAGCTGTTTATCGTTGTCTCTGATTGGGGATCATATTTAGGTAGCCATTTTTCCTTTTGTGTTCGTGGATTCTTGTCTATGTGTAGTTGCCTGTCAGCACGCTTTTGTATAGCTTCATGTGTTGCTTTGTTATTTTGTTCAGTGTTCATTCTTATATTAATAAAGAATGTATGCATACCACCCTGCGCCTTGGTCTCCTTTGTATAACGGACGTGACAACCAGGTATCCCAGTTCATCAATAAATGTTTGATTTGTTCGATAAAGTTCATCATTTATGTCCAAATACCTCTTGTTGTTAACGCGTTCAGCCCGGAGAATTCCTTTGTCTGTAGAAATGCAATGGAACGCAAGCTAACTTTCACGTGACCGCGCATGGTCAGCTCGTGGCTCTCTGGCAGACCTCTGACTCATTCCCCTCTCATTCAGCTCCCCTTCCCAGTAGAAGCATCAAACAAGGTTCTAAAGACTGTTGACATCTAGTGGAAGCATTATGAAGTTCAAGATGACCAATATCCCACTATCTTCAATAGAGGCTGAGTTGAAAAACCTCAAACTTCAGATTTCCCACTTCCTGTTTGGATTCTTTCTCACGTTTTTGCCTGCCATATGAGTTATGTTATACTCACAGACATCATTCAAACAGTTTTAGTAACTTCAGAGTGTTTTCTATCCAAATTATGCATATCTAAACTTCTGGGACTGACTAGCAGGCAGTTTACACTGAATCATATTGTTTCCATTGCCCTTTAAATGGAAGAGGTTTGAACCACCAAGAGCTGGCAGCCCGACCAAACTGAGCAAATCGGGGAAGAGAAACCGAAGGTCACTCTGACAGAGCTCCAGAGTTCCTCTGTGGAGATGGGAGAACCTTCCAGAAGAACAACCATCTCTGCAGCGCTCCACCAATTAGGCTTTTATTGTAGAGTGGCCAGATGGAAGCGACTCCTCAGTAAATGGCATGACAGGCCGCTTGGAGTTTGCCAAACGGTACCTTAGGGACTCTCAGACTATGAGAAAGAAGATTCTCTGGTCTAATGAAAACAAGATTGAACTCTATGGCCTGAATGCCAAGCGTCACATTAATACAATTGGATCAGTTACATGCACCGAATACAACAGGTGTAGTAGACCTTACAGTGAAATGCTTACTTACGAGCCCCTAACCGACAGTGCAGTTTCAAAAAATATGGATAAGAATAAGACATCATCTGGAGGAAACCAGGCACTGCTCATCACCTGGCCAATAACATTCCTATGGTTAGGCATGGTGGTGGCAGCATCATGTTGTGGGGATGGGAGACTAGTCAGGATCAAGGGGAAGATGAACAGAGCAAAGTACAGAGAGATCCTTGATGAAAACCTGCTCCAGAGTCCTCAGGACCGAAGACTGGGGCTAAGGTTCACCTTCCATGTAACGGAATTCCTCTTCTTCAGAGGAGGAGTAGCAAGGATCAGACCAATGTGCAGCGTGGTAAGTGTCCATAATGATATATTTAATAAATCAACAGAAGACTGAACAAAAAAACAAAAGTACAAACAAACAACCGAAACAGTCCCATATGGTGAAAACACTAACACAGGATACAACCACCCACAAAACACAATATAATCTAAATATGGCTCCCAATCAGAGACAACGACTGACACCTGCCTCTGATTGAGAACCATACTAGGCCAAACACATAGAAATATAACAACAGAACAAAACATAGAAAACAACATAGAATGCCCACCCCAACTCACGCCCTGACCAACTAAAATAAAATCATAAAAAAGGAACTAAGGTCAGAACGTCACATTCCAACAGGACATCAACCCTAAGCACACAGCCAAGGCAACGCAGGAGTGGCTTCTGGACAAGTCTCTGAATGTCCTTGAGTGGCCAAGCCAGAGCCCGAACTTGAACCTGATCGAACATCTCTGGAGAGAACTGAAAATAGCTGTGCAGCAACGCAACCCATCCAACCTGACAGAGCTTGAAAGGATCTGCAGAGAAGAATGGGGAAAAACTCCCCAAATATACGTGTGCCAAGCTTGTAGCGTCAGACCCAAGAAGACTTGAAGCTGTAAACTAAAAACATTTCTCATAAGAAACTAGCTCCCTGGTACACAGAAAATACCCGAGCTCTGAAGCAAGCTTCCAGAAAATTGGAACGGAAATGGCACCACACCAAACTGGAAGTCTTCCGACTAGCTTGGAAAGACAGTACCGAAGAGCCCTTACTGCTGCTCGATCATCCTATTTTTCCAATATAATTGAGGAAAATAAGAACAATCCGAAAATCCTTTTTGATACTGTCGCAAAGCTAACTAAAAAGCAGCATTACCCAAGAGAGGATGGCTTTCACTTGAGCACTTCTTTGAGGAAAAGATCATAATTATTAGAAAGCAAATTACGGACTCCTCTTTAAATCTGCATATTCCTTCAAAGCTCAGTTATCCTGAGTCTGCACAACTCTGCCAGGACCTAGGATCAAGAGAGACGCGCAAGTGTTTTAGTACTATATCTCTTGACACAATGATGAAAATAATCATGGCCTCTAAACCTTCAAGCTGCATACTGGCCCGATTCCAACTAAACTACTGAAAGAGCTGCTTCCTGTGCTTGGCCCTCCTATGTTGAACATAATAAACGGCTCTCTATCTACCGGATGTGTACCAAACTCACTAAAAGTGGCAGTAATAAAGCCTCTCTTGAAAAAGCCAAACCTGGACCCAGAAAATATAAAAACTATTGGCCTATATCGCATCTTCCATTCCTCTCAACATTTTTAGAAAAGGCTGTTGCACAGCAACTCACTGCCTTCCTGAAGACAAACAATGTATACGAAATGCTTCAGTCTGGTTTTAGACCCCATCAATAGCACTGAGACTGCACTTGTGAAGGTGGTAAATTACCTTTTCATGGCATCAGACCGAGGCTCTGCATCTGTCCTCGTGCTCCTAGACCTTAGTGCTGCTTTTGATACCATCGATCACCACATTCTTTTGGAGAGATTGGAAACCCAAATTGGTCTACACGGACAAGTTCTGGCCTGGTTTAGATATTATCTGTCGGAAAGATATCAGTTTGTCTCTGTGAATGGTTTGTCCTCTGACAAATCAACTGTAAATTTCGGTGTTCCTCAAGGTTCCGTTTAGGACCACTATTGTTTTCACTATATATTTTACCTCTTGGGGATGTCATTCGAAAACACATTGTTAACTTTCACTGCTATGCGGATGACACACAGCTGTACATTTCAATGAAACATGGTGACACCCCAAAATTGCCCTCGCTAGAAGCATGTGTTTCAGACATAAGGAT
Organism: Oncorhynchus mykiss; assembly: GCF_057628025.1. Classification (NCBI taxonomy): domain Eukaryota; kingdom Metazoa; phylum Chordata; class Actinopteri; order Salmoniformes; family Salmonidae; genus Oncorhynchus; species Oncorhynchus mykiss. The sequence continues at coordinate 50,401,909 of NC_143026.1, forward strand.
GTGGATAGCTGCAAACTTTCTACTTTTAAACTCGGACAAAACAGAGATGCTTGTTCTAGGTCCCAAGAAACAAAGAGATCTTCTGTTGAATCTGACAATTAATCTTAATGGTTATACAGTCGTCTCAAATAAAACTGTGAAGGACCTCGGTGTTACTCTGAACCCCGATCTCTCTTTTGAAGAACATATCAAGACCATTTCAAGGACAGCTTTTTTCCATCTACCTAACATTGCAAAAATCAGAAACTTTCTGTCCAAAAATGATGCAGAAAAATGAATCCATGCTTTTGTCACTTCTAGGTTAGATTACTGCAATGCTCTACTTTCCTGCTACCCGGATAAAGCACTAAATATACTTCAGTTAGTGCTAAATACGGCTGCTAGAATCCTGACTAGAACCCCAAAAAATTATTATATTACTCCAGTGCTAGCCTCCCTACACTGGCTTCCTGTCAAAGCAAGGGCTGATTTCAAGGTTTTACTGCTAACCTACAAAGCATTACATGGGCTTGCTCCTACCTATCTCTCTGATTTGGTCCTGCCGTACATACCTACACGTACGCTACGGTCACAAGACGCAGGCCTCCTAATTGTCCCTAGAATTTCTAAGCAAACAGCTGGAGGCAGTGCTTTCACCTATAGAGCTCCATTTCTATGGAATGCTCTGCCTACCCATGTAAGAGACGCAAACTTGGTCTCAACCTTTAAGTCTTTACTGAAGTCTTCAGTAAAGACTTAAAGGTTGAGACCGAGTTTGCGTCTCTTACATGGGTAGGCAGAGCATTCCATAAAAATGGAGCTCTATAGGTGAAAGCACTGCCTCCAGCTGTTTGCTCTTCAGTGGGTCATATGATTGAGTGTAGTCTGGCCCAGGAGTGGGAAGGTGAACGGAAAGACTCTGGAGCAACGAACCGCCCTTGCTGTCTCTGCCTGATCGGTTCCCCTCTTTCCACTGGGATTCTCTGCCTCTAACCCTATTCCAGAGGCTGAGTCACTGGCTTTCTGGGGCTCTTTCATACCGTCCCTGGGAGGGGTGCGTCACTTAAGTGGGTTGAGTCAATGATGTGATCTTCCTGTCTGGGATCTTCCAACTGTGTCTATATGGAAAAATACACATTAAAAATTTTGAGCAATCGATTGGTCGAAGAACAGACTATTTTCATTTGACCAATAATTTGATTTATTTATTTTAGTTGGGGACAACCCTAGACCAGAGCCTCTGGTTTCCAATGGGAGCAAATTAATCAAAGAATGAGTTAGTGAGATCCTATTGGTGCATTTTAGCATTTATTTGCATATTTCTGTTAGGGAATACCTACTAATACCTATATTTTTTTACTTTGGCAAAGTCTACAAAACGCAGTCCACCATGTTATAGATTCTAGTTTTGAAAACAGAAAATTGTATGAAAATGTTTCATTGAGAAAAGTTGCAGAATGTTGGCCAAAATCCATATCGTTCCATCTTCTCCCACTGCCGGCCACTGGGCTTCTTCTCATCACCATATTTGGTAGTGAGTGGAAAAGCCAACTGAATGCTTCACATTCATACATCCGGTGAAATATCTGGCGCATTTGTGGTTCAACTGTTTAACTCCATCAGAACCAAAAATAAGCTAAACAAACACTGTATAGCTTCAAAACTGAAAACTGCTGTTCACAAATGCTCTCCATCCAACCTCACTGAGCTCGAGCTGTTTTGCAAGGAGGAATGGGAAAAAATGTCAGTCTCTCGATGTGCAAAACTGATAGAGACATACCCCAAGCGACTTACAGCTGTAATCGCAGCAAAAGGTGGCGCTACAAAGTATTAATTTAAGGGGGCTGAATAATTTTGCACGCCCAATTTTTCAGTTTTTGATTTGTTAAAAAAGTTTGAAATATTCAATAAATGTTGTTCCACTTCATGATTGTGTCCCACTTGTTGTTGATTCTTCACAAAAAAATACAGTTTTATATCTTTATGTTTGAAGCCTGAAATGTGGCAAAAGGTCGCAAAGTTCAAGGGGGCCGAATACTTTCGCAAGGCACTGTAACCTCTAGTTACACCCCATCCCGTGAACGGGACCGTTGTCCTCATCTGAAACTAATTAGCATAACGCAACGGACATAAATATTACTAGAAAATAATCCTATTCATGAAAATCACAAGTGAAATGTATTGAGACCCAGCTTAGCCTTTTGTTAATCATCCTGTCATCTCAGATTTTCAAAATATGCTTTACAGCCAAAGCTAGACAAGCATGTGTGTAAGTTTATCGATAGCCTAGCATAGCATTTTGTCCAGCTAGCAGCAGGTAACTTGGTCACGGAAATCAGAAAAGCAATCAAATTAAATCGTTTACCTTTGATGAGCTTCGGATGTTTTCTCTCACGAGACTCCCAGTTAGATAGCCAATGTTCCTTTTTTCCAAAAATATTATTTTTGTAGGCGAAATAGCTCCGTTTGTTCTTCACGTTTGGCTGATAAATCGCCCGGAAATTGCAGTCACGAAAACGGCCAAAAAATATTCAAAATTAGCTCCATAATATCGACAGAAACATGGCAAACGTTGTTTAGAATCAATCCTATAGGTGTTTTTCAAATATCTATTCGATAATATATCCATCGGGACAATTCGTTTTTCAGTAGGACCGATTGGAGTAATGGCTACCTCTGTATTTTACGCGAGAATCTCTCTGGGAGCATCAGGTGACCACTTGCGCAATGTATCCGCCTACGGGTATTCTTCAACATAAATGCGTATAACTACGTCACAATGCTGTAGACACCTTCGGGAATATGGAGAAAGAGTAATCTGGTTGATAGCCCATTCACTGCTCAATAGGGACACATTGGAACGCAGCGCTTTCAAAACACGAGGCACTTCCGGATTAGATTTTTCTCAGGCTTTCGTCTGCAACATCAGTTCTGTTATACTCACAGACAATATTTTTGCAGTTTTGGAAACTTTAGAGTGTTTTCTATCCTGAGCTGTCAATTGCATATTCTAGCATCTTGTCCTGACAAAATATCCCGTTTACTACGGGAACGTTTTTTTTCCAAAAATGAAAATACTGCCCCCTAGTCACAAAAGGTTAAGAGATGTACAACGTGAGATCAAAAGACAGATACTGGTGGACAAGGAGGAATACAAGCAAAGGGTGGAGAGGACCCTCTCCTCAGGAAACGCAAGGGTGGCCTGACAAGGGATAGGCAGGGGAAAAACCAGTGCTAACCTTGGGAGATATGAGGGCCGGAACATGGCTAATGAACTGAATGTTTTCTTCTCTAGATTTGAAATCAGACAACTTTGTCAGGGGTAAAACAAATGGAAGCATCATTACAAATGTTTGAGAGAGTTGTTGCTAAACAGTCTGATGTTTTAAAGTTGTTCAGGGGATGTAACACATACAAAAGCCCAGGCCCAGACAGAATAAGTGGACATGTGTTAAAGCACTGTGCTGAACAATTGGTGTTTTTACAGACATTTTCCAATCCTCACTCGACCAGCAAGACGTGCCAGTATTGTGGAGAAACTCAAAAATTATACCAATTCCTAAAGCATCTAATCCCTCTGTGCTGAATGACTACCACCCTGTCGCCTTGACATCCTTAGTAATGAAATGCCTACAACAAGTGAAAAGCCATATTCTCAGCGTCACCCAGAAGCTTCTCGACCCATTTCAGTTTGCCTATCAGCCTAGCAGAGGAGTTAATGATGCCATTCTTACCCTCCTTAACATGGTCTACAGACATCTAGAGGGTGCCAAATCCCATGTTAGGGTTCTGTTTGTTGACTTTTCTGCCTTCAACACAATCCAGCCCTACAATCTGGCACAGATACTAATTTGGGACTTCTCCTTAGAAGAGAGGCTGGTTTTGTGGCTGTTGGACTTCCTGAGCAAACGTCACAGCGAGTCAAAATAGGTCCCCACGTGTCAGAAATACGCAATACCAACACAGGCTCTCCACAGGGATGTGCTTTGTCCCCTCTCCTGTACACTAATAGTTGTACTAGTTCCCATTCTGACAAACACCTCGTTAAGTTCGCTGATGACACAGCCTTGATCAGCCTGTTGCATGAAGACGAGGACCATCATGGCCCGGTCCTAGATGACTTTGTAGAGTGGTGTGAGGAATCACACTTGGTCCTCAATACCAACAAGACCAAAGAGATCTGCAAAGACTTCAGGAAGTGTACAACACCTACCTCAGCAACAACTATCAGAGGTCAGAATATAGAGATTGTAGAGGAATACAAATACCTGGGTGTCCTCTTGGACAATAAGCTTCAGTGGAGTAAATGTACAAGTCCTGATCTAAAAAAAGAGCCAACAGAGACTGTACTTTCTCAAAAAGCTGGGATCTTTAAGGTCAGGGCCCTCCGCAAGGCTCACAAAATCATTTCAGACCCAAGCCACCCCCTGTACCCGGACTTTGAAATACTCCCCTCTGGGCAAAGGTATAGGGTACCCCTCAGTTGGAAAAACAGAACCAGACAATCAAATGTGCCAGGTGTGATATCCCTCCAAAATAGCTTGGGCTAATGTTTTTATCGACTCAGTAAGGCCAGCAGGCCAGTCTTTATTATTTTTATTTTTTAGATGTTTGATTGGTATGTGACTCTTATGAAAGGTGCATTGTAAATTTTGTTTGTATTTAAATGCCACTTTACAACACTGCAACAACATTTCCCCATGGGGACAATAAAGTCAGTAACTGAGTAAGTATCGCAATTCCAGTGGGTCAGAGGTTTACATACGCTAAGTTGACTGTGCCTTCAAACAGCTTGGAAATTTTCAGAAAATAATGTCATGGCTTTAGAAGCTTACGATAGGCTATTTGACATAATTAGTCAATTGGAGGTGTACCTGTGGTTGTATTTCAAGGGCTACCTTCAAACTCAGTGCCTCTTTGCTTGACATCATGGGAAAATCAAAAGAAATCAGCCAAGACCTCAGAAAAAAAATTGAAGACCTCTAAAAATCCTAGGGAGCAATTTCCAAATGCTTGAAGGTACCACATTCATCTGTACAAAAAAATAGTATGCAAGTATAAACCCCATGGGACCACGCAGACGTCATACCGCTCAGGAAGGAGACACATTCATCTCTAGGAGACAGAACATACTTTGGTGCGAAAAGTGCAAATCAATCCCAGAACAACAGCAAAGGACCCTGTGAAGATGCTGGAGGAAACAGGCGCAAAAGTATCTATATCCACAGTAAAACAAGTCCTATATCGACGTAACCTGAAAGGCCGCTCAGCAAGGAAGAAGCCACTGCTCCAAAACCACCATAAAAAAAGACTACGGTTTGCAACTGCACATGGGGACAAAGATTGTACATTTTGGAGAAAAGTCCTCTGCTCTGAAGAAATACAAATAGAACCGTTTTGCCATAATGACCATCATTATGTTTGGAGGAAAAAGGGGGAGTCTTGCAAGCTGAAGAACACCATCCCAACTGTGAAGCACGGGGGTGGCAGCATCATGTTGTGGGGGGGGCTTTGCTGCAGGAGGGACTGGTGCACTTCACAAAATAGAGGTCATCACGAGAAAGGAAATTATGTGGATATATTGAAGCAACATCTCAAGACATCAGGCAGGAAGTGAACGCTTGATCGCAAATGGGTCTTCCAAATTGACAATGACCCCAAGCATAATTCCAAAGTTGTGGAAAATGGCTTAAGGACAACAAAGTTAAGGTATTGGAGTGGCCATCACAAAGCCCTGACCTCAATACCTACAGAAAAACGTGTGGGCAGAACTGAAAAAGCATGTGTGAGCAAGGAGGCCTACAAACCTGATTCAGTTACACCAGCTCTGCCAGGAGGAATGGGCCAAAATTCACCCAACTTATTGTGGGAAGCTTGTGGAAGGCTACCTGAAACGTTTGACCCAAGTTAAACAATTTAAAATCAATGCTACCAAATACTAATTGAGAGTATGTAAACGTCTGACCCACTGAAAGAAATAAAAGCTGAAATAAATCATTCCCTCTACTATTATTCTGACATTTCACATTCTTGATAAAAATAAAGTGGTGATCCTAACTGACCTAAAACATGGATTTTTTACTTGGATTAAATGTCAGGAATTGTGAAAAACTGAGTTTAAATGTAGTTGGCTAAGGTATATGTAAACTTCCGACTTCAACTGTACATTTGGGCGCAGTCGATATCGTGCTGGTTTTCGGGCTAGAATGTTGTGGGTTCGAAACCTGCTCCCTGCTTGTTTCATTACATTATTATGCAGGTGTCAGAGCAAATAGCCTGGATTGTTACTCCCATCTGGTTCCTCGCTCTCTTCCATGCGTCAATCAGCACGCTTGTGGGCTTGCTGGCAGGATGTACTGTTTTTTATTCTGTACATATGATTTACAAAATCATGTTTCTAGTCTATTGCATAGTTACAATGTGTAATCATTGATGTCCCAGGAGCAGTATACACTGACGTGTATAATTGTGATACATACATGCAGACACAGCATCATTCACAGAATGGATTTTAATACAACTGGTATTGGATATGACAGGGGGAAAAAAACTTGCTAAATAGCGATTTTTGTAAATTAACTTTACGACAACAAAATCGTTTGTCTCTACATTAACGAACGTTCCTCTCGATTGTAATTTTTTTTGCTTGACTCGTTATGACATTACAACTACTTACATTTGCTTCCCGTAATGTTTTGTCAGCCATGTTTGTTGAAGAAAGTCACCAGGGAGCGGTGGCTCGTGTCAAATTCATCACTGGAACCACTCAATATGATTTGTGATATAAAAACCTTGGGACCCAAATACTCTAGGTACCTCGAAGTCCCGCTGCATCAACTCGCAACTTTTAAAGGAGGAACCACTGTATGCATGGAGAGATTAATCTCTTGCTGAATGGGGAAACAGTGGCTTTATGCCACAGCTGAGCTTTCACAGGTGTGCGCCATCAGCACTGACGACCCTCCCAGCTCCACTCACCTCTGCTACTCCACCCACCAATCTCCTGAAGGAAGTAAAACCCAATAGACAGAGCAGGGATGAGCAGTCCCCACTTTCTGGCAGCCCACCGCAGACAGGTCAAGACCATGCGCCACAAGCACTCTGCATCCACAGCCCACCATGCCAAACACCATTGCCAGATAAAGGACCATGAAATAAATATAGATATTTAAGATCAATCCTCGAAATTTATCTGCCTTCATGGATTCACAGAAGATATTATGTAAGCTGTACAGGGCATCAAACAGATGTTAGACATTCCGACATATCCAAATAATGTTTATTTTGTCAAAATCTAAATAACAGGGGAGTGTACAATATTTAATGAGTTACAGGATAGGTGCTGTTTGGTGTAGCACAGATAATATTCGACCAATCGTAGCTTGGCGACACGTCCTTGATTTGTGGTAACAGGAGTTTTAAAATGTCCGTGTCCAGTTGCAGGGGGTCTGTTTGAATTAAGAAAATGCTCCATTATTAAAAAATGGATTGCTCCAATCCAATAGTGTCCGCTACCATCCTATCTATTTAAGTCTTCTCTCATTGATAGAGACAGGTGAGTGTCCACCCCAAGTGCCGCATGTCATGACAAACTGCCGCTCTTTCGGAAGAAGTTCCGAAGATGCATACTCTGTGCTATATTGTAGAATCTTACGGAGTGACAGGAGTTTTGATGAATTATGACATAGGGCGAGTTAGTTTTGCATCGCCTGGTGCACCGTGTGGGTGTAGATTTCATTTAAAGACCAATGGAATGGTTTATAATGTGTAAACTACCCATGCTAGATTATGGAGACATAATTTATAGATTGGCAGGTAAGGGTGCTCTCGAGCGGCTAGATGTTATTTAAAATTTGGATATCAGAATTGCAACCAATGCTCCTTACAAGACACATCGTTGCACTCTGTACTCCTCTGTAAACTGGTCTTCTCTGTATTCGCGTCGTAAGACCCGCTGGTTGATGTGTTTTTATAAAACCCTCTTTATCCTCACTCCCCCCTATCTGAGATATCTACTGCAGCTCTCATCCTCTACATAAACTTGGCAAGAAAAAAAACGTAAAACGTAAAAATCCAAATAACTTCACAGATCTTCATTGTAAAGGGTTTAAACACCCATGCTTGCTCAAAGAACCATAAACAATGAATGAACATGCACCTGTGGAACAGTCGTTAAGACACTAACAGCTTACAGACGGCAGGCGATTAAGGACACAGTTATGAAAACTTAGGACACTAAAGACGCCATTCTACAGACTCTGAAAAACACCAAAGGATCCTTGCCCAGGGTCCCTGCTCATCTGTGTGAACATGCCTTGGGCATGCTGCATGGAGGCATGAGGACTGCAGATGTGGCAAGGGCAATACATTGCAATGTACGTACTGTGAGACACCTAAGACAGCGCTACAGGGAGACAGGACAGACAGCTGATCGTCCTCACAGTGGCAGACCACGTGTAACAACACTTGCACAGGATCGGTACATCCGAACATCACACCTGCGGGACAGGTACAGGATGGCAACAACAACTGCCGGAGTTACACCAGGAATGCACAATCCCTCCATCAGTGCTCAGACTGTCTGCAATAGGCTAAAAGAGGCTGGACTGAGGGCTTTTAGGGCTTGTAGGCCTGCTGTAAGGCAGGTCCTCACCAGACATCACGGCAACATCGTTGCCTATGGGCAAAAACCCACCGTTGCTGGACCAGACAGGACTGGCAAAAAGTGCTCTTCACTGACGAGTCGCGGTTTTGTCTCAGTAGGGGTGATTTATCGTGGAAGGAATGAGCATTACACTGAGGCCTGTGCTCTGGAGAGGGATTGATTTGGAGGTGGAGGGTCCATCATGGTCTGAGGCGGTGTGTCACACTATCATCGGACTGAGCTTGTTGTCATTGCAGGCAATCTCAACGCTGTGTGTTACAGAGAAGACATCCTCCTCCTCCTCTGTGTGCTTAGGGTTGTTGTTCTTTTGGAAGGTGAACATTAGCCCCAGTCTGAGGTCCTGAGTGCTCTCGAGCAGGTTTTCATCAAGGATATCTCTGTACTTTGTTCCGTTCATCTTTCCCTCGATCCTGACTATTCTCCTAGTCCCTGCCGCTGAAAAACATCCCCACAGCATGATGCTGACACCACAAGTATAGTCAAATGCCTTCCGTGCAAGCTCTAAGCCACCAATGCATTTACCAATATCAATGTAGTACTAAAAATAACAAGGTGGAACAAAAACACACAACAAATAAGTAACCTAAAGTATATACAGGGTCAATTCCAATGCAATATTTACAATGTGCAGGGATACTGGTGTGATAAAGGTAGACACAGTGCATTTGGAAAGTTTCCTCCAGACGTGACGCTTGGCATTCAGGACCAGAGTTAAATCTTTCAACAGACCAGATAATGTTGTTTCTCATGGTTTGAGAGTCTTTCGGTGCCTTTTGGCCAACTCCAAGCGGGCTGTCATGTGCCTTGTACAGAGGAGTTGCTTCCGTCTGGCCACTCTACCATAAAGGTAGAGTCTGGTGGAGTGCTGTAGAGATGTAGGAGAACCTTGCAGAAAGATAACTATGTCCACAGAGGAAATCTTGAGCTCTGTCAGAGTGACCATTGGGTTCTTGGTCACCTCCCTGACCAATGCCCTCCTCCCCCGATAGCTCAGTTTGGCAGGGCGGCCAGCTCTAGGCAGAGTCTTGGTGGTTCCAAACTGTTTCCATGTAACTTAAGGATGGACCCTTTTTTATTTATTTTTGCCTAAAATTACATACCCAAATCTAGCTGCCTGTAGCAAGGATATGCATATTCTTGATCCCATTTGAAAGGAAACACTTTGAAGTTTTTTGAAATGTGAAAAAAATGTAGTAGAATATAACACATTAGATCTGGTAAAAGATACATATACATTTGTTTTGTTCCATCTTTGAAATGCAAGAGAAAGGTCACAATGTATTATTCCAGGTTAGGCTCAATTTGGCCACTAAATGGCAGCAGTGTATGTGCAAAGTTTTAGACTGATCTAGTGAACCATGGCATTTCTGTTCAAAATGTTGTATCAAGTCTGCCCAAATGTGCCTAATTGGTCAATATATACATTTTCAAATACATAACTGTGCACTCTCCTCAAACAATAGCATGGTATGTGTTCACTGTAATTTCTACTGTAAATTGGACAGTGCATTTAGCTTAACACGAATGTGAGCTTTCAGCCAATACAATACATGTCTATGTCCTGGGAAATGTTCTTGTTAAAAAAAAATGTTATCGTTCACATACACATGTTTAGCAGATGTTAATGCGAGCTTAGCAAAATGCTTGTGCTTCTAGTTCTGACAGTGCAGTAATATCTAACAGTCCCACAACAACTACCTTATTCACACAAATGTATAGGGCTGAAATAGGAATATGTACATATAAATATATGGATGAGCGATGGCCGAGTGGCATAGGCAAGATGCAATAGATGTTATAAAATACAGTATACACATATGAGATGAGTAATGTAAGATATGTAAACATTATTAAAGGAAGACCAAAATAAAAGGGCATGAGCACATCTTTGTAACAAGCTTAGATGAAGAGAAGTGCAAAAACTTGGCAGGAATATTTCTAACAAATCCCATCTGGAAGTAATAAATCGAAGCGGGTACAAGGGCCAGCCTTAAAATATTTCACATATTTACTGAAGTGCCCCTTGTTCCTAATTATAACTCTCCTCCAGTCTCTATCAACTGCCCACTAACAAAAATGTGAATGTGAATCAGTGCCTCCCTTCCTCCTACCCCGCGCCTCTCCCCCATTATCCTACATAATTAAATTAATGCCTAATTTATTTATTTTATTTAACCTTCATTTAACTAGGCAAGTCAGTTAAGAACACATTCTTATTTACAATGACGGCCTACTTGGGCCAAACCCGGATGATGCTGGGCTAATTGTGCACTGCCCGATGGGACTCCCAATCACGGCCGGATGTGATACAGCCTGGATTCAAACTAGTGACATCTCTTGCATTGCAATGCAGTGCCTTAGACTGCTGCACCAGTCGGGAGCTAATGGCAGAGAATGAATTACTGTGCTGGTTTAAAGACATTACTGAGGTAATTTTATTAGCACTGCAATCTGTCCAACCTTGTTCCAAACAGTGGGTGCAGAGAGATAGAGGCGAAGCCATGAAGGAAAAGGGGTTTCTCTGCTTAGCCACTAATTAATGCATTTAAGATATTTTGTGGCCAGCAGTGAGCTCTAAATTAAATGCCCCAAAAAACTTGCTGCATTGATGGACGATAACAAAAAAGACATTGCCGCCCCACATAATTACAGGACAGTGCATATTTCGTTTCTAATGAGGTGAAAACCACCCCCTTTAAACGTAAAATTAGTCTACCAGAAACACGTGAAGCTAGCTCTTGGGGCTTGTTGGGGCCTAAGTTTAAGGAAGCATTGAGGTAGGGGACAATAAGGGATTGTCTGGGTCCTCCTGAGTGCTTTGTGTGCTGTAAACAAGTAAGTGGTGAATAGCTCCCCTTCTGAGACTCCTGGTGGTCCCATCTTCCCAGCACAACAAAACCTAGCCCTGAGATCGAGGTCCAAAGGGGTCCGGTAAGGAGTAGGAGGGTTGGTGAATGGACCCGCAGCAGCGAGCTGCTCTGAATATGCCTTATGGTTTTTAAGTGATTACACTGGGCTGTGCCTCCACTCTCTCCTCAAGTTATCTTTACACAGGCTTTGTCTCCTCTGATTGGACCTGATGAGGGACTAATTGGTATATTTTTTACACAACTGTGTACTTAAGCCAATGGCAAGCTGTGGAACGTGGTACTTAAACCAATGGCAAGCTGGGGAAGACAGCATGAGCAGAGTTAATGAGAGGCTTTGCACAAATAAAGGCTTCAAAATGGGTCTGTTTTCACACAAGGGAGAAAAGGGAAAGTTGAGGATATTCTTTGTTTTCTCTCCACATATTTCATTACATTATGTGTAGGCATCTGAAAAGAAGAGGGGGGACGGAGGGACACATGGTGGTCATAGAAGTTTGAGGTACTTGTCTTCATAAAGGAATCTATTCTATATTGTTTGGGGGCCCTTGGTTTAGTGTGTCTATAAATAATGAGAGAGGACTGCTCCTCATAATGAATGTGCTTTAGTCTACACAGACAATGACAGGCAGCTCTTCACTGAGGCACACTGGACTGTGTTGAACCACTTTGTGGTAAATGTTTTAGTCCCACTGGCCTAGAGAATAATAACATAAATCATGTCGGCCTTATGGGCCCACACACTACCTGGTTAAGTGGAAGAACATACAGTATGTTCAGGCTAACAGACCTTGTCCAACAAATGTATTACAAATGTATGAGGATAGCATGGGACAAGTGGAGCCAAAGATTGACTCATTTAAAAAGTTTTGATACATAGTCAAAATACACTATCTGTTATATACTTACTTGCTAAACATTAAGCACATAATTAAATAACCATGAGCTAAAACAAATGGTTATTCCAGATATTATTCATAGAGATTTGCTGCAATCATGTCAAGACCATTGGAGTTGTTTTGGTGGCTGAATCTTCTTTGCAGGTCCTGGGACTTGACATTTTGGGGATATGAGGCAATTTTCAGCAAAAAGAAGCCAGTTTGAGTTTATATAGCCAGTGGTTCTAACCAGTAAGTTGTTCTAGCTGCTGTTTAGTTGGTAAATAATTTGGCAACCTCATTGAGCAAAGCATTGGACTCACTAAGACGTTAAAGCCTCTCTCTCTTTTTGTCTCTCTCTATATCCCCATGTGGTTTAGGTATCTGCTCCACAACACGCCGACAAACTCGGAGACCTAAAAACTCTGACTCTATACAGACCCAATCGCTATCTAACTTATTAGTATAGATACTACTTATGCACTAGTGATCAATCTAGCTTACTCTGGTATACTGAGAATACTGATAAACTGAGAGTATACTGTTTTTTAGATCGACTTATATCCAGAAATGAATTATGCTCAAAGTACCCATTTCCAATTCCTGATCCCTTGGTGTAATCCTTGGTGTAATTGGCAGACCAAATATTTGTGAGGACTAATTAGTAATGGTATTCAGAGTCTAAATGATCCAATAGCTTCATACATGTCTTTATTGTCTAACATCTAAAGGAGCTATTTGCATCTCTATTGTCATGAAAATGCTGCATTTCCTCCATTGAGAGAAAATTAACTTTCTAATGAAATGAACCCGGACAAAGGAAGGACCTCAATTACCAACTACATTTTCACCCCCATGAGGGTCCAGCCAATGACATCGATAAACTAAGACCCTCTGGTCATTCAGGAAAATATAATCATGAAGAGATACAAGAAGAGTCCTAGTTAATTACAGGTTAGGTTGAATTAGGCAGTGTGTTAACGTGTTAAGGTACTCAAGCTCTGTAGATATCTTATGTGATTATTTCAACAGGATAACAGTCAACAGTCATAATATTGTTGTATATCACAGTCTCAGAGAAAAATAACATGGGGGAGTTATGTCAAGAAACCCAATGATGAAGCAAATTATTGTGTGCAATAGTAGAAAAGTATCATTTTGAATCATTTTGAGAGAATGTGTTCATAGAAATGTACTGTTTAGCAGCAAGTAATTTGTAAAAAGAGTCAATTGTTCCCAAAATCCTAATAGCTTATAGCTAGAACACACAGCCCACTGGGAGCATTCTCAAAATGTTGCTAATAACCTATTGCTAGAGCACACAGCATTCCCTAAAATTCCTAATTACCTATTGCTGGAATACACAGCATTCCCAAAAATGTTATATTATCTAGCCTACAGACTTAAGAGTTCAGAACACACAGCATTCCCAGATCAATGACACATTGACCTGCTCTCGCTAGAGGGGGCTGTGCAGCAGAGCATCCCTCAATATCCAGACCTCCAAGAGCATGGAAAGTGAATGGCAGGGGGATTGTGTCACCCACTTACCTCCCTAGCCTAATTTATAGTGGGGCATATGTTTAAAATGGTGAGCGAGCGCTACACCTTTTCAAATGGAGAATGTATGTACGCATGACAAAGTCGCTTTGGATAAAAGCATCTGCTTACTGGTATATATTATATATATATATATACAGTATATACTTGGTGCAGCGGTGTAAGGCACTGCATCTCAGTGCAAGAGGCATCACTACAGTCCCTGGTTTGAATCCAGGCTGTATCACATCCGGCCGTGGTTGAGGGTTCTATAGGGCGGCACACAGCTGGCCCAGTGTCTTCCAGGTTTGGCCAGGGTAGGCCATCATTATAAATAATAATTTGTTCTTAACTGACTTGCCTAGTTAAATAAAGGATAAACAAAACAAATTAAAAAATGTAAATACTGTATATTGTGTCATGTAGATAATAATTATCAGATCACAAGCAGCTAATCAGACAGGGATGCCTGAAGATAATCACCTATAAATGTAGATATTCACTTTGCTACTGATATTATTATATTGAGCCTTCTGGAACTTTCCTGTAACTTTTTGGATCGCTTTACAGAAGAAACAGCATCAGCAGGAGCCCGAGTATGGATCATCACTTCCATCTAGTGGATTTAATCAGAAACACTCTCCAGCCAAGCATGACATCTACTGGTCTTTAAGTGATACGATAGCAGAAAGATGTGGTATCTGGCTCATTCTATACATTAGTAGCATCATATGAGGAGTCTATGCTCTGCCTAGAAGTCTGTGGTCTGGTCTGTGCATATAACATACATCAGACACACAATCTCCATCTCCACAAATTAAGTGTACTTAGGTAAATAGGTGAAGACAGGGAACTTCTATGTGCAGCATTACCAAATATGTTTTGATTGGTATTTTGGTATTTTATTAGGATCCCCATTAGCTGTTGCAAAAGCAGCAGCTACTCTTCCTGGGGTCCACACAACATGAAACATGACATAATACAGAACATTAATAGACAAGAATAGCTCAAGGACAGAACTACATACATTTTTGTGGGGTGACAGCAATGCTCTCAAAACAAAAAGTATTATATTTTAAAGCTGTCAAACTAACCAAATGTTAATTGCATTCAAAAGGAACAACATAGACTAAATAATATGGTGTCTTGACAAAAAAGGTGTAGATTTACCATCTTGACATAGCCCTGAAAATATAGCACATATTTCATACCACAGCGGAATTGATGAAATAACACACATTTACACACAATTTTGTCAGAACAAGATATTCTGTTTGAGATAATATGTATGTCGAGTTTTTTTCAGAATGTTTAGGGTTAACAGCTAGTTATTGTTGGCAGCTCTAGAGGGGTTCTCTGTCTGAACGCATCATTAATGTTTAATCCCTCAGGACTAACTATAATCTCAGCGTAAAATATAAAAATACAGAAACAGGCGAAAAAATAATAAAAGCTAAATTGTGTAAGATTATAGCTACAATTTAGGATTACATATCCCTAGCCAATCCCTCAAATGGCAGGGCTTCTGTTTTGTTATATTTCGAATCCCAGAATGTGGCTTTAACCCTTGTCCTAGCTAACCCATATGTTAGAAGAATTCTGCTTATTTTTTAACCTCTGTCTACTCAGGCTGAAGAATTGTGAGTGGGGTTACGGTAGTTAGAGTTGATTTATGATGATCTTCAGATCATTAAACGGCCTTCTTCTACTAATGGACACACACACACACCTCCTACTTACTTGGTATCTGTTCCACCAGTGATGTATGTAATATTACATGCCTAGATCCTATGTAGGATCTATGAAGTGCTGGGGAGACTCACCTAATGTGACAGAGTTTAGAATAAATAGTGTTACATTTATATATATTCCAGGGTTTACTGGAAAAGATAACTATTTGTAATGTATTGCATATATGGGATCCTTATAATTCACTGTGGAATGGTATGGTATAACAAGTCTGAATCTTCATCCCAAATGGCACCCTATTCCCTATGCAGTGAACACATAGAGCTCTGGTCAAACGTAGTGCACTATGTAGGGAATGGGCAATGATTTGGGACACAAACTGAGTCGGCTGGCCTCTACCTGGTAGGCCTAATCATATCAACGCACTGTCCAGCTTTCTGAACTTAAAATGTAATAAAAATAGACAAATGAATCTACCGGCTTTGAACTTGTCTTTCATTTCCTTTCCTCTTTCTCTTCCGGTTCCTGTCCTCTTCCTTCCTGCATGGTTTGTAGTCCTCTCTAGAGTTGCCCATGACAACATTCCATGGCTTGTAGTCCTTTAGTTTGTAGACCTCTCTAGAGCCCATGTCCAACAGTACGTCCTGGTCTTCCCTCCAGCTCTCAGGTGATTGGTTGTCTCTCCAGCTCTCTAGCCCAACCATGGGGACCTCCCTCCCAGGCGACTGGTTGTCCCTCCACATATCTGGGACTCCCACAGGAGGCTGCTCTCCCCCAGGAGATGTGTCTCCCAAACACGTTGCTTTATAGCTCAGCAATGTTGTTACGTAAGAAGAAGATGGCGCCGACAGAGATGGCAGCATCACTGTTAGAAAACTTTGCAATATTGTTTTTTATGTACTATTTTTTTTTACATTATTAGCTCAGGCAATGTTTTGTGTCCTTACATACAACCGGGAAGAACTATTGGATATTAGAGCGGCGGTAACTCACCAGAACTACCAGCATTACGACCAGGGAGCAGATCCTTTGTTCACTCTCCCCAGAGCAATTGAACTTATTCCAGAGGTCGACCTAAAATATCGTCGGAAGAGGAGAGGCACTCGAGGTGGCTTGCTTGTTCGGCTTAAGAGGCGCGCACACCACCCACCGCTTCCGAGTATATTACTCGCTAATGTTCAGTCTTTGGATTACAAAGTTGATGAGCTCAGAGCAAGGATTTTTTTCCAGAGAGAAAAAACGGAAACATGGCTCTCTCGGGATACTCTGTCGGAGTCAGTAAAGCCAGCAGGATCCTCAGTACATCGCGCATACAGGAATACATCTCTCTCAGGGAAGCAGAAGGACGGATGGGTGTGTTTCATGATTATCGACTCATGGTGTAATTCTAGGAACATACAGGAACTCAAGTCATTTTGTTCACCCGACCCAGAATACCTCACAATTAAATGCCGACCATATTATGGGGTGGCAGGTAGCCTAGTGCAAACTGGAAACCACAGATCCTGAGGGTGCATTTATTGTAGCTGGGGATTTTGACAAAGCAATCTGAGGACTAGGCTGCCGAGGTTCTATCAACATATTGACTGTCCTACTAGCTGGAGTCAGAGCCCAAGCCTTCTTAGGTCTCTCCTCCGCCCTCTCCTCTACCCTTTACGGGGTCTGAGCCGCCGAATCCTCCCTCCATTTGCTCTGACAAATTTAAAAAAGTACTTACTGGCGACTTGTTTACGTGCTGCTGTTCAGTTTGTTGCTAACCTTACTTTGCTACCTGACAACTTTACGGTTTCTACTGTTTAATTACGTTTCATATTTAAATTTTTCCCTCTCTCAACTTTTTCACCCCGGATGCTTTATCTGGACGTGGTTCATCAGTATCTAATTGCAGTCACTGTACTGATAATATACAGGAGAATGATTGCCTTATGGCGAGGATAGCTGTGCTGCAAGCCCAGCTTCAGATGCAATCTTTGGGCAAGGGTAATTTAAGTGTAGGAAAGGATGAAACAGCGTCTGTGCCACCAATAAATACAGATAGTAGTATAAATCCCCTAGCACAGTCCCCGCATCCGGAAAAAATTCTCATTCCTTCTGGAAGGAAATGCTGTAGGAATGCTCAACCGGTGTCGCTCATTCAGCCGACAAACTTTCAACCGGTTCTCCCCATTAAGCAACGGGTCGGAGTCAGAGGCCGAGCCTTCTCTTGTCTCTCCTCCTCCCGTTACTGGGTCTGAGATGCCGAAGCTTCCCACCATTAGCTCTGACAAATTAAATACCCTAGTCATTGGCGACTCCATTACCCGCAGTATTAGACTTAAAACGAATCATCCAGCAGTCATACACTGTTTACCAGGGGGTAGGGCTACCGACGTTAAGGCTAATCTGAAGATGGTGCTGACTAAAGCTAAAACTGGTGTAGAGAGTATAGGGATATTGTTATCCACGTCGGCACCAACGATGTTGGGATGACACAGTCAGAGGTCACCAAGCACAACATAGCTTCAGTGTATAAATCAGCTAAAAAGATGTGTCGACATCGAGTAATTGTCTCTGCGGATTATTATTTTCAAAATTCTTTAAGTTCAGATGTTGTAGGTCATTGCTAGACAACCATTTT
The DNA here is from genome assembly GCF_057628025.1 of Oncorhynchus mykiss. NCBI lineage: Eukaryota > Metazoa > Chordata > Actinopteri > Salmoniformes > Salmonidae > Oncorhynchus > Oncorhynchus mykiss. Next base: position 50,420,143 of record NC_143026.1, read on the forward strand.
GTGTTGTGACTTTTGTGTTGTGACTCAGTACAGTGACTTCAGTAACTTGATTATGCCATTATTAGTGCAAAATTTAGACAAAATAAAAAGACCTAGCTAGCTAAGTAGATTTAAGTCAAAACTTTAATTCGACGACTCAGAGATATTCACTGTCTTCTTGGTAAGCAACTCCAGTGTAGATGTGGCCTTCTGTTTTAGGTCATTGTCCTACTAAAAGGTGAATTCATCTCCCAGTGTGTAACGGTTTTCTTCCGTTGAAGGAGAGGAGGACCAAAATGCAGCGTGTTTAGTGTTCAACATGTTTAATATAGACGATCAGCGAGAACACTACAAAATACAAAACAACAAATGTGAAAACCGAAACAGTCCTATCTGGTGCAATGACACAAAGACAGAAGAACCACAAAGTACCAGCACAGAATATGGCTACCTAAATATGGTTCCCAATCAGAGACAACGATAGACAGCTGCCTCTAATTGAGAACCAATCTAGGCAACCATAGACATACAAAACTACCTAGAAAGGAGACAGCCCCATAAACAACAAAACCCCTAGACCAGGCAAAACACATAAATCCCCCATGTCACACCCTGACCTAACCAAAATAGTAAAGAAAACAAAGATAACTAAGGCCAGGGCGTGACAGTACCCCCCCAAATGTGCGGCGTCCCGGCCGCAAACCTAAATCCATAGGGGAGGGTCTGGGTGGGCGTCTGTCCACGGTGGCGGCGCGGGACGTGGACCCCACTCCACCATAGTCTTTGTCCACTTTAGTCTCCTCCTAGGAACGGCGACCCTCGCCACCGACCTAGAATTGGCAACCCTACTAAAGGGCCCTACTGGACTAAACAAACTCCTCCGGACTGAGGGGTAGCTCAGGACCGAGGGGCAGCTCAGGACCGAGGGGCAGCTCAGGACCGAGGGGCAGCTCAGGACCGAGGGGCAGCTCAGGTCCGAGGGGCAGCTCAGGTCCGAGGGGCAGCTCAGGTCCGAGAGGTAGCTCAGGATGGTTGACGGCTCTGGCAGATCCTGGCTGACTGGCGGCTCTGGCGGATCCCGGCCGACTGGCGGCTCTGGCGGATGCCGGCCGACTGGCGGCTCCCGGCTGACTGGCGGCTCCCGGCTGACTGGCGAATCTGGCGGCTCCCGGCTGACTGGCGGCTCCCGGCTGACTGGCGGCTCCCGGCTGACTGGCGGCTCTGGCGGCTCCCGGCTGACTGCCGGCTCTGGCGGTTCCCGGCAAACTGGCGACTCTGGCGGCTCCAGGCAAACTGGCGGCTCCAGGCAGACTGGCGACTCTAGCAGCTCTGGACAGGCGGGAGGCTCTAACAGCTCTGGACAGACGGGAGACTCTAGCCGCTCTGGACAGATGGGAGACTAGCAGCTCTGGACAGACGGGAGACTCTAGCAGCTCTGGACAGACGGGAGACTCTAGCAGCTCTGGACAGATGGGAGACTAGCAGCTCTGGACAGACGGGAGACTCTAGCAGCTCTGGACAGACGGGAGACTCTAGCAGCTCTGGACAGACGGGAGACTCTAGCAGCTCTGGACAGACGGGAGACTCTAGCAGCTCTGGACAGACGGGAGACTCTAGCAGCTCTTGACAGACGGGAGACTCTCGCAGCTCTGGATAGACGGGAGACTCTAGCAGCTCTGGACAGACGCTCTGGACAGACGGGAGACTCTAGCAGCTCTGGACAGACGGGAGACTCTAGCAGCTCTGGACAGACGGGAGACTCTGGCAGCACTGGAGAGGAGGAAGGGTCTGGCAGCGCTGGACAGGCGGGAGCACCTGTAGGGCTGAGACGGAGAAACAGCCTGGTGCAGGGGGCTGCCACCGGAGGGCTGGTGCGTGGAGGTGGTACTGGATAGACCGAACCATGCAGGAGCACTGGAGCTCTTGAGCACCGAGCCTGCCCAACCTTACCTGGTTGAATGCTACCGGTCGCCCGCACTGGGCTGTGCGGACGAACCGGGGACACCATGCGTAAGGCTGGTGCCATGTACGCCGGCCCAAGGAGACGCACTAGAGACCAGATGCGTAGAGCCGGCTTCATGGCACCTGGCTTAATGGCCACTCTAGCCCGGCCGATACGAGGAGCTGGTATGTACCGCACCGGGCTATGCAACCGCACTGGGGTCACCGTGCGCTCCACAGCATAACACTGTGCCTGCCCGGTCTCTCTTGCCCTCCGGTAAGCACAGGAAGTTGGCGCAGGTCTCCTACCTGGCTTCGCCACACTCCCTGTGTGCTCTCCCCAATACATTTTTGGGGCTGACTCTCGGGCTTCCATCCGCGCCGCCATGCAGCCTCCTCATACCAGTGCCTCTCTACCTTCGCTGCCTCCAGCTCTACTTTTGGGCGGCGATATTCTCCTGGCTGTGCCCAGGGTCCTTCCCCGTCTAGGATCTCCTCCCAAGTCCATGTCTCTAAATAGTGCTGCCTCTCCTGCTGCTGCTGGTTACCACGCCGCTTGGTCCTTGGTTGGTGGGTGGTTCTGTAACGGTTTTCTTCCGTTGAAGGACAGGAGGACCGAAATGCAGCGTGGTTAGTGTTCAACATGATTAATATTGATGATAAACGAGAACACTACAAAATACAAAACGACAAAATGTGAAAACCGAAACAGTCCTATCTGGTGCAATGACACAAAGACAGAAGACAACCACCCACAAAGTACCCACAGAATATGGCTGCCTAAATATGGTTCCCAATCAGAGACAACGACAGACAGCTGCCTCTAATTGAGAACCAATCTAGGCAACCATAGGCATACAAAACTACCTAGAAAGGAAACAGCTCCATTAACAACAAAACCCCTAGACCAGACAAAACACATAAATCCCCCATGTCACACCCTGACCTAACCAAAATAATAAAGAAAACCAAGATAACTAAGGCCAGGGCGTGACCCAGTGTCTGATGGAAAGCAGACAACCAGGTTTTCCTCTAGGATATTGCATGTGCTTAACTCCATTCTGTTTTCTTTTCATCCTGAAGAATTCCCCAGTCCTTAACTTATTACAATCATACCCATAACATGATGCAGCCACCACTATGCTTGAAAATATGGAGAGTGGTACTCAGTAATGTGTTGTATTGGATTTGCCCCAAACAAAATGCTTTGTATTCAGGACTAAAAATGAATTGCTTTACCACATTTTCTTGCAGTGTTACTTTAGTGCCCTGTCGCAAACTGGATGCATGTTTTGGAATATTTGTATTCTGTACAAGCTTCCTTCTTTTGACTATCAATTAGGCTAGCATTGTGGAGTAACTACAATGTTGTTGATTAGCCTCAGTTCTCCTATCAGAGCCATTACACTCTGTAACTGTTTTAAAGTCACCATTGGCCTCATGGTTAAATGTCAGCAGTTTCCTTCCTCTCCGGGTAGCTGAGTTAGGAAGGACGTCTGTATCTCTGTAATGACTGGGTGTATTGATACACCATCCAAAGTGTAATTAATTAATAACATCATCATGCTCAAAAGGGATATTCCATGTCTGCTTCTTTTTACCCATTTGCAAGGCATTGGTTAACCTCCATGGTCTTTGTTGTGGAATCTGTGTTTGAAATTCATTACTTGATTGAGGGACCTTACAGATAATTGTATGTGACTTAAGAAAAGTTCCTTCACTTATTTAGTTTGCCCTAACAAAGACATTTCAGCTTTCATTTATATTAATTTGTACAAATTTGGAAAAATATCCTTTCACTTTGACATTATTATAAAATGTATATTTAATCTATTGTAAACTCAGTCTGTAACAACATTTTGAAAAAGTCAAGATATGTGAATACATTCTGAAGGCACTGTAAGCTAAATTGTTAGCTTGGCTTTTATGATGTTTAAGGCTTATGCAGACAGAAGCCCTGTTTATACCTGGCGCTAACATGCATCCTGTGTCTTGTCCAAATTCTGATTGTATCCAAATTTTCAGAAATGTATTTACACATGGTCTTATGCAATGTATTAAGGCTACGTTGTCAGAAGGTGGGTGTAGGTGGTGCATGAAGTCAGGCGCAGGAAAGCAGAGTGAGTGAGAAACGTACTTTACTCAAAATAAAGGTAACAATACACTTGACCAACAATAAACGGTAATCAATTACACATGGGTGCACCCGTCGAAAACCAGCCATAACGTACCGAATTAACATAGAAACAATCATGCACAAAACATGGGGGAAACAGAGGGTTAAATACATTAACATGTGGGGAATGAAACCAGGTGTTTAGAAAGCAAAGACAAAACAAATGGAAAATGAAAAGTGGATCCGCGATGGCTAGAAGACCGGTGACGTCGACCGCCGAACGCCGCCTGAATAAGGAGAGGGACCGACTTCGGCGGAAGTCATGACACATGACAGGCAGCCCAATTCTGATATTTCTTTCACTAATTGGTGTTTTGATCAATCCGGTCTGAAAAGACCAATTAGTTGAGAAAAAAAACTTGCCCATGTAAACACAGCCTTACACATCCATTGTGTACAAATTGTGAACAGATATCAAATCCAAGAAGGCAGCATGTCAAGTCGTTCGTCTGTGACTAGTAGTTTACCTATTCATTTATGGTGGGGCAAATCTATACCTTGTTTTGTAGTGCAAAATATTTACCTTAGCTGGTGTAAAGATCATGGGTCTCCTTCAACTTGGATAATTTTTCATCATTAGTTGCACTTCCCTGCTCAAAGTTTACCAAAGTAACCCGCTCTCTGGCTGGCCTAGGTTTTATCCTTTGCTTTCCCTCCGGATTGTCTTGTCCAAGCTGCTCCTCTTTGCTCTCCACCTGGCTGTCAGAGGCAGCTCCCGTTCCTCAGTCGACCCCCAATCTACTCACACACATACATACAATCCCTCTCTCCCTGGCCTCGATTACTTACATCTCTCTGAGAAAATGACAATGTTGGTGGTATTGCGTTGCGCACTGACTTTACTGAACTCTGGAGAACTCAAAACATTGTCACTGGGTGACTGTCAGATGTAATGTGCTTTCCCCTCCATTAGACATTGTGTCTGCGGGAACTTGCTCTTTTTCACTCTGTCTACTCGTCCAAGTGCCAATTGTCATAGCTGAATCAGAATTAGTTAGGTAACATTGATAAATAAGATGTTTTATTTTCTTTCATAATATGCTTATGTGGAAAAAGTCACTTGGGGCCCAGAGAGAGGGGAGAAGTCAGACTTGACTTTCACGTGTCTGGTAATAGGCAGAATATAAGAAAGGGAGAAGTCAGGTTTGAACATTATCTTCATAATGAATATATCTGTGAAACCATGTGAAGGGCTCTACTATGTCTATACTTCAGTCACTCCCTCCTTTTCCAATTGGGGGTAGGAGTATGGCAGTGTCTGGAACCATTGTATGTTCCCCTCTGATGTTGCACTTGTCTTGGGATAGTATATGACCTAGAGGCTCACTACTCTCCGGGAGTTTGTCAAGGAGGAGGGTATTTGAGATGGGAGTATCTAGAATTGACAATTGATATATGCCATTGGATGAGGTAATGTTTTGGAAATATGAAGTACCAAGAACGAGAAGTAGACCCTTGTCTTAGAGAGCAAACTGAATGATAATTTATAGCTAATGCTGTCTGGCTATGGGATACTCCTCTCTCAAGTAAAAGTATTTCTTTGTGAACAGTTCCTAAGATCTGTGGTTTGTCATGTCGACTAGGGGGTGGATCTTTGTTAAAAATATCTCAGTTGCCATTATGTTGACACTCTCAGAATTCACTGACTGTTTTGTATTGTCTGGAAACCCACAAGTAGAATTTGCTTGCGGTGCATGGTTATTAAACAGAGGTACCTAGTTATTATTATTTTGTTGATATCAGATCATGTGCAACCTAACCCTGGTCCTGATATGCAATGTCTCCAAACCCCCTCTGATTTTAAATCTAGATCTGTTCTTGGTATTTTTCATTTAAATGTACGCAGCCTGTTGTCAAAAATGGATGGAGTTAGGATTTGGGCTAAATCAACTGATGTTCTGAAACCTGGCTAAGCAGGTCTGTTCTTGAGAAGGATATTTCTATAAATGTGACCGACAGCCTTGATTCGTTCTTATGTAGCAACATTTGAAACTCTGTTTTTTACATTGGATGAAAGCAGAGACACAGAGCTACAAAATGGTATATCATACACTGCATGAGGAACAATGGGAAAGTAATTCTGCTTTGAAAGTTGATAAACTTGTAACCTCATTTCTGAGAAAATGGCCTTTGAATGTTTTGGTACCTACTGGAGAGCTTTTCTTTGTCTACACCCATTAAGCATTGTTCACACCCTCTTAAGCATTAGCCCCACCCAAACTCTGACCCTTTTACTCATTCTAGCAGAGCTGGTTAGGCTGTTTATGTTATCCAAAGCGTTGGTGACTAACTGTGCTGCTGGCAACAATTTAATTACACTTTGTTGCCGACATTTACTGACACCGGCCATAGTCAATGGGTGTTAAGCATTTGTAAATTCATCAGTTATTCTGCGCTCTGGCACACTCAGACAAGAGTGCTTTGAAATCTGAGGAGATGGCCAGACTGAATTTATGAACGCACCCAAAATAGTTACTTACATAGTGGAGTCTTTTGTTAAGACAAGTAGCTAGCTAGCTAAACAATGAAGCATAGTCCCAACTAATGACTTTACTACCCTGCATGAATCTGCAGGTAGCTAACCAACCAGTTTCAATGTTAGCTAGCTAACATTAGGCTATAACTAGCCAAGCAAATGGCTCTGAGATACGAATAATCAGATCGCATAACAGTATGCTAACTTGAAATGAAAAGACTCTAAATTAGATATGTGTAATATCTGAAAATGTAGCTAGCTAGACTATCTTACCCGTCCGTATACATCATAGATGGACGCATCTCCTGTCACAGATGTCATGGTTGTCCTTAGTTTGAAGATGTAATCCGGAGACAGGTGTTTTCTCCATCTTCTTAGCTATCGTACTCGAATTCCAATGATTTCAAAACTCGGTCCTCCAGAAAGTGGAGAGCAACACTTATGCAGTTTTATCAAATGTATTTATGAAGCCCTTTAACATCAGCAGATGTCACAAAGTGCTATGCAGAAACCCAGCCTAAAACCCCAAACAGCAAGCAATGCAGATGTAGAAACACGGTATCTAGGAAAAACTCCCTAGAAAGGCAAGAACCTAGGAAGAAACCTAGAGAGGAACCAGGCTCTGAGGGGTGGCCAGTCCTCTTCTGATTGTGCCGGGTGGAGATTATAACAGTACATGGCCAAGATGTTCAAATGTTCATAGATGACCAGCAGGGTCAAATAATAATGATCACAGTAGTTGTAGAGGGTGCAACAGGTCAGCACCTCAGGAGTAAATGTCAGGTGGCTTTTCAGAGCCGAGCATTCAGAGTTAGAGACAGAAGGTGTGGTAGAGAGAGAGAGAGAGTTGAAAAACAGCAGGTCCGGGACAAGGTAGCACCTCCGGTGAACAGATCAGAGTTCCATAGCCACAGGCATAACAGTTGAAACTGGAGCAGCAGCACAACCACGTAGACTGGGGACACCAGATAAGACAGGAGAAATACTCCAGAAATAACAGACTGAGCCTAACCCCCAACACAAACTATTGCAGCATAAATACTGGAGGCTGAGACGGGAGGGGTTGGGAGACACTGTGGCCCCGTCCGACGATACCCCCAGACAGGGCCAACCAAGCAGGATATAACCCCACCCACTTTGCCAAAGCACAGCCCCCACACCACTAGAGGAATATCTTCAAATCACCAACTTACTACCCTGAGACAAGGCTGAGTATAGCCCACAAAGATCTCTTACACGTCACGAACCCAAGGGGGGCGCCAACCCGGAGCGTGCAGTTGCATGGTTTGCTAGTTTTTTGTCAACTATCTGGTTTGCTAACTATCTGATATAACTCAGTGCACTCATTTTGAAGGGCTCATGTCTGCTACAATTATCTGTAATGGTGTGCCCCAGTGCTCTGTACTTGCTCCCCTCTTATTCACTATTTATATAAATAATTTAGACAAATGTGAAAAATGCGCAACTTCACTTTTATGCTGATGATACTATTATTTGTTGTGCCTCATCTCTCACAAAAGCTTTCCAGGACTTGTAAAACTGATTTTTATACTCTTTAACATACCTTGTGTCAATTGAAGCTCATCCTCAATGCTGACGAAATGAAACTAAATGTTTTTTTCAAAAGCAAGAAATTGACCTCTGAACCTTTCACCTATCAAAACCTGTCAGGGCAATGAGATTGAGGCAGTAACCTCATAATATATTGGAATTTTAATTGATGACGTCCTCCTAAATTGCATATTCAACAACTTACAAAAAAATGGGATTTTACTTTAGTAATAAGGCCTATTTTTCTTTTGAACCCATGAGGCCAGTATCAGCTACACGTATGCCTATACTAGACTATGGGGATATTTTGATCAATTGACACTCTTTACCATGGAGCATTGAAATGTATTTTAAACTGCAATACCCTTACGCACCGCTGCACTTTATTTACCAGGGTTGGCTGGCCTTCTCTAGTCACTCATAGGCTCAGTCCAAATGTCCGAACTGAATTTGGTAAAAAGGGCTTTTATATACAGTATTCTGCGCCATCTGCTACTCTATATCACAGCCTCCTTTGCACAGGTACATGTTTATTTTTTGTCAATGTACTGAAGCTCTTCAATGTCATTGTCTATTTTTCCATCCCTTGCTGTTGCTCCAATGGACTTCTGCTCTTCTCTCACTTCCTTGGCTGCTCTCTCTAGACCCCTGCTTGTTCTACGTATATACAGGGAATGACGTCTGCTCCGTAACACTAAAAATGCACTACTGTTACGTTCCCCAGCTAGAAAACCAAATAATGTCACTCAACTAAAATGAAACAGGTGGGGTTTTAGGAGGGGTTATGAAAGACACTCATGGGGGTGTCCACTGAAAGTTAACTAGCAACATCTGGAACCTTAAAAGACACCCACCATGAGTGCCCACTAAATTTGCCCAAGAAGAGGCAAAAAAACAACTTAAAAGATAGGAAGCAAACCAAAATGGTGGAGCAAAACGAAATCAGACAAAATAATGTGTCTCTCTGTCACACCCTGACCATAGTTTACTTTGTATATTTCTATGTTGTGGTTGGTCAGGGTGTGATCTGAGTGGGCATTCTATGTTACATGTCTAGTTTGTCTAGTTCTATGTTCGGCCTGATATGGTTCTCAATCAGAGGCAGGTGTTCGTCATTGTCTCTGATTGGGAACCATATTTAGGTAGCCTGGGTTTCACTGTGTGTTTGTGGGTGATTGTTCCTGTCCTTAGTGTCCTGATGTCATTGTTCTGTGTTAGGTTACACAAGTATAGGCTGTTTCGGTTTTTGTTAAGTTTATTGTTTTGGTAGTGTTTGTGTTTAGTGTGTTACTTCATTAAACATGGATTGCAATAGACACGCCGCATTTTGGTCCGACTCTCCTTCTCACCTAGAAAACCGTTACAGAATCACCCACCACCAATGGACCATGCAGCGTGTCAACAGGCAGCAACAGCAGCGTAAAGAGGAATGGACATGGGAGGACGTTTTAGATGGCAAGGGCTGTTACACTTGGGAGGAGATACTGGCTGGAAGAGATCGCCTCCCATGGGAACAGGTGGAGGCACTTAGGAGAGCAGAGGCAGCCGGAGAGAGGAGCCGGCGATATGAGGGAACACGGCTGGCAAGGAAGCCCGAGAGGCAGCCCCAAAAATTTATTGGGGGGGGGGCTAACAGGGAGTATGGCTATGCCAGGTAGGAGACCTGGGCAGACTCCCTGTGCTTACCGGGGGTTAGAGAGACCGGACAGGCACCGTGTTATGCAGTGGTGCGCACGGTGTCTCCAGTGGGGGTGCATAGCCCGGTGCGGTATATTCCAGCTCCGCGTGTCGGCCGGGCTAGATTGAGCGTCGAGCCTAATGCCATGAAGCCGGCTCTACGCAGCTGGTCCCCAGTGCGTCTCCTTGGGCCGGCTTACATGGCACCAGCCTTGCGCTCGGTGTCTCCGGTTCGCCTGCATAGCCCAGTGCGGGCTATTCCACCTCGCCGCACTGGCAGGGCGACCGTGAGCATTCAACCAGGTAAGGTTGGGCAGGCTCGGTGCTCAAGAGCTCCAGTGCGCCTGCACGGTCCGGTTTTTCCAGTACCACCTCCACACCCCAGCCCTCCGGTAGCAGCTCCCCGCACCAGGCTTCCTGTGCGTGTCCTCGGCCCAGTACCACCAGTGCCAGCACCACGCATCAGGCCTACAGTGCGCCTCGCCTGTCCAGCGCTGCCAGAGCCTTCCTCCTCTCCAGCGCTGTCGGAGTCTCCCGCCTGTTTAGCGCTGTTAGAGCCTTCCTTCTCTACAGCGCTGCCGGAGTCTCCCGCCTGTTCAGAACTGCCAGTTAGCATAGAGCTGCCAGTTAGCATAGAGCTGCCAGTTAGCATAGAGCTGCCAGTCTGCATGGAGCTGCCAGTCTGCAAGGAGCTGCCAGTCTGCAAGGAGCTGCCAGTCTGCAAGGAGCTGCCAGTCTGCAAGGAGCTGCCAGTCTGCATAGAGCTGCCAGTCTGCAAGGAGCTGCCAGTCTGCAAGGAGCCGCCAGAGCTGACTGTCTGCAGGATGCCGCCAAAGCTGCCAGTCTGCAAGGAGCCGCCAGAGCTGCCAGTCTGCAAGGAGCCGCCAGAGCTGCCAGTTAGCATGGAGCAGCCAGGGCCGCCAGTCAGTATGGAGCAGCCAGGGCCGCCAGTCAGTATGGAGCAGCCAGGGCCGCCAGTCAGCATGGAGCAGCCAGGGCCGCCAGTCAGCATGGAGCAGCCAGGGCCGCCAGTCAGCATGGAGCAGCCAGGGCCGCCAGTCAGCATGGAGCAGCCAGTCAGCATGGAGCAGCCAGAGCTGCCAGTCAGCATGGAGCAGTCAGTCAGCATGGAGCAGCCAGAGCTGCCAGTCAGCATGGAGCAGTCAGTCAGCATGGAGCAGCCAGAGCTGCCAGTCAGCATGGAGCAGCCAGTCAGCATGGAGCAGCCAGAGCTGCCAGTCATCATGGAGCAGCCAGAGCTGCCAGTCATCATGGAGCAGCCAGAGCTGCCAGTCGACCAGACTCTCCCAGATCTGCCAGTCGACCAGACTCTCCCAGATCTGCCAGTCGACCAGACTCTCCCAGATCTGCCAGTCGACCAGACTCTCCCAGATCTGCCAGTCGACCAGACTCTTCCAGATCTGCCAGTCGACCAGACTCTTCCAGATCTGCCAGTCGACCAGACTCTTCCAGATCTGCCAGTCGACCAGACTCTTCCAGATCTGCCAGTCGACCAGACTCTTCCAGATCTGCCAGTCGACCAGACTCTTCCAGATCTGCCAGTCGACCAGACTCTTCCAGATCTGCCAGTCGACCAGACTCTTCCAGATTCTCCAGTCAGCCAGGATCTGCTAGATCCTACTACCTGCCTGAGCTTCCTCTCAGTGCTGAGCTTCCTCTCAGTGCTGAGCGTCCTCTCAGTGCTGAGCTACCCATCAGTCCCGAGCTACCTCTGTCCCGAGCTGTCCCTCTGTCCCGAGCGGTCATTAAGGAGGGTAACCTATCTAGGGACGCTAAGGAGGTGGACTAAAACGATTATGGAGTGGGGTCCACGTCCAGCGCCAGAGCCGCCACCGCGGACAGATGCCCACCGAGACCCTCCCCTATAGGTTCAGGTTTTGCGGCCGGAGTCCGCACCTTGGGGGGGGGGGGTACTGTCACACCCTGACCATAGTTTACTTTGTATATTTCTATGTTGTGGTTGGTCAGGGTGTGATCTGAGTGGGCATTCTATGTTACATGTCTAGTTTGTCTAGTTCTATGTTCGGCCTGATATGGTTCTCAATCAGAGGCAGGTGTTCGTCATTGTCTCTGATTGGGAACCATATTTAGGTAGCCTGGGTTTCACTGTGTGTTTGTGGGTGATTGTTCCTGTCCTTAGTGTTCTGATGTCATTGTTCTGTGTTAGGTTACACAAGTATAGGCTGTTTCGGTTTTTGTTAAGTTTATTGTTTTGGTAGTGTTTGTGTTTAGTGTGTTACTTCATTAAACATGGATTGCAATAGACACGCCGCATTTTGGTCCGACTCTCCTTCTCACCTAGAAAACCGTTACAGAATCACCCACCACCAACGGACCAAGCAGCGTGTCAACAGGCAGCAACAGCAGCGTAAAGAGGAATGGACATGGGAGGACGTTTTAGATGGCAAGGGCTGTTACACTTGGGAGGAGATACTGGCTGGAAGAGATCGCCTCCCATGGGAACAGGTGGAGGCACTTAGGAGAGCAGAGGCAGCCGGAGAGAGGAGCCGGCGATATGAGGGAACACGGCTGGCAAGGAAGCCCGAGAGGCAGCCCCAAAAATGTATTGGGGGGGGGGCTAACAGGGAGTATGGCTATGCCAGGTAGGAGACCTGGGCAGACTCCCTGTGCTTACCGGGGGTTAGAGAGACCGGACAGGCACCGTGTTATGCAGTGGTGCGCACGTGCTAGATTGAGCGTCGAGCCTAATGCCATGAAGCCGGCTCTACGCAGCTGGTCCCCAGTGCGTCTCCTTGGGCCGGCTTACATGGCACCAGCCTTGCGCTCGGTGTCTCCGGTTCGCCTGCATAGCCCAGTGCGGGCTATTCCACCTCGCCGCACTGGCAGGGCGACCGTGAGCATTCAACCAGGTAAGGTTGGGCAGGCTCGGTGCTCAAGAGCTCCAGTGCGCCTGCACGGTCCGGTTTTTCCAGTACCACCTCCACACCCCAGCCCTCCGGTAGCAGCTCCCCGCACCAGGCTTCCTGTGCGTGTCCTCGGCCCAGTACCACCAGTGCCAGCACCACGCATCAGGCCTACAGTGCGCCTCGCCTGTCCAGCGCTGCCAGAGCCTTCCTACTCTCCAGCGCTGTCGGAGTCTCCCGCCTGTTTAGCGCTGTTAGAGCCTTCCTTCTCTACAGCGCTGCCGGAGTCTCCCGCCTGTTCAGAACTGCCAGTTAGCATAGAGCTGCCAGTTAGCATAGAGCTGCCAGTTAGCATAGAGCTGCCAGTTAGCATAGAGCTGCCAGTTAGCATAGAGCTGCCAGTTAGCATAGAGCTGCCAGTCTGCATGGAGCTGCCAGTCTGCAAGGAGCTGCCAGTCTGCAAGGAGCTGCCAGTCTGCAAGGAGCTGCCAGTCTGCAAGGAGCTGCCAGTCTGCATAGAGCTGCCAGTCTGCAAGGAGCTGCCAGTCTGCAAGGAGCCGCCAGAGCTGCCTGTCTGCAGGATGCCGCCAAAGCTGCCAGTCTGCAAGGAGCCGCCAGAGCTGCCAGTCTGCAAGGAGCCGCCAGAGCTGCCAGTCTGCATGGAGCAGCCAGGGCCGCCAGTCAGTATGGAGCAGCCAGGGCCGCCAGTCAGTATGGAGCAGCCAGGGCCGCCAGTCAGTATGGAGCAGCCAGGGCCGCCAGTCAGCATGGAGCAGCCAGGGCCGCCAGTCAGCATGGAGCAGCCAGGGCCGCCAGTCAGCATGGAGCAGCCAGTCAGCATGGAGCAGCCAGAGCTGCCAGTCAGCATGGAGCAGTCAGTCAGCATGGAGCAGCCAGAGCTGCCAGTCAGCATGGAGCAGTCAGTCAGCATGGAGCAGCCAGAGCTGCCAGTCAGCATGGAGCAGCCAGTCAGCATGGAGCAGCCAGAGCTGCCAGTCATCATGGAGCAGCCAGAGCTGCCAGTCGACCAGACTCTCCCAGATCTGCCAGTCGACCAGACTCTTCCAGATCTGCCAGTCGACCAGACTCTTCCAGATCTGCCAGTCGACCAGACTCTTCCAGATCTGCCAGTCGACCAGACTCTTCCAGATCTGCCAGTCGACCAGACTCTTCCAGATCTGCCAGTCGACCAGACTCTTCCAGATCTGCCAGTCGACCAGACTCTTCCAGATCTGCCAGTCGACCAGACTCTTCCAGATCTGCCAGTCGACCAGACTCTTCCAGATCTGCCAGTCGACCAGACTCTTCCAGATCTGCCAGTCGACCAGACTCTTCCAGATCTGCCAGTCGACCAGACTCTTCCAGATTCTCCAGTCAGCCAGGATCTGCTAGATCCTACTACCTGCCTGAGCTTCCTCTCAGTGCTGAGCTTCCTCTCAGTGCTGAGCGTCCTCTCAGTGCTGAGCTACCCATCAGTCCCGAGCTACCTCTGTCCCGAGCTGTCCCTCTGTCCCGAGCGGTCATTAAGGAGGGTAACCTATCTAGGGACGCTAAGGAGGTGGACTAAAACGATTATGGAGTGGGGTCCACGTCCAGCGCCAGAGCCGCCACCGCGGACAGATGCCCACCCAGACCCTCCCCTATAGGTTCAGGTTTTGCGGCCGGAGTCCGCACCTTGGGGGGGGGGGTACTGTCACACCCTGACCATAGTTTACTTTGTATATTTATATGTTGTGGTTGGTCAGGGTGTGATCTGAGTGGGCATTCTATGTTACATGTCTAGTTTGTCTAGTTCTATGTTCGGCCTGATATGGTTCTCAATCAGAGGCAGGTGTTCGTCATTGTCTCTGATTGGGAACCATATTTAGGTAGCCTGGGTTTCACTGTGTGTTTGTGGGTGATTGTTCCTGTCCTTAGTGTCCTGATGTCATTGTTCTGTGTTAGGTTACACAAGTATAGGCTGTTTCGGTTTTTGTTAAGTTTATTGTTTTGGTAGTGTTTGTGTTTAGTGTGTTACTTCATTAAACATGGATTGCAATAGACACGCCGCATTTTGGTCCGACTCTCCTTCTCACCTAGAAAACCGTTACACTCTCGAAATCAATGGAAGTGCCAACTAAAGGTGTTGACCCTCCACATCTCTCAAGACTTCTTCAATGAGGTTTAACGGCGGTTGGTATCCAATGTTGAATTACCGCCATCTACTAGACTGGAGTACAAATCCCTTATACTTTGATTGAAAAAAATCTAACACTACTCACAAAAAATCAAAATAACACCACCTTACTCCACTTTAAATCTATTTAGTCCTACCTCATGCCAACAACCTGAAAGGATGGAACATCACCACTTAAACTTCTTCGGGATAGGGGGCAGTATTCGGACGTTTGGATGAATGAGGTGCCCAAAGTAAACTGCCTGTTTTCTCAGGCCCAGAAGCTGGGATATGCATATAAATTGGTAGTATTGGATAGAAAACTCTAAAGTTTCCAAAACTGTTAAAATAATGGCTGTGAGTCTGTGAGTAATCCCAGATTGCAGTTCCTAGGGCTTCCACTGTTTTTTGAAAAATGAGCTAGAATTTGTAGTTTTTGTAAGTGGCTCCCATTTTTGCTGTAGTGTTTGTAGCGCGTGAGGGTGAGGGTGCGCACTTTGTTATTTATCTCGTTATCTCGTTATTTATCTCCGGGAAATTACAATACTATTCTCCGTCTTAGATTTTATAGCTTATTTACATATTATGGTACCTGAGGATTGGTTAGAAACGTTGTTTTACTTGTTTGAAGGAAGTTTATTGGCAACTTACGGGATTCATTTGTATGCATTTTGAACGAGGGAAACCGGTGGATTACTGAGTCAAGCGCGCCAACTAAGCTGACTTTTTTGGGATATAAAGAAGGACTTTATCAAACAAAAGGACAATTTGTTATGTAGCTGGGACCCTTGTGATTGCAACCAGAAGATGTTCAAAGGTAAATGATTTATTTGATCGCTATTTCTGACATCCGTGACACCTCTGCTTGGTTGGAAATGTATGTAATGCTTTTGCATGGGGCGCTGTCCTCAGATAATCGCATGGTGTGCTTTCGCCATAAAGCCTTTTTGAAATCTGACAAGGTGGCTGGATTAACTAGAAGTTTTTAAATAATGTATGGCACTTGTATTTTCATGAATGTTTAATATTATGATTTTTGTCATTTGAATTTCGCGCTCAGCAATTTCACCGGTAGCGGGATCAGAGCCGTAATTAACACACCCTGTAACTCTTCTGATGTCAAGTCTCGCATACCCAAATACCTCTCTGCAGCTGCCACCACAACCTACATTTTCTGCAACGTCTGTTACACCCCTACAGTACAGTTGATAACCATTGCAATAAATGCTAAAAATCCAATCTTACAGAAACATATCACTTATTGGCCTATCCATCTGTACTGGTTACAGATCTACTACTCACACCACTACTACTCACACCACTCACACCACTCTCCACCTTGACCCATGTTCCTCTACTTTCTTCACTGCCTCAGCACATGACAACTTCTGCACTAATCTAACCCTGGAAACCTCAACCTGCCTCTCTCGCATGGGACATTTCTGATCCCCAGCCCCATAGGCACACAATTAACACATACTACTACTTTCCCCAATGCTACACATTCCTTTGTCTCATGCCCTTCTGCACACTTCACACCTAGGAATCTCCCTCCTACAAACTGCTGTGACCTGGCCAAGATAAAGTAAAGCAGTGCGACAAAAACAACAGAGTTACACATGGGATAAACAAATGTAAAGTCAATGACACAATAGAAAAAATTGAAAAATCTATATACAGCATGTGCAAATGTAGTAAGATAAGGGAGACAAGGCAATAAATAGGCAATAGCAGAGAAATAATTACAATTTAGCACTAAAACTGGAGTGATAGATGCGCAGATGATGATGTGCAAGTAGAGATACTGGGGGTGCAAATAATCACCCGGGCGATCACCCGGGCGAGTCAGCGACTCCTGTGGCGGGCCGGGCGCAGTGCGCGCTAACCAAGGTTGCCAGGTGCACGGTGTTTCCTCCGACACATTGGTGCGGCTGGCTTCCGGGTTGGATGCGCTGTGTTAAGAAGCAGTGCGGCTTAGTTGGGTTGTGTATCGGAGGACGCATGACTTTCAACCTTCGTCTCTCTCGAGCGGAGAGTTGTACGGGAGTTGTAGCGATGAGACAAGATAGTAGCTACTAAAAACAATTGGATACCACGAAATTGGGGAGAAAATTTCGTGATAAATTTAATAATAATAATAATTTGGGGAATGAGGTAGTTGGGTGACAATTTACAGATGGGCTGTGGACAGATGCAGTGATCGGGAAGCTGCTCTGACAGGTGATGCTTAAAGTCAGTGAGGGAGAAAAGACTCCAGCTTCAGTGATTTTTGCAATTCGTTCCAGTCATTGGCAGCAGAGAACAGGAAGGAAAGGTGGCCAAAGTAGGAGTTGGCTTTGGGGATGACCAGTGAAATATACCTGCTCTTCACGCTCTGACCATAGAGAGCCCTTAGTTCTCTATAGTGTAGTAGGTCAGGGTGTGACTAGGGGGTGATCTAGTATAGATTTTCTATGTTGGTGCTAATATAGTTCCCAATTAGAAGCAGCTGTTTATCGTTGCCTCTGATTGGGGATAATATATAGGTAGGCTTTTTCCCCACCTGCATTTGTGGGATATTATTTTGTGTTTTGTGCATGTGCACCACATAGTCACATTTTTTTTGTTAGTTTATTTGATTTATTGTTTTGCTAAGTTTCACTTTATAATAAATATGTGGAACTCAACATCTGCTGCTCCTTGGTCTGTCTCTCCTCATGTTCGTGACACTGCTGGAGCGCGTGCTACGGGTGGGTGTTGCTATGGTGACCAGTAAGCTGAAATAAGGAGGGGCTTTACCTAGCAAAGACTTATAGATGACCTGGAGCCAGTGGGTTTGGCAACGAATATGAAGCGAGGGACAGCCAACGAGAGCTTACAGGACGTAGTCTGAGTAGAGTGTTGGAGGCTATTTTGTAAATGACATCTCCAAAGTCAAGGATCGGGAGGATAGTCAGCTTTACGAGGGTAAGCTTAGCAGGATGAGTGAAGGCTGTTGTGAAATAGGAAGCCGATTCTAGATTTAATTTTGGATTGGAGATGCTTAATGTGAGTCTGGAATGAGGGTTTACAGTCTAACCAGACACATGGGTGTTTGAAGTTGTCCACATATTCTAAGTCAGAACCGTCCACAGTAGTGATGCTAGTCGGGTGGACGGGTGCTGAAAGCAATCGGTTGAAAAGCATGCCTTTAGTTTTACTAGCATTTATGAGCAGTTGGAGGCCACAGAAGGGGAATTGTATGTCATTGAAGCAAGTCTGGAGGTTTGTTAACACAGTGTCCAAAGAAGGGGCCAGAAGTAGACAGAAATGTGTCGTCTGCGTAGAGGTGGATCAGAGAATCACCAACAGCAAGAGCGACATTATTGATATGTACAGAGAAGACAGTCTGTCCAAGAATTGAACCCTGTGGCACCCCCATAGAGACTGCCAGAGGTCCGGACAACAGGTCCTCCGATTTGACACACTGAACTCTATCTGAGAAGTAGTTGGTGAACCAGGCAAAGCAGTCAATTGAGAAACCAAGGCTGTTGAGTCTGCCAATATAAATGCGGTGATTGACAGAGTCGAAAGCCTTGGCCAGGTCGATGAAGACGGCTGCACAGTAATGTCTTTTATCGATGGCGGTTATGATAACGCTTAGGACCTTGAGCGTGGCTGAGGTGCAACCATGACCAGATCGGAAACCAGATTGCATAGCGGAGAAGGTACGGTGGGATTCGAATTGGTCAGTGATCTGTTTATTAACTTGGCTTTCGAAGACTTTAGAAAGGCAGGGCAGGATGGATAGATAGTTGAAGTCGGAAGTTTACATCCACTTAGGTTGGAGTCATTAAAACCCATTTTAGAACCACTCCACACATTTCTTGTTAACAAACTATAGTTTTGGCAATTACAAAAGTAATTTTTCCAACAATTATCTACAGACAGATAATTACTTATAATTCACTGTTCCAGTGTGCCAGACGTTTACATACACTAAGTTGACTGTGCCTTTAAACAGCTTGGAAAATTCCAGGTTTTAGAAGCTTGTGACAGGCAATTTGACATAATTTGAGTCAATTGAAGGTGTACCTGTGGATGTATTTCAAGGCCTACCTTCAAACGCAGTGCCTCTTTGCTTGACATCATGGGAAAATCAAAAGAAATCACCCAAGACCTCTGAAAGAAAATTGTTGACCTCCAGAGGTCTGGTTCATCCTTGGGACCAATTTGTTTGTATATGTATGTATGTATGTATGTATGTATGTGTGTGTGTGTGTGTGAGTGTGAGAGAGAGAAAACAGGAAACATTCCCAGGGACATTCCCATTAAGTTCTAGTTAGGGTTTTATCTAACATTAGGATGATAACATCCTAAACAGAGTCAAATAATGTTTTTCCCATAATAAAAACATATCTATCCTTGGAATGTTCTAACATTAACTCAAATGTGCAACACCACATAACATTCCCCTAAGGTTCTTTAAGTTTCCAGGTAATGTAAAAACAACATTTGTTCTGGGAACCTTCTTGCAACATCAGGCACATGTTGTATACAAACATTGTATAATCCTTAGCACAACTGGACAGTATCTGTCTTACAATAACTTTTGGGGCAAGCTAATGAATGTTCTGGGAATGTTCAGACCAATTTTGGTTTTCTGGGAGTACAGTGTAGTCTATGCATTGTCTACTCTGGTCTATTCTCGATAAGTAGATACTGGTCTGGTTCAATGTGGATCAATATGATGGGCGGTCTTGGTCCTAGGAAGCATAATAATACGTGATTTAGTGTTAGATAAGTGAGAGACATATAGCCCACATGAGACCAGGCTAACTGATCAATAGTGTCTTAGGCTGGTCTCATGTCCAAAATAGCCCCCTATACCCCATGGCCCTGGTCCCTATGGGCCCTGGTCAAAATCAATGCACTATAAAGGGAATAGGATGCCAGTTGAGACCTACCTGTAGTGTTTCTCAAAGCAGCATGGAGTGCTGCCTCATCACTAAGTGTTGTATCAATATGCTCCTAGTTTTGTTAGGCAGACAGACTACCAATTAGACTGCACATATGGGTTGCAGGGAGACAACAACAGTGGACTAGTACTAAGTGAGCTACATTTATGAACAACAGAGTGCGAATGAATACCACAAGAACATTGTGTCTTTGGAAGTGTTGTTTTTGAAGAGAAAACACGGGAAGAACAAAAAGAGACTGATATGATGACTGTGGCTTTCTAAATCTTTGAATACAAACATTCTTACATTGGTGTATAAGGATTAAAATATGATGAATACAATTAAACTTATTGATCTTACGTATTGAGGCCCAAAATATTGTGAATATTAAATGGCCATTGACATTCTATGCCGTTTGTTTCATGTTAACGTATGTGACATCTAGAAAAACATACTTTGAATCAAATCAACCTGACAATGACAAGGTAATACAATTATTTTCTTAACAGAAATTTTCACAGAAATGGGGTTAGAAATTCCTATTCTTAGAAATTCCTATTTTTCTGTATTAAGTGGAGTTCTGTATTCAGTGCCAGGACATTGCTGTAGGTGAGTGTCTTGTTTATCATTTTTGCCTGAAATGTATAATCAAGTCTGAACTGAGAGGGGCTATGATGGGCACTGTGTGTGGTAATGAGAGGAAGCTGCAGGAAAGATCCCTGTGCATCCCAAATGGCACCCTATTCCCTATATTGTGCTATATAGGGAATAGGGTGCAATTTGGAACGCACACCATGCTTTTGGGATATTCAACCTTGCAGCACTGCTGAAACAGCACAGAAGAGTACCGGTCCTGTCCTTAACCAATCAGGCTGGGGGAGATGGGGGAAGCTGGGGGGAGTGTGTCCTTAACCAATAGCTAGGCTCATTCTGTGAAGCGGAGGCTGGGGTTTACCGGGAGAGGAGGACAGGACCAGCCAATGGGGGGGCTATGATTTTTTTTTTTGGGGGGGGGGGGGAGAGACAGCAGGACAGGTCTTGTCCTTAACCAATGGCACAGTTATGCAAAAGCCCCCATCGGCTGGCCAGCTGACCCTCTCCACGCCATTCCTCACACACAGACACAGACACAGACACAGACAAATGCTTACACACACATGCACACACACACACACCACTCTCTTTCAACCCATAGAAACACCACATGAACATCATTTTCCCTGAAAAATAACTAAGCTCCACTTCACCCTTCACCCTTCACTTCCAAAACTCTCTCTAGGCTGGCTACTGTCTGGTCTGTCTGTCTGGCATAAGCAATTCAGATCATACAGGATTAACATGGATTTTCCCAACTGTCCCTCATATATCTGGCTTGCCATAGGAGATTTTACTTTTTGATCCACAAAATCAAGTCAACTGTTAGATACTGTACCTTTCATGTATGTCTCTACCACTCTGGTCGTGTCCTCATGGTGTAAAAGTTGTTTTGTCTGGTTTTATACTTAAATACTTAGTTCCTGAACAAGATGATATTTAAATGTCATGCTCATTTTAAGCTTTGGTTTCCACCTGTATTTGAGCATCCCTATGTCTGAATTAATAATGGTCTTTGTTTGGTTGGATTCAAAAAAGTGTGAAATCACTGAATGATTTTGTTGATCTTATCAAGAAATACAAACGCTGAACATTCAGTACATTTTCTATGACTGACTCGTTGCCCACAGCGTTTAGCCATTATTCAAGACAATGTAAAGTTTGTATGAGGCTAGCACTACAACTAAACAAGTCTAAGCACAAAATAGTGTTATCTTTATGAGAGTGGATGATTTGTCATCAATTAATAACCGTAGTTAAAGTTCAATAAACCCCTATTAAGACTGGTTAAAAAATGCTATGTTTATTTTTATTAGTAACAAACACAGTGAGACAGACTTCTGGTACTGGTGTCTTGTGACTTGAATTTCATTAATCTGATGACTGTTATTTATTTAATCCACTAAATATGTTTATTGTTACCTGATTAAATTAATCATGTGACAATTAACTCAATAGGAATTTGGGGCACCACAGAAAAAGTTGTTTAACGAGTTACCATCTCCTGAATTTATCTCTAGAAGATATATAAGTTATAGATTGATAACTGTCACTTATTAATGTTACCTCATATCAGTCTCATTCTGAACAGTTGTAACCTTCTTGCTGCCTGCCATCCAGGACCTCTACACCAGGCGATGTCAGAGGAAGGCCCTAAAAATTGTCAAAGACCCCAGCCACCCCAGTCATAGACTGTTCTCTCTACTACCGCCAATTCTAGGAGAAAAAGTCTAGGAGAAAAAGGTGCCAAGTCTAGGAGAAAAAGGCTTCTCAACAGTTTTTACCCCCAAACTATAAGACTCCTGAATGGTTACCCGGACTATTTGCATTGTGTGCCCCCCCAACCCCTCTTTTACGCTGCTGCTACTCTCTGTTTATCTTATATGCACAGTCACTTTAACTATACATTCATGTACATACTACCTAAAATGGCCCGACCAACCAGTGCTCCTGCACATTGGCTAACCGGGCTATCTGCATTGTGTCCCACCACCCGCCAACCCCTCTTTTTACGCTTCTGCTACACTCTGTTCATCATATGTGCACAGTCACTTTAACGATACCTACATGTACATACTACCTCAATAAGCCTGACTAACAGGTGTCTGTATAGAGCCTTGCTACTCTTTTTTTCAAATGTCTTTCTACTGTTGTTTTATTTCTTTACTTACCTACACACACACATACCTTTTTTTTGGCACCATTGGTTAGAGCCTGTAAGTAAGCATTTCACTGTAAGGTTTACACCTGTTGTATTCGGCGCACGTGACAAACATTTTTTTGATTTGATTTGATTCGCAAGAACCCCAGCCTTGCTGATTATTCAGTACTACACAAATTGATTTAATCATTTATTTACTAACTAACTTAATAATTACACAGAATACACATACACACTTACATGAGACCAAATTCCCTGGTGGACTGACAAGATATGAAGGCTTGTTACAACATAATGTTAGAGGGGAGAGAGGCAGAGAGAGATTAAGGGAAAGAGACACTTATCGTACATTTGGAAACTACGCTCACAGTAACCATTTACTTTGCACACGAACCACTGCTCGTTGGTAGTAAGAAATTAATGTATTTATGTGTTTGAATGCCGTTCATCATCTATCTCTGTTGAAACCTAACCTTCTGGAAAGGGTTTTTGTTGGCCTTTCCTGTGGGCCACTTGTACACGCTCTGATTGTCCACCAGAGGTCACAATGTCCTTCTTCTTAGTTGTCCGGTCCCATTTCCTCAGAGTAGCTACTTAGCTGTACTTGTGATTGTCTGAGAGGATTTTTATCCTTTCTTCCTCGGGTAGATGGTCAAAGTTCCAAACTCACTTTACACATGCATCAGCCCCCCCCCCCCACCCCCCACCCCTTCCCTGTTCTATGGGTGAGTGAGGGCCTGGTTATTTGTCAACCACTGCCAAGCTGATCTGAGCCACTGGACCCTCACATGTAGCCATGACAGTCCTCCTCTGAAGGGTTCAACCTTATGCAAGTTACAACCCACCATAAAAATGACCACAAGTTGTCCTGGTTTGTGGATCATAGTAGCAGTCCCCTTCTGCTGGTTTACCCTGGTAGGATTTCTGCAAGCTGCAGACCACGTCAAGAATGGCCAGGGGATGTCCTTTTTGAGGAGCTCCGTTCCGTCCGGTTGTCCAGGCTTGTGGATCTAGGATGTAACTTAGACAGACGTTAACAACGCACTCACCAACACACTCACTAACAACAATCACCAAATACATCATTACATTTCTTCCCCAAATGAGCGGCGTTGTGGCACTAACTGGTGGTCATATGGGGAACTTGTATGTGGCTCTATCACTTTCTAAGTGTCAAAGAAAATGAAACAAAAATGAATAAAAGCATAAACTAAATATTTAAAAAATATAGTTACCACACCTTAATCATCTAATGGGAATATATTCTACGACTTCCGGCGCCGACAGAGATGGCCGCCTCGCTTCGCCTTCCTAGGAAACTATGCAGTTTTTTGTTTTTTTACGTGTTTTTTTTTCCGTGTTTTTTTCCGTGTTATTTCTTACATTAGTACCCCAGGTCATCTTAGGTTTCATTACATACAGTCGAGAAGAACTACTGAATATAAGATCAGCATCAACTCACCATCAGTACTACCAAGAATATGTTTTTCGCGACGCGGATCCTGTGTTCTGCCTTACAAACAGGACAACGGAGTGGATTCCATGCAGCGACCAAAAAAAAAAAAACAACTCCGAAAAAGAGGGAAACGAGGCGGTCTTCTGGTCAGACTCCGGAGACGGGCACACCGTGCACCACTCCCTAGCATTCTTCTTGCCAATGTCCAGTCTCTTGACAACAAGGTTGATGAAATCCGAGCAAGGGTAGCATTCCAGAGGGACATCAGAGACTGTAACGTTCTTTGCTTCACGGAAACGTGGCTCACTGGAGAGACTCTATCCGAAGCGGTGCAGCCAACGGGTTTCTCCACGCATCGCGCAGACAGAAACAAACATCTTTCTGGTAAGAAGAGGGGCGGGGGCGTATGCCTTATGACTAACGTGACATGGTGTGATGAAAGAAACATACAGGAACTCAAATCCTTCTGTTCACCTGATTTTAGAATTCCTCACAATCAAATGTAGACCGCATTATCTACCAAGAGAATTCTCTTCGATTATAATCACAGCCGTATATATCCCCCCCCAAGCAGACACATCGATGGCTCTGAACAAACTTTATTTAACTCTTTGCAAACTGGAAACCATTCATCCGGAGGCTGCATTCATTGTAGCTGGGGATTTTAACAAGGCTAATCTGAAAACAAGACTCCCTAAATTTTATCAGCATATCGATTGCGCAACCAGGGGTGGAAAGACCTTGGATCATTGTTACTCTAACTTCCGCGACGCATATAAGGCCCTGCCCCGCCCCTCTTTCGGAAAAGCTGACCACGACTCCATTTTGTTGATCCCTGCCTACAGACAGAAACTAAAACAAGAGGCTCCCACGCTGAGGTCTGTCCAACGCTGGTCCGACCAAGCTGACTCCACACTCCAAGACTGCTTCCACCACGTGGACTGGGACATGTTTCGTTTTGCGTCAGACAACAACATTGACGAATACGCTGATTCGGTGTGTGAGTTCATTAGAACGTGCGTTGAAGATGTCGTTCCCATAGCAACGATTAAAACATTCCCTAACCAGAAACCGTGGATTGATGGCAGCATTCGCGTGAAACTGAAAGCGCGAACCACTGCTTTTAATCAGGGCAAGGCGTCTGGTAACATGACCGAATACAAACAGTGCAGCTATTCCCTCCGCAAGGCTATCAAACAAGCTAAGCGTCAGTACAGAGACAAAGTAGAATCTCAATTCAACGGCTCAGACACAAGAGGCATGTGGCAGGGTCTACAGTCAATCACGGACTACAGGAAGAAATCCAGCCCAGTCACGGACCAGGATGTCCTGCTCCCAGGCAGACTAAATAACTTTTTTGCCCGCTTTGAGGACAATACAGTGCCACTGACACGGCCTGCAACGAAAACATGCGGTCTCTCCTTCACTGCAGCCGAGGTGAGTAAG
Organism: Oncorhynchus mykiss; assembly: GCF_057628025.1. Taxonomy (NCBI): domain Eukaryota; kingdom Metazoa; phylum Chordata; class Actinopteri; order Salmoniformes; family Salmonidae; genus Oncorhynchus; species Oncorhynchus mykiss. The sequence goes on from NC_143026.1 coordinate 50,445,559, forward strand.
ACATTTAAACGTGTTAACCCTCGCAAGGCTGCAGGCCCAGACGGCATCCCCAGCCGCGCCCTCAGAGCATGCGCAGACCAGCTGGCCGGTGTGTTTACGGACATATTCAATCAATCCCTATACCAGTCTGCTGTTCCCACATGCTTCAAGAGGGCCACCATTGTTCCTGTTCCCAAGAAAGCTAAGGTAACTGAGCTAAACGACTACCACCCCGTAGCACTCACTTCCGTCATCATGAAGTGCTTTGAGAGACTAGTCAAGGACCATATCACCTCCACCCTACCTGACACCCTAGACCCACTCCAATTTGCTTACCGCCCAAATAGGTCCACAGACGATGCAATCTCAACCACACTGCACACCACCCTAACCCATCTGGACAAGAGGAATACCTATGTGAGAATGCTGTTCATTGACTACAGCTCGGCATTCAACACCATAGTACCCTCCAAGCTCGTCATCAAGCTCGAGACCCTGGGTCTCGACCCCGCCCTGTGCAACTGGGTACTGGACTTCCTGACGGGCCGCCCCCAGGTGGTGAGGGTAGGCAACAACATCTCCTCCCCGCTGATCCTCAACACTGGGGCCCCACAAGGGTGCGTTCTGAGCCCTCTCCTGTACTCCCTGTTCACCCACGACTGCGTGGCCACGCACGTCTCCAACTCAATCATCAAGTTTGCGGACGACACAACAGTGGTAGGCTTGATTACCAACAACGACGAGACGGCCTACAGGGAGGAGGTGAGGGCCCTCGGAGTGTGGTGTCAGGAAAATAACCTCACACTCAACGTCAACAAAACTAAGGAGATGATTGTGGACTTCAGGAAACAGCAGAGGGAACACCCCCCTATCCACATCGATGGAACAGTAGTGGAGAGGGTAGCAAGTTTTAAGTTCCTCGGCATACACATCACAGACAAACTGAATTGGTCCACTCACACAGACAGCATTGTGAAGAAGGCGCAGCAGCGCCTCTTCAACCTCAGGAGGCTGAAGAAATTTGGCTTGTCACCAAAACTACTCACAAACTTCTACAGATGCACAATCGAGAGCATCCTGGCGGGCTGTATCACCGCCTGGTACGGCAACTGCTGCGCCCTCAACCGTAAGGCTCTCCAGAGGGTGGTGAGGTCTGCTCAACGCATCACCGGGGGCAAACTACCTGCCCTCCAGGACACCTACACCACCCGATGTCACAGGAAGGCCATAAAGATCATCAAGGACATCAACCACCCGAGCCACTGCCTGTTCACCCCGCTATCATCCAGAAGGCGAGGTCAGTACAGGTGCATCAAAGCTGGGACCGAGAGACTGAAAAACAGCTTCTATCTCAAGGCCATCAGACTGTTAAACAGCCACCACTAACATTGAGTGGCTGCTGCCAACACACTGACACTGACTCAACTCCAGCCACTTTAATAATGGGAATTGATGGGAAATGATGTAAATATATCACTAACCACTTTAAACAATGCTACCTTATATAATGTTACTTACCCTACATTATTCATCTCAAATGCATACGTATGTACTGTACTCTATATCATCGACTGTATCCTTATGTAATACATGTATCACTAGCCACTTTAACTATGCCACTTTGTTTACATACTCATCTCATATGTATATACTGTACTCGATACCATCTACTGTATCTTGCCTATGCTGCTCTGTACCATCACTCATTCATATATCCTTATGTACATATTCTTTATCCCCTTACACTGTGTACAAGACAGTAGTTTTGGAATTGTTAGTTAGATTACTTGTTGGTGATTACTGCATTGTCGGAACTAGAAGCACAAGCATTTCGCTACACTCGCATTAACATCTGCTAACCATGTGTATGTGACAAATAAAATTTGATTTGATTTGATTTATACGTCCACGGTCTTGGCTAAATTACTCTATCATGACATTTTGTCTAATGTCACATCTAGGACGAAACTACTTAGGGGTGTGTTGCTTATGGCACCATCCTAAGTTGATAACTACATGATAAGCCTACAGCTGTAAGGCACCAGCTTTGGACAGTCTACAGGGATGAACTATGGACCCGTGGGGAGAAACGGGTGATTAATGTAGCTGTAGAGTGAATGGGCTTCAGAGTAAATTTGTAACTTTACCAAGGCTGGTATTTTGCTCGAACCCTTAAGTGATCCTATTATAATTCCTCTTTAAATGTTCCATTGTTCATGTGCGTTTATGCTTGCACATGCCAAGGGAAAGAAAACCAAAGTATCATAGCAGGCTGCAACCTGTTCAGAATGAGTCTGACTTCATCAGATAATTTCAGTGTCATTAACTGTGTCTCTGTAAGAATTGGTGCCGACCTCAAGTCATATGCCAAGGGGACCTCTAGTGGTTTTACTGCAAGTCAATGTGTCTTACACCATTGTAGTGGCGATAGGTATGAAGGAGTCTATCTAATAGCTATGTTATCCACGGAGGGGCTAACCTCGTGAAGGAAGTACTCTATAAGCACTGAACCAGTCGTTGTGGTCATTGTTCATTTGTTAGCGGCATGTGTGTTATCCATCAGAAGAGTGTTTTGGAGACTCCCTTCCACGTGTTGCAATCTGAGTGACTACTACCTCCTCTGTTGCTGTTATCAATGGCAATTTGAATTGATAGGTCTCTAACCTTCTTACTGATTGTGGTTGGACTGACTGTTGCTGGCATTGGTACTGGTACCCAAAGGAACCAGCTTACCTACCAATTCATTCAGAAATGTTATCCTACCAGAACAAATGATAAGAGCATTTTACTAGTTGCATTGTAGTTGAGACTACACATAGAACGGAATGATTATTGTCACCATTTTGTTTTTGGAGGTGGAAAGTCCACTTTTATGACCAGTGTGGTATACCTCAGTGATATATCAGATATATTCTTAGGTTAACCCCGTCGAGGGTCTTGTCTGCTCCTCTATGTTCTCGTGGGGAAGTTTACAACAAGATTTACGAGTACGAATTGTCAGCAGCCACGTTGTTACTAGACTGTCTGTAATCTTTCAACCAAATCTCCTGGTGTTTGTGCCTCAAAACGCTCAGAGACTGTCTTGGCCTGCCAGTCACCAGTTGCATGTGGCAACTGTTCCATCACCTGCGAACTGAGACAAGGATGTTTTTCTGCGATATGGCAGAGTCATCGGGTCAGTGGCAAGACTGACGTCATCAGATGTCATAGAAAGGGGTTAGATTCCCTTTCAAAGTGGAAAGTGTATAATCGAATGCAGAGTTCACTCTGCACGTTGATGCTTTTATTCCTGAGATGGTCGCAGTGCTTGCGAAAGTGTCTGGAGGACAAGAGAAGTTAATCTAATGACAGCATCGCATGACTCCAAGAAGGAGGGAAGTTGCTCACTCACAGTGACTGCTGGCTCAAAATCATGAAAATAAGAGTCAATCAGGTTTGCTGATTGAATGTGACGAGATATGTTAATATCTGCTTGAGTCCGATTCTGCACCAAGAGGTATCAAAATGTATTTTTTCCCAAGGGGTTCTGTCGACAGATACTCCTTGTGGGTGACTGTGTCACAGTCAGTGTTAGGAGAGGACAGTGTGGTCAGTGGAGACAGCATAGTTACCTGTGTCCACAATTGGTTGCGTTTCTAATCCATCAGTGGGACCAAACGATCCATCAAGTCTGCTCCGAGTAGCAGATGTTCAGTTTCGAGGCTGGTAACATACACAGTGTGAACAAGCGATATTTCTTGGAAGTGTAGTTTCAGCATGAGTCGCATCGTGAGAGGCGAGGTAGTCTGAGTGGAACCTCGAAGTTCAGTGTCGCATCGTTCCGACACATTGGGTTCAAAGCAGTCACAGGTTAAGCAGTCCTCCAGGACTGTTTCCAGGTATGGCCTCTTTGAGTTGGGTTTTGTTGTCATATTCCCCACAAAGTGGAGTGAATGTTGGTATCGACGTGATGTGTCAATTGTGTTCATGTTTAAAAGAGTGGAATTGGCTATTGCGATGTTAACCTTGTGCTTCGCAATATTTGTATCCGAGTCAATAGTCAAAGCATGTGGGCTTGTTTCTTGATCGAGCGGGCCCTGCATAGGGTCTCAAGTGAGAGCGGAAGTCATTTGATTGTTTACGTGCTTGCTAATGGAGTTCATTTTTGCGGACCTGTTGTCCAGCAAATCCACACCTAGTAAATGGTGACTTACCTTTTGCCATTTTCAAAAAATGTTGGCGCTTTTGTACTGGTATTAGCAGAGCTTCTAGAGAGTATTGGTCTATGTTTCGGTCGCCATTGAACCTTTTTTACCATTTTGCCTTGACACTTCGTGATGGTGGGGTGCAGGAACGTAGAGGTCAGGTTGATTGTAGTGGTAGTCATTTTGCTGACGACATACTTTACAGCTATTTTGACCACGGTGGTTACTGGTATCGTGGTTTCGTGATAGATACCTTTTGTTGTGCGTCATCACTCAACGCTCCTATCTCTGTTAACGCACCCTGTAACTGGAGTGACTTCTCCTGTTCAATCTTTAAAACCTGAGATGTCAGGGCTAATAGCGCGGCTCACTTTTGATGCCTCTAAAGCTGTGCTCGGAAACTCTCTGAGTACTGAAATTGGCAAACCAACATGGGCTGTAGGGCCCAAGTAGTTAATGAATCGGGGATACATGTTCAACAGAAACATTTATTTGAATGGCAATAGCTCTTCCATTCCTGTTTCAGTGAGTAGGCCAAAATGAGGTGAATGAAGCCAATGATAGTTTGCTTGTGGGTGTTCATTCCAAGCTTGTTTGACAGTGTTAGCTGTCCTGTTTGCAAGTTGATGAACCACTGAATTCTATTTTCAAAGCCGTGGCAAGTTTTGCACAGTCGTTTTGCACGTGTTGCTCTTGTAGACGGATGAACCTTGTCATGTGTCTATTCGACATTGCATTCAACAGGTAAAGCCTGTCAGTATAGGAAGCGTTCGGGTAGCCATCCAAGGCGTCTTCTATGTCTGTTAACGTCTTGCTTGGCTTCCCTGGAACGGGGTCAAATGTGCAGAGGTTTTTGACGATTTTGTCAAGGCGTTCCTTGCCAAGTGGCTTTGGCTTTGTTGGCGAGGAGGCACCATACTACTCTGTGCCGAATGTCCAAGAGGAGAAGACTGAGGGACACCTAAGAGAGGCAAAATCCGAAAACTTTTGTTGTCTTCACTCCTTTGTGTACCAAGCTCCAGGTGCGAGCTTGGATGCTTGGTTAGGTAGTCACAATGTACCACGTGACTGTTCTGGAATTCTTCCACATGGTACCTAAGGGTGATATTCTGCTACATTGCAGAGTCCACTTTGGCATTTGGAGTACTTATTGTAGACACATGAGTGTCACACTGGCTCCGTTCGGCCTCATACTTATCTGTCATTGTTTGCAGGTAGAGGTCTTGATTGCAGAGCGAGAGAGTTACGAGATTTCCTCTGATTGCTTGGAGATTTTTACATCTTTCTCACCCGGGTTCTCTCATCAATAACTTGATCAGCGACTTCATTGAGTTCCGCTGTTTTTTCATCCAACTTGGTCATTGTGTTCATTAATTGATCATCTTTAGTCTGCAGCATTTGGACTAGAACATTACTGTTTTGAATAACGTTCATCAAAACTGCTTGCATGTTATCAAGTTGCGTGCCCGTTTGTAGATAACCCGTCCGATTTATCTAGTTTTGCGTGGACTTCATTGTGTTTAGATTTGGCTAAAACGTGTTGTTCCGGTGGAAGATGAGTTTGTGCTCGTTTGTCATCATAAGTTTTTATCATGACTTTAAATTGTTCCGTTTTTAAACGCAGTTCCATGGCAAGCAGTATTTTTCCCTTTTCTGCTTTTGTCGTTAGTTTCCCGGTTCTCTCCACCTGTCCCTTCACGCCAACCATTTCTTGCTTGTGCTTCTGCTGTACTGGAACGATGTCAATCTCTGCTGGCGGCCATACATCAGGGCTGAACTGGAGAGAACCTTTACAAGGCCTGTGCCTGGTGGTTTATTTTGTAGGACGTCTCACAATTTCTGCTGTTTTCTTGCTTATGGCATAGTTTGGTTTTATATCTCTGCTGAGGTCAGTGATCAAGTCTTCTATGGGTGAGGGTTCACTAATTAGCGGGGGAATGGGGACCACCTCCCCCCCTGAAAAAATAGAAATTGTTTTTAAATTAAAAGTTTGGGTTTTGAGTCGCTGGAAGCTGCAAAAACGATTTAATCTATTTATAGACATGAATGAATAATCAATACTGGATCAGTAATGTGGGGGTTGAACGTCAATGAATTTGCAAAAGCAAATTGACTTGATTAATCAATGCTAATGATTAATACCTTTATACCTTTATAGGCTATCTGGGAATTAAACTTTAATTAACCTGAAAGTGTTGCTGTGTTTAGGTTAAGATTGACATGTCTCATGGGTTGAAACAAATTAATTTGTTCTCTATCCAAATGAACAACCTGGCAATTTAACTTCCTTGTTCCATCTAATGAGACAAAAATATCCAATCAGTTGAGATTGGTTGGATATTATTCAAGTGTAACCAGTTGTTACAAATGTGAGAAGACGTTGGGCGTCACAGTGGATTTTTTTTTCATTATTAAACATTTCTGGCGATTCTTCACCACAAGGGGTCACTTACCCCTGAAAGCTGAAACCACACGGAATTCCTGCAAAGGCGCGACTTCCGTCAATACTGGATCAGTACTGTAGGAGTTGGGCTTCAATGAGCTGGCAAAAGCAAATGTCATTGATTAATCAATGTTAATAATTAATCATACCTGTATAGGCTTTCAGGAAATTAAACTTGAATTAACCTGAAAGAGAGAGAGACAAAGGGAAAGAAACACTTATCGTACATTTAGAAACTACGCTCACAGTAACCATTTACTTTGCACACTAACCACCGCCCATTGGGAGTAAGAAATGTATGTATTTACGTGTTTGAATGCCATTGTTCATGATCTATCTCTGATCTATCTCTGTTTCTCTCTCTCTAACGTAAACATGGGCACCTTCATAGATATTATCTTGACCAACTTACCCTCCAAATACACCTCTGCTGTTTTCAATAAGGATCTCAGCGATCACTGGCTCATTGCCTGCATCCGTAATGGGTCCGCGGTCAAATGACCACCCCTCATCACTGTCAAACGCTCCCTAAATCACTTCTGCAAACAGGCCTTTCTAATCGACCTGGTCCGGGTATCCTGGAAGGATATTGACCTCATTCCGTCAGTAGAGGATGCCTGGTTGTTCGTTAAAAGTAATTTCCTCACCATCTTAAATAAGCATGCCCCATTCCAAAAATGAGGAACTAAGAACAGATATAGTCAGATTGGTTCACTCCCGACCTGACTGCCCTCAACAAGCATAAAAACATCCTGTGGTGTACTGCACTAGCATTGAATAGTCCCCTTTTTCAAACATAAATTTGCATCCTTCAGCTCAAACTCCAAAAAGTTCTGGGACACTGTAAAGTCCATGGTGAAGAAGAGCACCTCTTCACAACTGACCACTGCACTGAGGCTAAGAAACACTGTCACCACCGATAAATCCATGATAATGATAAAACTGTTTGAATCATGTCTGTGAGTATAACAGAACAAACCATTCAGATTTTCTTTATTTGAGGTCACTCTCTTTTCAATGGGTTTTCATTGGGAATCCAGATTTCTAAGAGACCTTCTTGCAGTTCCTGTCGCTTCCACTGGATGTTAACAGTCTTTAGAAATTGGTTGAGGTTTTTCCTTTGTGTAATGAAGAAGTACGGCCAACTTGAAAGAGGGTCACTTGAAGTGTACTGTTAGATAGAGGCGCGAGACCAGAAAGCATGCTACATTTGTTTTACTCCTGTATTGAACACAGATCATCCCGTCTTCATTGTTATTGATTATTTACATTTAAAAAATACCTAAGGTTGTATTACAAAAGTAGTTTGAAATGTTTAGGCAAAGTTTACAGGTAACTTTTGAGATTTTTTGTAGTCACGTTACTCAAGTAACGTTACTCAAAAACTCTTGGTTTTTCTGGATCAAACGCGCCAAATAAATTGACACTTTGGATATATATCGACGGAAATAATGGAACAAAAAGGACCATTTGTGATGTTTATGGGACATATTGGAGTGTCAAAAAAAGAAGCTCGTCAAAGGCATGAATTATATTTTTATTTCTGCGTTTTGTGTCGCGCCTGCAGGGTTGAAATATGCTTTCTGTCTTTGTTTACGGAGGTGTTATCCTCAGATAATAGCATCGTTTGCTTTCGACGAAAAGCCTTTTTGAAAGCTGACATGTTGTCTGGAATCACACCAACTGTAGCTTTAATTTGCTATCTTGCATGTGTGATTTAATGAAAATTTGATTTTATAGTAATTTATTTGAATTTGGCGCTCTGCATTTTCCCTGGCTTTTGGCCGCTGGCCAAAGTCAAATTAGATTACTAAAAATATTACATTTTCATGAAATCGCAAGTGCAATATAGCAAAACACAGTTTAGCTTGTTTTTAATCCACCTTGCGTGTCAGATTTCAATACAGCTTTTCGGTGAAAGCATAACAAGCGTTTATGTAAGACCATCTCTCTCCGTAGACAAAATATTACAAACACCTAGCAGCCAAGTAGATTGGTCACGAAAGTCAGAAAAGCAATAGATTAACCTCATGAAACTCTGGGGGTAGTATTTCATTTTTGGATGAAAAACGTTCCCGTTTTAAACAAGATATTTTGTCACGAAAAGATGCTCGACTATGCATATAATTGACAGCTTTGGAAAGAAAACACCCTGACGTTTCCAAAAGTGCAAAGATATTGTCTGTGAGTGCCACAGAACTAATGCTACAGGCGAAACCAAGATGAAATTTCATACAGGAACTGAGCCAGATTTTTGAGGCGCTGTGTACCAATGTCTCCTATATGGCTGTGAATGCTCAAGGAGAGAGCCTACACTTTCTGTTGTTTCCCCAAGGTGTTTGCAGCATTGTGACGTATTTGTAGGCATATCATTGGAAAATTGACCATAAGAGACTACATTTACCAGGTGTCCGCTGGGTGTCCTCCGTCGAAACTATTACGCAATCTCCAGGTGCGCACATTTTTTCCATTTTGAAGAGAGGAGAAACCAAACTGCCAGGAGTGACTTATCATCGAATAGATATTTGAAAAACACCTTGAGGATTGATTCTAAACAACGTTTGCCATGTTTCTGTCGATATTATGGAGTTAATTTGGAAAAAAGTTTGCGTTGTTATTACTGAATTTTCAGGGTTTTTTCTCAGCCAAACGTGAAGAACAAAATGGACCGATTTCTCCTACACAAATAATATTTTTGGAAAAACTGAACATTTGCTATCTAACTGAGAGTCTCCTCATTGGAAACATCTAAAGTTCTTCAAAGGTAAATTATTTTATTTGAATGCTTTTCTTGTTTTTGTGAAAATGTTGCATGCTGAATGACAGGCTTAATGGTATACTAGCTATCAATACCCTTACACAAATGATTGTTTAGCTATGGTTCAAAAGCATATTTTGAAAATCTGAGATGACAGTGTTGTTAACAAAAGGCTAAGCTTGAGAGCTAATATATTTATTTCATTTCATTTGCGATTTTCATGAATAGCTAACGTTGCGTTATGCTAATGAGCTTGCGGGGATAATTACACTCCTGGATACAGGTTTTTTTCGTAGCCAAACGTGACGAACAAAACAGAGCGATTTGTCCTACACAAATCATCTTTTTGGAAAAACTGAAAATTTGCTATCTAACTGAGAGTCTCCTCATTGAAAACATCTGAAGTTCTTCAAAGGTAAATGATTTTATTTGAATGCTTTTCTTGTTTTTGTGAAAATGTTGCATGCTGAATGACAGGCTTAATGCTATGCTAGCTATCAATACCCTTACACAAATGCTTATTTAGCTATGGTTCAAAAGCATATTTTGAAAATCTGAGATGACAGTGTTGTTAACAAAAGGCTAAGCTTGAGAGCTAGTATATTTATTTTATTTCATTTGCGATTTTCATGAATAATTAACGTTGCGTTATGGTAATGAGCTTGAGGCTATAAATAGGATCCCGGATCCGGGTTTGCTCATCGCAACTGGTTAAATCGCTTACCTTTGATGATCTTCGGATGTTTGCACTCACGAGACTCCCAGTTACACAATAGATGTTCCTTTTCTTCCATAAAGATTATTTTTATATCCAAAAGACCTCCATTTGTTTGGTGCATTATGTTCAGAAATCCACAGGCTCGAGCGGTCACAAAAATTCCAAATAGTATCCGTAATGTCCACAGAAACATGTCAAATGTTTTCTATAATCAATCCTCACGTTGTTTTTAAAATATATAATCGATAATATATCAACCGGGACCGTCGCTTTTTCAATAGGAGAGGGAGAGACAATGGCTGCCCACTCTGTTGCGCAAGCAAAACTCTGCGAACACCCAGCTATCCACTGACGCGATGTTATATTTCTCGCTCATTTTTAGAAATAAAAGCCTGAAACTATGTCTAAAGACTGTTGACACCTTGAGGAAGCCATAGGAAAAGAAAACTGGTTGATATCCCTTTAAATGGAGTGAAGGCAGGCTATGGAACATGGAGCTTTCAAAATAGAAGCCACTTCCTGGTTTGATTTTCCTCAGGTTTTCGCATGCAATATCAGTTATGTTATACTCACAGACAATATATTTACAGTTTTGGAAAGTTTAGAGTTTTTTCTATCCTAAGCTGTCAATTATATGCATATTCTAGCATCTGGTCCTGAGAAATAGGCGGTTTACTTTGGGAACGTTATTTTTCCAAAAATAAAAATAGTGCCCTCTAGTTTCAAGAGGTTAAACAACGTCTTACGTGGTGCCCCAAATTCCTATTCAGTCAATTGTTACATGATTAATTTAATTGGGTAACAATTAAACATAGTTAGTGGATTAAATAAATAACAGTCATCAGATTAATGAAAGTTAAGTCACAACATTTGTTAGAGATGTTCAAATCGCATGTAGCATCCCACATGCTAAAAATGATTCAGACAACTACAAAAAAGAGGATATGAATTAGTAATGACTATTTACTCAGATTTGAGCTCAAGTCCATTCTAACCAGACAGAACAAAGCTCATCACTGAGTGTAGGTTCAGGATTTATTTACTGTATATCTGATGATCAGTCTGCAACACAATAAGCACGCAAGAACACAACACACACAAGCGAGACAGACTGTAACGCTTGTCTTCGTCCTCCTCTGATGGGGAGTAAGAAATGTCAAACCAATGCGCAGCGTGGTAGGTGTCCATATTGTATTTAATATGAATACTGAACACTTGAACAAAAACAACAAAAACGAACAGTCCTGACGAGTGAAGCAAAACACAGAACAGAAAATAATCACCCACAACTCAAGGGTGAAAACAGGCTACCTATGTATGGTTCTCAATCAGGGACAACGATTGACAGCTGCCTCTGATTGAGAACCATACCAGGCCAAACACAGAAATCCCAAATCATAGAAAAAAGAACATAGACTTCCCACCCCAACTCACGCCCTGACCATACTAAAACAAAGACAGCACAAAGGAACTAAGGTCAGAACGTGACACAGACACATACCTCTACCCCTATAGTTTATTGGAACTATAGAACAAAAGATTGTAACTTCTCGTCCTGTACATACAGTAGTAGTGCTTAAATGTTCTAAGCATAAAATCTACTGGCCATTCACTCTAAAGAGATCCATCTACTGTGAAGGTGGACATTTAGATTTTCATTTCAAACATTGTCAAACTGTAAGCATCACTCACAACTGGTCTGAGACAACTGCTCTGAGAAAACCATTGCAAAAGCAGTACCAACAGTTTTTTAAATATTCTGTAGGCTATCAATCAGTCTTTGGCCAAGACAGAAAGCTGCTGCTCCTCCATTCCCTATTGTGCCATAACTAGGAAAAGTGACAACAATGGATATGGATTAGGCTAGCTGTCATTGAAGAAGAAGAAGAAGGTAGTTGGAAGAGGTGGAGAAGGTGGAAAGGAAAAGGTGGGGGAGAAAGAAGATAATGAGGAGGAGGACGAGAAGGAGAAGGAGGAGGAAGAGGTGGAGGAGTTTGTTTGGCATGTGAGTGACATTGAGTTGACATGATATCACAAACAGACTGGCAGTGAGGCTAGAAGAGGAGGAGGAGGAGGAAAATGACAAACACTTGGTTCAGCAGTGTCTGGGATACTCCTCCTTTAAGTACACAACCTTTCAAGGGAGCAATGCCTGCCTGTAATGACAAGGCCATGAAATCAATTACTAAAAATAATTGCCGATCCGCAGAGATTACTACGCCTAGCATGCTAGCCAAAACTCAAATTAGACAGCGCAAGGCTGTCAATGGTGTATCAAGCCCACATCTGGCCCTGCCCCTGGTCTAGCTGTCTGGCAGGGCTGCCAAGTGGCCCTGATCAAAAGGGAATAGGGTGCCATTTCAGAGGCACACTTAGATCCTGCAGGGTTAATGCCAACCTGGCACTTAGATACTGGAGTTCTCAACCTGACCTGAAACCTCCTGCCAATCAATCATGATCCTCACCATCTTCCCAAAGCCTAGCTGGTCCTAAGCTTGTCAAAAATAAAATGTTATTGGTCACATACACGTTATTATCAGATGTTATTGCAGGTGTAGCAAAATGCTTGTGTTTCTCGCTCCGACAGTGCAGTAATATCTAACAAGTAATATTTAACAATTTCACAACATATACCCAATACACACAAATCTAAGTAAAGGAATGGAATTAAGAATGTATAAATATATGGACGAGTAATATCAGAGCGGCATAGACTAAGATACATTAGAATTGAATAGAATACATTATATACATATTGAGATGAGTAATGCAAAATATGTAAACATTATTAGTTATTTAAGTGAGTTATTTTATTTATTAAAGTGTCCAGTCATGATGAGCTTGTGTTTCATTTTTTTATATAATTGAAAAACTATTATTTTCCTTCCCACAGATGTAAAAACAATCCAGCTACAGTAATTGCTGGAATATGAACATACAATAAATCCCGTGCCTTCGTTTCAGACCAGACCACCTGTGCTTGGCTTGTGATGACAAAACACCTTAATTACAACAAGATTGGGGATGAAGGAAGCAGGGAGGTTGGTAATATTGTAACTGGATTGGTGACTTTAGTCGCTAGCCTAGATACCTTCTATCCCAGGGCCAGCGTGGAACTTAGACAATGGCAGGCATGGAACCAACCAGGGATTGTTCAATCACTGGTCTGGAACCAGGGATAGCCCTAGAATGTTGCATAGAATCTAGAATCACAGCCATCAATCATCGGTCTGGAACCAGGCAACGTTATGGAATCTGGATTCTCAGCCATAATCACTGGTCTCCATACTTGAGACCTCCTATGTTGTGGGATATGGAACAGATTGGCTCCTCTACCTGAATAGATGCTAAAGCAACTAGCCGTATTTTGAATGACTTGCAGAATGAGAAAACGGGGGCCATTTTGTAGCTGAGGTCTATTTGTGGCATGGACGATAGCTGGCATTGTGAGTAATGTAATGTTTCAGGTCTAGATTAAGTATTGACTGTAAAACATAGCACTCTGAATGTAACTGAAGAGATACTGTAATCCCTATGGACTGGTGAGAAGCACAGGGGAGAGAAGAAGGAAGACATTCTTACCTCACAGGAAGCTGAATATTTGGGGAACCATTCTGTCGGCCTATATTCTATACTGTATCAATACCTATTCCTATCATAATTCTTTATTTAATTATTTTCACTGAGAAACAACCAAGCCAGGGCACTATCCCCAAAATGTTATCGTTAAAATTCTCGGTTATGCTTAAACATTTGAAAACATCTAATGGGCTGTTCACTGTTTGTTACAGAACAGATCAGTCTCCATTGAAGATTGTACTGCCTTTATATATCCTCATTATTTAATTAGCCCACAATCACTTGCAAGCAGCCAGACACTGGAAGGCAGCAGCAGACAATTTACATAGCTTGGCACGAATGTGCCTTCTTAAAACCTGAAATGACATTTGACTTCAAAGCTTCAGATACCCGCTTGCTGCAGTTCTATCTAAATGGTAAAGCAGGGATGGACTGGTCATAGGGTAATTCTGGCAAATACCAGATGGGCTGGGCCATCTTTAGCCCAGTGGGCCTATCTAAAATGTGATAGTTTTTCTGTGCGAAAGGATCATTATTTGGCTAATAATGGGGTCTTTGTGTTAAAACAAAAGGCCAGACTGGGGTTTGCCCAGCTATACGCAACACTCCTCTCTCTCTCTCCTCATTAGCTAAAAAGCATCCACTATTGAGGAAACAATTGCTGTGTGTTTCTGTGCGCATGCGTGCGCACATCAAACAACCCCAGCTGACAGGAATGAAAATAAAAACTGAGAAAATCAAGGGATGTTTAAATTATGATAACACTGGGAAGCTTGCATAAGAATTCCCCACCACACCCAGATAGCTACTATCGGAGCTAATTCCCTTCCTGGTGACACATCAGACAGTTGTTTGGGATATGTTTATACATGGTATATTTTTGCTGTACAGTGTACAATACATTTTTGCTGTATATATGGTGGTATATGGTACATGGGGGAATCATTACCCTTTGAAAAAATGCTCTCTGACTCCAAAAATATAAATATTCTAGCCAAAGAATGTTATGAACTCCATGTTTCAAATTCATACTATCTTTTGGGCCAGCAGCATACCACTCTGCATACCACCCTGCATCCCACTGCTCGCTTGCCTCTGAAGCTTAGCAGGGTTGGTCCTCATTGGTCCCTGGATGGGAGACCAGAAGCTACTAGAGGTGGTGTTGGAAGGCCAATAGGATGCATTCTTTCCTCTGATCTAAACAAAATATCCCAATGTCTCAGGACAGTGATTGAGGACATTGCCCTATGTAGGGTGTTGTCTTCCGGAGGGACGTTAAACGAGTGTCCTGACTCTCTCTGGTCATTAAAGCTCCCAAGGTGCTTATTGTAAGAGTAGGGGTGTTAACCCTGGTGTCCTAAATAAATTCCCATACCATTATGGCCACCTAATCCAACTTCCAATTGGTTCATTCTTTCCCCTGTAACTATTCCCCAGGTCGGTGCAGTAAATGATGTGTTCTCAGTCAATTTACCTGGTTAAATAAATAATGTATTCAGAAAGTATTCACTCCCCTTGACTTTTTCCACATTTTGTTTAAAATTAAAATGAATGTAATTATCATTTTTTTGTCAACGAAATACTCTGTAATACCAAAGTGGAAAAAAATATTAAAAAATTAATGGAAAATAAATCACTATGTCTTGATTAGATAAGTAATCAACCCTCTGAGTCAATACATGTTAGAATCCCCTTTGGCAGCAATTACAGCTGTGAGTCTGTCTGGGTAAGTCTATACAAACTTTGCAGACCTGGATTATACAATAAATTGGCTGTTAATCATTGCTAGTCAGCCATTTTCATGTCTTGCCAAATATTTTCAAGTCAATTTAAGTCAAAACTGGAACTAGGCCACTCAAGAACATTCAATGTCATATTGGTAAGCAACTTCAGTGGATATTTGGTCTTGTGTTTTGGGTAATCATCCTGTTGAAAGGAGAATTTGTCTTCCACTGTCTGTTGGTAAGCAGATTGAAACCAAGTTTTCCTCTAGGAGTTTGACTGTGCTTAGCACTATTCTGTTTATTTTTATCCCCAAAAACTTCCTAGTCCTTGGCGATGACAAGCTTACCCATAACAAGATGCAGCCACCCCCATGCTTGAAAATATGAGGAGTAGTACTCAGTGGTGACTTGTTTTGGATTTACCCCAAACGTAACGCTTTGTATTCAGTACAAAAATTGTATTTCTTTGCTATTTTTTTGCAGTGTTACTTTACTGCCTTATTGCAAACAGAATGCATGTTTTGCAATATTTGTTCTTCTTTTCCCTCTGTCATTTGTTAGTAATGTGGAGTAACTACAATATTGTTGATCCATCGTCAGTTATCGCCTATCACAGCCACTAAACTGTAACTGTTTTAAAATCTACATTGGGAATGAGCGTTAGCGTGATGAGATACTGAGGCGCATTGTCATGTCATTCTTCCACCGCCATCACCTCATGTTTCAGCATGATAAAAGGATCTGTACACAATTCCTGGAAGCTGAAAATGTATGTTATTCTATGGCCTGCATACTCAACAGACATGTCACCCATTGAGGAATGTTTGAGATGCTCTGGATCGACATGAACGACAGCTTGTTCCAGTTCCAGCCAATATCCAGCAAAATCACACAGCCATTGAAGAGGAGTGTGACAACATTCCACAGGCCACAATCAACAGCCTGATCAACTCTATGCGAAGGAGATGTGTTGCGCTGCAGGAGGCAAATGGTGATCACACCAGATACTGCCTGGTTTTCTGATCTATGACCCTACCATTTTTTAAGGTACTGTGACCAACAGATCTGTATTCCAAGTCGTGAAATTCATAGATTGGGACCTAAATTAATTTATTTAAATTGACAGATTTCCTTATATGAACTGTAACTCAGTAAAATATTTGAAATTGTAGCATGTTGCATTTATTTTTAGTTCAGTGTAATTCCAATGTTTATCCAGTTTATGGATTGGTCATGAGCAGTCTTCTCTTTTGGGGTCGAGTTGATTCAGATCCAACAACAGAAAATTATGCTTGTTGGCTTCATCTGTATGCTCTTTTAGTTTTTCTTGTGTCTGTAATACTAGGTTGCAAGTGACTTTCACTTTCTCTCCAGCTCCAGGGCAGCAGGGTCATTTGAGTAGGCGGGATTCTTGCAAAGACACACAGAAGGCCAGCCCAAGGAGTCTCAGGGCTAAACCCCTTTGTTTTTGTTCAAAGTGAAAACACTACACAAGAAATGGGGAGGCATATGGTCGCCAACTCCATGCGGAATCCAGCTTTAATAGAAATCCCATCCAACCATGTTTACAAGTTTGAACACTGGAATGTGAGATGTAATCTACACCTCGATTAGGCTGATAGAAATCCTCATTATTTTGTTCAATGATTTTCAATTTGAGCTTCTGTGGGGACAGACGCTGGAGAGGAGAAGCAAGTACAGGGAGTGAACATTTAATGAAACATGGACATGAAACAGAATACAGTCAGCGTCTGAAAAGGGGAAACGTAAACGACAATAATGCTGACATGGGGAACCAACGGGGGAACAGACAGATATAGATGGGGCAATCAACAAGGTGAAGGAGTCCAGGTGAGTTCAATGAGTGCTGAAGGGCATAATGATGGTGACAGTTGTGCGTAATGAAGGGCAGCCTGGCACCCTCGAGCGCCAGAGAGGGAGAGCAGGTGTGACAGTAACCCTCCTCTAGGGGCGCCACCCGGCGTCCCACCTGGGCGTAACTGACGGACCAGCCGAGGCATGGACGCTGAATAGGCCGGCAGAGGTGTGAAAGCCTGACGATTCCGCTTAGGCGTGGGAGCTTGATGAGCCGGCTGAGGCGTGGGAGCCTGATCAGTCGGCTGAGGCATGACGTTGGATGGGTGCCTGAGGAGCCAACCGAGGCAAGAAAACCTCTCGAGCCAGCTAAGGCGTGGAAGCCCAACGAGCCAGCTGAGGCAATCCCCGGTTCCATCGCCGATGGCACCCGGACCTGACTTCACCAACAAAAACAAAAAACAAAACCTCCCTGATGCTTCACATATTGGTGTTCTGTGAGGACAGATGCTGGAGACGAGAAGCAAGTACATGGAGTGAACATTTAATGAAACACGGACATGAAACAGAACACGGACAGCACCTGGACAAGGGGAAACGTAAACGACAATAATGCTGACATGGGTAACACACGGAGGAACAGACAGATATAGATGGGGCAATCAACAAGGTGAAGGAGTCCAGGTGAGTCCACTGAGCGCTGATGCGCATAAAGATGGTGATAGGTGTGCGTAATGAAGGGCAGCCTGGCACCCTCGAGCGCCAGAGAGCGGGAGCGGTAGCAGGCGTGACAGCTTCATTATTTCTATATAGACTACACTTTCTCGTTCTGAAACAATGTAGTTACACCTCCAACATTGGCATAGCATCAGCTAAGCGGGTGTCGGCATAGCTAATGCTTGATCTGATTGAATCTATGCCTTAACCTCTGTGCATGTTCTGCTGGGGACAGCAGAGGAGAAGGCAGGTGTCATCCCAAACACCACTCGGATGGGAGAGTCGGAGGGGGTGAAGGGTGTAGCTGAGTGCATCCTAAATTGCGGGGCCCATATGGGTTCTGGTCAAAAGTAGTACACTATATAGGGACTAGGGTGCCAATTTTGGGCCGCAAATCAGAGAGTGGGGGGGTACCACTGTCACTGACAAGGTGAACTCTCTGTGTCCCAATTGGCAATCTATTCTCTATATACTGCACTACTTTTGACAAGGGGCCTCAGGACAAAAGTAGTGCACTGTAGGAAATAGGGCACCATTCGGGATGCCAACTCTGACTCCCTGCACGTGAAGCAGTGTACACTAATGACAGAGATGTTATCCTATTATTAACACTTTATTATTATCAATGCATCCCTGACACACACTGTTGGTATTGATGAGTTGTGGAAATTATAAATATGTCTACATGATAAACAACAACAACCATCTAGAGGCGAAAGAAACGCATTCCTATTTAGGCGAGGTGCTGGCCAGCGGAGTGGAACACTTAAAAAAAATAAAGGAGAGCCGAACACTTTAGGAGCACAGATGCAAAAATGTTTATGTCCAACATTTCGACAGACAAGTTGTCTTCATCAGGGTAAACAACAGCAACCAACCATTATGGACCATTCTGTTTTGATCTAAATATGAGCATAGCCCTTGTGATCATTATATGAGAAGGAGACAGTTAGGCCTGGTGTACAGTACAAAGAGTTTGGACAGACCTACTCATTCAGGGGTTTTTCTTTATATTAACCATTGTCTACATTGTAGAATAATAGTGAAGACATCAAAACTAAGGAAAATACATACATGGAATCATGTAGTAACCAAAAAGGGGTTGAACAAATCAAAATATATTTTAGATTTTCGATTCTTCAAAGTAGCCACCCGTTGCCTTGTTGGCAGCTTTGCAGACTCTTGGCATTCTCTCAACCAGCTTCATGATGTAGTCACCTGGAATGCTTTTCAATTAACAAGTGTGCCTTGTTAAATCTTGTTAATTTGTTGAATTTCTTTCATCTTAATGTGTTTGAGCCAATCAGTTGTGTTGTGGCAAGGTAGAGGTAGTATAGAGAAGATAGCCAGCCCTATTTGGTAAAAGACCAATACCATATTTTTAGAAGAACAGCTAAAAAAAGCACGGAGAAATGACAGTCCATCATTACTTTAAGACATTAAGATCAGTCAAACTGGAACATTTCAAGAACTTTAAAAGTTTCTTCAAGTGCAGTCGCGAAAACCATCCAGCGTTATGATGAAACTGGCTCTCATGAGGACCGCCATAGGAAAAGAAGACCCAGAGTTACCTCTGCTGCAGAGTCTTTTTTTTAAATGTTTTCATTTCACCTTTATATAACCAGGTTGGCCAGTTGAGAACAAGTTTTCATTTACAACTGCGACCTGGCCAAGATAAAGCAAAGCAGTGCGACACAAACAACAACACAGAGTTACACATGGAATAAACAAACATACAGTCAATAACAAAATAGAAAAGTATATATGCTCTACAGTATGTGCAAATGAGGTAAGATAAGGGAGGTAAAGGCAATAAATAGGCCATAGCGGCAAATTAGTTACAATTTAGCAATTATACACTGCAGTGATAGATGTGCAGAAGATGAATGTGCAAGTAGAGATACTGGGGTGCAAAGGAGCAAATAAATAAATAACAGTATGGAGATGAGGTAGATTGGATGGGCTATTTACGGATGGGCTATGTACAGGTGCAGTGATCTGAGACCTGCTCTGACAGCTGGTGTATAAAGTTATAGAGGGAGATATGAGTCTCCAGCTGCAGTCATTCTTGCAATTCGTTCCAGTCATTGGCAGCAGAGAACTATAAGGAAAGGAGGCCAAAGGAGGAATTGACTTTGGGGGTGACCAGTGAAATATACCTGCTGGAGCACGTGCTATGGGTGGGTGCTGCTATGGTGACCAGTGAGCTGAGATAAGGCAGGGTTTTACCTAGCAAAGACTTAAAGATGACCTGGACCCCGCGGGTTTGGTGATGAATTTGAAGGGAGGGCCAACCAACAAGAGCATACAGGTCGCAGTGGTGGGTAGTATATGGGGCTTTGGTGACAAAACGGATGACACTGTGATAGACTGCATCCAATTTGCTGAGTCGAGTGTTAGAGGCTATTTTGTAAATGACATCGGCAAAGTCAAGGATCGGTAGGATAGTCGGTTTTACGAGGGTATGTTTGGCAGCATGAGTGAAGGATGCATTGTGCGATATAGGAAGCCAGAAGGTGGTCTATAGCATGCAGCAATGGTGAGAGACTTGTTTCTGGAAAGGTGGATTTTTAAAAGTAGAAGCTCAAATTTTGGGGGTACAGACCTGGATAGTATGACAGAACAACTCCACCCCCTTTGGCAGATCTATCTTGTCGGAAATTGTTTATAGTTAGGAATGGAAATTTCAGGGGTTTTGGTGGCCTTCCTTAGCCAGGATTCAGACACGGCTAGGAGATCCAGGATTGCAGAGTGTGCTAAAACAGTGAATAAAACAAACTTAGGGAGGAGGCTTCTAATGTTAACATGCATGAAACCAAGGCTTTACGGTTACAGAAGTCAACGAATGAGAGCGTCTGGGGAATGGGAGTGGAGCTAGGCACTGCAGGGCCTGGATTAACCTCTACATCACCAGAGGAACAGAGGAGAAGTAGGATAAGGGTATGGCTAAAGGCTATAAGAACTGGTTTTCTAGTACGTTCGGAACAGAGTGTAAAAGGAGAAGGTTTCTGGGCACGGAAGAATGGATTCAAGGCTTAATGTACAGACAAGGGTATGGTAGGATGTGATTACAGTGGAAGTAAATCTAGGCATTGAGTGACGATGAGAGAGGTATTGTCTCTAGAGACACCATTTAAACCAAGTGAGGTCACCGCATATGTGGGAGGTGGAACAAAAGGGATAGCTAAGGCATATTGAGCAGGGCTGGAGGCTCTACAGTGAAATAAGACAATAATCACTAACCAAAACAGCAATGGAAAAGGCATATTGACATTAGGGAGAGGCATGCATAGCTGAGTCATCATGGGGTCTAGTGAGAAGCTAGGCCGACTGGAGACACAGCGATTCAGACAGCTAGCAGGCCGGGAATAGCAGACTAGCAGATGGGACGTCATGACGGAAGAGTCCGTCGTAGCCCCCTCGGGCGGTTACGTCGGCAGACCAGTCATGAAGGATCGGTGGGGCTCCGTATTGGCAGTAAAAGGGGTCCAGGCCAATTGGCAAAATAGGTATTGTAGCCCAAGGAGTGGCTGATGGCCCTCTTCAGCTAGCTGGGAGATGGGCCTTGCATAGGCTAGCTTCAGGCTAAATGGTGCTTGCTTTGGTACAGAGATGTTAGCCAGGAGTAGCCACTCGGATAGCAGCGAGCTAGCTGCGATAATCCAGGTGAAAAGGTGCAGAGTTTACGGTGGGGAAAAGAGTTCAGTATGTGCTAGGTTGAATCTTGCTGTGCAGATTGGCAGTAGTTGTCTGGGCTAAAGGTTAGCTGATGACCGCTTGCAGTAACTAGCTCACTACTATCTTGTTCCGGTTCTAAATGAAAGAAAATAGCTGATCCATACCACATTGGGTGAGGCGGGTTGCAGGAGAGAATGCTGGAGTTGAGGATAAAAAAATATTTTAAGTATATATATATATATATACACACACACACACACACACACACTAAATATATGCAAAGAAAATGCAAAGAAAAAAGATACGGGACACGACAAGACAAATATGCCTGACTGCTACACCATCTTGGATATGGATAAGATCATTTGCATTACCAGGCTCAGAAATTGGTAATTAACTGCACCTCAGATTGCACCTCACAAAGTTCAAGTAACAAACACATTGTAACGGTTTTCTTTAGGTGAAGTAGAGGCGGACCAAAACGCAGCGTGGTTATATTGATTGATGTTTAATAAAAAAAGATAAACACGAACACTACAAAACAATAAACGTGGAAAACCAAAAACAGCCCTATCTGGTGCAAAACACAGAGACAGGAACAATCACCCACAAACAAACAGTGAAACCCAGGCTACCTAAATATGGTTCCCAATCAGAGACAATGACTAACACCTGCCTCTGATTGAGAACCATATCAGGCCAGACATAGAAATAGACAAACAAGACATCCAACATAGAATGCCCACTCAGATCACACCCTGACCAACCAAAACATAGAAACATACAAAGCAAACTATGGTCAGGGTGTGACACACATCTTAACATCAACTGTTCAGAGACTGTGTGAACCAGGCCTTCATTGTCAAATTGCCGCAAAGAAACCTCTACTAAAGGACACAAATAATAAGAGAAACTTTCTTGGGCCAAGAAACATGAGCAATGGACATTAGACCAGCCGGTTCCAACCGCTGTGTCTTTGAGAGACGCAGAGTAGGTAAATGGATGATCTCTGCAGGGTAGCCTAGCGGTTAGAGCGTTGGACTAGTAACCGGAAGGTTGCAAGTTCAAATCCCCGAGTGGACAAGGTGTCGTTCTGCCCCTGAACAGGCAGTTAACCCACTGTTCCTAGGCCGTCATTGAAAATAAGAAATTGTTCTTAACTGACTTGCCTAGTTAAATAAAGGTAAAATGTTAAAAAATGTGTGCTTCCAAACATGAAGTATGGATTAGGGGATGTGATGGTGTGGTGGTTCTTTACTGGTCACACTGTCATTGATTTATTTAGAATTCAAGGCACACTTAACCAGCATGGCTACCACAGCATTCTACAGCTATACGCCATCCCATCTGGTTTGCGCTTAGTGGGACTACCATTTGTTTGTCAACAGGACAATGACCTAAAACACACCTCCAGGCTGTGTAACCTCTTGAAACTCTGGGGGCAGTATTTCATTTTTGGATGAAAAACATTCCCGTTTTAAACAAGATATTTTGTCACGAAAAGATGCTTGACTATGCATATAATTGACAGCTTTGGAAAGAAAACACTCTGACGTTTCCAAATCTGCAAAGATATTATCTGTGAGTGCCACAGAACTGATGCTACAGGCAAAACCAAGATGAAATTTCAAACAGGAAATGCCCCAGATTTTGGAGGCGCTGTGTTCCAATGTCTCCTTATATGGCTATGAATGCGCAACGAATGAGCCTACACTTTCTGTCGTTTCCCCAAGGTGTTTGCAGCATTGTGACGTATTTGTAGGCATATCATTGGAAAATTGACCATAAGAGACTACGTTTACCAGGTGTCCGCCTGGTGTCCTCCGTCGAAATTGGTGCGCAATCTCCAGCTGCATGCGTTTTTCCATGTCGTTCAGAGGAGAAACCAAACTTCCACGAATGATATATCATCGAATGGATATGTGAAAAACACCTTGAGGATTGATTCTAAACAACGTTTGCCATGTTTCTGTCGATATTATGGAGTTAATTTGGAAAAAAGTTTGGCGTTATAATGACTGAATTTTCTTTTTTTTTTTTCTTAGCCAAACGTGATGAACAAAACGGAGCGATTTCTCCTAGATAAATAATATTTTTGGAAAAACTGAACATTTGCTATCTAACTGAGAGTCTCCTCATTGAAAACATCCGAAGTTCTTCAAAGGTAAATGATTTTCTTTGAATGCTTTTCTTGTTTTTGTGAAAATGTTGCGTGCTGAATGCTAGGCTTAATGCTATGCTAGCTATCAATACTCTTACACAAATGCTTGTTTTGATATGGTTGAAAAGCATATTTTGAAAATCTGAGATGACAGTGTTGTTAACAAAAGGCTAAGCTTGAGAGCCAATATATTTATTTCATTTCATTTGCGATTATCATGAATATTTAACGTTGCGTTATTGTAATGAGCTTGAGGCTATAATTACGCTCCCGGATACGGGATTGCTCGTCGCAACAGGATAAGGGCTATTTGACCAAGAAGGACAGTGATGGAGTGCTGCATCAGATGACTTGACCTCCACAATCACCCGACCTCCACCCAATTTAGAGGATTTGGAATGAGTTGGACCAAAGAGTGAAGGAAAAGCAGCCAACAAGTGCTCAGCATATGTGGGAACTCCTTCATGACGGTTCGAAAAGCATTCCTGCTGACCACCTCATGAAGCTTGTTGAGAAAATGCGAACGGTGGCTACATTGAAGAATCTCAAATATAAAGTATATTTGTATTTGTTTAACACTTTTTTGGTTACTACGTTATTCCATATGTGTTATTACATAGCTTTGATGTCTTCTCTATTATTCTACATTGTAGAACCTAGTAAAAATAAAGAAAACCCCTTGAATGAGAAGGTGTGTCCAAACTTTTGACTGGTACTGTATGTGTTCCAGAGTAGAGACCCATGCTAGCAACTGTAATTGAGTACTGGCGGTGTCTGCTGTGGCAGGTGGGAAGGTGCAACTTAACTGAGCTTTACCTAGCAAAGACTTATAGATCACCTGGAGCCAGTGGGTTTGGCGATGAATATGTATTGAGGGCCAGCCAATGAGAGCCTACAGGTCGCAGTGGTGGGTAGTATATGGGGTGACAAAACGGATGGCGCTGAGTAGAGTGTTGGGGCAATTTTGTAAATGACATCGCCGATGTCAAGGATCGGTAGGATAGTCAATTTTACGAGGTTAAGTTTGGCGGCATGACTGAAGGAGGCCGATTCTAGATTTAATTTTGGATTGGAGATGCTTAATGTGAGTCTGGATGGAGAGTTTACAGTCTAACCAGACACCTAGGTATTTGTAGTTGTCCACATATTCTAAGTCAGAACAGTCCAGAGTAATGATGCTAGTCGGGTGGGAGGATGTGGGCAGCAATCGGTTGAAGAGCATGCACTTAGTTTTATTAGCATTTAAAAGCATTTGGAGGCCACTGAGGGAGTGTTGTATGGCGAAGCTCGTTTGGAGGTTTGTTAGCACAGTGTCCAAAGAAGGGCCAGATGTATACCGAATGGTGTCGTCTGCATAGAGGTGGATCAGAGAATCACCAACAGCAAGAGATCGAAATCATTGATATATACAGAGAAAAGAGTCTGCCCGAGAATTGAACCCTGTGGCATCACCATAGAGACTGCCAGAGGTCCGGACAACAGGCCCTCAGATTTGACATACTGAACTCATTCTGAGAAGTAGTTGGTGAATCAGGTGAGGAAGCCAAGGCTATTGAGTCTGCCGATAAGAAAATGCAAACGGTGGCTACATTGAAGAATCTCAAATATAAAATATATTTGTCTTTGTTTAATACTTTTTTGGTTACTACATGATTCCATATGTGTTATTACATAGATTTGATGTCTTCTCTATTATTCTACATTGTAGAACTTAGTAAAAATAAAGAAAACCCCTTGAATGAGAAGGTGTGTCCAAACTTTTGACTGGTACTGTATGTGTTCCAGAGTAGAGACCCATGCTAGCAACTGTAATTGAGTACTGGTGGTGTCTGCTGTGGCAGGTGGGAAGGTGCAAGTTAACTGAAAAATTCTAATCTCCCACTGTTTATATCAAAGTGCACCAAATTCATGCATTTAGCTGCTGAAATTCCTTCCGAAGGAAAATGCCCCCAGGACCCCCCTACTGTCTTTGGGTTAAGCCCTGAATGTCTTCAAATCCTAGAAATGCCCATGATCAGTCACATTATGGAAATGAAGTGGTCAAGCGCCAACAATGTCCCCGTTAAACCGCAATGCTACGCGAGCAAGAGAGAGTTGAACTCTAAATCGGTTCAGTCAGTAGATGGCGGTAATCCAGGAAACCTGATCTGTCAGGTTCAACAGAAGTCTGTCTCAGTTTGCATCATTCCCAAAGGAGGCAGTGGAGCCGAGCAGTTGAATGACATCAAATGAAACACGGGAGTTTACAGCGAGTCCTTTTGAGTTTTGCGCGTAGCTTGTCTTCCCAGCCAGGAGACAGTACGTTTTATTGAAAATCATGGAAGAAAAATCGAATTCGTTTTCCAGCAAAAAAGAAGTGGAAAAAGCAGATGGGAATAATATATTTCAGAGTCAAGACTCGATACAGAAGAAGAATATGGGGAGCCAGAGCATGAAATCAGGGGACCACCCGAACTCGGTGGGCTTCAAGGGTGACCAGGAGGAAGCCTTGGTCGGGTTCGACGATCTAGACGGGTCCGGGAACCGACACGGCTTTATGCAGAGGCAATTTGGAGCGATGATGCAGCCTGGCGTCAATAAGTTCTCCCTGCGAATGTTCGGCAGTCAGAAAGCCGTTGAGAAAGAGCAAGAAAGGGTCAAAACTGCGGGATACTGGATCATTCACCCCTATAGCGATTTTAGGTAAGGAGTGGAAAGTCACCTTCTGATCTTTTTTTTATTACCATTCATCCACACAGCCGGGTCCACAAGACACCACATGAGACACCGCACCTCATCAGTGCGCGTAGGTTACGCCTCGTCAAATGTGTTGTCTAATCTTGCTTCGTTCTTGAGTCAATTATAGATTGTTTTACCTATCAAATTGTGATTGTATTCATATTTTCCATTGCGGCAATTATCATTATTCTAATATGGAAGACAGAAATACATGAGTCCATGATATGTCCTTGGAAAGAGGATGGTGAATGTCACGAGTTGAATACACAAATACGAATTGTATTCCACATAACAGTAGTTTTTATTGCTGCATATGCGGATCTATAATAAGCCATGAAAGTAAGGTGAGAACATGTAAACATAGCCCATCCTACAATGATGAAACGACGACGAGGATCCGTCGGGATAAGTGAGGATGGCCTCGGGATGGAAAATAGACATATGCGGTAAATTCTAGCGAGAAACGACAACAGAGAATAGGGAGAGAGAATAGATAAATAATTAAACATTGGTCGTCCGCATAAAATAAAAAGAGAATACAAGGGAAGGGATGAATTCAAACACCAGGCATTTAAACAGTTAAAGGGATCTCGCCTGCAAAACCGTGAATAATGGACAGATATTTCAAATGCACAAAGCTTTGGCGTGCCATACCCATCCATCAAACATAAATCCACGTTGAACTGCGCAGAAATAATGCGATGGAATATGTATATTTGTTTTTAGGGATATATTAACCTATTACAACAAGTTCCTCTTATGATACACTTAATTGCTTGCTTTGTTTTTTTAAATTCAATTGGATAGAGTTTGAGATAAGTGGTTAATGGGCTTGTGTAGGCATTGCGCACTACATATTTGTATTATTTAAAGTGTCATCCTCACGCCCAGTGTCTCTCTGACATTTCGTTGACTGCATAGACACGACCTAATATTGCGCATTGACAGAAATGACAGAATGAGATTATTATTTGGGTGACTGTCAGTCAGTGGAATATTTGTTTGGGAGAATTAAATAATGATCACATCTCCTGACAAATTAAAATTATACACAGTATTCTCAAACATAATCTCATCAAATGGAAGCATTCATAACCTGCCTCATCTGTTCAGTAACACCCCAGATTTGTATTGTGTGTTGTATAAACATTGCAGTGACATTTGAATATGGATGAATCTACACGCTGTCTAGACTACAGTTTTTTTTTTTCACCTTTATTTAACCAGGTAGGCCAGTTGAGAACAAGTTTTCATTTACAACTGCGACCTGGCCAAGATAAAGCAAAGCAGTGTGACAAAAACAACAACAAAGAGTTACAAATACACAAACATACAGTCAATAATACAAAACAAAATAAAAATAGAAAAATCTATGTACAGTGTGTGCAAATGTAGAAGAGTAGGGATGTAGGCAATAAATAGGCCCTAGAGGATAAAAATAATTACAATTTAGCATTAATACTGGAGTGATAGATGTGCAGATGATGATGCGCAAGTAGAGATACTTGGGTGCAAAAGAGCAAGAGGGTAAGTAATAATATGGGTATGAGGTAGTTGGGTGTGTTATTTACAGATTGGCTGTGTACAGGTACAGTGATCGGGAAGCTGCTCAGATAGCTGATGCTTAAAGTTAAAGAGGGAGATATAAGACTCAAGCTTCAGAGATTTTGCAGTTTGTTCCAGTCATTGGCAGCAGAGAACTGGAAGGGAAAGCAGCCAAAGGAAGTGTTGGCTTTGGTGATGACCAGTGCAATATACCTGGAGGAGCGCATGCTACAGGTGGGTGTTGCTATAGTGAGCAGTGAACTGAGATAATACGGGGCTTTACCTAGCAAAGACTTATAGATGACCTGGAGCTAGTGGGGTTGGCGACGAATATGTAGTGAGGGCCAGCCAATGAGAGCATACAGGTCGCAGTGGTAGGTAGTATATGGGGCTTTGGTGACAAAACGGATGGTGCTGAGTAGAGTGTTGGGGCAATTTTGTAAATGACATCGCCAATGTCAAGGTTCGGTAGGATAGTCAGTTTTACGAGGTTAAGTTTGGCGGCATGACTGAAGGAGGTTTTGTTGCGAATTGGAAAGCCGAGTCTAGATTTAATTTTCGATTGGAGATGCTTAATGTGAGTCTGGAAGGAGAATTTACAGTCTAACCAGACACCTAGGTATTTGTAGTTATCCGCATATTCTAAGTCAGAACAGTCCAGAGTAATGATGCTAGTCGGGTGGGAGGATGAGGGCAGCAATCGGTTGAAGAGCATGCACTTAGTTTTACTAGCATTTAAAAGCATTTGGAGGCCACGGAAGGAGTGTCTTATGGCGAAGCTCGTTTGGAGGTTTGTTAGCACAGTGTCCAAAGAAGGGCCAGATGTATACAGAATGGTGTCGTCTGCGTAGAGGTGGATCAGAGAATAACCAACAGCAAGAGCGACATCATTGATATATACAGAGAAAATAGTCTGCCCGAGAATTGAACCCTGTGGCACCACCATAGAGACTGCCAGAGGTCCGGACAACAGGCCCTCAGATTTGACATACTGAACTCAGTCTGAGAAGTAGTTGGTGAATCAGGCGAGGCAGTCATTTGAGAAGCCAAGGCTATTGAGTCTGCCAATAAGAATACGGTGATTGACAGAGTCGAAAGTCTTGGCCAGGTCGATGAAGACACCTGCACAGTACTGTATTTTATCGATGGTGGTTATGATATCGTTTAGGACCTTGAGCATGGCTGAGGTGCATCCATAACTAGCACGGAAACCAGATTGCATAGCTGAGAAGGTACGGTGGGATTCGAAATGGTGGGTGATCTGTTTATTATCTTGTCTTTCGAAGATTTTAGAAAGACAGGGCAGGATGGATATAGGTCTTTAACAGTTTGGGTCTAGAGCGTCGCCCCCTTTGAAGAGGTGGATGACCGCGGCAGTTTTCCATTCATTGGGGATCTCAGATGATACGAAAGAGCGGATGAATAGGCTAGTAATAGGTGTTGCAACAATTTTGGCCGATAATTTTAGAAAGAGTGGGTCCAGGTTGTCTAGCACAGCTGATTTGTAGGGATCCAGATTTTGCAGTTCTTTCAGAACATCAGCTATCTGGATTTGGGTGAAGGAGAAGCAGGGGGGGGGGGGGTTCTGCAGGGGTTACTGAGATGTTGGCCAGGGTAGGGGTAGCCAGGTGGAAAGCATGGCCAGCCGTGGAAAAATGCTTATTGAAATTATCGTAGATTTATTGGTGGTGACAGTGTTTCCTAGCCTCAGTGGAGTGGGCAGCTAGGAGGAGGTGCTCTTATTCTCCATGGACTTTACAGTGTCCCAAAACTTTTTGGAATTAGTGCTACAGGAAGCAAATTTCTGCTTGAACAATCTAGCCTTAGCTTTCCTAACTGACTGAGTACATTGGTTCCTTACTTCCCTGAAAAGTTGCATATCACGGGGCCTATTCGATGCTAATGCAGAACATCACAGGATGTTTTTGTGCTGGTCAAGGGCAGTCACGTTTGGGGTTAACCGAGGGCTATATCTGTTCTTAGTTCTACATTTTTGAAATGGGCATGCTTATTTAAGATGGAGTGGAAATCATTTTTGATGAGAAACTAGGCATCCTCTACTGACGGGATGAGGTCAATATCCTTCCAGGATAACCGGGCCAGGTCGGTTAGAAAGGCCTGCTCACTGATGCATTTTAGGGAGCGTTTGACAGTGATGTTGGGTGGTTGTTTGACCGCGGACCCAGTACCCACTCAGGCAAAGAGGCAGTGATCACTGAGATCCTGGTTGAAGACAGTAGTGGTGTATTTAGAGGGCAGGTTGGTCAGGATGATATCTAAGAGAGTGCCCTTGGTTACGGATTTAGGGTTGTACCTGGTAGGTTCCTGTCACACCCTGACCATAGTTTGCTTTGTATGTTTCTATGTTTTGTTTGGTCAGGGTGTGATCTGAGTGGGCATTCTATGTTGTGTGTCTAGTTTGTCTATTTCTATGCCTGGCCTGATATGGTTCTCAATCAGAGGCAGGTGTTAGTCATTGTCTCTGATTGGGAACCATATTTAGGTAGCCTGTTTTGTGTTGGGTTTTGTGGGTGGTTGTTTCCTGTGTTTGTGCCACATGGGATTGTTTTCGGGTTTTCACGTTGTTGTTTTGGTTATGTGGTCATGTTCAGTTTTCTAATTAAAAAACCATGGACAACTATCGCGCTGCATTTTGGTCCTCCTCTACTTCCCAGGAAGAAAACCGTGACAGGTCCTTGATGATTTGTGTGAGATTAAGGGCATCTTGCTTAGATTGTAGGATGGCCGGGGTGTTAATCTCAATCTCCTAACCTGCTATGTTATTTGTTCTAACCTGCAGCATAAGGCACTCTAGCCTGCTATGGAAGTCACTTCTTGTTATAGCTGTATCGAAATGAGAGTGTTTCACATGTAAATACACCGGTATGACGTCTGGTCCCCAAAAAAGTGTCCATACCCAATATGCTACGTTTTAGTTCACCGGTGTCCCCTGATAGAGTTTAATGGATGGTGAGGTGACTTTCCTTCCCTGTTATAATAATCTAAAGTATTGACTTGATTTTAGCTCGTCACTATCCATGGTGCTGAAGTGCTACTCTGCGCTGTGGATTCTGGAGATAGTCTCTGCTAGCCTACTACTACACACACAATGCTATCTATTATTATTCTTAAACAAACAGTGTCCACTGGTTTAGGATACATTTCACTTCTCATAGATATTGTATGTATAAAACTTTATGGATTAGTTTGGGAGATAAACACATTGCCTGCATTGCAAATATGGGAGTGGTGACAGTGCATCTAGAATGTCTGTCAATAGAACGAAGGTGTGCCAGTATTAGAACTACTACATGAGCTTAATTTAGGCTATAGTAGACCCCAAAACAAGTATGTGATCAACCTTTCTGTGATAATATACACAAGGCATATCTGGATGACTGCTTATTAATGACTGTTACATAGATAACTAAACTGCCTCATCACTAGGATCATTTTAAATCATTTAAAAGATCCAGTCTGTAAATGTATAATTTTTAAAAACTGTTAGACCTTGTTAGTGGGGCTTGCAAAGCAATAGTCCCTGCTTTAAAGTGAAACTGACAGTGTTTGAACTACTTTGCAGATATGAAACAAACAAAGTCATATCAGTCAAACATATCAAATATCCAGTTTATACCTCAAAACCAACTTTATGTGGTTTTACAAATAGGTTCTATTTGACTCAACATTCCTTGACGCACACTAAGGAAATGTTGGCAGAATAGATGGATGCAGTTCAGTGCATGATTCATATAATTCACCAATAAATTTCTTGGTAGTCCAAAAAATATTGCTATCAGGTTGTAAATCACAGCTGGCCTGGTACATTGTTTGCTGCCTCCATTCGGGATGCAATATTTTAACAAAAACTGATGATTGTAATTAAGGCTGGGAATGTCAATACAATCAAACTAACAAGGGCACAAGTCAGTCATCACGTGGCTAATAGGATAGCTTATATATACTGAACAAAAATAAAAACGCAACATGGAAAGTGTTGGTCCCATGTTTCATGAGCTGAAAGAAAATATCCCATGAATTTTCCATATGCACAAAAAGCTTATTTCTCTCAAATTTTGTGCACAAATTTGTTGACATCCCTGTTAGTGAGTATTTCTTGACATGCTGACTGCAGGGATGTCCACCAGAGCTGTTGCCAGATAATTGAATGTCAATTTTTCTACCATAAGCCACCTCCAATGTTGTTTTAGAGAATTTGGCAGTACGTCCAACCGGCCTCACAATCGCAAACCACCTGTAACCACACCAGCTCAGGACCTCCACATCCGGCTTGGATGCTAAATTCTCTAAAACAACGTTGGAGGTGGCTTTATTTCTGTCTGAAATAAAGCCTTTTTGTGGGGAAAACTCATTCTGATTGGCTGGGCCTGGCTACCCTTTGCCCTCCCAGGCCCACCCATGGCTGTGCCCTTGCCCAGTCATATGAAATCCATAGATTAGGGCCTAATGAATTTATTTAAAATGACTGATTTCCTTATTTGAACTGTATCTCAGTCCAATTTCAAATATTTGAAATGGTTGCCTGTTGCGTTTCTATTTTTCTTCAGTATATTTATGTAGCAAGCTAAAAACACAGATCCTAATGTTTGCTAGCTAGCCAGCTGCTAGGAGGATGTCATGTCGTTTTTCGGTGGCTATACACAGCTAGAGATGCAGGTGTCATTTATTTAGCTAGGAAAACTTGAACGGCTGTTATCCAGTTAGCATCTCTTGTGTTGGCAAATTCACTCTGGCTAACTACTCCGATTTTACAGCACTCTTGTCTGAGTGTTCCTGAGCATCAAATAACTGATACATTTAAGAACGCGCAACACCGGCTGATTATGACTGGTGTCAGTAAACGTAGGCAAAAAAGTAATAGTCACAAACACTTTAGATATCATGTAAACAGTCTAGCTAACCAGCTCTGCTAGGGTAAGTAAAATGGTCTCTCATTTTTGTCTGGAAGTAGCTAGCTAGTAAGCTAGCTGTCTTTAGCCAGTTAGCTTGGTTGCAGGCAAGCTGCAGAAGGACGAGTAGGTTACAATACCCCGTCGTATATCAGTGTAATTTTGACGGCCAACTAGCTGAAAAAAGTTTCAGAGAGTTTATATAATATTAATTTGTTAGATTTTAGCTCATCTTGCTCTGGATAGCATTAGTTTTTGATCTTGTCGACGTGCATAACTGAGGGAGAGAGAGCCCACCTTTTTGTGGTTGTTTGATCAACAGGACTGTAAACTTCCCAAATGTAAGAGGACTCCCATGGTATTGACAGATTTGCAGAAATCCATTTAGATGTATTTTGTGGCTTTTGGCGAACACATTCAAATGATCTGAATTGTGATTGCCTGTAAAGATACAGTCCTGTTCAAAGTGAATGATGGCAGGCTTGTGTGGAAAATGGCTGGTTTGCATAAAGGCCTACTGGAGCTCTAGTTGGCTATGGTGCAACGTTCTGCGTAGACTCTGTTCGCGGACAAGACAAACTCTTTTTTGACGTTTTATTTCCTGCAGTGTCTATTAATTGTCCTATCGCTCGGCAGCTTTTTCACTCTATATTGCTACAAAATATTCACAATTGCCTTAATATACGTAAGAATTTATAAACATTTGAAAATGACCATATCTAAGTGCTTGCATGTCAATTTTTTATTTTTTAAGTGTCATGTTCTTCCTGGGGGTGTACATGAACAGATTTGAATAAGATTTAATGTTGCTAAAATGCTGTCAGTTCCACTTTAAATATTTGACATACTGCTCTTACACCGTTTAAGCTAGAAATGCTGTTCAAACGTTAAAATGTGTAGACAGGCCTGGATTAAATTTCTTACATACAAGTGTTTTATATATTTTAAACTTTTTAAATTATTAAGCTTTTTGACCTTCTTTTTGTCCTCCATCTACTTTCATGGGATTGCTTCAGCATTCTAAATGTCCTATTGTTACTTCATCACTCCCAACATTCTATTCTATTCACTGTGAACAATGTAACTTTGACACAAATCAGCTACTTTGACCATTTTCCCAACAACTTAGACAAAAACTTAGTGTATGAACTCTTCCTCTGATCCAAATGATGCAGGTCTTTTAACCACTTCAACACATTTTTCCCAACCTTTTCCAAACAACTGAAATTTTGACAACTTTTGCAGCACTTTAGATATAAACATAGAGGGTATGACATCTCGGTCTACGTTTCTACTGTTCAAATCTGGAATCAGAAGATAATTATCTTCTTCCAATCAAAAGTTACAGCTGTTTGTTGGAGTTTAGAGCGATGAAAAGTAACTATATACATTTGTAAAATTTAGCATGAAATAACCCACAAACAGTAACTCTTGAACCGTTCAAGCTAGATGCCACAAACATACTTCTAATGAGCTGAAGCAAGTCACAAATGTTTTATTCATGTATAATAACCATCTAATTTTATACCAATATTGTTTTCCACCAAGATGATTGAATGGACACCTTGAATCCCTGTTTCAATATCCACAAAGGCTCACCTCCCTCGTCACAGGAAAGGGGTTCAGCAGTTCACTTTATGGCCTCGTTCATGATACCTTCCATTGGGCTCTGCATCACAGAGAGTGATGTGTTATCTTGTCCCTGTGCCAATGTAAAGAGAGATTACAATTACCATGCTAGAGCAGAGCTGGCTGGCTGGCTCTTCCTTCCTGGTCCCATAGAATTGTATGGCTATTCTACACCAATCCTGTAGGCCTACTCTGTATAGCTGGCTATTCTATACCTATTCTATACCTGGCTATGCTGTTTAAAATAAAGGAGGTTTGTGGTTCTATAACCTAAATCATATTTTGGTTCTTTGGCCACATTCTAAGAACCATTTATTTTATGTTACATCCAGGGCCATAAAATGATTTCCACAGCACAGACTTGTTCTGTATGGCTGTTCTTCACCTTTGCTGTATTCTGGCCTCAGTACATAACTCTAAGGCTGTTGTATAACTGGCTTTGCTTCATGCTGCAGCGAGTGCTGCTGGTTTGGACATGCAAGGTGCTCTTGTTGTTTGGCTCAAATCCTCCTTTCTGTAGATGTGTCACGATCGTTATAATGAGTGGACCAAGATGCAGCGTGGTATGGTTCCATCCTCTTTATTTTGAAGTGAAACTCAAAGAAAACAATAAATCGCAAAACGAAACGTAAAGCTACAATAGTGCTCACAGGCCACTATACATAGTCAAGATCCCACAAAGCACAAAGGGGAAATGGCTGCCTAAATATGATCCCCAATCAGAGACAACAATAAACAGCTGCCTCTGATTGGGAACCATACCAGGCCAACATAGAAATACAATTACCTAGATGACCCACCCTAGTCACACACCGACCTAACCAACATAGAGAATAAAAAGCTCTCTATGGTCAGGGCGTGACAAGATGCTTCAAAGTTTCAGGGATTTGTCTTTGTTGATATTCAACTTCTCTGCTGTGGTCCCATAATTACTGTACACTCTTAGAAAACGGGTTCCAAAGGGGTTCTTTGGCTGTCCCCATAGGAGAACCCTTTTTGGTTCTAGGTACTCTTTTGGGTTCCATGTAAAACCCTATGTGGAAAGGGTTTTAGATAGAAGCCAAAATGGTTCTACCTGAAACAGATGGAACAGAGCTAGTTGAGAACAAGTTCTCATTTACAATTGCGACCTGGCCAAGATAAAGCAAAGCAGTGTGACACAAACAACACAGAATTACACATGGAATACACAAGCGTACAGTCAATAACACAATAGAAAAAAATAAGGTCTATATAGAGTGTGTGCAAATGGCGTGAGGAGGTAAGGTAATACATAGGCCATAGTAGCAAATTAATTACAATTTAGCAAATTAACACTGGAGTGATAGATGAGCAGGTGGTGATGTGCAAGTACAAATACTGGTGTGCAAAAGAGCAGAAAAGTAAATAAAAACAATATGGGGATGAGGTAGTTAGGTTGAGTGGGATATTTACAGATGGGCTATGTACAGCTGCAGCGATCGGTTAGCTGCTCAGATAGCTGATGTTTAAAGTTAGTAAGGGAAAAATACAGTGCCTTGCGAAAGTATTCGGCCCACTTGAACATTGCGATCTTTTGCCAC
Source organism: Oncorhynchus mykiss (assembly GCF_057628025.1). Classification (NCBI taxonomy): domain Eukaryota; kingdom Metazoa; phylum Chordata; class Actinopteri; order Salmoniformes; family Salmonidae; genus Oncorhynchus; species Oncorhynchus mykiss. Next base: position 50,481,679 of record NC_143026.1, read on the forward strand.
ATTTCAGGCTTCAAACATAAAGATATAAAACAGTATTTTTTTGTGAAGAATCAACAACAAGTGGGACACAATCATGAAGTGGACATTTATTGGATATTTCAAACTTTAACAAATCAAAAACTGAAAAATTGGGCGTGCAAAATTATTCAGCCCCTTTACTTTCAGTGCAGCAAACTCTCTCCAGAAGTTCAGTGAGGATCTCTGAATGATCCAATGTTGACCTAAATGACTAATGATGATAAATACAATCCACCTGTGTGTAATCAAGTCTCCGTATAAATGCACCTGCACTGTGATAGTCTCAGAGGTCCGTTAAAAGCGCAGAGAGCATCATGAAGAACAAGGAACACACCAGGCAGGTCCGAGATACTGTTGTGAAGAAGAATTAAAGCCGGATTTGGATACAAAAATATTTCCCAAGCTTTAAACATCCCAAGGAGCACTGTGCAAGCGATAATATTGAAATGGAAGGAGTATCAGACCACTGCAAATCTACCAAGACCTGGCCGTCCCTCTAAACTTTCAGCTCATACAAGGAGAAGACTGATCAGAGATGCAGCCAAGAGGCCCATGATCACTCTGGATGAACTGCAGAGATCTACAGCTGAGGTGGGAGAGTCTGTCCATAGGACAACAATCAGTCGTATAATGCACAAATCTGGCCTTTATGGAAGAGTGGCAAGAAGAAAGCCATTTCTTAAAGATATCCATAAAAAGTGTTGTTTAAAGTTTGCCACAAGCCACCTGGGAGACACACCAAACATGTGGAAGAAGGTGCTCTGGTCAGATGGAACCAAAATTGAACTTTTTGGCAACAATGCAAAACGTTATGTTTGGCGTAAAAGCAACACAGCTGAACACACCATCCCCACTGTCAAACATGGTGGTGGCAGCATCATGGTTTGGGCCTGCTTTTCTTCAGCAGGGACAGGGAAGATGGTTAAAATTGATGGGAAGATGGATGGAGCCAAATACAGGACCATTCTGGAAGAAAAGCTGATGGAGTCTGCAAAAGACCTGAGACTGGGACGGAGATTTGTCTTCCAACAAGACAATGATCCAAAACATAAAGCAAAATCTACAATGGAATGGTTCAAAAATAAACATATCCAGGTGTTAGAATGGCCAAGTCAAAGTCCAGACCTGAATCCAATCGAGAATCTGTGGAAAGAACTGAAAACTGCTGTTCACAAATGCTCTCCATCCAACCTCACTGAGCTCGAGCTGTTTTGCAAGGAGGAATGGGAAAAAATGTCAGTCTCCCGATGTGCAAAACTGATAGAGATGTACCCCAAGCGACTTACAGCTGTAATCGCAGCAAAAGGTGGCTACAAATACAAAGTATTAACTTAAGGGGGCTGAATAATTTTGCACGCCCAATTTTTCAGTTTTTGATTTGTTAAAAAAGTTTGAAATATCCAATAAATGTCGTTCCACTTCATGATTGTGTCCCACTTGGTGTTGATTCTTCACAAAAAAATACAGTTTTATATCTTTATGTTTGAAGCCTGAAATGTGGCAAAAGGTCGCAAAGTTCAAGGGGGCCGAATACTTTCGCAAGGCACTGTAAGTCTCCAGCTTCAGCAATTTTTGCAATTTGTTCCAGTCATTGGCAGCAGAGAACTGTAAGGAAAGGCGGTCAAAGGAGGTGTTGGCTTTGGGGATGACCAGTGAGATATACCTGCTGGAGTTCGTGCTACGGGTGGGTGTTGTTATCATGACCAGTGAGCTGAGATAAGGCGGAGCTTTACCTAGCATAGACTTATAGATGGCCTGGAGCCAGTGGGTCTGCCGACGAATATGTAGCGAGGGCCAACCAATTAGAGCATACCGGTTGCAGTGGTGGGTGGTATAAGGGGCTTTGGTGACAAAACGGATGGCACTGTGATTGACTGTATCCATTTTAGAGTATTGGATGCTATTTTGTAAATTACATCGCCGAAGTCGAGGATCGGTAGGATAGTCAGTTTTACGAGGGTATGTTTGGCGGCGTGAGTGAAGGAGGCTTTGTTGCGAAATGGGAAGCCTATTCTAGATTTAATTTTGGATTGGAGATGTTTAATATGAGTCCGGAAGGAGAGTTTACAGTCTAGCAAGACACCTAGGTATTTGTAGTTGTCCACATATTCTAAGTCAGAACCGTCCAGAGTAGTGATGCTAGTCGGCTGGGTGGGTGCGGGCAGCGAACTGTTGAAAAGCATGCATTTGGTTTTACTAGCGTTTAAGAGCAGTTGGAGGCCACGGAAGGATTGTTTTATGGCATTGAAGCTCATGTAGAGGCTAGTTAACACATTGTCCAAAGAAGGGTCAGATGTATACAGAAAGGGTTCAACATGGAACCACAAAGTGTTCTTCAAAGGGTTCTCCGATGGGGAAAGCCGAATAACCCTTTTAGGTTGTAGCACCATGGCTGTTACACAATTTTGAAATTTCATCGGATGGACTTCCTAATATCACTGTAAATGGGTTTCCATGGGTTTTTATTATTGAAAACAACTACTGTATTTGACTGTTGTATTTAGTTAATTTATAAGGCTTCGACAAATAGAAAATACATAAATGAGCACCATGTGCTTAAAACCTTGTTGTTGCAGTCATATTTGGTTGATGCTATCACCTTTCTGGCATTGAAATACCAAGGAGCAACTATGTGACTATATAGCAACAGTCCATGCATGAATGACAGACCTCACCATTCATGGGTGCTTTGTATGTGTGTGTGTGTGTGTGTCACCTTTATTTAACCAGGTAGGCTAGTTGAGAACAAGTTCTCATTTGCAACTGCGACCTGGCCAAGATAAGGCATAGCAGTGTGAACAGACAACACAGAGTTACACATGGAGTAAACAATTAACAAGTCAATAACACAGTAGAAAAAAGGGGAGTCTATATATACATTGTGTGCAAAAGGCATGAGAAGGTAGGCAAATAATTACAATTATGCAGATTAACACTGGAGTGATAAATTATCAGATGGTTATGTAAAGGTAGAGATAGAGATATTGGTGTGCAAAAGAGCAGAAAAATAAATAAATAAAAACAGTATGGGGATGAGGTAGGTGAAAATGGGTGGGCTATTTACCAATAGACTATGTACAGCTGCAGCGATCGGTTAGCTGCTCAGATAGCAGATGTTTGAAGTTGGTGAGGGAGATAAAAGTCTCCAACTTCAGCGATTTTTGCAATTCGTTCCAATCACAGGCAGCAGAGAACTGGAACGAAAGGCGGCCAAATGAGGTGTTGGCTTTAGGGATGATCAGTGAGATACACCTGCTGGAGCGCGTGCTACGGATGGGTGTTGCCATCGTAACCAGTGAACTGAGATAAGGCGGAGCTTTACCTAGCATGGACTTGTAGATGACCTGGAGCCAGTGGGTCTGGCGACGAATATGTAGCGAGGGCCAGCCGACTAGAGCATACAAGTCGCAGTGGTGGGTGGTATAAGGTGCTTTAGTGACAAAACGGATGGCACTGTGATAAACTGCATCCAGTTTGCTGAGTAGAGTGTTGGAAGCAATTTTGTAGATGACATCGCCGAAGTCGAGGATCGGTAGGATAGTCAGTTTTATTAGGGTAAGTTTGGCGGCGTGAGTGAAGGAGGCTTTGTTGCGGAATAGAAAGCCGACTCTTGATTTGATTTTCGATTGGAGATGTTTGATATGGGTCTGGAAGGAGAGTTTAGAGTCTAGCCAGACACCTAGGTACTTATAGATGTCCACATATTCAAGGTCGGAACCATCCAGGGTGGTGATGCTGGTCAGGCGTGCGGGTGCAGGCAGCGAACGGTTGAAAAGCATGCATTTGGTTTTACTAGCGTTTAAGAGCAGTTGGAGGCCACGGAAGGAGTGCTGTATGGCATTGAAGCTCGTTTGGAGGTTAGATAGCACAGTGTCCAAGGACGGGCCGGAAGTATATAGAATGGTGTCGTCTGCGTAGAGGTGGATCAGGGAATCGCCCGCAGCATGAGAAACATCATTGATATATACAGAGAAAAGAGTCGGCCCGAGAATTGAACCCTGTGGCACCCCCATAGAGACTGCCAGAGGACCGGACAGCATGCCCTCCGATTTGACACACTGAACTCTGTCTGCAAAGTAATTGGTGAACCAGGCAAGGCAGTCATCCGAAAAACCGAGGCTACTGAGTCTGCCGATAAGAATACGGTGATTGACAGAGTCGAAAGCCTTGGCAAGGTCTATGAAGACGGCTGCACAGTACTGTCTTTTATCGATGGCGGTTATGATATCGTTTAGTACCTTGAGCGTGGCTGAGGTACACCCGTGACCGGCTCGGAAACCAGATTGCACAGCGGAGAAGGTACGGTGGGATTCAAGATGGTCAGTGATCTGTTTGTTGACTTGGCTTTCGAAGACCTTAGATAGGCAGGGCAGGATGGATATTGGTCTGTAACAGTTTGGGTCCAGGGTGTCGGCCCCTTTGAAGAGGGGGATGACTGCGGCAGCTTTCCAATCCTTGGGGATCTCAGACGATATGAAAGAGAGGTTGAACAGGCTGGTAATAGGGGTTGCGACAATGGCGGCGGATAGTTTCAGGAATAGAGGGTCCAGATTGTCAAGCCCAGCTGATTTGTACGGGTCCAGGTTTTGCAGCTCTTTCAGAACATCTGCTATCTGGATTTGGGTAAAGGAGAACCTGGAGAGGCTTGGGCGAGTAGCTGCGGGGGGGGGGGCTGTTGGACGAGGTTGGAGTAGCCAGGCGGAAGGCATGGCCAGCCGTTGAGAAATGCTTGTTGAAGTTTTCGATAATCATGGATTTATCGGTGGTGACCGTGTTACCTAGCCTCAGTGCAGTGGGCAGCTGGGAGGAGGTGCTCTTGTTCTCCATGGACTTCACAGTGTCCCAGAACTTTTTGGAGTTGGAGCTACAAGATGCAAACTTCTGCCTGAAGAAGTTGGCTTTAGCTTTCCTGACTGACTGTGTGTATTGGTTCCTGACTTCCCTGAACAGTTGCATATCGCGGGGACTGTTCGATGTTAGTGCAGTCTGCACTACAGGATGTTTTTGTGCTGGTCGAGGGCAGTCAGGTCTGGAGTGAACCAGGGGCAATTTCGATGAGGCTCTCTGGTTCAGATATCGGTAGGTGTACTGGAGGCAGGGCATAAAAGGGATAACGAATCCAGTTGTTTGTGTCGTCCATTTTGGGAAAATACCTGCATAATTGCGCAGCCAGCTCACTCAGGTGCTTCACTATATCACATTTGACATTGTCCAAAAGCCTGAGTTCATTTGCACACAAAAAACATGCAATGATGAAAAGACCTGTGTGTTGTCCTTGTTAATGTAGACAGAGAAGAGCTCCAACTTCATAATCATAGCCTCAATGTTGTCCTGCACATTGAATATAGTTGCGGAGAGTCCCTGTAATCCTAGATTCAGATCATTCAGGTGAGAAAAAACATCACCCAGATAGGCCAGTCATGTGAGAAACTCATCATAATGCAAGTGGTCAGACAAGTGAAAATTATGGTCAGTAAAGAAAACTTTAAGCTCAACTTTAAGCTTGTCCCTCAATTAAACAATTGGTGTCAATTCTTTGCCCCTTGATAACCACTGCATTTCTGTATGTTGTAAAAGCATTACATGGTCGCTGCCCATATCATTGCATAATGCAGAAAATACGCGAGAGTTCAGGGGCCTTGCTTTAAACTCTCTGGGATATTCGGGACGGTAGCGCTCCACCCCGCCAACAGCCAGTGAAAGTGCAGGGCGCCAAATTCAAAACAACAAAAATCTCATAATTAAAATTCCTCAAGCATACAAGTATTTTACACCATTTTAAAGATAACATTCTCATTAATCCAGCCACAGTGTCTGATTTCAAAAAGGCTTTACAGCGAAAGCACCACAAACGATTATGTTAGGTCACCATCAAGTCACAGAAAAACACAGCCATTTTTCCAGCCAAAGAGAGGAGTCACAAAAAGCAGAAATATAGATAAAATTAATCACTAACCTTTGATGATCTTCATCAGATGACACTCATAGGACTTCATGTTACACAATACATGTATGTTTTGTTCGATAAAGTTCATATTTATATCCAAAAGTCTCATTTTACATTGGCGTGTTATGTTCAGTAGTTCCAAAACATGCAGTGATTTTGCAGAGAGCCACATCAATTTACAGAAATACTCATTATGAATGTTGATGAAAATACATGTGTTATACATGGAAATATAGATAAACTTCTCCTTAATGCAGCCGCTGTGTCAGATTTCAAAAAACTTTACGGAAAAAGCATAACCTGAGTACGGCACTCAAAGCCCAAAACAGCCAAAATAAATATCCGCCACGTTGCGCAGTCAAAATTTGTCAGAAGTAGCATTATAAATATTCACCTACCTTTGATGATCTTCATCAGAATGCACTCCCAGGAATCCCAGTTCCACAATAAATGTTTGATTTGTTCGATAAAGTTCATCATTTATGTCCAAATAGCTTCTTTTGTTAGGGCGTTTGGTAACAAATCCAAACGCGCGTTCAGGCCCAGCCGAACGTCGGATAAAAAGTTCAAAAAGTAATATTACAGGTCGTAGAAACTTGTCAAACTATGAATAGAATCAATCTTTAGGATGTTTTTGTCATAAATGTTCAATAATGTTCCAACGGGAGAATTCCAATGTCTGTAGAAAAGCAATGGAACGAGAGCTACCTCTCATGTGAATGCGCATGACTGAGCTCGAGGCTGCTGCCAGACCTCTGACTCAATCCCCTCTCATTCGGGCCCCCTTCACAGTAGAAGCCTGAAACAACGTTCTAAAGAGGGTTGACATCTAGTGGAAGCCTTAGGAAGTGCAAAATGACCCATATCCCACAGTGTATTTGATAGGGGCTGAGTTGAAAACCTACAAACTTCAGATTTCTTACTTTTTGTTTGAATTCTTTTTCAGTTTTTTGCCTGCCATATGGTTTCTGTTATACTCACAGACAACATTCAAACCGTTTTAGAAACTTCTAAATCTACTAATAATATGCATATGTTAGCAACTGGGACTGAGTAGGAGGCAGTTTATCCTGGGCATGCTTTTCATCCAAAAGTGAAAATGCTGCCCCCTATCCAAAATAAGTTAGTATATCATTCGGAGAATCATAGATGACTCCGTCTTCACTGACGAGTTTCTGCAAATTATTTTTGTTAGCGTTCCTGTATTGGAGATTCAGGAAGAATTTGTTCATTTGTTTCTCCATATTCCATCCAGTTTGCTTTATTTTTGTAATAGATTACATTAGATCATTCTTGAATAAGTTCCTCAAGTTATTTTTGTTTTTCCTCTAAATTATTTTGTATCTCTGTAGTATTGTTTTTATCTACCTGTACTATTAGTTAATGGATTTCCCTTGTTAGTCTTGTCTCTTAACCTTTCTGATCTCCACATCCCGGATCCGGGATCGTGAATACAGACTCAAGCTCATTACCATAACGCAACGTTAACTATTCATGAAAATCGCAAATGAAATGAAATAAATATGCCATCTCTCAAGCTTAGCCTTTTGTAAACAACACTGTCATCTCAGATTTTCAAAATATGCTTCTCAACCATAGGAAAACAATCATTTGTGTAAAAGTAGCTAGCTAGCGTAGCATTTAGCGTTAGCATTAGTGTTAGCATCCAGCACGCAACATTTCAACAAAAACATAAAAGCCTTTAAATAAAATCATTTACCTTTGAAGAACTTCGGATATTTTCAATGAGGAGACTCTCAGTTAGATAGCAAATGCTCAGTTTTTCCAAAAAGATTCTTTGTGTATTAGAAATAGCTCCGTTTTGTACATCACATTTGGCTACCAAAAAAAAACGAAAATTCAGTCCTCAAAACGCGAACTTTTTTCCAAATTAACTCCATAATATCGACTGAAAACATGGCAAACGTTGTTTAGAATCAATCCTCAAGGTGTTTTTCACATATCTCTTCGATGATATATCGTTCGTGGGAGCATGGTTTCTCCTCTCAATCAAATGGAAAAATACTTGCACCTGGCTTTGCGCACCAGTTTCGACGCAGGACACCAGGCGGACACTTGGAAAATGTAGTCTCTTATGGTCAATCTTCCAATGATATGCCTACAAATACGTCACAATGCTGCCGACATCTTGGGGAAACGGCAGAAGGTCTAAGCTTATTCCTGTCGCATTCACAGCCAAATAAGGAGACATTAGAAAACAGAGCTTCAGAAATTCTGCTCATTTCCTGTTTGACGTATCATCTTGGTTTCGCCTGTAGAATGAGTTCTGGGGCACTTACAGACAAAATCTTTGCAGATTCTGAAACTTCAGAGTGTTTTCTTTCCAAAACTGTCAAGTAGTCGAGCATCTTTTCGTGACAAAATATCGCGCTTAAAACGGGAATGTTTTTTATCCAAAAATGAAATAGCGCCCCTAGAGATGCAACTGGTTGCCAGAAGCAGGAAACGTTGTTTCCAGAGTTCACAATCTCATTTTCAAGTCTTTGTTTAAAAAATTACGATATTTTGGAGATTATTTTGTTTTCAAATAACCGAAAGTGAGTGGTTGTAATCTGAATAAAGGGGAAAAGGCCATTCTTGAACATGGGGTGAGACAATAGGCCCTTTTAATATTGTCTGGCTTGCCATTCCAAATAAAATGTAATATTTTTTTCTCATATAATTTAAACAGGTCGCTAGGTGTAGGCAAAACCATAAGCAAATAGGTAAACTGATATGACTAAAGAGTTAATCAGGGCAATTCTTCCACAAATAGACAGGTATTTTCATCAAGGACACGTTGTTTGCAGAATCCAGAAACAGGAGGTGGAGTTCCAGAGCTCACAGGTGTGCCTGGGATGGATTGTGACTCCATCTCGTTCCTCGCCCTCTTCAACGTGTCATTCACTGCCTGACTCTCCGCCAATGCTGCCTGACTATCTGCCAATGACGTGAATCTACGCCAATAATTACATTTAGAGTATTGGAGGATTTCTAAATTAATATCTATGGGGCATGTTTCATTTGTCACGTTCTGACCTTAGTTAATTTGTTATGCCTTTGTTTTAGTATGGTCAGGGAGTGAGTTGGGTGGGTTGTCTACGTTTTTTCTATAATTTGGTATTTCTGTGTTCGGCCTAGTATGGTTCTCAATCAGAGGCAGCTGTCAATCGTTGTCCCTGATTGAGAATCATACTTGGGTAGCCTGGTTTCACTATTGAGTTGTGGGTGTTTGTCTTCCGTGTCAGTGTTTGTTACCACACGGGACTGTTTCGTTTATTCACGTTTATTGTTTTGTTCCAGTGTTCTGTTGTGTTTGATTAAACATTATGGACACTTACCACGCTGCGCATTGGTAATATTTTCCCCTTTTAGAGACTGTAATACATGGCATCCAGGTCAGGGTAACCAATAATATACACAAAGCACTAACCCTGACTCCCGTTTTTTAAGTGTTCATAGGTCTAGGTATACATATTCCTGGCCATGTCACTTGATTACTACTGTGCCTTTTGTATCTACCTTTCCAATTACTTTTAGAGTTTGGGATGATTTACAAATGTACGCTTTTCATGTCATTTTTCGTTAGGGAAAATCTGGTCTGTCAGAATGTGTAAGAGGCTTTTATTTAATTATAATGCAAGGTTAATAATAATGATAATAGTCGTTGGATAACAGATCAGCTCTGGGAACTCATTAACAGGTGGCTTCTATCTTCAATATTCTTTAAATGCTTTATTATCCAAATGTTTAAAGTGTGTGTGGGCGACAGGGGGAAACAGAATGGTGCAGTTTGAGGTCATGAGGCGGACTGTCATAAAAAATGTTGATGCATGTTTATTTTTGATCCAAAGCCATGAATGAGTGAGTCACTCAGCTTTATGTACAGTAGGTGCCAAGGCTATATGACTGCGCCATCAACTTGATTATTTAGCAGACATCACTTGCTGCTTATATTCAGTCAACACATGTATCTTATCTTATCTTATCATGGAATATAATTTAACATTTTAATTTCTCTTAGAATAGAAAACTTAGTGTAACAACAGTTTTAGTAAATAGTATGCTACCACAGTCCAGTTACAGCTTCTTATGTCCAAGTAAAAATAAAAAATATGTACATTTTTTTAAGGTGTGCGTGCAGGACAGAGGAATGTTAATTCTTACACTATTGTTCTAAATTCAATCACCTTCTTCATTCTCATCATTCAGTTCATTGACATTCAATTTTGAAGTTGTGCACAATTATCAGTCTCTATTTGGTTTATATCTCCCATTCGTTTACAGCATTCATTCAGTTCGATGCACATTAGCACCTTGAGACCCAAAAGCATAATCAGTGCTCTAACTCCCCCTTGCGCTGGTCTGGAGCAATGAAGCAGTGATGCAGGGTAACCTAGTAAACCACAAATTACCTCCGAGTCCCGCAGCATAATCTCAAAACTTTTAATTGAGGAACCAGTTTATAATAGCAATAAGGCACCTCGGCTGTTTGTGATATATGGGCAATATACCACGGCTAAGGGCTGTGTCCTAGCACTCCTTGCCTAAGAACTTAGCCATGGTATATTGGCCATTTCCACACCTCCTCGGGCCGTATTGCTTAATTATACCTACAGTATATCCTGTTTGGTGCAGCAGCAGCACCAGCCTTAATAGGCAGACTGGCTAATGGGAGAAACGAGTTGTCGTATGCAAAATGGCCCCCGTTTGTTTGTTTGTTTATATGACTGAGTTGAGTACATAGACATAACATGATCCTGCTATGATATACAGCATGAGGCCTATCTGTGGAGGGCAGGATGCCTGTTTTCTCTGGAGTTTATAGACCAGCTAACAGGCCATGTGGTGCAGGTTGATTCCACATGTGAAAATGCAGCACTGGCACCTGCCTTCTGTCATGAAGTATGTTGATAGCTAGGAATAAAATCATAATTTGCTTAGATGATCTGTCTGCAGAGACATAATATAGCCCCAGTTTTAGCACTTCTGGCACAAAAATGTCCAAAATGTAGTATATTGAGCTTGATAATGACAAGGGTCTTTTCAAGTCATATTTGCCAAGTGATTTGGCCTAATTTACATTTTGAAATGCCCCAGACAGGTTCCTACTGTACGTTAGTGATGTGGTGCTTCAAACAAGCTCAATGTGAGAACATTACTATGGAATGAGATTAGAGAAGCGAGATGACCGTTTAGCTGAAGTGCAGACACAGATATTTATAAGGGAAGGACCCAACCACTGGCTTCTGCATCATTTATTTAAACAGATCCATTACAGCCTGCAGAGTGCATCTCCAACCAGGAGTGCATCCCAAATGGCACCCTAACCTATATGGTCCACTAGAGCTGGGACGATAAATCAGAAATTACTGACACCGACATTGCCATCCTCTTGCCGAAGGATTTTGCTTACGTCAGTAATTTTTTGCAATTTTTCTATACAATGTTCTGTTTCACTGTCGGCTGCTGACTCTCACTCCTTCTCTCAACTGTGCACACAGAGGAGGGAGAGATGCATTCTGAGAAGCGTAAGCTTGACAGTTGCTCAAAATGCTATTGCGGGAAAAATACAATTTTCAAAGCAACTACTGTTATTCTAGTTACAGAGAGGAGAGTCACAGCTTTCTGTGAGTAAATAATGTATTTCTCTCACCTCATAATATTTAGTTCATGGCACCACTTTACAACCGGAGTAGGCTGTAGGCCTAGTTAATATGGTTTTGATACACCCGCAGAGCCAAGCGCACCATTTGCAGGGAATAAATCAAGCAGCCAGGACTAGCGCTGGAATGTTTTTGCAGGACATTAGCCTACATTTACTGATAGATTAATCAATTAGCCTACATGGCTATATAGCAACAATATAATATTTAGAGTTAGCGATCTAGATAAGTGTTTTGAGTTCCCACTTCCTCAGGTGGTAAATAGTATAACCTATAGGCCAATGTGCACAAAAATACATTTCATAATTCTGAATCCTATTTTGACAGGTTGCACATCAAAATATCAATCATGCATTTCCTGGATATGTTAGATGAAATAGCTTACTTTTTAATCACAGGCTACCATCTCAGTTGTCTTACTTCAAGACCTCTGCCACTAATGTAAAGTAACTCATTGAAAGCATGTCTAAGAAGTGGTAGATCTTTTTTAAATGTTCTTAACTTTAGTTTTTGTGTCTTACTTTCGGTTTTGTACACCAGCTTCAAACAGCTGAAAATCACATCAGTTTAGATGGCACAATGATTCTCTAAACCATGCATTGCTTGTTTTGTCACAAACTGAAATGAAGCAAACTATTCGAATTTTTGCAAACAGGAAATGGCGGATTAATTTCTGCATATGGCACCTTTTCGTTACATTTGTTGTTATCTAGCAAAATAATTACATTAATCGAGATAAAACTTTATGTCCATATCGCTCAGCTCTAGCACCTCCCCAAAATGATTGATCGTAATTTATCACAGTTATCATTATCGCTAACATTTTCTAATTTGATTGTGATATGTATAGGTTGCCATTTGGGACACAACCCCAGACTAGCCTAGCATCGACATTGACGAGCTTCACCGGATAGGACAGTGTCACCGGACAGTTTTTAGCATGACATTCTTGAAAGCATCTATTTTAGTACCATGTAATAGCATTATCAGTAGGCCAGCAGAACATTTTGTGACTGCTTGAAGAACAGACTCCCCCAGCCCGGCCGGCTGGGGGCCCATGGATCACTTTTACTTCTCTGACAAGATAGGGGAGAGTCACATTTATACAGACACAACCAGGACCAGGTTTGTGTATAGTAGAAGCCAAAACATGTTAAAACAGAAAATGAAAATGGAGCTTTTCTTATTGGACAAAGTTAGGACAGTACCTTCCATGCATCACTCTGTTTGAAAATGTTTCTCCCCGGACACAACCCAGGGAAGAGTTTCTGCCTCTCAGGACATACCCAGCCTCACAAAGACAAAAAACTATGTAGGTGACTAGCTGATTCTGTTGTGCCTATTGTTCTATTTAAGCTTTTTTTCAAGATCTGGGTTGTCTGCCATAACAGATCAATGTGAGTAACCGATTTGAAGTGTCAGTAGATAGAGAAATATCTCATAGACCTCTCAGAGAACTCACAAAGACAGCCTGTAATATTAGTAGTGTCAGATTGTCCCTAACCCAGCCTCCCAGCCATAGGGTACTGGTCTCCCAGTGGTACTACTAGAATCTAGTCTTCCCCTTCACTGTAAATTACATACAGGGGAATGTATTTAGTAGTAGTAGTTTCTTATTAAATCCCCTTTGAAACAATATGAACAGGAAAAAGTGGGGATGGAAGAAAAATAAAATAAAAACAGATTTGTTTGATAGAAGCACTCGTTTAAGCTCCAAATTGATAGTGATACCTCATAATCTCCCTTCATATGTTCCTTGACTTTTCTTGATTTTTCTTAACTGTGCCTGACAGAATATTGGTAAGGTTTTTGCTGAGTATTGACTTCCATATCCATTCGATTACATTTTAACTCATGCCATAAAGGCTCTGTCTAGGGATGATGTGTGGGTTTATACATACAGGCATATAATTTTCACACACCCACGCCTGGGTTCTTTGGTGCAAACTGATGCAATCCTCTTTGTGTAAATAATACAGCCATATTATCCAGGAATTTTTTTGTGTCTCTGTGACTCAGTTGATAAGAGCATTGAACATGGTGCTTGTAATGCCAAGCATTACAAGCACCATGTTGTATTCCTGCTGGGATCATATACAGTATACTAATAATATAAGTATTTACTGCACTGTAAGTCACTTTGGATAGAAGTGTCTGCTAAATGGCATGCATTAAGATGGCACCGAAGAGGATGGCTGACTTTTTACATGCTCCTAACCAGCTGTGCAATTTTTTTATTTTTTATGCATTGTTTGTAACTTATTTTGTACATAATGTTTCTGCTACCGAAAATAACTTCTGGAGCAGAAAGTAGCAGTGACTCACTCAATACAGAAGTGGTCAGATGACTCGGATGCTACGCTACAAGACTGTTTCACTAGCACAGACTGGAATATGTTCCGGTATTCATCCAATGGCATTGAGGAGTACACCACCTCAGTCATCAGCTTCATCAATAAGTCCATCCACGACGTCGTCTCCACAGTGACCGTACGTACATATCCCAACAAGAAGTCATGGATTACAGGCAACATCCACATCGAGATAAAGGCTAGAGCTGCTGCTTTCAAGAAGCGGGACTCTAATCCGGACGCTTATAAAAAAATCCCGCTATGCCCTCAGATGAACCATCAAACAAGCAAAGCGTTAATACAGGATTAAGATTGGCTCTGATGCTTGTTAAATGGGGCAGGGCTTGAAAACTATTACGGACTACAATGGGATACTCAGATGCGAGCTGCCCAGTGATGCAAGCCTACAAGACGAGCTAAATGCCTTTTATGCTCGCTTCGAGGCAAGCAACACTGAAGCATGCACGAGAGCACCCGAATTTCTGGATGACTGTGTGATAACACTCTCGGTAGCCAATGTGAGCAAGACCTTTCAAAACAGGTCAACATTCACAAAGCCGCGGGTCCAGACAGATTACCAGGACATGTACTCCAAGCATGCACGGACCAACTGGCAAGTGTCTTCACTGACATTTTCAACCTCTACCTGACCGAGTCTGTAATACCTACATGTTTCAAGCAGACCACCGTAGTCCTTGTGCCCAAGGAAGCAAAGGTAACCTGCCTAAACAAGTGCTTTGAAAGGCTGGTCATGGCTCACATCAACAGCATCCTACCGGATACCCTAGGCCCACTCCAATTCGCATACCATCCCAACAGATCCACAGATGATGCAATCTCAATCGCACTCCACACTGCCCTTTCCCATTTGATCAAAAAGAACATCTACAGTTGAAGTCGGAAGTTTACATACACCTTAGCGAAACAAATTTAAACTCAGTTTTTCACAATTCCTGACATTTAATCAGAGTAAAAATTCCCTGCCTTAGATCAGTTAGAATCAATACTTTGTTTTAAGAATGTGAAATGTCAGAATAATAGTAGAGAGCATAATTTATTTCAGCTTTTATTTCTTTCATCACATTCCCAGTGGGTCAGAAGTTTACATACACTCAATTAGTATTTGGTAGCATTGCCTTTAAATTGTTTAACTTGGGTCAAACGTTTCGGGTAGCCTTCCACAAGCTTCCCGCAATAAGTTCGGTGAATATTGGCCCATTTTTCCTGACAGAGATGGTATAACTGAGTCAGGTTTGTAGGCCACCTTGCTCACACACGTTTTTTCAGTTCTGCCCACAGATTTTCTATAGGATTGGGGTCAGGGCTTTGAGATGGACAGCCAATACCTTGACTTTGTTGTCCTTAAGCCATTTTGCCACAACTTTGGAAGTGTGCTTGGGGTCAATGTCCATTTGGAAGACCCATTTGAGACCAAGCTTTAACTTCCTGACTGATGTCTTTAGAAGTTGCTTCAATATATCCACATAATTTTCCTGCCTCATGAAGCCATCTATTCTGTGAAGTAAACCAGTCCCTCCTGCAGCAAAGCCCCCCCACAACATGATGCTGCCACCCCCGTGCTTCACGGTTGGGATGGTGTTCTTTGGCTTGCAAGCCTGATCATTTTTCTTCCAAACATAACGATGGTCATTATGGCCAAACAGTTATATTTTTGTTTCATCAGACCAGAGGACATTTCTCCAAAAAGTCTGATCTTTGTCCCCATGTGCAGTTGCAAACCATAGTCTGGCGTTTTTTATGGCGGTTTTGTAGCAGTGGCTTCTTCCTTGCTGAGCGGCCTTTCAGGTTATGTCGATATAGGACTCGTTTTACTGTGGATATACACTGCTCAAAAAAATTAAGGGAACACTAAAATATCACATCCTAGATCTGAATGAATGAAATATTCTTATTAAATACTTTTTTCTTTACATAGTTGAATGTGCTGGCAACAAAATCACAGAAAAATTATCAATGGAAATCAAATTTATCAACTCATGGAGGTCTGGATTAGAAAGTCACACTCAAAATTAAAGTCGAAAAGCACACTACAGGCTGATCCATTTTGATGTAATGTCCTTAAAACAAGTCAAAATGAGGCTCAGTAGTGTGTGTGGCCTCCACGTGCCTGTATGACCTCCCTACAATGCCTGGGCATGCTCCTGATGAGGTGGCGGATGGTCTCCTGTAGGATCTACTCTCAGACCTGGACTAAAGCATCCGCCAACTCCTGGACAGTCTGTGGTGCAACGTGGCGTTGGTGGATGGAGCGAGACATAATGTCCCAGATGTGCTCAATTCGATTCAGGTCTGGGGAACGGGCGGGCCAGTCCATAGCATCAATGCCTTCCTCTTGCAGGAACTGCTGACACACTCCAGCCACATGAGTTCTAGCATTGTCTTGCATTAGGAGGAACCCAGGGCCAACCGCACCAGCATATGGTCTCACAAGGGGTCTGAGGATCTCATCTCGGTACCTAATGGCAGTCAGGCTACCTCTGGCGAGCACATGGAGGGCTCTGCGGCCCCCCAAAGAAATGCCACCCCACACCATGACTGACCAAACCGGTCATGCTGGAGGATGTTGCAGGCAGCAGAACGTTCTCCACGGCGTCTCCAGACTGTCACGTCTGTCACATGTGCTCAGTGTGAACCTGCTTTCATCTGTGAAGAGCACAGGGCGCCAGTGGCGGATTTGCCAATATTGGTGTTCTCTGGCAAATGCCAAACGTCCGACACGGTGTTGGGCTGTAAAGCACAACCCCCACCTGTGGACGTCGGGCCCTCATACCACCCTCATGGAGTCTGTTTCTGACCATTTGAGCAGACACATGCACATTTGTGGCCTGCTGGAGGTCATTTTGCAGGGCTCTGGCAGTGCTCCTCCTGCTCCTCCTTGCACAAAGGCGGAGGTAGCGGTCCTGCTGTTGGGTTGTTGCCCTCCTACGGCCTCCTCCATGTCTCCTGATGTACTGGCCTGTCTCCTAGTAGCGCATCCATGCTCTGGACACTACGCTGACAGACACAGCAAACCTTCTTGCCACAGCTCGCATTGATGTCCTATCCTGGATGAGCTGCACTACCTGAGCCACTTGTGTGGGTTGTAGACTCCACTCTTTCTCATGCTACCACTAGAATGAAAGCACCGCCAGCATTCAAAAGTGACCAAAACATCAGCCAGGAAGCATAGGAACTGAGAAGTGGTCTGGTCACCACCTGCAGAACCACTCCTTTATTGGGGGTGTCTTGCTAATTGCCTATAATTTCCACCTGTTGTCTATTCCATTTGCACAACAGCATGTGAAATGTATTGTCAATCAGTGTTGCTTGCACAGACGTGTGATTGACTTGGAGTTACATTGTGTTGTTTAAGTGTTCCCATAATTTTTTTGAGCAGTGTACATACTTTTGTACCTATTTCCTCCAGCATCTTCACAAGGTCCTTTGCTGTTGTTCTGGGTTTGATTTGCACTTTTTACCCCAAAGTATGTTAATCTCTAGGAGACAAAAAGCGTCTCCTTCCTGAGTTGTACGATGGCTGCGTGGTCCCATGGTGTTTATACTTGCATACTATTGTTTGTGCAGATGAACGTGGCACCATCAGGCATTTGGAAATTGCTCCCAAGGACGAATCAGACTTGTGGAGGTCTACCATTTTTTTTCTGAGGTCAATGATTTCTTTTGATTTTCCCATTATGTCAAGCAAAGAAGGTAGGCCTTGAAATACATCCACAGGTACACCTCCAATTGGCTCAAATGATGTCAAGTAGCCTATTGTTACGGAGCGTGAATGAGGACCCAAAAGCGAATTAACGTAAACAGAGCTTCTTTAATAACAAAACAAACGTAGGCTCAGATGGACCGGCAGATTCCGACAGGACAGGACAAGGTTGCAGCAAACATGACGATAGTCTGGTTCTGGCATGAATAACACAACAAGAATCCGACAAAGACAGAAACAAAAACAGAGAGAGATATAGAGGACTAATCAGAGGGAAAAAGGGAACAGGTGGGAAAAGGGGTGACGAGGTAGTTAGGAGGAGACAAGGAACAGCTGGGGGAAAGAGGGGGAGAAAAGGTAACCTAATAACGACCAGCAGAGGGAGACAGGGTGAAGGGAAAGGACAGAAACAAGACACAACATGACAATACATGACAGTACCCCCCCCACTCACCGAGCGCCTCCTGGCGCACTCGAGGAGGAAACCTGGTGGCAACGGAGGAAATCATCGATCAGCGCACGGTCCAGCACGTCCCGAGAGGGAACCCAACTCCTCTCCTCAGGACCGTACCCCTCCCAATCTACTAGGTACTGATGACCACGGCCCCGAGGACGCATGTCCAAAATCCTACGGACCCTGTAGATGGGTGCGCCCTCGACAAGGATGGGGGGGGGGGGGGGAAGACGAGCGGGGGCGCGAAGAACGGGCTTGACACAGGAGACATGGAAGACCGGGTGGACGCGACGAAGATATCGCGGAAGAAGAAGTCGAACTGCGACAGGATTAATGATCTGAGAAATACGGAACGGACCAATGAACCGCGGGGTCAACTTGCGAGAAGCGGTCTTAAGGGGAAGGTTCTGAGTGGAGAGCCAAACTCTCTGACCGCGACAATATCTAGGACTCTTAGTTCTACGCTTATTAGCAGCCCTCACAGTCTGCGCCCTATAACGGCAAAGTGCAGACCTGACCCTCTTCCAGGTGCGCTCGCAACGTTGGACAAAAGCCTGAGCGGAGGGGACGCTGGACTCGGCGAACTGAGATGAGAACAGCGGAGGCTGGTACCCGAGGCTACTCTGAAAAGGAGATAGCCCGGTCGCAGACGAAGGAAGCGAGTTGTGGGCGTATTCTGCCCAGGGGAGCTGTTCTGACCAAGACGCAGGGTTGCGAAAAGAAAGACTGCGTAAGATGCGACCAATAGTCTGATTGGCCCGTTCTGCTTGACCGTTAGACTGGGGGTGAAAGCCGGAAGAGAGACTGACGGAAGCCCCAATCAAACGGCAAAACTCCCTCCAAAATTGAGACGTGAATTGCGGACCTCTGTCCGAAACGACGTCTGACGGAAGGCCATGAATTCTGAAAACATTCTCGATGATGATTTGTGCCGTCTCTTTAGCAGAAGGAAGCTTAGCAAGGGGAATAAAATGAGCCGCCTTAGAGAACCTGTCGACAACCGTAAGAATAACAGTCTTCCCCGCTGACGAAGGCAGTCCGGTGACAAAATCTAAGGCGATGTGAGACCACGGTCGAGAGGGAATGGGAAGCGGCCTGAGACGGCCGGCAGGAGGGGAGTTACCGGACTTAGTCTGCGCGCAGACCGAACAAGCAGCCACGAAGCGACGCGTGTCATGCTCCCGGGTGGGCCACCAAAAACGCTGGCGAATGGAAGCAAGCGTACCCCGAACGCCAGGGTGGCCGGCTAACTTGGCAGAGTGAGCCCACTGAAGAACGGCCAGACGAGTAGGAACGGGAACGAAAAGAAGGTTCCTGGGACAAGCGCGCGGCGACGGAGTTTGAGTGAGTGCTTGCTTTACCTGCCTCTCAATTCCCCAGACAGTCAACCCGACAACACGCCCCTCAGGGAGAATCCCCTCGGGGTCAGTGGAGGCTACTGAAGAACTGAAGAGACGAGATAAAGCATCAGGCTTGGTGTTCTTAGAGCCCGGACGATAAGAAATCACAAACTCGAAACGAGCGAAAAACAGCGCCCAGCGCGCCTGACGCGCATTAAGTCGTTTGGCAGAACGGATGTACTCAAGGTTCCTATGGTCAGTCCAAACGACAAAAGGAACGGTCGCCCCCTCCAACCACTGTCGCCATTCGCCTAGGGCTAAGCGGATGGCGAGCAGTTCGCGGTTTCCCACATCATAGTTACGTTCCGACGGCGACAGGCGATGAGAAAAATACGCGCAAGGGTGGACCTTGTCGTCAGAGAGGGAGCGCTGAGAAAGAATGGCTCCCACGCCCACCTCTGACGCTTCAACCTCGACAACGAACTGTCTAGTGACGTCAGGTGTAACAAGGATAGGTGCGGATGTAAAACGATTCTTGAGGAGATCAAAAGCTCCCTGGGCGGAAACGGACCACTTAAAGCACGTCTTGACAGAAGTAAGGGCTGTGAGAGGGGCTGCCACCTGACCGAAATTACGGATGAAACGACGATAGAAGTTCGCGAAGCCGAGAAAGCGCTGCAGCTCGACGCGTGACCTAGGGACGGGCCAATCAATGACAGCTTGGACCTTAGCGGGATCCATCTTAATGCCTTCAGCGGAAATAACAGAACCGAGAAATGTGACGGAGGAGGCATGAAAAGAGCACTTCTCAGCCTTCACAAAAAGACAATTCTCTAAAAGGCGCTGGAGGACACGTCGAACGTGCTGAACATGAATCTGGAGTGACGGTGAAAAAATCAGGATATCGTCAAGGTAAACGAAAACAAAGATGTTCAGCATGTCTCTCAGGACATCATTGACTAATGCCTGAAAGACAGCTGGAGCGTTAGCGAGGCCGAAAGGAAGAACCCGGTATTCAAAGTGCCCTAACGGAGTGTTAAACGCCGTCTTCCACTCGTCCCCCTCCCTGATGCGCACGAGATGGTAAGCGTTACGAAGGTCCAACTTAGTGAAAAACCTGGCTCCCTGCAGGATCTCGAAGGCTGAAGACATAAGAGGAAGCGGATAACGATTCTTCACTGTTATGTCATTCAGCCCTCGATAATCTATGCAGGGGCGCAGGGACCCGTCCTTCTTCTTAACAAAAAAAAACCCCGCTCCGGCGGGAGAGGAGGAGGGGACTATGGTACCGGCGGCAAGAGCTACAGACAAATAATCTTCGAGAGCCTTACGTTCGGGAGCCGACAGAGAGTATAGTCTACCCCGGGGGGGAGTGGTTCCCGGAAGGAGATCAATACTACAATCATACGACCGGTGTGGAGGAAGAGAGGTGGCCCTGGACCGACTGAACACCGTGCGCAGATCGTGATATTCCTCCGGCACCCCTGTCAAATCACCAGGCTCCTCCTGTGAAGAAGAGACAGAGGAAACAGGAGGGATAGCAGACATTAAACATTTCACATGACAAGAGACGTTCCAGGAGAGGATAGAATTACTAGACCAATTAATGGAAGGATTATGACAAACTAGCCAGGGATGGCCCAAAACAACAGGTGTAAAAGGTGAACGAAAAATTAAAAAAGAAATGGTTTCGCTATGATTACCAGAAACAGTGAGGGTTAAAGGTAGCGTCTCACGCTGAATCCTGGGGAGAGGACTACCATCCAGGGCGAACAAGGCCGTGGACTCCCTTAACTGTCTGAGAGGAATGTCATGTTCCCGAGCCCAGGTCTCGTCCATAAAACAGCCCTCCGCCCCAGAGTCTATTAAGGCACTGCAGGAAGCTGACGAACCGGTCCAGCGTAGATGGACCGACAAGGTAGTGCAGGATCTTGAAGGAGAGACAGGAGTAGTAGCGCTCACCAGTAGCCCTCCGCTTACTGATGAGCTCTGGCTTTTACTGGACATGAAGTGACAAAATGACCAGCAGAACCGCAATAGAGACAGAGGCGGTTGGTGATTCTCCGTTCCCTCTCCTTAGTCGAGATGCGGATACCTCCCAGCTGCATAGGCTCAGCACCCGAGCCGGCAGAGGAAGATGGTAGTGATGCGGAGAGGGGGGCAACGGAGAACGCGAGCTCCTTTCCACGAGCTCGGTGACGAAGATCAACCCGTCGCTCAATGCGAATAGCGAGTTCAATCAAGGAATCCACGCTGGAAGGAACCTCCCGGGAGAGAATCTCATCCTTTACCTCTGCGCGGAGACCCTCCAGAAAACGAGCGAGCAAAGCCGGCTCGTTCCAGCCACTGGAGGCAGCAAGAGTGCGAAACTCAATAGAGTAGTCTGTTATGGATCGATTACCTTGACATAGGGAAGACAGGGCCCTGGAAGCCTCCTCCCCAAAAACAGATCGATCAAAAACCCGTATCATCTCCTCCTTAAAGTCCTGATACTGGTTAGTACACTCAGCCCTTGCCTCCCAGATTGCCGTGCCCCACTCACGAGCCCGTCCAGTAAGGAGAGATATGACGTAGGCGACACGAGCAGTGCTCCTGGAGTAAGTGTTGGGCTGGAGAGAAAACACAATATCACACTGGGTGAGGAACGAGCGGCATTCAGTGGGCTCCCCAGAGTAACACGGCGGGTTATTGATTCTGGGCTCCGGAGATTCGAAAGCCCTGGAAGTGGCCGGTGGATCGAGGCGGAGATGGTGAACCTGTTCTGTGAGGTTGGAGACTTGGGTGGCCAGGGTCTCAACGGCATGTCGAGCAGCAGACAATTCCTGCTCGTGTCTGCCTAGCATCGCTCCCTGGATCTCGACGGCTGAGTGGAGAGGATCCGAAGTCGCTGGGTCCATTCTTGGTCGGATTCTTCTGTTACGGAGCGTGAATGAGGACCCAAAAGCGAATTAACGTAAACAGAGCTTCTTTAATAACAAAACAAACGTAGGCTCAGATGGACCGGCAGATTCCGACAGGACAGGACAAGGTTGCAGCAAACATGACGATAGTCTGGTTCTGGCATGAATAACACAACAAGAATCCGACAAAGACAGAAACAAAAACAGAGAGAGATATAGAGGACTAATCAGAGGGAAAAAGGGAACAGGTGGGAAAAGGGGTGACGAGGTAGTTAGGAGGAGACAAGGAACAGCTGGGGGAAAGAGGGGGAGAAAAGGTAACCTAATAACGACCAGCAGAGGGAGACAGGGTGAAGGGAAAGGACAGAAACAAGACACAACATGACAATACATGACACCTATAAGAAGCTTCTAAAGCCATTACATAATTTTCTGGAATTTTCCAAGCTGTTTAAAGGCACAGTCAACTTAGCGTATGTAAACTTCTGACCCACTGGAATTGTGCTACAGTGAATTATAAGTGAAATAATCTGTCTGTAAACAATTGTTGGAAAAATGACTTGTGTCATGCACAAAGTAGATGTCCGAACCGACTTGCCAAAAATACAGTTTGTTAACAAGAAAATTGTGGAGTGGTTGAAAAGTTAGTTTTAATGACTCCAATCTTAGTGTATATAAATGTTATGTGTCTATTCCCAGTACATCACTGTGGCCAAGCTTGCTGCCATCCGTGACATATATCATAGGCGGTGTCAAAGGAAAGCCCGTAAAATTGTTAGAGACTTTAGTCACCCAAGTCATAAATTGTTTTTTTCTGCTACCGTACGGCAAGCGGTACTGGGGCGCCAAGTCTAGGACCAAAAGGCTCCTTAACAGCTTCTTCCCCCAAGCCATAAGACTGCTGAACAATTAATTAAATGGCCACCAGACTATTTACATTGACCCCCCCCCCCCCCCCCCTTCATTTGTTTTGTACACTGCTGCTACTCACTGTTTTATTGTCTATGCATAGTCACTTCACCCTTACCTACATGTACAAATTACCTCAACTTACCTCTACCCCCGCACACAACTTTTTACTTTAGTTTATTTGGTAAATATTTTCTTAACTCTTCAAGAACTGCACTGTTGGTTAAGGGCTTGTACGTCAGCATTTCACGGTAAGGTCTACATGCATGGCGCATGTGACAAATAAAGTTTTGATTTGATTTGGTTAATGTTCTGACATGCTGTCTGTTTGTTCTAGGTTTAATTCTTTGTATGTGTACCGTTCATATGTAAAGCCGTATTTTGACATGTTATGTGTCTATTCTAGATTCTGAAACCATAGTTTTCTTTTACACATTATCTGTTTGTTGTAGGTTCTATTGGTACAATCCCCTCTATGTGTACTGTACTTAAAGCCATATTATTTGATGACCCATTTCTGTCTGTTTTAGGTTCTACTGGGACTTGGTAATGCTGGTCATGATGATGGGGAACCTGATCATCATTCCTGTAGGAATAACCTTCTTCTCGGAGCAGACCACCACCACCTGGCTAATATTCAACGTAGCATCAGACACAATCTTCCTCGTGGATCTGGTCATGAACTTTCGCACTGGAATCGTCAACGAGGAGAGCTCCGAGATCATCCTGGACCCCAAGGTCATCAAGATGAACTACCTGAAGAGCTGGTTTGTGGTTGACTTCCTCTCGTCCATACCAGTGGATTATATATTTCTAATAGTGGAAAAGGGGTTTGACTCAGAGGTGTACAAGACGGCGAGGGCGCTGAGGATCGTTAGGTTTACTAAGATTCTGTCACTTCTGAGGTTGCTGAGACTTTCCCGACTCATCAGATACATACATCAGTGGGAAGAGGTAAGATATATGTGGTGATAGAGTGTGTGTGTGTGTGTGTGTGTGTGTGTGTGTGTGTGTGTGTGTGTGTGTGTGTGTGTGTGTGTGTGTGTGTGTGTGTGTGCATGTGTGTGTGTGTGTATGAGGCTGAATGCCACAGCTCTGACTTCTGACATTTAGGTGAATGTGAGGATGAATGCAAGTCATTCTTGGACATCGGAGTTTAGATATGGGGAAATTAAGTTTAAACAGAGGGAGGTAAAGCGAGAAAGAGAAGAGAGATAGAGGGGTACAGAGAGAGAGAGGGAGAGAGAGGGAGAGGAAAAGAAAGAGAAGGAGAGAGGAGAAAGAGAGAGAACCCTCCTATGGTGTCATTTCACTCCTCTGTGAGTCACTCATTCCATTTGCCCAGCTGGCATTGCTCTCCCTTTTATACCTTTATTTCACTGATTGATCGATTGATCAACATGAATGTGCAAAATGTTCAAAATATGTTAACTTGACGGATATCAGATCTGATTTGATGCTCCAATAGTGAAGTTTGAAAAAGCCGGAGATTCTATGGGAATAGGCTTTGTTATGCTTTATGTACAGACATTATTGCATTTCCAACCTCTCTTGCACCATGGGCAAGTATCAATGATTCCTGTGCTTACTACACAAATAGCCCAACTAGTGTCATTACATTGGATTACAAATGTAGCCTAATGTTGCGTTTAATTACACTTGCCGTTGCATTGGATCCTATATTTAATGTTGTATTAGATGGAGATAAGATTTAATCAGACTACATGATTGAATATTTTGTCTGTCAAGACAAAGGCTGAGCTTGACAGAACAATCTAATATTACTTGATTCTGCATGCTGCATTGATGATTTCATGTATAGAGTCTAATGCTCCTGTAGCCCCTGCTGCTCTGCATCTCCCTATGTGTCACTCAGTTCTCCTCTGCAGTCAACATTTGCATTTTGGTAAATTAGTAGATGCTCTTATCCAGAGCAGCTTATAGAATTGAGTGCATACATTTTCATATTTTTTTCATACAGGTCCCTCGTGGGAATCTATCCTACAACCCTGGTGCTGCAAGGGCCATGCTCTACCAACTGAGCCACACGGGACCCCTCTTCCTGTTTTCCTTGCAGCTGTTTACTCCACAATGACAGAACTATTTTCCTTCCCTTCACAATGAAGAGTTGAAAACTAATAACACAATCATTTTGTTACAATAAGGTACAGCTATATAATCAAAAGTATGTGGACACACCTTCAAATTAGTGGATTCGGCTATTTCAACCCCACCCGTTGCTGACAGGTGTATAAAATTGAGCACACAGCCATGCAATCTCCATCCGAAAACATTGACAGTAGAATGGCACGTACTTAAGAGCTAAGTGACTTTCAATATGGCACCGTCAAAGGATGCCACCTTTCCAACAAGTCACTTTTCTGCCCTGCTAGATCTGCCCTGGTCAACTGTAAGTGCTTTTATTGTGAAGTGGAGCAACAGTGGCTCAGCCGCGAAGTGGTAGGCCACACATGATCACAGAACGTGACCGCGTAGCGTGTAAAAATTGTCTGCCCTTGGTTGCAACACTCACTCCGAGTTCCAAACTGCCTCTGGAAGCAACGTCAGCACAAGAACTGTTCGTCGGGTGCTTCATGAAATGGTTTTCCATGGCCAAGGTGAAACACTCAAGTCTAAAATCACCATGCACAATGCCAAGCGTCGGCTGGAGTGGTGCAAAGCTTGCCGCCATTGGACTCTGGAGCAGCGGTAACACGTTCGTTCTCTGGAGTGATGAATTACGCTTCAGCATCTGGATTTGGCGGATCCCATGAAAATGCTACCTGCCCGAATGCACTGTGCCAACTGTAAAGTTTGGTGAAGGAGGAATAATGGTATGGGGCTGTTTTTTATGGTTTGGGCTAGACCTCTTAGTTCCAGTGAAGGGAAATGTTAACGCTAAAGCATACAATGAAATTCTAGACGATTTTGTGTTTCCAACTTTGTGACAACAGTTTGGGGAAGGCCCTTTCCTGTTTTAACATGATAATGTCCCCATGCACAAAGCAAGGTCCATACAGAAATGGTTTGATGAAATCGATGTGGAAGAACTTGACTGGCGTGCCTTGACTGGCGTGACTGACCCCATCAAACACCTTTGGGATGAATTGGAACACTGACTGCAAGCCAGGACTAATTGCCCAACATCAGTGCCAAACCTCACTAATGCTCTTGTGGATGATTGGAAGCAAGTCCCCACAGCCATGTTCCAACATCTAGTGGAAATTCTTCCCCGAATAGTGGAAGCTGTTACAGCAGCAAAGGGGGAACCAACTCGATAGTAATGCCCATGATCTTAGAATGAGATGTTCAATGAGCAGGTGTCCACATACTTTTTGTCATGTAGTGTATATTAAAGCACCTCTGTAATGCAACATTATAGTATTATAGTATTAAGACGGCAACTCTGGTGCCAGGATAATGCTGTATATGTACAGTGAAGTTCTCCCTGAAATATAAATGTAATAAAAACAATACTTTTGTACATAAAATAAAAATTGCAAAGTTGGTAACAACATTAACAACAGAATTGACAATAGAAGTAACAACAGTTAACACATACTGTATGTAACCATATAAGAGAATCATTACAACACTTACTGAAACCACATCATTTGACCATGACAAAGTGACTGGCAATAATGGCAGAATATAAACAGTGTAGTTATTCACTCCGCAAGACAATAAAACAAGCTACACATCAGTATAGAGATAAAGTGGTTTGCAGACGACACAACAGTAGTAGGCTTGATTACCAACGATAACGAGACAGCCTACAGGGAGGAGGTGAGGGCTCTGGGATTGTGGTGCCTGAAAAACAACCTCTCACTCAACGTCAACAAAACAAGGAGATGATCGTGGACTTCAGGAAACAGCAGAGGGAGCATGCCCCTATCCACATCGACGGGACCGAAGTGGAGAAGGTGGAAAGCTTCAAGTTCCATGGTGTATACATCACTGACAAACTGAAATGGACCACCCACACAGACAGTGTGGCTAAGAAGGCGCAACAAAGCCTCTTCAACCTCAGGAGGCTAAATAAATTTGGCTTGTCACCTAAAACACTCACAGATTTTTACAGATGCACAATTGAAAGTATCATCTCTGGCTGTATCACCACCTGGTACGGCAACTGCACCGGCCGCAACCGCAAGGCTCTCTAGAGGGTGGTGTGGTTTGCCCAACGCATTACCAGGGGCAAACTAACTGCCCCCCAGGACACCTACAGCACACGATGTCACAGGAAGGCCAAAAAGATCATCAAGGACATCAACCACCTGAGCCACTGCCTGTTCACACCACTATTATTCAGAAGGTGAGGTCAGTACAGGTGCATCAAAACTGGGACGAGAGACTAAAAAACAGCTTCTATCGCAAGGCCATCAGACTGTTAAACAGCCATCACTGGCACATTAGAGGCTGCTGCCCATAGTCATAGACTAGGAATCACTGGCCACTTTAAGGAATAGAACACTAGTCACAAATAATGTTTACATATCTGGCATTACTCATCTCATATGTACTGTACAGTATATAATGTTTTCTAATCTATTCTAAGGTATCTTAGTCACTTAATGTTAACATATCTGGCATTACTCATCTCATCTCATTACTCATACTGTTTTCTATACTATTCTACTGTATCTTAGTCCATTCCGCTCTGACATCGCTCATTAATATGTATATAACCTTAATTCATTCCTACTTAGATTTGTGTGTATTGGGTATGTATTGTGTAATTTGTTAGATATTACTTGTTAGATATTACTGCACTGTCGGAGCTAGAATCACAAGCATTTCGCTACACCCGCAATAACATCTGCTAATAATGTGTATTTGACCAATGAAATTTGATTACATTTTATTTAAAAATGATATTGTATGCCTGTGTGTGTGGGGTGTGGGGGAGAGAGACACAAAGAGATAGAGGGAGTTAAAATTGGGATTGGGTACAATGCTAGATCTATGATCAGGGGCAACTCTATTTGGGGTAAGGGGGTTAAGAGGCAGTGAAACACACAACAGCACAGTTTGGGCAGAAGAGAGAAGTCAGCGCAGCATCAGGTTTCCTCCGTAACAATCTTCCTCAGTTCTGATTTGTCAGCCCTTCACACCCATAGGACAAGCATGGAAAAATAAAGAATATAATGAGAGACAGAGTGCACCAGGGCTTTACTCGGTTGCTAAAAAATCGAGCTGGTGTGTGTGTGTGTGTGTGTGTGTGTGTGTGTGTGTGTGTGTGTGTGTGTGTGTGTGTGTGTGTGTGTGTGTGTGTGTGTGTGTGTGTGTGTGTGTGTGCTCATTTACCACCCTTGACGTCTTAATACAAACTCAGTGGGCTCTTGGAAGAATGTGGCAATGTAGAGGGCCACCTTGTCATTCACATTGTCCAATCTACAGGGCTTGGGTTGATTTGAACCAGGAATCTTTACAGGCATACATTATATCCAATATAGTTTATGAAATTAATTTTAAAAAATATTGCTATAGCCTCCACAATAACACAGATTATTTTACCAGGCTCACAACATTTTATTTTCTTTCTGTGCCACCAAACGTTTGCATACTACTAGTAAAGTAAACACTTTTAGTTAATACTGTAATATTTTGGAACAATGTTTATATTAAACAAATGGTTAGTGGGAAGAGTCTATGTGGACACTCTTGGTCTGTAAAACAATGATGTATGTCTCGCAGCTGAGAGCCGAGTGAACCAAATAGTGATGGGAAGCTCGGCTCTTTTTACTGACTCTGATCTTTTCATCTTGTTCAGTCAAAAGAACGCATCTTTCGACTCATTTCATTCATTCGAGTCAGTAATGCCCAGAGCATGTACCTGCAAACGATGAACTGAAAACTGGAATGAGTCATTATTCAACAATCCTCTCGTTCACATGTTGTTAACAATAGGGGGCTTATTGGAGCTGAGACTTGTAAATGTATACTTTAAACAATGTACATTTGTTGATTGCTAGGCATACAAATACAATTATTTCTTGATACATTTGAAACAAGATATAGTTGTGGCCGGACTAGATTGTGAATTACTCTTTGTGAATGAATGCATTGCTATTTATATATATTTTTTTTATATATATATTTGCATAACTCTTTTTACTGACTTGAGAGTCATGATTTGTTTTTCTGAGTGACTTGTTCATGTAGTCCTTAATTTGACCTGCTAGTGCTGGCCGCAATGAGTCCTACAGTAGGATTAATACAGCTCAGCAGCTCCAGAGACGTTCTCTGACCACCAATTCTACAGCGTTTTACTGTTGAGAGAACAGAAAAGTTTTTACAGTGCGCCTCTCTCTGATGCAGACCTTTGCCTAGACTGCCAGATGGGTGGGATTTACATTTCCAGGACTCTTCTATTGGTCCATTAAGCCAGGCAGCTCAATAAAGCAGTCCAGCTACTGCAGACCTGCAGGCACAAACTGTAGCACCTGCCGAAGTCTAATCTCTGGTTCATCTCTGGCACAGGCCGATATGTAAATATCTCTCCCATTGCTGGCTGTATGCTTTTGGGCATACTAAATATTTTCTTGGGAGCCAACACACATGTTAGTCCACACATCCAGTTTGCACAGCTGTGCCTGGCATAGGAATAATGTGTCATGGTAAAGAAAGTTCATATTCCATGGTTTTGGTTTTACACAGATGGTTGATAACACAAACATAATACAAAACTGCAGTGACAGGACATCTGTATGATCTGTCACAATAGCAATAGAAACAGGATGGATACTGCTTACTGCAGTCTCTGCAGTTGCATTACCAGTACTATAGTACATTATCACAGGGGGGGACAAACACAGTCCTCTGCTGTCATAATGTCCCTAACGCTGCAGTCCATCATTAAATTAGCCCTTTCTGTTGAATAAGGAAGATCTGCTGCGGCTGCAGCTGGGTCCCACTGCTGCCAGGACCTACTGCACTCTGGAGCAGCTGTCTCCAGCATTCCTGACATTCCTTCAGCCTGGCCCTGGGCTTCAGGCATTTAAATCAGTGCCTCCCCCTTCCTTCAGTCCCCTCCTTCCCTATTGTTAGGTTCTTAATTTTCAGAGTAAATAACTCACGGACACTAGAGAAGTTTTAACCAAGTTCTGCCCAAAGGTTCTGTACAGCTATAATCAGACAACACAACATTTGTCCCATCCAGATATTTATATCCCACTTAAGACACTCCTCCTTCTCTCCAATCCTTACATTTTATGGCTCTACAGGAAGCTAATAAAGAGGGTAACAGGATACCAAACATTTATTTATCTCTTTAGAGACTCTGTCCTCACCTCCTGACCTCAACCCCTCTTTCATCAATACACAGATGTCCATCTGTCTTTCCTGTATCAATACGTCACTCTCCTCTCCTCCATCAAACACATTCCAGAGCCTTCTGTCTTTCTACAGAGAACCTTTAACTTTCTCCTTTGATTCTATGCTTCTTCTCTATCATTTATTTCAATATCTCAATGTTCAAAATGGCGAACCCAACACTATGCTGTCACAGACCGAGACAGTAACAGCTCTTCCATCAGTCCCCTTCCTCCCTCTGAAGTCAGAGATAGTGACATCCCTTCCATCAGTCCCCTCCCTCCACTGTCATAGACGGAGACAGTGGCATCTCTTCCACCAGTCCCCTCCCTCCCTCTGCAGTCAGAGACAAAGTGGCATCTCTTCCATCAGCATTTCAAGGATCCAGTGTAAAAAAAAGTTTGCTCAACAAAAATGTTGCCTTTCATTTAACATGTTGTTCTCAAAAACATGATTTGTTTTTGGGATGTTATCATCCAAACTAGAAATGAATGGGAATGTTAGCTAATGCACTGGGAATGTTCCCGGTTTGCTTGGTAGCCACCACAGCATCAAAATGTTTCTGGATGTCTGAAAATATTTTGTCTTATAGCTTTGTTACTAGAATAAAGCTTTTGCAGTGTGTTATTTTTCTCTCGTGTTGCTAGTCCAATATTGTTAGGCCGTTATTTCACTTAAAGACTCATAACTGCTTATCTCTAACTACTTTGGTTTACATGGATAACAATGTACATTTGAGATGAATGTATAATTGAGATAATAGAATAGAGTATTGCACTCCCTCAGATTGCTACTGTATGCAAAAGCAGTGTTGTGACGAAGCTGTGTAGTCTGCAGACTGCAGCCAAGCCATTCAGAGCCTGAGTTACTGACTATAGCTCCAGAGAATCCCCATATCACAGAGGGGCCAAATCTGCTGTCTCACAATAACAGTGGAGCTCAGGGACAACCACCAGCTACCAGGACTGTCTCTGCTAAATGATAGCCCCAACTTGGGGACTCAGGTTGGGCTTCTCTCTGTATATATAGCATAGACTAGTGAGGAAGCATTAGTTAATCACTACACAGAATAAAGATAAAGATAGTAGGCTACATGTCTTCAATGTAAACGGGTTGATAGTCAGGCCCACTTAATGGGGAGCTCAACTTAAACCTTGTACTTTCAATTTCAGCTTATATTCTTCAAGTGACTAGCTATCAACATATCACTTAGGATCCCCAACAGGATTGCCTGGCTACCCAAACTCCTAAGCACTATGCCAAGCCCACCGACGTTAATTTCTTCTAAGCAAGATTTCTAGAACGCAAAAACATTCTAACCGTCCTCAGAAACCAATGTTTTTCATTTCACCTTTATTTAATTAGGCAAGTCAGTTAAGAACAAATTCGTATTTACAATGACGGCCTAGGAACACTGGGTTAATAACTGCCTTGTTCAGGGGCAGAATGACAGATTTTTACCTTGTCAGGTGTAGACCTTAGAGTGAAATGCTTACATACAAGTCCTTAACCAACAGTGCAGTTTTAAGAAAATGGCACCCCCAAAAAGGTATGACATAAAAATAACAAATAATTAGCGGGGCTATATACAGGGGGTACCGGTACAGAGTCAATGTACCGGTGTCGAGGTAATATGTAATATCTACCCGCTCCATACCATCTACTGCATCTTGCCTATGCCGTTCGTCCATCGCTCGCTCATCCATATATTTATATGTACATATTCTTATTCATTCCTTTACACTTGTGTGTAAAAGGTAGTTGTTGTGAAATTGTTAGATAACTTGTTAGATATTACTGCATGGTCGGAACTAGAAGCACAATTTTGCTACACTCGCATTAACATCTGCTAACCATGTGTATTTGACCAATAAAATGTAATTTGATTTGATATTATGATACACTGTAGACCACACTAACTACCGAGAGAGTTCTCATCTGTATTCTTTGTAGCTGTTTACATACCACCTAAGTCAGAGGTTGGCGCTAAGATAGCATTGAATGAGCTGTATTCCGCCATAAGCAAACAAGAAAACGCTCACCCAGAGGCGGTGCTCCAATTAGCTGGGGACTTTAATGTAGGGAAACTTAAATCAGTTTTACCAAATTTCTGTCGGCATGTTAAATGTGCAACCAGAGGGAAAAGAACTCTGGACCAACTATACTCCACACACACAGACGCATACAAAGCTCTCCCTCGCCCTCCATTTGGCAAATCTGACCATAATTCCATCCTCCTGATTCCTGCTTACAAGCAAAAATTAAAGCAGGAAGCACCAGTGACTAGATCAATAAAAAAATGGTCAGATGAAGCAGATGCTAAGCTACAGGACTGTTTTGCTAGCACTGACTGGAATATGTTCCGAGATTCCTCCAATGGCAGTGAGGAGTACACCACATCTGTCATTGGCTTCATCAATAAGTTTATTGATGACTTCATCCCCACGGTGACTGTACGTACATACCCCAACCAGAACCCATGAATTACAGGCAGCATCCGCACCGAGCTAAAGGATAAAGCTGCCGCTTTCAAGGAGCAGGACTCTAATCCGGAAGTTTATAAGAAATCCTGCTCTGCCCTCCGATCAAGCATCAAACAGGAAAAGCATCAATACAGGACTAAGATCGAGTCATACTACACCGGCTCTGATGCTCGTCGGATGTGGCAGGGCTTGCAAACCATTACAGACTACAAAGGGAAGCACTGCCGAGAGCTGCCCAATGACACGAGCTTACCAGATGAGCTAAACTACTTCTATGCTCGTGTCGAGGCAAATAACACTGAAACATGCATGAGAGCACCAGCTGTACCGAAAGATTGTGTGATCACGCTCTCCGCAGCCGATGTGAGTAAGACCATTAGACATGTCAACATTCACAAGGCCACAGGGCCAGACAGATTACCAGGACGTGTACTGCGAGCATGCGCTGACCAACTGGCAAGTGTCTTCACTGACATTTTTAACCTCTTCCTGTCAGAGTCTGTAATACCAACATGTTTTAAGCAGACTACCTGTATCGAAGAACACTAAGGTAACCTGCCTAAATGACTACCGACCCGTAGCACACACATCTGTAGCCATGAAGTGCTTTGAAAGACTTGTCATGGCTCACATCAACACCATTATCCCAGAAACCCTAGACCCACTCCTATTTGCATACCGCCCCAACATATCTACAGATAATGCAATCTCTATTGCACTCCACACTGCCCTTTCCCACTTGGACAAATGGAACACCTATGTGAGAATGCTATTCTTTGACTCAGCTCAGCGTTCAACACCATAGTGCCCACAAAGCTCATCAATAAGCTCAGAACCCTGGGACTAAACACCTCCCTCTGCAACTGGAACCTGGACTTCCTGACGGGTCGCCCCCAGGTGGTAAGGATAGGTAGCAACACATCCGCCAAGCTGATCCTCAACACAGAGGCCCCTTAGGGGTGCGTGCTCAGCCCCCTCCTATGCATAGTCACTTTAATAGCTCTACCTACATGTACATAATATCTCAACTAACCGGTGCCCCCTCACATTGACTCTGCACCCCCCTGTATATATTGTTATTTTTTACTGTTGCTCTTCAATTACGTGTTACTTTTATCTCTTATTCTTACCGTATTGTTTTGAAACTGCACTGTTGGTTGGTGGCTCATAAGTAAGCATTTCACTGTAAGGTCTACTGTTGTATTCGGTGCTGTATTCGGGATGCCGGCATTCTAGGCAGAGTTCGTCTATCCGGTGTATGTGTTTTTTGCCCATCTTAATCTTTTATTGGCCAGTCTGAGATAGGGTTTTTTCTTAGCAACTGCCTAGGAGGCCAGCATCCCGGAGTCACCTCTTCACTGTTGACGTTGAGACTGCCATTTTGCAGGTACTATTTATTTAAGCTGCCAGTTGAGGACTTGTGAAGCGTCTGTTTCTCAAACTAGACACGCTAATGTACTTGTCCTCTTGCTCAGTTGTGCACCGGGGCCTCCCAGTCCTCTTTCTATTCTGGTTAGGGCCAGTTTGTGCTGCTCTGTGAAGGGATTAGTACACATCATTGTACGAGATCTTCCGTTTCTTGGCAATTTCTCACATGGAATAGCCTTCATTTCTCAGAACGAGAATAGACTGATGAGTTTCAAAAGAAAGGTCTTTGTTTCTGGCCATTTTGAGCCTGCAATCGAACCCACAAATGATGACGCTCCAGATACTCAACTAGTCTAAAGAAGGCCAGTTTTATTGCTTCTTTAATCAGGACAACAGTTTTCAGCTGTGCTAACATAATTGCAAAAAGGTTTTCTAAAGATCAATTAGCCTTTTAAAATGGTAAACTTGTATAAGCTAATAATGTGCCATTGGAACACAGGAGTGATGGTTGCTGATAATGGGCCTCTGTACACCTATGTAGATATTCCATAAAAATCTGCCGTTTCCAGCTACAATACTAATTTACAACATTAGCAATGTCTACACTGTATTTCTGATCAATTTCATGTTATTTTAATCAACCAACATTTAGCTTTTCTTTAAAAAACAAGGACATTTCTAAGTGACCCCAAACCTTTGAACAGTAGTGTGTGTGTATGTTTATAGATATATATATATTTCCCCCAAAAATATATGGGGATTGGAAATGATGCAGACAATTACACTGATGGAAGCAACAATCTATCCTCAATGTTAAAACTGATCCACCCCCTAAAATTGGCCTCTTTGTGTCTTGGCATTACAACCACAGTAGAAGTTGGCAAGACAGTAGCCAACAAACTGATCTGGGACCAAACTATGATTCAAAAGGACTCTAGCTACAGTAGATGTATCCCCATTTCTGTGGCCAAGAGCTTCTACTTAAAAAAAATCCCAAATCCAACTCTCTCACTGTTGCCGCTTGCTATAGACCCCCCTCAGCCCCCAGCTGTGCCCTGGACACCATATGTGAATTCATTGCCCCCCATTTATCTTCAGAGTTCGTACTGTTAGGTGACCTAAACTGGGATATGCTTAGCACCCCGGCCATCCTACAATCTAAACTAGATCCCCCCCAATCTCAGACAAATTATAAAGGAACCTACCAGGTACAACCCTAAATCCGGGCACCCTCATAGATATCATCCTGACTAACCTGCCCTCTAAATACACCTTTGCTGTCTTCAACCAGGATCTCAGCGATCACTGCCTCATTGCCTGCGTCCGTAATAGGTCTGCGGTCAAACGACCACCCCTCATCACTGTCAAACGCTCCCTAAAACACTTCAGCAAGCAGGCCTTTCTAATCGACCTGGCCCGGGTATCCCGGAAGGATTTTGAACTCATAACATCAGTAGAGGATGCCTGGTTATTCATTAAAAGTGCTTTCCTCACCATCTGAAATAAGCATGCCCCATTCAAAAAATGTATAACTAAGAACAGATATAGCCCTTGGTTCTCTCGAGACTCACTCGCGACTTGTGCTGGTTGACCAGCACAAAAACATCCTGTGGCGTACAGCATTAGCATCGAATAGCCCTCGCAATATGCAACTTTTCAGGGATGTTAGGAACCAATGTAAACAGCCAGTTAGGAATGCAAAGGCTAGCTTTTCTAACCAGAAATGTTCATCCAGTAGCACAAACACCAAAAATTTCCAGGACACTGTAAAGTCCATGGAGAATAAGAGCACCTCCTAGGAAACACTGGCTAGGAAACACTGTCAACACACATCCACGATAATCAAGAATTTCAATAAGCATTTTTACACGGCTGGCCTTGCTTTCCTCCTGGCTACCCCTACCCTGCACCTCAGCCACGCTCAAGTTCCTAAACAATATCATAACCGCCATTGATACATTCTTATCGGCAGACTCAATAGCTTTGGTTTCTCAAATGACTGCCTCACCTGGTTCACCAACTACTTCTCAGATAGAGATTAGTGTGTCAAATTGTAGGGCCTGTTGTTCGTACCTCTGGCAGTCTCTATGGGGGTCCCACAGGGTTCAATTCTCGGGCCGGCTCTTTTTTCTGTGTATATCAATGATGTCGCTTTTGCAGCTGGTGATTCTCTGATGCACCTCTACGCAGATGACGCCATTCTGTATACATATGGCCCTTCTTTGGACACTGTGTTAACAAACCTCCAAACGAGCTTCAATGCCATACAACAATCTTTCTGTGGCCTCCAACTGCTTTTAAATGCTACTGAAACTAAATGCATGCTCTTCATCCGATTGTTGCCCGCACCCGCCTGCTCGACTAGCATCACTACTCTGGATCGTTCTGACCTAGAATATGTGGACAACAACAAATACCTAGGTGTCTGGTTAGACTGTAAACTCTCCTTCCACTCTCACATTAACCATGTCCAATCCAAAATTAAATCTAGAATCAGCTTCCTATTTCACAACAAAGCCTCCTTCACTCATGCTGCCAAACATACCCTCGTAAAACTAACTATCCTACCGATCCTTGACTTCGGCGATGTCATTTACAAAATAGCCTCAAACACTCCGCTCAGCAAATTGGATGTAGTCTAACACTGCGACCTGTACGCTCTCGTTGGCTGGCCCTCACTACATTTTCATCTCGATACCCACTGGCTCCAGGTCATCTATGAGTCTTTGCTAGGTAAAGCCTTATCTCAGCTTACTGGTCACCTGTAGCACGCGCTCCAGCAGGTATATTGCACTGGCCATCCTCACTTCCTTTGTCCGCCTTTCCTTCCAGTTCTCTGCTGCCAATGACTGGAACGAATTGCAAAAATCACTGAATCTGGAGTCTTTAATCTCCCTCTCTAACTTTATGCATCAGTGGTCAGAGCAACTTACCGATCACTGTACCTGTACACAACCAATCTGTAAATAGCACACCCAACTACCTCATCCCCATATTGGTATTTATCCTTTTTCTCTTTTGCACCCCCGTATCTCTACTTGCACATCATCATCTGCACATCTATCGCTCAAGTGTTAATTCTACATTGTAATTATTTTGCCTCTATGGCCTATTTATTGCCCTACCTCCCTACTCTTCCACATTTGAACACACTGTACATAGATTTTTCTGTTGCGTTATTGATTTTACATTTGTTTATGTGTTTTTGTCACACTGCTTTGCTTTATCTTGGCCAGGTCGCAGTTTTAATTTTGAACTTGTTCTCAACTGGCTTACCTGGTTATATAAAGGTGAAATAAATAAAACATACAAATGTGTTCTAATTGACTGTGTTTTGTTTCTTAATGTGTTTTTAATGTGTATATTGTCCATATTTATGTTTATCTTGTTATGACTGCAATCCCGCTAACGGGATCGATATGACAACTACCAGTGAAAATAGAGGGCGCCAAATTAAAACCACAGAAATCTCATAATTACAATTCCTAAAACATACATGTGTTTTATATCATTTTAAAGGTAATATTGTTGTTAATCCCACCAACGTGTCCGATTTCAAATATGCTTTTCAGCAAAAGCACTAAAAACAATTATGTTAGGTCTCCACCAAACCACAATAAGCACAGCCATTTTCCAGCGAAATATAGCATTCACAAAAAGCAGAAATAGAGATAAAATTAATCACTAACCTTGAATTATCTTCATCAGATGACACTCATAGGACTTCATGTTACACAATACATGCATGTTTTGTTTGATAAAGTTCATATTTATATAAAAAAAATCTGAGTTTACATTGGCGTGTTAGATTCACTGGTTCCAAAAACATCAAGTGATTTTGCATAGCCACATCGTTTCAACAGAAATACTCATCATAAATGTAGATGATAATACAAGTTATACACATGGAATTATAGATATACCTCTCCTTAATGCAACCGCTGTGTCAGATTTCAAAAAAAGTTTACGGAAAAAGCAACCCATGCAATAATCTGAGACGGAGCTCAGAACAGTAGCCAAATTAGCCGCCATGTTGGAGTCAACAGAAACCAGAAAATACATGATAAATGTCTCCTTACCTTTGATGAACAGTCCTAGGAATCCCAGGTCCACAATAAATTTGTTCGAAAATGTCCGTTATTTATGTCCAATTAGCTACTTTGGTAAACAATTCCAATGTCACAAAGCGCGTCCACTATAACGTGACGAAATGTCCAAAAGTTCCGTAACAGTCAGTAGAAACATGTCAAACGATGTACTGAATCAATCTTTAGAATGTTGTTTACATATACAGTATCTTGAATAACATTCCAACCGGAGAATTAGAATGACTTCAGATGACCGGTGGAACGCAGGTCCTTCCTCTGTGCACGTGCATGGTGAAAGCATGGTCTACTCGTGGCAGTGGTGTCTATTTCCTGTCTCATTCGACCCCCCTTCATATCCGAGTCCTCAGACAAAGTTCTAATGACATCAAGTGGAAGGCGTAGGAAGTGAAAACTCATCCATATCTCGCTGTAATTTCAATGAGAGCTTGGTTGAAAATCTGCCACCTCCAGAAAAAATCCAAACAGGAAGTGGAATTTCTCAGGTTTCTCAAGCCTGCAATGTGAGTTCTGTTATACTCACAGACATAATTCAAACAGTTTTAGAAACTTTTGAGTGTTTTCTATCCAATACTAATACTAATATGGATATATTAGCAACTGAGACTGAGGAGCTGGCCATTTACAATGGACACCTTTTCATCCAAGCTACTCAATACTGCCCCTGCAGCCATAAAAAGTTATCTAAAAGTTACTTTTGTACATGCTTGTTTTGTATTGTGCATGACTCATTTGTAAAAGAGACTTTAGTCTCAATCAGTGATGTAAAGTATTAAGTAAAAATACTTTAACCTACTCCTTAAGTAGTTTTGGGGGGTATCTGCACTTTACTATTTATATTTTTGATTACTTTTCATTTTACTTAAGTACATTCCTAAAGAAAATAATGTACTTTTTACTCCTTACATTTTCACTGACACCCAAAAGTAGTCGTTATATTTTGAATGCTTGGCAGGACATGAAAATGGTCTAATTCATGCACTTATCAAGATAACATCCCTACTCATCCCTCTGCCTCTGATTTGGCGGACTTACTAAACACAAATGCTTAATTTGTCAATTATGTAAGCGTTGGAGTGTGCCCCTGACTATCTGTACGTTTTAAAATAAAAAAAATTGGTGTTGTCTGGTTTGCCTAATGTAAGGAATTGTAAACGATTTATACATTTACTTTTGAAATTACATTTACTTTTGATACTTAATTATATTTAAAGTCAAATACTTTTAGATTTTTACTCAAATAGTATTTTACTGCATGACTTTCACTTTTACTTGAGTCATTTTTTGTTAAGGTATCTTTACTTTTACTTAAGTTTGACAATTTGGGTAAATTTTCCACCATTGGTCTCAATTTGACCTCCCTGTTGAAATAAATATAAATGACAAACTGTCAAAAATAAGTTGAAAAAAAATATTAAAATCCATGGTCCTAACGGACACATTCTCAAACTCAAACACTTTTTGATAGACTTCAACCACTGCAAATGATTGAGATATCAAAGTGTCAACAGCAAAAACATGAAACAATAGGTGTGCTGTGTAGCAAATATTATGGAATTTCTTTTTCAAATGAAAATAACACTTTTCAGTAGTGCTCCAAGCTTTTTTTCAACCATATTTTGAAAAGATTTGCCCAATCAGTCTTGAATGAGAACAAAAACCTAAACAACAGAGTAGGTTAATTTGACTATTGTACATTTCCATATTTCCAAATCCTATTCTAAAATATGTATTTTACCCCATTTTCATGATATCCAGTTACGATCTTGTCTCATCGCTGCAACCCCCCCAATAGGCTTGTGAGAGGCGAACGTCGAATCATGCATCCTCCGAAACATGATGCGCCTAAATGCAGTTCTCAACACTTGCCCGCTTAACCTTTCTGATCTCCCCATCCCGGATCCGGGATCGTGAATACAGACTCAAGCTCATTACCATAACGCAACGTTAACTATTCATGAAAATCGCAAATGAAATGAAATAAATATGCTAGCTCTCAAGCTTAGCCTTTTGTTAACAACACTGTCATCTCAGATTTTCAAAATATGCTTCTCAACCATTGCAAAACAAGCATTTGTGTAACAGTATTGATGGCTAACGTAGCATTTAGCATTAGCATTCAGCTGGCAACATTTACACAAAAAAACAGAAAAGCATTCAAATAAAATCATTTACCTTTGAAGAACTTCAGATGTTTTCAATGAGGAGACTCTCAGATAGCAAATGTTCAGTTTTTCCTGAAAGATTATTTGTTTAGGACAAATCGCTCCGTTTTCTGCGTCACGTTTAGCTATGAAAAAACCCCTGTATCCAGGATTGTGTAAATCTATCAGCAAGCTCATTAGCATAACACAACGTTAACTATTTATGAAAATCGCAAATGAAATGAAATAAATATGCCATCTCTCAAGCTTAGCCTTTTGTAAACAACACTGTCATCTCAGATTTTCAAAATATGCTTCTCAACCATAGGAAAACAATAATTTGTATAAAAGTAGCTAGCTAGCGTTAGCATTTCGCGTTAGCATTTAGCGTTAGCATTAGCGTTAGCATCCAGCACGCAACATTAACAAAAACATAAAAGCCTTCAAATAAAATAATTTACCTTTCAAGAACTTCTGATGTTTTCAATGAGGATACTCTCAGTTAGATAGCAGATGCTCAGTTTTTCCAAAAAGATTCCTTGTGTATTAGAAATAGCTCCTTTTATACATCACATTTGGCTACCAAAAAAAATCCGAAAATTCAGTCCTCAAAACGCAAACTTTTTTCCAAATTAACTCCATAATATCGACTGAAAACATGGCAAACGTTGTTTAGAATCAATCATCAAGGTGTTTTTCACATATCTCTTCATTGATACATCGTTCTTGGACACATGCTTTCTCCCCTGAATCAAATGGTAAAGTAGAAGCAGCTGGCAATTGCGCACCGAATTCGACGCAGGACACCAGGCGGACACTTGGAAAATGTAGTCTCTTATGGTCAATCTTCCAATGATATGCCTACAAATACGTCACAATGCTGCTAATACCTTGGGCGAACGACAGAAAGTGTAGGCTCATTCGTTGCGCAATCACAGCCATATAAGGAGAGAATGGAAAACAGAGCTTCAGAAATTCTGCTAATTCCTGGGTGATGCGTCATCTTGGTTTCGCCTGTAGAATGAGTTCTGGGGCACTTACAGACAAAATCTTTGCAGATTCTGAAACTTCAGAGTGTTTTCTTTCCAAAACTGTCAAGAATATGCATAGTCGAGCATCTTTTCGTGACAAAATATCGCGCTTAAAACGGGAACTTTTTTATCCAAAAATGAAATAGCGCCCCTAGAGCTCTAACAGGTTAACCCGGAAGCCAAATGCACCAATGTGTCGGAGGAAACACTGTTCAACTGACAAAGTCAGCCTGCAGGCGCCCGGCACGCCAGAAGGAGTTGCTATAGTGCGATGAGCCAAGTAAAGCCCCCCCGGCGAAACCCTCCCCTACCCCAGACGACGCTGGGCCAATTGTGCGCCGCCCTACAGGACTCCCGGTCACGGCCCATTGTGACACTGCCTGGGATTGAACATGGGTCTGTAGTGACGCCTCAAGCACTGTGA
The DNA here is from genome assembly GCF_057628025.1 of Oncorhynchus mykiss. Taxonomy (NCBI): domain Eukaryota; kingdom Metazoa; phylum Chordata; class Actinopteri; order Salmoniformes; family Salmonidae; genus Oncorhynchus; species Oncorhynchus mykiss. Next base: position 50,523,855 of record NC_143026.1, read on the forward strand.
TGCAGTGCCTTAGACCACTACACCACTCGGGAGGACCAAGTCTGGAAATCTTACAGAATTTGGTTTTTATGTAAATATACTGAACAAAAATATAAACACAACTGTGACAACCCTCCCACTCTGTCTGCCGTATTCTCTTTGTTCTTGTTTCCTTATTAGGATGCCGGTGGGCGAAGTTGGGAGGGTCGTCAGCTACATGGGCCGGGTGTGTCCCAGTATAAATAGACCTCTTCCACATTCATGGAGGAGACTCTCTCCATGCAGACACCTTTCTAGATTTTGCTGTGTTTCTTGGTGGGTTTTTTTATTGTTTGCTTTGGCATCTTTCAACACCCTGCATTATCACATTCATGCATGCAAAACACTCACTTACACTACTGATTACTGATTACACACACCATTGTATATTGTACTTAGTTACTTATTTAATAAATATATGTTTTGTTACTCCTTATCTCCACGTTGTCTCCCTTTTGTTACGGGCTTTGAGCCGGTTCGTGACACAAAATGTAAAGTATTAGTCCCTTGTTTCATTAGCTGATCCCAGAATTTTTCCGTATGCACAAATGGCTTATTTCTCTTAAATGTTGTGCACAAAGTTGTTTATGCTCCTGTTAGTGAGCATTTCCCCTTTACCAAGATAATCCATACTTGAGACAGGTGTGGCATATCAAGAAGCTGATTAAACAGCATGGTCATTACACAGGTGGACTTTGTGCTGGTGACAATCAAAGGACACTCTAAAATGTGCAGTTTTGTCACACAACACAATGCCACAGATGTCTCAAGTTTTGAGAGAGCATGCAATTGGCATGCTGACTGCAGGAATTTCTACCAGAGCTGTTGCCAGATATTTGAATGTTAATTTCTCTACCATAAGCCACCTCCAATGTCATTTTAGAGAATTTGGCAATACGTCCAACCGGCCTTTCAACCGCAGATCACATGTAACCATGCCAGCCCAAGACTTCCACATCCGGCTTCTTCGCCTTTGGGATCGTCTAAGGAGGAGGGGAGGGGATTCTGATGAGTATTTATGTCTGTGATAAGGCCCCTTTGTGGGGAAAACTAATTCTGATTGGCTGGGTATTGCTCCCCAGTGGGTGGACCTGACTCCCAAGTGGATAGGCTTATGCCCTGCCAGGCCCACCCATGGCTGCACCCCCGCCTAGTCATGTGAAATCAATAGATTAGGGCCTAATGAATTTCTTTCAATTTACTGATTTCTTTCTATGAACTATAACTCAGTAAAATCTTTGAAATTGTTGCATGTTGCATTTATATTTTTGTTCAGTATATACAGTATAGCCTAATCGTATTATCTGTATGAAGTAACTTATCACCCTCCAGTTACCCACAAGATGGAGAGAGAGATAGAGAGAGAGAGACACACACAGAAAGACACACACAGAGAGAGAGATTGAGAATACATTATTTGTTGTGTGTTGAGTGAAGTCTAATGACATGCATGGGAGATGTACCTACGGTAATGGCGGCATAATGCACCAAGTGATTCATTAGAATCTATTGGTGCGTTTGAGTCTCCGAGTTCATGTTCTGCTGCATCTATTTGCAAAGAGAAAATGTTCCACAAAAATAATTTGTCTGGACTTAGTTATGCTTTTTATTAGTCCAGATACACTGCCGTTAAATGTGTTGTACTACAGTATCATTGTGAATCAAAATTATTTCTCCTCATGTTCATTTACTGTATCCTCTCAGGCATTAGTTCTAGTATATGCATATAGGTCAACATTTTTAACCACTCAAAGTCTTAATTAACATATTGAGAATACACTATATATCAAATTAAATTCACCTACAAAGCAACTAGTGATGTGGCTGGGAATGGAAGGGTGTTTGTATAATTATACTGCAGCCTGCAGTATATGTATTTAACCAGCAAAGATTGAGGTTAAATCCTATTTTGCAAGAGCGACCTTCGGGGTCTCCTTTAAAGCTGAGATCTGTGAAAGGTGAAACAGTGCCACTGGTCACCCCCAGGCGCATTTGTTATTGTTTTTGTTTTGTTTTTGAAAAGATAAGCTTCCAGCAACGTCATAAAATAAAAATCGTAGCACATACTCTGCTGTTCTATCATGCGTGCAATCATGTCCGAGGGAGTAAAGTAACATCTTTGTTATTGTAATATCACAAACGGACATGGCACTTTGACCGCAATGGATTCCAACTTTAGAAAAGCAGATTATTACACCCAGGGAAGAAAGAAGGCTGTATTGGTTGTTTACTACTTGAAACCATTGGGTCATCTGGTGCAATCCAGCCAAATCCCTCTTTCCGTCTTCCCTCTTATCCACATGGAGGTATAATCCTCCCAGACTGTCTCCTCAGTACACTCTGACACACAATATACACACACAAGACTTACACACCAACACACACTCACATCTCTATCCAATATACTCTCTCTCTCTCTCTCTCTGCATCTCTCTCTTTTATCTTGCTCTCTCTCTCCTACTTTTTCTCTCCCTCTCCTCGCCCTCCTCCTCCATCTCTGGTTGGGTGTGAGAAGAGAGGCTGTAGCACCACCAGGGATGTGTGAAGTGGTTTAATCTAATCTGAGGAAGTCGAATTACCAGCAGTACTTTCCCTTGTTAGAAACATGGCATTTCTCCTCCTGCTGCATTTTAACTGAAAACCATGAATGACTGGGGAGTTTAATGATTTGTTGTCCTTGTTTGCTGCTTCTCGTTGTTGCTCTGTGAATGGTTTTAACAATTGCGATCCTAGAGAGTATGGCTCTGCTGGTATTTTGATAGTAGTCTACAGGTTGGTCAAATACAGTATGTCTGTCATTTTGAACGGACTTCTGAATTGTGAATGAAAATGGCGTAATATATCATTAAAATCAGTACTTGATTACTAATCAGTATTCAATAAATTACTGTTAGAGAGTGTTTTCAGATCATTAGAGGTTCTTTTGGATGAGAGATGCCTCTTGTCAGGCACTATCTTTAGTGTGTGAGGGGTGATAAATGCCATAAATGAACTGTTGTGAATGTGTAATTTAAATGTGGTTATTGTTTTTAATTTAAGCAATCAATGTGGAGGGGCAAATAAGGGTAAGCTATTCATTTTTTACATTTCAATAATAATGCAGAATAAAGAGACACAAAAAGTAAAGCCATTACAGTGCAATTCCAAGATCTGCATATAAAAATGGGGATCAGACTTTTTACCAAGCAGTTTCAAATGTTCTATAAAATGTGTAATGCAAGACAGACTATGATGCTGTGGACAATGACAAATACACTGACATACATGTAAGAAAATAAATTATACATGTCTATATATGTGAAGAATGAGAGATTCAAACATTTGTCAGTGTATTTGTGTGTGTGTGTGTGTGTGTGTGTGTGTGTGTGTGTGAAGCTGCATACGTATGCAGCTTCACGTGCGCACACACACTGTTAGAGTCCCACTAAGACAAATTCATAACATCGTCATTCACAAAAAAAATATCAAATGAACCACAAACAAGCACAAACCCGAAACAGGTTGGGTTTTAGGAGGGGTTCTCAAAGACACTCATGGGGGTGTCCACTGAAAGTTGATTAGTAAAACATAACTGTGTCTTAAGAGACACTCATCATGCCCCAGAAAAGGTAAACCAAACCAAAAACCTACACCAATTTATATTATGGAGTTAAAAGTAAGTGGCGCTAACCAAATGGGAGAACACTACATAAAAGGCTGCTGTCGTTAGAAATGTATAGAGGGCACACTTCTGATCTTTGCCATTGATCTCTACTGTGATTTAAAAGCCCATAGAGGGCTTTCCTGGCAAGTGTGCCCTCTATACATCTTTAAGGGTCCGTGTACATGCGGTCTATAACCAGAATTGGCGGCTTGAGAGAAAGATTTTGAATGAAAAGATAGGAAATATGTACATATGTTTGGCTTACAGTATATATGGCTAATTAAGCAGCCCATATAGAGTGCAGCAGTTGTAGACTAGGACAGGAAAGCAGCGCCACCGAAGGAGAATTAGGGATCAAACCTGAGTTAGTATCCTGTGGTAGCGCCTTGCTCTCTCTGGCATTCAAACAAACGGTGAGATTTTGATAATTATTTCATGAAAATAAGTCAAAGTAATATAAAGATAGAGCCTGATCAGAGGCATCCCCTATCCAAAAGTATTAACCAACTGCCTTCTTCCCTGTGACAGCACTGTAAGCCACCGGGTCTACCTGTTAGTCAGGTCACAGCACGGCAGGTTAATGGCACTATATCTCTCCCTTAAACCTCATTTAGTTTAATTAGTAACCACTCTTTATAATCCAGTTACCATTTCTGTTGGATTATGTTTAGTTCTATTACCGGTAAACTCATTAGAGAAATCTAATTAGTAATGGGAATCAATACATTCTCAGTATAGATAATCTACGCTAGACCTTCTGGTTGCTAGTCCAACGCTCTAACCACTAGGCTACCCTGCCGCCGATTACCAGCTGCCTCTAATTTGGAACTAATTTGGAACAATACCAAGCACACCAACATATAAATAAATATACTAGATCACCCCCTAGTACCCCTCAGTACCCCCTCCCAAAGGTGCGGACTCCGGCCGCAAAACCTGAAACAAAATTGGGAGGGTAGGGGGGGTGATTAGTGTCGGTGGCGGCTCCGGTGCAGGTCGTAGGCCCCGCCCAGAACCCGGATCCGGCCATGGCCCCGGGCTGAACGCATGCCTGGAATGTGCATCGGCGCAAAGGAGGGCTCCGGCCATGGAGCTGGGTGGCCGCCGTGCCTGGACTGCGCACCAGCGCAGAGGAAGACTCCTGTCCTGGAGCTGGACTGGATGCCGTGCCTGGACTAGGCACCGGTGCAGAAGAAGGCTCCGGCCATGGAGCAGGACTGGACGCTGTACTTGGACTGGGCATCGGCATAGAGGAAGGCTCCGGCCTTGGAGCTGGAGTGGGCACCGGCGCAGAAGAAGGCTTCGGTCATGGAGCAGGACTGGACACCGTGCCTGGACTGGGCATCGGTGTAGAGGAAGGCTCCGGCCATGGACCAGGACTGGACACCGTGCCTGGACTGGGCTTCGGCACAGATGATTCCGGACTGTGGACTGTCGCAGGAGGTTCCGGACTGTGGACCGTCGCAGGAGGTTCCGGACTAGGAACCGTCGCCGGCAGCTCTGGACTGGGAACCAAAGCCGGCAGCTCTGGACTGTGAATGCGCACTGGAGGCCTAGTGCGTGGAGCCGGTACAGGTGGCACCGGACTGCTGACATGCACTTCAGGGCCAGTTCGGGGAGCAGGCACAGGACGTAGCGGTCTGGGGAGCCGCACTGGAGGCCTGATGCATGGGGCCAGCACAGATTGAACCGGACTGGTGACACGCACTTCAAGGCGAGTGATGGGGAGCAGGCACAGGACGTACCGGACTGGGGACACGCACTTCGGGGTGAGTGCAAGGAGGAGACACAGGACGTACCGGACTGTGAACACGCACTTCGGGGCGAGTGCAAGGAGGAGACACAGGACGTACCGGACTGTGAACACGCACTTCAGGGAGTGTGTGAGGAGGAGACACAGGACGTACCGGACTGGGGAGGCGCACTTGAGGCCAGATACGTGGAGCAGGCCCAGGTTTCACCGGACTGATGACACGGTCCTCCAAACGCCTACGTTGCCGCATACTCCTAACCAACTCCATTCTCCGGTATCCTCCTCACACTGTTCCATCGAATCCCAGGTGGGCTCTGGTACTCTCCTTGGGTCGACCGACCACCTCTCTATCTCCTCCAAGGTGGTCTCTGGCTCTTCCCTCTACTCAGCCGCCAGCTCCATGTGCCTTCCCCACAAATAAATCTTGGGGTTTCTGTTTCCGTAGTCTGATGACACGCTCCTCCAGACTTTGCTATTCAGGCTCTGGCACTCTCCTCGGCTCAACCGGCCACCCCTTGTGCCCCACCCCAAAAATAACCTTGGGGTTGTCCTTGGGCTTTCTGTGGCCCCTGATTTCCTCCATCATAATCTTCCATCTGCCACCAAGGAAGGGTCTCGCATCCATCCATCACTTCTTCCTATGTCCAAAACTCCTTCACGCGAAACTTCCAAACAAAAAGAAACAAACGTACCGTGACATCAGAGGTGCCAAATGCTCTAACTCAAAACAATCTCCCACAAAACACAGGTGGGAAAAAGGCTACCTAAATATGATCCCCAATTAGAGGCAACGATTACCAGCTCCCTCTATTTGGGAACCATACCAAGCACACCAACATAGAAATAAATGTACTAGATCACCCCCTAGTCACGCCCTGACCTACTACACCATCGAGAACCAAGGGCTCTCTATGGTCAGGGCGTGACAGCTCTGGGCTTCCCATCCTTTCCTGTCCTTTATATTTGAAGGCTGAAAGAAGTTGATTAATTCGTAGCATTATGAACTTGTCAAACACACGCTTGGATTTGGTTGAGTTTGGTCTAATCAGACACAAGAAACACAAAATTAGTCATATAATATACATATGTATTTCAGATTGCACCTTTAAATTAGTATAATGTGTGGACCTGTGATGTATTTACCTTCCCCTTGTCTGTGGCTCTACATGCAAGGAGAAGCCAAGCAGCTATAGCTAGGATAGCTAAAAGAGTCTGAACTAAACCGTCCACCATACGACAGGGCCCCTGCTCATGTGGATGTTGCTCAGAATGGAAATGTACAGATTAAGGATGAACAGAAGTGTGGAGGTTATCACACACGCAGGACCAAAATAGATCCAGCCGGCAGTGTGCAGAGCCTGAAGGTTCAGAGAGACACATTCAGAGTAGAGGAATGAGGATGCAGGGAAGCAGGGACTTCTCCATGGCGAGAAGAGAAGACACACGCGTATGCACGCGTGCGCTCGCGCACACACACACACACACACAGACCCCTTACTGGGACTTGATGGTGACAATAACAGACAACAACAGTCAGGGACCCGGCCCTCATTATAAAACCCTCTGCTCTACTCTGCTCTGCATGGTCTCGCAGTTAATGTTTTCGTAAAGAAATGTAGGAGGAAAGAGAGAACACAAACAAATATCACACAACATAAACCTGAGAAGAACATGTAGGCTATGACTTTTTTCTGGCCTTCAGATTTGCTTTTGTTTTACAACAAGAAAGGTGATCTTGTATGGCAAACAGTAGTTTGACTGATTATTTTGATAGACTACTATATCAACCTTATTACTTTGGATCGTGGGGCAGTTAGATCACAAATGTTTCTAAACTACAGTTGTCTGTGTGAAAACTGAAAGAAGAAAGACATAAGGCAAAGCGATCTTCTGTCAGAAGATGGGAATGAAAGGCAGGATCATGTGGACAACACTCTTAAGAAAGCAAAGCAACTCTGAATCAATCATGCCGTGGGTTTCAGATAAATAGATGCATGATTTACTTTTGTAAAACGTTCAGTGTAAATTAAGTTTGATTTTAGTTGAATGATGATGTAATGATCAAACATTACAGAGTATTGTAGGACACTCAGGTCTGCTGTTCAAAGTCAGCTAGAAACTCAAATTGTTCTATATTGGACTCACCTTGTCTTGTTGGCTTTATGCAGTGAAACCTTCATCAGATGTCCTGTCATTTTCCCTACTGCAAATCTATTTTAAGCTTTGATAACATTTTGTTTCTGGTTGCTGTGGGCCATCATAAAATGTAGTCATTTTTGAAATGAGAGAAAATAAATCATGGTTTCGCAACTTGATTTTTTTGCTTTCTTAATTGCAACACTTACTGTTGTAGTGGAAGGGGGGAATAATAAGGAATTAGAACCTTTTAAGTTATTATTTGGGGAGAAAGATATTATGTATTTGATGAAATTATAGTCTAGTGATGATAGCTCTTTAAATAATTTGTATAAAGTTTGAAGAACTACAGTGCCTTGCGAAAGTATTCGGCCCCCTTGAACTTTGCGACCTTTTGCCACATTTCAGGCTTCAAACATAAAGATATAAAACTGTATTTTTTTTGTGAAGAATCAACAACAAGTGGGACACAATCATGAAGTGGAATTACATTTATTGGATATTTCAAACTTTTTTAACAAATCAAAAACTGAAAAATTGGGCGTGCAAAATTATTCAGCCCCTTTACTTTCAGTGCAGCAAACTCTCTCCAGAAGTTCAGTGAGGATCTCTGAATGATCCAATGTTGACCTAAATGACTAATGATGATAAATACAATCCACCTGTGTGTAATCAAGTCTCCGTATAAATGCACCTACACTGTGATAGTCTCAGAGGTCCGTTAAAAGCGCAGAGAGCATCATGAAGAACAAGGAACACACCAGGCAGGTCCGAGATACTGTTGTGAAGAAGTTTAAAGCCGGATTTGGATACAAAAAGATTTCCCAAGCTTTAAACATCCCAAGGAGCACTGTGCAAGCGATAATATTGAAATGGAAGGAGTATCAGACCACTGCAAATCTACCAAGGCCTGGCCGTCCCTCTAAACTTTCAGCTCATACAAGGAGAAGACTGATCTGAGATGCAGCCTAGAGGCCCATGATCACTCTGGATGAACTGCAGAGATCTACAGCTGAGGTGGGAGACTCTGTCCATAGGACAACAATCAGTCGTATATTGCACAAATCTGGCCTTTATGGAAGAGTGGCAAGAAGAAAGCCATTTCTTAAAGATATCCATAAAAAGTGTCGTTTAAAGTTTGCCACAAGCCACCTGGGAGACACACCAAACATGTGGAAGAAGGTGCTCTGGTCAGATGAAACCAAAATTGAACTTTTTGGCAACAATGCAAAACGTTATGTTTGGCGTAAAAGCAACACAGCTCATCACCCTGAACACACCATCTCCACTGTCAAACATGGTGATGGCAGCATCATGGTTTGGGCCTGCTTTTCTTCAGCAGGGACAGGGAAGATGGTTAAAATTGATGGGAAGATGGATGGAGCCAAATACAGGACCATTCTGGAAGAAAACCTGATGGAGTCTGCAAAAGACCTGAGACTGGGACGGAGATTTGTCTTCCAACAAGACAATGATCCAAAACATAAAGCAAAATCTACAATGGAATGGTTCAAAAATAAACATATCCAGGTATTAGAATGGCCAAGTCAAAGTCCAGACCTGAATCCAATCGAGAATCTGTGGAAAGAACTGAAAACTGCTGTTCACAAATGCTCTCCATCCAACCTCACTGAGCTCGAGCATTTTTGCAAGGAGGAATGGGAAAAAATTTCAGTCTCTCGATGTGCAAAACTGATAGAGACATACCCCAAGCGACTTATAGCTGTAATCGCAGCAAAAGGTGGCGCTACAAAGTATTAACTTAAAGGGGCTGAATAATTTTGCACGCCCAATTTTTCAGTTTTTGATTTGTTAAAAAAGTTTGAAATATTCAATAAATGTCGTTCCACTTCATGATTGTGTCCCACTTGTTGATTCTTCACAAAAAAATACAGTTTTATGTCTTTATGTTTGAAGCCTGAAATGTGGCAAAAGGTCGCAAAGTTCAAGGGGGCCGAATACTTTCGCAAGGCACTGAATGTAAAATATTTTGGTATGTTGACCTACTGATAGCTAGCTGTAGTTCTATCTAATTAACAAACTCTTTAGGCTAACAGTGATCACCATTTCAGCTTGAATAGCAGTGACACAGAGGAATATTTCATAGGTTTGGTCTAACCTTTTGGGAAAGTGGTCAGAAGTTTGAAAGAAAATCAAATCAGAAAGGCATGACATTTTAGTACACATATTCCCCCCCCCAAATTTGTTTTTAAACGTGTGGTTTTATTGGTGTTAAAATACAATAGTTATGCTATTTTGGACAACCAGGCTGCTGATGTCATGCAGCCTGTAGTTTTTGTGTTTATACATTTTCATAACGACAAGTTTGATGTCGGATGACAATAGAACATTCATGATGTCACTGCGTTAGCGGTCGATAGACGTAGTATGAACCAACCTTTAGTCTTGAAATCTTTGGTTGTTTAGTACATGGCCTCACAGATGGGTGGGGGTAAGGCTTAAGAGGGTGTGAATGATGTTGAAATGTCAAGCTCCATTGTCTCAAAAGTGAGGTTACAAGTTTATCAACATTCAAAGCAGAATTACTTTCCCATTGCTCCTCAACTGTAGTGTAAGAATGCCATTTTCTAGCTCTGAGTCTCTTTTATCCAATGTAAAAAAACACAATTTCAAATATATACAGGTATTCACGTCACTCTTTATACACTGAGGAACATCATTAGGAACATCTTCCTAATATGTGACCGACCGGCTCGATTCGGTCTTATGTAGCAACAATTCAGCAGTTAATGCAGATGCCTTAAGTAGTTTTATACGCCGTAGAAGTACCCCTAATAGGTGATGCTGTAACGGCTTTCTTTAGGTGAAGTAGAGGCGGACCAAAATGCAGCGTGGTGGTTATTCATGTTCTTTAATTTATAAAGACACTACACATGAAATAACTAACAAAAACAACAAACGTGAGAAAACCTAAAACAGTCCTATCTGGTGCAAACACAAAGACAGGAACAATCACCCACAAAACATTCAAAGAATATGGCTGCCTAAATATGGTTCCCAATCAGAGACAACGAAAAACACCTGCCTCTGATTGAGAACCAATCCAGACAGCCATAAACTATGCTATATACCCCTATTATAATACAAACCCAATACCTAACAAAAACCCCAAGACAAAACACACCACATACAAAACCCATGTCACACCCTGGCCTGACCAAATTAATAAAGAAAACACAAAATACTAAGACCAGGGCGTGACAGATGCTTCCAATTTTCCTAATACGATATTTGTATGTGCACTTGCAGTATTTTGTTTACACTCCATAAATGAAGGCATGTTTGATTGGATCTGGGTCTTCAGATTTGCTCTGTATATACATTTCTCCTAACTGCATTTAGCAACAGACGAGGAGGAAATAATAAGATAGTTGAAAACAATCACAAATTTCCATTTGATCACAGCACAATATTTTTGCAATTGCACACATTACTACTGTCACAATAAAAAACTGATGAGGAAAGATTGCAAGAAATTTAAGAGGAAGGCAGTGGAAGCCATTTCCTTGGAAATAGTTTGTCATCCTTCATTGTAATAGCCAGTCACTGTTTTAATCCCTTCAAATAAATCCTCTATTAATCCCCAGTAACCTTAACTGGAGGTCATTTACAGCCTTCCCCAATTTAAAGATGCATAGAGGGCATTGTGTGTACGCTGCATGCAACTTGATGTGTCCTTTGCAAAGCCTGCATGAGTCCTTTGCTTGTGAGACATACATTTCTTTAGCTATGAATTAATTAATGATTGTGTTGGGGAAAATGTGGAGTTTGCTGATTTCTGTTTACTTGATTGCGGTTTTCTTTGGTGTTCATTTAATATAAGTTTAACATACGCAGGGGGAAAGAATCAGGGCGATGAGGAAGTCCAGGTGTGCATAACAATGAGGAGCAGGTGTGCGCAATGATGGTTGCCAGGACCGGTGGTTAGCAGCGGGAGAGTTGGAGTATGCATGAATTACCCCTCGCCAGGTGGGCGGCCCCGAGAGTGAGAAGTGGGCCTGGCCAGACGGAAGAGCTGGAAATCCCAGATCCAATAGCGCTCCTCTGAGAAATGGGTCTTCCAGCCAGTGTCTCCATAGTTTGACCACCAGAGGGCATAGTATTCCGTATTGGCATTACCAAAGAATTTTAAATTTAAAACCTTGGTTGTAATAACATAGTATATGGGATTGATTTTAAGAAATTTGGCTTAATTAATTTGATTAATATTATGGGGTTTCTATTCAGAGTCAAACAAAACATGAAACCCTCAGGATTTCTCTGGCGCTGTACAATGTGACGTTGGGAGTAGGCTACGGGATCGGAGGATTCTAAATTGTTCGCCTTCATTAGACAACTTTGTTCCAATATTTCTGTAAATCAGTGATATTTATTCCCATAGTAATTCTTTATGGATCCATAACTAAATCAACATCTGCATTTTGAAGGAGTATTTTTTATCATTGTTTTATTCACGAAATGTGTTTATTTGTTTGTTAGGCTACTGTGCAGTCTACAATACATACTAGAGATCGACCGATTAATCGGAATGGCCGATTAATTAGGGCCGATTTCAAGTTTTCATAACAATCGGAAATCTCTATTTTTGGACACCGATTTGGCCGATTTTTTTATTTAATTAAATGTTTTCCTTTTACACCTTTATGTTACTAGTCAAGTCAGTTAAGAACACATTCTTATTTTCAATGATGGCCTAGGAACTGACTTGTTCAGGGACAGAATGACAGATTTTTACCTTGTCAGCTCGGGGATTCAATCTTGCAACCTTACGGTTAACTAGTCCAACGCTCTATCCACCTACCTTGCATTGCACTCCACGAGGAGCCTGCCTGTTACGCAAATGCAGTAAGAAGCCAAGGTAAGTTGCCAGCTAGCATTAAACTTATCTTATAAAAGACAATCAATCAATCATAATCACTAGTTAACTACACATGGTTGATGATATTACTAGTTTATCTAGCGTGTCCTGCGATGCATATAATCGATGCGGTGCGCATTCGCGAAAAAGGACTGTCGTTGCTCCAACGTGTACCTAACCATAAACATCAATACCTTTCCTATAATCAATATACAAGTATATATATTTAAACCTGCATATTTAGTTAATATTGCCTGCTAACATTAATTTATTTTAACTAAGAACATTGTGTCACTTCTCTTGCAACAGATTCAGGGTATATGCAGCAGTTTGGGCCGACTGGCTCGTTGCGATCTGTGTGAAGACTATTTCTTCCTAACAAAGACAGCCAACTTCGCCAAATGGGGGATGATTTAACAAAAGCGCATTTGCGAAAAAAAGCACAATCATTGCACGACTGTACCTAACCATAAACATCAATGCCTTTCTTAAAATCATTACACAGAAGTATATATTTTTAAACCTGCATATTTCAGCTAGAAGAAATCCAGGTTAGCAGGCAATATTAGCCAGGCGAAATTGTGTCACTTCTCTTGCGTTCATTGCACGCAGAATCAGGGTATATGCAACAGTTTGGGCCGCCTGGCTCGTTGCAAACTAATTTGCCAGAATTTTACGGAATTATGACGTAACATTGAAAGTTGTGCAATGTAATAGGAATATTTAGACTTATGGAAGCCAACTTTAGATAAAATACAGAACGGTTCCGTATTTCACTGAAAGAAAAAACGTTTTTCGAGATGATAGTTTCCGGATTCGACCATATTAATGACCTAAGGCTCATATTTCTGTGTGTTATTATATTATAATTAAGTCTATGATTTGATAGAGCAGTCTGACTGAGTGAATGGTAGGCACCAGCAGGCTCGTAAGCGTTCATTCAAACAGCACTTTCGTGCGTTTTGCAAGCAGCTCTTCACAATGCTTCAAGCATTGCGCTGTTTATGACTTCAAGCCTATCAACTCCCGAGATTAGGCTGGTGTAACCGATGTGAAATGGCTAGCTAGTTAGCGGGGTGCACGCTAATAGCGTTTCAAACGTCACTCGCTCTGAGACTTGGAGTAGTTGTTCCCCTTGCTCTGCATGGGTAACTCTGTGTTCCTGGTAGGAGCGAGGAGAGGGACGGAAGCTATACTCTTACACTAAAGTGTCGATAAGAACATCCAATAGTCAAAGGTATATGACATACAAATCGTATAGAGGGAAATAGTCCTATAATTCCTATAATAACTACAACCTAAAACTTCCTCCCTGGGATTATTGAAGACTCATGTTAAAAGGAACCACCAACTTTCATATGTTCTCATGTTCTGAGCAAGGAACTTAAACATTAGCTTTCTTACATGAGAATGGATTGGAAAATATGGTGCTTTGTTCCAATATTTCTGTAAATCAGTGATATTTATTCCCATAGTGATTCGTGATGGATCCATGACTAAATCAACATCTGCAGTTTGAAAGATAATTTTTTATCATTATTTTATGAACAAAATGTGTTTATAACATGAGAAATTGCCCAATTCCTTACATAAGGGAGAGCATGTCCAGACTTTCTCTGTGACCTCAAGTACTCATTAACTCTTTTCGGGTTGCATCAGTCATGGACGGAAACTTCTGAGACACAGTGTTAATGATTGCCAAGTCAAGATCCAAAAGGCTTCTTAACAGCTTCTATCCCCAAGCCTTAAGACTCCTGAACAGCTAATCAAATGTCTACCCAGACTATTTGCATCCCCCACCCCCATTTTTACGCTGCTGCTACTCTCTGGTTATTATCTATGCATAGTCATTTTAACTCTACCTACATGTACATATTACCCCAATTACCTCGACTAACCTGTGCCCCCACACATTGACTCTGTACCGGTACCCCCTGTATGTAGCCTCACTACTGTTATTTTATTGTTGCACTTTAACTATTTGTTCTTTATCAATTTTTACTTAACACTTATTTTTCTTAAAACCACAATGTTGTTAAGGGCTTGTAAGTAAGCATTTCACTGTTGTATTCTGCGCATGTGACATATAACATTTGATTTGATACCCCTTGACTTCCACATTTGTATATTTTACAGCCTGAATTCAAAATTGATTAAACAGATTTTTTGCCCACCCATCTATACACAATGCACCATAATGACAAAGTAAAAACATGTTTTTCAAAGTCTTTGCAATTTACAAATGTATCATGCTATCAGGACGCTGAAAAGCATCCCATAGCATAATACTGCCATCAACATGCTTTACAGTAGGGTTGGTGTTGGTTTTCTCCAGACATAGCACTTTGGATTCATGCCAAATAGTTATATTTTTTGTCTCATCAGAGCACAGAATCTTTTGCCTTATGTTCTCAGTCTTTTACGTGCCTTTTACAAACTCCAGGCATGCTGTCATGTGCTTTTTTCCATCTGGCGACCACAAAGCCCAGATGGGTGAAGTGCTGTAGGGACTGTTGTCCTTCTGGCAGGGTCTCCCATCTCAGCCAACAAACTTTGTAGTTCTGTCAGAGTAGTCAGTGGGTTCTTGGTCAACTCCCTGACCAAGGACCTTCTTGCCTTGTTGCTCATTTTGATCGGACGGCCAGCTCTTGGCAGAGACTGGGTAGTTAAATGTTTTTATTTATTTACCAATGATGGAGGCCACTGTGCTTTTCGGAACTTTCAACACTCTAGAAATGGTTTTATACCCTTCCCCAGATACAGTGGGGAGAACAAGTATTTGATACACTGCCCGATTTTGCAGGTTTTCCTACTTACAAAGCTTGTAGAGGTCTGTAGTTTTTATCATAGGTACAGAACAGAATCTAAAACAAAAATCCAGAAAATCACATTGTATGATTTTTAAGTAATTAATTTGCATTTTATTGCATGACATAAGTATTTGATACATCAGAAAAGCATAACTTAATATTTGGTACAGAAACCTTTGTTTGCAATTACAGAGATCATAAGTTTCCTGTAGTTCTTGACCAGGTTTTCACACACTGCAGCCGGGATTGTGGCCCACTCCTCCATACAGACCTTCTCCAGATCCTTCAGGTTTCGGGGCTATCGCTGGGCAATATGGACTTTCAGCTCCCTCCAAAGATGTTCTATTTGGTTCAGGTCTGGAGACTGGCTAGGCCACTCCAGGACCTTGAGATGCTTCTTACGTAGCCTCTCCTTAGTTTCCCTGGCTGTGTGTTTTGGGTCATTGTCATGCTGAAAGACCCAGCCACGACCCATCTTCAATGCTCTTACTGAGGGAAGGAGGTTGTTGGCCAAGATCTCGCGATACATGGCCCCATCCTTCCTCAATACGGTGCAGTCTTCCTGTCCCCTTTGTAGAAAAGCATCCCCAAAGAATGATGTTTCCACCTCCATGCTTCACGGTTGGGATGGTGTTCTTGGTGTTATACTCATCCTTCTTCTTCCTCCAAACACGGCGAGTGGAGTTTAGACCAAAATGCTCTATTTTTGTCTCATCAGACCACATGACCTTCTCCCATTCCTCCTCTGGATCATCCAGATGGTCATTGGCAAACTTCAGACGGGCCTGGACATGCGCTGGCTTGAGCAGGGGGACATTGCGTGCTCTGCAGGATTTTAATCCATGACGGCGTAGTGTGTTACTAATGGTTTTCGTTGGGACTGTGGTCCCAGCTCTCTTCAGGTCATTGACCAGGTCCTGCCGTGTAGTTCTGGGCTGATCCCTCACCTTCCTCATGATCATTGATGCCCAACGAGGTGAGATCTTGCATGGAGCCTCAGCCCGAGGGTGGTTGACCGTCATCTTCAACTTCTTCCATCTAATAATTGTGCCAACAGTTGTTGCCTTCTCACCAAGCTGCTTGCCCATCCCAGCCTTGTGCAGGTCTACAATCATATCCCTGATGTCCTTACACAGCTCTCTGGTCTTGGCCATTGTGGAGAGGTTGGAGTCTGTTTGATTGAGTGTGTAGATAGGTGTCTTTTATACAGGTAACGAGTTCAAACAGGTGCAGTTAATACAGGTAATGAGTGGAGAACAGGAGGGCTTCTTAAAGAAAAACGAACAGGTCTGTGAGAGCCGGAATTTTTACTGGTTGGTAGGTGATCAAATACTTATGTCATGCAATAAAATGCTAATTAATTACTTAAAAATCATACAATGTGTTTTTCTGGATGTCGTCTCTCACAGTTGAAGTGTACCTATGATAAAAATGACAGACCTCCACATGCTTTAGGAACACCTGCAAAATCGGCAGTGTATCAAATACTTGTTCTCCCCACTGCATATGCCTCCAGACAATTCTAGCTCGGAAATGTACGGACAGTTCCGTGGACTTCATGGTATAGTTTCTGCTCTGACATGCACTGTGAACTGTGGGACTTTGTTTAGACAGATGTGTTTCTTTCTAAATTATGTCCAAACATTTTAATTGGCCACAGGTGGACTCCAATCAAGTAGTGACATCTCAAAGATGATCAACAGAAATTGGATGCACTTGAGCTCAATTTGGAGTGGCATTGCAAAAGGGTGTGAATACTTTGCAAAATATTTCTAAAAACATGTTTTGATTTTGTCATGATTTGGTATTGTGTGTAGATGGGTGAGATTTAAAAAAATATTTAATACATGTTTTATTCAGACTAACACAACAAAATGCATAAAAGTCAAGGGGTATGAATACTTTCTGAAGTCACTGAAGCACAATTAAGCTCCTGAGCTATACTACCAGGCTAGGGTAGGATATCATGATTCATGAACAATTCCCACCCCAGCCCTCTAGGCCTACTGTAGGTTAGAGAGGTTTTCCATTAAGGTGGATTGAGCCCCTGAGTACCTGCAGCTAGACAAAGTCTGTTTAGGTCCTGGGAAGTAATATACAACTTGATGCTATTAACTCGCCTCTTGCTCTATGAGCATCTCGCCCTCTTGCTTCATGCTTCATACTCTCCCTCTCTCTCTCAATTTTAAATTCAATTCAATTCAAGGGGCTTTATTGGCATGGGAAACATGTGTTAACATTGCCAAAGCAAGTGAGGTAGATAATATACAAAAGTGAAATAAACAATAAAAATGAACAGTAAACATTACACATACAGAAATTTCAAAACAATAAAGACATTACAAATGTCATATTATACATAGTGTTGTAACAATGTAAAAATGGTTAAAGAACACAAGGGAAAATAAATAAGCATAAATATGGGTTGTATTTACAATGGTGTTTGTTCTTCACTGGTTGCCCATTTCTTGTGGCAACAGGTCACAAATCTCTCTCCCTCCCTCGGTCTCTTTTGTTTTCAATTATATGTTGTTGACGAGGACAGCGTAGACAAGCTGTGAAGACATCTCTGTTTTTGCCACGTTGGGTGTGAGGGAGACATTAGCAATTCAAATAGGCCAAAGTTGCTGCTTCCTGTTTTTCCCATCCTCTCTGAGTCCTGCAGGAGTATGTTGCTTAATACATGTGCTGTTTCTCTCTTTCTTACTGTGTGTAATCAAACACACAGTGACACATAAAGCAGAGCGAGTAAAGACAATGCAGTGGTAGGTAGCAGGAGAGAGCAGAGCACTGAGACGGTGAGACAAGCAGCCATCCTTTCAGCTAGCTCTGCTGTCAAGTTTTAGCCTTCCCTTGTACTGCCACTGAACCTCCCCACAGATGAGTTGGATCACTGAGAGTGAACCAACTTCCAGTGAACCAACTCATCACTGAGATCTATCAGTCTGTATTTGGACTCCTTCCTCTCTCTTCCGTTCTGCTTCCTAGCATGGCCTGCTTTGTCCTTGACATGGAGGGGGATGGATGTACAGCATGAGAGGGAGGGAAGACTCAGGTGGGTTCTGTTAAGGATGGTGCAGTGTTGTTTTTAAACTAGGCAAGTAATTTAAGAACAAATGTATTCTTTACAATGACGGCCTACCCCGGCCAAGCCCTAACCCGGACGATGCTGGGACTCCCAATCACAGCCGGTTGTGATACAGCCTTTAATCAAACCAGGCTGTAGTGACACCTCTAGCACTGAGATGCAGTGCCTTAGACTACTGCGCTACGAGGGAGTGTTACAAAACCTTCAACTATAAATGTTGGGTCCACATGGCGTAGCGCAAATGACAACACCTGAATAGCACAGGGCCTGAGTGACTGAGTAACAGGGAGGATGTCCAATCACATTCCCTCACAGACAGGGACGTGATGATTACATGTTTGTGACAGGTCCTGGAAGGTCGATGAGAGGGTCATTGGCAGAAGAGAGTATATCTGACCCGTGTGTGTGTGTGTGTGTGTGTGTGTGTGTGTGTGTGTGTGTGTGTGTGTGTGTGTGTGTGTGTGTGTGTGTGTGTGTGTGTGTGTGTGTGTGTGTGTGTGTGTGTGTGTGTGTGTGTGTGTGTGTGTGTGTGTGTGTGTGTGTGTGTGTGTGTGTGTGTGTGAGAGAGAGACATGTCCTATGAGTTTAATGGAAGGGCTATTGGCAGTAGAGCTCCAGTATGTCTTGGCTTCAATACATCCACATGCTTTTTCTTCAGTACATCATGGAGTCATCATGAAGTCAGTAGAAAATAAAAGGGGAGGGCAGAACTTTGAGTGGGAGAGTGAGAAAGTGACAATTGTAATATGTGTGCGTGAGGGTGCAAGCTGCGGGCTGCAATCCCGTTAACGGGATGATATGACAACAGGCAGTGAAAGTGCAGGGCGCCAAGTTCAAAACAACAGAAATCTCATAATTAAAATTCCTCAAACATACATGTATTTAATGTCGTTTGAAAGGTAATCTTGTTGTTAATCCCACCACAGTGTCCGATTTCGAATAGGTTTTACAGCGAAAGCACCAAAAACGATTATGTTAGGTCACCACCAAGCCAAAGAAAAACTCAGCCATTTTTCCAGCCAAAGAGAGGAGTCACAAAAAGCAGAAAGAGATAAAATAAATCACTAACCTTTGATGATCTTCAGATGATCTCAACCCCATAGAAAATCTTTGGAGGGAGTTGAAAGTCCGTGTTGCCCAGCAACAGCCCCAAAACATCACTGCTCTAGAGGAGATCTGCTTGGAGGAATGGGCCAAAATACCAGCAACAGTGTGTGAAAACCTTGTGAAGACTTACAGAAAACGTTTGACCTCTGTCATTGCCAACAAAGGGTATATAGCAAAGTATTGAGATAAACTTTTGTTATTGACCAAATACGTATTTTCCACCATAATTTGCAAATAAATTCATAAAAAATCCTACAATGCGATTTTCTGGATTTTTTTTCTAATTTTGTCTGTCATAGTTGAAGTGTACCTATGATGAACATTACAGGCCTCTCTCATCTTTTTAAGTGGAAGAACTTGCACAATTGGTTGCTGACTAAATACTTTTTTGCCCCACTGTATGTGGATTATAATGAATAACATTTTTGTAGGCATTTATACATTTTGTAAGGGAAAATCAAGTCCAAAAGTAAGGATTAGGGTACATGTGATTGCAGGTTCAGTATTTACGACGTGTTGCAGGGTTGGGGTCAATTTCAGAAGGAAACAATATTTCAATTGAACTTTCTTAATTGAAAAGCATCGCAGATAAATGCAATTGGAATTTCAGTATACTGAATTGACTGGAATTTTAATTAAATTGACCCCAACCCTTATGTGTTGGTATCTACAGATGTAGGGTCTTAATTTGATCACCCTGGTGCAGGAGGTTTAACCCCCTAGAGTTGATGTCTGCTCCCCCACGGAAATCGAATTAGCATAATGTAAAAAGCCTCTTGGGACTCATCTGAAATCAGTATAGCCGATCTGCCAACTTCTGTCTGTAGCGTCTGAAAATTTGGGGCATCACACTAATATGACCCCCCTGTTCACAAAGGTGAGACTTTCACTAACACGTACATATCTAGGACACCAACAGGTCTCACAAGACTCGTCTGAAGGTCCCCTGGTACCAGTTGACAAAATGAAGGGAAGTACATATGGAGATTGTTTAGTACCAAAAAATGTTTAGATATGTTTCCTGATCTTTCTTATTTCCTTTAGATATAGGACAGACACTTCAGAACAAAGTTCCTTTAGATTGTTCACTACATGTTGTTCCATTTGGTGAATCTGTTATTCAATGTGTTAGTATGGTCTAATAGCAGTAAGGCCAAATACAATATTTCATCCCAAAAAGTTAGATTTTTTTTGATACTTCAAGGGGTTGTACATGTTTTTTAAATGGCATAGACTGTAATGGGTTAAAAAGGCTTCTGAAGATTGTAATTTCCACTTTGAAATTCCGGACTCAATTTTCCTTTACGAAAAATGTATTATGCCCTACAACAATTTCTGTTAATTATAATCCACATATTTTCCTGCTGTAGCAAACTGGCTCAAATTAAGATCCTACATCTGTAGCTGTGAAAAGTTGTCTTCTATAATATGTGTTGCTTGCTTAGTAGTTATTCAGCAATTATGACCACGGAATTAACTTTAACCTTTCTGGTCTCCCCATCCCGGATCCGGGATCGTGAATACAGACTCAAGCTCATTACCATAACGCAACGTTAACTATTCATGAAAATCGCAAATGAAATGAAATAAATATGCTAGCTCTCAAGCTTAGCCTTTTGTTAACAACACTGTCATCTCAGATTTTCAAAATATGCTTCTCAACCATTGCAAAACAAGCATTTGTGTAACAGTATTGATGGCTAATGTAGCATTTAGCATTAGCATTCAGCTGGCAACATTTACACAAAAAAACAGAAAAGCATTCAAATAAAATATTTTACCTTTGAAGAACTTCAGATGTTTTCAATGAGGAGACTCTCAGATAGCAAATGTTCAGTTTTTCCTGAAAGATTATTTGTTTAGGACAAATCGCTCCGTTTTCTGCGTCACGTTTAGCTATGAAAAAACCCCTGTATCCAGGATTGTGTAAATCTATCAGCAAGCTCATTAGCATAACACAACGTTAACTATTTATGAAAATCGCAAATGAAATGAAATAAATATGCCATCTCTCAAGCTTAGGCTTTTGTAAACAACACTGTCATCTCAGATTTTCAAAATATGCTTCTCAACCATAGGAAAACAATAATTTGTGTAAAAGTAGCTAGCTAGCGTTAGCATTTCGCGTTAGCATTTAGCGTTAGCATTAGCGTTAGCATCCAGCACGCAACATTAACAAAAACATAAAAGCCTTCAAATAAAATCATTTACCTTTGAAGAACTTCTGATGTTTTCAATGAGGATACTCTCAGTTAGATAGCAGATGCTCAGTTTTTCCAAAAAGATTCCTTGTGTATTAGAAATAGCTCCGTTTTATACATCACATTTGGCTACCAAAAAAAATCCGAAAATTCAGTCCTCAAAACGCGAACTTTTTTCCAAATTAACTCCATAATATCGACTGAAAACATGGCAAACGTTGTTTAGAATCAATCATCAAGGTGTTTTTCACATATCTCTTCATTGATACATTGTTCTTGGACACATGCTTTCTCCCCTGAATCAAATGGTAAAGTAGAAGCAGCTGGCAATTGCGCACCGAATTCGACGCAGGACACCAGGCGGACACTTGGAAAATGTAGTCTCTTATGGTCAATCTTCCAATGATATGCCTACAAATACGTCACAATGCTGCTAAGACCTTGGGCGAACGACAGAAAGTGTAGGCTCATTCGTTGCGCAATCACAGCCATATAAGGAGAGAATGGAAAACAGAGCTTCAGAAATTCTGCTAATTCCTGGGTGATGCATCATCTTGGTTTCGCCTGTAGAATGAGTTCTGGGGCACTTACAGACAAAATCTTTGCAGATTCTGAAACTTCAGAGTGTTTTCCTTCCAAAACTGTCAAGAATATGCATAGTCGAGCATCTTTTCGTGACAAAATATCGCGCTTAAAACGGGAACGTTTTTTATCCAAAAATGAAATAGCGCCCCTAGAGCTCTAACAGGTTAACCCGGAAGCCAAATGCACCAATGTGTCGGAGGAAACACTGTTCAACTGACAAAGTCAGCCTGCAGGCGCCCGGCACGCCAGAAGGAGTTGCTATAGTGCGATGAGCCAAGTAAAGCCCCCCCGGCGAAACCCTCCCCTACCCCAGACGACGCTGGGCCAATTGTGCGCCGCCCTACAGGACTCCCGGTCACGGCCCATTGTGACACTGCCTGGGATTGAACATGGGTCTGTAGTGACGCCTCAAGCACTGTGATGCAGTGCCTTAGACCACTACACCACTCGGGAGGACCAAGTCTGGAAATCTTACAGAATTTGGTTTTTATGTAAATATACTGAACAAAAATATAAACACAACTGTGACAACCCTCCCACTCTGTCTGCCGTATTCTCTTTGTTCTTGTTTCCTTATTAGGATGCCGGTGGGCGAAGTTGGGAGGGTCGTCAGCTACATGGGCCGGGTGTGTCCCAGTATAAATAGACCTCTTCCACATTCATGGAGGAGACTCTCTCCATGCAGACACCTTTCTAGATTTTGCTGTGTTTCTTGGTGGGTTTTTTTATTGTTTGCTTTGGCATCTTTCAACACCCTGCATTATCACATTCATGCATGCAAAACACTCACTTACACTACTGAATATGCATAGTCGAGCATCTTTTCGTGACAAAATATCGCGCTTAAAACGGGAACGTTTTTTATCCAAAAATGAAATAGCGCCCCTAGAGCTCTAACAGGTTAAGACTGTCTTGCGACATAATTTCAGATACCTTGACTTTATAATAATAGTGAGAGGGAGGTGCAAATGTTCTACAAGGGGCAAAACCTTCCTCATTGTTGCTTGAATATCTTGAATTACATTAGGCCTATTTGTTTTTCCAGACCTTGACTCTACAGCATTCAACAGCATTCCAAATAGGTATTTATCAAATCAAATCAAATCAAATGTATTTATATAGCCCTTCGTACATCAGCTGATATCTCAAAGTGCTGTACAGAAACCAAGCCTAAAACCCCAAACAGCAAGCAATGCAGGTGTAGAAGCACGGTGGCTAGGAAAAACTCCCTAGAAAGGCCAAAACCTAGGAAGATACCTAGAGTGGAACCAGGCTATGTGGGGTGGCCAGTCCTCTTCTGGCTGTGCCGGGTGGAGATTATAACAGAACATGGCCAAGATGTTCAAATGTTCATAAATGACCAGCATGGTCCAATAATAATAAGGCAGAACAGTTGAAACTGGAGCAGCAGCACGGCCAGGTGGACTGGGGACAGCAAGGAGTCATCATGTCAGGTAGTCCTGGGGCATGGTCCTAGGTCTCAGGTCCTCCGAGAGAGAGAAAGAAAGAGAGAATTAGAGAGAGCACACTTAAATTCACACAGGATACCGAATAGGACAGGAGAAGTACTCCAGATATAACAAACTGACCCTAACCCCCCGACACATAAACTACTGCAGCATAAATACTGGAGGCTGAGACAGGAGGGGTCAGGAGACACTGTGGCCCCATCCGAGGACACCCCCGGACAGGGCCAGACAGGAAGGATATAACCCCACCCACTTTGCCAAAGCACAGCCCCCACACCACTAGAGGGATATCTTCAACCACCAACTTACCATCCTGAGACAAGGCTGAGTATAGCCCACAAAGACCTCCGCCACGGCACAACCCAAGGGGAGGACGCCAACCCAGACAGGATGACCACATCAGTGACTCAACCCACTCAGGTGACGCACCCCTCCCAGGGACGGTATGAGAGAGCCCCAGTAAGCCAGTGACTCAGCCCCTGTAATAGGGTTAGAGGCAGAGAATCCCAGTGGAAAGAGGGGAACCGAGTTTTCAGTAAAGACTTAAAGGTTGAGACCGAGTTTGCTTCTCTGACATGGCTTTTATTTATCCCCCTCAGGGCAATAATATAGAAAAAAAAATGTTAAGAATAACATTTATTTTATTCTAATACCTTAAGAACGCATTAAAACTCAATTAAATGCCTGCATTAGTGACTTCTAAAGCAGTTTATGGAGAAATTACCTCATCAACCACTCGGATTAGGTCCTTCATGTTGTGGGGGACGAGGGATAAGGCAGACCGGTTCAACAAAATGTTGCATTTTAAATTTTTAACAAATGGGTGATAGCAGGTTTGTCATGTGAAACTGGAACTTTGTGAATTTTCACTCAAACACTTCCAGGTTTTTTGCAGAAAGACAGTAATTGGCACTTTGGCCAAAATGGGTAATGGAATATTGAGCCAGGATATAAATAATGGGTTTCCTATGCAAATGAGAACTAATTAGCAGATAGAGTGGAACTCATATAAGTGTGAGGAGATTCTATTTTGTTCTGATCCAATGTCAGCCAATCCTTTTCTCCAGACCTGTTCAGTCACACTGAAGATTGGCTTTTATTCTAGCAGCGCCCTGGTTCGCTCTGACTAAGCAACATGATTGTTATCGTGTCACTCTCTCGTTCTCTCTAGATCTCTATCTCTCTGGTTCTCTCCCTCTGTCTGCTCATGTCATCTCATGTCTCCATGGTTAAATCCAGTTTATTTTGAATAGATGATATGGGTATTAGTAAAGCATGTATAGTGTGGATGGGGGTTCAACTGTAACTAAAACATATTTTTTAAAGGAAAATGCTTTACGTGTTAATTTAATAACATGTCTGACTGGAAGTGTTAAACTGGAAGTGTTAGAAATTGTGTACTCAGCAATCCCGTTAAGATTAAATAAACAGTTGTTTGATCATTACAAGCTGTGAAATGTGCTATTATTGTGGCTAGTGCATTGGCTTGGCTATGCCCTCTTCTGAACTTATTCCCCCTGCGTACAGCAACCTTACATTTTTTGCCATTTCACTGTGGTCTGTTTGCTTTGGATGATGTCAATGACAAATACTGAATACCCAAACATCTGTGAATTACACTTACACCGTGTTGTAAAGTGATTGAAATTCTCCTGTGGCCAAAATGGCTGCGTCTCTCCTCTCTACTACTGCTTTAAAATGAGATTTTTGGACTACAAAAACAACTATTTTTGGATAGTTGTAGTACGCTTGCGCTCTAACCACAATTTGAAGTTTTTTCTGGACTGTTGAAAGGGTGCTCAGTCTGAGGAATGTAAAACTGAAATACTGAGCTTCAGGTTAGTAACTTAATTCCTTTCAAAAATGGTTAATAATGTCGCGTTTCGGAGCAATCATCTTTGTCCGAGAACTATTAATATGTGAATCCTTGTATCTTAACATATTTTTTCCCCCTTCTCTTTTCTCTGTCTCCAGATCTTCCATATGACCTACGACCTGGCCAGTGCTGTGGTAAGAATATTTAATCTGATAGGGATGATGCTACTGCTCTGCCACTGGGATGGTTGCCTACAGTTCCTGGTTCCCCTCCTACAAGATTTCCCCCAAGATTGCTGGGTGTCGCTAAATGGTATGGTTGTAAGTATTATACCCTACATCTCGTTTGTTTCTTTCGTAGTTGGAAATGTTAAAACATTGGTACCAGTTGGAATCACTTTAAAAAGGTAGGTAGCCACATATAACATTAGAATTTACATTAGTATACACATCAAAAGTCCCAAATGCAAACCTCTTTTATATTTTTTGAGTTATTACATTTTTTATTACATTATGTTACTTAATCAATCAGAGACGATGCTGTCAGGCAGCACTGCCGCAAAATCAATGTTGGCTTTTAGATGGCAATCACCTCACTCTCTCACAATTTGTTACTATTAGAAGTTATAACTTTAGAATTAACGACAGCGAGAAGGTGCAAATCAAGGAATAATTGAGTCCTGGACAAATAAACTTGACTCTGTAAAGAATAATCTCAGCTAAAGCATAAAACCAATCAGAATTCTGAAAAACTATGAAGTTATGCCAGGAAATGTTTTTGTGGGGTGTGACGTTTGTGGAGGATGCGGCAAGCCAGCTTATTCCCAATTATGTAATGTCCAACAAAAATAACTTAAAATGTGGGAACTTCAAAATGGCAATCACCTCACTCTCTCCCAATTTGTTACTATTAGAAGTTATAACAGAATTATAGACAGCGAGAATGAATGGTGCAAGTCAAGGAATAATTGAGGCCTTGACAAATATACTTGACTCTGTAAAGAATAAGTTAGGTATGACACTACAAGCTTTGCACACCTGTATTCGGAGAGATTCTCCTATCTTCTATGCAGATCCTCTCAAGCTCTGTCTGGTTGGATGGGGAGCGTCGCTGCACAGCTATTTTCAGGTCTCAGCCAGAGCCAGACTTAAGGGCATTCAGAGACTTGCTTACTGTCGTTGTCCTGTTGGAAGGTGAACCTTTGCCCCAGTCTGATGTCCTGAAACTCCTGGTTTTTATCAAGGATCTCTCCATGCTTTGCTCCGTTCATCTTTCCCTCGATCCTGACTAGTCTCCCAGTCCCTGCCGCTGAAAAACATCCCCACAGCATGATGTTGCCACCACCGTGCTACACTGTAGGGATGGTATTGGCGATGTGATGAATGGTGCCTGGTTTCCTACAGATGTGACGATTGGCATTCAAGCCAAAGAGTTCAATCTTGATTTCATCAGACCAGAGAATCGTGTTTCTCATGGTCTGAGAGTCCTTTACGGGCCTTTTGGCTAACTCCAAGCAGGCTGTTGTGCTTTTTTACTGAGGAGTGGCTTCCATCTGGCCAATTTACAATAAAGGCCTGATTGGTGGAGTGCTGCAGAGATGGTTGTCCTTCTGAAAGGTTCTCACATCTCCACAGAGGAACTCTGGAGCTCTGTCAAAGTGACCATCGGGTTTTGGTCACCACCTTGACCAAGGCCCTTTTCCCCCGATTGCTTAGCTTGGCCTGGCGAACCGCTGATCTCATGACTACCCATGTCTTTCAATAACACGGACTTCCCCAGGACATTGTCTCGGATCGTGGGCCAGGATAGTGTTAAGCCCTTGGCATGGGGGTAACCCTGTGATAAAGTCTATGGACAGGTGGAACCAGGGCAGAGGTTGGAGCAACCCAGCCCGTCGGAGTCATGAGCACTTGCTTTGGGCTCAGGTGGAGCAGGCCGTAACGAAGGATCTCACATCCTCAATCATGTTGGGCCACCAGAATTTCTGCCTCAGGAACTCCAGTGTCCGATTAACCCCTGGATGCCCAGTTAATTTAGAGGAGTGTCCCCATTGTAGTACTCGGGATCGGGCTGATCATGGAACATGATTGTTGACACCGGCCGGGGTCAGGTTCTTGGGTCTAGGCTTGTCAGACCGTGGTCTCAATACTCATATCACGGGGTCCACAATGCGGGAGCTGGGGATGGGCTTGGAGTCCCTCTACCCATTAGCGTCTGTTTTCTGATTCTTGGATCCCGGGCGATAGGCTAGGGTTAAGTTGAAACTGTGTAAGAACAGAGCCCAGCTAGCCTGGCGAGCGTTCAACATCTTGGTATCTTGAATGGAGACCATGTTCTAATGGTCCGTCCAGATCACGAAAGGATGAGGTTGTCCCTCCAACCACTGTCTCCACCCCTCTAGGGCCCACTTAACAGCCAACAGCTCCCAGGTTAAATACAGTGCCTTGCGAAAGTATTCCGCCCCCTTGAACTTTGCGACCTTTTGCCACATTTCAGGCTTCAAACATAAAGATATAAAACTGTATTTTTTTGTGAAGAATCAACAACACGTGGGACACAATCATGAAGTGGAACGACATTTATTGAATATTTCAAACTTTTTTAACAAATCAAAAACTGAAAAATTGGGCGTGCAAAATTATTCAGCCCCTTTACTTTCAGTGCAGCAAACTCTCTCCAGAAGTTCAGTGAGGATCTCTGAATGATCCAATGTTGACCTAAATGACTAATGATGATAAATACAATCCACCTGTGTGTAATCAAGTCTCCGTATAAATGCACCTGCACTGTGATAGTCTCAGAGGTCCGTTAAAAGCGCAGAGAGCATCATGAAGAACAAGGAACATACCAGGCAGGTCCGAGATACTGTTGTGAAGAAGTTTAAAGCCGGATTTGGATACAAAAAGATTTCCCAAGCTTTAAACATTCCAAGGAGCACTGTGCAAGCGATAATATTGAAATGGAAGGAGTATCAGACCACTGCAAATCTACCAAGACCTGGCCGTCCCTCTAAACTTTCAGCTCATACAAGGAGAAGACTGATCAGAGATGCAGCCAAGAGGCCCATGATCAATCTGGATGAACTGCGGAGGTGGGAGACTCTGTCCATAGGACAACAATCAGTCATATATAGCACAAATCTGGCCTTTATGGAAGAGTGGCAAGAAGAAAGCCATTTCTTAAAGATATCCATAAAAAGTGTCGTTTAAAGTTTGCCACAAGCCACCTGGGAGACACACCAAACATGTGGAAGAAGGTGCTCTGGTCAGATGAAACCAAAATTGAACTTTTTGGCAACAATGCAAAACGTTATGTTTGGCGTAAAAGCAACACAGCTCATCACCCTGAACACACCATCCCCACTGTCAAACATGGTGGTGGCAGCATCATGGTTTGGGCCTGCTTTTCTTCAGCAGGGACAGGAAAAATGGTTAAAATTGATGGGAAGATAGATGGAGCCAAATACAGGACCATTCTGGAAGAAAACCTGATGGAGTCTGCAAAAGACCTGAGACTGGGACGGAGATTTGTCTTCCAACAAGACAATGATCCAAAACATAAAGCAAAATCTACAATGGAATGGTTAAAAAAATAAACGTATCCAGGTGTTAGAATGGCCAAGTCAAAGTCCAGACCTGAATCCAATCGAGAATCTGTGGAAAGAACTGAAAACTGCTGTTCACAAATGCTCTCCATCCAACCTCACTGAGCTCGAGCTGTTTTGCAAGGAGGAATGGAAAAAAATTTCAGTCTCTCGATGTGCAAAACTGATAGAGACATACCCCAAGCGACTTACAGCTGTAATCGCAGCAAAAGGTGGCGATACAAAGTATTAACTTAAGGGGGCTGAATAATTTTGCACGCCCAATTTTTCAGTTTTTGATTTGTTAAAAAAGTTTGAAATATTCAATAAATGTCGTTCCACTTCATGATTGTGTCCCACTTGTTGTTGATTCTTCACAAAAAAATACAGTTTTATATCTTTATTTTTGAAGCCTGAAATGTGGCAAAAGGTCGCAAAGTTCAAGGGGGCCGAATACTTTCGCAAGGCACTGTAGATGCTCTCCCCTGGTGAGAACAGCCACATGCCTGTGGTTTCTTGTCCCCCTCGTTCTGCTGTGAATGGACCGCCCCTGCTCCGGTGTTATAAGTGTCCACCTCTACCACGAAGGGACGGGTAGGATCAGGTTGGACGAGGATGGGTCCAGAGGTAAAATGTCCCTTGAGCTCCACGACTGCCCTGTCAGCCTCAGGTGCCCAGCAAAAACATTTCTGGGACTTCCAGGTTAGGGCCTTGACAGGTGCTACCACAGCACCAAAGTTGCGTATAAAAAGCCTATAAAAAAACAAGGAACAGTTGGACTTGATTGTGTGAGGTGGGACCGGGCAAGCCACCCTCACCTTTACAGGGTCCACTTGGATGACGGTGGTAGAGATAATGTGCCCAGGAAAGAAACTTGAGCTACATGGAACTCACACTTCCCCATCTTCATGTATTTTTGACTCTGCAGGAGGCATCTCAGGTCTTAGCGGACATGCAGATGTGTTCCAGAAGGGTCTTGGAGAAGATCAGGATGTCATTGAGGTAAACAAAGATGACCCGATTCGACATATCCCTAAGCATGTCATTAACCAATGCTTGGAAGACTGTAAGTGAGTTCAATAATCTGAAGGGCATGACTAAATACTCATAGTGGTCACCCGGGGTGTTAAAGGCAGTCTTCCATTTATCTCCCTCCCTGATTCTCACCAGATTGTAAGCGTCGCGGAGGTCCAGTTTGGTGAAGAAATGAGCCCAGTGGGCCAACTCCAATGCGGCAGACATCAGGGGTAGGGGGTAACGATTCTTAATCATAATCCTGTCTAGCCCACTGTAATCGATGCAGGGACGAAGACCTCCATCCTTCTTTCCCACGAAGAAATCTGCACCAGCTAGGGATGTAGAGGAGTGGATGAAACCTGCCTCTAGCGATTCCCGGTTTTAACTGTCCATGACTGCGGCTTCAGAGGTTGAGAGGGAGTACAGGCGGCCCCGGGGAGGAGGGGGGCCGGGTAGGACTTCTATGGCGCAGTCGTATGGATGATGAGGAGGGAATGGACGGATTGCCTCCTACTGAAGGCCTCCCAGGGGTCAAAATACTCCGGAGGTAGAGCAGAAACGTCTTGGTTTCAATGGATGCTGGGGAACACGGCGAGGCTCTTGGTGGGTGTCTTAGGCATTTAGACTCACAGTTCTTACCCCAGTCTAGTAGGTGTCCTGTGGAACAGGATAATAGTGGGTTATGTAGCGCTATGACAGTGCCTAGTTAAATAATGGTTATAAAAATAAAAACTCACTAAACATTCCTTGCCCTAGCAGAGCTGGTTAGGCTGTTATGTAATCCTGAGCATTGGTGACTGCAACTGTGCTGTCAGATTGTTTGCTGGTAACACTCTGGCCGATGAGTAGGGTTGATCCGAACGTTCTGACCTCAAAACGGCAATCAAGCACCCAAGCTAACTGGCTAACATTGGTTAGCTGGCTAGCTACTTCCAGAAATACATAATGAGAGAACACCCCACTCTGACTACTCCACTCTGACCACCCCACTCTGAACACCCCACTCTGACCAACCAGCAGAGCTGGTTAGGCTGTTTTTATGTCATCCAGAGCATTGGTGACTGCAAGTGTGCTGCTGGCAACAATTTAATTACGCTTATTTCCTAACGTTACCTGACACCGGCCATATTCAACGGGTGTTGAGCGTTTGTAAATTCATCAGTCATTCTGCGCTCTGGCACACTCAGACGAGAGTGCTCTGAAATCGGAGTAGATGGCCAGACTGAATTTCCAAAATCACCCGAAATGGTTACTTGCATAGTGAAGTCTTTTGTTAAGACATGTAGCTAGCTAGCTAGGTTAACAATGAACTGTCATAGCTAGCTAAGCAAATGGCTCTGAGATACAAATAATAAGGTCATACACGTAACATTAACTAGCGCGCCAGCCAGCTAACATTAGCTAGCTAGGTAAACAATGAACCATAATCCCAACTCATGACATTACTACCCTGCATGAATCTGCAGGTAGCTAACCAACCAGATTCAATGTTAGCTAGCTAACATTAGGCTATATCTAGCCAAGCAAATGTCTCTTTCTGTCAAATATATAAACGTGTAATATCTGAAAATGTAGCTAGCTAGACTATCTTACCCGTATATATAATTAATGGATGGATGCGTCTCCTGTCATGGATGCCATGCTTGCCTTTAG
The DNA here is from genome assembly GCF_057628025.1 of Oncorhynchus mykiss. NCBI lineage: Eukaryota > Metazoa > Chordata > Actinopteri > Salmoniformes > Salmonidae > Oncorhynchus > Oncorhynchus mykiss. Next base: position 50,555,613 of record NC_143026.1, read on the forward strand.
TTTGAAGATTAATCTGGAGACAGGTGTTTTCTCCATCTCCTTAGCTATCATACTCGAATTCCACTGATTTCAAAACTCCATCCTCCAGAAATTAGAGAGCAACACTTATGCAGTTTTAATACACAATACATTTATAAAAAAAAGCCATGTTAGACAGGATTACCTGGACATACTGACCAGCTCAAATAGAAAGAAGAGTGCTATATGGCAGACCAATCCAAACATCGCTCGGCATGTCCAGCCCACTCATGATCTCAGACGATCATGGGTAGCGGGAAGGTCGGTGTCTTTTAATGTGGCTAAACCAACTAGGCTCGTAATTTAACAATTATATTTGTATTTACAGATGGCATACAAGTTTGTTATTAAGGTACATGAAAGTTCACATTCGCATTTTAATTGTAAAAAAGTATGCGTTCAAATGGCTCTCCTTTCAAGTAGTGGCCCGTGACATACACCTAGTTTCCTGAAAATGTTCACATATATACATACGGTACCAGTCAGAAGTTTGGACACACATAATCATTCCAGGGGTTTTCTTTATTTTTGCTATATTCTACATTGTAGAATAATAGTGAAGACATTAAAACTATGAAATAACACATATGGAATCATTTGGTAACCAAAAAAGTATTAAACAAATCGAAATGTATTTTATATTTGAGATTCTTCAAAGTAGCCAACCTTTGCCTTGATGACAACTTTGCACAATCTTGGCATTCTCTCAACCAGCTTCATGAGGTAGTCCCCTGGAATGCATTTCAATTAACAGGTGTGCCTTGCTAAAAGTTAAGTTAATTTGTGGAATATCTTTCCTTCTTAATGTGCTTGAGCCAATCAGTTGTGTTGTGACAAGGTAGGGGTAGTATACAGAAGATAGCCCTATTTGGTAAAATATTAAGTCCATATTATGGTAAGTACAGCTCAAATAAGCAAAGAGAAATGACAATCCATCATTACTTTAAGACATGAAGGTCAGTCAATCTGTCACAAAAACCATCAAGCGCTATGATGAAACTGGGGCGTCATTACATACACTGGTTTGATTCCACGGCCATAGGGCGGCGTACAATTGGCCCAGCGTCGTCCGGTTTAGGGTTTAGCCGGGGTAGACCGTCATTGTAAATACACATTTGTTCTTACTGACTTGCCTAGTTAAATAAAGGTTAAATAAAAAATAAAAAAACACATCTCAACATCAACTGATCAGAGATGACATGAATCAGGCCTTCATGGTCGAATTGCTGCAAAGACACCACTTCTAAATGACCCCAAAAGGAAGAGACTTGCTTGGGCCTAGAAACATGAGCATTGGACATTAGACCAGTGGAACTCTGTCCTTTGGTCTGATGAGCCCAAATTTTAGATGTTTGGTTCCAACCACTGTGTCTTTGTGAACCAGAACTGGTTAGAGCGTTGGACTAGCAATCGAAAGGTTGCAACATCATTTTTCTACACTTTGTTACGTTACTGCCTTAAAAAAATGAATCAATACCTCAATACACAATACCACAATACCAATACCTCATAATGAACATATTTTTATAAATGTTTATAAATGTTTGCAAATGTATAAAAAAAATAAAACACAAATACCTAAATTACGTACAGTAAGTATTCAGACCCTTTCCTATGAGACTCGAAATTGAGCTCAGGTGTTTCTACAACTTGTCCATCTGTGGTAAATTCTATTGATTAGACATGATTTGGAAAGGCATACCTGTCTATTTAAGGTCCGACTGATGACAGTGCATGTCTGAGCAAAAACCAAGCCATGAGGTTGAAAGAATGGTCTGTAGAGCTCCAAGACAGGATCGTGTCGAGGCACAGATCTGGGGAAGGGTACCAAAAAATGTCTGCAGCATTGAAGATCCCAAAGAACACAGTGGCCTTCATTCTTAAACAAAAGAAGTTTGGATCCACCAGACTCTTCCGAGAGCTGGCCGTCCGGCCATACTGAACAATCAAGGGAGAAGGGTCAGGGAGGTGACCAAGAAGCTGATGCTCCCCATCCAACCTTCCAGAAAGACAACCATCTCTGCTGCACTCCACCAATCAGGCCTTTGTGGTAGAGTGGCCAGACGGAAGCCACTTCTCAGTAAAAAGGTACATGACATCCCGCTTGGAGATTGCAAAAAGGCACATAAAGGAATCTCAGACCATGAGAAAGAAGATTCTCTGGTTTGAGGAAACCAAGATTGAACTCCTTGGCCTGAATGCCAAGCGTCACATCTGGAGGAAACCTGGCACCATCCCTAGGGTGAAGCATGTGGGTGGCAGCATCATGCATTGAGGATGTTTTTCAGCGACAGGGACTGGAAAACTAGTCAGGATTGAGGGAAAGATGAACTGCACAAAGTACAGCGAGATCCTTGATGAAAACTTTCTCCAGAGAGCTCAGGACCTGAGACTGGGGCGAAAGACAACGACCCTGAGAACATAGCCAAGACAACGCAGGGTTGGCTTTGGGACAAGTCTCTGAATGTCCTTGAGTGGCGCAGTCAGAACCCAGACTTGAACCTGATCGAACATCTCTGGAGAGACCTTAAAATAGCTGTGCAGCGACGCTCCCCATCCAAACTGACAGAGCTTGAGAGGATCTGCAGAGAAGAATGTTAGAAACTCCCCAAATACAGGTGTGCCAAGCTTGTAGCATCATACCCAAGAAGACATGAGACTGTAATCGCTGCCAAAGGTGCTTCAACAAAGTACTGAGTAAAGGGTCTGAATAGTTATGTAAATGTAAAAAAATATATATAGATATTTTAATACATTTGCAAAAAAAAAAAAAAAAAAAGCTTTGTCATTATGGAATATTGTGTGTATATTGATGAGGGGGGAAAACTATTTAATCAATTTTAGAATAAGGCTATAACGTAACAAAATGTTGAAAATGTCAAGGGGTCTGAATACTTTCCAAATGCACTGTATAAGAAAATAAAAATAAGCCTTCAAACTTTTTTCTTTCAAAGCAAGTCCAACTTATTCAAACCTTTTGACCCCTTTATTTTTTTGGCTGCAACCACACAACCAAACCCTGAACCCAATGAACTGTTTGTTACATTACTCATCTTAATAAATGTCACAAATAAATGTCACAAATGTCACAAGCCTCCAGGTCAGGATATTCTGTACAACTCCTGAGCTGCTAACCCACTTCCTAGTGGCATAAATTCCATCCCCTTGCAAGCCACCAGTCTTGAAGACTTCAATGTCGATTTATAAAATAACTAAAACATAAAAAAGAGAGTAGAGTCATATAATATGGCTAGCAAGCCACCAAACAGGCCCCTACATCTGTGACTACATCCAACATGGCACCCTATTCACTATATAGTATATTTATTTTGACCAGAGCCTTTAAGGCCTCTATAGGCACTACAAAGTGAATATGGTGCCATCTGGGATGCACACTATGACTCCCGGCAAGGCACCTAAGGTCAATTTGGAAAGACGGCTGTGACAGCTCCCATATACAGTCTCTTGTAGTTGCTCTTCCTGAGTGACTGACTCCTCCAATTTTCTCACCTGTTCCTCTTTTCTGTGAACTAAAAGTGCAGAGGAAGTACTCCAGCAGAACTCTTCATAGAGAGAACTACTCATGCACCTCTAGAATCTTGTCACTCCCAACCCCCACTGTCTCAAACACTGTTGTACTAAATATAATATTTGTTCTATGTTCTGACTTTTATTGGTGTTTTCTAGAATGCTTCCTCCTGTGCTCTGTCTTTAACTGGTGTTGATGCATCACCTGTGTCACATTTGATGTTCTTTCTTTTCCTGCTGTTCCACCTCCAGTGTGTGCTAGGCTTCATCATACCGTGCTGTTGTACTTTATTACATCCATTGTATGTTCTGTCTTTTACTGCTGTTTGTCTGCCACATGTATGCCATCTCCTTGTTCTCTTTTACTGTTGCTGTAGTGCTTGCCACCTCCAGTGTCCACCTCCAGTGTCACACACCATACTGTTATACTTTATAACAAATTCCTACTAGGTTTTTTGCTGCCGCTCTCTTGGAAGCCACCTCAAGTGTTCTGTCTTATACAGTTGCTTTAGTGCCTGCAACTATTGTACTTTACCCAGGTATTTTTTTCTCTGCTGCTGTCTTATATGCCACCTCCAGTGTGTCAATTTTCTCAGCTCCCTACATGGAAGCCTTTGAAACCTGTATGCTAGAACTGCAGGATCTGATTTCGCTTCAGGAATTTAGCAGGTTGGTTTATGCCCTGTCTTTCATCGGAGTTGTCTTTTCTTGTATGCCACACCTACCAGTGCTGTCGCTGCAGACTCCCTATTGCTTTTCAAAATCAGAGCTTCAATTTCCACACTGTATAAGCACTTGCATTTAATGTACAAGAACTTTGTGACAACTGCTGATGAAAAAACGGCATTATAAATACATTTGATTGATTGACATTTACAGCAACAGTAAGGATCATCAGGAGACTATGTTGAGAATCAATGCTGAAGAATGCGGTTGTATAAATACTGTATGCTATTGATTCAAACCAATGTACCAGATGCTTAGTCTAGGCCTTGCTCCAGCAGGGTGTATAGTATCTGGGCTGAATCATAGTGCCTTGGTCCTGACAGGACTGTATTTCTGCCTGTCTGCACTGAATCCCATTAAAGCACTTGTGGTAATCAGCCATAAGAAGGGTTATGTCCCAAATGGTACCATATTCCCTATATAGTAGACTACAAAAGCAGTGCACTATGCAGGGAATAGTGCAATTTGAGACGCAGTAGAGAAAAGGCAGAAGCCAGGCAGAACCCTCGCCTCTCTGCTTCCTCCGTCCAGTTCAGTGAAGTGAAGGATCCCCATGTCAAAAACAAACTATGCATCAGCTCTTACACAGCTAATGGAAGTAATCAATGTTGATTAGCACCGCTTCCAGCCATCAAATTGTTTTACACGCATTGGCCGAGGAGGAATGAGGGAGCAAGGGAGGAGAGGGAGTGGTGGTTTAGTCACTCTGTGAGCGTAACGTGCCCAAGCATGAAGGTTTGTTGGCAGGATGTTCTGTGGAGGTTCAGTGATCCAACAAAGAGAAAGATCCTCCTCTCTCTGTGCCGTAAATCTTCTACAAGCCCGCGGTAACTCCACCCTTTCCCCTTCTCTCTCCCTCTTTCTCCCCCATCCTCCCCCTGTCTCCCCTACAGAATGACTCGTGGGGTAAGCAGTACTCGTACGCTCTCTTTAAGGCCATGAGCCACATGCTGTGTATCGGGTACGGCGCCCGGGCGCCTGTCAGCATGTCCGACCTGTGGATCACCATGCTCAGTATGATTGTGGGCGCCACCTGCTACGCCATGTTCGTCGGCCACGCCACCGCTCTCATCCAATCACTGGACTCGTCCCGCAGGCAGTACCAAGAGAAGGTAAACCCTTTACTTAATATAAAATTATATGTTTTTATTATGCTTTTGTTTTTATTATCATTATTTATCAACAATGGTTTCCTGCACCTGGTGTTCCATGTTATGTTGTTCATTTCCATCATGAGGTAAGTGATTTAATATTTTCAAAACTTGTATATATTTTTACAATACATAATGCTTATTTCTCTCAGGTGGATTATGCCTACACTGGGCCTGTATTTTAAGGGTGCTGCACTGCACTCACAGAGTGTCAGATCATAATATCTCCGTTCTGCTCGGTGGCTCTGAAAGAGGATTTGGAAAAGCCCTCACAGATACCAAAAACCCTTGTCCCTGTTGTGAGGAGGTTCCCAGACAGAACTACAGTAGCACCATGTCTGCATCCCAAGTGCTCTGGTCGAAGGTAGTGCCCTATGGAGGGAATAGGGTGCCTTTGGGATGCTGCCCATCTCTGTTTGGGTGCTTTTAGGGAACACTGTTAGGGGAGGTTCTGCAATCTAGATCCCCAACTACATCAAATTATTCCTCATGGACCACCAAACATCATGCTAATGAGTTTTGAGTTCTTAGTATAAACTGTTAGAATCTAAATGATTGGGCTTTTGCAGTAAAGAGCAGAGTACAATTCCCATATCCGTTAGACTAGTGTTATGGCTAGGGTTTGCTTCTGAAGCTGTGGACTTATAAACACTTATGATGCAATCTAGTCTCACTGTACCTATACAAATCTGTCAATTTGAACCTTGCAAAGATTGGTCAGGATTAGGATGAGATCATTACTACCCACTGTTTTGAGTCTGACCCTTAGATAGATTTAGTTAGGCACCAGTGGCGATCTATGACTTTAGCCATAATAATCTGTGCTGACCGTTGGATAGGTTTCTTAGTAGGCTCACCTGTGAGGGATCTGATTAGCCATAATAATCTAATCTAGTGCTAACCTTTGGGGAGATGGGTAACTGTAGCATACAGTGGCTCTCTATGACTGCAGTCTCACCTGTGATCTGTGAATGACCTGGCTTAGATTTGATTCCATCTGTTTCCTCATCTTGGCTACTTTATTGTTTATCTAGTTTGTATTTATTGTCAGGAAGTTGTGAAAGCATCAATTTGATAAAAAATGTAAGGCCTAATGAGCTGTCACACACACAAACTGGATTGAACACAACACACATACACTCGGCAGTGGATGAATAACTTTCATTGTTTTTTACTGCAATATACAGTGGGGCAAAAAAATATTTAGTCAGCCACCAATTGTGCAAGATCTCCCACTTAAAAATATGAGAGAGGCCTGTAATTTATCATTTGTACACTAACTATGACAGACAAAATTAGATGTTTTTTTCCGGAAAATCACATTGTAGGATTTTTAATGAATTTATTTGCAAATTATGGTGGAAAATACGTATTTGGTCAATAACAAAAGTTTATCTCAATACTGTGTTATATACCCTTTGTTGGCAATGACAGAGGTCAAACGTTTTCTGTAAGTCTTCACAAGGTTTTCACACACTGTTGCTGGTATTTTGGCCCATTCCTCCAAGCAGATCTCCTCTAGAGCAGTGATGTTTTGGGGCTGTTGCTGGGCAACACGGACTTTCAACTCCCTCCAAAGATTTTCTATGGGGTTGAGATCTGGAGACTGGCTAGGCCACTCCAGGACCTTGAAATGCTTCTTACGAAGCCACTCCTTCGTTGCCCGGGCGGTGTGTTTGGGATCATTGTCATGCTGAAAGACCTAGCCACGTTTCATCTTCAATGCCCTTGCTGATGGAAGGAGGTTTTCACTCAAAATCTCACGATACATGGCCGCATTCATTCTTTCCTTTACACGGATCAGTCGTCCTGGTACTTTTGGAGAAAAACAGCCCCAAAGCATGATGTTTCCACCCCCATGCTTCACAGTCTGTATGGTGTTCTTTGGATGCAACTCAGCATTCTTTGTCCTCCAAACACGACGAGTTGAGTTTTTACCAAAAAGTTATATTTTGGTTTCATCTGACCATATGACATTCTCCCAATCTTCTTCTGGATCATCCAAATGCTCTCTAGCAAACTTCAGACGGGCCTGGACATGTACTGGCTTAAGCAGGGGGACACGCCTGGTACTGCAGGATTTGAGTCCCTGGCGGCGTAGTGTGTTACTGATGGTAGGCTTTGTTACTTTGGTCCCAGCTCTCTGCAGGTCATTCACTAGGTCCCCCCGTGTGGTTAGGGGATTGTTGCTCACCGTTCTTGTGATCATTTTGACCCCACAGGGTGAGATCTTGCTTTGAGCCCCAGATCGAGGGAGATTATCAGTGATCTTGTATGTCTTCCATTTCCTAATTTTTGCTCCCACAGTTGATTTTTTCAAACCAAGCTGCTTACCTTTTGCAGATTCAGTCTTCCCAGCCTGGTGCAGGTCTACAATTTTGTTTCTGGTGTCCTTTGACAGCTCTTTGGTCTTGGCCATAGTGGAGTTTGGAGTGTGACTGTTTGTGGTTGTGGAGGGGTTTCTTTTATACTGATAACAAGTTCAAACAGGTGCCATTAATACATGTAATGATTGAAAGAGTGAGGAGCCTCTTAAAGAAGAAGTTACAGTGAGAGCCAGAAATCTTGCTTGTTTGTAGGTGACCAAATACTTATTTTCCACCATATTTTGCAAATAAATTCATTAAAAATCCTACAATGTGATTTTCTGGATTTTTTTTCTCATTTTGTCTGTCATAGTTGAAGTGTACCTATGATGAAAATTACAGGCCTCTCTCATATTTTTAAGTGGGAGAAATAAAATACAAATATTAAATACTTGTTTGCCCCACTGTATACTGCAATATTTCACTGTTACTTAATTTGCCTAATTCATAGCTACATGTTTAATTTAAAATTGTGGAATGATATCATGAACATATCAAAACATTTTAAAACACTTCCATAGAACATAACAAATAGAACGTTTTCGCACAGAACATAGAATGCATAGAACAGAGTAATCCCTTGCATTGTACATCTAACCAGGGTGAAGATCACACGATGACGATCACTTTGTCATATATCATCAGTTGAATCACCTAGCTAGATAATTGGTAAGATTTCATTGTTTGGCGCTCTGCAAACATTATTAATCATCTAGAATACCCTTGCTATTGCCTATATGTCTAAAGTGTTGTTATCTCACGCTATTCGGTCTCACAGTCACAGCTCAGATCAGAGATCCCACAGAGACAATGAACCCTCGACAGCAATACATGTGATCCGCTGTCTCTGAGTTAAGCCATGCCAAACCAAGATGTAATGAGCTGGTTTATTATTCCAAAACATTTGCTGGAAAGGACAATGTCAAAATATCAGAGCCAGCACAGTTTGGTTTAGGTTGGGACAATAGTGTGAAAGGGTAACAATGCAGGGAGGCAGAGTGATGCATGGAACAGCTGATAGAATAGAATAGCCTAGCCCGGGACTTGGGCCAGTTTGAGCTGATGATGCAGAAGACAGCATGGCACTATGATAGCCATGTGTAGATTTGCTGCATCACCAACAGGAGGAACGTCTAAGGAAGGTTTCACCCCCGGTTAAAGCCTACACAGCTGATTCAAACGATCAAAGCTTGATTATTAGTTGAATCAGATATATAGTTCTAGGGCAAAAACCAAAATGTTCACCCCTTGGGGTCCCAAGGACCGATATTGGGAAACACTGCAGTAGAGTACATTTTTATGAGGATGATGCCTAAGGATGTGCTCTAAATGAATAGCAAACAAAGAATCAAATAGGACTTTAGAAATATAATTTACATTACAACCACTGGCCTTCAAACAATTTCCACAGCTTTATTTTGTGTTAAAATACTTCAGGGAACATTGGGTTTGCAAAAGCCATACAGACCTCTTCTGAAATCATGGCTTCTATTCAAGTCAAAATCAACTAGCATTTTATTGGTCAAATATTTTGCAGATCTTATCGTGGGTATAGCGAAATGCAGATGTTCCTAGCTCCAACAGTGCAGTAGTACCTAACAATACATGCAAATCCCCCCCCAAAAAATAAAGGAATAAAGAAATATATAAATATTAAAACTAGCAATATAAGAGTCCGGAATATATATCCAAAAGTTTGTGGACACCACTTCAAATTCGTAGATTCGGCTATTTCAGCCACACCCATTGCTGACAGGTGTATAAAATCGAGCACATTGCTATGCAATCTCTATAGACAAACATTGGCAGTAGAATGGCCTTATTGAAGAGCTCAGTGACTTTCAATGTGGCACCTTCTTAAGATGCCACCTTTCCAACAAGTCAGTTAATCAAATTTCTGTCCTGCTAGAGCTGCCACAGTCAACTGTAAGTGCTGTTATTGTGAAGTGGAAACATCTAGGAGCAACAACGGCTCAGCCGCGAAGTGGGAGGCTACACAAGCTGACAGAAGGGAAACACAGAGTGCTGATGCATGTAGTGCGTAAAAATTGTCTGTCCTCGGTTGCAACACTCACTACAGAGTTCCAAACTACCTATGGAAGCAATGTCAGCACAATAACTGTTCATCTGCAGCTTCATGAAATGGGTTTCCATCGAAGAGCAGCCACACACAAGCCGAAGATCACCATGCTAGCTTCGGATGGAGTTGTGTACACCTCGTCGCCATTGGACTCTGGAGTAGTGGAAACGCGTTCTCTGGAGTGAAGAATTACGCTTTACTATCTGGCAGTCCGACGGATGAATCTGGGTTTGGCGGATACCAGGAGAATGCTACCTGAACGAATGCATAGTGCCAACTGTAAAGTATGGTGGAGGAGAAAAAATGGTCTGGGGCTATTTTTCATGCTTCGGGCCAGGCCCCTTATTTCCAGTGAAGTGGAAACTTAACCTCATGAAACTCTGGGGGCAGTATTTCATTTTTGGATGAAAAACGTTCCCGTTTTAAACAAGATATTTTGTCACGAAAAGATGCTCGACTATGCATATAATTGACAGCTTTGGAAAGAAAACACTCTGACGTTTCCAAAACTGCAAAGATATTGTCTGTGAGTGCCACATAACTAATGCTACAGGTGAAACCAAGATGAAATTTCATACAGGAACAGAGCCAGATTTTTGAGGCGCTGTGTACCAATGTCTCCTTATATGGCTGTGCATGCGCAAGGAGAGAGCCTACACTTTCTGTCGTTTCCCCAAGGTGTTTGCAGCATTGTGACATATTTGTAGGCATATCGTTGGAAAATTGACCATAAGAGACTACATTTACCAGCTGGGTGTCCTCCGTCGAAACTATTGCGCAATCTCCAGGTGCGCGCATTTTTTCCATTTTGAAGAGAGGAGAAACCAAATTGCCAGGAGTGACTTATCATCGAATAGATATGTGAAAAACACCTTGAGGATTGATTCTAAACAACGTTTGCCATGTTTCTGTCGATATTATGGATTTAATTTGGAAAAAAGTTTGTTGTTATGACTGAATTTTCGGGTTTTTTTCTCAACCAAACGTGAAGAACAAAACGGACCGATTTCTCCTACACAAATAATATTTTTGGAAAAACTGAACATTTGCTATCTAACTGAGAGTCTCCTCATTGAAAACATCTGAAGTTCTTCAAAGGTAAATGATTTTATTTTAATGCTTTTCTTGTTTTTGTGAAAATGTTGCATGCTGAATGACAGGCTTAATGGTATGCTAGCTATCAATACCCTTACACAAATGCTTGTTTAGCTATGGTTCAAAAGCATATTTTGAAAATCTGAGATGACAGTGTTGTTAACAAAAGGCTAAGATTGAGAGTTAATATATTTATTTCCTTTCATTTGCGATTTTCATTAATAGTTAACGTTGCGTTATGCTAATGAGCTTGTGGGGATAATTACACTCCTGGATACAGGTTTTTTTCGTAGCCAAACTTGACGAACAAAACGGAGCGATTTGTCCTACACAAATCATCTTTTTGGAAAAACTGAACATTTGCTATCTAACTGAGAGTCTCCTCATTGAAAACATCCAAAGTTCTTCAAAGGTAAATTATTTTATTTGAATGCTTTTCTTGTTTTTGTGAAAATGTTGCGCGCTGAATGCTACGCTAAATGCTACGCTAGGTATCAAAACTCTTACACAAATGGTTGTTTTGCTATGGTTGAAAAGCATATTTTGAAAATCTGAGATGACAGTGTTGTTAACTAAGCTTGAGAGCTAGCATATTTATTTCATTTCATTTGCGATTTTCATAAATAGTTAACGTTGCGTTATGGTAATGAGCTTGAGGCTATAAATAGGATCCCGGATCTGGGTTTGCTCGTCGCAACAGTATGCAATGACATTGTAGATGATTCTGTGCTTGCAACTTTGTTGCAACAGTTTGGGGAAAGCCCTTTCCTGTTTCAGCATGACAAAGCCCATGTGCACAAAGTGAGGTCCATACAGGAATGGTTTGTCGAGATCATTGTGGAAGAACTTGACTGGCCTGCACAGAGCCCTGACCTAACGCCGGATTCCTGCCGTAAACCCTGGACCATTGATCATTACAGCTAGCTAGCTGCCACTGAGTGACACAGCCCTGAAGCTAGCCCTGAGCCAGGCGTATCTCCAGGCTAGCAAATGTAATTACCACAACTACAATACTAATTTCGACCATCTGACCCGGTCCCTTCGTCGACACGGTGCCCTGCCGTACCACCACGACTGGTCCGCAGACGTAATTCCATCAGCTGTGTCTTCAACCGGTCTTTCCCGGATGTTGGAGCAGACGCTTCTGCTTACCCCAGACTTCTAACTTTAAACGCTGTGTCTCCCGCGTGCCAGCGTAGCAACAACTACCCCGCGGCTTCCCTGTTCTATCTATTGCTGTACACTGGACCCTACAATCACTTGGCTACATAGCTGATGCCTGCTGGACTGTTCATTTATCACGGAACTCCACTTTGTTTACCTTTGTTTATCTGTCGGCCCTAGCCCAAAACTCAGGCCCTGTGTGTTGCTCACCGACCCTCTCTGCCCATTCATCGCCACTTTACTTGTTGTTGTAGTTGTCTTAGCTGATTAGCTGTTGTTGTCTTAGCCATTGTTGTCTTAGCTAGCTCTCCCAATCAACACCTGTGATTGCTTTATGCCTCGCTTTATGTCTCTCTCAAATGTCAATATGCCTTGTATATACTTGTATAATTATCATTGTTTTAGTTTACTGTGGAGCCCCTAGTCCCACTGTACATGCCTTAGATACCTCCTTTGTCCCACCTCCCACACATGTGGTGACCTCACCCAGTATAACCAGCGTGTCCAGAGATGCAACCTTTCTTATCATCACTCAGTGCCTGGGCTTACCTCCACTGTACCCGCACCCCACCATACCCCTGTCTGCAAATTATGCCCTGAATCTATTCTACCACACCCAGAAATATTTTATTCTCTGTCCCCAACGCACTAGACGGCCAGTATTGCTAGCCTCATCCTACTCCTCTGTTCCTCGGGTGATGGGGGCACCAAAAATTCAGAGATTTCCATACCCAACTACAACATTTTCTATCAAGATAGAACTGCCAAAGGGGGAGGAGTTGCAATCTACTGCAGAGAGAGCTTGCAAAGTTCTGTCATACTTTCCAGGTCTATGCCCAAACAGTTCGAGCTTCTAATATTAAAAATGAATCTCTCCAGAAATACGTCTCTCACTGTTGCCGCCAGTTATTATATACCCCCTCATCTCCCAGCTATGCCCTGGACACCATATATTAATTGATTGCCCCATCTATCTTCAGAGTTCGTTCTGTTAGGTGACCGAAACTGGGATATGCTCAACACCCCAGAAGTCCTCTAAGATAGATGCCCTCAATCTCACACAAATTATCAAGGAAACCACCAGGTACAACCCTAAATCCAGAAACATGGGTACCCTCATAGATATTATCCTGACCAACTTGCCCTCCAGATACACCTCTGCTGTTTTCAATCAGGATCTCAGCGATCACTGCCTCATTGGCTGCATCTGCTATGGGATCCGCGGTCAAACGACCACCCCTCATCACTCAAACGCTCTCTATAACACTTCTGCGAGCAGGCCTTTCTAATCGACCTAGCCTGGGTATCCTGGAAGGATATTGACCTCATCCCGTCAGTCGAGCATGCCTGGTCGTTCTTTAAAAGTAATTTCCGTACCATCTTAAATAAGCATGCCCCTTTCAAAAAATATAGAACTAAGAACAGATATAGCCCTTGGTTCACTCCAGACCTGACTGCCCTTGACCAGCACAAAAACATGTTGTGGCGGACTACAATAGCATCAAATAGTCCCCGTGATATGCAACTTTTCAGGGAAGTTCGGAACCAATACACGCAATCAGTTAGGAAAGCAAAGGCTAGCTTTTTCAAACTTTGCATCCTGTAGCTCTAACTCCAAAAAAGTTTTGGTACACTGTAAAGTCCATGGAGAATAAGAGCACCTCCTCCCAGCTGCTCACTGCACTGAGGCACAGATAAATCCACGATTATCGGGAATTTCAATAAACATTTCTCTACGGCTGGCCACGCTTCCCTCCTGGCTGCCCCAACTTCAGCCAATAGCTCTGCACCCCAAGCTGCTACTTGCCATAGCCTCCCCCTTCTTCAAATACCCAAACTGTTACAGACCTATATCCATCCTGCCCTGCCTTTCTAAAGTCTTCGAAAGCCAAGTTAACAAACAGATCACTGACCATTCCGAATCCAACCGTACCTTCTCTGCTGTGCAATCCGGTCTCCGAGCTGGTCACGGGTGCACCTCAACCACGCTCAAGGTTCTAAACAATATCATAACTGCCATCGATAAGAGACAGTACTGTGCAGCCGTCTTCATCGACCTGGCCAAGGCTTTCGACTCTGTCAATCACCGTATTCTTATCAGCAGACTCAACAGCCTTTTTTTCTCAAATGACAAGAGCACCTCCTCCCAGCTGCCCACTGCACTGAGGCTAGGCAACACGGTCACCGCCGATAAATCCATGATAATCAAACATTTCAATAAGCATTTCTCTACAGCTGGCCATGCTTTCCTTCTGGTGACCCCAACCCCGGCCAACAGCTCCGCACCCCTGCAGCTACTTGCTTGAGCCTCCCCAGCTTCTCCTTCACCCAAATCCAGATAGCAGATGTTCTGAAAGTGCTGCAAAACCTGGATCCGTACAAATGAGCTGGGCTAGACAATCTGGACCATCTCTTTCTAAAATTGTCCACCGCCATTTTTTGCAAACCCTATTACCAGTCTGTTCAACCTATCTTTCGTATCGCCTGAGATCCCTAAAGATCCCTGCCGCGGTCATCCTCCTCTTCAAATGGGGTGACACTCTAGACCCAAACTGTAATAGACCTATTTCCGTCCTGCCCTGCCTTTCTAAAGTCTTTGAAAGCCAAGTTAATAAACAGATCACTGACCATTTTGAATCGCACCGTACCTTCTCCGCTGTGCAATCCGGTTTCCGAGCTGGTCATGGGTGCACCTCAGCCACGCTCAAGGTACTAAACAATATCATAACCGCCATCGATAAAAGATTGTACGGTGTAGCCGTCTTCATCGACCGGGCCAAGGCTTTCGACTCTGTTAATCACCGTATTCTTATCGCAGACTCAATAGCCTTGGTTTCTCAAATGACTGCCTCGCCTGGTTCACCAACTACATCGCAGACAGAGTACAGTGTGTGAAATCGGAGGGCCTGTTGTCCGGACCTCTGGCAGTCTCTATGGGGGTACCACAGGGTTCAATTCTCAGGCCGACTCTTTTCTCTGTATATATCAACGATGTCGCTCTTGCTGTGGAGATTCCCTGATCCACCTTTACGCAGACAACACCATTCTGTATACAGCTGGCCATTCTTTGGACACTGTGTTAACTTTTTATGGCTGTAGGGGCAGTATTGATTAGCTTGGATGAAAAGGTGCCCATTGTAAACGGCCAGCTCCTCAGTCTCAGTTGCTAATATATGCATATTATTATTAGTATTGGATAGAAAACACAAGTTTCCAAAACTGTCAAAATATTGTCTGTAAGTATAACAGATATTGCAGGTGAAACCCTGAGGAAAATCAAAACAGGAAGTGGCTTCTATTTTGAAAACTCCTTGTTCCATAGCCTCCCGTTGCTGGATTTAAAGGGATATGAACCAGATTCCTTTTCCTATCGCTTCCTCAAGGTGTCAACAGTCTTCAGACATAGTTTCAGGCTTTTATTTTGAAAAATGAGCCAGAACGATAACATCGCATCAAGTGGTAACATGAGTTTTCCTCACGCAACAGAATTTGGACAGCCATTGTTTTCACCTCTCCTACTGTGAAAGACATTTGTGGTTGATGTATTATTGATTATATATTTTAAAAACAACCTGAGGATTGATTATAAAAAACGTTTGACATGTTTCTGTGGACATTATGGAAACTATTTGGAATTTTCGTCTGCGTTGTCATGACCGCTCTTTCCTGTGGATTTCTGAACATAACGCGACAAACAAACAGAGTTATTTTGATATAAAAATCATCTTTATGGAACAAACGGAACATTTGTGGTGTAACTGGGAGTCTCGTGAGTGAAAACATCCGAAGGTCATCAAAGGTAAACGATTAATTTGATTACTTTTCTGATTTTCGTGACCAAGCTTCCTGATGCTAAGTGTACTTAATGTTTTAGTGCGATCGATAAACTTACACAAACGCTTGGATTGCTTTCGATGAAAGCATAATTTCAAAATCTGACACGACAGGTGGATTAACAAAAGGCTAAACTGTGTTTTCCTATATTGCACTTGTGATTTCATGAATATAAATATTTGTAGTAATATTTATTGAATGTAGCGCTATGCTATTCAGCGGTTGTTGATGACACTTAACCCGATGTTGGGATTGCAGCCAGCTTCAATGCCATGCAAAACTCCTCCAACTGCTCTTAAATGCTAGCAAAATCAAATGCATGCTTTTCAACCGTTCGCTGCCCGCACCCGCTCCCCCAACTAGCATCACTACTCTGGATGGTTCTGACCTAGAATACATGGACAACTACAAATACCTACAGTGGGGAGAACAAGTATTTGAAACACTGTCGATTTTGCAGGTTTTCCTACTTACAAAGCATGTAGAGGTCTTTCATTTTTATCATAGGTACACTTCAACTGTGAGAGACGGAATCTAAAACAAAAATTCTGAAAATCACATTGTATGATTTTTAAGTAATTAATTAGAATTTTTTTGCATGACATAAGTATTTGATCACCTACCAACCAGTAACAATTCCGGCTCTCACAGACCTGTTAGTTTTACTTTAAGAAGCCCTCCTGTTCTCCACTCATTACCTGTATTAACTGCACCTGTTTGAACTCGTTACCTGTATAAAAGACACCTGTCCACACACTCAATCAAACAGACTCCAACCTCTCCACAATGGCCAAGACCAGAGAGCTGTGTAAGGACATCAGGGATAAATTGTCGACCTGCACAAGGCTGGGATGGGCTACAAGGACAATAGGCAAGCAGCTTGGTGCGAAGACAACAACTGTTGGCACAATTATTAGAAAATGGAAGAAGTTCAAGATGACGGTCAATCACCCTCGGTCTGGGGCTCCATGCAAGTCCTCACCTCGTGGGGCATCAATGATCATGAGGAAGGTGAGAGATCAGCCCAGAACTACACGGCAGGACCTGGTCAATGACCTGAAGAGAGCTGGGACCATAGTCCCAAAGAAAACCATTAGTAACACACTACGCCGTCATGGATTAAAATCCTGCAACACACGCAAGGTCCCCCTGCTCAAGCCAGCGCATGTCCAGGCCTGTCTGAAGTTTGCCAATGACCATCTTAATGATCATGGGAGAAGGTCATGTGGTCTGATGAGACAAAAATAGAGCTTTTTGGTCTAAACTCCACTCGCTGTGTTTGGAGGAAGAAGAAGGATGAGTACAACCCCAAGAACACCATCCCAACCGTGAAGCATGGAGGTGGAAACATCATTCTTTGGGGATGCTTTTCTGCAAAGGGGACAGGACGACTGCACCATATTGAGGGGAGGATGGATGTGGCCATGTATCGCGAGATCTTAAGAGCAATGAAGATGGGTCATAGCTGGGTCTTCCAGCATGACCATGACCCGAAACACACAGCCAGGGCAACTAAGGAGTGGCTCCGTAAGAAGCATCTCAATGTCCTGGAGTGGCCTAGCCAGTCTCCAGACCTGAACCCAAAAGAAAATCTTTGGAGGGAGGTGAAAGTCCGTATTGCCCAGCGCCAGCCCCGAAACCTGAAGGATCTGGAGAAGGTCTGTATGGAGCAGTGGGCCAAAATCCCTGCTGCAGTGTGTGCAAACCTGGTCAAGAACTACAGGAAACATATGATCTCTGTAATTGCAAACAAAGGTTTCTGTACCAAATATTAAGTTCTGCTTTTCTGATGTATCAAATACTTATGTCATGCAATTAAAATGCTAATTAATTACTTAAAAATCATACAATGTGATTTTCTGGATTTTTGTTTTAGATTCCGTTTCTCACAGTTGAAGTGTACCTATGATAAAAATGACAGACCTCTACATGCTTTGTAAGTAGGAAAACCTGCAAAATCGACAGTGTTTCAAATACTTGTTCTCCCCACTGTAGGTATTTGTAGTTGTCCATGTATTTTAGGTCAGAACCATCCAGAGTAGTGATGCTAGTTGGGGGAGCGGGTGCGGGTGTGTCAAATACTTGTTCTCCCCACTGTAGGTGTCTGGCTAGACTGTAAACTCTTCTTCCAGACTCATATCAAACATCTCCAGTCCAAAATCAAATCTAGAGCCGGCTTTCTGTTTCGCAACAAAGCCTCCTTCACTCTCGCCGCCAAACTTACCCAACTGAAACTGACTGTCCTTACAATCCTCGACTTCGGCGATGCCATTTGCAAAATAGCTTCCAATACTCTACTCAGCAAATTGGATGTAGTCTATCGCAGTGCCATCCGTTTTGTTACCAAAGCGCCTTATACCACCCACCACTGCGACCTGTGTGCTCTAGTCGGCTGGCCCTCGCAACATATTCGTCGCCAGACCCACTGGCTCCAGGTCATCTATAAGTCTATGCTAGGTAAAGCTCCGCCTTATCTCAGCTCACCCGTTACGATAACAACACCCACTATCTGAGCAGATAACCGATCGCTACATCTGTACATATTCCATCTGTAAATAGCCCACCCAATCTACCTACCTCATCCCCATATTGTTTTATTTACTTTGCTGCTCTTTTGCACACCAGCATCACTACTTACACACCATCATCTGCTCATCATCATTTGCTCATCGATCACTCCAGTGCTAATCTGCTAAATTCTAATTACTTGGCTACTATGGCAAATTTATTGCCTTACCTCCTCATGCCATTTGCACACACTATATATAGACTTTCTTTTTTTATATTGTGTTATTGACTGTACGCTTGTTTATTCCATGTGTAACTCTGTGTTATTGTTTCTATCGCAATGCTTTATCTTGGCCAGGTCACAGTTGTAAATGAGAACTTGTTCTCAACTAGCTTACCTGGTTAAATAAAGGTGAAATAAAAAATAAATAAAAAAAACCCATCAAACACCTTTGGGATGAATTGGAACACTGACTGCGAGCCAGGCGTAATTGCCCAACATCAGTTTCCAACCTCACTAATGCTCTTGCGGCTGAATGAAAGCAAGTCCCCACAGCAATCATCCAACATCTAGTGGAAGCCTTCCCAGAAGACTGAAGGCTGTTGTCGCAGCAAAGGGGGGACCAACTCTATATTAATGCCCATTATTTTGGAATGAGCTGTTTGTTTCTCACTTCATGAGAGCACATTAGCTAATGTTGCGCAACATTTCTATAGGCTATGCAATTGCGCGAGAAAACGCTCATCTATATGGCCTCTATTAAAAAGAGGAGGATCCCATTAGCTTTCTATTAGCAAGGCCTACTATATTTATTTCTTAACTTTCCTAATATTAAGCACATTGCTTGTCTTTACAACAGGAGTATAGCCTACATGAAAAGTGTCCTTCATTCACTATTTACGTACATAGATGACATGTATTTTATTCCGGTGCCCATATTTCGAGACAGGTGCATTCTAAATCAAAACAAATTTCACACATATATTATTTAGTACATGTAAAGACAAGATTAAATCAATTATAGTCTGATGGAAACTGATTGCCGCCCATTCTTGCATAATCAATGCTTGGAGTTTGTCAGAATTTGTGGGTTTTTGTTTGTCCCCCCGCCTCTTGAGGATTGACCATAAATTCTCAATGGGATTAAGGTGTGGAGAGTTTTGGCCATGGACCCAAAATATCGATGTTTTGTTCCCTGAGCCACTTAGTTATCACTTTTGCTTTATTGTTCGTCACCAAACTTTTCCTGGATGGTTGGGAGAAGTTGCTCTCAGAGGATGTGTTGGTACCATTCTTTATTCATGGCTGTGTTTGCAGGCAAAATTGTGAGTGAGCCCACTCCCTTCGCTGAGAAGCAACCCCACACATGGCTGGTCTCAGGATGCTTTACTGTTGCATGACACAGGACTGATGTTAGCGCTCACCTTGTCTTCTCCGGACAAGCCCCAAACAATCAGATAAGGGGATTCATCAGAGAAAATGACTTTACCCCAGTCCTCAGCAGTTCAATCCCTATACCTTTTGCAGAATATCAGTCTGTACCTGATGTTTTTACTGGAGAGAAGTGGCTTCTTTGCTACCCTTCTTGACACCAGGCCATCCTCCAAAAGTCTTCGCCTCACTGTGCGTGCAGATGCACTCACACCTGCCTGTTGCCATTCCTAAGCAAGCTCTGTACTGGTGGTGCCCCGATCCCGCAGCTGAATCAACTTTAGGAAATGGTCCTGGCGCTTGCCGGACTTCTTTGGGTGCCCCGAAGACTTCATCACAACAATTGAACCGCTCTCCTTGAGGTTCTTGATGATCCGATAAAAGGTTGATTTAAGTGCAATCTTACTGGCAGCAATATCCTTGCCTGTGAAGCCCTTTTTGTGCAAAGCAATGATGACGGCATGTGTTTCCTTGCAGGTAACCATTGATTGACAGAGGAAGAACGATGATTCCATCCACCTCCCTCCTTTTGAAGCTTCCAGTCTGTTATTTGAACTCAATCAGCATGACAGAGTGATCTCCAGCCTTGTCTTCGTCAACACTCACACTTGTGTTAACTAGAGAATCACTGACATGATGTCAGCTGGTCCTTTTGTGGCAGGGCTGAAATGCATTGGAAATGTTTTTTGGGGGATTCAGTTAATTTGCATGGCAAAGAGGGACTTAGCAATTAATTGCAATTAATCTGATCACTCTTCATAACATTCGGGAGTATATGCAAATTGCCATCACACAAACTGAGGCAGCAGACTTTGTGAAAATTAAAATTTGTATCATTCTCAACTTTTTGCCACGACTGTAGAGCCTAACTGGCATACATAAGCAGCGAGTGAGTTTCAAGTTTTGGAAAAATAATTTTCAACATTTATAATAATAGCATTACATGCATAATCGCATTTGCGGTCTCTTTTGATAATGGCGTTTTCCCGCTAATGGAACATTTGTGCTTATTGTGCCATGTGCTCATTGCTGCGCTTACAATGTGAAGAAATATCCTAATAGTTTATCAACATTTAAAGCTAAACATTCTGATCTGTTGTGTCAGCCACACTGTGTAAAAAAAGTTAATTTTGATGCTAGTAGTAGTTGTATTCATTTGGGGTCTATCGCATCCCACAACTGTCCCAGACTATGTTTGGAATATTTATTTCTCACAGAGAAACTTTTGTACTTTGGGGGATAGAAGATTGCTACATAGGCTAGTGCTCTTGCTGGTTCTTTAGGCTTACACATCTTGTTGGGTGAGAAAAAGTAAATGTGGACAGCTCTTCCAATATCTTCAGTATGCACCTCGGAATTGGATAAGGCCGCCTGTAGTTGCGTCCCAATGTGTCTGTCTTCACTTGTAGCCTGTGAGAAAGACCTTATCACGTTATGGAGAGTCATGTGAGTGAAAGGTGATTCGGAGCCCAGGGAGTGCTGAGATGCAGTGCCTTAGACTGCTGCACCCCTCGGGAGCCCCCTAAGTAGTTGTGTTGTTGTGCTCAGTAGTTTTGCTCTGTAGTTGTACTCAGTAGTTTTGTGGTTCAGTAGTTGTGTGGTTAGTAGGTGTGGTCAGCAGTTGCATGGTAATGGTGAGTAGTTTTGCTCAGTAGTTGTCGGTAGTAGAAGTGTGATTATGGTCAGTAGTTGTGGTCATAAATTGTGGTCATTAGTTGTGTGGTTGTGGTCAGTAATTCTCGTCACTCTCTTCCCTCGTATCATAATTTTGGGAAACAGTCAATGCAGTTCCTAAAACATGCTGTATCGTTTGAACCGTATAAGGTATTTTGGTTCCGGAAATTATGAAGGTGTCATACCATCTAGCTTTTATTCTAACTTGTTCAGGAAGTGGTAAATATGTCAGTTGTTTACAAAAAAGTTGCAGCAATTTTGTTCATGCAGTTATTAAAGCAGCTGTAACTTTTTAACAGAATAAGATATTTTTGTTCCACAGTCAGTAGTGGTTGTGGTCAGTTGTGTGGTTCAGTAGTTGTGTGCTCAGTTGTTTTCTGGTCAGTAGTTGTGTGGTTGTGTTCGGTAGTTGTGGTCCGTAGTTGTGTGGTCAGTCGTTGTGTGGTCAGTAGTTGTATGTTTGTGGTCAGTAGTTGTGTGGTTGTGGTCAGTAGTTGTGTAGTTGTGTAGTTCAGTAGTCACATGGACAGTAGTTGTGTGGTAATGGTCAGTACTTCTGTTCAGTAACTGTGTGGTTAGTAGTTGTGTGGTTGTGATCAGTCGTTGTGGTCAGGAGTTGTGATCAGTAGTTGTGGTCTGTAGTTGTTGTGGTCAGTATTTGCAGTCTGTCACGAATTTCGCCGAAGTTGGCTCCCCTGCCTGTTCGGGCGGTGCTCGGCGGTCGTCGTCACCGTCCTACTAGCCGCTACCGATCCCTTTTTCGTTTGTACGTTGGTTTTGTCTTATTAGTTTCACCTGTGTGTATTTTAGTTTAATTAGTTTCCCTATATATAGTAGGTTGTCCCGCCCTTGTTTTGTGCTGGATGGTTTTTGTTACTCTGTTGCATTTTGGTTTTCATGTGTGTATTCTCCGGACTGTTTGGTCCTGTGTTTGGGCTGGTCTATTCTCTGCGCCCTGTATGTTGGCGTGACCGTTTGTTTGACGGAGAATAAATTCAGGATATACAGAACCCTGCTCTCTGCGCCTGATTCCAAACCACCACTCCTAGTGTCCCGTGACACAGTCAGTAATTGTGGTCGGTAGTTGTGTGGTCCAGTAGTTTTGTGGTTGGGGTCAGTAGTTGTGGTCACGCTCCTCTCCCTTGTCAAAATTCTTCCCTCCGCTGCCACATGTGATCCTCTCTGTCTGTGACTATCCATAGCAACGTCTCCATTTGGGCTTCTCAATAATTAGACAGAGAGCTCTTAGCTGCTGTTATTTACCTACTTTCTTTCACTCTAAACTCTGACAAACAGCTGTACGTTTTTATTGGTAGAAGATATTTCTGTTCTGTGCTTTGAAAAGCAGAGAAGTAGAGGATGATTTAATAACCTCTTAGAGGTTAGAGGTTACCCCCCTACTTTTTTCAATTTCCGCCTGAAGACATACCAAAATCTAACTGCCTGTAGCTCTGGCCCAGAAGCAAGGATATGCATATTCTTGGTAACATTTGAAAGAAAACACTCTGAAGTTTGTGTAAATGTGAATTGAATGTAAGAGAATTTAACATAAAAGATCTGGTTTAGATAATACAATGAAAAAAGCCATACATTTTTTTTCTTTTTATTGTTGTATCATCATCTTTAACTAACATTAGGCTATAATTAGCAATACAAATGGCTCTGATACGAATAATATTACTACACAGATCATACACATAATGTTAGCTAACAAGCCAGCCAGCTAGAGTTAGCTAGATAGCTAACAGTACGTTTTAACTTGAAATGAAATTGACTTTCTGACAAAATTTGAAATATGTAATATCTGAAGATGTAGCTAGCTAGACTATCTTACCTGTATACGTAAATGGAAGCTTCTCTCTCTCTGTGACGGATGCCACGGTTGCCCTTAGTTTGAAGCTATAATCCGGACACAAGTGTTTTATTCTCTTTTGCGTTAGAAAGGATTACCTACACATACTGATCAGCTCATGTTAAAGACAGAAGCATGTTACATGGCAGACCAATCTGAATTAATCTGTCAGCATGTCCAGCCTAGCCATGATCTCAGCCAATCATGGCTAGCAGGAAGGTTTAACAATTTTATCCTTATTTTTTAAGATGGCATATAAGTTTGTAATTTTAAGACACAATGAAATTCACGTGTTCCAAAAGGCATTAATGGCGCTGGAGGAGATGACTGACGTTTTACAATCCCCTAACCAATCATGCTATTGTGTTTGTTTTTTTGTGTTATTTGTAACTTATTTTGCACATAATGTTTATGCCACCATGTCTTATGACTAAAAAGAGCTTCTAGATATCAGGACAGCGATTACTCACCCTGTACTGGAGGAATACTTTTTCTTTAAAAGGTCGGACGGGAAGGATTTACTTCAGATGCCTGGCAAGGCCCACGTCCTCATCATTCGCAGAAGAAAGAGAAGGAGATGTTGGGGGCGAACGTCTGTGTGCCTTGTAGGGACCCGACGGCGAGCGTGTAATCTCCCTTTACTATTTGTCCTATTAGCCAACGTACAATCAATGGAAAATAAAATAGATGAACTAGGATCACATATATCCTACCAACGGGACATTCAAAACTGTAATATTGTATGTTTCATCAAGTCATGGCTGAACGACGACATGAATAACATACAGCTGGCGGGTTTTAATCATTTTCGGCAGGATAGAACAGCGGCCTCTGGTAAGACAAGGGGTGGAGATCTATGTATATTTGCAAACAACAGCTTCTGCACGAAATCTAAGGACGTCTCAAAGTTTTGCTCACCTGAGGTAGAGTATCTCATGATAAGCTGTAGACCAGACTATTTACCGAGAGAGATTTAATCTATATTCTTCGTAGCTGTCTATTTACCACCACAAACTGATGCTGGCACTAAGACAACACTCAATGAGCTGTATACGGCCATAAGCAAACAGGAAAACGCTGATCCAGAGGCGGCGCTCCTAGTGGCTGGGGACTTTAATGCAGGGATACTTAAATCTGTTTAACCTAAATTTTACCTTAATTTCTAGCAGCATGATAAATGTGCAACCAGAGGGGGAAAAAACTCTAGACCACCTTTACTCCACACACAGAGACATGTACAAAGCTCTCCCTCACCCTCCATTTCGCAAATCTGACCATAATTCTCTCCTCCTGATTCCTGCTTACAAGCAAAAACTAAAGCAGGAACCACCAGTGACTAGGTCAATAAGAAAGTGGTCAGTTGAAGCAGATGCTAAGGTACAGGCTGTGTTGCTAGAACGGACTGGAATATGTTTTGAGATACATCCGATGTCATTGAGGAGTACACTACACTGGCTTAATCAACAAGTGCATCGATGATGTCATCCCCACAGTGACCGTGCGTACATGCCTCAACCGGAGGCCATGGATTACAGGCAACATCCGCACTGAATGGTAGAGCTGCCGCTTTCAAGGAGTGGGTCTCTAACACAGAAGTTTATAAGAAATCCCGCTACGCCCTCCGACAAACCATTAAACAGGCAAATATCAATGCAGGACTAAGATTGAATCATACTACACCGGCTTCGATGTTCATCGGTTGTTGCAGGGCTTGCAAACTACAAAGGGAAGCACAGCTGCGAGCTGCACAGTGACACAAGCGTACCAGATGAGCTAAATTACTTCTGTGCTCGCTTCGAGGCAAGTAACACTGAGACATGCATGAGAGCATGAGCTGTTCTGGACGAATTGGTGATCACGCTCTCCATAGCCAATGTAAGACCTTTAAACAGGTCAATATTCACATGGCTGCGGGGCCAGACGAATTACCAGGATGTGTACTCTGAGCATGCGTTGACCAACTGGCAAGTGGCTTCACTGACTTTTCAACCTGTCTGAGTATTTAATACCAACATGTTTCAAGCAGACCACCATAGTCCCTGTGCCCAAGAACACAAAGGTAACCTGCCTAAATGACTACCGACCTGTAGCACACATCTGTAGCCATGAAGTGCTTTGAAAGGCTGGTCATGGCTCACATCAACACCATTATCTTAGAAACCCTAGACCCACTCTAATTTTCATACCACCCCAACAGAATCACTGATGATGCAATTTCTACTGCACTCAACACTGCCCTTTCTCATCTGGACAAAAGGAACACTTAATGGATCCTGGACTTCCTGATGGGCTACCTTAGTTGGTAAGGGTAGGTAACAACACATCCACCACACTGATCCTCAACACGGGTGTTTCTCAGGGGTTCATGCTCAGTCCCCTCCTGATTTTTTTTTTTTACTCCCTGTTCGCTAATGACTGCATGGCCAGGCATGACTCCAACACCATCATCAAGTTTGCCGATGACACAACAGTGGTAGGCCTGATAACCGACAATGATGAGACAGCCTCTCTGGCCGTGTGGGGCCTGGACAACAAGCTCTCCCTCAACGTGATCAAGACAAAGGAGATGATTGTGGACTACAGGAAAAGGAGGACCGCGCACGCCCCCATTCTCATCAACAGGGCTGAAGTGGAGCAGATTGAGAACTTCAGGTTCCTTGGTGTCCACATAACCAACAAACTATTATGGTCCAAACACACCAAGACAGTCGTGAAGAGGGCACAACAAAACCTATTCCCTCTCAGGAGACTGAAAACTTTGGCATGGGTCCTCAGATCCTCAAAAGGTTCTACAGCTGCACCATCTAGAGCATCCTGCCATCACTGCCTTGTATGGCAAGTGTTCGGCCTCCGACCGCAAGGCACTACAGAGGGTAGTATGTACGGCCCAGCACATCACTGGGGCCAAGCTTCCTGCCATCCAGGACCTGTATACCAGGCGGTATCAGAGGAAGGCCCTAAAAATTGTCAAAGACTCCAGCCACCCTAGTTATAGACTGTTCTCTCTGCTACTGCTTGGCAAGCGGTAGCGGAGCACAAAGTCTAGGTCCAAAAGGCTTCTTAATAACTTCTACCCCCAAGCCAAAAGACTCCTGAACAGCTAATAAAAGGGCTACCCATACCCCTATTTTACACTGTTGCTACTCTCTGTTTGTTATCTATGCATAGTCACTTTAACTCTATCTACATGGAGGTAGGGAACTGATCTGTCTTCCCAATATAAAGGATCAAAACTGTCGGAGGAATAAAAATAGCATAAATAGTAAAGTATGCCAGTTTCATTTGAGGTCCAGTATCTTGACAACTGTGCCATACAGATTGCAAAAAGAATTAGGCAAATATTTTTGATGTCCCGATTCCATGGTACATGGTGTATAAACGACGCAAGATTCAAGACTTTGTGCTTTTCAGCTAAAATTATTATATAGAATTCTTGCCACCAACAATATGTTGAATATTTGGGGCATAAAATCATTGAAACTCTGCATATTTTGTTGTGAGAATACAGAATCAATAGACCATTTATTTTGGTATTGCCCTCAGGTAGCCTCCTTCTGGTCTCAGGTTCAGGAATGGCTGAAAATGCATAACATTGATTGAAAATTGACCCTAGAAATAGTACTAGGAGATCTGGAGAGACCGGGTCAGTCAATTACTAATATACTAATACTCTTAGTAAAAGTATTTATCTTCAACTCGCAATCTGTCAATTCTATTCGATTAGATAAATTGAAATTGTATGTTAAACATCAGGGCATAGTTGAAAGATATATGTTGCATAGAAATCCAAAGAGGGTGGCCAGCAGAGATAGGTGGAATGGGCTGTGGGAAGCTGAGGGTTGGGATGTGGAATTGTAGACAAGTGGGAGTGGAGTTAGAATGATGGTCAAATTTCTAAATAAATAAAGTCAAAATAAAACATACTTTTTATTATGTTTGAACGACACTGAGGGGCAGTGTTTTTACAGCTAATGCCGGTTTGCCTGTGGCTGATGCCGTGCAGGTGTTTGTACACATGCATATACACACACTCATTCAAATACACACATACACGGACACACTCATATGTAAATAGTGCCAGACATGCACTCAAACGTATACAGTTGACCTTGCTGTTATGATTTTAGTTATCCTTGATGTCCTTTGTTTTTTTTGCATTATTTTCTGTTTTCTTTTGTCTTTTTCTTTTTTCTCATGAGTTCATTTTCTTGGTTGTTGGTGCATTGTGGGGGTTCTTGGGAGTGTGGAATGGAATTCATTTTCTTGTTTATTATTTTATTATTCAATTTTTTTAATTATTGGGGAGGCGACTGTGGGAGGGGTCTGGATTGATTGAAGGACAGCTATGGGAACTGTGGGGGGATCTTGGAGGTTTTGTGTCCCCGTGTCCCCGAGAGATTTGAGCAGGGTGTTGACCCTGGATGCTTCTGTGTGTTGCTCTGAATGGGAGTCTGTTGAATGACTTATGTGGTATCGTTGCAGAGCGGCTTCACTGCAAGTGAAACCTCCTCCATGTTTGAATGTAGGAAAGGTGTTATTTTCTTTGAAAGCTTCATTTTGTTTTATGTAAACATAGATATGGTGTGCTTTACCAAAAAACTCTAATTTGGTCTCATCTGTCTACAGGATATTCTCCCAGAAGGATTTTGTCACGTTCAGGTGTGTTTTGGAAAATTGCAGTCGTGTTTCTTATGTCTTTCCTTCAGCAGTGGGGTCCTCTTGGGTCTCCTACAATATAACCCCTTTTCATTGATTTGGCGATGGATAGTGCAAGTTGAAATTGTCGTACCTCGTGTCTGAAGGTCAGCTTGAATCTGTGTGGCAGTTGACCGAAGTGCTTCCTCCACCATTCGAACAATCTAAACATCTCAGCGTTGGTTTGGAGTTAATAGCGGTTAAAGAGGAGATTTTTTATTTTACCATTGTAGTCTATGGCCCTTTTTTTCCCATTGAAATACATTGGTATCCATGGCAATAGCTCAATTTCAGCTGCACAAGGATGCAACATTAGAAAGCTGTTAGCTGACATTATCTAGCTGCTTCTCGTCACTAAACTATGACAAACAGCTGTTATTGGTTGAATAATTGTGTTCCGATTCCAGATTTTAATAGCAGAGAAGTAGACCAAGATGTCACCCTCTAAGTTTGTGTGAGTATTCATAGCAACAGCTCCGTTTGGGTTTCTCAATGATGACACATTAGCTAGTTTTTTTTGTCACTCTAAACTCCTGTGACTTTTTATTGGTAGAATATATTTTTGTTATAATGTCAGATTTGAATAGCAGAGAAGTAGAGGAAGATTTCATATGCTCTAATTCTTTATCAGACTTGTTGGGGGAGTGGTAAAAATGTCAGTTGTCTGGAAAAAATGGGGATAAATGTGTTAATGCGGTTACTAAAATCCTGTAGGTGTATCATTAGATCCGTAGCGATATTTTTGTTCTGCGAA
Organism: Oncorhynchus mykiss; assembly: GCF_057628025.1. Lineage (NCBI taxonomy): Eukaryota > Metazoa > Chordata > Actinopteri > Salmoniformes > Salmonidae > Oncorhynchus > Oncorhynchus mykiss. The sequence continues at coordinate 50,584,490 of NC_143026.1, forward strand.
CAGACTTGAATATCAGAGAAGAATACAAAGATGTTCTACATTCTTACTTTTTGTGTAACTTGTTGGGGAAGTGGTCAAAAGTTCAGTTGTTTATAAAAAGTTAGTGAAAAGGTTGATATGGTTACTTAAACAGTTGTGACGTTTGATCTGTACCAGATCATTTTGTTATTATTTCAGATTTGTAGAGGAAGATTTCATATGCTCTAACTTTTTGTACAAGTTGATTTCAAAGTGGTCAAAGTAGCTGATGTGTCAAAGTTACATTGTTTACAGTGAATGTTGGTAGTTATGATGTCACAATGGGGAGCTTTAGAATGTTGAAAAAAAAGTCCCATTAAAGTGAATGAAGATGGGCAAAAAGTTTAATAGTTTAAAAAGTATGCAAGAAACCTAATCCAGATCAGTCTACATATTATAAAGCTTTAACGGGGTAAGAGGAGTAACATGCGTCAGAAGAAGAAGAAAAAATAAGAAGTATGCGTCGTAAGTCCCACATAATAAAAAGTCAGAAGTATGTCAAAGATTTAAGTGGGGGCTTTTACTTTGCGATCCCCACAATGATATAACTACATAAGACACAGTAAGAAACGGTAACTGAAGAGCTCCACAAGGGGGCAGAGCAGAGCTATGCTAAACAGGCCAAATTAATACAGAAGCCATGGTCATGATAAGGCCAGGGCAGCTTCAAAGGATACAACACAAGTGAATACTTATCTCACACTATTAGCATTGTTTTAGCTAATAGAAGGATATAGCTAGTTACATAAGCACAATTGAGTATGACACCATAAAGGTTATATAATTAGTACCTCACTTGTCCATGGTTATAAGGAAATACACAGAGAATACATTACGCTCCATGCATAGCTATAAACGGTGTGCTACAGTAGAAATGTCATAACATGGTATACAGAAACTGTTATGATGATGTAATAAGGCACTAACTTTAATAGGAACGCACGCACGTCCGAAGTAAGTATTAGTAAGGAAAACAACAATGAAGGCAATGTTGGCGCCAGACGGAAAATATGCCATGGGGGAAAAAAGGTTTGGGCAGGCTCTGTTCTGACTGGAGATGAGCAAATGTCTGACAACTTGACCAGGGGAAACACTCCTTTGGCTCTCATCGAAGAAAGAAGTTTGTCCGGCTCATCTAGCTTATCCTCGCCTACATTAGCATTGCATGCCTTAAATGTAAATTTTCGGCAACCGTGAAATGGGCTACTTCTATGTGAATTGATGAAGAGGTGGAACGTATCTCATTTCAAACTGTTGATGGAAAACAAAACTGTTGTTTCAAAATAATTTTAAATTGAGATGTTGAAATATAGCCTATAGATAATTAGCATGCAGCGTGCCTTGGTTTGAGGGCAGCACGGGTTATCTGTCCTGTTGCGTATCAATACAATTTTGGAACACTTAGCGCATAAAAAAACTAATGCTGAGGTGATCATTAGAGATATTTGGAACTCAAGTGTGAAACAGTTAAAACAGGTTTTAACAGTATTCCTACTGTAGAGATTGACTCTAGATTGAATGTTGTGACAGCTGAATGACTCCATTAGGGCACAGCACCCTGCAGAGAGACTGGCTCCAGATCATATTTAGTGACCCCATATCCTACCATATGACAACAACCACAGTCAAGACACACTCTGAATTATGCATGGCATGTCTTTAGTACATTAATTAAATTGCTTAATGTTCTCATTTGTGAACCATTTCAGGAAACTAGGCGTATGTCGCAATTCACTACTTCACAAGAGAGCCATTTGAACGTTTATTTTTTTATTTTTAATCAAAACATGTTTTTTTTGGGCAGAAATGCCTTCTGGAACATGTGAACTTTCATGTACCTTAATAACAAAATTATTTTCCATCTGTAAATACGAATACAATTGTTAATTACGAGCCTTGTTGGTAAACTACAGAAAAAGGGAGCAACCTTACCACTAGCCATGATTAGCTAAGATAATGAGTGGGCTGGACATGCCAAGTTCAGAGTTCAGATTGGTCTCCCAAATAGAAGGCTTTTGTCTATTTGAGCTCAGTCTGTTTTGGTAATCCTGTCGAACACTGATTTTTTAAAATGTAGCTGCATAAGTGTTGATCTCCACTTTTTGGAGGATCGAGATTTGAAATCAGTGGAATTAGAGTATGATAACTAAAGAGATGGCTGAAACACCTGTTTCCATAATACGTCTTCAAACTAAGGGCATTTGTGGCATGGATCCGTGACAGAGAGAGGAGTCTATCAAGCATGATGATGTATACTGTATGGATAAGATAGTCTAGTTAGCTACATTTTCAGATATTACACGTTTCAAACAGAAAGTGATTTAATTTTAAGCTGAAGTGTACTGTTAGATAGCTAGTTAACATTAGCTGGCTGGCTCCCTAGCTAATGCTACGTGTATAACGTTGTTATTCATCGTTGTTTAATGTTAGCTGGCTGGCTCGTGGTGTGTGTGCCATCACGTTGCAAAATGCATAATGAAATTGTTGCCAGCTGAGCTGGTTAGGCTATTTTCATTTTATCCAGAGGTAAACAAATCATCGGCCAGAGCGTCCAGTATGTGCTCTGAACGCTCAGAGAACGAAACGAGATGGGTAGGGCTAAATCTCAAGAGGGTGCGAACGATGCTGAATGGGTGTAGATGAAGAAGAGCTCTCTTACCGAAACACTAAAATGCAATTTTTTCAAAATTGAGTTTACAAGTTCATCAACTTTCAAAGCATAATTACTTTCCCATTGTTCCTCAAATGCATTGTATGATATACAATTTTGTAGCTCTCAGTCTCTACTTTCGGGTTTCAGAAGTTTTTAGAAGATGGGAAGGGACTCTGCTGTCCTAGCTTCAGGGGGAATTTTATTCCACCATTGGGGTGCCAGGACAGAGAAGAGCTTGGACTGGGCTGAGCAACAGCTCCCGTAGGGGTGGGAGGGCCAAGAGACTGGAGCTGGCAGAATGGAGTGCTCTGCTTGGGGTGTAGGGTTAGAGCATAGCCTTAAGGTAGGGAAAGGGGCAGTTCCACTTAGTGTTCCATAGGTAAGCAACATGGTCTTGTAGTGGATGCGGACTTAGACTGGACGAAAGAGGAGTGTGCAGAGGAGCGGGATGACATGAGAGAACTTGGGAAGGTTGAAAACCAGGCTGGCTGCAGCATTCCTGATAAGTTGCAGAGGATTAGTGGCACAAGCGGGGAGCCCAGCCAATAGCGAGTTGCAGTAGTTCAGACGGGAGAGTTGAAGTGCCTGGATTAGGACCTCCGCCTCTTCCTGTGTGAGGTAGTGTTACTCGGATGTTGAAGGGCAAGAACCTGCAGGACCGAGTCACTGCTTTGATGTTTGCAGAGAATGACATGGTGTTGTCCAGGGTCATGCCAAGGTTCTTTACACTCTGGGTGGGTGACACTGAAGAGTAGTCAACCATGATAGAGAGGTCTTTGAGCGGGCAGGCTTTCCCCTGGAGGAAGAACAGCTTGGTGGGCCGACAAGTTGAGATATCTGCCAGGCACACAGAGATGCGTGTCACCACCTGGGTGTCAGAAGGGGGGAAGGAGAAAAGTAGTTGAGTGTCATCCGCATAGCAATGATAGTAGAGACCATTTGAGGATATGACGGAGCCGAGTGACTTTATGTATAGAGAGAAGAGGAGAGGGCCTAGAACCGAGCCCTTGGGGACACCAGTAGTGAGAGTATGTGGCGCAGAGACAGATCCTCTCCACATCACCTGGTAGGAGCAGCCTGCCAGTAGGATGCAATCCAGGAGTGTGCAGAGCCTGAGACGCCCAGCCCGGAGAGGGTGGAGAGGAGAATCTGATGGTTCACAGTGTTGAAGGCAGCAGATAGATCAAGGAGGATGAGAACAGAAGGAGAGAGTCAACTTTGGCAGTGGGGAGAGCCTCTGTGAACCATCTTGAAGCCTGACTGTTTAGGGTCAAGAAGATCGTTCTGAGTGAGATAATGAGTAAGTTGATCAGACAGCACACTCAAGTGTGTTGGAAAGAAAATAAAGATGAGTACATGTCTGTAGTTTTTGATGTCAGATAAGTCAAGTGTTGGTTTCTTGAGAAGGGGAGCGACTCGGACCATTTTGAAGTCAGTGGGGATGCAGCCAGTGATCATGGATGAGTTGATGAGGGAAGTGAGGAATGGGAGAAGGTCTGTTGAGATGGTCTGGAGAAAGGAGGAGGGAATGGGGTCGAGCGGGTAGGTTGTCAGTCGGCCAGACCTCACTAGTTGCAGGATTTCACCTGGAGAGAGGGGAGAAAGAGGTTAAGGCATAGGGTAGTTATTTGTGAGTGAGACCTGTGAACTCAATAGGCTGAGTGATTGAGTAGTGGATGTCATCAACCTTCTTTTCAAAGTGGTTGACAAAGTCATCTGCAGAGGGGGGGGGGGGGGGGTTAAGAGAGGAATGTGTGGGTATGGCGATGTTTCTGCTGTTAGGCCTAGTGCTGCATTACGTCATGGCAGAGTTTGCAAAACAATGGCTACCCAATTGAAACAAATAATCATAACGTATAGTTCTGTCAGGTAAGCCAACTTTGCAGTTAATATTTAATTGAGAAAATGTTTGTGAAAAGTCTATCTACTCTACCCACAATACGGTTATCATTAACAACGCTAACTGGCTATAGACAAACACGCACACCAAACAGACAGACAGCGGCAATATTGCTGGAAATTAATTGGCAGATATTGTGTTACGTCTGTATTTTTAAGCCAATAGTGGCCAACCAGGGGTGGGAAAATGTCAATGTGGCTCTGATTGTATAGTAGCCCGGAGCTTTATGTTTATGAAATGTTGTGGTGAAAAATGTATGTACTTTCAGAATTCAAATCAAATGTATTTATATAGCCCTTGTTACATCAGCTGATATCTCAAAGTGCTGTCAAGAAACCCAGCCTAAAACCCAAAACAGCGAGCAATGCAGGTGTAGAAGCATGGTGGCTAGGAAAAACTCCCTAGAAAGGCCAAAACCTAGGAAGAAACCTAGAGAGGAACCAGGCTATGAGGGGTGGCCAGTCCTCTTCTGGCTGTGCCGGGTGGAGATTATAACAGAACATGGCCAAGATATTCATTCATATGTTCATAAATGACCAGCATGGTCAAATAATAATCACAGTAGTTGTCGAGGGTGCAGCAAGTCAGCACCTCAGGAGTAAATGTCAGTTGGCTTTTCATAGCTGATCATTAGGAGCATCTCTACCGCTCCTGCTGTCTCTAGAGAGTTGAAAACAGCAGGTCTGGGACAGGTAGCATGTCCGGTGAACAGGTGAACAGAATTGATTGGCGAGCTACTCATATGTGGGCTGCGATCTACCTATTGGAGACCCCTGATGTAGTAGATCTCTCTTGTTTACGTGAGATCATGGGTAGCCTATATTTAGAGTGAGGAGAGAGACAATTGTTTAGGCCGGAGTGGAAGCCTCGCTCAGAAGAGCCTCAGGCTGTACTTGTTCTGCCACCTGCCACGTTCATGCGCAATGACCCTGGATACAAGTTGCCACCCCACCAAGTGTGTATGGGGGTGCATGCGAGTGTGTGCACATGCATGTGTGTTGTGTATGTCCTTGTTTCCTTTTACAACATGTTGCCTGTAATGACCGCAAATGTTATTTTACCTCCAATTGCTTTTGATGTAATGTTTTGAAATCCCCACTCATAACATCAAACGACAATCAATGTGACAGCTTTTGTTGTCTGTTATTTCCAGTTCAATTGTTTTTTGACATTATCTCTTCTCTCCATCTTTACAGTACAAACAAGTGGAGCAGTACATGTCATTCCACAAGCTACCTGCAGACATGCGGCAGAAGATCCATGATTACTATGAGCATCGCTATCAAGGCAAGATCTTTGACGAGGACAATATCCTGAGTGAGCTCAACGACCCTCTCAAAGAGGTGAGAATGATGCCTTTGTTGTTTGTTGTATTTGATGTCTGTCCCAAATGGCACACTATTCCCTAAATAGCAAACTACTTTAGGCCACTCTGTTCAAAAATGGTGCACGATATAGGGAATATGGTGTCATTTGGGATGAACTTAAGGCTTTGTGAATGGACATTTGTTACAGTAATTCATTCTGCAACAACAAGGCAATATTTTCTTCATACAATCTCTAAGCATCTCTAATGGAGCAAACATGGAGTGCTGAGTGGTTTTATCTCTAATTCATATATTTAATTAATTTATGGCATATTCATACTTTAGATATCATAACAATGACCAGGTGAATTTTCGTCAATGAATGAATCGTCATTAATATTCGGCTGAAAATATCTCTGTAGAGGGTTTTTTTTAATCTCATGTGCTCTGTAACAAATTTAAAGGACAAACTGCAAAACAATAATCACTACAACTGGTGGAACACAAACTGAACATTAATCAGCGTAACAGATATTTTTATTGGCATAAAGACATTAAGTTGCTCAAGAATGCAATATACAGCTATATATACTGTACATAGAAGTGAGATACATGAAAGTGAGATTATATTTTAATCTGATTAGTGTTTACGCCCATTATCACTAGAACCGCTGGGCCTCGAGGGACCCCCCTTCAAGCTAATGAGCAGTCATTCTGACTGCAACATTCTAATAGTGTAATGAATACATTTATTATGCTATCGCAAAAAGTGTAATTTGGTTAGGTCAGGGTAAACTGACAAGACTTGTTTGATTAGGTGGACTGGTGGATATACAGTGCCTTCAGAAAGTATTCAAAACCCTTTACTTTTCCCACATTTTGTTGTGTTACAGCCTGAATAAAACATTTATTAGAATTAGGAATTTTCTGTCATGGCCTACACAGAATACCCCATAATGTCAAAGGGGAATTATGCTTTTTGAAATGTTTACAAATTATTTAAAAATGAAAAGCTGAAATGTCTTGAGTCAACGTTGTTATGGCAAGCCTAAATAAATTCAGGAGTATGTATTGTCTTAACACTAGAACCACCTGGCCTTTCAGCATATACATTCCTGCTAGAGAACGGTGAGTGGTGTTTTCCAGCTAATTGATTGCATTTTGGAACTGCCTGCTGCTGTGTGCGCATTGCTGCACTTATAATGTTAAGCTAAACATTCTGAAATACACATCAACAACTGTTGTTTTATATAGCTTAATAACAAAAAATATTGGTGGCTGACTAAATACTTTTTTGCCCCACTATGTATACACAAACAAAATCATGGGCATTAATATGGAGGTGGTCCCCCCTTTGCTGCTATAACATCCTCCACTCTTCTGGGATGGCATTCCACTAGATGTTGGTGCACATTGCTGCAGGGACTTGCTTCCATTCAGCCACAAGAGCATTAGTGAGGTTGTGCACCAAACTTTACAATTGGCACTATGTATTGGGGCAGGTAGCGTTCTCAGACTGCCAGACAGTGAAGCATGATTCATCACTCCAGAGAACGCATTTCCACTGCTCCAGAGTCCAATGGTGGCGAGTTTTACACCACTCCAGTCAACGCTTGGCATTGTGTACGGTCATTTTAGGCTTATGTGCGGCTGCTCAGCCATGGAAACCCATTTCATGAATCTCCCGCCAAAAAGTTATTGTGCTGGCGTTGCACCCAGAGGCAGTTTGGAACTCGGTAGTGAGTGTTGCAACTGAGGACAGATGATGTTTACATGCTACATGCTTTACAAGCTACATGCTACAGCCACTTTGAAGCTGAACCGTTTCCATTTCACAATAACAGCACTTACAGTTGACTGGGGCAACTCTAGCAGGGAAGAAATTTGTCGAACTGACTTGTTGGAAAGGTGCCATCCTATGATGGTGCCATGTTGAAAGTCACTGAGCTGGCCATTCTACTGTCAATGTTTGTCTATGGAGACTGCATGGCTTTGTTCTCGATTTTATACACCTGTCAGCAATGGGTGTGGCTGAAATAGCCAAATCCACAAATTTGAAGGGGTGTCCAAATCAAATCAAATGTATTTATATAGCCTTTCGTACATCGACCCACTCAAGTGACGCACCCCTCCTAGGGACGGCATGAAAGAGCACCAGTAAGCCAGTGACTCAGGCCCTGTAATAGGGTTAGAGGCAGACAATCCCAGTGGAAAGAAGGGAACTGGCCAGGCAGAGACAGCAAGGGCGGTTCGTTGCTCCAGAGCCTTTCCGTTCACCTTCACACTCCTGGGGCAGACTACACTCAATCATATGACCCACTGAAGAAATGAGTCTTCAGTAAAGACTTAAAGGTCTACATACCTGTGTATATAGAGTGTACAAGTGTGAAGTGTATCCTAAGTTTACGAAATAACTGTCAAAATGTTGTTCAATCATAGCCTAGGGTAGTTCAGCTGTTAGGGCTGCTGCCTTCAGCGCACTTATATAGATTTGATTCTGTCTCACAGCCTTCTGGCACAAATAAATCCATGCTATTGACTTGATTTATATGGACAGTCCAGGTATATTTTACCACTGATCTTGATAAGAAATGGTACCAGGCAGTTCCAGATAACATAAATATGAAACAAATAAAATAATAACAGTAGGCTACACCAACATTAGTTTCCAGTCATACAAAATGTTGAGTAAATTGCCACAGTAGATTTGCCATGGTAAACTATGAAATACTTTGTATGGAATGCTTGTCAAATAGATACATTGCCCTTACTCTGTTAAAAAAAGTTGTTCTGATGACAATACCAACCAGAGGGCAAACATATTTTTAAAGACTTTGGTTGCAAGCAGGACTAAAGGAAAATGTATACTTGATCCGAAAATGTGGTCGGAGGCTTCGTGTGGCGCAATTGCGGAGCCTCTGGAGGCATGCAGAGGCCAAATCCAGCTCTGTACCACATCGCCTTTGCGCCTCTCGAATTTTGTAACAATGCAGAAGGCTCTGTATAACTCTGCATTGACATGATTGGTTGACGGTAGTTGATGACGGGAGGTCCGGTATAAACACAAACCCCCTCCTTGACAACTTCCTTTCACAACAGCTCTGTGCTACTCTGCGAAGTGCAAGAAGTATGAATGCCCTGACTTCTGCAGAGGCCGTATCACCATAAATACTCTGCCTTTAAGGCAGATAGGAAGAGGTGAACCAAGAGGGCTCACTCTCGCCAAAATCTGTCCAGAATAATCCCAGTGCGTTTCAATGCCAACCCTAAACTTCTATGCACCCCTAAACAGACCTAAACTTATCGTCATAGTATACAGATCTCTGACTAAGGTTAAACCGACGTCATCTTTTAGGGAGATGTAATGAGGTGACCAATAATGGTTACAATTGAAATCAGTTGTGTGGGTGAATTTAACTCATATTGATGGTTTAACGAGACATCAGCTGGCAATAATCTAGTGCCATCGATGGTTGCAATAGGCTCCTTATTTTTCGATCATATTCCAATAGGCTACAATTTGTAGGCTTACCATTAGCCTAGCCATTGTCATATAATGAATGGTGTGAACACCGATAAATGGCTACTATTTGTGTTTCCCTGGCTGAGTTGATTGACAGATGTTGGCCTAGTTCTGTAGAACGATAAACCTTTCTCCAGAGTGGATGCTCATCCCCGTTTTATAGTTAGGCTATGTATAATTTGCAGAGGTGGGTAGAGTGCTGAAAATCTGAACTTAAGTTAAAGTACTTTTACTTAGATTGTGGTTTACTGAAGCAAAAGTAAAATTAGCCATCGGACCACTCAAGTCAGAGTAAAAAAGTTTCCTGTCAGAAAACTACTTAAAATGTAGGTAGCATTAACGTAAGCACATGTAACATATTGATTTGCATTAGTTTACGCATCAAATGTCCCAATGCACAGTTACAGCTCACAGTTATTATATAAAACCGATCAGAATTCCGAAGTCATGTTGGAAAAATATTTATTAGAAGTGCATGTGTCAGCTGGTTGCTATCAATACCTAGCTTACAGCTACATTAAAGTAAACCAACGTTTTGGAAATGCATAACGCCATCTACTGTAACCAGTTATCAAATAATGTTAGCTAAATGCAGTTACTTCGGCTAAATTGGTCATAAAATTTGATCTAAACTTCATCTAGGTCACAACAATATACAAACACAATCTGCTTAAACTAAGAACACACAAACAATTATACGTTTTCATGTCTTTATTGAACACACCGTGTAAACATTCACAGTGCAGGTTGGAAAAAGTATGTGAACTCTTGGATTTAATAACTGGTTGACAATCCTTTGGCAGCAATAATCTCAACCAAACGTTTTCTGTAGTTGCGGATCAGACTTGCACTACGGTCAGGAGGAATTTTGGACAATTCCTCTTTACAAAACTGTTTCAGTTCAGCAATATTCTTGGGATATCTGGTGTGAACTGCTCTCCTGAGGTTATACCACAGCATCTAAATCGGGTTGAGGTCAGGAATCTGACTGGGCCATTCCAGAAGGCGTATTTTCTTCTGTTGAAGCCATTCTGTGTTTTGGGTCATTGTCCTGTTGCATCACCCAACTTCTGTTGAGCTTCAATTGGCGGACAGGTAGCCTAATATTCTCCTGCAAAATGTCTTGATAAACTTGGGAATTCATTTTTCCGTTGATGATAGCAAGCTGTCCAGTCCCTGAGGCAGCAAAGCAGCCCCAATCCACGATTCTCCCTTCACCATACTTTACAGTTGGGATGAGGTTTTGATGTTGGTGTGCTGTGCCTTTTTTTCTCCACACATAGTGTTGTGTGTTCCTTTAAAACAACACAACTGTCATTTCATCTGTCCACTGAATATTTTGCCAGTAGCACTGTGGAACATCCAGGTGCACTTTTGCAAACTTCAGACGTGTAATTTTTTGGGGTACAGCAGTGGCTTCTTCCGTGGTTTCCTCCCATGAACACCATTTTTGTTTACTGTTTTACGTATCGTAGACTTTTCAACATAGATGTTAGCATTTTCCAGAGATTTCTTTAAGTCTTTAGCTGACACTCTCGGATTCTTCTTAACCTCATTGAGCATTCTGCACTGTGCCCTTGCAGTCAACTTTGCAGGACGGCTACTCCTAGGGAGAGTAGCAACAGTAATGAACTTTCTCCATTTATACTGTAGACAATTTGTCTTACCATGGACCGATGAACATCAAGGCTTTTAGAGATACTTTTGTAACCCTTTCCAGCGTTATGCAAGTCAACAATTCTTAATCTTAATCTTCTGAGATCTCTTTGGTTCGATGTATGGCCAGCTAATGTTAGCTATTTAGCCAACTAACTGTTAGCCTAGCCAACCACCACGGTTATGGTCTGCAAGCTAGAGCCCAACTAGAAGGCCATTATCCCTGAGTCGCCTCTTCAATGCTGACGTTGAGACTGGTGTTTTGTACTTGTCCTCTTGCTCACTTGTGCACCGGGGCCTCCCACTCCTCTTTCTATTCTGTTTAGAGCAAGTTTGAGCTGTTCTGTGAAGGGAGTAGTACACAGCATTGTACGAGATCTTCAGTTTCTTGCTCAAATGGAATATCCTTCATTTCTCAGAACAAGAATAAACTGACGCGTTTCAGAAGAAAGGTTTTTATTTCTAGCCATTTTGAGCCTGTAATCAAACCCACAAATGCTGATGCTCCAGACACTCAAGTAGTCTAAAGGAGGACAGTTTTATTGCTTCTTTAAGCAGAACAAACATTTTCAGCTGTGCTAACCTAATTGCAAAAGGGTTTTCTAATGATCAATTAGCCTTTTAAAACAATAAACTTGAATTAGTGTAACGATCGTCATTGGAATAAGACCAAAGCGCAGCGTGGAAATTGTTCATATTTAATGTTCACAAAAAAAACTCAAACAAAATGACAAACGGAGAAAACAAAAGCGTAGAGTTCTGTCAGGGAAACAACCTAAACAGAAAACAATCACCCACAAAACACAGGTGGGAAATTGGCTGCCTAAGTATGATTCTCAATCAGAGACAACGAACGACACCTGCTTCTGATTGAGAACCATACTCGGACAAAAATGTAGAAAATATAACCTAGAAAAAAGAACATAGACAACCCACCCCAAAGATGCGGACTCCAGCTGCAAAACCTGAACCTATAGGGGAGGGTCTGGGTGGGCGTCGGTCCACGGTGGCGGCTCTGGCACGGGACGTGGACCCCACTACATCATAGTCTTTGCCAGCTCGGACTGGGGACCCTTGCAGCGGGTCCCAAATAGATGGGAGATTCCGGCAGCACCGGACAGGCGGGAGCTCAGGACAGACAGGCGGACATGGATAGAGGAGACGGAGAGACAGCCTGGTGCGTGGGGCTGCCACAAGACCCACCAGGCTGGGGAGACCTACAGGAGGCCTGGTGCTTGGAGGAGGCACCGGATGGACCGGGCTGTGGGGGAGCATTGGAGCCCTGGTACGCAGCCTTGGCACCACTCCTCCCGGCTGGATAACCATTTTAGCCCGGACCATCCAGGTGCAGGCACAGGTTGAACCGGGCTGTGGGTGAGTACTAAAGATCTGGTGCATACCACTCGCACCTCTCCCTTAGGCTCAATACCCACATTCGCCCGGCACGGGCGGAGCGCAGGCATAGAACGCACTGCACCCTCTCATTGCCTCGGAGATTCAGCACCCAGAGCCGGCGCAGGATACCCTGGGGCGAAACGGCGTCCCGGACACCAAACACGCTGGGCTGGCACAACATGCCCTGGCTGGATACCCACTCTCGCTTGGCACTTGCGGGGGGCTGGCCTATAGCCCACCGGGCTATGAGCGCGTACAGGCAACACAGTGTGCTTGACCGCATAACACGGTGTCTGACCAGTACTGCGCTTCTTCCGGTAAGCACGAGGAGTGGGCTCAGGTCTCCAACCTGACTCTGCCACACTCCCCATGTGCCCCCCCAAAATATTTTTTGTGGGCTGCCTTTCGTGCCTTGCTGCCTCCTCGTATCGCCGCCGCTCAGCTTTCGTTGCCTCCAGCTCTGTCTAGGGGCGGCGATATTCCCCAGCCTGTGCCCAGGGTCCTTTTCCGTCCAAAATCCCCTCCCATGTCCATGAGTCCAGAGATTTCTGCTGCCCGATACCACTCTGCTTGGTCCTTGGTTGGTGGGTGATTCTGTAACGATCGTCGTTGGAATGAGACCAAAGCGCAGCGTGGAAATTGTTCATATTTAATGTTCACAAAAAATACTCAAACAAAATGACAAACATAGAAAACGAAAGCGCAGAGTTCTGTCAGGAAAACAACCTAAACAGAAAACAATCACCCACAAAACACAGGTGGGAAATTGAATACCTAAGTATGATTCGCAATCAGAGACAACGAACGACACCTGCCTCTGATTGAGAACTATACTAGGCCAAACACACACAGAAAATATAACCTAGAAAAAAGAACATAGACAACCCACCCCAGCTCACGCACTGACCAAGTTTTAAGTTCCTCGGCATACACATCACCGACAAACTGAATTGGTCCACTCACACAGACAGCATTGTGAAGAAGGCGCAGCAGCGCCTCTTCAACCTCAGGAGGCTGAAGAAATTCGGCTTGTCACCAAAAGCACTCACAAACTTCTACAGATGCACAATCGAGAGCATCCTGGGGGGCTGTATCACCGCCTGGTACGGCAACTGCTCCGCCCTCAACCGTAAGGCTCTCCAGAGGGTAGTGAGGTCTGCACAACGCATCACCGGGGGCAAACTACCTGCCCTCAAGGACACCTACACCACCCGATGTCACAGGAAGGCCATAAAGATCATCAAGGACATCAACCACCCGAGCCACTGCCTGTTCACCCCGCTATCATCCAGAAGGCGAGGTCAGTACAGGTGCATCAAAGCTGGGACCGAGAGACTGAAAAACAGCTTCTATCTCAAGGCCATCAGACTGTTAAACAGCCACCACTAACATTGAGTGGCTGCTGCCAACACACTGACACTGACTCAACTCCAGCCACTTTAATAATGGGAATTGATGGGAAATGATGTAAATATATCACTAGCCACTTTAAACAATGCTACCTTATATAATGTTACTTACCCTACATTATTCATCTCATATGCATACGTATATACTGTACTCTATATCATCGACTGTATCCTTATGTAATACATGTATCACTAGCCACTTTAACTATGCCACTTTGTTTACATACTCATCTCATATGTATATACTGTACTCGATACCATCTACTGTATCTTGCCTATGCTGCTCTGTACCATCACTCATTCATATATCCTTATGTACATATTCTTTATCCCCTAGTTAGATTACTTGTTGGTTATTACTGCATTGTCGGAACTAGAAGCACAAGCATTTCGCTACACTCGCATTAACATCTGCTAACCATGTGTATGTGACAAATAAAATTTGATTTGCTTTGATTTGATTTGACCAACCTAAAACAAAGACATAAAAATAAACTAAGGTCAGAAGGTGACAAATAGCTAACACAATGTATCATTGGAACACTGGAGTGATGGTTGCTGATAATGGGCCTCTGTACTCCTATGTAGATATTCTATAAATATGCCGTTTCCAACTTTCCAGGAGTCATTTACAACATGAACAATGTCTACACTGTATTTCTGATCAATTTGATGTTATTTTAATGAACTTATTTTTTTTTTCTTTCAAAATCAAGGACTTTTCTAGGTGACCCCAAACTTTTGAACGGTAGTGTATCTAAATTTTATTTTCTATACATTTGCAAACATTTCTACAAACATGTTTTCACTTTGTCATTGAGGGGTATTGTTTGTACATCTAGTTAACCCATTTTGAATTCAGGCTGTAACACAACAAGTTGTGGAATAAGTCAAGGGGTATGAATACTTTCTGAAGGCACTCTCTAAGCCTGTCTGCACCATCTTGCAGATGTCCTCCAGCACGGTTAGTCTCAAATGAAGACTGACATTAAACAAAGTCTGTAGGCTGTACAGTTTAAATTAGTCGTATTCAAAGTTGACTTAATATCTATCAATGTGCTCAATTTCATAAAAAGGTAAATGGTAGTCAAGATATTTGTTACAGTTTTCTTCTGTCGAAGGAGAGGAGGACCAAAATGCAGCGTGGTTATTCATAAACATCTTTAATAAAGATGAAAATACGAACAATATACAAAAACAAGAACCGTGAAAACCAGCCCTATTTTTTTTTAATAAAAAATAATTTATTACCTTCAATACCATTCATTCTTTACAACTCATAATTTTCATACATACTCCAACAATGGTATTTTAATTTAACTAAACAAAAACCTCAAACAAAACCTCAGGGGAGCATCTTCCCTCCCCGTCACCCTACAAACTACCTTTCCCTATCTCCCCGTCCCTAATCTATCCCCTTACAAATCTAAATGACACCCAGCCCTAAACCCCCCTTCCACCTCTCCCGAGCAGCATGCTGCCCCCACTTCCTCTCCTCCCTCTTCATCCTCCTCTTCATCCTCCCCCTCAAATCTCCTTCCACCCTCCTCACTATCCATTCCACCCCCCAATCTCTCCCTGACTTCACCATGTTCTGCCTGTCTTCCAGCAGCCCGTTTAAAGAGACTCATGAGAAGCCAGAGCAGAAACCTCTCCCTATCTGTCCCTCTCGCTCTCCCTACACCTCTCTCTAACCTGGCCCATGTCAATACAAAATCCCCCCTTACCAAACCTACCAACACCCGTGCCCTAGCCCATACTACTTCGGCAAAGGCACAGTCTCAAAAGATATGGCGCACAGTCTCCTCCCTGCCACAAGAGGATCTTGGACAGGTGGGGGATTGCACCAAACTATACCAGTACATGATGGAACGTACCGGCAAGCACTTATGAAGGCTCAACCAATTCAGGTCCTTGAGCCTGTTGTCCAGACCCCGCGCCTGCACTCCCTCCCAGACCACTTCCGAGATGCCCACTACAGGCGCCGGACTCCCTGCCTTTCTGACCTCCTCGTACAGGTGCCTGTGATCTAAACCTACTCGGGCAACTTCAACCTCAGGGTGCGCACGCAGCCACTTGGCCGCATGACCAAAGTGCCACGGCAGCTGTTCCGCCCGAGGACCCGTGTTAGACCACACCATTACGCTTCTCGCCTGATACGAGAAGAACACCCGCAGGAGGTAACCGGACGGGTGCATCACTGGATGAGCAAGCTCCATTAACAAGAAAGAAACAAAAATTGCATCCAGCTTGAGGTGGAAATGTGGTACCCCCCTACCTCCCTCCCCGATGGGACAGAGCATGCGTGCCCTGGCGACCCACTCGCACCTGCCACTCCACATGAACTGAAACACAAGCCTCACTAGAGGCCTCCTCAGACAAGCCGGCAATGGGTAGATGTACGCCAAATACAAAATGGACCCCGAGAATCCTCAGGGCCCCCTCACAGAGAGATAACCCCCCGGGCACATCCGTTCTACCGCGCCTTCTTCCGAAAAACTTGACGTAAGACTTTGCATGATTCAGAACCGCTCCCGACGCTCGGGTGAAATCCCCAAAGATGGCAAGGGACCTTGTCAGGCACGAGTCCTTGAACAGCAGCAAGGAAGTGTCGTCGGCGTACTGCGTCATCTTAACATGCAGCCCACCACTTCCAGGGATCAACAAGCCTTCCACCCCTGTGTCTGCCCTAATGGCAGCCCCATAGGCTCCATGTAAAGAACGAAGAGCCGAGAGTGGTTACCCCTGCCTGACCCCAGGCGAGAGGTCAAAAACGTCACCCAAGTGACTATTTACACTAACTCGGCACCCCGCTCCGACATATAATGTACGAATCCATCCTATGAACTTCTCCCCAAATCCTAATCGACCTAACACTCTGAATAAAAATTATCTATTCACGCGATCAAAGGCTTTCGCCTGATCTAGCGCTGCTACCATTAAAGGCAGTCCTCTATCTTCAACCCAAGCGATGGAGTCCCTGATTAACTGTAGGTTCCATCTAATAGAGCGGCCCTCTACCCCGCACGTCTGATCCTCATGGACGACGTAGGGAAGGGCTGTGCACAACCGGTCTGCTAAAACCTTTGCAAGTAGCTTGTAATCTACGCACAGCATGGTCAACGGCCGCCAGTTGCCAAGGTCTGTTACTTCCCCCTTCTTATATAAAAGTGACAGCACACCAACAGCCATAGATCCCCCCGGGACCTCCGTCTCAAGAATGGCCTTCAAGACTTTGAGGACCACTGGTCCAAGTATACCCCAAAACTTGAGATAAAACTCAGCCGGCAGCCCATCCATCCCAGGCACCTTCCCTTTTCCCATCCTCCTAAGAGCGCTCTCAACCTCTTCTAGTGAGATCTGGGCCTCCATCACTTCTCTAATGTCCTCCGGCAACCGCCTGGACAAGTGTTCTAAAAACACATTTCCCTGCTCTACATTTATTTCCCTTTCCTTAAATAAACATTGGAAATGATCAGTTGTCACCCTGACCATATCCTCTGGTTCTCTAACTATACTACCATTTTCTTCCCTAACACCATGCATTACCTTCCTACTCTGTCTGGCCCTAACCGACTTAAAGAACATAGCAGAACAAGTCTCATTGTGTTCTATTAAGCCACTATGCGCACGCTCCAGGAAAGCTCGAGCCTTCCGCTCCTGCAACTCCCTGAGCTGCGCCTTTAGGGTTGCGGATCTCTCCCAGTCAAACGACCCGCCGAGGTTGCCTGCCTCGTACTCGAGTTCAATTAACCTTTGGATACGATCCACCTCCCTCCTCTCCTCCCTTTTTTTCCTCTTGCAATACCCTATTATAAAAGCCCTAATCCTCACCTTAACTAATTCCCACCACTCTAACACCCACACTCTAGCACATGGACCGGAGGCCTTCAAGCCTCCAAAAGAAACCAAAAAACCTGTCAACAAAAGCCTGCTCCTCCAGCACATCCCGATCTAACTTCCAGTACCCCCTACCAAAGAGGAAGACTGGCGACCCCACCTGCAGGAGCACCCCGTCGTGATCCGAAAAAAAAAACAGGCAACAGCCGCCCAGACAACTTACCCAAAGACCTGGGTACAAAAATATAGTCGAGCCTCCGCGCAACCCCCCTGGAGTTGCGCCATGTAGGACCGGCCATTTTCGGAGTAGTGTGCAGGCCACCATCAACCAGACCATGGCAAGCCATTAGCCCGGTGATGGCGCCTGCACTGCTATCCCCCCCTATTCCTAAATCTGTATTAAAATCCCCCCTATCACTAATTTCCTATTTGTGACACACAGGGGCGCCAGACAGTCCACCATCTCCCTCCTGTCTGCCACCACCTGTGGCCCATACACCACCACTAATCTAAATTTATACAATCCCTTATCGTGACATCCACCCCTATAACCCTCCCCTGCATCACCACAAAAGAACCCTCCACTTTTACCTCCCTGTGCCCACACAAAATCCCTACCCCCGATGAGTGCAATCCCCTCTCATTCACCCCCACGTCACAGTAGAAGCCTCAAACAAGGTTCTAAAGACTATGAACGTCTAGTGGAAGCCTTAGGGAGTGCAATATGACCCCATAGACACTGTATATTCGATAGTCAATGAGATAAACTACAATCCTCAGATTTCCCACTTCCTGGTTGGATTTTTTCTCAGGTTTTTTCTACGGAACCTTTTTTTCCTTATACCTTGAACATGTATCAAGCTAAAACATGGAAACAGAGCATTTTATTAACCATCCCTGAATGACCCCATACATTAAGCAATCGCTGGTTGTGTCTGAGGAGACCAGAATGACTGGCCTCTACTGAGGCAATGATCATCATATTCAAGACAATAGCACACAAGTTCCCAGAAGAGTAATGAAAAGTGGCTCAGAGGTATTAAAAGCGGATCTTATAGACATAGCTATCATACATTCAATCAAATACAGAGAAAATATGTAATCTGAGATTACCTGTTTTACTTGGATGAACTCACATTAAAATAATATCATTTGTTATGGTGTTTTTATTTAACCTACAGAAAATGGAAATTGGAGAACCTTCAAAAAGACATTGCCTTCCTGGATTATTCATCTGACTAAAATCCAATAAACAAATTATTCATGAATGAAATCTAATAGAGTAGAGGGACACGTCAGGGTTGACCGCTATCACCACTCGTATTCCCTTTTGTTATAGTCATACAATTCTTTAAGTATTTAAGTACCAAAAACTAAATTTTCTTTTTTTTTAGGAAATTGTGAACTTCAACTGCCGGAAGCTTGTGGCTACCATGCCACTGTTCGCCAACGCAGACCCCAACTTCGTGACGGGCATGTTGAGCAAGCTGAAGTTCGAGGTGTTCCAACCCAACGATTACATCATCAGAGAGGGTACCGTGGGCAAGAAGATGTACTTCATCCAACATGGTGTGGCCAGTGTTATCACCAAGCTCAACAAAGAGATGAAGCTGACTGACGGCTCCTACTTTGGAGGTACGTAGAGAAAACAGAAAAACAAAGACATCCTGCATGTTTTCTATGGTACCAATTTTCGCTTAGACAGACACCAAGCTATAATACGGGAAAAGGGAACTGTGTCAAGGACCACTGTGTAGGCGTATTCAGACTCACTCCATCCACTCAAATCCTCTTTTGCCTTTGCTTTGATGTTTGTCAAGTCCCATCACTGCAGATAAAACATTTTGGGACTGGAGTTAGCTTCTCATATTACATTACGTTCATCTGGATGGGGTGGTGGAAGGCGGGGTTGAGGGGGATGAAGAGAGGACAGGCCAAGCCAGGGTCAGGACTCAGATCACCCAGAGGACAAAAAAAGGTTGCATGTCTGTCTGCTCTGCATTGGGGTCTGTAGCAGCAGCCAACAGGGAATATTCCTTCTCCGTAATTGAGGGAGTAATCCTCAATCACCCATCCTGTTAGAACATTATACAAATCATAAAATATTTTTCCATTGAACTATCCATTTAAAAGGCAGTTGTTTACATTGTCAAATTTTCTGGGATGTCTCCTTGTTGTGCAAAAGAGAGAGAAGCAGGCTAACTATTTTTAGAGGGACATTTCATTTTTCATTTGATCCAAGTTCAACCCCCCCTTCCCACGGAAAGACAACTTAAGATTCTAAGTATATCTTCTGGCTGTGTGGCATGCAATAATGTCATCTTCCAGATAGACATGGCCTGCCTGGGAAGAAAGATATAATATATTATTATATTAATAATATTGTATTGTAATCAAATAAATCATTGACAAATATAAATTCTCTGAATTCATTCAGCTTTCATGTCATTATGTTCCGTGGGCACAGTCAGACTTGTCCTGTCCTGACACAGCACAAAATAATACTGTAGACAGGGCTGGATCTGATTAGAACATAGTGGACCCGTGAAACTGTAACACTTTACCTGACACCCAGCATTATAACAAGTTATGGCACGTTCATAAACATGTCATATTTCAGAACCACTGACATAACTTGTCACAACATATACTGTACTACGTTATTCAATAGCTGGTTATGACTCCTACATAAGTATCAAAACCCTCAAAACCTACCACACAAGACAAAACATTCCATTACACCATAGCCTACGTGGTAACAGTATGTTTATGATATATTAAATCTTTTGAAATTTACCTTGTTAGAACTACCCCTCCCTGCTCTGGGAGAATTGTCATAAGCAACCGCTGAGACTCCCAGTTAGACAGCAAATGTTCCTTTTGTTCCATAAAGATATTTTTTATATCCAAATACCTCCGTTAGTTTGGTGCATTATGCCCAGGAATCCACCGGAAATAGCGGTCACGACAACGCAGACAAAAATTCCAAATTATATCCAGAAACATGGCAAACGTTTTTTATAATCAAGCCTCAAGGTGTTTTTCAAATATCTATTTGATAATACACTGCTCAAAAAAATAAAGGGAACACTAAAATAACACATCCTAGATCTGAATGAATGAAATATTCTTATTAAATACTTTTTTCTTTACATAGTTGAATGTGCTGACAACAAAATCACACAAAAATTATCAATGGAAATCAAATGTATCAACCCATGGAAGTCTGGATTTGGAGTCACACTCAAAATTAAAGTGGAAAACCACACTACAGGCTGATCCAACTTTGATGTAATGTCCTTAAAACAAGTCAAAATGAGGCTCAGTACTGTGTGTGGCCTCCACGTGCCTGTATGACCTCCCTACAACGCCTGGGCATGCTCCTGATGAGGTGCGGTGCTGGGTTGTTGCCCTCCTACGGCCTCCTCCACATCTCCTGATGTACTGGCCTATCTCCTGGTAGTGCCCCCATGCTCTGGACACTACGCTGACAGACACAGCAAACCTTCTTGCCACAGCTCCCATTGATGTCCCATCCTGGATGAGCTGCACTACCTGAGCCACTTGTGTGGGAATTAGACTCCGTATCATGCTACCACTAGAGTGAAAGCACCGCCAGCTTTCAAAAGTGACCAACACATCAGCCAGGAAGCATAGGAACTGAGAAGTGGTCTGTGGTCTCCACCTGCAGAACTACTCCTTTATTGGGGGTGTCTTTCTAATTGCCTATAATTTCCACCTGTTGTCGATTCCATTTGCTCAACAGCATGTGAAATTTATTGTCAATCAGTGTTGCTTCCTAAGTGGACAGTTTGATTTCACAGAAGTGTGATTGACTTGGAGTTACATTGTGTTGTTTAAGTGTTCCCTTTATTTTTTTGAGCAGTGTATATCAACCGGGACAGTTGGCTTTTCACTAGGACTGGCAAGAATCACTCCCATCTATCCACTTACTCTTACAATGTGGTCATTCACGCTCATTCTTCAAAATGAAGGCCTGAAACTACGTTTAAAGGCTGTAGACACCTTAGGGAAGCCATAGAAAAAGGAATCTGGTTGATATCCCTTTCAATGGTCAATAGGGGTGCATAGGAACACAGAGCTTTCAAAATAAGAGTCACTTCCTGATTGGATTTTTCTCAGGCTTTCGCCTGCAATATCAGTTCTTTTATACTCACAGACAATATTTTTACAGTTTTGGAAACTTTAGAATGTTTTCTATCCTAAACTGTCGATTATATGCATATTCTAGCATCTGGTCCTGAGAAATAGGCCGTTTACTTTGGGAACGTTATTTTTCCAAAAATAAAAATAGTGCCCCCTAGCTTCAAGAGGTAAAATTACATTGTAATTGCGCACACATTGATGTCAGACATCCACCTACCCCAATGCTCTGTTGCTGATGACTGGGATGAATGCAGGAGCAGATTTCAGGAGGAGGACAAGATGGAAATGTATCTGATAGGCCTATCTGGCATATATGACTTTGATGGTCAAAATGCTTCTTGACAGTGTCATGAAGTGTATTTTCTTAGTCTAAGTAAAGTGACAGAGGATGGTCATAATGATTCATGACAGTGTCATGAAGTGTATTTTCTATGATGAAAAATTATGAAAAAAACATGACTAAAGAATTCATTACAACAAAACAAATTATTTAAAAAATAAACGTTCAAATGAAAGGAAACTTCTTGGCAGGGAAAACACAAATGTAAATAAATGTGGGGTTTGACACTTATGTAGGTGTAATAACCAGCCATAAAATAACACATATGTCATAACAGTGTTATGATCATATTATTTATTTATTTATTTTATTTATTTCACCTTTATTTAACCAGGTAGGCAAGTTGAGAACAAGTTTTCACTCACAATTGCGACCTGGCCAAGATAAAGCAAAGCAGTTCGACACATACAACGACACAGAGTTACACATGGAGTAAAACAAACACAGTCAATAATACAGTTTAAACAAGTCTATATACAATGTGAGCAAATGAGGTGAGATAAGGGAGGTAAAGGCAAAAAAGGCCATGGTGGCAAAGTAAATACAATATAGCAAGTAAAACACTGGAATGGTAGATTTGCAATGGAAGAATGTGCAAAATAGAAATACAAATAATGGGGTGCAAAGGAGCAAAATAAATAAATAAATTAAATACAGTAGGGAAAGAGGTCGTTGTTTGGGCTAAATTATAGGTGGGCTATGTACAGGTGCAGTAATCTGTGAGCTGCTCTGACAGTTGGTGCTTAAAGCTAGTGAGGGAGATAAGTGTTTCCAGTTTCAGAGAATTTTGTAGTTCGTTCCAGTCATTGGCAGCAGAGAACTGGAAGGAGAGGCGGCCAAAGAAAGAATTGGTTTTGGGGGTGACTAGAGAGATATACCTGCTGGAGCGTGTGCTACAGGTGAGAGATGCTATGGTGACCAGCGAGCTGAGATAAGGGGGGACATTACCTAGCAGGGTCTTGTAGATGACATGGAGCCAGTGGGTTTGGCGACGAGTATGACGCGAGGGCCAGCCAACGAGAGCGTACAGGTCGCAATAGTGGGTAGTATATGGGGCTTTGGTGACAAAACGGATTGCACTGTGATAGACTGCATCCAATTTGTTGAGTAGGGTATTGGAGGCTATTTTGTAAATGACATCGCCAAAGTCGAGGATTGGTAGGATGGTCAGTTTTACAAGGGTATGTTTGGCAGCATGAGTGAAGGATAATTTGTTGCGAAATAGGAAGCCAATTCTAGATTTAACTTTGGATTGGAGATGTTTGATATGGGTCTGGAAGGAGAGTTTACAGTCTAACCAGACACCTAAGTATTTGTAGTTGTCCACGTATTCTAAGTCAGAGCCGTCCGGAGTAGTGATGTTGGACAGGCGGGCAGGTGCAGGTAGCGATCGGTTGAAGAGCATGCATTTAGTTTTACTTGTATTTAAGAGCAATTGGAGGCCACGGAAGGAGAGTTGTATGGCATTGAAGCTTGCCTGGAGGGTTGTTAACGCAGTGTCCAAAGAAGGGCCAGAAGTATACAGAATGGTGTCGTCTGCGTAGAGGTGGATCAGAGACTCACCAGCAGCAAGAGCGACCTCATTGATATATACAGAGAAGAGAGTCAGTCCAAGAATTTAACCCTGTGGCACCCCCATAGAGACTGCCAGAGGTCCGGACAGCAGACCCTCCGATTTGACACACTGAACTCTATCAGAGAAGTAGTTGGTGAACCAGGCGAGGCAGTCATTTGAGAAACCAAGGCTGTCGAGTCTGCCGATGAGGATGTGGTGATTGACAGAGTCGAAAGCCTTGGCCAGATCAATGAATACGGCTGCACAGTAATGTTTCTTATCGATGGCGGTTAAGATATCATTTAGGACCTTGAGCGTGGCTGAGGTGCACCCATGACCAGCTCTGAAACCAGATTGCATAGCAGAGAAGGTATGGTGAGATTCAAAATGGTCGGTAATCTGTTTGTTGACTTGGCTTTTGAAGACCTTAGAAAGGCATGGTAGGATAGATACAGGTCTGTAGCAGTTTGGGTCAAGCGTGTCCCCCCCTTTGAAGAGGGGGATGACCGCAGCTGCTTTCCAATCTTTGGGAATCTCAGACGACACGAAAGAGAGGTTGAACAGGCTAGTAATAGGGGTGGCAACAATTTCGGCAGATAATTTTAGAAAGAAAGGGTCCAGATTGTCTAGCCCGGCTGATTTGTAGGGGTCCAGATTTTGCAGCTCTTTCAGAACATCAGCTGAACGGATTTGGGAGAAGGATAAATGTGGAAGGCATGGGCGAGTTGCTGTGGGGGGTGCAGTGCTGTTGTCCGGGGTAGGAGTAGCCAGGTGGAAAGCATGGCCAGCCGTAGAAAAATGCTTATGACAGTGTTTCCTATCTTCAGTGCAGTGGGCAGCTGGGAGGAGGTGTTCTTATTCTCCATGGACTTTACAGTGTCCCAGAACTTTTTTGAGTTAGTGTTGCAGGAAGCAAATTTCTGCTTGAAAAAGCTAGCCTTAGCTTTTCTAACTGCCTGTGTATAATGGTTTCTAGCTTCCCTGAACAGCTGCATATCACGGGGGCTGTTCGATGCTAACGCAGAGCGCCATAGGATGTTTTTGTGTTGGTTAAGGGCAGTCAGGTCTGGGGAGAACCAAGGGCTATATCTGTTCCTGGTTCTACATTTCTTGAATGGGGTATGTTTATTTAACCTCTAGTGACGAGCAATCCCGTATCCGGGAGCATAATCATAGCCTCAAGTACATTACCATAACGCAACGTTTCCTATTCATGAAAATCGCAACTGAAATAAATAAATATATTCAAACACAAGCTTAGCCTTTTGTTAACAACACTGTCATCTCAGATTTTCAAAATATGTGTTACAGCCAATGCTAGACAAGCATTTGTGTAAGTTTAGCAATGGCATAATGCTATGCTAGGCTGTGCTGGCAGCAGAGAACATTTTCACAAAAATAAGAAAAGCAACCAAATTAAATAATTTACCTTTGAAGAACTTCAGATGCTTTCACTCAAGAGACTCCCAGTTAGATAGCAAATGTTCCTTTTTTCCAAAAATAATATTTTTGTAGGCGAAAAACGTCACGTTTCTTCATCCTGCTTGGCTGAGAAATCGACAGAAAAATACTTCAACTATAATGTATTAGCATAACACAACTTTTTCTATTCATGAAAATCGCAAATGAAATGAAATAAATATTTTGAAACACAAGCTTAGCCTTTTGTTACCAACACTGTCATCTCAGATTTTCAAAATATGCTTTTCAACCAAAGCTACACAAGCATTTCTGTAAGAGTATTGATAGCCTAGCATAGCATTAAGCCTAGCATTCATCAGGCAACATTTTCACAAAAACAAGAAAAGCATTCAAATAAAATAATTTACCTTTGAAGAACTTCGGATGTTTTCAATGAGGAGACTCTCAGTTAGATAGCAAATGTTCATTTTTTCCAAAAAGATTAATTTTGTAGGAGAAATCGCTCCGTTTTGTTAATCATTTTTGGCTAAGAAAAAAAAAACGAAAATGCATTCGACTACAACGCCAAACTTTTTTCCAAATTAATCCATAATATCGACAGAAACATGGCAAACGTTGTTTAGAATCATCCTCAAGGTGTTTTTCACATATCTATTCGATGATAAATCCTTCGTGGCAGTTTGGTTTATACGTGGCAGTTTGGTTTATACCAGCTGCAGTATAAAGTACTGCAGCTGGAGATTACGCAATAATTGCAATGGAGGACACCAAGCGACCACCTGGTAAATGTAGTCTCTTAGGGTCAATCTTCCAATGATATACCTACAAATACGTCACAATGCTGCAGACACCTTGGGGAAAACGTGGAAAAGGTAAGCTGACTCCTAGCTCCTCCACAGCCATATAAGGAGTCATTGCCATGAGGCGGTTTCAAAAAATGCGGCACTTCCTGATTGTATTTTTATCTGGGTTTTTTCTGTAACATCAGTTCTGTGGCACTCACAGACAATATCTTTGCAGTTTTGGAAACGTCAGTGTTTTCTTTCCAAAGCTGTCAATTATATGCATAGTCAAGCATCTTTTCGTGACAAAATATCTTGTTTAAAACGGGAACGTTTTTCATCCAAAAATTATATCGAAGAAGTTAAGATGGTTAGGAAGGCATTTAAAAAAAATATCCAGACATCCTCTACTGACGGGATGAGATCAATATCCTTCCAGGATACCCCGGCCAGGTCGATTAGAAAGGCCTGCTCGCTGAAGTGTTTCAGGGAGCGTTTGACAGTGATGAGTGGAGGTCGTTTGACCGCTGACCCATTACGGATGCAGGCAATGAGGCAGTGATCGCTGAGATCTTGGTTGAAGACAGCAGAGGTGTATTTAGAGGGCAAGTTGGTTAGGATGATATCTATGAGGGTGCCCGTGTTTAACCTGTCTACGATACTGGTTCCCAATTGGGAATCAACCCTCCCACGTTCAGCTGAAACGGTGGCGCATGGAATGCAAAAATATTCTTAAAAATATTTAACCTCCACACATTAACAAGTCCAATAGCTCAAATGAAAGATAAACATCTTGTTCATCTAGCCAGCAAGTCAGATTTCTAAAATGTTTTACGGCGAAAACATAGCACATATATATGTAAAACCACCACCAGACACAGCTCATTTCAATAGCCAAAACATGCAATCAACAAACGCAGGATTAAAAAATAAATCGCTCACTAACCTTTTGAAAATCTTCATCAGATGACAGTAATATGACATATTACACAGTACATATATTTTTTTTCAATAATATGCCATTTATATCCATAAATGTCCATTTACAGTGAGTTCACCTTCAGAAATTACTCAAAAATGCCCGGAGGAAATCTATGTAGCGCGGCAAGATAACGTAAATAGACATCATAAACTTTGACTAAATATACATGTTCTACATATAGTTAGAAAGATACACTGCTTCTTTATGCAACCGCTGTGTTAGATTTATTTTTAACGTTACAGAAATCGCACACTATTCCATATGCTGAGACAGCGCTCAGTTCCAAGCTACATTTCCACGTAATGTTGGAGTCAACAGAAACACAGATTTAAGCATAAATATTCCCTTACCTTCGATGGTCTTCGTTCAGAATGTTCTGGAAGGCTTCATACTTACCCAATACATCGTTTGGTTTCAAGTCTTGCGTCTTTGTATTAGCTACTGCTAATAACATCAGCTGAAATGCACCCAAAACGTCCTCTGGTCCGGATAAATTGCGCATCAAAACTTCAAAATTACACATTATATGTCGACTAAACAGGTCAAACTAAGTGCAGAAGCAAGCTTTATGATGTTTTAGACGTGCAAAACAAACTTCAATTCAATCGGCCATCGTCTGCCCTTCTCTTGAGTGCTGGAAACAAAGGAATGGCTGGGACCAATTCGCGCCCATACGCACAGCCTATTCTCTCGTGGCACGCACTAATTTCACTCCCATAGGGTCAATTCTCGCGGGATTTGAACGGTTTGAAGCTCTAATGAAAGAGGACATCTAGCGGAAGAGAAAGAAAGTGTCCCCAGAATCATAGCTCGTTGGGAAGGGTGGGGGCCATGACGTCAAAGTTGCTCCAACTTTCATGGCCACAAAAACTAGTTTGGAAGAATGCCTGCCCTGTGAGTTCTGCTATACTTACAGACATAATTCCAACGGTTTTAGAATCTTTAGAGTGTTTTCTATCCAATAATAATTTTTATTTGCATATATTAACAATTTTTGACAGATTTTTTTTCCAGTTTACTAGGGGTACCCAATCTCTCCAAAGGGGGCGTATGTCTGCCATATCCTTAACAGGTTTTAAGGCTTTGGGGAGGTACCTGGTAGGTTCATTAATAATTTGTGTGAGATTGAGGGCATCAAGTTTAGATTGTAGGATGGCTGGGGTGTTAAGCATGTTCCAGTTTAGGTCGCCTAGCAGCACGAGCTCTGAAGATAGATGGGGGGCAATCAGTTCACATATGGTGTCCAGAGCACAGCTGGGGGAAGAGGGTGGTCTATAGCAGGCGGCAACGGTGAGACTTGTTTTTAGAGAGGTGGATTTTTAAAAGTAGAAGTTCAAATTGTTTGGGTACAGACCTGGATAGTAGGACAGAACTCTGCAGGCTATCTTTGCAGTAGATTGCAACACCGCCCCCTTTGGCAGTTCTATCTTGTCTGAAAATGTTGTAGTTTGGGATTAAAATTTCAGAATTTTTGGTGGTCTTCCTAAGCCAGGATTCAGACACAGCTAGAACATCCGGGTTGGCAGAGTGTGCTAAAGCAATGAATAGAACAAACTTAGGGAGGAGGCTTCTAATGTTAACATGCATGAAACCAAGGCTATTACGGTTACAGAAGTCGTCAAAAGAGAGCACCTGGGAATAGGAGTAGAGCTAGGCACTGCAGGGCCTGGATTCACCTCTACATCGCCAGAGGAGGAGTAAAATAAGGATATTATGACAAGTTATGTCAGCTGTTATGACATACAGTTGAAGTCGGAATTTTACATACACTTAGGTTGGAGTCATTAAAACTCGTTTTTCAACCACTCCACAAATTTCTTGTTAACAAACTATAGTTTTTGCAAGTCGGTTAGGACATCTACTTTGTACAAGTTATTTTTCCAACAATTGTTTACAGACAGATTATTTCACTTATAATTCACTGTATCACAATTTGAGTGGGTCAGAAGTTTACATACACTAAATTGACTGTGCCTTTAAACAGCTTGGAAAATTGTCTTTAGAAGCTTCTGATAGGCTAATTGACATAATTTGAGTGAATTGGAGATGTACCTGTGGATGTATTTGAAGGCCTACCTTCAAACTCAGTGCCTCTTTGCTTGGCATAATTGGAAAATCTAAATAAATCAGCCACGAAAATTGTAGACCTCCACAAGTCTGGTTCATCCTTGGGAGCAATTTCCAAATACCACGTTCATCTGTACAAACAATAAAATGCAAGTATAAACACCATGGGACCACGCAGTCACTCAGGAAGGAGACACGTTCTGTCTCCTAGAGATGAATGTACTTTGGTGTCAAAACTGCAAATCAATCCCAGAACAACAGCAAAAGACCTTGTGAAGATGCTGGAGAAAACAGGTAGAAAAGGATCTATTTCCACAGTAAAACGAGTCCTTTATTGACATAACCTGAAAGGCCGCTCAGCAAGTAAGAAGCCCCTGCTCCAAATCTGCCATTAAAAAGCCAGACAACAGTTTGCAACTGCACATGGGGCAAAGATCGTACTTTTTGGAGAAATGTCCTCTGGTCTGATGAAATGAAAATAGAACTGTTTGGCCACCATGACCATCTTATGTTTGGAGGAAAAAGGGGGAGGCTTGCAAGCCGAAGAACACCATCCCAACCATGAAGCATGGGGGTGGCAGCATCATGTTGTTGGGGTGCTTTGCTGCAGGAGGGACTGGTGCACTTGAGGGGGAAAAATATGTGGATATATTGAAGCAACATCTCAAGACATCAGTCAGGAAGTTAAATCTTGGTCACAAATGGGTCTTCCAAATGGACAATGACCCCAAGCATACTTCCAAAGTTGTGGCAGAATGGCTTAAGGACAAAGTCAAGGTATTGGAGTGGCCATCACAAAGCCCTGACCTCAATCCTATAGAAAATATGTGGGCAGAACTGAAAAAGCTTCTGCGAACAAGGAGGCCTACAAACCTGAATCAGTTACATCAGCTCTGTCAGGAGGAATGGGCCAAAATTCTCCCAACTTATTGTGGGAAATGTTTGACCCAAGTTAAACAATTTAAAGAAAATGCTACCAAATTCTGATTGAATGTTTGTAAACTTCTGACCCACTGGGATTGTGATGAAAGAAATAAAAGATTAGATAAATCATTCTCATTTCACATTCTTAAAATAAAGTGGTGAATTTATACTTGGATTAAATGTCAGTAATTGTGAAAAACTGAGTTTAAATGTATTTGGCTAAGGTGTATGTAAACTTCTGACTTGAACTGTATTATGACATGGGCAAATTAAGGCTCTAATCAGAATGGGTCACAGCGAGGATGCAGTTAGCAGCTCCATCTAGAGATTGTACTGTAGTGTACTGCTTCAGCTCTGCACTTTTTGTTAACGTCCCAAATGACACCCTTTTCTCCATATAGTTTACTACTTTTGACCAAGGCCCATAAGGCTCTGGTCAAATATAATGCACTATATAGGGAATTTCAGGGGTGTCAACAGTGAACTCTGTTTAGTTTGAGCTTGATGTGTGTGGTGGTGGCACTGTAAGCCCCCAAATGAATGGGAAATCTAATTTAAATTAAACAAAGCTTCCACTTATTTTGATGCACAAAGTGTGTGTGTGTGTGTGTGTGTGTGTGTGTGTGTGTGTGTGTGTGTCTGTGTGTGTGTGTATGTGTGCTGCTCGTGTGTGTGTGTAGCCTGTCATTCTACCATGTCATGCTGAAACCAGGCCCCTTTTCCGGCCAGCTGCCCATCTGGTGGGGGTGATATTTTTACCTCGTCTGTTTGTCTTTGCATGAGTATGGCATTAAGAGATGAGCTCTAACTTGGGAGCAGCTGGTCCAGTCAGGAAACTCCTTACTTCCCCTCCACTGAACCACACTATCAGCATCATAATATAGCGGCCATTGGACCAGGCCATAACCGGCAATGCTCGGCTAACTGCACCCAGTGCCACTGGATATTGAAATCCATTACCATATTGGATTAGCATTAGTCAGGAGACTCACTACTTCCCCTCCACTTAAATAATAACTTAAATAATAACTTAAATAAATTAAATACAGTAGGGAAAGAGGTCGTTGTTTGGGCTAAATTATAGGTGGGCTATGTACAGGTGCAGTAATCTGTGAGCTGCTCTGACAGTTGGTGCTTAAAGCTAGTGAGGGAGATAAGTGTTTCCAGTTTCAGAGAATTTTGTAGTTCGTTCCAGTCATTGGCAGCAGAGAACTGGAAGGAGAGGCGGCCAAAGAAAGAATTGGTTTTGGGGGTGACTAGAGAGATATACCTGCTGGAGCGTGTGCTACAGGTGAGAGATGCTATGGTGACCAGCGAGCTGAGATAAGGGGGGACATTACCTAGCAGGGTCTTGTAGATGACATGGAGCCAGTGGGTTTGGCGACGAGTATGACGCGAGGGCCAGCCAACGAGAGCGTACAGGTCGCAATAGTGGGTAGTATATGGGGCTTTGGTGACAAAACGGATTGCACTGTGATAGACTGCATCCAATTTGTTGAGTAGGGTATTGGAGGCTATTTTGTAAATGACATCGCCAAAGTCGAGGATTGGTAGGATGGTCAGTTTTACAAGGGTATGTTTGGCAGCATGAGTGAAGGATAATTTGTTGCGAAATAGGAAGCCAATTCTAGATTTAACTTTGGATTGGAGATGTTTGATATGGGTCTGGAAGGAGAGTTTACAGTCTAACCAGACACCTAAGTATTTGTAGTTGTCCACGTATTCTAAGTCAGAGCCGTCCGGAGTAGTGATGTTGGACAGGCGGGCAGGTGCAGGTAGCGATCGGTTGAAGAGCATGCATTTAGTTTTACTTGTATTTAAGAGCAATTGGAGGCCACGGAAGGAGAGTTGTATGGCATTGAAGCTTGCCTGGAGGGTTGTTAACGCAGTGTCCAAAGAAGGGCCAGAAGTATACAGAATGGTGTCGTCTGCGTAGAGGTGGATCAGAGACTCACCAGCAGCAAGAGCGACCTCATTGATATATACAGAGAAGAGAGTCAGTCCAAGAATTTAACCCTGTGGCACCCCCATAGAGACTGCCAGAGGTCCGGACAGCAGACCCTCCGATTTGACACACTGAACTCTATCAGAGAAGTAGTTGGTGAACCAGGCGAGGCAGTCATTTGAGAAACCAAGGCTGTCGAGTCTGCCGATGAGGATGTGGTGATTGACAGAGTCGAAAGCCTTGGCCAGATCAATGAATACGGCTGCACAGTAATGTTTCTTATCGATGGCGGTTAAGATATCATTTAGGACCTTGAGCGTGGCTGAGGTGCACCCATGACCAGCTCTGAAACCAGATTGCATAGCAGAGAAGGTATGGTGAGATTCAAAATGGTCGGTAATCTGTTTGTTGACTTGGCTTTTGAAGACCTTAGAAAGGCATGGTAGGATAGATACAGGTCTGTAGCAGTTTGGGTCAAGCGTGTCCCCCCCTTTGAAGAGGGGGATGACCGCAGCTGCTTTCCAATCTTTGGGAATCTCAGACGACACGAAAGAGAGGTTGAACAGGCTAGTAATAGGGGTGGCAACAATTTCGGCAGATAATTTTAGAAAGAAAGGGTCCAGATTGTCTAGCCCGGCTGATTTGTAGGGGTCCAGATTTTGCAGCTCTTTCAGAACATCAGCTGAACGGATTTGGGAGAAGGATAAATGTGGAAGGCATGGGCGAGTTGCTGTGGGGGGTGCAGTGCTGTTGTCCGGGGTAGGAGTAGCCAGGTGGAAAGCATGGCCAGCCGTAGAAAAATGCTTATGACAGTGTTTCCTATCTTCAGTGCAGTGGGCAGCTGGGAGGAGGTGTTCTTATTCTCCATGGACTTTACAGTGTCCCAGAACTTTTTTGAGTTAGTGTTGCAGGAAGCAAATTTCTGCTTGAAAAAGCTAGCCTTAGCTTTTCTAACTGCCTGTGTATAATGGTTTCTAGCTTCCCTGAACAGCTGCATATCACGGGGGCTGTTCGATGCTAACGCAGAGCGCCATAGGATGTTTTTGTGTTGGTTAAGGGCAGTCAGGTCTGGGGAGAACCAAGGGCTATATCTGTTCCTGGTTCTACATTTCTTGAATGGGGTATGTTTATTTAACCTCTAGTGACGAGCAATCCCGTATCCGGGAGCATAATCATAGCCTCAAGTACATTACCATAACGCAACGTTTCCTATTCATGAAAATCGCAACTGAAATAAATAAATATATTCAAACACAAGCTTAGCCTTTTGTTAACAACACTGTCATCTCAGATTTTCAAAATATGTGTTACAGCCAATGCTAGACAAGCATTTGTGTAAGTTTAGCAATGGCATAATGCTATGCTAGGCTGTGCTGGCAGCAGAGAACATTTTCACAAAAATAAGAAAAGCAACCAAATTAAATAATTTACCTTTGAAGAACTTCAGATGCTTTCACTCAAGAGACTCCCAGTTAGATAGCAAATGTTCCTTTTTTCCAAAAATAATATTTTTGTAGGCGAAAAACGTCACGTTTCTTCATCCTGCTTGGCTGAGAAATCGACAGAAAAATACTTCAACTATAATGTATTAGCATAACACAACTTTTTCTATTCATGAAAATCGCAAATGAAATGAAATAAATATTTTGAAACACAAGCTTAGCCTTTTGTTACCAACACTGTCATCTCAGATTTTCAAAATATGCTTTTCAACCAAAGCTACACAAGCATTTCTGTAAGAGTATTGATAGCCTAGCATAGCATTAAGCCTAGCATTCATCAGGCAACATTTTCACAAAAACAAGAAAAGCATTCAAATAAAATAATTTACCTTTGAAGAACTTCGGATGTTTTCAATGAGGAGACTCTCAGTTAGATAGCAAATGTTCATTTTTTCCAAAAAGATTAATTTTGTAGGAGAAATCGCTCCGTTTTGTTAATCATTTTTGGCTAAGAAAAAAAAAACGAAAATGCATTCGACTACAACGCCAAACTTTTTTCCAAATTAATCCATAATATCGACAGAAACATGGCAAACGTTGTTTAGAATCATCCTCAAGGTGTTTTTCACATATCTATTCGATGATAAATCCTTCGTGGCAGTTTGGTTTATACGTGGCAGTTTGGTTTATACCAGCTGCAGTATAAAGTACTGCAGCTGGAGATTACGCAATAATTGCAATGGAGGACACCAAGCGACCACCTGGTAAATGTAGTCTCTTAGGGTCAATCTTCCAATGATATACCTACAAATACGTCACAATGCTGCAGACACCTTGGGGAAAACGTGGAAAAGGTAAGCTGACTCCTAGCTCCTCCACAGCCATATAAGGAGTCATTGCCATGAGGCGGTTTCAAAAAATGCGGCACTTCCTGATTGTATTTTTATCTGGGTTTTTTCTGTAACATCAGTTCTGTGGCACTCACAGACAATATCTTTGCAGTTTTGGAAACGTCAGTGTTTTCTTTCCAAAGCTGTCAATTATATGCATAGTCAAGCATCTTTTCGTGACAAAATATCTTGTTTAAAACGGGAACGTTTTTCATCCAAAAATTATATCGAAGAAGTTAAGATGGTTAGGAAGGCATTTAAAAAAAATATCCAGACATCCTCTACTGACGGGATGAGATCAATATCCTTCCAGGATACCCCGGCCAGGTCGATTAGAAAGGCCTGCTCGCTGAAGTGTTTCAGGGAGCGTTTGACAGTGATGAGTGGAGGTCGTTTGACCGCTGACCCATTACGGATGCAGGCAATGAGGCAGTGATCGCTGAGATCTTGGTTGAAGACAGCAGAGGTGTATTTAGAGGGCAAGTTGGTTAGGATGATATCTATGAGGGTGCCCGTGTTTAACCTGTCTACGATACTGGTTCCCAATTGGGAATCAACCCTCCCACGTTCAGCTGAAACGGTGGCGCATGGAATGCAAAAATATTCTTAAAAATATTTAACCTCCACACATTAACAAGTCCAATAGCTCAAATGAAAGATAAACATCTTGTTCATCTAGCCAGCAAGTCAGATTTCTAAAATGTTTTACGGCGAAAACATAGCACATATATATGTAAAACCACCACCAGACACAGCTCATTTCAATAGCCAAAACATGCAATCAACAAACGCAGGATTAAAAAATAAATCGCTCACTAACCTTTTGAAAATCTTCATCAGATGACAGTAATATGACATATTACACAGTACATATATTTTTTTTCAATAATATGCCATTTATATCCATAAATGTCCATTTACAGTGAGTTCACCTTCAGAAATTACTCAAAAATGCCCGGAGGAAATCTATGTAGCGCGGCAAGATAACGTAAATAGACATCATAAACTTTGACTAAATATACATGTTCTACATATAGTTAGAAAGATACACTGCTTCTTTATGCAACCGCTGTGTTAGATTTATTTTTAACGTTACAGAAATCGCACACTATTCCATATGCTGAGACAGCGCTCAGTTCCAAGCTACATTTCCACGTAATGTTGGAGTCAACAGAAACACAGATTTAAGCATAAATATTCCCTTACCTTCGATGGTCTTCGTTCAGAATGTTCTGGAAGGCTTCATACTTACCCAATACATCGTTTGGTTTCAAGTCTTGCGTCTTTGTATTAGCTACTGCTAATAACATCAGCTGAAATGCACCCAAAACGTCCTCTGGTCCGGATAAATTGCGCATCAAAACTTCAAAATTACACATTATATGTCGACTAAACAGGTCAAACTAAGTGCAGAAGCAAGCTTTATGATGTTTTAGACGTGCAAAACAAACTTCAATTCAATCGGCCATCGTCTGCCCTTCTCTTGAGTGCTGGAAACAAAGGAATGGCTGGGACCAATTCGCGCCCATACGCACAGCCTATTCTCTCGTGGCACGCACTAATTTCACTCCCATAGGGTCAATTCTCGCGGGATTTGAACGGTTTGAAGCTCTAATGAAAGAGGACATCTAGCGGAAGAGAAAGAAAGTGTCCCCAGAATCATAGCTCGTTGGGAAGGGTGGGGGCCATGACGTCAAAGTTGCTCCAACTTTCATGGCCACAAAAACTAGTTTGGAAGAATGCCTGCCCTGTGAGTTCTGCTATACTTACAGACATAATTCCAACGGTTTTAGAATCTTTAGAGTGTTTTCTATCCAATAATAATTTTTATTTGCATATATTAACAATTTTTGACAGATTTTTTTTCCAGTTTACTAGGGGTACCCAATCTCTCCAAAGGGGGCGTATGTCTGCCATATCCTTAACAGGTTTTAAGGCTTTGGGGAGGTACCTGGTAGGTTCATTAATAATTTGTGTGAGATTGAGGGCATCAAGTTTAGATTGTAGGATGGCTGGGGTGTTAAGCATGTTCCAGTTTAGGTCGCCTAGCAGCACGAGCTCTGAAGATAGATGGGGGGCAATCAGTTCACATATGGTGTCCAGAGCACAGCTGGGGGAAGAGGGTGGTCTATAGCAGGCGGCAACGGTGAGACTTGTTTTTAGAGAGGTGGATTTTTAAAAGTAGAAGTTCAAATTGTTTGGGTACAGACCTGGATAGTAGGACAGAACTCTGCAGGCTATCTTTGCAGTAGATTGCAACACCGCCCCCTTTGGCAGTTCTATCTTGTCTGAAAATGTTGTAGTTTGGGATTAAAATTTCAGAATTTTTGGTGGTCTTCCTAAGCCAGGATTCAGACACAGCTAGAACATCCGGGTTGGCAGAGTGTGCTAAAGCAATGAATAGAACAAACTTAGGGAGGAGGCTTCTAATGTTAACATGCATGAAACCAAGGCTATTACGGTTACAGAAGTCGTCAAAAGAGAGCACCTGGGAATAGGAGTAGAGCTAGGCACTGCAGGGCCTGGATTCACCTCTACATCGCCAGAGGAGGAGTAAAATAAGGATATTATGACAAGTTATGTCAGCTGTTATGACATACAGTTGAAGTCGGAATTTTACATACACTTAGGTTGGAGTCATTAAAACTCGTTTTTCAACCACTCCACAAATTTCTTGTTAACAAACTATAGTTTTTGCAAGTCGGTTAGGACATCTACTTTGTACAAGTTATTTTTCCAACAATTGTTTACAGACAGATTATTTCACTTATAATTCACTGTATCACAATTTGAGTGGGTCAGAAGTTTACATACACTAAATTGACTGTGCCTTTAAACAGCTTGGAAAATTGTCTTTAGAAGCTTCTGATAGGCTAATTGACATAATTTGAGTGAATTGGAGATGTACCTGTGGATGTATTTGAAGGCCTACCTTCAAACTCAGTGCCTCTTTGCTTGGCATAATTGGAAAATCTAAATAAATCAGCCACGAAAATTGTAGACCTCCACAAGTCTGGTTCATCCTTGGGAGCAATTTCCAAATACCACGTTCATCTGTACAAACAATAAAATGCAAGTATAAACACCATGGGACCACGCAGTCACTCAGGAAGGAGACACGTTCTGTCTCCTAGAGATGAATGTACTTTGGTGTCAAAACTGCAAATCAATCCCAGAACAACAGCAAAAGACCTTGTGAAGATGCTGGAGAAAACAGGTAGAAAAGGATCTATTTCCACAGTAAAACGAGTCCTTTATTGACATAACCTGAAAGGCCGCTCAGCAAGTAAGAAGCCCCTGCTCCAAATCTGCCATTAAAAAGCCAGACAACAGTTTGCAACTGCACATGGGGCAAAGATCGTACTTTTTGGAGAAATGTCCTCTGGTCTGATGAAATGAAAATAGAACTGTTTGGCCACCATGACCATCTTATGTTTGGAGGAAAAAGGGGGAGGCTTGCAAGCCGAAGAACACCATCCCAACCATGAAGCATGGGGGTGGCAGCATCATGTTGTTGGGGTGCTTTGCTGCAGGAGGGACTGGTGCACTTGAGGGGGAAAAATATGTGGATATATTGAAGCAACATCTCAAGACATCAGTCAGGAAGTTAAATCTTGGTCACAAATGGGTCTTCCAAATGGACAATGACCCCAAGCATACTTCCAAAGTTGTGGCAGAATGGCTTAAGGACAAAGTCAAGGTATTGGAGTGGCCATCACAAAGCCCTGACCTCAATCCTATAGAAAATATGTGGGCAGAACTGAAAAAGCTTCTGCGAACAAGGAGGCCTACAAACCTGAATCAGTTACATCAGCTCTGTCAGGAGGAATGGGCCAAAATTCTCCCAACTTATTGTGGGAAATGTTTGACCCAAGTTAAACAATTTAAAGAAAATGCTACCAAATTCTGATTGAATGTTTGTAAACTTCTGACCCACTGGGATTGTGATGAAAGAAATAAAAGATTAGATAAATCATTCTCATTTCACATTCTTAAAATAAAGTGGTGAATTTATACTTGGATTAAATGTCAGTAATTGTGAAAAACTGAGTTTAAATGTATTTGGCTAAGGTGTATGTAAACTTCTGACTTGAACTGTATTATGACATGGGCAAATTAAGGCTCTAATCAGAATGGGTCACAGCGAGGATGCAGTTAGCAGCTCCATCTAGAGATTGTACTGTAGTGTACTGCTTCAGCTCTGCACTTTTTGTTAACGTCCCAAATGACACCCTTTTCTCCATATAGTTTACTACTTTTGACCAAGGCCCATAAGGCTCTGGTCAAATATAATGCACTATATAGGGAATTTCAGGGGTGTCAACAGTGAACTCTGTTTAGTTTGAGCTTGATGTGTGTGGTGGTGGCACTGTAAGCCCCCAAATGAATGGGAAATCTAATTTAAATTAAACAAAGCTTCCACTTATTTTGATGCACAAAGTGTGTGTGTGTGTGTGTGTGTGTGTGTGTGTGTGTGTGTGTGTGTGTCTGTGTGTGTGTGTATGTGTGCTGCTCGTGTGTGTGTGTAGCCTGTCATTCTACCATGTCATGCTGAAACCAGGCCCCTTTTCCGGCCAGCTGCCCATCTGGTGGGGGTGATATTTTTACCTCGTCTGTTTGTCTTTGCATGAGTATGGCATTAAGAGATGAGCTCTAACTTGGGAGCAGCTGGTCCAGTCAGGAAACTCCTTACTTCCCCTCCACTGAACCACACTATCAGCATCATAATATAGCGGCCATTGGACCAGGCCATAACCGGCAATGCTCGGCTAACTGCACCCAGTGCCACTGGATATTGAAATCCATTACCATATTGGATTAGCATTAGTCAGGAGACTCACTACTTCCCCTCCACTTAACCACAT
This sequence comes from Oncorhynchus mykiss, assembly GCF_057628025.1. Taxonomy (NCBI): domain Eukaryota; kingdom Metazoa; phylum Chordata; class Actinopteri; order Salmoniformes; family Salmonidae; genus Oncorhynchus; species Oncorhynchus mykiss. The sequence continues at coordinate 50,623,572 of NC_143026.1, forward strand.
TATCAAAATCATAACATAGCCTAGCTCTTGGGGCCATGGGGAATTGAGATGTATGACACATGAAGTGATGGCAAATTACCCAGGGTACCCAAGGGGTCAATGGTGATGACATATGACAGGAAGGGGCGATGAAGAGACACATCAGATCATGTGGAGCGGTACTAACCGGTGAGTCACACTCTCCTAGTCCTCATACTTCGAGGCCTGGTTGTCCAGATGACTAGTCTTCCTCATTCCCACAACAGATCTGGGTTCAACTACTATGAATATTATTTGAACCCAGGTCTGCTTGTCATCAAGAAGACTTTGCAACAAGGCTGGATGCCTGGGCTCTGTTCCCACACTGTTTTCCCTGAAGGAGATACAGGACAGGAGAGATAAGCTAACCGATTGTCCACTCATTTGTGAGAGTGACAGAAACACCTTCTCTTTGCTCGCCCACTCAGGCGGCTAACAGCTAACCTTCCTCCTTTCCTCTGTGCCGCCAGCCACATCCTGTAAAATAATACAATTAACCCCAAATACAACCAACTCTATATCTGCTCTTAGCTGCTGTGTATTTGTTATTGCTAGCTCATTATTTTTTGTCTTTCTTTTTCTATGAATATTATACTTTCTCTTGGACTGGGATGGTAAGGAAGTAATTAGAGTGAAGAGGTTATGAGTACAGAGGGGGGGACGGTGTGACAGTGTGGCAGTTTGGCTCTGGATGTGTCCCAAATGGCATTTCCTATGCAGTGCATTACTTCTGACAAGAACCCTATAGGCACTACATAGGGAACAGGGTGCCATTTCAGACACATCCAGTGTGGCCACCTCCTGGCATGTTGCACCCCATGGAGTCTCTCTGTGCCAACATAGATTGCATTAATGAGGAGATTTTTCCATTGTAAGAGCACTAACACCTTGTTCACACTCGCAGCTTGAGCGTTCCGTTTTCATATCCTGCGGGCTACAGCAGGCAGCTCTAGCAGCTAACACTTTTCACAAAGGAAATCTAGGCTGTGAATGTCAAGGGCATTTCCCTCTAATAAATCATAGCTCTTTTCATTCACTGTGCTGCTAATATGACTCACTGTTCTGCTCTAAAGCAGCATATGGACATGTTTGTCTATACACTATCAATAAATAGTAACCCTATGTTAAAGGAATTTTTATCAATGATGACTAATTATGTATACATTTCAATCAGGACTAACTAATCAGAATACTATTATGTTACTGTATATGTATGAATTTTCTTTTTAATCCTAGTACTGAATATAATGTGTGTAAATATAATCAAGAATTAGAACAATGACTGTCTGTTCCTTAGTAGAAATGAATGAACTATATCGCCAGACTGGCTAGAATGCTTATCTACACAGGCTGACCTTGGCTCTGGATGATGTGGGAAGGCTTGAGAACTATACAGCCTCTGTACCAGTGTCAAGAAGAGATGTAACAGTTTAGAAAACGCTGACGTCATTTTCAGTTTATAACCTGTGGTAAAATGTGTAATGAGCAGTACTCTCGTGAATAAAAGCTGCTGGTTGACCTTAAGACTGGGCTCTATCAATTTTATACAAATAAGGGTCATACAAATCCTTATGAATTGACAGAGTGTTTGATTTTAATTGGGTATTAAAACAGAGTAATTTAATTCCTGCAACAATTGGTCATTCGAACCGGGATCTAAAATACCCATCTCTGCCATCTGAAGGTCGTACGCCGAAAAATCGTGCACGAGCGGGTCTGGTCCTGTTATTCAAGACCTGGCCTCTGAATTGAGGGAAAAGACTAGGCCGGTGTACACCCCAGACCGACAGGGACGGTGACTAGATCCAACGAACAATGCTTTTCCCAGTCGGCGGCAAGGTCAGTAGCTTATATTCTTGATTCTGGATGGATTTGAGTTCTTTGATTGATGTTCTAAAAATTTTAGAATTCATCAATAATGGGAGCTTTGCTATTCCCACAGGGTTTTGTATGACCAACATACACTGGGTTTTGTATAACCGATATACACTGGGCAGGTTCAAAAATAACCTGTGGTAATGTGCACTACCGTAAATAAACTAAACTTAATCATGATAGGCATATTCGCCCGAGATTAAGACGGAATATTAAATAGGTGCTGGCGGATAGGACGGTGATCTTGTACAAATACTAGGCGTGGGGAGACAGGAAGTGAATGCTATGCGGACAAGATAACTGGAATGGTCATTTGAATTGTGGGAGTATTTGATCATTGTTCCGATTCAACAAATAGTACTGAAATATCCAAATGAGGAGGAGAGGGAAACCAACATTAAAGGAATGGGATAAAAGCCAAATCTATAGACAAAAGAGGTTCCATGCGAGAGGAAAGCCTAAGAAATAGTGGCGTGAGATAACGATTATTAGCGTTCTTTAAAAGCCCTCTGACACAACCGGAAAATAAGATATTACCTAGGAATTTACGACCCCTGGGCTTATAGTTGTATCGGTAAGACCTAATATCTGATTCAACAGTCAAAGCTATTGAAAAGGTTTCCATGAAGGAGAAAACACAAATAGAAATCCAAGGAGGTCCCGGAACTAACGGGAGATTACCGTTATAGGAGAACAAAGAGAATGGAAGGGAGGCGTCCAAAATCTGACTCAGACAAAGAACCTGAATAGAAGCTGGTATTACTAAAATAGTCAGAAAGGGTTTTAAATTAGGACGATTTTCTGGGAATTTTCAGTGTCGAAGTTTGCGACTACAGACAATTATAATAATATAGTTATTGGCGGGGAAACTCAATCATTTTAATAGCGGGACACCAAGGTTCGTATTTCAGCTTTGAAACCGATAGACTAAAATTGATTTTAGATTGTAATTCATCTATTTGAATGTTTTGCCTGAAAAAATACGGTCGCTAGCGTTTGTATAAGATATGAACTGAACGTTTAATATGTTGTTTAGATTGAATTGAAAAAAGAAGTCATTAAAAATAATGGCGAGACAATTTCGATGTAATACGTTATTTTGCCCAAAATGATCTGCTGGAATAATGTATTGAGATGGGAGTCGTATTTAAATAAATGTATCATAGAAGAGAAAGTCACCTAAACCTGGTTAAATGTAGGGAATAACGGAGAGAAACGATACAGTTTTGTGCCACCAGGATGATATATTTTTTAACGAATCGACTGACATACGATACATTTAGCACAGAACATGGTACGTTTAAATGTTATGGTATAGAAAGATGAGATGTTTGGTTGGTTTTACTTTGTTGATAGAATTTAAAGCAGAACTCAATCTGAATAGGGAATATATATTTTACAGAGGCAGGCTGACTTGCGGCGTCATTTTACGTTGACAACACCGTTCCTCAAATTTAAACAGAGAAAATGGGTTGTGGCATTTAGAGGGAAAATGCGTGCATTATAGCTTTGAGTTACTTTTCAAAAGTGGCTAAAAGTTCCAAATACATTTTTTTAAGGAGCTGAATATCGTAAGGATAGTCTGAAAAGATGCTACAGCTAGCAACGGAATTGCTAGGCATTCCATTTTCCAAAAGTACTGATTTTTGGTTAGGTAACGCCAGTGAATTCAAACAAGAAGTTAACGTATTCTAAAAACATTAACTGTTTTCATTACGGGGAACAAGTAAATGTCTTATCTTAAAGGGACAGTACACGTTTATCACAGTGGTTTGAGTGTATGGCAGTGTATAAAATATTTTGGGGCGACAATTTGGAGATGGACTGAATGAGTTACATGAAACAGAGGGATTTAAAATGAATGATGTGAAGGGATTATCATAATTATTAGGTTTCGTTGTTGTAGTAAACATTTGGGTTAAGGGGATTTCGCTGTTCCCAGAGACAAGATATCTTAAAGGGGTACACTCACATATGGAATATTAGGAGTTTTAATTAGACAAGTGAATAATGTATTGGGAATAGAGTCGTAATTAAAATGCTAAGTCAAAGACGAGACAGTTACTTAAATCAAAATGAATTCTAAATAATAACGAAGAGACAATTACGATTTATGCCCATCGAAATGTTCATGTAAATTTAGCGAATTGAAAGATGAGAGATGTTGATTGATGTTGTAAATTCAAATGCAGGATTCAACAGATGTGATAAATTAGGTTTGGTTTATCGGACCCGTACTACTGATGCTGCAGACAGCCAACAATTATTTACTATTCATTGAAAGTCGTTGCGGATCGGCTCTAGGCTGAGCGCTTGTTGATGACATCACTCGCAAGGCACTTTTGTCGCCACGGAAATTATGTTGTGACTGGGGGTAACGGAGAAAATTGTTTGCTGATAAAAGTGTTTTGTTTATTTGGTAACTGGTTATGGTCAATTTTAGGGTTTGATTTAACTTAATTAAACATAGTATTCTGGTGTGTTTAAGTAGGATTCCTTATTCTGGGACGGATGGAAGTTATCTAAAATATGTAAGTTGAAGGAGCCATGGGAGAATGAGTTTACATTTTTATTAAATATCTGGGATTAAATTACGGATTTCTTACACTGAGAAATGTACAACATTTGCGGCAGAGGGAAAAAGTAATACATTGGATAATAATGTTATCTGGTTAATTGTATCTAAGGGTAGCATGTTCATTTAAGTAAACATATATATTGACGTTGTTTAAAACTTATGATTAATGATTTGAGTTAAAGGGGAATCATCATTAGGTTTAGTTTATAGTTCACTTTTGAGTTTCTGAATCGAAGTAGCATAGTGAATGCTAGTTAGGCGTTTTGTATTCTTCTGGGAAAATTGATGTTAGTTGTCTCACTTTTAGATGTTTCCTGGGATTATAATCTTGGGAAGAGTGGGTGAGATTGAGGGAATAAACGACCAAATTGAAAAAGACCTGGAAGTGTATTAAGTTGTTTATTCATTAAGGTTTGCAAATATATACACATAAAACATTTGTTAGGACTATTTGTTTTAGTGCAAAGGTATATTAGAGAGGCACGCTCACATATGGAACTTCATGAGTTTTTATTTTAATTACACAAGTGATTTTTATTTTATTTTAAGGATAATGGGTTCTTTAACTTCTTGATCCTACTTGAGACGCAGACGTCTCAAGTAGGCACCTGGATATGCAAATGCGCTACGCTAAATGCTAAATGTACTCGTTAAAACTCAAACGTTCATTAAAATACACATGCAGGGTATTGAATTAAAGCTACACTCGTTGTGAATCTAGCCAACAAGTCAGATTTTTAAAATGCTTTTCGGCGAAAGCATGAGAAGCTATTATCTGATAGCATGCAACACCCCAAAATGCCTGAAGGCGACGTAAACAAAATAATTAGCGTAGCCGGCGCTACACAAAAACGCAGAAATAAAATATAAAACATTCATTACCTTTGTTGATATTCTTTGTTGGCACTCCTATATGTCCCATAAACATCACAAATTGGTCTTTTTCCCGATTAAATCCGTCCATGAATGCTCCAAATATCCATTTGTATAGCCTGTCTGCTTCAGGAAAAAAGCTCTCTTCCAACACGCAACGTCATTTTTAAAAATTATATAAGTTGCCTATATTCTTTGACAAAACACTTCAACCTACTTTTGTAACCCAACTTTAGCTATTTGTAAACGTTAATAAGCGATCAAATTGATCACTGGGCGATCTGTATTCAATAGCAGCTACTCAAGAAAACAATGTCCATTTTTCAATCTTCCAAAATCGATTGTTGTAGGCTGGATGGAATGACGGATCTATTGGTAATGTCTCAAAGGATTTTTGTCAATGAAAATGACGTTTTTGGCGACATCGTGTGGAAGCTGTAGGAATTGCATCCGTGTCCATATTAAATTTGGTTTCCTTTAAACAATACATGAAAGGGGCGCATGGATACTTTTCAGCTTTCAGTGACCAGTTTCTTGCGCTTTTCGATGAAACACACGCTCTGTTATAGTTACAGCCGTGATTTAACCAGTTTTAGAAACTTCAGAGTGTTTTCTATCCACACATACTAATCATATGCATAAACTATATTCCTGGCATGAGTAGCAGGACGCTGAAATGTTGCGTGATTTTTAACAGAATGTTCGAAAAAGGAGGGGGTAGGATGAAGAGGGTTTAATATGTCTAATGTAGTTTGGAACATGACTATAAAAGGGTGGTATGACCTATTGACCTCATCATGGCTATCTTTTGGGGTCTGATCAGCCTCAGGGGAGAGCCATTTGTATAATGAATTTGTGGTCATTTGGGTTACTAGTTTTAAGGTAAATTAATTATAATGGAGTTTTAGTTCGGGGTTAGAATTATTGTTTGAATCACTGATGAGAAAGTGTTTCAGGATTCTGTTTTACAATATTAGCTGTGAAGTTTTTGAATTGGCTATTATTGATTTGGTATTACAACAGAAAATAATCCTATTCATCATTGAGAATAAATAGGGGGAGATAAAACATGGTCCTTTGAGGTTTGGACAGGACACCGTATTTGTTATGCACGTGAGTGAGGACCCAAAAGCGGTTTAACAAAAACAGAGTCCTTTAATGTCAAAACACAGGTAAGACATAGATCCTCTTCAAATGTATATGATGGCAAAATAAACAACCCGCAGAGAGGGCGACAAATGAAACATAAAGTCCTTCTGAATATCACAGAAGAGTTCCCCTTCTAGCAGCAGAGGAGAATAGCTGGGTTGTAGAGAACAGAGGTACCTGATCACACGTAGCATCAGATGAACAGGCAGATTCCGACAGGACAGGACAAGGGTGAAGCAAACGAGACGATAGTTTGGTTCTGGCATGAGAAACTCAAACGAGAATCTGACAAAGACAGAAGCAGGAACAGAGAGAGAAATAGAGACATAATCAGAGGGAAAAAAGGGAACAGGTGGGAAAAGGGTGAATGAGGTAGTTAGAGAAGATGAGGAGCAGCTGGGGGAAGGAGAGGAAGAGAAGGTAACCTAATACGACCAGCAGAGGGAGACGGAGTGAAGAGAAAGAACAGGAACAAGACATAATATGACAATACATGACAGTACCCCCCCACTCACCGAGCGCCTCCTGGCGCACTCGAGGAGGAAACCTGGTGGCAACGGAGGAAATCATCGATCAGCGAACGGTCCAGCACGTCCCGAGAGGGAACCCAACTCCTTTCCTCAGGACCGTACCCCTCCCAATCCACTAGGTACTGATGACCACGGCCCCGAGGACGCATGTCCAAAATCTTACCGACCCTGTAGATAGGTGCGCCCTTGACAAGGATGGGGGGGAGACGAGCGGGGGCGCGAAGAACGGGCTTAACACAGGAGACATGGAAGACCGGGTGGACGCGACGAAGATATCGCGGAAGAAGAAGTCGCACTGCGACAGGATTAATGATCTGAGAAATACGGAACGGACCAATGAACCGCGGGGTCAACTTGCGAGAAGCTGTCTAAAGGGGAAGGTTCTGAGTGGAGAGCCAAACTCTCTGACCGCGACAATATCTAGGACTCTTAGTTCTACGCTTATTAGCGGCTCTCACAGTCTGCGCCCTATAACGGCAAAGTGCAGACCTGACCCTCTTCCAGGTGCGCTCGCAACGTTGGACAAAAGCCTGAGCGGAGGGGACGCTGGACTCGGCGAACTGAGACGAGAACAACGGAGGCTGGTACCCGAGGCTACTCTGAAAAGGAGATAGCCCGGTCGCAGACGAAGGAAGCGAGTTGTGGGCGTATTCTGCCCAGGGGAGCTGTTCTGACCAAGACGCAGGGTTACGAAAAGAAAGACTGCGTAAGATGCGACCAATAGTCTGATTGGCCCGTTCTGCTTGACCGTTAGACTGGGGGTGAAAGCCGGAAGAGAGACTGACGGAAGCCCCAATCAAACGGCAAAACTCCAAAACCTCCAAAATTGAGACGTGAATTGCGGACCCCTGTCCGAAACGACGTCTGACGGAAGGCCATGAATTCTGAAAACATTCTCGATGATGATTTGTGCCATTTCTTTAGCAGAAGGGAGCTTAGCAAGGGGAATAAAATGAGCCGCCTTAGAGAACCTATCGACAACCGTAAGAATAACAGTCTTCCCCGCTGACGAAGGCAGTCCGGTGATAAAATCTAAGGCGATGTGAGACCACGGTCGAGAGGGAATGGGAAGCGGTCTGAGACGGCCGGCAGGAGGGGAGTTACCGGACTTAGTCTGCGCGCAGACCGAACAAGCAGCCACGAATCGACGCGTGTCATGCTCCCGGGTGGGCCACCAAAAACGCTGGCGAATGGAAGCAAGCGTACCCCGAACGCCGGGGTGGCCGGCTAACTTGGCAGAGTGAGCCCACTGAAGAACGGCCAGACGAGTAGGAACAGGAACGAAAAGAAGGTTCCTAGGACAAGCGCGCGGCGACGGAGTGTGAGTGAGTGCTTGCTTTACCTGCCTCTCAATTCCCCAGACAGTCAACCCGACAACACGCCCCTCAGGGAGAATCCCCTCGGGGTCAGTGGAGGCTACTAAAGAACTGAAGAGACGAGATAAAGCATCAGGCTTGGTGTTCTTAGAGCCCGGACGATAAGAAATCACGAACTCGAAACGAGCGAAAAACAGCGCCCAACGAGCCTGACGCGCATTAAGTCGTTTGGCAGAACGGATGTACTCAAGGTTCCTATGGTCAGTCCAAACGACAAAAGGAACGGTCGCCCCCTCCAACCACTGTCGCCATTCGCCTAGGGCTAAGCGGATGGCGAGCAGTTCGCGGTTTCCCACATCATAGTTACGTTCCGACGGCGACAGGCGATGTGAAAAATACGCGCAAGGGTGGACCTTGTCGTCAGAGAGGGAGCGCTGAGAAAGAATGGCTCCCACGCCCACCTCTGACGCGTCAACCTCGACAACGAACTGTCTAGAGACGTCAGGTGTAACAAGGATAGGTGCGGATGTAAAACGATTCTTGAGGAGATCAAAAGCTCCCTGGGCGGAAACGGACCACTTAAAGCACGTCTTGACAGAAGTAAGGGCTGTGAGAGGAGCTGCCACCTGACCGAAATTACGGATGAAACGACGATAGAAATTCACGAAGCCGAGAAAGCGCTGCAGCTCGACGCGTGACTTAGGGACGGGCCAATCAATGACAGCTTGGACCTTAGCGGGATCCATCTTAATGCCTTCAGTGGAAATAACAGAACCGAGAAATGTGACGGAGGAGGCATGAAAAGTGCACTTCTCAGCCTTCACAAAAAGACAATTCTCTAAAAGGCGCTGGAGGACACGTCGAACGTGCTGAACATGAATCTGGAGTGACGGTGAAAAAAAATCAGGATATCGTCAAGGTAAACGAAAACAAAGATGTTCAGCATGTCTCTCAGGACGTCATTGACTAATGCCTGAAAGACAGCTGGAGCGTTAGCGAGGCCGAAAGGAAGAACCCGGTATTCAAAGTGCCCTAACGGAGTGTTAAACGCCGTCTTCCACTCGTCCTCCTCCCTGATGCGCACGAGATGGTAAGCGTTACGAAGGTCCAACTTAGTGAAAAACCTGGCTCCCTGCAGGATCTCGAAGGCTGAAGACATAAGAGGAAGCGGATAACGATTCTTCACTGTTATGTCATTCAGCCCTCGATAATCTATGCAGGGGCGCAGGGACCCGTCCTTCTTCTTAAAAAAAAAAAACCCCGCTCCGGCGGGAGAGGAGGAGGGGACTATGGTACCGGCGTCAAGAGCTACAGACAAATAATCTTCGAGAGCCTTACGTTCGGGAGCTGACAGAGAGTATAGTCTACCCCGGGGGGGGAGTGGTTCCCGGAAGGAGATCAATACTACAATCATACGACCGGTGTGGAGGAAGAGAGGTGGCCCTGGACCGACTGAACACCGTGCGCAGATCGTGATATTCCTCCGGCACCCCTGTCAAATCACCAGGCTCCTCCTGTGAAGAAGAGACAGAGGAAACAGGAGGGATAGCAGACATTAAACATTTCACATGACAAGAGACGTTCCAGGAGAGGATAGAATTACTAGACCAATTAATAGAAGGATTATGACAAACTAGCCAGGGATGGCCCAAAACAACAGGTGTAAAAGGTGAACGAAAAATTAAAAAAGAAAGGGTTTCGCTATGATTACCAGAGACAGTGAGGGTTAAAGGTAGCGTCTCACGCTGAATCCTGGGGAGAGGACTACCATCCAAAGCGAACAAGGCCGTGGGCTCCCTTAACTGTCTGAGAGGAATGTCATGTTCCCGAGCCCAGGTCTCGTCCATAAAACAGCCCTCCGCCCCAGAGTCTATCAAGGCACTGCAGGAAGCTGACGAACCGGTCCAGCGTAGATGGACCGACAAGGTAGTGCAGGATCTTGAAGGAGAGACCAGAGTAGTAGCGCTCACCAGTAGCCCTCCGCTTACTGATGAGCTCTGGCTTTTACTGGACATGAAGTGACAAAATGACCAGCGGAACCGCAATAGAGACAGAGGCGGTTGGTGATTCTCCGTTCCCTCTCCTTAGTCGAGATGCGGATACCCCCCAGCTGCATAGGCTCAGCATCCGAGCCGGCGGAGGAAGATGGTAGTGATGCGGAGAGGGGGGCAACGGAGAACGCGAGCTCCTTTCCACGAGCTCGGTGACGAAGATCAACCCGTCGCTCTATGCGAATAGCGAGTTCAATCAAGGAATCCACGCTGGAAGGAACCTCCCGGGAGAGAATCTCATCCTTTACCTCCGCGCGGAGACCCTCCAGAAAACGAGCGAGCAAAGCCGGCTCGTTCCAGTCACTGGAGGCAGCAAGAGTGCGAAACTCAATAGAGTAATCTGTTATGGATCGATTACCTTGACATAGGGAAGACAGGGCCCTGGAAGCTTCCTCCCCAAAAACAGAACGATCAAAAACCCGTATCATCTCCTCCTTAAAGTCCTGATACTGGTTAGTACACTCAGCCCTCGCCTCCCAGATTGCCGTGCCCCACTCACGAGCCCGTCCAGTAAGGAGAGATATGACGTAGGCGATACGAGCTGTGCTCCTGGAGTAAGTGTTGGGCTGGAGAGAAAACACAATATCACACTGGGTGAGGAACGAGCGGCATTCAGTGGGCTCCCCAGAGTAACACGGCGGGTTATTGATTCTGGGCTCCGGAGATTCGAAAGCCCTGGAAGTGGCCGGTGGATCGAGGCGGAGATGGTGAATCTGTTCTGTGAGGTTGGAGACTTGGGCGGCCAGGGTCTCAACGGCATGTCGAGCAGCAGACAATTCCTGCTTGTGTCTGCCTAGCATCGCTCCCTGGATCTCGACGGCTGAGTGGAGAGGATCCGAAGTCACTGGGTCCATTCTTGGTCAGATTCTTCTGTTATGCACGTGAGTGAGGACCCAAAAGCGGTTTAACAAAAACAGAGTCCTTTAATGTCAAAACACAGGTAAGACATAGATCCTCTTCAAATGTATATGATGGCAAAATAAACAACCCGCAGAGAGGGCGACAAATGAAACATAAAGTCCTTCTGAATATCACAGAAGAGTTCCCCTTCTAGCAGCAGAGGAGAATAGCTGGGTTAGAGTCCCCTTCTAGCAGCAGAGGAGAATAGCTGGGTTGTAGAGGACAGAGGTACCTGATCACACGTAGCATCAGATGAACAGGCAGATTCCGACAGGACAGGACAAGGGTGAAGCAAACGAGACGATAGTTTGGTTCTGGCATGAGAAACTCAAACGAGAATCTGACAAAGACAGAAGCAGGAACAGAGAGAGAAATAGAGACATAATCAGAGGGAAAAAAGGGAACAGGTGGGAAAAGGGTGAATGAGGTAGTTAGAGAAGATGAGGAGCAGCTGGGGGAAGGAGAGGAAGAGAAGGTAACCTAATACGACCAGCAGAGGGAGACGGAGTGAAGAGAAAGAACAGGAACAAGACATAATATGACAATACATGACAGTATTAAGCCAATAGGGCAGGAAATTACATAGAAAAATAAGTTTCAGTTCTTAGGGGTGATAAATTACTGTAGATAAGGTATTCCACACTATGCAACATATATTAAATTAATGTTATTGTCAGATAGAATACTGAGGATCTCTGAAGGAAAGAGCTTGTAAGTGTAGGAAGGATTTTGAATATGGTTAGCATTAATTTTGGCTTTGTTTGACTATTCGGAGGTTTTTATTTAAATAGTATTACATTTGACAGGAATATATGACATCTGTGATGATTTAGGATTTTTGTAAAGATAGATTGATTAAGGAAATGTAAGGACTTTAGAGATTGCCACTTATAGACATGTTTTTCTAAAATCAATGATTTTAGATAAAGTCAAACAGTGAGACGCTTAGTGGTATTTGAGAGATAGGAGAGAAAGGGGTTACTGTTTAAATCGGTAAATATATATTTAAGAACATATATAAATAGCACAGATACTTCTTAAACTAGATAAGACACTTGACAGAGAATTGATACAGGATTGATATGAATGGATGCCCAAGGGAGAATTGGACATACATGATAATGTCAGAATATAAGGATAATTTACTAATCCTACCTAAGTCATTATTTAGGGTAGATAAGGTTGTTACCTGGGCAGAGCCAGGTATCAAAAGGGGGATGGGTAAGTTAGTGGCCTATTGGATAATAAACTAATAATAAAAAAAAATGTTTAGCTAACAAATAGGCATAGAAGTTAAAGATAAAATCAGATATAATCAGATAAAACATATGAGAAACTGTTTGTTAACCAAGCCTGTATGTCCAGTATTTTATGCACTACAGGTGAACTACAGGTGAAGTCACTCATTCCAGTCCCTGAGGCTTGTTGGGGGAACCATACCAAGGACTCCTGGTGACAGCTAGCTGAAAGAGCTACCCGGATTCATATCACACGGCGGGAGGTTAAGACACACTAACACTGTCGAACAATAAACAGTGTTCGAGAGGAGAACTGGAATTAACAGAATTCTCTCAAATGAAGAAATCCTTCCTGTTTTTTCACCCCAGTTTTTGTTCATAGAATTGAAGGTGTGTCTGGCTCTTGCTAGTGATGTGTTCTCGGGGAGAGGGTGGGGCTTCACATGGGCGCTGTTCGTCTGAGCTGTCTTATTGTGGGTGCCATATTCCCGATACAGCACGTCCTACCTGAGTATGCGGAGAGTGGTAATTTGACCCACGGTTTAGATGATGAGGATTTTGTTCCAAAACAAGCATAAGAGATCCCTAGATCTGGGTAGACAGGAAGTTAGAGTAGAGGTTGGGAAGGATCTCTCAATGGAGTTTTATGTAGACCAAATGGGGTCTCTAACTACATGGCAGTCTAGGACTCTGAGCAATTATGGTATATATCGGTGCAGGTCCCCATATTGATCGTGGACACAGGTCATAGCTCATTTGGAGAGAGAGGGCTATATGAATCCACTCACCCAGTATGGAAGAAGGTAGAGTAGAGTGGCATAAAGATACGCCTTACCCTTTAATCAGTAATGAAGGAGGATCTAGGGTTGTGGTATGATGGATATGACCAGTTTTTGGTCGACACCCTAGTACGGTTCCGGGTAGAGGAGGTTAGGCCAGTATGGTAAAGCTGTTCACGAAAGCAGGAATGCCAGATAATGACAGTTGCTTTGATTTGCACTATTTATATTCACAGGTTCCTCCCTTTACAGTGACCGGAGGAGATTATTACCGTTTGGCCCGGTACAGTACTCTTGGGAAATGATGTCAGGGCGAGGTTTTACCGGCAGATTGGACAGGATTATGCTCCCTTGTACATTTGGGAATGCCTTTCACACTCATTCAACACCAAGACATGAAGTTTAGCCAAACGGGAGAAAAGAGCTACTCCATCTGGGTCTTTTGATGACAAAGTATACATTGATAACATTGGGGTTCCACGGTGGGTGCCAGATGAGTTCAAAGCAAGAAATCAGATCCTAGCAGGATTAGAGTTAAGCATTTCAGGGTGGTCTACTCTCAATAAGAACGTGGACTGGATTAATTATATTTATTATAATCAACAGCGCTTTACCAATTGTACCAGACATGCTATTGAAGGTTTTGCAGAACAGACTGAAGCAACCAGCCTGATGGCTTGGCAGAATAGAATTGCATTAGATATGTTATTGGCTGAAAAGGGAGGAGTATGCGTGATTTTCTGGACCATGTTTGTGCTTACATCCCAAATAACACAGATCTGGACGAATCAGTGACCGAAGCCTCAGCTGGTTTGACCACCCTGGCTCACGGTTTGGCAGAAAACTCTAGGGTGGATACTTATCTGACTAATTGGTTTGATAGTACATTTGGAAAATGGAAACATTTTATGATCACTGTATTATGGGCTACATTCACCTGTGTTAATGTTTCAGTTTTATGGAGCTGTTGTCTAATTCCCTGTGTACAAGGCCTTATTTCCAGGACTCTGGAGAAATCGATGACAATAGATAGTGAAGTACCAGCCGATTCCAGGTTCTTAACCGTGGAGTGCTGAATGCATGTCTACAGAACAAGTGGACAAATCTGGATCCTTCATTTGCGGGGAATTTATATTTGATGAGACCATTTTTGATATTTAGGGAGGTTAGGTTGTGTCTTGTTTCAATATTAGACTGTTGTTTTATGAAGATTGTAACGGAAATCCTGATAAGAAGAGTTATGATTCTGATGTAGACCTAAGAAACAGTCAGTGCGAATGCAAGTAGTGGATTATGTTTAGGTGATGTTTTGATAACAAGAAATATTTCGAATAAAAATAGAACTAGGCTTTTTAATATAACAATATAACTACATGTGTGATTGGATGTATAATATTTAATCAAAGGGTGGATATGTTAAGGGAATTTTTATCAATGATGACTAATTATGTATACATTTCAATCAGGACTGACCAATCAGAATACTATTATGTTACTGGATATGTACTAATCAGAATAATATTATGTTACTGTATATGTATGAATTTTCTTTTTAATCCTAGTACTGAATATAATGTGTGTAAATATAATCAAGATTAGAACAATGACTGTCTGTTCCTTGGTAGAAATGAATTAACTATATTGCCAGACTGGCTAGAATGCTTATCTACTCAGGCTGACCTTGGCTCTGGACGGTGTGGGAAGGCTTGAGAACTATACAGCCTCTGTACCAGTGTCAAGAAGAGACGGAACAGTTTAGAAAACGCTGATGTCATTTTCAGTTTACAACCTGTGGTAAAATGTGTAATGAGCAGTACTCTCGTGAATAAAAGCTTCTGGTTGACTTTAAGACTGGGCTCTATCAATTTTATACAAATAAGGGTCATACAAATCCTTATGAATTGACAGAGTGTTTGATTTTAATTGGGTATTAAAACAGAGTAATTTAATTCCTGCAACAATTGGTCATTCGAACCGGGATCTAAAATACCCATCTCTGCCATCTGAAGGTCGTACGCCGAAAAATCGTGCACGAGCGGGTCTGGTCCTGTTATTCAAGACCTGGCCTCTGAATTGAGGGAAAAGACTAGGCCGGTGTACACCCCAGACCGACAGGGACGGTGACTAGATCCAACGAACAATGCTTTTCCCAGTCGGCGGCAAGGTCAGTAGCTTATATTCTTGATTCTGGATGGATTTGAGTTCTTTGATTGATGTTCTAAAAATTTTAGAATTCATCAATAATGGGAGCTTTGCTATTCCCACAGGGTTTTGTATGACCAACATACACTGGGTTTTGTATAACCGATATACACTGGGCAGGTTCAAAAATAACCTGTGGTAATGTGCACTACCGTAAATAAACTAAACTTAATCATGATAGGCATATTCGCCCGAGATTAAGACGGAATATTAAATAGGTGCTGGCGGATAGGACGGTGATCTTGTACAAATACTAGGCGTGGGGAGACAGGAAGTGAATGCTATGCGGACAAGATAACTGGAATGGTCATTTGAATTGTGGGAGTATTTGATCATTGTTCCGATTCAACAAATAGTACTGAAATATCCAAATGAGGAGGAGAGGGAAACCAACATTAAAGGAATGGGATAAAAGCCAAATCTATAGACAAAAGAGGTTCCATGCGAGAGGAAAGCCTAAGAAATAGTGGCGTGAGATAACGATTATTAGCGTTCTTTAAAAGCCCTCTGACACAACCGGAAAATAAGATATTACCTAGGAATTTACGACCCCTGGGCTTATAGTTGTATCGGTAAGACCTAATATCTGATTCAACAGTCAAAGCTATTGAAAAGGTTTCCATGAAGGAGAAAACACAAATAGAAATCCAAGGAGGTCCCGGAACTAACGGGAGATTACCGTTATAGGAGAACAAAGAGAATGGAAGGGAGGCGTCCAAAATCTGACTCAGACAAAGAACCTGAATAGAAGCTGGTATTACTAAAATAGTCAGAAAGGGTTTTAAATTAGGACGATTTTCTGGGAATTTTCAGTGTCGAAGTTTGCGACTACAGACAATTATAATAATATAGTTATTGGCGGGGAAACTCAATCATTTTAATAGCGGGACACCAAGGTTCGTATTTCAGCTTTGAAACCGATAGACTAAAATTGATTTTAGATTGTAATTCATCTATTTGAATGTTTTGCCTGAAAAAATACGGTCGCTAGCGTTTGTATAAGATATGAACTGAACGTTTAATATGTTGTTTAGATTGAATTGAAAAAAGAAGTCATTAAAAATAATGGCGAGACAATTTCGATGTAATACGTTATTTTGCCCAAAATGATCTGCTGGAATAATGTATTGAGATGGGAGTCGTATTTAAATAAATGTATCATAGAAGAGAAAGTCACCTAAACCTGGTTAAATGTAGGGAATAACGGAGAGAAACGATACAGTTTTGTGCCACCAGGATGATATATTTTTTAACGAATCGACTGACATACGATACATTTAGCACAGAACATGGTACGTTTAAATGTTATGGTATAGAAAGATGAGATGTTTGGTTGGTTTTACTTTGTTGATAGAATTTAAAGCAGAACTCAATCTGAATAGGGAATATATATTTTACAGAGGCAGGCTGACTTGCGGCGTCATTTTACGTTGACAACACCGTTCCTCAAATTTAAACAGAGAAAATGGGTTGTGGCATTTAGAGGGAAAATGCGTGCATTATAGCTTTGAGTTACTTTTCAAAAGTGGCTAAAAGTTCCAAATACATTTTTTTAAGGAGCTGAATATCGTAAGGATAGTCTGAAAAGATGCTACAGCTAGCAACGGAATTGCTAGGCATTCCATTTTCCAAAAGTACTGATTTTTGGTTAGGTAACGCCAGTGAATTCAAACAAGAAGTTAACGTATTCTAAAAACATTAACTGTTTTCATTACGGGGAACAAGTAAATGTCTTATCTTAAAGGGACAGTACACGTTTATCACAGTGGTTTGAGTGTATGGCAGTGTATAAAATATTTTGGGGCGACAATTTGGAGATGGACTGAATGAGTTACATGAAACAGAGGGATTTAAAATGAATGATGTGAAGGGATTATCATAATTATTAGGTTTCGTTGTTGTAGTAAACATTTGGGTTAAGGGGATTTCGCTGTTCCCAGAGACAAGATATCTTAAAGGGGTACACTCACATATGGAATATTAGGAGTTTTAATTAGACAAGTGAATAATGTATTGGGAATAGAGTCGTAATTAAAATGCTAAGTCAAAGACGAGACAGTTACTTAAATCAAAATGAATTCTAAATAATAACGAAGAGACAATTACGATTTATGCCCATCGAAATGTTCATGTAAATTTAGCGAATTGAAAGATGAGAGATGTTGATTGATGTTGTAAATTCAAATGCAGGATTCAACAGATGTGATAAATTAGGTTTGGTTTATCGGACCCGTACTACTGATGCTGCAGACAGCCAACAATTATTTACTATTCATTGAAAGTCGTTGCGGATCGGCTCTAGGCTGAGCGCTTGTTGATGACATCACTCGCAAGGCACTTTTGTCGCCACGGAAATTATGTTGTGACTGGGGGTAACGGAGAAAATTGTTTGCTGATAAAAGTGTTTTGTTTATTTGGTAACTGGTTATGGTCAATTTTAGGGTTTGATTTAACTTAATTAAACATAGTATTCTGGTGTGTTTAAGTAGGATTCCTTATTCTGGGACGGATGGAAGTTATCTAAAATATGTAAGTTGAAGGAGCCATGGGAGAATGAGTTTACATTTTTATTAAATATCTGGGATTAAATTACGGATTTCTTACACTGAGAAATGTACAACATTTGCGGCAGAGGGAAAAAGTAATACATTGGATAATAATGTTATCTGGTTAATTGTATCTAAGGGTAGCATGTTCATTTAAGTAAACATATATATTGACGTTGTTTAAAACTTATGATTAATGATTTGAGTTAAAGGGGAATCATCATTAGGTTTAGTTTATAGTTCACTTTTGAGTTTCTGAATCGAAGTAGCATAGTGAATGCTAGTTAGGCGTTTTGTATTCTTCTGGGAAAATTGATGTTAGTTGTCTCACTTTTAGATGTTTCCTGGGATTATAATCTTGGGAAGAGTGGGTGAGATTGAGGGAATAAACGACCAAATTGAAAAAGACCTGGAAGTGTATTAAGTTGTTTATTCATTAAGGTTTGCAAATATATACACATAAAACATTTGTTAGGACTATTTGTTTTAGTGCAAAGGTATATTAGAGAGGCACGCTCACATATGGAACTTCATGAGTTTTTATTTTAATTACACAAGTGATTTTTATTTTATTTTAAGGATAATGGGTTCTTTAACTTCTTGATCCTACTTGAGACGCAGACGTCTCAAGTAGGCACCTGGATATGCAAATGCGCTACGCTAAATGCTAAATGTACTCGTTAAAACTCAAACGTTCATTAAAATACACATGCAGGGTATTGAATTAAAGCTACACTCGTTGTGAATCTAGCCAACAAGTCAGATTTTTAAAATGCTTTTCGGCGAAAGCATGAGAAGCTATTATCTGATAGCATGCAACACCCCAAAATGCCTGAAGGCGACGTAAACAAAATAATTAGCGTAGCCGGCGCTACACAAAAACGCAGAAATAAAATATAAAACATTCATTACCTTTGTTGATATTCTTTGTTGGCACTCCTATATGTCCCATAAACATCACAAATTGGTCTTTTTCCCGATTAAATCCGTCCATGAATGCTCCAAATATCCATTTGTATAGCCTGTCTGCTTCAGGAAAAAAGCTCTCTTCCAACACGCAACGTCATTTTTAAAAATTATATAAGTTGCCTATATTCTTTGACAAAACACTTCAACCTACTTTTGTAACCCAACTTTAGCTATTTGTAAACGTTAATAAGCGATCAAATTGATCACTGGGCGATCTGTATTCAATAGCAGCTACTCAAGAAAACAATGTCCATTTTTCAATCTTCCAAAATCGATTGTTGTAGGCTGGATGGAATGACGGATCTATTGGTAATGTCTCAAAGGATTTTTGTCAATGAAAATGACGTTTTTGGCGACATCGTGTGGAAGCTGTAGGAATTGCATCCGTGTCCATATTAAATTTGGTTTCCTTTAAACAATACATGAAAGGGGCGCATGGATACTTTTCAGCTTTCAGTGACCAGTTTCTTGCGCTTTTCGATGAAACACACGCTCTGTTATAGTTACAGCCGTGATTTAACCAGTTTTAGAAACTTCAGAGTGTTTTCTATCCACACATACTAATCATATGCATAAACTATATTCCTGGCATGAGTAGCAGGACGCTGAAATGTTGCGTGATTTTTAACAGAATGTTCGAAAAAGGAGGGGGTAGGATGAAGAGGGTTTAATATGTCTAATGTAGTTTGGAACATGACTATAAAAGGGTGGTATGACCTATTGACCTCATCATGGCTATCTTTTGGGGTCTGATCAGCCTCAGGGGAGAGCCATTTGTATAATGAATTTGTGGTCATTTGGGTTACTAGTTTTAAGGTAAATTAATTATAATGGAGTTTTAGTTCGGGGTTAGAATTATTGTTTGAATCACTGATGAGAAAGTGTTTCAGGATTCTGTTTTACAATATTAGCTGTGAAGTTTTTGAATTGGCTATTATTGATTTGGTATTACAACAGAAAATAATCCTATTCATCATTGAGAATAAATAGGGGGAGATAAAACATGGTCCTTTGAGGTTTGGACAGGACACCGTATTTGTTATGCACGTGAGTGAGGACCCAAAAGCGGTTTAACAAAAACAGAGTCCTTTAATGTCAAAACACAGGTAAGACATAGATCCTCTTCAAATGTATATGATGGCAAAATAAACAACCCGCAGAGAGGGCGACAAATGAAACATAAAGTCCTTCTGAATATCACAGAAGAGTTCCCCTTCTAGCAGCAGAGGAGAATAGCTGGGTTGTAGAGAACAGAGGTACCTGATCACACGTAGCATCAGATGAACAGGCAGATTCCGACAGGACAGGACAAGGGTGAAGCAAACGAGACGATAGTTTGGTTCTGGCATGAGAAACTCAAACGAGAATCTGACAAAGACAGAAGCAGGAACAGAGAGAGAAATAGAGACATAATCAGAGGGAAAAAAGGGAACAGGTGGGAAAAGGGTGAATGAGGTAGTTAGAGAAGATGAGGAGCAGCTGGGGGAAGGAGAGGAAGAGAAGGTAACCTAATACGACCAGCAGAGGGAGACGGAGTGAAGAGAAAGAACAGGAACAAGACATAATATGACAATACATGACAGTACCCCCCCACTCACCGAGCGCCTCCTGGCGCACTCGAGGAGGAAACCTGGTGGCAACGGAGGAAATCATCGATCAGCGAACGGTCCAGCACGTCCCGAGAGGGAACCCAACTCCTTTCCTCAGGACCGTACCCCTCCCAATCCACTAGGTACTGATGACCACGGCCCCGAGGACGCATGTCCAAAATCTTACCGACCCTGTAGATAGGTGCGCCCTTGACAAGGATGGGGGGGAGACGAGCGGGGGCGCGAAGAACGGGCTTAACACAGGAGACATGGAAGACCGGGTGGACGCGACGAAGATATCGCGGAAGAAGAAGTCGCACTGCGACAGGATTAATGATCTGAGAAATACGGAACGGACCAATGAACCGCGGGGTCAACTTGCGAGAAGCTGTCTAAAGGGGAAGGTTCTGAGTGGAGAGCCAAACTCTCTGACCGCGACAATATCTAGGACTCTTAGTTCTACGCTTATTAGCGGCTCTCACAGTCTGCGCCCTATAACGGCAAAGTGCAGACCTGACCCTCTTCCAGGTGCGCTCGCAACGTTGGACAAAAGCCTGAGCGGAGGGGACGCTGGACTCGGCGAACTGAGACGAGAACAACGGAGGCTGGTACCCGAGGCTACTCTGAAAAGGAGATAGCCCGGTCGCAGACGAAGGAAGCGAGTTGTGGGCGTATTCTGCCCAGGGGAGCTGTTCTGACCAAGACGCAGGGTTACGAAAAGAAAGACTGCGTAAGATGCGACCAATAGTCTGATTGGCCCGTTCTGCTTGACCGTTAGACTGGGGGTGAAAGCCGGAAGAGAGACTGACGGAAGCCCCAATCAAACGGCAAAACTCCAAAACCTCCAAAATTGAGACGTGAATTGCGGACCCCTGTCCGAAACGACGTCTGACGGAAGGCCATGAATTCTGAAAACATTCTCGATGATGATTTGTGCCATTTCTTTAGCAGAAGGGAGCTTAGCAAGGGGAATAAAATGAGCCGCCTTAGAGAACCTATCGACAACCGTAAGAATAACAGTCTTCCCCGCTGACGAAGGCAGTCCGGTGATAAAATCTAAGGCGATGTGAGACCACGGTCGAGAGGGAATGGGAAGCGGTCTGAGACGGCCGGCAGGAGGGGAGTTACCGGACTTAGTCTGCGCGCAGACCGAACAAGCAGCCACGAATCGACGCGTGTCATGCTCCCGGGTGGGCCACCAAAAACGCTGGCGAATGGAAGCAAGCGTACCCCGAACGCCGGGGTGGCCGGCTAACTTGGCAGAGTGAGCCCACTGAAGAACGGCCAGACGAGTAGGAACAGGAACGAAAAGAAGGTTCCTAGGACAAGCGCGCGGCGACGGAGTGTGAGTGAGTGCTTGCTTTACCTGCCTCTCAATTCCCCAGACAGTCAACCCGACAACACGCCCCTCAGGGAGAATCCCCTCGGGGTCAGTGGAGGCTACTAAAGAACTGAAGAGACGAGATAAAGCATCAGGCTTGGTGTTCTTAGAGCCCGGACGATAAGAAATCACGAACTCGAAACGAGCGAAAAACAGCGCCCAACGAGCCTGACGCGCATTAAGTCGTTTGGCAGAACGGATGTACTCAAGGTTCCTATGGTCAGTCCAAACGACAAAAGGAACGGTCGCCCCCTCCAACCACTGTCGCCATTCGCCTAGGGCTAAGCGGATGGCGAGCAGTTCGCGGTTTCCCACATCATAGTTACGTTCCGACGGCGACAGGCGATGTGAAAAATACGCGCAAGGGTGGACCTTGTCGTCAGAGAGGGAGCGCTGAGAAAGAATGGCTCCCACGCCCACCTCTGACGCGTCAACCTCGACAACGAACTGTCTAGAGACGTCAGGTGTAACAAGGATAGGTGCGGATGTAAAACGATTCTTGAGGAGATCAAAAGCTCCCTGGGCGGAAACGGACCACTTAAAGCACGTCTTGACAGAAGTAAGGGCTGTGAGAGGAGCTGCCACCTGACCGAAATTACGGATGAAACGACGATAGAAATTCACGAAGCCGAGAAAGCGCTGCAGCTCGACGCGTGACTTAGGGACGGGCCAATCAATGACAGCTTGGACCTTAGCGGGATCCATCTTAATGCCTTCAGTGGAAATAACAGAACCGAGAAATGTGACGGAGGAGGCATGAAAAGTGCACTTCTCAGCCTTCACAAAAAGACAATTCTCTAAAAGGCGCTGGAGGACACGTCGAACGTGCTGAACATGAATCTGGAGTGACGGTGAAAAAAAATCAGGATATCGTCAAGGTAAACGAAAACAAAGATGTTCAGCATGTCTCTCAGGACGTCATTGACTAATGCCTGAAAGACAGCTGGAGCGTTAGCGAGGCCGAAAGGAAGAACCCGGTATTCAAAGTGCCCTAACGGAGTGTTAAACGCCGTCTTCCACTCGTCCTCCTCCCTGATGCGCACGAGATGGTAAGCGTTACGAAGGTCCAACTTAGTGAAAAACCTGGCTCCCTGCAGGATCTCGAAGGCTGAAGACATAAGAGGAAGCGGATAACGATTCTTCACTGTTATGTCATTCAGCCCTCGATAATCTATGCAGGGGCGCAGGGACCCGTCCTTCTTCTTAAAAAAAAAAAACCCCGCTCCGGCGGGAGAGGAGGAGGGGACTATGGTACCGGCGTCAAGAGCTACAGACAAATAATCTTCGAGAGCCTTACGTTCGGGAGCTGACAGAGAGTATAGTCTACCCCGGGGGGGGAGTGGTTCCCGGAAGGAGATCAATACTACAATCATACGACCGGTGTGGAGGAAGAGAGGTGGCCCTGGACCGACTGAACACCGTGCGCAGATCGTGATATTCCTCCGGCACCCCTGTCAAATCACCAGGCTCCTCCTGTGAAGAAGAGACAGAGGAAACAGGAGGGATAGCAGACATTAAACATTTCACATGACAAGAGACGTTCCAGGAGAGGATAGAATTACTAGACCAATTAATAGAAGGATTATGACAAACTAGCCAGGGATGGCCCAAAACAACAGGTGTAAAAGGTGAACGAAAAATTAAAAAAGAAAGGGTTTCGCTATGATTACCAGAGACAGTGAGGGTTAAAGGTAGCGTCTCACGCTGAATCCTGGGGAGAGGACTACCATCCAAAGCGAACAAGGCCGTGGGCTCCCTTAACTGTCTGAGAGGAATGTCATGTTCCCGAGCCCAGGTCTCGTCCATAAAACAGCCCTCCGCCCCAGAGTCTATCAAGGCACTGCAGGAAGCTGACGAACCGGTCCAGCGTAGATGGACCGACAAGGTAGTGCAGGATCTTGAAGGAGAGACCAGAGTAGTAGCGCTCACCAGTAGCCCTCCGCTTACTGATGAGCTCTGGCTTTTACTGGACATGAAGTGACAAAATGACCAGCGGAACCGCAATAGAGACAGAGGCGGTTGGTGATTCTCCGTTCCCTCTCCTTAGTCGAGATGCGGATACCCCCCAGCTGCATAGGCTCAGCATCCGAGCCGGCGGAGGAAGATGGTAGTGATGCGGAGAGGGGGGCAACGGAGAACGCGAGCTCCTTTCCACGAGCTCGGTGACGAAGATCAACCCGTCGCTCTATGCGAATAGCGAGTTCAATCAAGGAATCCACGCTGGAAGGAACCTCCCGGGAGAGAATCTCATCCTTTACCTCCGCGCGGAGACCCTCCAGAAAACGAGCGAGCAAAGCCGGCTCGTTCCAGTCACTGGAGGCAGCAAGAGTGCGAAACTCAATAGAGTAATCTGTTATGGATCGATTACCTTGACATAGGGAAGACAGGGCCCTGGAAGCTTCCTCCCCAAAAACAGAACGATCAAAAACCCGTATCATCTCCTCCTTAAAGTCCTGATACTGGTTAGTACACTCAGCCCTCGCCTCCCAGATTGCCGTGCCCCACTCACGAGCCCGTCCAGTAAGGAGAGATATGACGTAGGCGATACGAGCTGTGCTCCTGGAGTAAGTGTTGGGCTGGAGAGAAAACACAATATCACACTGGGTGAGGAACGAGCGGCATTCAGTGGGCTCCCCAGAGTAACACGGCGGGTTATTGATTCTGGGCTCCGGAGATTCGAAAGCCCTGGAAGTGGCCGGTGGATCGAGGCGGAGATGGTGAATCTGTTCTGTGAGGTTGGAGACTTGGGCGGCCAGGGTCTCAACGGCATGTCGAGCAGCAGACAATTCCTGCTTGTGTCTGCCTAGCATCGCTCCCTGGATCTCGACGGCTGAGTGGAGAGGATCCGAAGTCACTGGGTCCATTCTTGGTCAGATTCTTCTGTTATGCACGTGAGTGAGGACCCAAAAGCGGTTTAACAAAAACAGAGTCCTTTAATGTCAAAACACAGGTAAGACATAGATCCTCTTCAAATGTATATGATGGCAAAATAAACAACCCGCAGAGAGGGCGACAAATGAAACATAAAGTCCTTCTGAATATCACAGAAGAGTTCCCCTTCTAGCAGCAGAGGAGAATAGCTGGGTTAGAGTCCCCTTCTAGCAGCAGAGGAGAATAGCTGGGTTGTAGAGGACAGAGGTACCTGATCACACGTAGCATCAGATGAACAGGCAGATTCCGACAGGACAGGACAAGGGTGAAGCAAACGAGACGATAGTTTGGTTCTGGCATGAGAAACTCAAACGAGAATCTGACAAAGACAGAAGCAGGAACAGAGAGAGAAATAGAGACATAATCAGAGGGAAAAAAGGGAACAGGTGGGAAAAGGGTGAATGAGGTAGTTAGAGAAGATGAGGAGCAGCTGGGGGAAGGAGAGGAAGAGAAGGTAACCTAATACGACCAGCAGAGGGAGACGGAGTGAAGAGAAAGAACAGGAACAAGACATAATATGACAATACATGACAGTATTAAGCCAATAGGGCAGGAAATTACATAGAAAAATAAGTTTCAGTTCTTAGGGGTGATAAATTACTGTAGATAAGGTATTCCACACTATGCAACATATATTAAATTAATGTTATTGTCAGATAGAATACTGAGGATCTCTGAAGGAAAGAGCTTGTAAGTGTAGGAAGGATTTTGAATATGGTTAGCATTAATTTTGGCTTTGTTTGACTATTCGGAGGTTTTTATTTAAATAGTATTACATTTGACAGGAATATATGACATCTGTGATGATTTAGGATTTTTGTAAAGATAGATTGATTAAGGAAATGTAAGGACTTTAGAGATTGCCACTTATAGACATGTTTTTCTAAAATCAATGATTTTAGATAAAGTCAAACAGTGAGACGCTTAGTGGTATTTGAGAGATAGGAGAGAAAGGGGTTACTGTTTAAATCGGTAAATATATATTTAAGAACATATATAAATAGCACAGATACTTCTTAAACTAGATAAGACACTTGACAGAGAATTGATACAGGATTGATATGAATGGATGCCCAAGGGAGAATTGGACATACATGATAATGTCAGAATATAAGGATAATTTACTAATCCTACCTAAGTCATTATTTAGGGTAGATAAGGTTGTTACCTGGGCAGAGCCAGGTATCAAAAGGGGGATGGGTAAGTTAGTGGCCTATTGGATAATAAACTAATAATAAAAAAAAATGTTTAGCTAACAAATAGGCATAGAAGTTAAAGATAAAATCAGATATAATCAGATAAAACATATGAGAAACTGTTTGTTAACCAAGCCTGTATGTCCAGTATTTTATGCACTACAGGTGAACTACAGGTGAAGTCACTCATTCCAGTCCCTGAGGCTTGTTGGGGGAACCATACCAAGGACTCCTGGTGACAGCTAGCTGAAAGAGCTACCCGGATTCATATCACACGGCGGGAGGTTAAGACACACTAACACTGTCGAACAATAAACAGTGTTCGAGAGGAGAACTGGAATTAACAGAATTCTCTCAAATGAAGAAATCCTTCCTGTTTTTTCACCCCAGTTTTTGTTCATAGAATTGAAGGTGTGTCTGGCTCTTGCTAGTGATGTGTTCTCGGGGAGAGGGTGGGGCTTCACATGGGCGCTGTTCGTCTGAGCTGTCTTATTGTGGGTGCCATATTCCCGATACAGCACGTCCTACCTGAGTATGCGGAGAGTGGTAATTTGACCCACGGTTTAGATGATGAGGATTTTGTTCCAAAACAAGCATAAGAGATCCCTAGATCTGGGTAGACAGGAAGTTAGAGTAGAGGTTGGGAAGGATCTCTCAATGGAGTTTTATGTAGACCAAATGGGGTCTCTAACTACATGGCAGTCTAGGACTCTGAGCAATTATGGTATATATCGGTGCAGGTCCCCATATTGATCGTGGACACAGGTCATAGCTCATTTGGAGAGAGAGGGCTATATGAATCCACTCACCCAGTATGGAAGAAGGTAGAGTAGAGTGGCATAAAGATACGCCTTACCCTTTAATCAGTAATGAAGGAGGATCTAGGGTTGTGGTATGATGGATATGACCAGTTTTTGGTCGACACCCTAGTACGGTTCCGGGTAGAGGAGGTTAGGCCAGTATGGTAAAGCTGTTCACGAAAGCAGGAATGCCAGATAATGACAGTTGCTTTGATTTGCACTATTTATATTCACAGGTTCCTCCCTTTACAGTGACCGGAGGAGATTATTACCGTTTGGCCCGGTACAGTACTCTTGGGAAATGATGTCAGGGCGAGGTTTTACCGGCAGATTGGACAGGATTATGCTCCCTTGTACATTTGGGAATGCCTTTCACACTCATTCAACACCAAGACATGAAGTTTAGCCAAACGGGAGAAAAGAGCTACTCCATCTGGGTCTTTTGATGACAAAGTATACATTGATAACATTGGGGTTCCACGGTGGGTGCCAGATGAGTTCAAAGCAAGAAATCAGATCCTAGCAGGATTAGAGTTAAGCATTTCAGGGTGGTCTACTCTCAATAAGAACGTGGACTGGATTAATTATATTTATTATAATCAACAGCGCTTTACCAATTGTACCAGACATGCTATTGAAGGTTTTGCAGAACAGACTGAAGCAACCAGCCTGATGGCTTGGCAGAATAGAATTGCATTAGATATGTTATTGGCTGAAAAGGGAGGAGTATGCGTGATTTTCTGGACCATGTTTGTGCTTACATCCCAAATAACACAGATCTGGACGAATCAGTGACCGAAGCCTCAGCTGGTTTGACCACCCTGGCTCACGGTTTGGCAGAAAACTCTAGGGTGGATACTTATCTGACTAATTGGTTTGATAGTACATTTGGAAAATGGAAACATTTTATGATCACTGTATTATGGGCTACATTCACCTGTGTTAATGTTTCAGTTTTATGGAGCTGTTGTCTAATTCCCTGTGTACAAGGCCTTATTTCCAGGACTCTGGAGAAATCGATGACAATAGATAGTGAAGTACCAGCCGATTCCAGGTTCTTAACCGTGGAGTGCTGAATGCATGTCTACAGAACAAGTGGACAAATCTGGATCCTTCATTTGCGGGGAATTTATATTTGATGAGACCATTTTTGATATTTAGGGAGGTTAGGTTGTGTCTTGTTTCAATATTAGACTGTTGTTTTATGAAGATTGTAACGGAAATCCTGATAAGAAGAGTTATGATTCTGATGTAGACCTAAGAAACAGTCAGTGCGAATGCAAGTAGTGGATTATGTTTAGGTGATGTTTTGATAACAAGAAATATTTCGAATAAAAATAGAACTAGGCTTTTTAATATAACAATATAACTACATGTGTGATTGGATGTATAATATTTAATCAAAGGGTGGATATGTTAAGGGAATTTTTATCAATGATGACTAATTATGTATACATTTCAATCAGGACTGACCAATCAGAATACTATTATGTTACTGGATATGTACTAATCAGAATAATATTATGTTACTGTATATGTATGAATTTTCTTTTTAATCCTAGTACTGAATATAATGTGTGTAAATATAATCAAGATTAGAACAATGACTGTCTGTTCCTTGGTAGAAATGAATTAACTATATTGCCAGACTGGCTAGAATGCTTATCTACTCAGGCTGACCTTGGCTCTGGACGGTGTGGGAAGGCTTGAGAACTATACAGCCTCTGTACCAGTGTCAAGAAGAGACGGAACAGTTTAGAAAACGCTGATGTCATTTTCAGTTTACAACCTGTGGTAAAATGTGTAATGAGCAGTACTCTCGTGAATAAAAGCTTCTGGTTGACTTTAAGACTGGGCTCTATCAATTTTATACAAATAAGGATCATACAAATCCTTATGAATTGACAGAGTGTTTGATTTTAATTGGGTATTAAAACAGAGGAATTTAATTCCTGCAACACCCTAGCATCAGCTAACATCAGCTAGCCCCTGGGGACAAGATGTGCAAGGTTTACTTTCCCAGTGACCCTCTTTTCTGATAGGTCTGTTTGGATGGTCTGCCCCCACAGTAGCAGGGTTGATAATTACCTTTCCTGAATTAGATCCAGAACAGCGTCAGTCAAATGTGATGGGTAACATGTCCAAGGGCAGAGTGATTGGTCTTGGAATTAGGGAAACAAGTCTAGCACATTAGGTCCCAGTGGCTAACATATTGTACATGTCATCTGGGTAGGTACTGAAGGTCTGGTTAGGTACTGTCTACCACTTCGATAGGAAGCAAAAGTATTGGGACTACGCTCGCTACATAAAGGCCAAGCTGAGGGGAGCTGAGAACCAGCACCTCAAATATTTTACTGCTTGAGCTCCTTTTCCTTTTATAGAATATAAGATGGAAAGTGTTGCAGAGTTCCTGCACCTGTATATAAACAGCACCCAAATTAATACTAGCACCTATTTCAGTCCAAGTCAAGCAATGAGGCCAGGATTCAATCCATCAAATATTAACTATACCTGTGCACAGCTATAGACTTTTAAAGGCAGTTGCCCTGATGATCACTGAGATCATGATCGCTGCAATTGCTGTGGATGTCGGCTCAGGAAGAAATCATCTTCAAAGTTCAATCACAGTTCACCAGGTAATCTGTCTTTGTTTTAATCCTGGCCACTGTGTCAATACTGTATACAGTATGTACTGTACATACTCAACACTAGCAGTATCAGCAACCAGCAGTACATAGCGATTTTTCCGACTCATCAGCTCAAAGTGACAACATGATTAATTGACTCTGCATAGCTCTAGTTACAACGCAGCGGCCATCATTTTATTGACATGCACATTAGGTTATCATGCCACCAGATCCAGCTGTACCTTGGAAACTGCTCATTCTTCATTTATATGGTAACTTGTCCAATGTTGAAGGTTGCACACCCCAGATTAGGTTAGAGCTGGTCTTTGTTATGGCTGTAATTACTCAGTCCATTGGTTCCTCCCTCCCTGTGTGTCTATCAGAGATCTCCAGTTCTAACAAACAAAGGTATTACTGACAACGGAACGCATTTTGGCCATGAAACCTTAGTCAGCATAGACACCAAACAGAAAGAGTTTATAAGTAGTGTACACACATCCAGTAGTAATTAAAGAAATATAAGATACCCACAGACCCAAGGTCTTCTTGCACAATAAAACTGCAGGAGTGTTCGAAAGTGTGGGTATCTATCTTTCTTTCATGAGCAAACAGAAACAGTGCATTATTTCAGTGACATCAAAAAGTAAGAATTCAGCTCATTGTCTAATTGTGCATATTGTATTTTCTCTACAGAAATTTGTCTGCTGACGAAGGGGAGACGCACGGCCAGCGTTCGTGCCGACACTTACTGCCGTCTCTTCTCCCTCTCTGTGGATCACTTCAACGAGGTGTTGGAGGAGTACCCCATGATGCGCCGTGCCTTCGAGACTGTAGCCATCGACCGCCTGGACCGCATCGGTAAGACCATGACCACACCTTGCTGTAGATACTGTACTGTGTTGGTTTGGTGCCCTGTCATGCCCTGCCTGTGCTGTGTCATGTGTATCTATCTGTTTTTATCGTGTTTGCCCTCCGTCACAGCACTGTGTCCATCGCAATGCATGACTTGTAAGCTGCACTATCTTTGTTCTTTCTTTCCTCCTCTCTTTCCATCAAGTTACCTTAATTTTACAAACAAATTACATTGGTAACATAGATTGTTTTCAAAATGAAGTCAAAGTCCAATTGTGTTAATAAATGGAAGTCAGTGGCAGTGCATTTCACTGACTATCCGGTAGGGTGTCAGATCTGTCCCAGATCCGTCCCTTCTTTGGTTTTGTGTTGACCCCCAACTGGAACCCCTTCCGGCGATTGGACGGAAGCTAGAACGCATTTGCATGTGCCTCTGTATTCATTCGCCTGCACACCTAGGTATGAGCTGCACCCTGACCCCATCCCTAGGCACAGGCCAGCCAGGGCAGCCAAAGACTGGCTGATCTGGGCACGTGAGACCATGGAGGAAGTTAGCCAGCTTGACCAGGCTTTTCCAGGCACGGCTTCTACACATGATATGATGCCACTTAGCTTCTTGGGACCCAAGGGTTGCAAAATTCGTGAAACTTTCCACAAAATTCCCAGGTTTTCCAGAAATCCCAGATGGGAAAACAAGACATGAACTGCTACAAAGAAGACCTGCTAAAACTAAAGAACACTCTGTAATGTTCACAAATACATATACTCACGAAAAGTGGGAGATGTGGTCAAGAAACACTGGCATGTTTTATTTCCGAGATAAATTCGTCCATGCCCAACTGACAGCCACAAAAGAAAATCATCCAGAATGTTTTTAGATTTTCTCCCTCCAGACATTATTTCCTAAAGATCTTAATTATGAAATGCCTATGTATGTTATGTTGTAAATTTGAACATGAATTATGCCCCTATTTCAGATTACACTGACGTTTTTCTTACACTGTACCCAATGATTTACGAAAACTTGCTTGGTCGGTCGTTGTCCTCATTGTGGTTTTACAGACCTGTTTAATATGTTTTATGTACACACTTTATTTGAATATTTATGATGTGCATATTGTTATATTTGGTAGCACTTATTTGTTTTCCTTCGCCTCCAACTCCTTTCGATGCGTGGAACGGATATGGGTGTGGCTAGGTCTACATAAGGGTGCTAATTTAAAACACTCACAAAAGCTCTGACGAAGGCCGTGAGGCCGATACATAAGGCTTATTAAAGATCAGTGACACGATCAAGCGCAGTGTGCGGGTTTCTTTCTCTTTTCCTCATCTTTGCCATGCACCAGCAAAAAAGATAGCTCAGATGTGCAAGTGCCTTTTGAATTTGACTTTACAAACAACAAGAGGTCTTAATTGCAGTCTATTTCTTCGGAACCTAGACCTATATAAAATAACTTAACTGGCTGAGGTAAGCTATGAGGCTTAACAGCCTAAGAGAAGTATGATTTTTTTTTATTAGGCCTACTTACAATTGCAACTGGTCAAAAATGTAGCATCCTACATTAAAACAATCATTTAAAGAAAAAAGTCTGCATGTTCGAAGTTAAACAATGTAACTAATAATTAAAAGCGCACAATTGTAAATCCCAAACTCTAGAAGTAATTGGAAAGGTAGAAACAAATTATGTGTGACATTGTGGTTACAATAAAGAATGTAGCCCATAATGCAAATTATTCCTATTAGCAGGACAATATACTTTTTACAGCTCAACTTGCAATGTATTTGATGCTTAAGTATTCTAAAGTGTTACATTTCTAACTCAAAACAGCATTTCTTCATCAACATTTTTATGCTTTTGTTAATCTTCTTGATATTCTTCCTTTTTTTCTTCAAATTTTTCCAATTTTCAGCAAATTGCTCAAGGGCCACGGTTGATTCTACTGTGAAGATGACGTAATTGAATGTCTCGCCAGCTTTGATCCATCCCTGGGCCTGCAGGACGCAAAGTTCTTTGTTTGTCAGACGAATCATTGGGACAAAACTACAGAACAGTACAAAACAAGTGAACACACATGGTTAATGTTCTGAGAATTAAATATATATACACTGCTCAAAAAAATAAAGGGAACACTTAAACAACACAATGTAACTCCAAGTCAATAACACTTCTGTGAAAT
Organism: Oncorhynchus mykiss; assembly: GCF_057628025.1. Lineage (NCBI taxonomy): Eukaryota > Metazoa > Chordata > Actinopteri > Salmoniformes > Salmonidae > Oncorhynchus > Oncorhynchus mykiss. The sequence goes on from NC_143026.1 coordinate 50,656,150, forward strand.
CGAACTGTCCACTTAGGAAACAACACTGATTGACAGTAAATTTCACATGCTGTTGTGCAAATGGAATAGTCAACAGGTGGAAATGATAGGCAATTAGCAAGTAACCCCCAATAAAGGAGTGGTTCTGCAGGTGGGGACCACAGACCACTTCTCAGTTCCTATGCTTCCTGGCTGATGTTTTGGTCACTTTGAATGCTGGCGGTGCTTTCACTCTAGTGGTAGCATGAAACGGAGTCTACCTCCAGCAGGCCACAAATGTGCATGTGTCTGCTCAAATGGTCAGAAACAGACTCCATGAGGGTGGTATGAGGGCCCGACGTCCACAGGTGGGGGTTGTGCTTTACAGCCCAACACCGTGTCGGACGTTTGGCATTTGCCAGAGAACACCAAGATTGGCAAATCCGCCACTGGCGCCCTGTGCTCTTCACAGATGAAAGCAGGTTCACCACTGAGCACATGTGAAAGACGTGACAGTCTGGAGACGCCGTGGAGAACATTCTGCTGCCTGTAACATCCTCCAGCATGACCGGTTTGGCGGTGCGTCAGTCATGGTGTGGGGTGGCATTTCCTTGGGGGGCCGCAGAGCCCTCCATGTGCTCGCCAGAGGTAGCCTGACTGCCAATAGGTACCGAGATGAGATCCTCAGACCCCTTGTGAGACCATATGCTGGTGCGGTTGGCCCTGGGTTCCTCCTAATGCAAGACAATGCTAGAACTCATGTGGCTGGAGTGTGTCAGCAGTTCCTGCAAGAGGAAGGCATTGATGCTATGGACTGGCCCGCCCGTTCCCCAGACCTGAATCCAATTGAGCACATCTGGCACATCATGTCTCGCTCCATCCACCAACGCCACGTTGCACCACAGACTGTCCAAGAGTTGGCGGATGCTTTAGTCCCGGTCTGGGAGGAGATCCCTCAGGAGACCATCCGCCACCTCATCAGGAGCATGCCCATGCGTTGTAGGGAGGTCATTTACAGGAACGTGGAGGCCACACACACTACTGAGCCTCATTTTGACTTGTTTTAAGGACATTACATCAATGTTGGATCAGCCTGTAGTGTGGTTTTCCACTTTAATTTTGAGTGTGACTCCAAATCCAGACCCTCCATGGGTTGATACATTTGATTTCCATTGATTATTTTTGTGTGATTTTGTTGTCAGCACATTCAACTGTGTAAAGAAAAAAGTATTAATAAGAATATTTCATTCATTCAGATCTAGGATGTGTTATTTTTGTGTTCCCTTTATTTTTTTGAGCAGTGTGTATATATATATATGCCGTGATGCCCACAGATTAGAGATTGCCTTTGCCGATCGACTCACTCATCAGTGAGTCAATGGCTTGAATAGTCACGCGTTGAAATGGAACGAGATGGATTCGCAATCCATGTCAGGCACACCTCTGGAACTCCACCTCCATCAGGCAGAGTCAACAGGCAGAATGTCACCCTGACATTTTCATTCTTCTTCTGACAACAACACTTGACCAACTGCTCACCAGGCACAGCAAGGGCCGCCCGGACCATTATGCTGTTCTGCTATTCAAAGGATGTGTAACCGAAGAGAGATACCATGAATGGGCACAGAATACATAGCCTTCCCGCTGTGGCCGTCTATTTCAGCACCGTTTCGCGAACAAATATTTCATGATATTCTTAAGATATGTGATGACTGAATATAAGCATCTGCTAAATAATCAAGTTAGGTTTCTCGGGAAAAAAATAATTCTGAATAACTGGCTTTATTTACAAATCAGTGAGAATGTCTCACCACAATATCAAGAATTGCCTTTTCCTCACTAACTCTAGGTTAAAACCTCTTATGGATAGGAGAGACGCTAGCGTCTCAACTGGCCAATTGCCAGGGGAAATGCAAAGCGCGAGATTCAAATAAAATGCTATAAAATTCAAACGTTCATTAAATCACACATATAAGATAATCAATTAAAGCTACACTCGTTGTGAATCCAGCCAACATGTCAGATTTTAAAAATGCTTTTCGGTGAAAGCATAAGAAGCTATTATCTGATAGCCTGCACCCATCTGCACCAGCAGTAAACAAAGGAGCTATAGCATAGCAGGCGCTACACAAAATGCTGAAATAAAATATAAAATATGCATTACCTTTGACGGGCTTCTTTTGTTGGCACTCCAATATGTGTCATACACATCACAATTTGTCCTTTTGTTCAATTAATTCCGTACATATATAGCGCGTTTGATCCAGAAAAAGACAGCTTACAAAAACGCAACATCACTATAAAATATTTCAAAAGTTGACTATAAACTTTGCCAAAATATTTCAAACTACTTTTGTAATACAACGTTGGGTATTTTTAAACGTTAATAATCGATCAAATTGTATACGGGGCAATCTGTATTCAATACAGGAACGAAAACAAACCAGCACTGCCGTTCACGTCTTGCGTAACTCATAAAAGTGTCCCCAGTTCCGAGTTGGCATACTTCTTCATAGAACAAACCTCAACCATATTCCAAAGACTGGCGACATCGTGTGGAAGCGGTAGGAACTGAAAATGGGTTCCTATTAAATATCCAATGGCAAAGACAATGTAGTGAACAGAGAGGCAGGGGAAAAAAATCTGAACAGTTAGTCCTTGGGTTTTTGCCTGCTACACAAGTTCTGTTATACTCACAGACATGATTCAAACAGTTTTAGAAACTTCAGAGTGTTCTCTATCCAAATATATGAATAATATTCATATCTTATATTGTTGGCATGAGTAGCAGGAAGATGAAATTGGGCACGCTATTTATCCAAAAGTGAAAATTCTGCCCCCTAGCTTTTATTAACCTGTCTAGGACTAGCGGACCCCCCCCCCCCCCCCCCCCGCGCCAAATTCAAAACAACTAAAATCTCATAATTTAAATTCCTCAAGCATACAAGTATTTTACACCATTTTAAAGATACAATTCCCGTTAATCCAGCCAGAGTATCTGATTTCAAAAAGCATTTACAGCAAAAGCACCGCAAACGATTATGTTAGGTCACCGCCAAGCCATTTTTTCCAGCCAAAGAGAGGAGTCACAAAAAGCAGAAATAGAGATATAATTAATCACTAACCTTCGATGATCTTCATCAGATGACACTCATAGGACTTCATGTTACACAATACATGTATGTTTTGTTTGATAAAGTTCATATTTATTTTAGAAAATCAGAGTTTACATTGGCGCATTACGTTCAGTAGTTGTAAAACATGCGGTGATATTGCAGAGAGCCACATCAATTTACAGAAATGCTCATAATAAACATTGATAAAGATACGACTATTATACATGGAACTTTAGATAAACTTCTCCTTAATGCAACCACTGTGTCAGATTTAAAAAAAACTTTACGGATAAAGCAAACCATGCAGTAATCTGAGTACAGCCTTTAGACAACAAAGCTGCCAAAAAGATACCCGCCATATTAGGTAGTCAACATCACTCAGAAATAGCATTTTAAATATTCACTTACCTTTGATGATCTTCATCAGAATGCACTCCCAGGAATCCGAGTTCCACCAAAAATGTTTTGATTTGTTCGATAGTCCATCAGTTATGTCCAAATATCTTATTTTGTTAGGGTGTTTGGTAAACTACTCCAAAAGCTTGTTCAGGTCGCGCCGAACATCGGACGAAAAGTTCAAAAAGTTCCGTTACAGCCCGTAGAAGCATGCCAACCTAAGTATGGAATCAATCTTTAGGATGTTTTTAACATAAAACTTCATTATTGTTCCAACCGAACAATTCCTTTGTCTGTACAAATTAAGTGGAATGTCGCTACCTTTCACGTGAGCGTGCCTGACCGAGGCTGTGGCTCTCTGCCAGACCACTCACTCAAAGAGCCCTTATGAGCCCCTCATTTAGAGCAGAATCCTCAAAACAGGTTAAAAATACTGTTGACATCTAGTGGAAGCTTTGCGAAGTGAAACATAACTAATATCACCCTGTATCTTCAATGGGGGCTGAGTTGAAAAACTACAAACCTCAGATTTCCCACTTCCTGGTTGGATTTTTATCAGGTTTTCGCCAGCCATATTAGTTATGTTATAGTCACAGACATCATTCAAACAGTTTTAGAAACTTCAGAGTGTTTTCTATCCAAATATACTAATTATATGCATATTCTAGCTTTTATGGCTGAGTAGCAGGCAGGTTAATCTGGGCATGCTTTTCATCCAAAATTCCGAATGCCCTAGTGAAGTTAAATGGATAAAGTCTAAAGATTGTTTCCCCACTGGAGTCAGAACCCATGGCTTTGGCTGGCCCACTGCTACTGCTGTCTCAGTACTGAGCTAACAGCATAAAAAAAATGAAAATGCTTCCCCATATCCCAAAAAGGTTCAATGAAAACGAAATCTCCAAAATGCTGTTACTTTTAAACAATGCGATTTATTAGAATTAATTCATTTAGAATTTTATTAGATATTCTCAGATATTCTCACAGATCCTAACGGAAAATGTCCCTTTAGATATTAATATAGAGTCCTACAATTGCCTAAATGTAAGGAAAATGCCCCTTGTTATGGCTAGGAGTCCCTCAAAAGGAACACCCCCCCTCCCCCTCCCCCCACACACATTCAGCTGAAAAGGTGGCGTGGGAAATTCAAAAATATTTTGTAGAAATATTTAACTTTCACACAGTAACAAGTCCAATACAGCAAATGAAAGATAGACATCTTGTTAATCTATCCATCATGTCCAATTTTTTAAATGTTTTACAGCGAAAACACAACATATATTTATGTTAGATCACCACCAAAATAAAAAAAAACACAGCCATTTTCCCCAGCCAAAGATAGTCACAAACGCAGAATTGGAGATAAAATTAATCACTAACCTTTGATAATCTCCATCAGATGACAGTCATATGACATCATGTTACACAATGCATTTATGTTTTGTTCGATAATATGCATATTTATATCCACAAATATCGGTTTACATTGACGGCATGTTCAGAAATGCCTTCGAAGTATCAGGAGTAATTACAGAGAGCTATCAGATAACAGAAATACTCATCATAAACTTTGATGAAAGATACATGTTTTACATATAATTAAAGATACACTGGTTCTTAATGCAACCACTGTCAGATTTTAAAAAACATTACGAAAAAAGCATCCCATGCAATAATCTAAAACAGTGACTCATTCACCTCTCATTCGGTCAAAGTTCACACCAGAGGCTCCTTTCCACATTCTACTGAATGCTGACATCTAGTGGAAGGAGTAGGAAGTGCGGGCAGATCCATATCTTATTTGGATGTGAATAGGCGATGAGTTGAAAATCAACCAGCCCCAGAATTTCTACTTCCTGTTTGGAAGTTTGCCTGCCCTATGAGTTCTGTTATACTCACAGACATAATTCAAACAGTTTTAGAAACTTCAGAGTGTTTTCTATCCAATAGTAATAATAATATGCATATATTAGCAATCTAGGACAGAGTAGGATGCAGTTCACTATGGGCACGCAATTCATCCAAAGTGAAAATGCTGCCCCCTATCCCTAACAGGGATATAGAGTCCTCCAATCCTCTAAATGTAATTATTGATGGAGAGTCAAATCATTACATTTTTAATTTCATAAACTGTTAAAAATGGTGTAGGTCTTATTTATTTAAAGAGCATATTGAACTATTTTAGCGCTCTTTCTGCTGCTCTGAGACAAGCATGACACAGGGATTATTTAGCTAAAAAGCCCAGTACTATACTGCCGGACATCATGCTGTAAAGGATTCCATCCTAACAGAGGTTTTTTTTTTTTTCAAAACCCCATAATATTAATCAAATTAGTTAAGCAAGTACCAGTCAAAAGTTTGGACACCTACTCATTCAAGGATTTTTTTTACGATTTTCTACATTCTGAATAATAGTGAAGACATCACAATTATAAAATAACACATATGGAATCAGTTAAGAAAAAAAATCATATTTACCAGGACAGCCTTCTCCTTCCTCCCAAACGGGGGACCCCGGTCTCCCACGTGCCCCGCATTCTGTAGTACCGACATGGCCTGCTCTTTGTTATGTAAGGAATTAGGCACTTTCCCATGTTAACAACAGTATCTATTGTAGATTGTAAAATCAACCCCATGTACTATGTTATTACAAAAAATATTTAAAATTCTCTGCTAATGCCAATACGTAATACTATCAAATGCTTCTCAAAGATGCCCTCTGGTGGTCAAACTAGCAATAACTTGGCAGAGAATTAAATGACAGAATGCTGCGGCAGCACGCAGGGTGTGCCACAGTATGACGCAGCTTTTAATGGAGGAACCGCTCGTTTTATGTAGATATTCCATTTAAAAAAATCAGCCATTCAGCTACAATAGTCATTTACAACATTAACAATATCTACACTGTATTTCTGATCAATTTAATGTTATTTTAATGGACAAAAAATGTGCTTTTCTTTCAAAAACAAGGACATTTTTAAGTGACCCCGACATTTTCAACGGTTAGTGCAAGTAATGCATCTGTATTGAAAAGGCACCTCTTTCATATTGTATGTACTGTACGTACTCTTTGTCCTAAGACGGCCATTATATGTTTCCACATAAAGTATCTAGGACAAAATAATGCAAATATCTTGGTAAACAATACTTTATTATGTTCCCAAGTGCCTTTGTCAGGTTTTAGATTTTAACAGAAGTACAAAGTTAACTGATGTTGTATGTAATAATATTCTTTATAGAAAGCACATTTTCCATCTCTCAACTGCAGTTTCTGCATTGAGAGGCTTTATTTTGAAGTGAGGTTGGTAGGGATGTTGGAATGTTTTGCTTCTCCATGAGAGTCTTAAGTTCATATTGTACAAATACTTTATTTTGCCCCCATTTATTCCCTAGCCCTCTACTAAATTATTTTCTGCTTTTGAATTTCCACTTTCTTGAAAGATGTTAACGTAGACTTGGGACCATCTAGCCTTGTTTTAATCTTAGACAAGCATATATCTTAACAAAACTTAAATAGATTCCTTTAAATAAAAATGAGCTATTTCAAGCATTAAATTCGAATATAATTGTTTTAATAAATCAGAAACAATATTGAAGAGATTATTTTAAAATAAAGCATTAAAATAAATAAAGCATGTACCATTACCGAAATAAAATAGGAATTGGGTAGTAGTGGTTGGGAATATGTATCATCCTAAAGTATGCTGAGGGCTAGAGACTTATTAAAATAAGCTATTAAGCAAAAACTCAGGGACATTTGTATAAATTGCATTGACAAATATTTGATATACAACAGCAGAACATTATTGTGAATTTGATCTATAACAAATCTCACAAAATTACACTTGACAATATTCTCAGGCACTTTATCATTCTATCTACAACTGCAGTGCCTTTGGAAAGTATTCAGACCCCTTGACCTTTTCCACATTTCGTTAGGTTACAGCCTTATTAAAAAATTGATGAAAGTTTTCTTCCCTCAAATCTACACACAATACCCCATAATGACAAAACAATAACTGGTTTGTAGAAATTAAATATTATATTTACATAAGTATTCAGATCCTTTACTCAGTACTTTTTTTAAGCACCTTTGGCAACATTACATTCTTGAGTCTTCTTGGGTATGACGCTACAAGATTGGCACACTTGTTTTTGGGGAGTTTCTCCCATTCTTCTGTGCAGATCGTTTCAAGCTCTGTCAGGTTGGATGGGGAGCGTTGCTATACAGCTATTTTCAGGTCTCTCCAGAGATGTTCGATCGGGTACAAGTCCGGGCTCTGGCTGGGCCACTCAAGGACATTCAGAGACTTGTGCCGAAGCCACTTGTGTGTTGGCTTGGCTGTGTGCTTAGGGTCGTTGTCCTGTTGGAAGGGGAACCTTCACCCCAGTCTGAAGTCCTGAGCACTCTGGAGCAGGTTTTCATTTTCTCTGTACTTTGCTCCCTTCATCTTTGCCTCTATCCTGACTAGTCTCCCAGTCCCCGCCACTGAAAAACATCCCCACAGCATGATGCTGCCACCACCATGCTTTACCGAAGGGATGGTGCCAGCTTTCCGCCAGACGTGACGTGACGCTTGGCGTTCAGGCCAAAGAGTACAATCTTGGTTTGATCGGACCAGATAATCTTGTTTCTCTTGGTCTGAGAGTCTTTAGTTGCCTTTTGTCAAATTCCAAGTGGGCTGTCATGTGCCTTTTACTGAAGAGTGGCTTCCGTCTGGTAACTCTACCATAAAGCCCTATTTGGTGGCGTGCTGCAGAGATGGTTTCTCCCATCTCCACAGAGGAACTCCAGAGCTCTGTCAAAGTGACCATCGGGTTCTTGGTCACCTCCCTGACCAAGGCACTTCTCCCCCGATTGCTCAGTTTGGCCGGGTGGCCAGCTCTAGGAAGAGTCTTGGTGGTTCCAAACTTCTTCCATTTAGGAACGATGGAGGCCACTGTGTTCTTGGGGACCTTCATTGCTGCAGAAATGTTTGGGTACCCTTCCCCAGATCTGTGCTTTGACACAATCCTGTCTTGAAGCTCTACGGACAATTCCTTCGACTTCATGGCTTGGATTTTGCTCTGACATGCACTGTCGACTGTGGGACCTTATATAGACAGGTGTGTGCCTTTCCAAATCATGTCCAATCAGTTGAATTCACCACAGGTGTACTTCAATCAAGTTGTAGAAACATCTCAAGGATGATCAATGGAAACAGGATACACCGGAGCTCATTTTCGAGTTTCATAGCAAAAGGTCTGAGTTCTCATGTAAATAAGGTATTTGTTTTTAATGAATCTGCAAAAGTTTCTAAAGACCTGTTTTCACTTTGTCATTATGGGGTATTGGGTGTAGATTATTGAGGAATTTGTTTTATTTAATACATTTTAGAATAAGGCTGTAATGTAACAAAATGTGGAAAAAGTCAAGGGGCCTGAATACTTTCCGAAGGCACTGTATAATCAAAAAGGGGCGGTATGATTGGAGTGGAGTTTTTGTATAGGCACACAGTGTCTTTTAAAGTAACAAATTCTGTGAGAAGATTTTTATAAAATCAATTTTAATTTGCAGAACGATAGTGTGCAAATGTCTAAAACCTGGATTAAGCCTGTGGTTTGTATTTATTTCCTGTTTGTTTTTTCTTCTTTCTTATTTGTATATTGATTTTAAATTGTTATGTTTGTTTGTGTGACTCAGGCATGTTGATATTGAATTTATTTGCATCCCAAGTATTGGCTCAACATTGCAATATTATTGTGACAGGCATGTCGGCGTCAATCGATAAAACATGATGTCATGATTGGGATATGCCATTCAGATCGAATTAATAGTCCATAGGGCCTATACGATATGGTATGTCATACTACCATTTACTGGTCATATGAATCAATCTTCCCATATCTTTAAACATCTGGCTATAGTACTGTACATCAATTCCATTGCCCTGTAGATTCTGAGTGTGTGTTTACTACCCTCTGAAACGTATGCCCCTTTGACCTCTGTGGTGATCATTTACATTTGCCCTTTTCACCAAAGATTTACGTAGGCATATTTTTTTAAAACTGCCGGATCTTAAAATAACACTTCTCCTAAATCAGGAAGTGTTATGGAATAAATCTGTTCATTTGGACTTTTAAAAAAGGGTGTTTTGTCTCATACAAGGGAAAATACAATGTCATGATCAGTACTGGATGTCCCGTTTATATATGGACTGCATTTGGTTAAGTGCTTGTCTGGTTGGTTCTTTAACAAAAAAATACCATGCATTAAAACAAATAACATGTTGCATGATTCATTGTATCTCTATCTAAAAATTATTTGACCAGGAGTTCCTCTTGAGATGAGCACATCTCGCTGTCAAGAGTGTCCTGGCCGACGAATAGGCAGCAGGTAAATGCTTTATTACAACTACAATATTCGCACATCCAGGTAAAATGACCCAGAGGGACACTAAAATGGATCCGAACTCAAATACATCTTCCAGAACATGAACTCACAAAGTTACATTAATTCACAAGGTGATTTCCTTCCTCCATTGAAAAGAAACCTGAAGTGCCCCACAGTTCCTTTGTTTTAGTTAACATATTTTTGTTGTGAACATACAGGCTGATAAATTATTATTTTGTAAGTAGTAATTTGACAGAGTTAACTAAAACAAAGGAATATTGATAAAATATAACATGTACTGTTTCTGTAAGCATTTTCATTATCCTGACCATTAGATGTTACAGGATTGACTACAGTAATTGTTCATATCTGACATTTGTTCACAAATTATTACATTTCCTTAGATTAGTAAGTACTTGGATAGTATCAATGCAACTGTACACATATTGTTGAGTAAAGGAATCCATTTTCATCCAGTTCTTTAATGTTTTTAATTATTTCAGAATTATTAGAGTTTTTGAAAAAAAAATATTGTTGAGAAAACACTTAGTTTTGATAAATACAAAAATTAAAAAATTGAGAAGTTAGCTGATCATTTTAATTTTTTTCAGTAACAGTTAGAGAGACAGGGCTGAAAACCTAAGCAGCTTAATGCCCTTCCTATTTTTTTAGTTTGGGCTGACGTCATAGCAAGCAACCACCTGGTGAGGTGCTTGAGCTCTGTGTACCACAGCATTGGTACCACTGTTCCGCCCCGTCAGTAATTACCATAGGTGGGATAAACCTGCACAGACTGGTCGGTTAGATAACGAATAAAAGGCATGAATTCCAAATTAAAAATGGTCTCTTTATTGATTAAAGCCACAGTCAAATTAAAGTTAATGTGCTTTAATCTACAGGCCTAGGTGGCAAAGTCATTTTTAAAATGGGATACAACAGGAATGTTCCGTATGTTTTTGAATAAACTAAAGTTTGTTACTCATGATAACTCATCAATCAGTGAAAGGTTTTGGATACATTTTTATATTCAAAAGTAGTTCAAGTTTGACAGCAGTTTCTTTCCTTTGTTGGTCATTATAACCAACATCAGTGTTTTTTGTTGTTTTTATTGTTGTTCTCGTGGTTATTTCTGTTAACCACCTTTTGTTTCAGTTTTTTTTATTTTCTATTTCTTTATTGGTGTGGTATTTATTTTCCCCAGCGCACTGACATAATGGATTGACAGTTATCACCATGCCATTAGCTTTGTGAAACAGCTACTGAAATAGCTGATTACCCATTTCCGTATATTTCGGTGCATTTTAGATCGTTTCATGTCTAAAGACAATAAATATTCATCATAAACACTAGTACTATCCTTTCACCAAAAAGGACACCAAGTACAGTATGTTGAAAGAAAACAACAGTGCCTTCAGAAAGTATTCAGACCCCTTGACTTTTTCTATATTTTCTATATTTCTATAATTTACATAAGTTTTCAGAACCTTTGCTATGAGTCAAAATTGAGCACAGGTGTATCTTGTTTCCATTTGTTATCCTTGAGATGTTTCTACAACTTGGAGTCCACTTGCGTTAAATTCAATTGATTGGATATGATTTGGAAAGGCACATACCTGTCTATATAAGGTTCAATTGTCGGTAGAGCTCCGGGACAGGATTGTGTCGAGACACATATCTGGGGAAGGGTACCAAAACATTTCTGCAGCATTAAAGTTCCCTAGGAACACAATGGCCTCCATCATCCTTAAATGGAAAAAGTTTAGAACCACCAAGACTCTTCTTAGAGCTGGCCTCCCGATAAACCCGATGGCCACTCTGACAGAGCTCCAGAGTTCCTCTGTGGAGATGGGACAACCTTCTAGAAGGATAACCTCTCTGCAGCACTCCACCAATCAGGCCTTTGTGGTAGAGTGGCCATACGGAAACCACTCTTCAGTAAAAGGCACAGGACTGTCCTCCTGGAGTTTTCCAAAAGGCACCTAAAGACTCTCAGACTATGAGAAACAAGATTATATTAGGATTATATCAGGATGGCCCCAGAGCCAACGAGAAATGCCATATCCCGGGTTGATGACATAAAATCCTGCGACTATTTAAACATTTGAAATGGTTTCAAAACAAATGTCCTTGTTAAACTTTGACACAAAGTTGTCTGTGATAAATAGCACAATATTTTTCAAGTGCAGTCGCAAAAACCATTAAGCGCCATGAAGTGGGTTGGGGAGTAACGGAAGGGATTACAAGGGATTAGCCTTACATGTAAGGGATTACAAAAAAACGGTAACTGTAAACTTTTGAAAAACTAGATTATTACTTTGAGGATTACTTTTAAATTCAAAAAGGATGTTTGCGAAAAAAAACTTTGACACTTCTCTGTTTTCTCAATGACATTTAAATCAGCATTCAAAAAGGCGCAAGTCTACATTTTTTCCACTTGAGTGTGTCTGACCACAAGTCAGAGACCACTATGATGATGGATCGCGGTAAAAGAGCAGGAATAGGCTTTTGTAGGCTACAGTCTAAGCTATGTCTTCCAAAGGTACGGAAACCACTCTTCAGTAAAAGGCACAGGATTGTCCTCTTGGAGTTTTCCAAAAGGCACCTAAAGAATCTCAGACTATGAGAAACAAGATTCTCTGGTCTGATGTGACCAAGATTGAACTCTTTGGCCTGCATGCCAAGTGTCATGTCTCGATGAATCCTGGTACCATCCATACGGTGAAGCATGGTGGTGGCAGCATCAAGCTGTGGGGATGTTTTTCAGTGGCAGGGACTGGGAGACTAGTCAGGAGAGAGGCAAAGATGAACGACGCAAACTACAGAGATCCTTGATGAAAACCTGCTCCAGAGTGCTCAGGACCTCAGACTGGGGTGAAGGTTCACCTTCCAACAGGACAACAACCCTAAGCACACAGCCAAGACAACGCAGGCATGGCTTTGACACAAGTCTCTAAATGTCCTTGAGTGACCCAGCCAGAGCCCGAACTTGAAGCCGATTTAACTTATCTGGAGAGACCTGAAAATAACTGTGCCGCAACGCTCCACATCCAACCTGACAGAGCTTGAGAGGATCTGCAGAGAAGAATGGGAGAAACTCCAAGAAAATATAGGTGTGCCAAGCTTTTAGCATCGTACCCAAGAAGACTCGATGCTGTAGTTGCTGCAAAAGGTGCTTCAACAAAGTAATGAGTAAAGGGTCTGAATATTTATGTAAATGTGAAATTTCCAGTTTTGATTTTTTATTATGGGGTATTGTGTGTAGATTGATGAGGGGGGAAAAACAATTTAAAACATTTTGGAATAAGGCTGTAACGTACCAAAATGTGAAAAAGTCAAGGGGTCTGAATACTTTCTGAAGGCACTGTATATAACAGAAATATGGGGGAAAAGTTTTGGGGAAAAAGTTGTATAACAATAACACCAGGGCAACAGTAAATATACATAAACATACTCTAACCTCACCTGTTAATCTATAACTAGAAACTTGAGTTTAGGGAAATGTTGCTTATTGTTTAAAAAAGTGAAGCAAGTATGTTTTCATTCTATTCCACTTCTATTGTCAGTTACAGTAGACATTTCTAAGAATGCCTATCTAGTTCCCTTGATTGTTAATTTAGATTTAGTAGTACCAGAATGGCTAGGTATACAGTATTTGGTATTGTGCATAATATACAGTAACTAAATTACTCCTAAACAAACAGCATTTAATACTGTGATCTCTACAAACCTCAGCTTCGATCAGAGTCAACGTTTGCTGAGCTGTATGATATTTTACTGTACTGTACCTGATTGACAAGGCCCCTTAACCCACCACCCCAGTCCTCCATCCCATATCCTTATGTTTTAGGAATAAAATGTCTGTGCCATGTTTTGCTCCCCATCCACAGTGTTTAATGGTGAAGCATTCTGTTCAGCAATACTGTATATGCTGATGTCATGTAAGTCTATTGTAGCCCTGCACTCAGTGTCTGGTGTTAGCATTAGCATCTAGCCACTTCCCTAGTGTTCAGCATTGTGATCGGTCAGAGTCTTAATGTTCAGCACTGTCATTGGTCCGTATCCAAGGTAATCACAGCCAAGCCAATGACTTGATTGACTACCGTGGAATGGCTAATAAAGTACTCATTGGCTCTCTAGGGGTTAGAGCGTTGGGCCAGTAACCGAAAGGTTGCTGGATCGAATCCCCAAGCTGACAAGGTAAAAATCTGTCATTCTGCCCCTGAGCATGGCATTTAACCCACTGTTCCCCGGCAGGCCGCCATTGTAACTAAGAATTTGTTCTTACTTGCCTAGTTAAATAAAGAAAAATAAATCAACAACAAAAAATGAGATACCCAGTCTGAGAGAATCAATCACACCTGATCCACCTGCCAATGCTCATCCAGTGCTAGCGACTGCGCTACAAAACTTTCCCGGACAGTTATTACTTTGTGCTGGTTGACGAGGCATAATGTGAGGCATAATAAGGACTTGAGAGGTGTCCCAAAATGGTGCCCTATTCCCTATAAAGTGCTCTACTTTTGACCAGAGCCCTATTGGCTCACTATAAAGAGAATGGGGTTCCTTTTCCGACGCAGACCTAGGGATGGATTTACCAACACTACCTCACTAGGAATCCAGGGATCCCCTTGATTCTCTTTCACACAAAGCTATGGATAGTAAAATCCTGTTGTTTTTAATGTGCCCTGCCGTTGACCCGGCCATCTCTACAGCTGACCGTATACCAACTGGGAGGCAATACCCCATGATCGTAATGACAATGCCACTAACATTGTATTTTCTAAAGGATAGCTATTATAAGGCTAAAACCAGTTGAACTGACAGCCACTTTGCAATGTTTTGCTATGAACTTAGTCATCAATCTCACATGAGGGCCCCCCAGTATCCCCCCAGAATGCTATGACCTTTGGCTTTCACCTGGAATTGTTTATTTATGTCTGAGAAAAAACACTTTTCAACCCATATGATCTACATCATAAAAGTAAAATAAAACATATACAAAAATGAGGATATGACAACAACAAAAAAGAATGTATGAATGAATAAGCCTTTTCATATTTTATAATATGTCCATATATTGTTGTAATATGTTTTAGGAACATCTTCCCAAAATATTTCACACTCTTTTTTACTTTACCAAACATATAGTGATAGTCCAAACCTTAGTGATGGTCAAAATCTGTTAAATTTGGGCCATTTAAAATGCGTCTGTCCCTCCTAGGGGAGAAGGGCTATGTAAAGGGCTTGATTTTGTCATTCTGATCATATGCAATGTGTCTGCCTCCGACATAAAACAAATGTTTGACAAAAAATTACTTCTTTACTTACTTTAGGTTTAAGGAAGTGTGTAGGTCACATTATTTATCGCAGAGCTATGAATATGATATATTTAGATCTGCTTGCTTGAGACAAATTCAGTGATTGCTTTGCCATGTCTGTGCCATGAAGCAGTCGAGCTGGAGACTTTTTTTTTTACGTAGGACTGCCGATTTGATGCAAAGTTGTAGTCGAGTGATATAAATGGATTGAATGATGCAGCCTACCACCAGAGGAAGGCACATGCAAGTTTATTCGACAGAGGATGTTTGCAAGGTCCTAGGAAAGTCTGGATGGCTGCTTCTGACTTATAAAACGGTGGGAAATCAATAAAATAAGTCATGTAAACTTATATATATTTTTAAAAGTAATTCTAGTGCCCGATTTTGGGGAGTGTCAGCTTAAGAGAGTATTAATGTAGATTACATGGACAACCAAAATAGTATATTTACAGGTACCAATTCCCTATAAAATGAAACATTTTATAAATTCCTATTTAATTTTCATATGTGTATTCCTGTATTTTAAAGCAACAATTATATTTTCTACCTAGTACAATGCCGTCTCTATATATTTTCTTGACCTACACATTGGACATGATTTGGAAAAGCAAAAACTTGTCCATATAAGGTCCCACAGTTGACAGTGCATGTCAAAGCTAAAAACCAAGCCATGAGGTCGAAGGAATTGTCCATAAAGGTCTGAGAGAGGATTGTGTCGAGGCACAAATCTGGGAAAGGATACCAAACAGTTTCTACAGTACTGAAGGCCCCCAAGAACACAGTGGCCATCATTCTTAAATGGTAAGAGGTTTGGAACCACCAGCCCCTATTCCTAGAGCTGGCCGCCCGGCCAGGTCAGGGAGGTGACCAAGTACCCAATGGTCACTCTGACAGAGCTCCAGAGTTAACTCGGTGGAAATGGGAGAACCTTCCAGAAGGACAACCATCTCTGCAGCATTCCACCAATCAGGCTTTCATGGTAGAGTGGCTAGAAGGAAGCCCGATAGCCTGCTTGGAGTATGCCAAAAGGCACCTAAAGGACTCTCATACCATGGGAAACAAGATTCTCTGATCTGATAAAACTAAGATTCAAGATGATGGACACAATCCTGACTCAGAGCTCTTCTGAGAATTTCTTCAGCCTCATGGCTTCGTTTTTACTCTGACATGCACTGTCAACTTACATAGACAGGTGTGTGACTTTCCAACACTTTCCAGGTGTGTGTCTCCAATAAAGTTTGGACACCTAATCATTCAAGGTTTTTTCTTTTTTTAAATAATTTTCTTCATTGCAGAATATTAGTGAAGACATCAAAACTATGAAATAACACATATGGAATCATGTAGTAACCAAAAAAGTGTTAAACAAATCAAAATTGATTTTATATGAGATTCTTCAAAGTAGCCACCCTTTGCCTTGATGACAGCTTTGCACACTCTTGGCATTCTCTCAACTAGCTTCATGAGGTAGTCACCTGGAATGCGTTTCAATTAACAGGTGTGCCTTGTTAAAAGTTAATTAGTGGAATTTCTTTCCTTATTGCGTTTTAGACAATCAGTTGTGTTGTGACAAGGTAGAGGGTGGTTTACAGAAAATAGTCCAAATGATGTCAAGAACAGCTCAAATAAACAAAGAGAAAGTGCAGTCCATCATTACTGTAACCCTCCTGCTGTGTTCCCGGTCGAATTGGACCATTTAAAAGTTCTCTCTCTGAAAAATGTAGTTAATTTAAACCTATTGTCATAAGGTTCCATGACTTTGTCCACACAGGGTGTCGGAACACATTAAATACATTTGGATGATTTTCATTCAATTTTGAGTGTTTTATTTAGCTTTTGTACACCTGTGGAGTTCCCAGTCAAAAATGACCGGTCATTAGAAATGAATGGGTGAGGCTACAATTAGTGTATAAAATTGAGTTCAGGCACATGCACATTCATCAGATGGACACACTTCCTCTCCCAGACCCCATATGCATGTGTGTTTGAACACAGACGCGCACACACACACACACACACACACACACACACACACACACACACACACACACACACACACACACACACACACACACACACACACACACACACACACACACACACACACACACACACACACACACACACACACACACACACACACACACACACACACACACACACCTCTCTCCCTTTTTTGGCTTCCATGGCAACCCCCACGGGAATGTTTCCCTAATAGTATCTTTCCCCCACAGGAAAGTTACCTGTTTGCATTCTCACAAACAATCATCACATTGTTTCAATAATATGTAGAACTTCTCTCGCAGCTCTGGTACATAAAGCTTTTTTGAGGCCTTGCTCACAATTAATTCTGTGGCAGCACAATGACCAAACGATATACTATATGTGAGGCTCTTGATCATATCTTTGATCATGATACTGGTGAGGAGGAGAGAGGCCAGGAAACTGACAGTGAGGATGCATTAGAGGAGGAAGTGTCAGAACTTGAACACAGAATATGATCCAGACCAAGAGACGCCTGCTGAAGAGGGCCCTGCTGAGGTTGTTGTTACATTCCGGTTAAAGAATGGGAATTTGTCCTGGTCTTCATTCCCACCTGAGAGGAGAGGTCGGCTGTCGGCCGAAAACTCTGTTTTTCACATTTCTTGACATTTAATCCTAATAACAAATTCCCAGTTTTAGGTCAGTTAGGATCACCACTTTATTTTAAGAATGTGAAATGTCGGAATAATAGTAGAGACAATGATTTATTTCAGCTTTTACAACATTAACAATGTCTACACTGTATTTCTGATCAATTTTATGTTATTTTCATTAACAAAAGTGCTTTTAAAGCAAGGACATTTCCAAGTGACCCCAAACTTTTGAACGGTAGTGTATTTACAGTGGGTATAGAAAGCCACCACCTCCTTTCAAAATGTTCACCTTTTGTTGCCTTTCAGCCTGAAATGAACACACATAAAATCAGACTTTTTCCAAGCTTTAGTTACACACAGTAATCTACACTATCCAAGTAAAAAAAATATTAAAATAAATGTGACAATTTATTACAATTAAAACTGTAAAATACCCTATTGGGATAAGTGAACACCCCCCTGAGTTAATACTTGTTGGAACCACCTTTTGCTTGAATTACAGCCATGAGTCTCTTTGAATACATCTCTGCTAACTTTGCACATCTAGACTTTGTAATATTTGCACATTCTACCTTGCAGAATTGTTCAAGGTAAGTCAAAATGCATGGTGACATGGTCTTAATTGTGCTCAGAGGGATAGACAAAGCCTTTGAAATATTTTAATATCCATCCCCTGACTTGTGCCTTTCCACAACTTTATCTCATAGATCTTTTGAAAGTACCTTTCGGCCCATAGTGGATTCTTTGCTTTGAATTGTACTACTAAGCAGTGGAGTCCTCTAGGAACAACTGCTTTTATTCTGAACTAATCAAAGTCACTACAATTGATCACAATTTGAAGCCAATTAGCTTGGTGTGTGATCTGGAAGGTGGTAAATTTACAATTGCAATTCTAAGGGGGGTGTTCAGTTATCCAAATAGGGTATTTCACTATTTTACATGTAATTAATTTTAGGATTAAAAAAAATAATAATAATCTCACTTGGATATTGTGTGTTACTGTGTGTAAATAAAGCTGGAAAAAGTATAATTTTATGTGTTTTCATTTCAGTCTGTAAGGCAACAAAATGTGAACATTTTGAAAGGGGGTGGTGACTTTCTATACCCATTGTATTTTGTATTTTAAAAATGTTTTATAACGTCATGTCACTAACTTAAACTGTCATTAAACAAATATGTTACAGTAGTGGGGACCTATAGTTTTTAGACTGTGTTGAAATATGTTTAATAGTGGTGGTTGAATCCTTACAGTGTATTCTACAGTTTATAGCCAACTGTTGTACAACTGAATGTGTAGTTAAAATTAGTAAGGTGTAAATTGAATGTGTTTTTTAATTGGATATTGTTCCTATGGTGTATTTGTGAAAATTATTAGAATCAAACCTTTTTTTTGGGGGGGGGGGGGGGGGGGTGTATATCCTAAATCCTTATACTACTCTCTATATTAATTTCTTCCCTTTTACCTCTTACTTCTTAATATCTTATTACAGTACTCTCACTCAGATTTCCTTATACTTATACCATAGTCACCCCCATTTATACTCACTGTTATCACACCTCATAATAACCAGTGTCATAACATCCACCTTTGCTGGAGTGTATATAGTTTGGTTTGTTAATATGTTAACATGTGTGCCATGGCTGAAGTCAACCTAACCGCTAACTTTCCTAACAGGAAAGAAGAACAGCCTACTCCTCCAGAAGTTCCAGAAGGACCTGAACGCTGGGGTATTCAACACACAGGAGAACGAGATATTGAGGCACATAATCCATCAGGACAGGGAGATGGTGATGATGGTGGACCGCAAGCAGTCGGTCACAGGGATGTCGGTCACCGGGATGAATTCAACCCCGATATCTGGAAATTCCATGATTAACTCTCCTGCTCAGCAGACCTACACCACTGCCCTGGGCACCAACCAGTTTCAGCAGTCATCCGCCCATTTAACATGCAGTGCTTCGGGCGTCATTGCTCCCTCTGCCGCAGCCACCGCCCGCATCCTGCCAGCCTCGACGCAGGGTGTCTACCCTGTCCCCAGTGTCTCCCACAGCAGCCTGAACTCATCCTCGCCTGTACCCCAGACCCCCCTCTCTCTCCAGCAGCAAGGAGCTATCATGTCCCCAGTATCCTGCAACACGGCTGTGTGCAGTCCACCTGTGCAGACCCCTGGGCTGGCGGGACGCAGCTTCCAGTATGGCTCGCCCACCACCTCCCAGCTCTCCCTTTTCCAGCAGCCGCTGCCTACTGCCCTACCACCCCAACAACCACTACCACAGCTGCCCCAGAAAACAGGAGGAGCTGCAGCCTCCTTGGCAACACAACAACCACAGCAGCAGCAGCAGCAGCAGCAGCCAACACAGCAGCAAGTCCCTTCACCTCAGAGGAGTGACATTCTCCACAAGGGCAGCCATACTCTCCAGTCTGGAAGCCTGAGTCAAGGTGTACGCCACCTATCTGCCTCCCAACCCTCCCTGCCACATGACACATCCCTGGGGCCCAGAGCGCACCCTGGAGTGTCCGGGGACTTCCTGTCCTCCATCGCCCTGCCGGTGGCTGCGGTCCAGGGGCCAGGTATGCAGAGCGGTCTCCGCACCACAGCGCCCCAGAGGGTCAACCTGTTCTGCCAGATGTCATCGGGAGCATTGCCCCCGGTGCGAGCGGCGTCCTCTACAGCCCAGCACAGGGATTCCACAGGTTCTAGAAAAGATTCTAGAAGGGATTCTAACTTAAGCAGTACAGAGACTGACCAAGATAAGATGCGGTTCGCATCAAATTTATGATCCCATTTGACTTTTTTAAACTTCTGTTTGAATTCACTTTTAATGGAGATACAAGAAATGATAGACAAATTTCTTCTGAAAAAATAACCTCATAGAATTCCTGTACAGACTACCCTTGTATTATATTTTAGACACATTTTCTTCCTAAACTTAAGAATGTATATTAAACAAATATATATCAATATTTGTAAATCCAACTAGAATATTTGGCAAAGACTATTTAAAAGCTCTAGTATATAAAACATGAGTATTCCTTTCCGAAAAATATAAATATACAATGTATGGATATTTTTTTTTGGGGGGGGGGGGGGGTTGTTTGTTTGTTCTTTTCTGTTTTTGTAAACTGGAATGCGTCGTGATGAATCCTGAGTATTTATATTTTTGGTTTTGTACCTGCGAAAAGAGGAACAAATATCATCTCATACTACGCAGCTTTGTCACCACTGTGGAATAACTGACGCAAGCGAACCTTGAAACTGTCAAAAAGCACACACTCAAACATAAATCTGATAACAAATTAGTGGAATCTTTATCTCATCTTAGCAATCAAACACTAGTACAGTAGCTAGGTGTTCCATTGCTCTCAACAATACATCCTCTTGAGCCACAATATCTTCCTACAGCGGTTCGGGTCCAAAGGGAATTAAATAAATATAATTGCTGCTTTTATTTGTATTATTGGAGAGAAGGATGTTGTGTGGTGTGGGCGAGGGATGGATGATTCTGTTTTTTCTATTCCTAATTTCAGACAGTGATAGACGTTATGTAATGTTGCTTAAAAAACGGTGTACATTTATAATAGACTGTGATATGAAAATGATCTATATGTGTGTTGTAAATAGTTTTATAGATCTAGTATTTGCAGATACTGTGTGGTGCATTCTCAATCATAACAGTATCTTACTTCTTTCAGGAACCTGGATATCATTTATATGTGGGAAAAAAGTGTTCATTCATCGTTCATTCGAGATAAGAAAACCTTAATGCAATAGATAGCACTACTTGATACTGAGAAATGCCTGTTCTGAAGTCAAACTGAGAATCCTTATTTGTCTGTATAGTATTTATGTCCTTGTTTCATAATTCATTAAAAAAATTATTAGGGATAGGCGTCCCGTCAACGGGACAGTTGTAAATCATGCAGCACCTTGTGTCACGATCGCAGACTTGAGAGAAACAACAAATGTTGGTACATATAAGTGTCTTATATCGGCTGAAAGCTTAAATTCTTGTTAATATAACTGCGCTGTCCAATTTACAGTAGCTATTACTGTGAAAAAATGCCATGCTATTGTTTGAGGAGAGCTCCTAACAACAAAACACTTTTCACCACGATAGGTTTGATATATTCACCTCTGAAGGTGACATGTGTACTTACATTCTGAAATCTTGCTCTGATTTATCATCCAAAGGCTCCCAGAGATAACATGTCCTTTTGTTAGATAAAATCGTTTTTCATATCCTAAAAAATATCCTAGCATTTCCACACATTCAAGTTGCAAAGAAGGAATCTGTGAAAATCTAACACTAAACGTTGTTTCAACCAGTAAAATCACGTTCGTATTTATTCCGCAGAGATCCTAGAACGTAACCAGACTTCACTATATATTTCAGAGTGTAGTATATCCTATAGGACACCAAATTTGGTCAGAGAGCGACGCCTTCATGGCATGCCTATGACGCGGGCACTCTTCACTTGATTGACTATAACTTTGTCAAATAAGCACCAATCGGGGTCAAACAAAGCTAGCTAGATAGCCAATGTGCTACGGGAGTATGCGGAAACCTTGTATCTGTCACAAAATGTTGCCGCTATCCTTGTGCAGAAAAATGTAATATTAATGTAAATGTCTCCTACACGATTTGCCCAAATGTACCTGGGTGACTTCACACTAAATGTCATGTAGTTCACTCATACTTCAAGTTATCCGTCTGAAACTTTGCACATACACTGCCGCCATCGTGTGGACACCTTTGGACACCAACCAGAGTGATGGCTAGATTTCTGACCTTTCTGTTGTATTTTAAAGATGGTAGTAGTAAAAAATCAATGGTTGTTTTTTTCTTTGTATTTTCTTCTACCAGACCTATTGTGTTATATTCTCCTACATTCAATTCACATTTCCACAAACTACAAAGTGTTTCCTCTTCATGCTACTCCATCTTTGGAACAATATTATTTCTAGAGATGCTATATATGATTTCAATAAAATGAATAATACCAATAACTTTAATTTTACCAATATATTCATGCTACACAATACATAAATACCTTCTTAAAGTGTACATGAAGTTGTCAATATTTTTTTACTGTGGGTGTGTTGGGTGAGTTGCCTACAGCAATGAACAGTTATTATATGTCTGACGACCCACATACAATATGCCACTTTAGAATTACTGTAAATATGAATCATTGTTGAATATTATATCTTGACTGCAAATGTTTAATTTTTGACACCTTTTGATTCCCTATTTTTTCATGAGATTGTTTATTTCGTCCACTGAAAGAACTAAAATGTGTTACATTTTGGATGTTATATTCTGTCAGCATTTTTTATTGTTGATTTTTAACATTTTCTATTCATTGACTAGCCTTTCATATCATGTATTGTGAATAATGTGATAGAATAGTGTGGCATGAATGATTTTTTTAAAATCCCATTCATCTCAATGGAAAGAAAAGTATTCCTGCCGACAGACAATTTATACGTTTTCTAGGACTTTTTCAGCAATATGCCTATGCTGTAGATTTGCATTCTAGGAGTGTATAATATCACCTGTTAACTGGGTATTACTGTGTTGTCAGCTTACCAGTCACTGTCAACTGATGTTGAAGAGGCAGATGTGACCTTTCCAGACACTTCTGGAAGTGTCATAAGTCAAGTGTTCAGGGCCGATTTTCCAAAAATGTGTTATTAGCGCGAGATCAACACACGCTGGTTTGCATTAAGGTGTCTTTCTCTTGTGTGTGTGAAATCATCATATCTGGGCCTAGATACTCTAAACTGACTGGGGAATATCTTAAAATCAGAATATTGTGACTAACATGGGTATAAAGAAGAGTAATGTTTTGGTTGTTGAAAATTTATATCAAATCAATCAAATTCTCAACATGCTGACAATTCAATTGTGCAATAACACATTACAGTAAACAATAGTAACTGTAACAATATCAACACAAAAAACATTTATGCACTAATTGATTTAGTATCCTGAGGGTCCAGAAATGTGACTCAACTGTGAGTCAATCAAATGAGGTCATACATGATAACACCGCTTACCCCGTAAGGTTGTAGGCTATTTGACATGCTTATGAATTTATGTTTTTTGTTTGTTAAAGAACCCAATGAATTGTGTATCACGACCATGTGAGTAATATTTTCCTCACACACAATAACAACAACCTCTCATGGTTTTAGAGCCGGTCTTCATGGCACCAAACAGGCTCTATCAGTACAGAGTATCGAAACCCTTACAAATAGTTTTACAAATATTTTAACAGTACTTCAATACAGAGGTATTCTACCAATACAAAGTCCACCAACAAAATGTCTCATAAAAGCAAGCACTCTCACAAACACTTAAAAAAGGATAATATCTAAAAATGTTGACGTTCAATGCGCTGTGAGATTATGTTTTGTTGTTTTGTTCATTGTTTGCCTAGACATTATTCATGTGTAATGGAAGCATTTGAATTTTCACAAAAGGACATTCTTAAGTATTTGTGCCTAAAACTATCGCAATGTTCGATTCTTTTTTGTTTTGAGTGTGAAGAGCTGCGGCACACACATACATTACTTTATCATATGTGTTCTATGTTTCAGTATTTTTAGAGAGGAAGATGTAAGCAACGAAGATGGCCAAATTTCTCTGTTTATCAATTGGAATTTTTTAACACAGTGTGAACTTCTATAAAATGGTTCTGTCATTATATTCTAGCATTCTCAGAATTACAGTAATGACTAGTACAGTAAGAAATGCAGTCTATAGAACTGGGAAGGTATAACATGGCAAGTTGACTAGACATTATAGAAATTCGGAGAATATGTGTAACTTTCTTTGTAGCTAGTCACTGATGTTGGGTTGATTATTAATGTTGCGTGGAATGAAACGGGCCAAAGCAAAACATTCTAAGTAATTTTCTTTGTTTTGAAAACCGATACAGACTCTTCAGTCAGTTAGATTAAGTGTAAAGAAGGTTAAAAGGGAGATATATTATCTAGATTCTAGATTGGAACTCTCTGGCCCATTCTAACGTGGAGAGATGTTCTATTCCAACAAAGAGTGCTTAATCCTGTTCTGCCATAGTACGTGTATAGGAACTAGTACTGTACACAGTTCAGATGGATAGCAGCACTGTTGGTTTGTGCTGTTTTTGATGCATGCCTTTGGAGGGAAAGTTTCCTATGTGCTTTTTTCGCAATAATTCTGACCACAGCTAGCTAGTTTTCTGGAATGGGCATTATGATGATGTATGTAGCACAGCATGAAGGGACATGTGCGTTTACCATTTTAGGAGTATGGAGAACACTGAATAAACCAGCACATACGTTTCTATATATATATATATATATATATATATATATATATTTTTATGCAAAAATAACAAAAGAACAGTGCCCAGAGAAAGGAAATAGGAAATAGCCTCAGAGTAGAATTTCTGAACTAGGATCAGTTTTAACTTTTAGATTATAATGAAGATTATATGGACACGGCACTAAACTGATCCTCCTAGATCAGCACTCACACTCTGAGACGCTTTGTGAATACGGGCCCGGACCTTTTGGTTTACGACCACGACAGTACAGGTTTAATATTTTTACGAAAATGTGCATGTTGAAGAGAGAGAGGGGAAGATTATGGAGATAATGTTGTAACGATCCACACATACACTCCCCTTAAACCCTGCTGACACACCTGATCATTGTTGAGCTCATTCATGTTAATTAACCAAGGCTGGGTAAAAATAAGCAATTAGTTGGTTACTTGACACAGGCTAAGGAAAGGTACATGTAAAACTTTCTTACAACTATATGCAGACAAACGGTGTTTGTCCCCCAAAAAATGTGGATTTCTGTTTTTATTTTTGTTTGTTTGTAAATAAACCTTTAAAATATAGAAAATAAAATACATTTGTCATTTAGCTGCTGAGTTTGCATGTCATTTTGTTTCTCAATGGTTTTAGACAGACAGACAGACAGACAGACAGACAGACAGACAGACAGACAGACAGACAGACAGACAGATAGATCAATAATCTCTCATAGGTCACATTTTCTCTTTTCATATTTGAAACAGCTAAAGACAGAGAGACGATTGAGAGGAATGTGATGGGATGAAGGATTATAGAGTGAGAGGAGAGTGGTGGGATGGAGGGATGATATGATGAAGGAGGGTGGGGGTGGTGGTGGCGGTGCCATCAGGAATAGAGTTTATCAGCAGTTACTGGTGAGATTAATAATGGGTGTTCTGGAGCTGTGGGGATTTCCATTCATTACCTCATAATACAGTTATCACTCATAAAGACAGATACCCCTCCACCTGACAATGCACTTCAGTTGAGGACACCAGGGTACACAGTTTTAATCATATCCTCTATAGTGCATAGGGCTCTGGTCAAAAGTGCACTATATAGGGAATATGATGACATTTGAGCCATTGACTCATATCTGAAGGTGTACTGTAACTGTGCTAGTTTATTTGAAGACAAAACATTCATCATTTAGGGATGACACTTATCTTATTCCTTTTGTTTTTACAAATTCAGGTAAAGGTAAAGACAAGATTTACTGATAATTCATGTTTTGCATGTCCCTCACTCGGTCACCGTTGCCAATGTTATCAAAGTTATACAGACTCCACAGCCATGTTGATGTCCAAAAGTGGAATGAGAGCTAATGACTGTTTCACCTAAAAACACTATAGAGGCTTGGAAAGACGATGACATTGTTAAAGTAAGCAACTATTTAGTAGGAAAGAACTGTGTCATCATCATCATGTTATCAAATTTACAATGTTGTCATTATCTAGCAATGTTTGTCAAAAATACTTAGCAATTCTAACATTAGCTAGCTAAAATCTGGTGGTCTCCACTCAATCTTAGCTAGCTAGCTGGCTAATGTTATACTGCAACTAAAGTCAATCTGGAGACATCAATATTTTGACAAAAGATTTTCCCTCTATTAATTTGCATTCTTTAGAAATGTAATTATGTTTTCAAGCCACAGTAATGCACCATAGACCAAACCTTCATCAGTGCCTGTTAAGAATGCATTGAGTAGAACGTTCAGTTGGTCATCAGTCCTAAAAGGAACGTCCAAAACAAAATTGTGACGAAATGTGCATTCCATGAATAATATACACTACCGTTCAAAAGTTTGTGGTCACCTAGAAATGTACTTGTTTTTTAAAGAAAAGCAATTTTTTTGGACATGAAAATAACATAAAATTGATCAGAAATACAGTGTAGTCTTTGTTCATGTTGAAAATGACTATTGTAGGTGGAAATGGCTGATGTTTTATGGGATACCTACATAGGCGTACAGAGGCCCATTATCAGCAACCATCATTCCTGTGTTCCAATTGCATGTTGTGTTAGAAAATACAAGTTTATAATTTTAAAAGGCTAAATGATCATTAGAAACCCTTTTGCAATTATGTTAGCACAGCTGTAAACTGTTGTTCTGATTAAAGAAGCAATAAAACTGTCCTTCTTTAGACTCGTTGAGTAACTGGAGCATCAACATTTGTGGGTTCGATTACAGGCTCAAAACGGCCAGAAAAAAATAACTTTCTTCTAAAACGGGCTCTAACCAGAATAGAAAGAGGAGTTTCTTCAGATGACTAATACAGTTACAGCGCTGTTCTGTGAAGGGAGTTGTACACAGCGTTGTACGAAATCAGCACAACAGTTTTCAGCTGTGCTAACAATTTCAAAAGGGTTTTCTAATGATCAATTAGCCTTTTAAAATGATAAATTGGATTAGCTAACACAATATGCCATTGGAACACAGGAGTGATGGTTGCTGATAATGGGCCCCTGTACGCCTATGTAGATATTCCATTAAAAAAATAAGAAGTCATTAATCAATGGTGATTTACAACATCAATGTCTACACATTTCTGATAAACTTGATGTTATTTTAATGGACAAGAAATTTGCTGTCACGTTCTGACCATAGTTCTTTTGTGTTTTCCTTGTTTTTCAGTGTTGGTCAGGACGTGAGCTGGGTGGGCATTCTATGTTGTGTGTCTAGTTTGTCTGTTTCTATGTATGGCCTGATATGGTTCTCAATCAGAGGCAGATGTTAATCATTGTCTCTGATTGGGAACCATATTTAGGTAGCTTGTTTTGTGTTGGGGGTTGTGGGTGGTTGTTTCCTGTCTTTGTGTTCTCTGCACCAGATAGGACTGTTTCGGGTTTTGCCACGTTTGTTATTTTGTCATTGTGTAGTGTTTACGTTATCGTCTTTTATTAAACATGTTGAACACGAACTACGCTGCATTTTGGTCCTCCTCTCTCCTTTCCTTCGACAGAAGAAATCTGTTACATTTACTTTGCTTTCAAAAACAAGGATATTTCTAAGTGACCCCAAACTTTTGAACGGTAGTGTAACTAGATTATTTTAAATGTAGGATATTCTATTTGATAATGTTGTGACTGAACTACCTGAAAGTGTACTGTAATTATGCTACTTTCTTGGAAAAAATACCATGAATCAAATACTGAGGTAATGACAGAGATACATTTGCATAAGTCTACACATACAGTACCAGTCAAAGGTTAGGACACACCTCTTCATTAATTTTTTTTGACTCTTTTCTACATTGTAGAATAATAGTGAAAACAAACGTTGATATAACTACGGATCTTGTAGTAAAAGTGTAATACAAATCAACATATTTTTTTGATTCTTCAAAGTAGCCACCCTTCAACTTGATAACAGCTTTGCACATTCTTGGCAGTCTCTCTACCAGCTTCATGAGGTATGCTTTTTCAACTGTCTTGAAGGAGCACTTGATGGCTATTTTTCTTTCACTTCATTCCTCCAACTCATCCCAAATCATCTCAATTGGGTTGAGGATGAGTGATTGTGGAGGCCAGGTCCTCTGATGCATCACTCCATCACTCTCCTTCATGGTCAAATAGACCTTACACAGTCTGGAGGTGTATTTTAGGTCATTGTCCTGTTGAAAAACAAATTACATTCCCACTAAGCACAAACCAGATGGGATGGCATATCGCTGCAGCATGCTGTTGTAGTCATGCTGGTTAAGTGTGCCTTGAATTAGAAATACATCACTTACCAAATCACTTGGCCAAAGCAAATCTCTTCTTATTATTGGTGACCTTTAGTAATGGTTTCTTTGCAGCAATTTGACCATGAATCGACCTGACTCACACAGTCTCCTCTGAACAGTTGATGTTGAGATGTGTCTGTTACTTGAACTCTGTGAAGCAATTATTTGGGCTGCAATCTGAGATGCAGTTAACTTTAATGAATTTACACTACCAGTCAAAAGTTTTAGAACACCTACTCATTCAAGGGTTTTTCTTTATTTTACTTTTTTCTACATTGTAGAATAATAGTGAAGACATAACTATGAAATAACATGAAATAATGTAGTCCCAAAAAAGTGTTAAAATTAGGGTGGCTATTTGACATTCTCCACCCTTTGCCTTGATGACAGATTTGCACACTCTTGGCATTCTCTCAACCAGCTTCACCTGGAATGCTTTTCCAACAGTCTTGAAGGAGTTCCCACATATGTTGAGCCCTTGTTGGCTGCTTCTCTTTCACTCTGCGGTCCGACTCATCCCGAACAATCTTAATTTGGTTGAGGTTATCTGATGCAGCACTCCATCACTCTCCTTCTTGGTTAAATAGCCCTTACACAGCCTAGAGGTGTGTTGGGTCATTGTCCTGTTGAAAAACAAATGATAGTCCCACTAAGCCCAAACCAGATGGGATGGCGTATCACTGCCGAATGCTATGGTAACCATGCTTGTTAAGTTTGCCTTGAATTCTAAATAAATCACAGACAGTGTCACCAACAAAGCACCCCCACACCATCACACCTCTCCTCCATGCTTCACAGTGGGAAATACACATGCAGAGACCATCCGTCCACCCACACAGCGTCTCACAGACACGGTGGATGGAACCAAAGATCTCCAATTTAGACTCCAGACCAAAGAACACATTTCCACCGATCTAATATCCATTGCTCATGTTTCTTGACCCAAGCAAGTCTCTTCTTATTATTGGTGTCCTTTAGTAGTGGTTTCTTTGCAGCAATTCGACCATGAAGGCCTGATTCATACAGTATCATCTGAACAGTTGATGTTGAGATATGTCTGTTACTTGGACTCTGTGAAGCATTTATTTGGGCTGTAATTTCTGAGGCCGGTAACTCTAATGAACGTATTCTCTACAGCAGAGGTAACTCTGGGGCTTCCATTCCTGTTGCGGTCCTCATGAGAGCCAGTTTCATCATAGTGCTTGATGGTTTTTGCGACTGCACTTCAAGAAACTTTCAAAGTTCTTGAAATTTTCCGGATTGACTGACCTTCATGTCTTAAAGCAGTGATGGACTTTCATTTCTCTTTGCTTACTTGAGCTGTTCTTGGTATGGACTTTGTATTTTACGAAATAGGGCTATCTTATGTACCCCCCCACCCCCACCTTGCCACAACACAACTTAAGGAAATACATTCAACAAATTATATTTTCAGAAGGCACAACTGTTAATTGAAATGCATTCCAGGTGGCTACCTCATGAGGTTGGTTGAGAGAATGCCAAGAGTGTGCTAAATTGTAATCCAGGCAAAGGGTGGCTATTTGAAGAATCTCAAATATAAAATATATTTAGATTTGTTTAATAACACTTTTTTGGGTACTACATGATTCCATGTGTGTTATTTCATAGTTTTGATGTCTTCACTATTATTCTACAATGTAAAACATAGTACAAATAAAGAAACACCCTTGAATGAGTAGGTGTTCTAAAACGTTTTACCAGTAGTGTATACTGCAGTGTTAATTAAAAACTATTGGCCTATATCGAAGCTCCCATTCCTCTCAATTAAAAAAGAAGAAGCTGTTGCTCAGCAACTCACTGCCTTCCTGAAGACAAACAATGTATACAAAATGCTTCAGTCTGGTTTTAGACCCCATCATAGCACTGAGACTGCACTTGTGAATGTGGTAAATGACCTTATAATGGCGTCAAACCGAGGCTCTGCATCTGTCCTCGTGCTCCTAGGCCTTAGTGCTGCTTTTGATACCATCGATCACCACATTCTTTTGGAGAGATTGGAAACCCAAATTGGTCTACATGGACAAATTCTGGCCTGATTAAGATCTTATCTGTCGGAAAGATGTCAGTTTGTTTCTGTGGATGGTTTGTTCTCTGACAAATCAACTGTAATTTTCAGTGTTCCTCAAGGTTCCGTTTTAGGACCACTATTGTTTTCACTATATATTTCCCCTCTCGGTGATGTCATTCGGAAACATAATGTTAACTTTCCCTGCTGTGCAGATGACACACAGCTGTACATTTCGATGAAACATGGTGATGCCCTAGCTGGAAAACTGCGTTTCAGACAAAGTGGATGGCTGTAAATGTTCGACTTTTAAACTCGGACAAAACAGAGATGCGTGTTTTAGGTCCCAAGAAGAAAATAGATTTTCTGTTGAATCTGACAATTAATCTTGATGGTTGTACAGTCGTCTCAAATAAAACTGTGAAGGACCTCGGCGTTACTCTGGACTTTGATCTCTCTTTTGATGAACAAATCAAAACTGTTTCAAGAACAGCTTTTTTCATCTACGTAACATTACAAAAATCAGTTACTTTCTGTCCAAAAATGCAGAAAAATGTTTCCAGTCTTTTGTCACTTCTAGGTTAGACTACTGCAATACTCTACCTTCCGGCTACCTGGATAAACCACTAAATAAACCAGTTAGTGCTAAACACGGCTGCTAGAATCTTGACTAGAACCAAAATATTTGATCATATTATTCCGGTGCTAGCCTCTCTACACTGGCTTCCTATTAAGGCATGGGCTGATTTCAAGGTTTTACTGCTAACCTACAAAGCACTACATGGGCTTGCCCCTACCCATCTTTCCGATTTGGTCCTGCCGTACATACCTACACAAGACGCAGGCCTCCTAATTGTCCCTAGAATTTCTAAGCAAACAGCTGGAGGCAGGGCTTTCTCCTACAGAGCTCAATTTTTACAGAACGGTCTGCCTACCCATGTGAGATACGCAAACTTGTTCTCAACTTTTAAATCTTTATTGAAGACTCATCTCTTCAGTAGGTCCTATGATTGAGTGTAGTCTGACCCAGGAGTGTGAAAGTGATTGGAAAGGCACTGGAGCAATGAACCACCCTTACGGTATCTGCCTGGCTGGGTCCCCTCTCTCCACTGGGATTCTCTGCCTCTAACCCTAATACAGGGGCTGAGTCACTGGCTTACTGGTGCTCTTCCATGCAGTTCCTAGGAGAGGTGCGTCACTTGAATGGGTTGAGTCACTGACGTGGTCTTCCTGTTTGGGTTGGCGTCCCCCCTTGGGTTGTTCCGTGGCAGAGATCTTTGTGGGCTATACTCGGCCTTGTCTCAGGATGGTATGTTGGTGGTTGAAGATATCCCTCTAGTGGCATGGGGGCTGTGCTTTGGCAAAGTGGGTGGGGTTATATCCTGCCTGCTTGGCCCTGTCTGGGGGTATCGTCGGACGGGGCCACAGTGTCTCCCGACCCATCCTGTCTCAGCCTCCAGGGTCAGTCTGTTATATCTGGAGTATTTCTCCTGTCTTACCCGGTGTCCTGTGTGAATTTAAGTATGCTCTCTCTAATTCTTTCTTCCTTTCTCTCTCTCGGAGGACCTGCCTGGCCTGATGAATCCTTGCTGTCCCCAGTCCACCTGGCCGTGCTGCTGCTCCAGTGTCAACTGTTCTGCCTGCGGCTATGGAACCCTGGAGTTGGAACACTGTAGCTTGAGTTGAAGAAAGAAAATGCTTTCTGGTTACGAGTTGTAAAATAGACTTAGAGGTTATTCTCAGGTCAGGTACAAGTTAATAGATCTGCTCATTCATTCTCTGGGAAACACTGCCCTCAGCTCATACATTCATATTGCATTAAATGTGTGATTTATAAAATTGTATTTCATTTTATGAGGATCCCCATTAGACGACATCAATTGCGACAGCTAGTATTCCTGGGATCCGACACAACGAAAAAAAGACATTATCAACAAAATAGTTTACAATTTACATAAATTTAAAAACATTAACATGTAGTGTGTGTGTGTGTGTGTGTGTGTGTGTGTGTGTGTGTGTGTGTGTGTGTGTGTGTGTGTGTGTGTGTGTGTGTGTGTGTTGCACATACAGTGGGGCAAAAAAGTATTTAGTCAGCCACCAATTGTGCAAGTTTTCCCACTTTAAAAGACGAGAGGCCTGTAATTTTCATCATAGGTACACTTCAACTGACAGACAAAGAGAAAAATTTCTTTGCAAATTGTGGTGGAAAATAAGTATTTTGTCACCTACAAACAAGCAAGATTTCTGGCTCTCACAGACCTGTAATTTCTTCTTTAAGAGGCTCCTCTGTCCTCCACTCATTACCTGTATTAATGGCACCTGTTTGAACTTGTTATCTGTATAAAAGACACCTGTCCACAACCCCAGTCACACTCCAAACTCCACTATGGCATAGACCAAAGAGCTGTCAAAGGACAGCAGAACAAAAAATTGTAGACCTGCACCAGGCTGGGAAGACTGAATCTGCAATAGGTAAGCAGCTTGGTTTGAAGAAATCAACTGTGGGAGCAAAAATTAGGAAATGGAAGACATACAAGACCACTGATAATCTCCCTCGATCTGGGGCTCCACCCAAGATATCACCCCGTGGGGTGAAAATGATCACAAGAACGGTGAGCAAAAATCACAGAACCACACGGGGGGACCTAGCGAATGACCTGCAGAGAGCTGGGACCAAAGTAACAAAGACTACCATCAGTAACACACTACGCCGCCAGGGACTCAAATCCTGCAGTGCCAGACGTGTCCCCCTGCTTAAGCCAGTACATGTCCAGGCCCGTGAAGTTTGCTAGAGAGCATTTGGCTGATCCAGAAGAAGATTGGGAGAATGTCATATGGTCAGATGTAACCAAAATATAACTTTTTGGTAAAAACTCAACTCGTCGTGTTGAGGACAAAGAACGCTGAGTTGCATCCAAAGAACACCATGGGGGTGGAAACATCATGCTTTGGGGCTGTTGTTCTGCAAAGAGACCAGGACGACAGATCCGTGTAAAGGAAAGAATGAATGGGGCCATGTATCGTGAGATTGAGTGAAAACCTCCTTCCATCAGCAAAGGCATTGAAGATGAAATGTGGCTTGGTCTTTCAGCATGACAATGATCCCAAACACACCGCCTGGGCAACGAAGGAGTGGCTTCGTAAGAAGCATTTCAAGGTCCTGGAGTGGCCTAGCCAGTCTCCAGATCTCAACCCCATAGAAAATCTTTGGAGGGAGTTGAAAGTCTGTGTTGTCAAGCAACAGCCCCAAAACATCACTGCTCTAGAGGCGATCTGCATGGAGGAATGGGCCAAAATACCAGCAACACTGTGTGAAAACCTTGTGAAGACTTACATGAAATGTTTGACCTCTGTTATATACCCTTTGTTGGCAATGACAAAGTATTGAGATAAAGTTTTGTTATTGACCAAATACTTATTTTCCACCATAATTTGCAAATAAATTCATAAAAAAATCCTACAATGTGATTTTCTGGATTTTTTCTCTCTCATTTTGTCTGTCATAGTTGAAGTTTACAGGCCTCTCATCTTTTTAAGTGGGAGAACTTGCACAATTGGTGGCTGACTAAATACTTTTTTGCCCCACTGTACATGTCAGTACATACACAAATAGTAGATCACAAGGGGGAAAGGCGTTTTGCCGCGAGGTGATATATTCGTTTGTTGAAATCAGGTTTGCTGTTCACTTGTGCTGTATGAGATGGAGGGGAACACCGTGCAATCATATATACAGTACACAGTGGATTAATTGTTTGCTGATCTCACCAATACACAGTTTGCTAAGTAACTAATACTGACCCTGGCACCTTTGCCTACAACAATATCTGAGAGATCAACAGCTTCTGAAATATTTTAAGTATTCATAATTATCATCTGTGGTAATTAGATTGTTCAGAGGGTTGAAATGCCAGCTGGATCTCAATGGCATGCTGTACTGTGCATTAGGAGGAAACAGAGTTTGAGGTTTATAATATAATAATAATAATAATAATAATAATAATAATAATAATAATAATAATAAATAATAATAATAAATAATAATAATAGGAGTATAACAGAACTGATATTGCAGGCGAAATCCTGAGAAAAATCCAAATCAGGAAGTGACTCTTATTTTAAAAGCTCTGTCTTTCTATGCATCCCTATTGCCTATTGAAAGGGATATCAACCAGATTCCTTTTTCTGTGGCTTCCCTAAGGTGTCTACAGCCTTTAGACATAGTTTCAGGCCTTTATTTTGAAGATGAGCGTAAACGTCCACATTGCATAAGTGGTCAGTTGCTGGCTCTGTGTGATTTTTGCGCTAAACAGAGAGGTATTTTTCCTCCCGGTCCCAGTGAAAAGCCAACTGTCCCGGTTGATATATTATCGAATAGATATTTGAAAAACACCTTGAGGATGGATTATAAAAAACATTTGCCATGTTTCTGTCGATATTATGGATATAATTTGGAATTTTTGTCTGCGTTGTCGTGACCGCTATTTCCGGTGGATTCCTAGGCGTAACGCATCAAACTAACGGAGGCATTTCGATATAAAAAATATCTTTATTGGAACAAAAGGAACATTTGCTGTCTAACTGGGAGTCTCGTGAGTGAAAACATCCGAAGCTCAAAGGTTAATGATTAAGTTGATTGCTTTTCAGATTTTTGTGACCAAGTTACCTGCCACTAGGTGTACATAATGTTTGCTCGTATATCGATAAACTTACAAACGCTTGTATTGTTTTCGCTGTAAAGCATAATTTCATCATCTGAGACGACAGGGTGATTAACCAAAGGCTAAACTGTGTTTCGCTATATTTCATTTGGGATTTCATGAATATTTTCTAGAAAGATTATTTGACCGTTGCGCTATGCTATTTAGCGTAGTTGATGACAGGGGGAGGGGGGGGGGGGTTCCAAGAGGTTAACCCTTTAAGCTAACCCTTCCCCTTTAAACCTAACTCCCAACCCTAACACAAACCCCTAGCCTAGCTAATGCCAACCAGGTAGCTAACGCTACCCACCTAGCTAGAATTTGTAGCATGTCATACGTTTCACAAATTCTTAACATATAATACTTGTACCAAATTTGTAACATATTATACGTTTTGCAGAATTTGGCACATAATACGAATTGTAAACATATCATACAAAATGGGTGATGGACAACCAGATATTAATACATACCATACCAAAGGTAACATATCATACTAACTGGGGTGTCTCGGATTTACATACAGAATACATACTGACTTGCCTAGTTAAATAAAGGTTCATTTAAAAAAAACTATAATAATACAAAATGCTCTGAGACCAGTTGTCTGTCCCCAGAACAAAATCTAGTAGATGGCCAGCATGCAAGCAACATTTCGTTCTGGGTTCTGAGACTACTGAGCTATACATGGTTTGCCCGTTTCATCATAATATTGTTTTGAACATTCGTTTTCGGACTGCCAGGACAGCCAGCTGAACATTTACTCAATACATCCTCAATCGGCACTGATGAACATTTGGTGCATTACTGTGGCTTAAAAATGTGATGCAATTTCTAAAGGCGGCAACTTATTAGTAGCAAAACCTTGTCTTCATTTTGATGTCTCCAGATTGACTTTAGTTGCAGTGTAACGTTAGCTAGCTAGCTAAGAGATTAAGTGGAGACCACCAAATCTTTTCTTACAAACTTTGCTAGCTAATGACAACATCTGTCTATCTGTCTAAAGTAAATTCGATGACATGAGGATAATGGCAGTCGTTTCCTACTAAATAATTGTCTACTTTAGCAATATCAGCGTATTTTGAAGCCACTATAGTGTAATTTGGGTGAAACAGTCGTAGTTCCCATTCAAAGTCATTTACTTTTGGTCATCAATGTGGCTGTAGAACGTTGATAACAATGCCAATGACTCGACCGCGTGATGGAGTTGCAACCCATGTAAGGGAACACCCCCCTGAAATGTACAAAATGAAGGGGAAGTCATTGGCACTGGACAAACCATATACACGGTGTCCAATACCACTCAATTCGGCGTTGTTTCATTCAAAGTTGATTGCAAATGCCATATGGCGTTTTTCGAAATTCTTTAAATGTTTTTGTCAATTACACAAGTGTAAGAAAGTTTATATTGTGAATATACTTTTGTCCAATTTTATAGGCATATGTTTTGTCCATTTGCAATATGAGTTCATAGGAAGTCAAAAGCCAAAGTCAAAAGTCACTTTTTTCAGCCAAATGCCATAAGAAATGTCCAAATGCAATATGAAAGATTTGAAAATGCCAAATCAGGATGTTATGTCAATTTGCCATGTACCATCATGAATTTGACATGAATATTATTTTTTTCACCTTTATTTAACCAGGTAGGCTAGTTGAGAACAAGTTCTCATTTGCAACTGCGACCTGGCCAAGATAAAGCATAGCAGTGTGAACAGACAACAGAGTTACACATGGAGTAAACAATTAACAAGTAGAACAAAAAGAGAGTCTATATACATTGTGTGCAAAAGGCATGAGGAGGTAGGCGAATAATTACAATTTTGCAGATTAATACTGGAGTGATAAATGATCAGATGGTCATGTATAGGTAGAGATATTTGTGTGCAAAAGAGCAGAAAAGTAAATAAATATAAAGAGTATGGGAATGAGGTAGGTAAAATTGGGTGGGCTATTTACCGATAGACTATGTACAGCTGCAGCGATCGGTTAGCTGCTCAGATAACAGATGTTTGAAGTTGGTGAGGGAGATAAGTCTCCAACTTCAGCGATTTTTGCAATTCGTTCCAGTCACAGGCAGCAGAGAACTGGAACGAAAGGCGGCCAAATGAGGTGTTGGCTTTAGGGATGATCAGTGAGATACACCTGCTGGAGCTCGTGCTACGGGTGGGTGTTGCCATCGTGACCAGTGAACTGAGATAAGGCGGAACTTTACCTAGCATGGACTTGTAGATGACCTGGAGCCAGTGGGTCTGGCAACGAATATGTAGCGAGGGCCAGCCGACTAGAGCATACAGGTCGCAGTGGTGGGTGGTATAAGGTGCTTTAGTAACAAAGCAGATGGCACTGTGATAAACTGCATCCAGTTTGCTGAGT
Source organism: Oncorhynchus mykiss (assembly GCF_057628025.1). NCBI lineage: Eukaryota > Metazoa > Chordata > Actinopteri > Salmoniformes > Salmonidae > Oncorhynchus > Oncorhynchus mykiss. The sequence continues at coordinate 50,694,122 of NC_143026.1, forward strand.
AGAGTGTTGGAAGCTATTTTGTAGACGACGTCGCCGAAGTCAACGATCGGTAGGATAGTCAGTTTTATTAGGGTAAGTTTGGCGGCGTGAGTGAAGGAGGCTTTGTTGCGGAATAGAAAGCCGACTCTAGATTTGATTTTAGATTGGAGATGTTTGATATGTGTCTGGAAGGAGAGTTTACAGTCTAGCCAGACACCTAGGTACTTATAGATGTCCACATATTCTTGGTCGGAACCATCCAGGGTGGTGACGCTAGTCGGGCGTGCGGGTGCAGGCAGCAAACGGTTGAAAAGCATGCATTTGGTTTTACTAGCGTTTAAGAGCAGTCGGAGGCCACGGAAGGAGTGTTGTATGGCACTGAAGCTCATTTGGAGGTTAGATAGCACAGTGTCCAAGGACGGGCCGGAAGTATACAGAATGGTGTCGTCTGCGTAGAGGTGGATCAGGGAATCGCCCAGCAAGAGCAACATCATTGATACATACAGAGAAAAGAGTCGGTCATAGAATTGAACCCTGTGGCACCCCCATAGAGACTGCCAGAGGACCGGACAGCATGCCCTCCGATTTGACACACTGAACTCTGTCTGCAAAGTAGTTGCTGAACCAGGCAAGGCAGTCATCAGAAAATCCGAGGCTACGGAGTCTGCCGATAAGAATATGGTGATTGACAGAGTCGAATGCCTTGGCAAGGTCGATGAAGATGGCTGCACAGTACTGTCTTTTATCGATGGCGGTTATGATATCGTTTAGTACCTTGAGCGTGGCTGAGGTGCACCCGTGACCGGCTCGGAAACCAGATTGCACAGCGGAGAAGGTACGGTGGGATTCGAGATGGTCAGTGACCCGTTTGTTGACTTGGCTTTCAAAGACCTTAGATAGGCAGGGCAGGATGGATATAGATCTGTAACAGTTTGGGTCCAGGGTGTCTCCCCCTTTGGAGAGGGGGATGACTGCGGCAGCTTTCCAATCCTTGGGGATCTCAGACGATATGAAAGAGGTTGAACAGGCTGGTAATAGGGGTTGCGACAATGGCGGCGGATAGTTTCAGAAATAGAGGGTCCAGATTGTCAAGCCCAGCTGATTTGTACGGGTCCAGGTTTTGCAGTTCTTTCAAAACATCTGCTATCTGGATTTGGGTAAACCTGGAGAGGCTTGGGCGAGTAGCTGCGGGAGGGGGGGGGGGGGAACGGAGCTGCCCCCTGGACACTGATCACTTGGTTACATAGCTGATGCCTGCTGGACTGTCCATTAATCACGGTACTCCATTCTGTTTGTTTATGTTTTATCTGTCGGCCCCAGCCGCACTCAGGCTCTGTGTGTAGTTAATCCGACCCTCTCTGCCTAGTCAACGCCATTTTACCTGCTGTTGTTGTGCTAGCTGATTAGCTGTTGTTGTCTCACCTACTGGTTTAGCTAGCTCTCCCAATCACTGGCCTGATGAACTCGGGATGGCTGGGCAGTGATAGTGCTTCCTCTCCATCACTCGTTGTGTTGATTTCATGTCCATTTGGTGATGTTTTTTCACTGTTGAATCATATTGCAAATGCACGTGCATTTGCAATATGTTTCAATGGGCATTTACCATCACGAATTTGTCATGCTCAAAAACCTTGCAGGAATGCAAAATTGACTGGCCCGATGAACTCGAGATGGCTGGGCAGTGATTCTGGTTCCTCTCCATCGCTCGTTAGGGTTGATTTCAGAATGTCACTTTGGTGATGGTACCTCACTGTTTAAACATATTGCAAATGGACAAAAGTCATCAGCAAGTCACCGTCCATCAGTCAATTAGATATCATTCTGACACCAAACTGATACAAACTGACACCAAACCCACTTTTTCCAACTCGTTTAGAAACCAACTATCACATACTTCAGAGCTGGCCCAAAATTCACAACGCCTTCTGTTCAAACCATAATAAAAATGTAAAACACATAGTTACGTTCTAGCTGCGGATCAAGTTGATCCAAGATCGCATAGCAGTTCAGACGTCTTTTGTCCTCGTCTTGTCGTGTCCTGTATATATATATATATATATATATATTTACAACTTTTTTCACATACATTTTATTTTTATTTTCCATCAACTCATCTTCTAAACACTCTCCTGCAACCAGCCTCACCAATTTATATTTATAAAAAAGTATTATTTACCTCAGATCTGCAATCCTTCAGGAAGCTAGCCAGAAACTCCAGGAGGCTGGCCAGAAACTAGCCAGAAGCTAGCCAGGAGCTAGCCCAGAAGCTAATCAGAAGCTAACCACGGTTTGTGGTCATCGGCTGTCCTTTAGCTCGAAAATCTATCGAAAATCTATCGGCAGTTTTGTACGGCGCAGCGCGGCTCGGAACGGAACATACCGGACCAATTTTTCTCTCCATGTCCCTGGATTTCAACTGCTCTCTGGACATTCATACCCGGATCTCACAGCTAGCTAGCTGCTATCCGTGTGACAGTCGGCTTTCGTCGATTCCGGAGCAAACATCGATTGTTCCGGTGCTAGCCAGCTCCGTCAATCACGCCTGAGTTCCATCATTCACTCCTGGGCTGCAGTCACCTATCCGGACCCGTTTCACTGCCTACGCGGAGCCCCACCGGGCCTTCACAACCGGACTGCCGACGTTATCTACCTGAAGGAGATCCGGCTGGCTCCTCTGTCGCGACGTTACCGGAACGCCCATCTGCGGCCCGCTAACCGTTAGCTGTCTTTCCGGCTGCTATCTGAATAGACAATCGGACAATTTATTTATTTGAATTATTATGTTTTCTTCTCGGGCCTCTATAACTATATCTATTGTTCTTATTTTTGTTGTTGTTGTGTGATTTGGATTAATCCCCTCTACCACACGGAACCCCACTAATCTACTGACCGAACGCAAGAGGTGGCTAACAACAGACTCCATCCTATGCTAGCTTGCTACCGGTTGGCTTGGCTAGCTGTCTAAATCGCCGTGACCCTAAACCAACCTCTCCACTCACTGGACCCTTTTGATCACTCGACTAAGCATGCCTCTCCTTAATGTCAATATGTCTTGTCCATTGCTGTTCTGGTTAGTGTTTATTGGCTTATTTCACTGTAGAGCCTCTAGTCCTGCTCACTATACCTTATCCAACCTATTAGTTCCACCACCCACATATGCAATGACATCTCCTGGTTTCAATGATGTTTCTAGAGACAATATCTCTCTCTTCATCACTCAATACCTAGGTTTACCTCCACTGTATTCACATCCTACCTTACCTTTGTCTGTACATTATACCTTGATGCTATTTTATCGCCCCCAGAAACCTCCTTTTACTCTCTGTTCCAGACGTTCTAGACAACCAATTCTTATTGCTTTTAGTCGCACCCTTATTCTACTCCTCCTATGTTCCTCTGGCGATGTAGAGGTGAATCCAGGCCCTGCAGTGCCTAGCTCCACTCCTATTCCCCAGGCGCTCTCTTTTGACGACTTCTGTAACCGTAATAGCCTTGGTTTCATGCATGTTAACATTAGAAGCCTCCTCCCTAAGTTTGTTCTATTCACTGCTTTAGCACACTCTGCCAACCCGGATGTTCTAGCTGTGTCTGAATCCTGGCTTAGGAAGACCACCAAAAATTCAGACATTTTAATTCCAAACTACAACATTTTCAGACAAGATAGAACTGCCAAAGGGGGCGGTGTTGCAATCTACTGCAAAGATAGCCTGCAGAGTTCTGTCCTACTATCCAGGTCTGTACCCAAACAATTTGAACTTCTACTTTTAAAAATCCACCTTTCTAAAAACAAGTCTCTCACCGTTGCCGCCTGCTATAGACCACCCTCTGCCCCCAGCTGTGCTCTGGACACCATATGTGAACTGATTGCCCCCCATCTATCTTCAGAGCTCGTGCTGCTAGGCGACCTAAACTGGAACATGCTTAACACCCCAGCCATCCTACAATCTAAACTTGATGCCCTCAATCTCACACAAATTATCAATGAACCTACCAGGTACCTCCCCAAAGCCTTAAACACGGGCACCCTCATAGATATCATCCTAACCAACTTCCCCTCTAAATACACCTCTGCTGTCTTCAACCAAGATCTCAGCGATCACTGCCTCATTGCCTGCATCCGTAATGGGTCAGCGGTCAAACGACCTCCTCTCATCACTGTAAAACGCTCCCTGAAACACTTCAGCGAGCAGGCCTTTCTAATCGACCTGGCCGGGGTATCCTGGAAGGATATTGACCTCATCCCGTCAGTAGAGGATGCCTGGATATTTTTTTAAAATGCCTTCCTAACCATCTTAAATAAACATGCCCCATTCAAGAAATTTAGAACCAGGAACAGATATAGCCCTTGGTTCTCCCCAGACCTGACTGCCCTTAATCAACACAAAAACGTCCTATGGCGTTCTGCATTAGCATCGAACAGCCCCCGTGATATGCAGCTGTTCAGAGAAGCTAGAAACCATTATACACAGGCAGTTAGAAAAGCCAAGGCTAGCTTTTTCAAGCAGAAATTTGCTTCTTGCAACACTAACTCAAAAAAGTTCTGGGACACTGTAAAGTCCATGGAGAATAAGAACACCTCCTCCCAGCTGCCCACTGCACTGAAGATAGGAAACACTGTCACCACTGATAAATCCACCATAATTGAAAATTTCAATAAGCATTTTTCTACTGCTGGCCATGCTTTCCACCTGGCTACTCCTACCCCTGTCAACAGCACTGCACCCCCAACAGCAACTCGCCCAAGCCTTCCCCATTTCTCCTTCTCCCAAATCCATTCAGCTGATGTTCTGAAAGAGCTGCAAAATCTGGACCCCTACAAATCAGCCGGGCTAGACAATCTGGACCCTTTCTTTCTAAAATTATCTGCCGAAATTGTTGCCACCCCTATTACTAGCCTGTTCAACCTCTCTTTCGTGTCGTCTGAGATTCCCAAAGATTGGAAAGCAGCTGCGGTCATCCCCCTCTTCAAAGGGGGGGACACTCTTGACCCAAACTGCTACAGACCTATATCTATCCTACCATGCCTTTCTAAGGTCTTCGAAAGCCAAGTCAACAAACAGATTACCGACCATTTTGAATCTCACCATACCTTCTCTGCTATGCAATCTGGTTTCAGAGCTGGTCATGGGTGCACCTCAGCCACGCTCAAGGTCCTAAACGATATCTTAACCGCCATCGATAAGAAACATTACTGTGCAGCCGTATTCATTGATCTGGCCAAGGCTTTCGACTCTGTCAATCACCACATCCTCATCGGCAGACTCAACAGCCTTGGTTTCTCAAATGATTGCCTCGCCTGGTTCACCAACTACTTCTCTGATAGAGTTCAGTGTGTCAAATCTGAGGGTCTGTTGTCCGGACCTCTGGCAGTCTCTATGGGGGTGCCACAGGGTTCAATTCTTGGACCGACTCTCTTCTCTGTATACATCAATGAGGTCGCTCTTGCTGCTGGTGAGTCTCTGATCCTCCTCTACGCAGACGACACCATTCTGTATACTTCCGGCCCTTCTTTGGACACTGTGTTAACAACCCTCCAGGCAAGCTTCAATGCCATACAACTCTCCTTCCGTGGCCTCCAACTGCTCTTAAATACAAGTAAAACTAAATGCATGCTCTTCAACCGATCACTACCTGCACCTACCCGCCTGTCCAACATCACTACTCTGGACGGCTCTGACTTAGAATACGTGGACAACTACAAATACTTAGGTGTCTGGTTAGACTGTAAACTCTCCTTCCAGACCCATATCAAACATCTCCAATCCAAAGTTAAATCTAGAATTGGCTTCCTATTTCGCAACAAAGCATCCTTCACTCATGCTGCCAAACATACCCTTGTAAAACTGACCATCCTACCAATCCTCGACTTTGGCGATGTAATTTACAAAATAGCCTCCAATACCCTACTCAACAAACTGGATGTAGTCTATCACAGTGCAATCCGTTTTGTCACCAAAGCCCCATATACTACCCACCATTGCGACCTGTACGCTCTCGTTGGCTGGCCCTCGCTTCATACTCGTCGCCAAACCCACTGGCTCCATGTCATCTACAAGACCCTGCTAGGTAAAGTCCCCCCTTATCTCAGCTCGCTGGTCACCATAGCATCTCCCACCTGTAGCACACGCTCCAGCAGGTATATCTCTCTAGTCACCCCCAAAACCAATTCTTTCTTTGGCCGTCTCTCTTTCCAGTTCTCTGCTGCCAATGACTGGAACGAACTACAAAAATCTCTGAAACTGGAAACACTTATCTCCCTCACTAGCTTTAAGCACCAACTGTCAGAGCAGCTCACAGATTACTGCACCTGTACATAGCCCACATATAATTTAGCCCTATCAACTACCTCTTTCCCAACTGTATTTAATTTATTTATTTATTTTGCTCCTTTGCACCCCATTATTTTTATTTCTACTTTGCACATTCTTCCATTGCAAAACTACCATTCCAGTGTTTTACTTGCTATATTGTATTTACCTTGCCACCAAGGCCTTTTTTGCCTTTACCTCCCTTCTCACCTCATTTGCTCACATTGTATATAGGCTTGTTTATACTTTATTATTGACTGTATGTTTGTTTTACTCCATGTGTAACTCTGTGTTGTTGTATCTGTCGAACTGCTTTGCTTTATCTTGGCCAGGTCGCAATTGTAAATGAGAACTTGTTCTCAACTTGCCTACCTGGTTAAATAAAGGTAAAATAAATAAATAAAAAAGTTATGACATTATGTTTAGGCCTATGTGAATCCCAAGTTTTGGCTCGATAGGTCATTTGGTGCCCGAGCAAGACCCTAATTGTTGCGGAAAATCCACTTTTCTCCATGCCTTGCTACGGGGTCCTTGAATGAGCTATCGGACAGAAATGTTGGGGTCCATCTATATGGGCCGATGCAGTCGCAATGCACCTATAAGTAAACACGTCTTGATTGAAGTAGGCTCTTACAGAATCCTGAGTTTAAAGTCTTTCTGTTAAGAATTGACTGATCTATACAGGGTTGAATGCAGTGATTTTCATCATTGCAGGTTGTGTTTATCAAAACACTTTTAGGGTGAATTTAATCACTTCCGGTTGCTCCAGGAAGCTTAGAATCAACACAGGTAGATTCTCATTCTCACAGGTAGACCTCATAGTGGCCTGATGGATTGTCATCGAAGACAGGTTCATACGGCATTCATAACCCACATAGGCTTCAGGTTGAATTTAGGGGTGCAGGCTATGTATTCCTATGGGGAGAGAAGTCAATGCAAACTGTTTGATGTAAACACCTTTTACCTGTTAAGGGTGAATGCCACACGGTCAAGGTTAGGCTTGCACAGATCGGGAGGACCTCGGGAACGTACCTGAGGTCGAATTGTGCTTCTCACCGTAACAGTTCTCTCAATGTCACCCAAAAGCAAATGACATTTAGGGCCAGGCTTCATTTTGGGCCTACTTTTTTCAAGGTCGCTGCACTCAGAGCAAGCTACGGTCAAGCGGGGCGTCTCGTTGAACTCGGCACAGTCTGGAGACTATGGTGATGCCATTTTTAATGTTGATTTCAGAATGCCATTTTGGTGATGGTCCTTCTCCGTTTAAACATATTGCAAATGTACAAAAGTCAACTAGCAAGTCAGTGTCCATCAGTCAATTAGATGTCATCCATAATTCACAAAGCCTTCTGTTCAAACCATAATAAAAACGTAACACACGTAGTTACGTTCTAGCTATGGGTCCAGTTATGACATTGTGTAGGCCTATGTGAAGCGACCCCGAATCCCAAGTTTCGGCTCGATAGGTCATTTGGTGCCCGAGCAAGACCTTAATTGGTGCTGAAAATCCACTTTTTTTCCATGCCTTACTACGGGGTCCTTGAATGAGCTATCGGACAGAAACGTTGGCGTCCGTCTCTATGGGCCGAGCCGGTTTCAATGCACCTAGTATTGGGTCTGAGACTTTTCTAAATGTTGTCATTTTCGTTATGGTCAAAATGCTTTGAAGTCATTGCAAATGTACGAGGCTGTTTCTCGGTCCGAGAACCGTCTAGAGCCAAGTAACTCACAACGCACTATCGACCTGAAGTCTAGAACAGGTTTCTAAAGTTTCAGAACTCTAGGTCTGACAGTTCTTTTTTAGCTCAAACAAAGGTAACTATTGCAGGCACTGTCTGTCTCTACGCACCCCAATATGTCCCTCCTTCCGAGCTGTGTGTGTGATTTAGTTTTTCTTTGAAATTTTATGGGAGAAATGACTGATTTACAGTTCATGAGGGTTGCCTAATCACACATATGAAGTTCTGAAAAGATCTGACCTTTTTAACCTTTCGAAACAGCCACTATGACACCATATAAGACTGCCGGTTGGCACAGGAAGCTATAAGTCAACTCATATCCTGATCGGGGTATGCCTTTACAGAATCCTGAGTTTTAAGTGTTTACGTTAAGAACTGACCGATGTACACTGGGTTGAATGCACTATTTATCACAAAGGCAATTATAGAATTGAGTTTTAAGTCTTCACGTTAAGAACTGACTTATTTACGGAGGGTTTAGTGAGTGTGTGTTATTTCAGAAAATCACAGAATTCTCGCAGAGCTCCGAAGCACACTTTAAAAAGATTCGTATGAACACGCTGCAACTGGATCTAACGGTTTAAAAAATAATAATACTATTTTTGAACATCACCAATTTGACATGGTACGATTTCTCTTAAAAGACAATAGATACATGACTGGTTCTTTTTTTATTGACACCGTAGGTTCCATTACTTTGACGTGAAGCGGAAAAATTATTGCTCTATTTTCATTTTGGACCTTTAATCCCAGAAAAATGGCCATAACTCAAAAACCGTTGAGGCCTAGATGCCATCTTGTTCGGGGCCAACTGCCCATTATGTCAAACCTATGCTCACCAAGTTCCGTCTTCAAAGTCTTTTCTGTTTAGGAGATAAGGCCACGTCGTGATTCGTGATGTTTTGTAGATTTGCAATATGATTCCATTCGCACTCTTGTGGGAATTACCAGGACAGCGGAAAAATGAAGATAAGTGAAGATTTACAATGCTATTTATGACTTTTGTTGACTCCACAACTTGGCGTGCTTTTGTGGCTGAACGCTGTTCTCAGATTATTGAATATTGTGCTTTTGCCGTAAAGCGTTTTTGAAATTTGACACAGCAGTTGCATTAAGAACAAATTAATCTTTAATTATATGTTAAACCTGTATCTTTCATCAAAGTTGATGAGTATTTCTGTTATTTGATGTGGCTCAATTTCTCTGGATGTTTTGGAGGCATTTCTGAACATGGCGCCAATGTATACTGAGGTTTTTGGACATCAATATGAACTTGATCGAACAAAACATACATGTATTGTGTAATATTGAGTCCTGGGAGTGTCATCTGATGAAGATCGTCAAAGGTTAGTGATTCATTTGATCTATATTTCTGCTTTTTGTGACAACTCTTTGGTTGGAAAATGGCTGAATGCTTTCTGTGACTAGTTGCTGACTTAACATAATGTTCTGTTCTGCTTTTGCCAAAAAGCCTTTTTGAAATCGGACACTGGTTGGATTAACGAGAAGTGTATCTTTAAAATGGTGTAAAATACTTGTATGGTTGAGGAATTTTAATTATGAGATTTGTGGTTGTGAATTTGGCACCCTGCAATTTCACTGGCAGTTGGCGAGGTGGAACGCAAGCGTTCCGAACGATCACTGAGAGGTTAACAGACTGACCCTAGCACCCCGACAAATTATTGCAGCATAAATACTGGATGCTGAGACAGGAAGGGTCTGGAGACACCACAATACCACCGGACAGGGCCAAACAGGCAGGATATAACCCCACCCACTTTGCCAAAGCACAACCCCCACACCACTAGAGGGGTCATCTTCAACCAAAAACTTACCATCCTGAGACAAGGCCGAGTATAGTCCACAAAGATCTCCGCCAAGGCACAACCCAAGGGGGGGTGCCAACCCAGACAGGAAGTTCCCGTCAGTGACTCAACCCACTCAAGTGACGCACCCCTCCCAGGGATGGCATGGAAGAGCACCAGTAAGCCAGTGACTAAGCGCCTGTAATAGGGTTAGAGGCAGAGAATCCCAGTGGAGAGAGGGGAACTGGCCGGGCAGAGACAGCAAGGGTGGTTCGTTGCTCCAGTGCCGTTCACCTCCACACTCCTGGGCCAGACTACAATCAATCATAGGACCTACTGATGAGAAGAGTGTTCAATAAAGACTTAAGGGTTGAGACCGAGTCTGCGTCGCTCTCAATTCCATAAAAATTGAGCTCTATGGGAGACTTTGAAGTAGTTGTTCCCCTTGCTCTGCAAGGGAGCGATGGGTAACGATGATTCCAAGGTGGCTGTTGTCTATGTGTAAAGAGGGTCCCTGGTTCGGGACGGAAGTAAAACTGTTACACAGGCACCATTTAAAAATCTGGAGAATCTTTTCTTTGTAATTATGTATATCTGGGCAGCGAGCTCGTTTGTCATCGATCGCTAGGCCAGAGAAAGGTATTTTTCCCCATACTTTTTCATTACGCAGACATAAGCACAGTTGACACCATCGAGGTGCGGATGTTCACTTTCTACACTAGTTTATTTCCTTCAGTTTCGTCCTGCGAACAGATTGTAGTGGTAAAATAAAACGGGATAGATTTTTAATGGAATCCTAAGCATCACTCCAGTCAAAACTATCTCTGCGAACGTTCGATTCCATTCATTTGCTATGGGCTCACGCTAGTGTTCCAGCTTAGTCAACGTTCTTATTAAGCTGTTTTTGAGCCTTGGGTGAATTTTGACTCCTATTGTCCAGCCTGTAGCTAGCCAGAATGAATTTATGAAAGCACAACGACTATACCATGTAGTTAAACTAAGAATGACGAGAACAATCAAATCAAATTTTATTTGTCACATACACATGGTTAGCAGATGTTAATGCGAGTGTAGCGAAATGCTTGAATCAAGTCTATAGTTAATCTACTGGCAAGTTTGATGTACAACTACTAACATACCAGTACACACTTGCTGTGTAATGACATGCTATGTGGTTCATAAGGACAGCATAGCTAACAAATTGTCAGCCAACATAATGTGTAAGGTAACTTATTTGAACAGTCATTACATTGTTCGTTGTGGAAAATCTGGTCTGTGAGGGGGGAGGGGTTCACATCTAGCTCGGCTATCAGACAATTCTTTAGTAAAGGTTGAATAGTCTATTGTTCAGCTATTAGCCCAACTTGCAACAAATTGCTGTTCCCCTCTCATTCCTTTCCATCTTCCACGGGTCATCATTCTGCTCTGGAGTGGCTCGCTTGTGGGCGTGCTGGCAGGATAGGGCAGCGTCTTCAGTTACTAGTGAAGAATTCTGCATACAGTAGCACGTTTGTATGAAGGTGTGGTTATTCACAGTCAAATTGTTTTGTCTTTTTGTCGAAATCAAAAATTGTTCTGAAAGCCACTTTTTTACCGACACAAAAGGAAGTCAAAGCGGACACGTACGAAGATGGCATCTCAGGTTAGCAGCACTGGGCTGTATTGACTTATCAGTTATTGTTTTCTTAACTTTGAGAGCGAGCTGACCAAGGGGGTCGAAAATGTAGATATTGCCAGATGTTCACTGTGTGAGGACCAGGCCGTGGAAGCTTTATTGCTGGCAAAAAGTGTCCATCACCAGAGGTAATTAAACTGTTGTGTTCTTTTTCGCCGTGGAATATGTCTTGCGTGCATTAATTAAAAAACCCTTAAGATGTCAGCTGCTAATTTTCAGATTTACACCACAAACATTTCCACTGGACGATCTGTTGCTGACAAACCATGGGTTAGTCTTGCAATAACCAAGTCTCAGCCTCCAGTATTTATGCTGCAGTAGTTTATGTGTCGGGGGGCTAGGGTCAGTTTGTTATATCTGGAGTACTTCTCCTGTCCTATTCGGTGTCCTGTGTGAATCTAAGGGTGCGTTCTCTAATTCTCTCCTTCTCTCTTTCTTTCTCTCGGAGGACCTGAGCCCTAGGACCATGCCCCAGGACTACCTGACATGATGACTCCTTGCTGTCCCCAGTCCACCTGGCCGTGCTGCTGCTCCAGTTTCAACTGTTCTGCCTTATTATTATTCGACCATGCTGGTCATTTATGAACATTTGAACATCTTGGCCATGTTCTGTTATAATCTCCACCCGGCACAGCCAGAAGAGGACTGGCCACCCCACATAGCCTGGTTCCTCTCTAGGTTTCTTCCTAGGTTTTGGCCTTTCTAGGGAGTTTTTCCTAGCCACCGTGCTTCTACACCTGCATTGCTTGCTGTTTGGGGTTTTAGGCTGGGTTTCTGTACAGCACTTTGAGATATCAGCTGATGTGCGTAGGGCTATATAAATACATTTGATTTGATGAGAAACACAGCCCTCTATATTTAAATGTTTCAGGTACACTTTGAAATTAGATACTGTATGTGACGCAGACACCTATTGGCATTATCTTCTATTGTTTTTCCTCACGGGTCTGTTTTTCAGCTTAAAGTACTCTGTAGCCACTTGTGTGTGGTGTCCACGTCATCCCTCTCCCCCTAAATCCTCTAGGTTATATCAGCTGTTTTGTTGAACCCCTCCCGCATCTGAACTGGCTGACAGAGGGCACGGCCTGATCATAGGTGAGATGTCACTTGGTTGAGTCAACAGGAAGTATTATTAAAGAGATGCTTTACATTGAAATCCCAGAGTTAATGATCCAAGGTCAGTTTTGCATTTCACCTCCTGATTTAAGATGACTGACCGTGTTTGTCACGTTCTGACCTTTATTTCCTTTGTTTTGTATTTATTTGGGTGGGCAGTCTGTGTTTGATTTTCTATGATTTGGGGATTTCTATGTTTCGGCCTAGTATGGTTCTCAATCAGAGGCAGGTGTCATTAGTTGTCTCTGATTGAGAATCATACTTAGGTAGCCTGGGTTGCACTGTTTGTTTGTGGGTGATTGTCTATGTTAGTGGCTTGTGTCAGCACAGGTCTCATTTGTAGCTTCACGGTCGTCATTGGTTTATTGTTTTTGTATAGTGTTGCAGTGTTCTCTTGATTAAAATTCACATACCACGCCGCATTTTGGTCCTCTGATCCTTCTCGCCTCTCCTCTTCAGATGAAGAGGAGGAAGACCGTGACAGTGTTAAAATAAAAACGATTAATCATGCCCTCTCCTCTGCAGGTATGTTGATGTGAGAGGAATCCAGTCCCGACAGCGCAATTGGGATGAACAGAGAATATTAGGGTAGCACTGTCATTCATGAATCATATGCTCTCTCCCCCCACCTCATCTTCTAATACGCACCATATGTGCATTGAAGTACAGATTTGCCTACCTTTTAACTAGGCATGTCAGATAAGAACGACGGCCTAGGAACTGCCTTGTTCAGGGGCTCAGGGATTCTTCTGGTTACTAGTCCAATGCTCTACCCACCTGCCGGGCCAAGATTGAACTCTTATAATATTACAATTAAAATGCACTTTCAATAAAGCGTTTCACATTCTCCACTGTTTGGAATCCTATCCTCTGTCCTCAGATTAATGGAGTTAGATATATACAGGAAAAACGACCTATGCATATGAATTACAAATTAAATCATGTTTAGTCTATTGTAATCATTGATATCCCAGGAGCAGTAAACAATGTTGGTGTATAATTGTAATACACATGCAGACACCGCATCGTTTGATATGACTGACAAAGAATGTCAGTCATACCTGAACCGCACCTTTATTTGCCAAGGAAGAGGACATGATCGGTGAATATATTCAATGTACAGGCTACAATATCGGAATCTCATGTGTGGTAATAACTAAAATACGTGTGTATATTTTATATATATATAAATATAAATAATGTGGTGGTCTGGAGCAATGAAGCCATCCCGCGGTGCAAGCTCGCAACTTTTAAAAGGGTGTGTCTCGTCAGTCCCCGCTGTTCCGTACGGTGTGTAAATCTTATCCTAATGCGGAATAGATTGCAAAATATTCATGGCCCTGTACCTTCCGTAGTTCGGACTTGGAGATTGTGGGGAATGCATGGGTGTCCAAGCTGTGTGCTAGTAGTTTTAAAAACAGACAGCTCGTCAACACTTCTTACACAAACAGGTAGTGATGAAGTCAAGCTCTTCCCATTTGAGATTGACATGCATATCATTAAGAGAAAATGTCCATATTTGGATGGAAACCAAGCTAGTGAGAGGTATCAAGGAAAGTTGTAATTTCAGTTGAAAATGACCAACCACAACCCTGCTGGGCTCACTTTGGCAAACCACCATCTGCTATAACATTGAGTCAGTTCATCCTACTGGACATTGGAAAGCTTTTGTTTTGACACCCATTGTTTGTCCTAGACGGGAAATTGGTGTGCAACACTGAACCATCCACCAGAGGGAGATAAGAGTTCCATGCTTACAAAAGGGTTGATTGATACACGTCAGATGACAAGCCTACGACATGGTGTTAAACGCAAATCAGATACAATTAAGGTAGCTCCAACGGTTAGGATTGTTTTATATAGAACAATTTATTTGACATGTTAGAACAAGACATTACACCCAAAGAATGTATCCAGAAGAAACATATAAATGACGCTCCTCAAAGATGTCTTTGACATGTTGAGAGAGAACCTATTAGTTCAGTTATGGTCTGCCAGGGTCTGAAAAGCATAAAACAAGACATACCTCTTTTCGGGTTGTCCTGATTCACACATTGTCCACTACAGGGGCCGCCAGAGGGACTACTGGCATCACAGATGACCACATCACAATGGACAAAGACCTAGGAATCAAAGATATGATGGTGTCAGATTTTTTTTTTAAAGGGATGATTTCCACTCACAAAATTAACCAATAAAGATTGTTGGGTGAACTTTGTTACCTGGCCACTCAGCTCAACCGCATCCTCGGCGAAGGAAAACATATAGCCCTCAAAGCGTTTGACGTGAGTGAGGGGGATGGGGGGGGGGAGTGGACCCTGGCATCAGAAGACCACACGGTATGGTTCCTCAGGGTTCTCACAGCTGCCAGTGGAGAGAGGGACTAAGTTAGGAACAAGAAAATGCTGCAAACCCCGACCGCCTTGTGTAAGAAGTCTTGTGGTGGTGTCATGACTGTCCTGTGAGGATCAGATCAATTTACAGCAGAAGTGGGTTCCTTCTCCCCCTCCAGTATGAACTAAAGGAATGCCTTGAAAAAACATATTTCATATGCAATGTAAAGGCTCGAGACTTCCTACCTGTAGAGTGAGCACTTTTCTAGTAAAAACCAGTCTTATGTTAGAAATATTGTTCCAGTATTCACTTTTGAACGTGTTAGAGAAACTCCCCTAGAAAACGTGCATAGTAAGTAGCCATGCCACGAGGAACATCAGAGAGCGGGTCAGACTGACAGAACCGTCCCCGGCGGCCAGAGTTAACATTAGACCAGAAAATCGTGAGGCGCAAGCTACACGTTTGGAACTTTCCTAAACTCACAAGTACCTAGAAAAGCGAACTTAAGTGGGACTATTCTGCTACTATATCCAAACCATGCTACTCTCATCACCCACTGAGGAATCAGTGACAGGGTTGATTAGCCCATCTTCCAGAACAAATGAAAGGAAAATCCATCCTGTAGTTCTGTTCAAGACCAGTCATTGGAGCCACGAACAACCAATGACATTGTGACCTCATGTAGCCAATCAGAGAGAAGACCCAACCACCTACCTTTCCACGGCGTTATCCCACAAATACATTTATGCTTTCACACCAAGCTAGCGCTGGTTCGGGGGGGTGGACAGACAACTTGTAAAAATCCGTCATATTGTGTAGTCCGCTAGGGACTGTGTGTTTAGCCTGTGTTATTTAGTTAGCTAGTAATTAAATTAAACAAATTTGTATAGTACCGAATCATAAGGCTGGGGTTTTTGCAGCTGCAAGGAGGGTACGATGTAATGGTTAATAAGTTGACTTTATCAATGTAATAGATTTCTACCATCTAGAGTTTAAGTCGGGAGACAGTAACTCTGTGAAACCGCTTCCGGCACCCCAAATCCTAACATGATTCATTTAGAGTCGGCTAACAATTAAACAGTCCTCAGATAATTCAAGGTCACGTTACGACAGTGGTTTGTTGGTTTTAATTTCTGACCTTTTGGCCCATCAGACCTGGATGAATCTGATTTAGTACATTTATTTTATTTTAAAGAACAGAAATTGGGCTGCCTACTTGAAGAATGCACATTTATTTTCCATCAACAATATTACATTTGGTCTACTGCAATGGCTTGCTAAATGACGGATGTCAAACATGTATATTCAATTACATTGACATGAGGCGAGATGTCCCTCTAAATGGTTCTTAAAATTCTAAATGATCCAGAATGGTCAGACTACAGGCGACTTGAATATTGATCAATTGACCGTGGTTTAACCAAAGTTGCCAAATAGACAGTCGGTATCATCAACAAGGCAATCATATTTTTCAAAATAAGTACTTCATTTTAAGAATTTCATGCAATGCGCCATAGCAATTCTTCCGCTGTCAGAAAAATTGGTCACAAAATAAATTCTACACCCATGGCATCGGAATCACACGTGGAGGACTTCTGTGATGGGCGCAGCTCTACTATACAAAGTAACCTATGCATTGACAGTTTAGGCCTACTTTTTTTATTTGCATCTTTGGGAGGGTTATCGTTTACTGTTTAACTGCCGGATACTAGCAAAAAGGGATTTGTGAAATCTGAAGACAAACGTCCACACCAGTACAAAGCCACTTGAGCTGACAGACGATGGTCAGTTTTTGCACAACAATATAGTTGCTGAACTGCCCATTTCGTTCACAGCCATGTGAATGTGGTGTCTTGTCCTATGATATACAAAACATTTTCAGCCTGTTTTTTTAAACTGCTGTGACATCTCTGATTTAATAAACAGCTGCAAAGTTACTCCCGTGACAGATGAGCCTTGTGTCCACATGGCCAAATTTAGGTTTTTACGACCATTTCATAAAAATGGTCAAATTGCGTGATTTGATAGCATTTTGCAAACCCCATCCCCCAAATGAATGGTTTTGACCAATAAAGTTGCTTCACTACACTGCTTGGTGTAACATGCATCCAGATACTGAAAATGAAGTGTAATTTGCAAAGTCATTGTAGCCCATTACAATGTAGGAAAAATAAGTCATCTTTCAATAGTTACCCAATTTAAATTCTTGAGATAAAATTAGGCCATGTTGTGTAGGACTTCAACAGAGCCACATCCAGTCTGCTCCTGACAGAGGACGAGTGAACCAACTGGGAACCAATGGGAGAGTTCATTATTCCAATATTGTATGCATGTATACAAGGTAAGGAAAGCGAGGCTAGCGGCAGCAATTTAGGTTAAAATGTTTTGGGAGAGCGTCGTACCTCAAACACTGCGTCCGGCGAAGAGAAAGGCAATGTGATGGTGAAGTCTGCGTCGCCCTCTGTTAAATACTGTTGAGCAAGCTCATGGTTAAACAGCCGCTTGCCAACCAAGACCAACCAAGACCACGAAAAAGGGCTCTTGGTTCCTGTAGTCCACAGTGATGTGGAAGTTTTCCTGATCACAGTTGCCAGTGACTGAGGGTGGCACTACAAGGACAAACAGGGTTGTGTTTATTAAGCACAAAAAACAGGAAGGTACTACTTGAACTTGTCCAAGAAGAAACCCTTGTTTTGCAACGGTGGGCCTGAATAAACACGATCCTGGCAAATCAGGAACAGGACAACTGGGTCCAAATACTCTAAAGCTTAACATTTTCTTTGTAGAGAGAACACATAGGAAAAACCTACAGTATGGCTAGTTGGACTTTCACTGCCAATTTTCTTTCAGGGCAATCATTAACGAGAGGAAACCATTCAACAGTAGTTTGGCGTAGCCCAGAGACATACCAATGTCCAGCAGTACAATGTCCACAATGGCAGAGTGAGAGAGGAGCGTGCTCTGGAAAGATGACCAGGCCGTAGATCAGCTGAAGAGTGAAGGTTGTGACACCTTGTTCCGCCCTTCTCTGTAGTGAAGTTAAAAGCATTGGTCAATTGATAGCATTGTTGTAACAGAACCTTATTCAACATCAACTGACAACTAAGTACATATGGGGTCTATTAAAAAAAACTATATACACTGCTCAAAAAATAAAGGGAACACTAAAATAACACATCCTAGATCTGAATGAATGAAATATTCTTATTAAATACTTTTTTCTTTACACAGTTGAATGTGCTGACAACAAAATCACACAAAAATTATCAATGGAAATCAAATTTATCAACCCATGGAGGTCTGAATTTGGAGTCACTCAAAATTAAAGTGGAAAACCACACTACAGGCTGATCCAACTTTGATGTCATGTCCTTAAAACAAGTCAAAATGAGGCTCAGTAGTGTGTGTGGCCTCCACGTGCCTGTATGACCTCCCTACAATGCCTGGGAATGCTCCTGATGAGGTGGCGGATGGTCTCCTGAGGGATCTCCTCCCAGACCTGGACTAAAGCATCCGCCAACTCCTGGACAGTCTGTTGTGCATGGAGCGAGACATGATGTCCCAGATGTGCTCAATTGGATTCAGGTCTGGGGAACGGGTGGGGCAGTCCATAGCATCAATGCCTTCCTCTTGCAGGAACAGCTGACACTCCAGCCACATGAGGTCTAGCATTGTCTTGCATTAGGAGGAACCCAGGGCCAACCGCACCAGCATATGGTCTCACAAGGGGTCTGAGGATCTCATCTCGGTACCTAATGGCAGTCAGGCTACCTCTGGCGAGCACATGGAGGGCTGTGCGGCCCCCCAAGGAAATGCCACCCCACACCATGACTGACCCACCGCCAAACCAGTCATGCTGGAGGATGTTGCAGGCAGCAGAACGTTCTCCACGGCGTCTCCAGATTGTCACGTGCTCAGTGTGAACCTGCTTTCATCTGTGAAGAGCACAGGGCGCCAGTGGAGAATTTGCCAACCTTGGTGTTCTCTGGCAAATGCCAAACGTCCTGCACGGTGTTGGGCTATAAGCACAACCCCCACCTGTGGACGTCTGCCCCTCATACCACCTTCATGAGTCTTTCTGACCGTTTGAGCAGACACATGCACATTTGTGGCCTGCTGGAGATCATTTTGCAGGGCTCTGGCAGAGCTCCTCCTGCTCCTCCTTGCACAAAAGCGGAGGTATAGGTCCTGCTGCTGGGTTGTTGCCCTCCTACGGCCTCCTCCACGTCTCCTGATGTACTGGCCTATCTCCTGGTAGCGCCTCCATAATCTGGACACTGCGCTGACAGACACAGCAAACCTTCTTGCCACAGCTTGCATTGATGTGCCATCCTGGATGAGCTGCACTACCTGAGCCACTTGTGTGGGTTGTAGACTCCGTCTCATGCTACCACTAGAGGGAAAGCACCGCCAGCATTCAAAAGTGACCAAAACATCAGCCAGGAAGCATTGAAACTGAGAAGTGGTCTGTAGTCACCACCTGCAGAACCACTCCTTTATTGGGGGGTGTCTTGCTAATTGCCTATAATTTCCACCTGTTGTCTATTCCATTTGCACAACAGCATGTGGAATTTATTGTCAATCAGTGTTGCTTCCTAAGTGGACAGTTTGATTTCACAGAAGTGTGATTGACTTGGAGTTACATTGTGTTGTTTAAGTGTTCCCTTTATTTTTTTGAGCAGTGTACTTAAAGTAATGTTGCCCTCATTCCTCTAAATCAAGCACTATTGGCAAGTGAATGCATACAACTACCAAAATAATGGAAACACTTGAGTAAATGAGGGATACAAAGTACATTTGTGCCATTATTTATATTTTGTTGGTGGCCCACTTATTAGGGCATGTACAAATCACTGTGTGTGGCTTTGCATTTAACAGAAACACACCTCCTTAAAGACCACCGGGTCTGAGAAGGGCACCTCCATCCTGAAGGTCTATTTAACTAAACCAGACTCACAGTTGCGAACTTGTTGAGGCCTGGCCATCGGAGAGGACTTTGTAGCTGGTGTCCTCGTGTGCGACCTCCTCGATCCACAGAAACTCAAGCATGGGCTCAATGGTGTAAGTGACAAAGTACTGGTCATCCTGAATATGGCTCTGTAAGGGAGATGAGTGATGCAGTCAGGCTGTAATACACAATTGGAGTGCAAAAACAGGTCAATTATTCTACCGCTTGTCTTTTAGCCGCTTGTAATTTAAGACAAAATATCCAAAGGAAAGTATTGTTAACCAGACTTGAGTGCTGGTAGGTATATGGTTGTCAACTTGCATTTCTGGTGGTGTGCATTTTCAAAGCAACTGACACTTAAAGTAAACACTTGCACAATATGTAAACAGCAGCTGGGTGTTGCTTGCATTCAGTTGACAGTGGCAAAGCTACCGGCTCCAAAAAAAGTCAGGTAAACAATACTTTAGTGTGGATATTTGGTCTCAAATTTCAAGCGGCTAAAGGACAAAGTGCAAAGACAAGCGGCAGAGTATGTTTAAGTGTCATTTTATGCATCATTCACACAATTTTGCAATCCATTGTATATTGGCCTGATTAAGCAGAATTGCTCAATAAGAAACATTTTACAAGACAACGTTTCTAGGAGTTTACCCATGAGAGATGGCAAAGGGTTACTGCAAAGCACTGACAACTGCTGCAGTAAAAAAGGCTCTACAAATTAGATTTAGAAATTAAACAGGAACATTTTACTCATCCAACGCTGATCTTGAAATAGCCGCCAACTGCCCCCACCGGAAATTCAACAATAATATGAGCCTCTGTGACTAAAACCGAGTAGTTTCTGCAGCCATTTCCTCAGTGTCCAGCCTCTTAGCGTCAATTCCCATGTACATCTCCAACATGGTGAAGGCATCAGAGGCGAAAAGTGGGTCTGTGCTTGGGCATGTACCAGGTGATCACTTCTGGAGTAAAGGCCACTGCCTCTGCAGTGAAACAAGAAGCCAAGTGCACATCATAACAGAACATTTTGCAACTGAAAACAAATGTGCCATTATTTGGAAAAAGTTCACCCCAAAACATTTTCCCAACTGAACACTGCATAACACAAATGGAAGTCTTGTCTAGAGCCAATTAAGAACTGGGTTTTAAGGATCTTAAATTATTTCACACTCAACCTGGTGTTGGACAAACAGCCGTGGCATCTATTCGAGTAACCAGCCACTTCTGCTCAAAGAAGGTTGAGAGCACCCGCATCGGAACCCCAGCAACCACACCAGGGCCGTGTTCAGTAGGGCAAACCGTATTAACAATATGTTGCAGAGTTCCGGTAGGGCCACCATTTCCAAATGTTTGCTCTACTGAACATGACCCAGTTCATGGAGGAAGTGGAGAAAGTCAGCTTACATTCTGGAGGTATGTCTCCTCTGCATT
Organism: Oncorhynchus mykiss; assembly: GCF_057628025.1. NCBI lineage: Eukaryota > Metazoa > Chordata > Actinopteri > Salmoniformes > Salmonidae > Oncorhynchus > Oncorhynchus mykiss. The sequence goes on from NC_143026.1 coordinate 50,715,457, forward strand.
ATGAGGGCTTCTTAACACCAGCCGTGTGAGAGTGTTGGCTATTGCATAGCCCTTTCTTTGGAACTCATCCATTACCTTCTTGCTAGGACTAAAGACGACTGCTGTCATTTTGTATCCTGAAGCAACAGCCTGTCTCAGGAAATGGAAATATGAATTAAACAAAACTGTCAACAAACGCACATTTTGTTTAGCGCCATCCTGTCATGTTGTAGTGAAATTACAGAAACTGAAATTTGGCTACCTCAGCTCCTCTCCGGAAGTTGGCGCTCCTTGCTTTCGGGCCCCCAGTGGGCTGTTCGGGGATGGTTTGGATGTCTGGAAGAGTCCTTCTGACAGACACCTAGAGAAGAAAATGCATAGGGAATAATGGCCTTTCTCCCTCCCATACAATAGGAAATCAAGGGCCAGTTCTCAATCTGTCCACTCGCCTCCTTAAATGCATTGAGAATAGGCCAAGATTCCTCACCACTAAAGTTGTCCTATGTGCATTTTGAAGAGGCGAGTGGAATTGAGAGAGAGAGAGAGAGAGACAAGACCTCTACGTTGTGTCGCAGAAGAAATGAAACACTGGACAGTTGTAGCTCTAGACAGATCATTTATACAGGCAGTACGACAAGCTCGACTGTAAACATGTCCATTTGGGGCATGCTCTGCTCACTTGCCTCCATGTAGTTGCGGTCGCACAGAATCTCTCGGGAGGTCCAGGGGGTGTAGCTACAGGTTTTTCCCACTCTATACACAGGGTCTTCAGTCATGTGGTTTCCTGGCAGCCTGAACTGCATGACCAAGCTGAACATCGTATCATCCTAAAATGAAGGGGGAAGGGAAAAAAAGCCTTTCATTATATAGCAAAAAACAAATAATTCAGGTGACATTCATGCAAGTTAAAAACTGTGGCAAAATAGGCTATATGAATGCAGCTGCCACTGTATTGAAGCCACACTACAGGAGAATTGCTCAGTAGTTCACATCACTGCAGTCTGTATCAGAAAGTTGGCTGGCCCTCTGAAAGCCCTCCATAAACTTCTGCTGTACCTTATGTCATCGTTAACTTAGAGGTAAGAGATACCAGACCCAGGGGTGGCTAACAATGGAGATCCTTTCGATATCCACAGAGTTCAGTGAAACTGCTCCAATGTTTCTGGCACCGTACTTCTAATAACCTTCATGCTTTAAAATGTTATGAATTACCACCTCTACGGCAACGCAGGCTTATTGAGGACCTTTTTACTGAAGAATGTGTTTGTTTTCAATTATTTCATTTTTACATCTAGTGATGCAAATATTGACTTGTATCTTTGTGTATGCAGGGCTCATCTGTAAAAGAGCCTGGTCTCAGCATGACTCCATGTCAAAGGTTAAATAAAATGACATTGCTACATTATGGTTTGCAAATGCAGTGACACTGAAAGGCAAACTGCTTGAACTTCAAATGGACAAACACTACAGTGCTTAGGGTTACCATGTTTTGGGAAAAGCAAGACACACAAAAAACATGGGGTCAAATTTATAGCTGAAGGCACACTGAGTAGCAAGGCCAGGCGTCAGGTTTATGATTTGTGTGTCATCTGGAAGGGATGGAGATGGTGTGAACACAATAGTTGACAAGCAATATCAAGCCATGAATTATGAAAGGAGAGAAGAGGCAAACTCACTGAAGACAGCATCAACCTCTTCAAAAAGAGGAGCGACACTCAAACGAATAACGTTACCAAGGCATTCAGGTCATCTGGAATGGGAAAGGTTAGTTAAAAATATATTGTCAAACGCTTAGTGCTTGAATTTACAGGGTGCAAAATGCATACTTATAGGTGTCTATTGTGCTTGTATGCCCACAGCTGCCATCAATAGGCAAAACAACCTGTAAGGCATTTGACAAAATATTATGATAGAAGAACACAACTCAAATGTTTGCATCGCATAAGTCTCTAGGCCTGCTACTTCTTACCCTGAGCTAAGGAAAATAACCATTGTAGAACAGAATAGTTTCGATAAAATACACAGCTACCGAACCTAATATTTGACCCAAGGTGTGCAGCCTATAGCCCAGGGGTATGCAACTTTTACCCTATGACAAAGGCTTCCCACACTCAGTCACCTGCACCCCAAAAGGCTGCATGTTTTCTTTTTATTCCCATAGCCCTACAAAGCTGATTCAAATAATCAATCAGCTTTGTTAATCTGAATCAGCTGTGTAGTGTTAGGACAAAAACCTAAATGTATGGCTACTGTTCAATTTTAGAAGGGTGCTCCTCCCTCATCGCTTTTATCCATTCATGTCAGGTTAATAGAACTCCCTCATTAGCAGCACAACGGCCTTTCACAGGTGAAAAGCATAATTACCCAACTGTCTACAATTGTAGCCCAGACAGAGAGAATGATATTGGCCTCTGATGGCCAAAATGCTGCATTTGCATGCACTTTCACAATTTGAATGTAGTCCTCTGGGTGGGACTACGAACTTCATTGGCTGAGCCCTACTGGTGACCCTGTTGAAGTCATGTCCAATCGGGTCATCAGAAGGGCTCAGACAATCGTGAAGAAGAAATGTTACTACTTTAATATGAGGATAGCCTCAATTGTGCTGCCCATATTTGCACAGATACATAGATGAGTCTTTTATCTTCTTATGGCTGGGGGCAGTATTGAGTAGCTTGGCTGAATAAGTTGTCCAGAGGTGCCCAGAGTAAACTGCCCGCTACTCAGTCCCAGAAGCTAAGATATGCATAGTATTAATATATTTGGATAGAAAACACTCTGAAGTTTAAAAAACAGTTTGAATGATGTCTGTGAGTATAACAGAACACATATGGCAGGCAAGTAGTGGGGAATGTGAGGTTGGTCATTTTTCAACTCATTCCCTATTGAAGATACAGTGGGATATTGTTCATGTTGCACTTCCTAAGGCTTCCACTAGATGTCACCAGTCTTTAGAACCTTGTTTGATGCTTCTACTGTGAAGTGGGGGCAGCATTTTCACTTTAGGATAAATAGCGTGCCCAATTTCAACATCCTGCTACTCGTGCCAGGAATATAAGATATGCATATTATTTGGAGAGAAAACACTGAAGTTTCTAAAACTGTTTGAATCATGTCTGTGAGTATAACAGAACCTATGTAGCAGGCAAAACCCCGAGGACTAACCGTTCAGAATTATTATTTTTTTGGTCTCTGTATGTTCACTGAAATTCTCATTGGCAAATTATACTTCTTAGGAACCTGTTTTCAGTTCCTACCGCTTCAACTGGATGTCACCAGTCTTCAGGAATTTGGTTTAGGTTATTCATTTGATAAAGTTGATAGGCAACTTTTGAAATATTTTGTAGTGACGTTGCGTTTTTTGCAAGCAGTTTTTTTCTGGATCAAACGCGTCAAATAAATGGACATTTTGATATATATGGACAGAATTAGTCAAACAAAAGGACCAATTGTGATGTGTATGGGACATATTGGAGTGCCAACAAAAGAAGCTCGTCAAAGGTAATGCATGTTTTATATTTTATTTCTGTGTTTTGTGTAGCGTCTGCAGGGTTGAAATATGCTACCCTCTTTGTTTACTATTGTGCTATCATCAGATCATAGCTTCTTATGCTTTTTTGATATAAATATGTACTTTATCGAACAAAACATACATGTATTGTGTAACATGTAGTCCTATGAGTGTCATCTGATGAAGATCATCAAAGGTTAGTGATTAATTTCATCTCTATTTCTGATTTTTGTGACTAATCTCTTTGCCTGGAAAAATGGCTGTGTTTTTCTGAGACTTGGCTCTGACCTAACATAATCGTTTGTGGTGCTTTCGCCCTAAAGCCTATTTGAAATCGGACACTGTGTTGGGATTAACAAGAAGTGTATCTTTAAAATGGTGTGAAATACTTGTATGAGATTTCTGTTGTTTTGAATTTGGCGCCCTGCACTTTCACTGGCTGATGTCATATCGATCCCGTTAGTGGGATCTCAGCCCTAAGAAGATTTATCTATCTCTATGAGGCAAGACAATTGTCATTCAGGTTTAACCTCTTACGGCCACCGAGACGCCAGCGTCTCACCTAGCCAACAGGAAATGGAAATGCGTAGCGCCAAATGCTAATAGTACTCGCTAAAACTCAAACTTTCATTAAAACACGCATGCAGGGTACTGAATTAAAGCTACACTCGTTGTGAATCTAGCCAACATGTCCGATTTTTAAAATGCTTTTCGGCGAAAGCATGAGAAGCTATTATCTGATAGCATGCAACCCCCCGAAATACCTGAAGGGGACGTAAACAAAATAATTAGCGTAGCCGGCGCTACACAAAACGCAGAAATAAAATATAAAACATTCATTACCTTTGACGAGCTTTGTTTGCACTCCTATGTCCCATAAACATCACAATTGGGTCTTTTTTTTCGATTAAATCTGTCCATGTATACCCAAAATGTCCATTTATATAGCCCGTCTGATCCAGGAAAAAACTGCTTTCCAAAACGCAACGTCATTTTTTAAAATTAAAAAAGTTGCCTATAAACTTTAACAAAACACTTCAAACTACTTTTGTAACCCAACTTTAGGTATTTGTAAACGTTAATAAACATTTAAATTGATCACGGGGCGATCTGTATTCAATAGCAACTACTCTTGAAATCATGGTCCATTTTCTCTCTTCCATAAACTTCCTCCCGTGTACTGGATGACAGGAAGTGCCTATTTCTCATTTCACCAAGGATTAATTCCAACCCAATTGCCAGTACTGGTGACATCGTGTGGAAGCTGTAGGAACTGTAAACTGGCCGCTATCTAAACTGGCGGATGAATACTTTTTTTTTTTTGTGAACAGGTTTTTCTTGGGATTTTCACGTTCTGTTATAGTCACAGACATGATTTAACCAGTTTTAGAAACTTCCGAGTGTTTTCTATCCACACATACTAATCATATGCATATACTATATTCCTGGAATGAGTAGCAGGACGTTGAAATTTTGCGCGATTTTTAACAAAATGTTGAAAAAATTCAAGAGAGCTCTAAGAGGTTTTAAAAGGCGATTGCACTTCCTGATTTGGCCTTAGCTGTGTTCGAATACTCGCACTAACTGTACTGTTAGTGACATGAATTGAGTATTTAGTATGCTTATTGGTCATAGTATACCTGTATAAATATAAAAACTAGGACATTGTTATTCAACTTTAATAATCTAAGACTGCAAGGCCTGAGAAATATTGTGTCTGATTCTGCATCGCAAGATTGAGGGAAAAAGTCTCTTCGTACTTGTCATTCAGACAGGTTCACAACTTTGATGTCTGTTGTTGCTAAGCAACGTCTGTTTGATGTCATATCGGCGTACATGGAGTAGAAGGTGTTGACAAGTGGATAAGGCGTCTGACTTCGAACCAGAAAATTAAAGTTTTGAGGCATTTTCGTGGTCGTTTAATTTCATTAACTCAACTAATATAAACAATTAGTTAAATATAAAATATAAAATTAAATATAAACAAACAACAAACAAACAATTCCCAAAATAAGGCACTGTTCTTGTTGCTTTGAAAAGCTAGCACATTGTTATTCATTTTTAATAATATAATATTGCAAGCCTGAGTATTATTGTGTCTGATTCTGTATCGCAAGATTGAAAGAAAGAGTTCTTTGTACTTTTTAAATTTTACTTTTGGGTCTTGACTTGTGTTACATTTGCAATATGAAAAATCACGGTGGAGCGCACTCGCCATCTGTTGGATTTTTGCAGTGTTACACTTGGCACTTGCCATCAACTTTGAATGAAACGACGCCGAATTGGGTGGTATTGGACACCGTGTATATGTTTCGAACGGTGCCAATATGTTCCCATTCATTTTTGAACATTTCAGGGGGGTGTTCCCTGACTTTTCAAAGCAACAAGACCAATGCCTTTTTTCGGGAAATTGCAAACATGTACAATTTTGCTGAGCTAATGAAATTAAACAAACACAAAGGGACTCGAACCCTTCTGATTTGAAATCAGACGCCTTATCTATTAGGCCACGCAGTCTACGCCATACAATCCTATATGACATCAAACAGATGTTGCCTAGCAACAACAGACATTAAAGTTGGTAACCTATACGAATGAGGAAACTAGTGATATTTTGCAAGCATGAAAACACTCTATCCCTCAATCTTGCGATGCAGAATCAGACACAATATTTTTCAGGCCTTGCAGTCTTAGATTATTAAAGTTGAATAAACAATGTCCTAGCTTTTAAAAGCAACAAGAACAATGCCTTATTTCAGGAAATTGCAAACATGTCCATATTAGCTGAGTTAACGAAATTAAACGACCACGAAAATGCCTCAATTTTCTGGTTCGAAGTCAGAAGCATTATCCACTATGCAACACCTTCTACTCCATATGACATCAAACAGACGTTGCTTAGCAACAATAGACATCAAAGTTGGGAACCTGTCCAAATGAGGAAAGCTAGTGATTTACCATGTACAAAGAGACTCTTTCCTTCAATCTTGCGATGCGGAATCAGACAAAATAATTCTCAGGCCTTGCAGTTTAACGTTTTTAAAGTTAAAAAACAATATCCTAGCTTCTCAAAGCAACAAGAACAATGCCTTATTTCGGGAAAAGGCCAACATGTCCATATTAGCTCACCTGTTGTGACTAGGGGGCAGTATTTTCATTTTTGGAAAATAATGTTCCCAAAGTAAACAGGATATTTTGTCAGGACAAGATGCTAGAATATGCATATAATTGACAGCTTAGGATAGAAAACACTCTAAGAGTATAACAGGCGAAAGCCTGAGAAAAATCCAGTCCGGAAGTGACTCATGTTTTGAATGCTCTGCGTTCCGATGCGTCCCTATTGAGCAGTGAATGGGCTATCAACCAGATTACTTTTTCTACGTATTCCCCAAGGTATCTACATAATTGTGACGTAGTTTCACGCCTTTATGTTGAAGAATACCCGTAAGCGACTACATTGCGCAAGTGGTCACCTGATGGCTCTCAGAGTGATTCTCGCTCCTACTGAAAAACCAATTGTCCCGGTGGATATATTATCAAATAGATATTTGAAAAACACCTTGAGGATTGATTATAAACAACATTTGCCATGTTTCTGTCGATATTATGGAGCTAATTGTCGTGACCGCAATTTCAGGTCGATTTCTCAGCCAAACGTGAATAACAAACGGCGCTATTTCGGCCTACAAAAATAATATTTTTGGAAAAAAGAAACATTTCCTATCTAACTGGGAGTCTCGTGAGTGAAAATATCCGAAGCTCATCAAAGGTAAACAATTTAATTTGTTTGCTTTTCTGATTTTCGTGACCAAATTACCTGCTGCTAGCTGGACATAATGCTATGCTAGGCTATCGATAAACTTACAAAAACGCTTGTCTAGCTTTGGCTGTAAAGCATATTTTGAAAATCTGAGATGACAGGGTGATTACCAAAAGGCTAAGTTGTGTTTCAATATATTTCACTTGTGATTTTCATGAATAGGAATATTTTCTAGTAATATTTATGTCGGTTGTGTTATGCTAATTAGTGTCAGATGATGACAACGATCCCGTTCACGGGATGGGAGTTACAACAAGTTAAATTTCTCTCCCTCGAGAACGGTAGACCCAATTTTAAAAGCGTTTCCGCCCTTGAGAAGCAGAGAAGTAGAGGAAGATTTTATGCCAAACTATGTTTGTGTAACTGTTTGTTTACTGGTCAAAACGATAGTTGTTTGGGAAAGTAATGAATTGCAATGCTGCTGGCATGATTCACAGACACTTGAAAGTGAGGCGATGGGTTACGAAAACAGCTATAGTTGCAGATTGGTAGCCCTGATTTGAAATCCGACTTCTTCTATGAAGAGCAGAGAAGCAGGGGAAGATTTTAACTTGCGGAACTTTTTTCCTAAAAAATGCTCCGAAAGTGGTCAAATCGACCGTTGTTTGGGAAAGTTTGAAAAAACGTGGTAATGCAGTTACAAAAACAGCTGTACCGTAAGTTTCGTATGGAAAATGTTGATTCTGCACACAGCTATGAATAGCAGAGAAGTAGACGCATATCCCATTCACTCTAACTTCTTGTCTAACTTGTTGCAGTATTGGTCAAAATAGACACTGCTTGACAAAATGTTACAGAAACTGATGTTGTTACTTAAACTCCTGTAACTTTTGATGCAAATATAATTTTTGTCTCTAAACTCCAGATTTGAGTAGCAGAGAAATAGACGAAGCTGGAAAACTTGACAATTCTTGTCTAAGTGGTTGCAAAGTGGATTTATTATTTATTTATTGTGTCAAAAATTGCTTGATTTCACTTACAAAGAATGTCACTTGGAAGTGATGATGTCACAATGGGGCACTTGAGTTTCTTGAGAGATCCAATGAGAGAGGAAGGAGGACATAAAGAGGACAAGAAAGTGAAAAACGGAAAAAGTATAACAGATATCAAAAATTCTATACAAACAACTTGATCGAGACCGTTGCGAATTTGTTGATATTGGAACGGCATTACTAGCTTAACCTCTAGTTAACCTCCTGTAATCGTCGACTGACACTAATTAGCATAATGCAACGGACATAAATATCCACAGAAAATATTCCTATTCATGAAAATCACAAATTAAATATATTGAGACACAGCTTATCCTTTTTTAATCACCCTGTCATCTCAGATTTTCAAAATATGCTTTACAGCCAAAGCTAGACAAGCGTTTGTGTAAGTTAATCGATAGCCTAGCATAGCATTTTGTCCAGCTAGCAGCAGGTAACTTGGTCACAGAAATCAGAAAAGCAATCAAATCGTTTACCTTTGATGAGCTTCAGATGTTTTCACTCACGAGACTCCTAGTTAGATAGAAAATGTTCCTTTTTTCAAAAAATATTATTTTTGTAGGCGAAATAGCTCCGTTTGGCTGAGAAATCGCCCGGAAATTGCAGTCATGAAAACGCCGAAAAAATAATCCAAATTAGCTTCATAATATCGACAGAAACATGGAAAACGTTGTGTTTTTCAAATATCTATTCAATAATATATTCACCAGGACAATTAGTTTATCTGTAGGACCTATTGGAATAATGGCTACCTCTGTAGTTTACGCGAGAGTCACTCTGGGAGCCATCAGGTGACCACTTGTGCAATGTAGCCGCTTACGGGTATTCTTCAACATGAATGCATAAAACTAGGTCACAATGCTGTAGGCACCTTCGGGAATACGGAGAAAGAGTAATCTGGTTGATAGCCCATTCACTGCTGTATAGGGACGCATTGGAACGCAGCGCTTTCAAAACATGAGGCACTTCTGGATTAGAATTCTCAGGCTTTCGCCTGCAACATCTGTTCTGTTATACTCACAGACAATATTTTTACATTTTTGGAAACTTTAGTGTGTTTTCTATTCTAAACGGTCAATTATATGCATATTCTAGCTATTTGTACTGACAAAATATCCCGTTTACTACGGGAACATTATTTTTCCAAAATAGAAAATACTGCCACCTAGTCACAAAAGGTTAATATTTAAACAGGTACAGTGCCTTGCGAAAGTATTCGGCCCCCTTGAACTTTGCGATCTTTTGCCACATTTCAGGCTTCAAACATAAAGATATAAAACTGTATTTTTTTGTGAAGAATCATCAAGTGGGACACAATCATGAAGTGGAACGACATTTATTGAATATTTCAAACTTTTTTAACAAATCAAAAACTGAAAAATTGGGCGTGCAAAATTATTCAGCCCCATACTTTGTAGCGCCACCTTTTGCTGCGTTTACAGCTGTAAGTCGCTTGGGGTATGTCTCTATCAGTTTTGCACATCGAGAGACTGAAATTTTTTCCCATTCATCCTTGCAGAACAGCTCGAGCTCAGTGAGGTTGGATGGAGAGCATTTGTGAACAGCAGTTTTCAGTTCTTTCCACAGATTCTCGATTGGATTCAGGTCTGGACTTTGACTTGGCCATTCTAACACCTGGATATGTTTATTTTTGAACCATTCCATTGTAGATTTTGCTTTATGTTTTGGATCATTGTCTTGTTGGAAGACAAATCTCCGTCCCAGTCTCAGGTCTTTTGCAGACTCCATCAGGTTTTCTTCCAGAATGGTCCTGTATTTGGCTCCATCCATCTTCCCATCAATTTTAACCATCTTCCCTGTCCCTGCTGAAGAAAAGCAGGCCCAAACCATGATGCTGCCACCACAATGTTTGACAGTGGAGATGGTGTGTTCAGCTGTGTTGCTTTTACGCCAAACATAACGTTTTGCATTGTTTTGTTGCCAAAAAGTTCAATTTTGGTTTCATCTGACCAGAGCACCTTCTTCCACATGTTTGGTGTGTCTCCCAGGTGGCTTGTGGCAAACTTTAAACAACACTTTTTATGGATATCTTTAAGAAATGGCTTTCTTCTTGCCACTCTTCCATAAAGGCCAGATTTGTGCAATATACGACTGATTGTTGTCCTATGGACAGAGTCTCCCACCTCAGCTGTAGATCTCTGCAGTTCATCCAGAGTGATCATGGGCCTCTTGGCTGCATCTCTGATCAGTCTTCTCCTTGTATGAGCTGAAAGTTTAGAGGGACGGCCAGGTCTTGGTAGATTTGCAGTGGTCTGATACTCCTTCCATTTCAATATTATCGCTTGCACAGTGCTCCTTGGGATGTTTAAAGCTTGGGAAATCTTTTTGTATCCAAATCCGGCTTTAAACTTCTTCACAACAGTATCTCGGACCTGCCTGGTGTGTTCCTTGTTCTTCATGATGCTCTCTGCGCTTTTAACGGACCTCTGAGACTATCACAGTGCAGGTGCATTTATACGGAGACTTGATTACACACAGGTGGATTATATTTATCATCATTGGTCATTTAGGTCAACATTGGATCATTCAGAGATCCTCACTGAACTTCTGGAGAGAGTTTGCTGCACTGAAAGTAAAGGGGCTGAATAATTTTGCACGCCAATTTTTCAGTTTTTGATTTGTTAAAAAAGTTTGAAATATCCAATAAATGTCGTTCCACTTCATGATTGTGTCCCACTTGTTGTTGATTCTTCACAAAAAAATACAGTTTTATATCTTTATGTTTGAAGCCTGAAATGTGGCAAAAGGTCGCAAAGTTCAAGGAGGCCGAATACTTTCGCAAGGCACTGTACATACTGAACGATTAGTCCTCTGGGTTTTGCCTGCTACATAAGTTCTGTTATACTCACAGACATGATTCAATCAGTTTTAGAAACTTCAGTGTTTTCTATCCAAATCTATTAATAATATGCATATCTTATATTCCTGGCATGAGTAGCAGGAAGTTGAAACTGGGCACGCTGTTTATCCAAAAGTGAAAATGCTGCCCCCACTTCACAGTAGAAGCATCAAACAAGGTTCTAAAGACTGTTGACATCTAGTGGAAGCCTTAAGAAGTGCAACATGACCAATATCCCACTGTATCTTCAGTAAGGAATGAGTTGAAAAATGACCAACCTCAGATTTCCCACTTCTTGGTTGGATTTTTTTCTCAGTTTTTTGAGTAAGCCTTTGTCATAGGGTAAAAGTTGCATACCCCTGGGCTGTGGGCTGCACACCTTGGGTCAAATATTAGGTTCTGTAGCTGTGTATTTTATCGAAACAATTCTGTTCTACAATGGTTATTTTCCTTAGCTCAGGGTAAGAAGTAGCAGGCCTAGAAGAGTCTAATGCGATGCAAACATTTGAGTTGTGTTCTTCTTCCTTTTAATCAATCATAATATTTTGTCAAATGCCTTACAGGTTGTTTTGCCTATTGATGGCAGCTGTGGGCATTCAAGCACAATAGACACCTATAAGTATGCATTTTGCACCCTGTAAATTCAAGCACTAAGCGTTTGACAATATATTTTTAAATAACCTTTCCCATTCCAGATGACCTCAACGCTGAATGCCTTGGTAACGTTATTCATTTGAGTGTCGCTCCTCTTTTTGAAGAGGTTGATGCTGTCTTCAGTGAGTTTGCCTCTTATTCTCTTTCTCTCCTTTCATAATTCATGGCTTGATATTGCTTGTCAACTCTTGTGTTCACACCATCTCCATCCCTTCCAGATGACACACAAATCATAAACCTGACGCCTGGCCTTGCTACTCAGTGTGCCTTCAGCTATAAATTTGACCCCATGTTTTTTGTGTGTCTTGCTTTTCCCAAAACATGGTAACCCTAAGCACTGTAGTGTTTGTCCATTTGAAGTTCAAGCAGTTTGCCTTTCAGTGTCACTGCATTTGCAAACCATAATGTAGCAATGTCATTTTATTTAACCTTTGACATGGAGTCATGCTGAGACCAGGCTCTTTTACAGATGAGCCCTGCATACACAAAGATACAAGTCAATATTTGCATCACTAGATGTAAAAATGAAATAATTGAAAACAAACACATGTAGAGGTGGAGGTGGTAATTCATAACATTTTAAAGCATGGAGTTTACTAGAAGTACGGTGCCAGAAACATTGAAGCAGTTTCACTGAACTCTGTGGATATCAAAAGGATCTCCATTGTTAGCCACCCCTGGGTCTGGTATCTCTTACCTCTAAGTTAACGATGACATAAGGTACAGCAGAAGTTTATGGAGCGCTTTCAGAGGGCCAGCCAGCTTTCTGATACAGACTGCAGTCATGTGAACTACTGAGCAATTCTCCTGTAGTGTGGCTTCAATACAGTGGCAGCTGCATTCATATAGCCTATTTTGCCACAGTTTTTAACTTGCATGAATGTCACCTGAATTATTTGTTTTTTGCTATATAATGAAAGGCTTTTTTTCCTTCCCCCTTCATTTTAGGATGATACGATGTTCAGCTTGGTCATGCAATTCAGGCTGCCAGGAAACCACATGACTGAAGACCCTGTGTATAGATTGGGAAAAACCTGTAGCTACACCCCCTGGACCTCCCGAGAGATTCTGTGCGACCGCAACTACATGGAGGTAAGTGAGCAGAGCATGCCCCAATGGACATGTTTACAGTCGAGCTTGTCGTACTGCCTGTATAAATGATCTGTCTAGAGCTACAACTGTCCAGTGTTTAATTTCTTCTGCAACACAACGTAGAGGTCTTGACTCCCCCTCTCTCTCAATTCCTCTTCAAAATGCACATAGGACAACTTTAGTGGTGAGGAATCTTGGCCTATTCTCAATGCATTTAAGGAGGCGAGTGGACAGATTGAGAACTGGCCCTTGATTTCCTATTGTATGGGAGGGAGAAAGGCCATTATTCCCTATGCATTTTCTTCTCTAGGTGTCTGTCAGAAGGACTCTTCCAGACATCCAAACCATCCCCGAACAGCCCACTGGGGGCCCGAAAGCAAGGAGCGCCAACTTCCGGAGAGGAGCGGAGGTAGCCATATTTCAGTTTCTGTAATTTCACTACAACATGACAGGATGGCGCTAAACAAAATGTGCGTTTGTTGACAATTTTGTTCAATTCATATTACCATTTCCTGAGACAGGCTGTTGCTTCAGGATACAAAATGACAGCAGTCGTCTTTAGTCCTAGCAAGAAGGTCATGAATGTGGATGAGGTCCAACGAAAGGGCTATGCAATACGGCTGGTGTTAAGAAGCCCTCATAATGCAGAGGAGACATACCTCCAGAATGTAAGCTGACTTTCTCCACTTCCTCCATGAACTGGGTCATGTTCAGTAGAGCAAACATTTGGAAATGGTGGCCCTACTTGAACTCTGCAACATATTGTTAATACGGTTTGCCCTACTGAACACAGCCCTGGTGTGGTTGCCCCCTGAACAGGTAGCTGGGGTTCCGATGCGGGTGCTCTCAACCTTCTTTGAGCAGAAGTGGCTGGTTACTCGAATAGATGCCACAGCTGTTTGTCCAACACCAGGTTGAGTGTGAAATAATTTAAGATCCTTTAAACCCAGTTCTTAATTGGCTCTAGACAAGACTTTCATTTGTGTTATGCAGTGTTTAGTTGGGAAAATGTTTTGGGGTGAACTTTTTCCAAATAATGGCACATTTGTTTTCAGTTGCAAAATGTTATGTTATGATGTGCACTTGGCTTCTTGTTTCACTGCAGAGGCCTTTACTCCAGAAGTGATCACCTGGTACATGCCCAAGCACAGACCCACTTTTCGCCTCTGATGCCTTCACCATGTTGGAGATGTACATGGGAATTGATGCTAAGAGGCTGGACTCTGAGGAAAAGGCTGCCAGAAACTACTCGGTTTTAGTCACAGGCTCATATTATTGTTGAAATTCCGGTGGGGGCGGTTGGCGGCTATTTCAAGGTCAGCGTTGGATGAGTAAAATGTTCCTGTTTAATTTCTAAATATAATTTGTAGAGCCTTTTTTACTGCAGCAGTTGTTAGTGCTTTGCAGTAACCCTTTGCCATCTCTCATGGGTAAACTCCTAGAAACGTTGTCTTGTGTAAAATGTTTTTTTATTGAGCAATTGTCTGCTTAATCAGGCTAATATACAATGGATTGCAAAATTGTGTGAATGTTGCATAAAATGACACTTAAACATACTCTACCGCTTGTCTTTGCACTTTGTCCTTTAGCCGCTTGAAATTTGAGACCAAATATCCACACTAAAGTATTTTTTACCTGACTTTTTAGGGAGCCGGTAGCTTTGCCACTGTCAACTGAATGCAAGCAACACTCGGCTGCTGTTTACATATTGTGCAAGTGTTTACTTTGTGTGTCAATTGCTTTGAAAATGCATACCGCCAGAAATGCAAGTTGACAACCATATACCTACCAGCACTCTAACGTCTGGTAAACAATACTTTCCTTTGCATATTTTGTCTTAAATTACGAAAAGACAAGCGGTAGAATAATTGTATTTAACTTTCTGGCTTATAAGGAACATTGACCTGTTTATGCACTCCAATTGTGTATTACTGCCTGACTGCATCACTAGTCTCCCTTACAGAGCCATATTCAGGATTACCAGTACTTTGTCACTTACACCATTGAGCCCATGCTTGAGTTTCTGTGGATCGAGGAGGTCGCACACGAGGACACCAGCTACAAAGTCCTCTTCCCTATCACAACACCTCCGATGGCCAGGCTTCCACAAGTTCGCAACTGTGAGTCTGGTTTAGTTAAAAAGTGCCTATGGTAATTTGGGATGCCTGGGTTGTTCATTAGGCACAAAACAGAAGAACATGTACTGAAACTGTGAGGCAATACCCGGACTTATCCAATAACAAATGTGCATTTTCAACTTCCATTGTACCGCATTGCACAATGTTTTCCTTTGTTTGCTTATGAACAGACACGCCCTTAGACACCGTTCCTGAGCAGGCAGTGTTTGTGCTTGAGTTGGGGACCTTCAACCTTGATGTGGAGCTGCTGAACATCACCTTTCCCACCATGGTGCTAACTGTTGCAGAGTGCAACGCCAGAGGCTTCAATGTTCAGGAGCAGAGATCCCCGGACAACACCTTGAAGACCTTCAGGATGGACCTGAGGATGGAGGAGTGTTTCTGTTAAATGCAAAGCCACATGCAGTGATTTGTACATGCCCTAATAAGTGGGCCACCAACAAAATATAAATAATGGCACAAAAGTACTTTGTATCCCTCATTTACTCAAGTGTTTCCATTATTTTGGCAGTTGTACGCATTCACTTGCCAATAGTGCTTGATTTAGAGGAATGAGGGCAACATTACTTAAAGTACACTGCTCAAAAAAATAAAGGGAACACTTAAACAACACAATGTAACTCCAAGTCAATCACACTTCTGTGAAATCAAACTGTCCACTCAGGAAGCAACACTAATTGCTAATTGACAATAAATTTCACATGCTGTTGTGCAAATGGAATAGACAACAGGTGGAAATTATAGGCAAATTAGCAAGACACCCCCCAATAAAGGAGTGGTTCTGCAGGTGGTGACTACAGACCACTTCTCAGTTCCTATGCTTCCTGGCTGATGTTTTGGTCACTTTTGAATGCTGGCGGTGCTTTCACTCTAGTGGTAGCATGAGACGGAGTCTACAACCCACACAAGTGGCTCAGGTAGTGCAGCTCTTCCAGGATGGCACATCAATGCAAGCTGTGGCAAGAAGGTTTGCTGTGTCTGTCAGCGCAGTGTCCAAAGCATGGAGGCGCTACTAGGAGACAGGCCAGTACATCAGGAGACGCGGAGGAGGCCGTAGGAGGGCAACAACCCAGCAGCAGGACCGCTACCTCCGCCTTTGTGCAAGGAGGAGCAGGAAGAGCACTGCCAGAGCCCTGCAAAATGACCTCCAGCAGGCCACAAATGTGCATGTGTCTGCTCAAACGGTTAGAAACAGACTCCATGAAGGTGGTATGAGGGCCTGACGTCCACAGGTGGGGGTTGTGCTTACAGCCCAACACCTTGCAGGACGTTTGTGGCATTTGCCAGAGAACACCAAGATTGGCAAATTCGCCACTGGCGCCCTGTGCTCTTCACAGATGAAAGCAGGTTCACACTGAGCACATGTGACAGTCTGGAGACGCCGTGGAGAACATTCTGCTGCCTGAAACATCCTCCAGCATGACCGGTTTGGCGGTGGGTCAGTCATGGTGTGGGGTGGCATTTCTTTGGGGGGGGCCGCACAGCCCTCCATGTGCTCGCCAGAGGTAGCCTGACTGCCGTTAGGTACCGAGATGAGATCCTCAGATGCCTTGTGAGACCATATGCTGGTGCGGTTGGCCCTGGGTTCCTCCTAATGCAAGACAATGCTAGACCTCATGTGGCTGGAGTGTGTCAGCAGTACCTGCAAGAGGAAGGCATTGATGCTATGGACTGACTGAATCCAATTGAGCACATCTGGGACATCATGTCTCACTCCATCCATCAATGCCACGTTGCACAACAGACTGTCCAGGAGTTGGCGGATGCTTTAGTCCAGGTCTGGGAGGAGATCCTTCAGGAGACCATCCGCCACCTCATCAGGAGCATGTCCAGGCGTTGTAGTGAGGTCATTCAGGCACGTGGAGGCCACACACACTACTGAGCCTCATTATGAATTGTTTTAAGGAAATTACATCAAAGTTGGATCAGCCTGTAGTGTGGTTTTCCACTTTAATTTTGAGTCACTCCAAATCCAGACCTCCATGGGTTGCTAAATTTGATTTCCATTGATAATTTTTGTGTGATTTTGTTGTCAGCACATTCAACTGTGTAAAGAAAAGTATTTAATGATAATAATGTTTCTTTCATTCAGATCTAGGACGTGTTATTTTAGTGTTCCCTTTATTTTTTTGAGCAGTGTATATACAGTGCCTTGCGAAAGTATTCGGCCCCCTTGAACTTTGCGACCTTTTGCCACATTTCAGGCTTCAAACATAAAGATATAAAACTGTATTTTTTTGTGAAGAATCAACAACAAGTGGGACAGAATCATTAAGTGGAACGACATTTATTGGATATTTCAAACTTTTTTAACAAATCAAAAACTGAAAAATTGGGCGTGCAAAATTATTCAGCCCCTTTACTTTCAGTGCAGCAAACTCTCTCCAGAAGTTCAGTGAGGATCTCTGAATGATCCAATGTTGACCTAAATGACCAATGATGATAAATACAATCCACCTGTGTGTAATCAAGTCTCCGTATAAATGCACCTGCACTGTGATAGTCTCAGAGGTCCGTCAACAGCGCAGAGAGCATCATGAAGAACAAGGAACACACCAGGCAGGTCCGACATACTGTTGTGAAGAAGTTTAAAGCCGGATTTGGATACAAAAAGATTTCCCAAGCTTTAAACATCCCAAGGAGCACTGTGCAAGCGATAATATTGAAATGGAAGGAGTATCAGACCACTGCAAATCTACCAAGACCTGGCCATCCCTCTAAACTTTCAGCTCATACAAGGAGAAGACTGATAAGAGATGCAGCCAAGAGGCCCATGATCACTCTGGATGAACTGCAGAGATCTACAGCTGAGGTGGGAGACTCTGTCCATAGGACAACAATCAGTCGTATATTGCACAAATCTGGCCTTTATGGAAGAGTGGCAAGAAGAAAGACATTTCTTAAAGATATCCATAAAAAGTGTCGTTCAAAGTTTGCCACAAGCCACCTGGGAGACACACCAAACAAGTGGAAGAAGGTGCTCTGGTCAGATGAAACCAAAATTGAACTTTTTGGCAACAATGCAAAACGTTATGTTTGGCGTAAAAGCAACATAGCTCATCACCCTGAACACACCATCCCCACTGTCAAACATGGTGGTGGCAGCATCATGGTTTGGGCCTGCTTTTCTTCAGCAGGGACAGGGAAGATGGTTAAAATTGATGGGAAGATGGATGGAGCCAAATACAGGACCATTTTGGAAGAAAACCTGATGGAGTCTGCAAAAGACCTGAGACTGGGACGGAGATTTGTCTTACAACAAGACAATGATCCAAAACATAAAGCAAAATCTACAATGGAATGGTTCAAAAATAAACATATCCAGGTGTTAGAATGGCCAAGTCAAAGTCCAGACCTGAATCCAATCGAGAATCTGTGGAAATAACTGAAAACTGCTGTTCACAAATGCTCTCCATCCAACCTCACTGAGCTCGAGCTGTTTTGCAAGGAGGAATGGGAAAAAATTTCAGTCTCTCGATGTGCAAAACTGATAGAGACATACCCCAAGCGACTTACAGCTGTAATCGCAGCAAAAGGTGGCGCTACAAAGTATTAACTTAAGGGGGCTGAATAATTTTGCACGCCCAATTTTTCAGTTTTTGATTTGTTAAAAAAGTTTGAAATATCCAATAAATGTTGTTCCACTTCATGATTGTGTCCCACTTGTTGTTGATTCTTCACAAACAAATACAGTTTTATATCTTTATGTTTGAAGCCTGAAATGTGGCAAAAGGTTGCAAAGTTCAAGGGGGCCGAATACTTTCGCAAGGCACTGTAGTTTGTTTTAATAGTCCCCAAATGTACTTAGTTGATGTTGAATAAGGTTCTGTTACAACAATAATGCTATCAATTGACCAATGCTTTTAACTTCACTACAGAGAAGGGCGAATAAGGTGTCACAACCTTCACTCTTCAGCTGATCTACGGCCTGGTCATCTTTCCAGAGCACGCTCCTCTCTCACTCTGCCATTGTGGACATTGTACTGCTGGACATTGGTATGTCTCTGGACTACGCCAAACTACTGTTGAATGCTTTCCTCTCGTTAATGATTGCTCTGAAAGGAAATTGGCAGTGATAGCCCAACTAGCCATACTGTAGGTTTTTCCTATGCGGTCTCTCTACAAAGAAAATGTTAAGCTTTAGAGTATTTGGACCCAGTTGTCCTGTTCCTGATTTGCCAGGATCGTGTTTATTCAGGCCCACCGTTGCAAAACAAAGGTTTCTTCTTGGTCAAGTTCAAGTAGTACCTTCCTGTTTTTTATGCTTAATGAACACAACCCTGTTTGTCCTTGTAGTGCCACCCTCAGTCACTGGCAATTGTTATCAGGAGAACTTCCACATCACGGTGGACTACAGGAACCAAGAGCCCTTTTTCGTGGTCTTGGTTGGCAAGCGGTTGTTTAACCATGAGCTTGCTCAACAGTATTTAACAGAGGGCGACGCAGACTTCACCATCACGTTGCCTTTTTCTTCACCGGATGCAGTGTTTGAGGTACGACGCACTCCCAAAACATTTTAACCTAAATTGCTGCCGCTAGCCTCGCTTTCCTTACCTTGTATACATGCATACAATATTGGAATAATGAACTCTCCCATTGGTTCCCAGTCGGTTCACTCGTCCTCTGTCAGGAGCAGACTGGATGTGGCTCTGTTGAATCCTTACAACAAACAGCTTTCTCAAACAATTACTTCCGATAAATAGTCGTTTGACATGGTTTCTTGCAAATACTGTGAGTCTAATAGTAGTGCCAGATGGGCATGGTTTGCACTTTTGGTGCTATTCCATTGGTTCTACTGTGCTCGGCAAGCTCAATTAAGTGTAACAAATACAGAACCCAGGTCTGATGGCTACCTGTCTTTTGCTCCCCCACCTCCAAGAGTGTTTCTCTAACGGAATGATGACTGCGCTGGCGGTGATGGTGGAGTCTGTTCCCGGTCTGAACCCCGGTCAGCTGACCCTGAGCGACCCCGCCTGTGGTCCCACCTACAGCGACGATCGCTTCTCCTACTTCCACTTCACTGTGAAGTGAACAAAACAATTACTAAATACTATAACAAGTTAGTTCAATATTGTGAGTTAGGAATGAGAAGTCTGAGTGAATCATTAATCCAAGATGGGATTTAGGGAACAAAACAAAAATCTTTGTTATTGGACAAGTTCAAGTAGTTCCTGGCACCACCAGGAAGGTAAAATGACTATTACCCTGAGGTGATGGGTACTGTGTATTTACGGACTGTTTGCTTCCGCAGGCTGTAATAAACAATTCCCCTCTACTACATAGTTTATCAACAATGTCATGCTGTATGAGAACGAAATCTCCTTGCCAGATGAACTTGAGGTGAAGCTGTATGCCACAACGTCTTCAGAGGAGGAATATCAGTAAGTATATTTACGCATCGCAATTGTAGCTATTAGCTTTTATAGGGTGTTTTTTTCCTTCATCAATTGCTCAATACTTTGTATACAGGGAAAATGTGCCTCCACTACCAGTGTGTCCACTCCATTGCTTGAAGTTGCCTACATTCCTCTTTTTAGGTTAAAGGTTTCCTGCTACTACGGCCAACATCACTCGCACATTGGCCTTCCTGACCAGGCCGCGTGACAACTAGCTTTTTGCCGAGACTGGGATGGGTCGACTAATGGTCAGAATGAGACTCGCTCAGGGTAACCGTGCACAAATTTAGAATTTCAACTTGACCCCTAGCCTCTAAAAGAATCTTGGAAGGTCTCCTTTACAAAACCATTCCCAAAAATGTAATCCTTATGATATATTACTCTTGCGTTCTGAGATCTACAGGTGTGGCTATGGAGTAACGGTGAGGAGCTGATTTGGGGGGGTAGTGTTGGCTATAAATGGCTTGTGTTCATCGGGGCACAACAGGATATGATAAACGAGCCTTTCTTAATGGACAAGTTCAGATGGTGCCCACTGAACACGACCCCCGGTTGTCTTTTGTTCTTTGTTCCAGACGCCTCGTATAACACGTTCCACCAGGAGGACTATCCAGTGGTGAAGTACCTGAGACAGCCTCTGCACTTTGAGGTGGAGCTGACCACGTCCTCTGACCCCAAGGTAGCGCTGGTGCTTGACCACTGCTGGGCCACCCTCAACGAGGACCGCGACTCCCGACCCTGGTGGAATCTCATCATTAATGGGTAACATGTTGTTTTTGGGCGCAGTGTTATTCCACAGGTGTGGTTCCTGAGTAATTAGCAACCTATCATGCTTGGCAGGCCATTTACTTTGGCTACTGTGGCTATGCCCCATCCATAGGTCCTGAGTGGTCACAATGCTTAAAAATGATGTGAGCCGTGTGCGGTCTGTCACCAGATCTCCACCCAATTTAACACTTATGGGAGATTCTGGCGCGTACGATCACATGCTTGTTATCACTGAGTGGTCCCTGCAGCGTACCATTGGAATGGAACGTATGCTGCAACAAACTACTCTAAAGCGCGTTGTCTGAAAAGCAGCTAAACAATGTCTTGTACTGAAGAGAAATCAAGGTCTTCACAACTTTATTCCACCTTTGCTTGTAAAATATATACATGTTAATGTTATCTTCTAGTCGAAATAACAGGTTGACTTGTTTTACAATGTGATGCGGTACAAGGGAGCCATGTAAATCTAGTTTAGAAAATATGGCATGCCGTTCACTGAGCCCGTTGCTTGAGATCGTAACTTAGTTTGGCCACTTCTGCATGTGACAAATCGTTGTACTTGTTACGGCGTACACATGACAAGTAGTTTACAGTTAACTAATCAAAAAGCCAATTGTTGTCACCTCCCCAAATACAACCGTAGCACAAAAGCTAAACAGAGTTGCAAGAAATAGCACAATCCATTTTTGGGGGGGGTTAAGTCCTTGGGGAAGGTATTGTGGAGAGGATGATGCAGGAACTAAGATGGGGCATTTATCAACAATAAATGGAGGGGGCAGACAGTTTTTCTAACCTAAATACCCCTGGAAAGGGGGGTCTGATCTGGCAACCCTGAGGTACCATAGTTTACACTCTGATGCTGTGTTCAAATCAACTAACGACTTCAGTGCATTCAAGACAATGGGGGTACTCCAGTTGAGATCACCAGAAGTCTGACAGACGCTTACGTGATAACCGGACTGCATTGTATGGCGTTAGCATTAGCTCATTTTCAGTACCACCTTCAAAAGTGTATTAGACGTGTCCCTTACATCTCAAATAGACAGCACAGCAAAAATTGGACGTCCAGAGTGCATCAAACATGATTTAGACCTTGTTTTTGGAAAAGTGGTTATTGCTGTATTTCAATGTCCACAATGTTCATTCCATCTCAAATAGACAGAACAGCAAAAATTGGACATCCAGAGTGCATGAAACATGATTTAGAGCTTGTTTATGGAAAAAAGTTGTTTCTGTATTTCAATGTTGCAACTTGCTGAAAACTGTCCACAATGTTCATTCCATCTCAAATAGACAGAACAGCAAAAATTGGACATCCAGAGTGCATCAAACATGATTTAGACCTTGTTTTTGGAAAAGTGGTTATTGCTGTATTTCAATGTTGCAACTTGCTGAAAATTATCCACAGTGTTCCTATCATCTCGAATAAACATAAACATTTTTTTTACGTCCAGAGTGCATCAAACATGATTTAGACCTTGTTTTTGGAAAAGTGGTTATTGCTGTATTTCAATGTTGCAACTTGCTGAAAATTGTCCACAGTGTTCCTATTCTCTAGTTTAAACAGAACAAGTTTTTTTTACATCCTGAGTGCATATCAAACATAATTTAGACCTTGTTTATGGAATATAGTTTTTTTTCGGAATTTCAATGTTTTAACTTGCTGAAAATTGCCCACAGTGTTCCTATCATCTAGTTTAAAACAGAACAACTTTTTTTTACATCCTGAGTGCATATCAAACATAATTTAGACCTTGTTCATGGAAAAGTGTTTATTTCTGTATTTCAATGTTTCAACTTGCTGAAAATTGTCCACAGTGTTCCTATTCTCTAGTTTAAACAGAACAAGTTTTTTTTACATCCTGAGTGCATATCAAATATAATTTAGACCTTGTTTATGGAAAAGTGGTTATTTCTGTATTTCAATGTTGCAACTTGCTGAAAATTGACCACAGTGTTAAAATCATCTAGTTTAATACAGATCAACTATTTTTTACATCATGAGTGCATCAAACATGATTTAGACCTTGTTCATGGAAAAGTGTTTATTTCTGTATTTCAATGTTTCAACTTGCTGAAAATTGTCCACAGTGTTCCTATCATCTCGAATAAACAGAAAAAAAATGTTTTACATCCTGAGTGCATCAAACATGATTTAGACCTTGTTCATGGAAAAGTGTTTATTTCTGAATTTCATTGTTGCAACTTGCTGAAAATTGCCCACAGTGTTCCTATCATCTAGTTTAAACATATATTTTTTTTTTTACATCTAGAGTGCATCAAACATGATTTAGACCTATTACATGGAAGAGTGTTAATTTCTGTATTTCAATGTTGCAACTTGCTGAAAATTGCCCACAGTGTTCCTATCATCTCGAATAAACAGAACATGTTTTTTTTTTACACCCTGAGTGCATCAAACATGATTTAGACCTTGTTCATGGAAAAGTGTTTATTTCTGAATTTCAATGTTGCAACTTGCTGAAAATTATCCACAGTGTTCCTATCATCTCGAATAAACATAAACATTTTTTTTACATCCTGAGTGCATCAAACATGATTTAGATATTGTTTTTGGAAAAGTGGTAATTTCTGTATTTCAATGTTGCAACTTGCTGAAAATTGTCCACAGTGTTCCTATCATCTAGTTTAAAACAGAACAACTTTTTTTTACATCATGAGTGCATCAAACATGATTTAGATATTGTTTTTGGAAAAGTGGTAATTTCTGTATTTCAATGTTGCAACTTGTTGAAAATTGTCCACAGTGTTCTTATCATCTCGAATAAACAGAAAAAAATTTTTACATCCAGAGTGCATCAAACATGATTTAGATATTGTTTTTGGAAAAGTGGTTATTTCTGTATTTCAATGTTAAAACTTGCTGAAAATTGTCCACAGTGTTCATATCATCTAGTTTAAACAGAACGTGTTTTTTTTACACCCCGAGTGCATCAAACATGATTTAGATATTGTTTTTGGAAAAGTGGTTATTTCTGTATTTCAATGTTGCAACTTGCTGAAAATTGTCCACAGTGTTCATATCATCTAGTTTAAACAGAACATGTTTTTTTTTACACCCTGAGTGCATCAAACATGATTTAGACCATGTTTATGGAAAAGTGGTTATTTCTTTATTTCAATGTTGCAATTTGCTGAAAATTGTCCACAGTTTTCCTATCATCTAGTTTAAACATAACTATTTTTTTACATCCTGAGTGCATATCAAACATTATTTAGACCTTGTTTATGGAAAAGTGGTTATTTCTGTATGTCAATGTTGCAACTTGCTGAAAATTGTCCACAGTGTTCAGATCGTCTCGAATAAACATAACTATTTTTTTTACATCCAGAGTGCATCAAACATGATTTAGACCTTGTTTTTGGAATAGAGGTTATTTCTGAATTTCAATGTTTTAACTTTCTGAAAATTGTCCACAGTGTTCCTATCATCTAGTTTAGACAGAACAAGTTTTTTTTACATCCTGAGTGCATAACAAACATTATTTAGACCTTGTTTTTGGAATAGAGGCTATTTCTGTATTTCAATGTTGCAACTTGTCCACAGTGTTCCTATCATCTCGAATAAACAGAAAAAAAAATGTTTTACATCCAGAGTGCATAAAACATGATTTAGACCTTGTTTTTGGAATAGAGGTTATTTCTGAATTTCAATGTTTTAACTTTCTGAAAATTGTCCACAGTGTTCCTATCATCTAGTTTAGACAGAACAAGTTTTTTTTTACATCCTGAGTGCATAACAAACATTATTTAGACCTTGTTTTTGGAATAGAGGCTATTTCTGTATTTCAATGTTGCAACTTGTCCACAGTGTTCCTATCATCTCGAATAAACAGAAAAAAAAAAATGTTTTACATCCTGAGTGCATCAAATATGATTTAGAACTTGTTTTTGGAATAGAGGTTATTTCTGTATTTCAATGTTTTAACTTGCTGAAAAGTGCCCACAGTGTTCCTATCATCTAGTTTAAACATATATTTTTTTTTTACATCCTGAGTGCATCAAACATGATTTAGACCTTGTTTTTGGAATTGAGGTTATTTCTGTATTTCAATGTTTTAACTTGCTGAAAAGTGCCCACAGTATTCCTATCATCTAGTTTAAACATATATTTTTTTTACATCCTGAGTGCATCAAACATGATTTAGACCTTGTTTTTGGAATTGAGGTTATTTCTGAATTTCAATGTTGCAACTTGCTGAAAATTGTCCACAGTGTTCATATCATTTCGAATATACAGAAAGTATAAAAAAAAAAAGTTTGCTTGCACTTGAAAGTTTGCTTGCACTTGCTTATACTTAGAGCTAAGTGTTAATGATAAAATAACAAATATGAGGAATTTACTGAACATACTGGTAATCATTTTTGTGTGGTTCACAAGTCAAAACTCATGTCGGCATTCGTTATCATTATTGAACCAGAATGCAGTTGTTATCGAGTTACAAAAATCCACAAGGAGTCGTTAGAAACCGTATGTATTTAAGCAAGTCAGCCATATCAACTATGGTTTTTAAAAAGGCAGTAAATGAGGCTGAATTAACTGTTTTGTTGCCAGATGAGAATGCCCTGACAGCCAGGTGTAGCAGTGGTAAGGATGCCCTCCATGATGCTGAAAGGAATGCTCCACTGTCCGGACAGCTTTTACAAGTATGTAGGCCCGAACAGTTTGTGGGCACCATTTGTCACCGTTATAGTGCAATTAATGTATTGTTTAGTGTTGTGTTGTGTAGTGTAGTGGCTTTGCTGGCATGCATCTAAAAAAAAGGGGTTGAGTTTGCCCCATCAAGATTTACATGCTAAAATGGCCACTGCATGATGTAAACAACACTACCACTACCTATTCTCTCTGCTTCCTTATAGCAAGCGATATTAGTGCATCAAGTTTGAACAGCTTCTATCCTCAAGCAATAAGACGGATAAATAGCTAACAAAATACCTACACGGACTACCTTGCATCCTTATTGACTGTTTATTGTTAATTTCTATGCACACTCACAGGGCCCTACATACTCACACACACACACTCTCGACATCATCTTCTCACTCACACATAAAATGCACATACTGTACATTTATACTGACTCTACACACATGTACACCAACTCATATACAAGCTGCTGCTACTCTGTTATCTTATTTCCTGTTGCTTAGTCACCTTACCTTCAAAACTTCAGTATCTCCACACATAGTAAATATGGTATTGGAACTGACCATGTACAGTAGATGCCTTGCTCTGAAGAGGCACTCAGTTAATCACAGTGAATCCCCTGAGAGGAAGAAGGAACAGATTCTTAGCGTGAGACACATGGGCTACTAACAGCTTACTACACAACATACACTTGGTAATACGCATGTATACTATAGCTAAGAAAGTATCTCCCTGGCATTTACATTATTTATGCAGCAGCATACAAAATATATTTTTGGACTCACCGTTGTTGTGCTGTGCTCACTTTAACAGGAAGGTGGCACTGCGGTCCTTGTTGTGGGCAAACTTTGTCATCAAACTTTGTCATCAAATTCTGGCATTCTTTGGATGAAGTAAGGCTGGATTGACAGCATGGCCAATGTATTCAACCATTTTCTGGCCTATGGTCTTGCATGTGAATGTTTATCCTTTAAGCTTGCAAATTAGACCCGTTCAGACAGATTTTTTAAATCCTTAAACCCAGACTAGGGCCACACACCCTTTCCTCTCCAGGCAAGAAAGCAAAATAGTGATTGCTTTGCGATGCAGTTAGCCACTGATTTCTTCCAAACCACTCATTGTTGAATTTGCGATTTCCGACATGTGTAACATTTATGTCCAATGCTGGATGAGCAACAATACATTGTATCTGTCATTTCTCTTCACATGACAAGGATTGAAAAGGATTTGCCAGTAGATTGTCTATATGATTCATCATGATGACTGCTTGCCTAGCTAGCTAACTTGTTAGCTAAGATTTTGAAAGTATGACGTTCACATGATCACTCCAATTTAAGCTATGGTAGAGATAACATGATTTGACGTCATTTTATCTGTGAGCCGTCTTGGACGGGCACTTCTACTGTAAATCTATGTCAGCACCCAAGGTGGCTTGAACTGCCTAGCTCTCTCTGTATACACTGTGATGACGTAGTGTCCCCATGAGTGACAGAACACTGAGCCAAACACGGTGCAACTAGAGGAGATTGCTAACGTCTACGCTCTGTGCTTTCGCTGGGTGCCCCTCCACCACATAAAGCACTGAGCTAGGCTGAAAAACCTGTATTTTGGAGCTGCCTTACTCAAGAAAAATACCATGTTTGTATGCAGCTTTATTAACTCAAGGATTTGGAAATTCAACTAAGTTTTGGCTGTCTTTTTGAGTGGGATGAATGTAGGTTGTAATCTCCTTGATCAACGATCTCATTGATCAACGTCTTAACCAAATATTACCCAATTATCCATGTTAAAATGACATGGTGTGCAAAGTGTGGAGTGCTTGGACATCATCATTAATCTTCATGAAGGTCACGTACGGAGAGGAAAATTATATTTAAGGCAGAGGGGGAACCACCCATGAGGCACAAATCAAATGGCCACTAAAACATTTGAATATGTGTGTTAATTGGAACAGCAACAGCAAGGGTATCTTCAATCACCTGGGGTGTGTCCATTAGGGCACACAATGCAATGGAAAATTAAAATTAGCATTTCTCATCGGAAAAGTCCAGGTAGTTCCTTCCTATTTCATTTCGTTCTCTTCCATTTGGAGCTTAATGAACACGACCCTGCAATCCGCAATAGACGGTTTCCTTGTACAGAGGTATTTAAGTCAAGTGTTCAGCATTGTGATGTTTAAACACAGGAGGGCAGCAGTGAGCAAATAAACACCACTCATGTATACTGTAGTTTATCTCTATGATGCACATCAGACTCGCTCACCATCCATGTGACTGGAGAGCCTAGACACCTGGAACATGAGGCTACAATCTGAGCATTACTCTTTGTGAGCAGATAAGACTACAGTAGCTGCAGTATGCTACCTCTTAGTTTTTACAGGAGCAAAGGGAAGATTTGAAATGCAGAGGGTTCCCAACACAAGCCTATCAAATGAATTATGAAGTACACTAAAATAGAAAAATAAGGACTTTTGGTGAGATTTTTTGGCATAGGGGAGAGGCTTACTGAAATATAAAAAGTGGTTTGCTGAAAACAGGTAGTATAACTGCCACCCTTTATACACTGCAAATCGGCTGAATTAGCAAAACCAGGGGTGTATTCACTAGGAACCAAAACAAAGATAAAGCTAAATAGAATGGAAGCAAACGGAATGAAACAGGGAGGGACCTAACTAAATTAGTTCTTTAGAAAGCATTTTTTTTTATTGTAAAAACATTTTACAACCATGCTTGTCAGGTGAGACAAAGAGAAAGAGTCATTCAAAGCCATGCTTAATTTTAGAGTTGCGCTTATGACGTGCACTTTGGGGTGGTACCCACCTTTCTCCATCAATGAGAGAAGATCAGAGAAGATGGCGCCATAAACATTGTTGGATTTCATGGCCAATAAAATGTGTAAAATTATATTTCATTTAATAATGGAGCATCTTCTAAATTCCAAAGTTCCACCTGCAACTATCCATGGGAGTTTAGAAGACACCATTGCCTTCCAAGTCTACAATTAAGGAAGTATTCCAAAGTAAAGGTTGGTTGAAAAATAAACTTAGATGGATTGAACATCCCAAGCCATAACTGTTAAAGGGAGGAAAATCCATTGCATTATAAAGGATGCCTTCTTTTTATCTTCGACACAGTAAAAAAAGGATGGCATTCAAAAGTTACTTGAAAACATTTAGGAAGCAAACTTAGGGTGTCTTTACTGTCATACAACAAATTGTAAAATAGATATAGAATTGATGATGTACTGACTGTATTTGTATGTAGTGTTAACAGATTACCTAGTTATCTTCGTGGTCAGCAGGATTTCAATCCGCTAGTACTTGATGCTACTTTCTTATTTCTTGATTTGGATGGCCCTGGTGTAAAATAAATTCCTTTCACTAGTTGCCGGTGGAACTTCGATAAGGGTCATTTCCATGTCAAAGCACCAAAATGTGAAGTTCATAAAATCATGTCAAATTAGGTGTGAAATGAAAGCTAAGAGTCAATATTTATTTTGAAATGAAGGCATCTTCCATCCTAAATATGTGAAATTAGGCTTTAATTTCTTGTCAAACAGATTTTGTATCTTATTAAATGTTTACAAGAAAAAGTTAAAAGACATTTCCAATACATCAAAACACAATCATGTTGAAGTAATGACCCCAGCCAAGTAATATTAACACTTAAATATAGTTTAGGATAATTTATTTTGCATTGGTAAATTTAAGAAACATTGCATTCTTGAAATTCTGTTACCAAAAACCCACCCACTGGGCACAAGTCATTTCAATGTGGAGAATTTGGTCATATTTGGTTGATACATTGATTAACGAGATTACAACCTATTTTCACCCACTCAAAAAGAGAGCCAGAAGTTTGTTAAATTCCCAATGTGTTATCACTATGCTTTCAACCATCTAAACCACAACCAAATTCCAATGGAAAATCAATGTTGTATAAACCATTAAAAAAACACAACAAAGTTCAAATACGAATTAATGTCAGATATTTTGTTTATTTAAACAACAACTTAATGTGTTAGCACTGCTTCATCTAATAGGATAACCAAATTACCTGGATTGCAGTTGGGATTAAATTAAAGTACATGGTGCAAGTGATCAATGCCGTTGAAGATTATTATAGCATTTCTGAAAATTCCCGAAAATCTGTGACCTTTGCATGCTATCTTGAAAATGCATGCTTTCTATGATTACATTTATTGTTACCGTAACCTCAAAATGTGCCCATGATATGTTACTAATTTTAAGGTTGAATAAAAATGTTTACATTAGTTTGTAAGATAGCATTAACTGTAGGCTATTTTCTGTATTACAAAAGGTAATATTGAGATTGGTTGTATTTGATTGACAACTCAACCAAATATCAACATTTAAAGGAGATCTACTGCTTGGATAGTTGCATCCGACCCACTGCCTTAATCCTCTTCTTCAACTTTTATTTTTGGTTGAGGTGGAGAAGTGAATCCAACATATAATTTGTTAACTTGTCGACAAGTTAATAGGCTATTTACTGTACTGCAAAAGTGATATTGAATATTGTTTGCTTGCCAACGCAACCAAACATCAACATTTGAAGGAGATGTATTTTCTGCTTGGATAGTTCCATCTTTACCACTGAGTGTGGCTTTAATTCCAGTTTGTCTACAAATAATAATAATTCATAATTGATATGTTGGATTCACATCTCCATTTCAACCAATCATCTAAGTTAATGACTAATCTTAAATCAAATCAAACTTTAAATGCACTTTAAATACTTTGATCTAGTCCTATTCTTTAAGTTAAAACCTTTTGCGACTAGCAATCCCGGATCCGGGAGCGTAATCATAGCCTCAAACGAATTAGCATAACGCAGCGGACATAAATACCCCTAGAAACTTTTCCTATTCATGAAAATCGTAAATGAAATATATTGAAACACAAGCTTAGCCTTTTGTTAATCACAGTGTCATCTCAGATTTTCAAAATATGCGTTACAGCCAACGCTAGACAAGCATTTGTGTAAGTTTATCATGGCATAATGCTATGCTAGGCTCTGCTGGCAGCAGGCAACATTTTCACGAAAATAAGAAAAGCAATCAAATTAAATAATTTACCTTTGAAGAACTTTGGATGTTTTCACTCAGGAGACTCCCAGTTAGATAGCAAATGTTCCTTTTTTCCAAAAATATTATTTTTGTAGGCGAAATAGCTCCCGTTTGTTCATCATGCTTGGCTGAGAAATCGACCGGAAATTGCTATCACTATAACGCCAAACTTTTTTCCAAATTAGCTCCATAATAATCCACAGAAACACAGCAAACGTTGTTTAGGATCAATCCTCAAGGTGTTTTTAACATATATATTCGATAATGTATCCGTCGAGGCAATTGGTTTCTCATAAGAAGCGATTGGCAAAATGGCTACCTCAGTATTTTACGCAAGATTTGTGACCATTTGCTAAATATGGTCCCTTACGGCTATTCTTCAACATAAATGCGTAAAAAGACGACACAATGCTGTAGACACCTTGGGGAATACGTAGAAAATGTAAGCTCATACGTAGCTCATTCACAGCCATATAAGGAGTCATTGGCATGAGGCGGTTTCAAAAAATGCGTCACTTCCTGATTGGATTTTTATCTGGGTTTCGCCTGTAACATCAGTTCTGTTGCACTCACAGACAATATCTTTGCAGTTTTGGAAACGTCAGTGTTTTCTATCCAAAGTTGTCAATTATATGCATAGTCGAGCATCTTTTCGTGACAAAATATCTTCTTTAAAACGTGAACATTTTTCATCCCAAAAATGTAATATCTCCCCTTAGTCGTTAACTCATATTTTTGATTGAGATGGAGAATTAACTTGTAAATTCAATTTTGAAATCAACCAAAGCTCTAACGCTAGCCCTATATGTACTGTCTAATTTTTGTTTAATCATGGGCTGAATTGAAACAATAGCTGTTTATGGCTTCCCAAATACTATATAGACCTAAATATCATCATTGATGATATTAAACCTACCCTTTGGAATTGTTAAACCTACCCCTTGGAATTTTTTATTTTTGTCTTTAATTGCAACAGTGAAACTATTA
This sequence comes from Oncorhynchus mykiss, assembly GCF_057628025.1. NCBI lineage: Eukaryota > Metazoa > Chordata > Actinopteri > Salmoniformes > Salmonidae > Oncorhynchus > Oncorhynchus mykiss. The sequence continues at coordinate 50,747,411 of NC_143026.1, forward strand.
AGTGGATATTCCTCAACAATCATTCTCACGATAGCACATTGGTAATAGACAGTGACAAATATCAAAGCTAAGCAGCGCTGGGCTTGGTTAAAACTCTCAATGGGAGCCCAAAAGGGTAGCTGTAGATAGATGAACTTTCTAGCCTAAAGATTTTTCTTATAGTGCATATTAAGTTTAAGATCTTACGTTGTTTCAGAGGAACAAATTCAACATATTTTATACAAGGTTTGTCAATGTTGAAAATCGGTTAAGGTGATGTTGAAATTTCACAAAACAACAGTTTTCAATGATTACTTTTTTCAAATCCAATGTATTTTCCACATATATTCCACATCACAATGTGTTGACAAATTACGTTGATTTAACCAGTTGGTGCCCAGTGGGACCACTCAATGGAGAGAATTGTTGGCCTACATAAGTGGCGCACTATCACTGAATAAAGCCTCAGTCTCACCCCCATTCCATAGTTTATTTTCACCAGAAACGATATGTTTTCTCCATATACAAAAACTGGGAGGAGACTCGTTAGTGCCTGGAATTTATTTTTTTATCATTTTGAAAACATTCACTATTTAAGACAAAAAAGGTTACAAACAGAATTTACCTGCAGTTTGCATCCATTTCAAAATGTTACATAAATAAAATGAATATTTATAAATATCTATTTTATAAACATATAAATAGTTTTTAAAACATAAATACATTTATGCAGGAATGAAAGTACATGAATTTACAGCAGCAGCAACAATATACAGCTTTTCGGTTTCTAGGTTTTATACCAATGTTATACATATGGGTTGGTTTTATCATTGTTGTCTCAGTCCTCGAAAATGCTGGTCATGGTGGCTTTTTATACCGAAAATCCATCACTTTTTAGGTATTTACCTCAGGCGAGGACCAACTGAATCCATGTTGTTGAACCCATCGTCTGAATGCTGTGCAGAGAGGGGAGAAGGAAAAAACATGGTTAGATGTCTTTGTCAAGTGAAAACTCTGGATGGATGGTTCTGTTAAAAGAAAACTGGATGTAGATATGGACATGTTACCACAAAATAAAGGGGATCCGTGTCACCCTCACTAAAACAAGCTTTCTAACCGAAGTCTTACTGCACCACTCTTGTCTACTCACTCCAAACAAGCACATGAAGTCCGCCCTTTGCCTCTTACACAATACTGAATTGACCGCCTAATACTCCTCTCCTCCTGTCCTCCTCACCCACTTCTCACTTTAAAGTTGGGAAAGGGAGGAAGAGAGGTGTCTGCCCAAGAAACACACACACTTAGTCACATATGAACAGTATATGAGTCAGGACAAAGGAAGGTGCCACAACAGCCCCTCCCCCATCAGGATTTCACTGTTAGCAAAAAGGGTTTCCTTGAACATAGGCCCTTAGGGTGCCATGTGTGTGTGTGTGTGTGTCCATCCATCTACAAAGAGAGGAACCTGCTTTCACTCTATTTCTCTTTCTCTCCCTCACACACATAGAGACTGGCCAGTGACTTCATCACGTACACACAATGCATTATACTTTATCAATGGCCTATGGCCTAACACTGACATCTACATGTCCTCATTGTCTTCACATCCGTCCCATTGACTTCAGCCAACACCTATGATTACTTATGGTGATGTACTGCAATGAGTATGGCCAATTCATTTGGATTACTTCCCACGAACTTCAAACAATTCAAGAGGGGCTTCCTGATCACATTCTATGGGGTTTTGTCCTGAGAACGCAGTCAGCATAATGTTATGATAGAGCATCAATGGGACACGCTGTTCTTCCCTAAACTGCTCTCACACTGTCCCACATAAATGCATAAGCAGAGTGCATATAGATGGACACGACTGCTTGGGAATTGATTCATGACTTCAATCAAGAAGCAGATGCATTTGTAAGTTAATTTATATCCTTCTTTTAAATGCAGTCTCAATAAGATTTGCTTGTAGTAGTCAGTAGGCCTAAACCAAAAGGATTAGGCTATAGGATTTCCACTTCACTGAAGGTTGAGGTAACCCTAACATTGTTTCAATCACTGTTGGTCAGTTGCAACATGTTTCATAGTGACCCCACTGACCTCTCAGATCAGATTGACCTTTGGCCACTAACAGGCTCACAACCCCTCACCTCATCACATGGACATTTGTGACTCGTTTCAGGAAACTAGGCGTATGTCGCACGTCACTACTTCACAGCAGAGGCATTTGAACATAAACATGTATTTTTTGATCAGATTTTTTATTTTTCAGAAATACCTTCTGGAACATGTGAACTTTCATGTGCCTTAATAACAAATGTGTATTCCGTCCATAAATAAGAATACAATTGTTAAATTACGAGCCTAACTGGTTTAGCCAAGGAAAAATACAGTATATTTCATGCTAGCCACGATTGGCTGAGATAATGGATGGGCTGGATATGTAGGGAGATGAGTTTGGATTGGTCTGCCATTTAGCATGCTTCTGTCTATAACGTGAGCTGTTCAGTATGTGTTGACAGTCCTCTCTACAGCGCTGTTTTTGAAAGATATAATGTTAGCCATCGAGAACTAGAAAAGTTTTAATACTTTTCTCAACAACATTGATGGCCTGAATGTAGTAGGCGCTCTCGACAGATCAATTGGAAAAAGTGATGGTTTACTTTGTGCACACGCCATGGTCAGTGTGAACCAGAGTCACTTGACAAAATGCTGGCCCCAAAAAGATGTAACTACAAACAAAACATAGTTAAATGGTTCCAGTCTGCTGTGAAGCATTCGTCCATGTTTACCGGTAAGAGTCTGGGGGTGATTATGGCCATCTATTGTATTTCATGAACATGTCCAGACAACAGTAGCTAGATGTGGCCTGGGGGTAGTTATAGCATTTCCTTCACATGACCAATCAATTTAGACTAGTATGATGGTTAACTGTCATCTAATAATGATACAATATTTATAAAATATTTTTACCTGGACACTTTCTGTTTTTGATATTGCTACTATGCAAGTAACCACTTCACTGTACTGTTTACACCTTCTGTATCCTGTGCATATGACAAATCAACTTTATTTTATTTGACATAGTATGTGTTTACCACATGGCCCCAAGTGTGAATCCTTAAAGTGATGGGTGGGGCTAAGGCTTTAGAGAGTGTGAATGATGCTGAATGGGTGTAGACATAGAAGAGCTCTCCAGTAGGGGTACCAAAATATTCATGGGCCATTTTATCAAAAGTGGGGTTAAAAATGTATAAACTTTCAAAGTAGAATTACTTTCCCATTTTTCCTCAATGGAAGTGTATGATATACAATTTGAGCTCTGAGTAGCTATTTTTATCCAATGTAAAAAACACTATTTCAAATGTTGCTACATAAAACCAAATCAAGGCAGAAGGTCACATTTAGACTAGTGCAAACTGTTCTACACTACTCTTTTAGTCTATAGTCTATGGGTGTCTCATCTGAAATATGCACTGAGTTACTCATCTGAGTTAGCCTACATTGGGGATTTTGTAGCAAATGCCTATGGAACTGTTCTTAAATTAGGTTGTTTTCCCATGGTCGCCTTTTTGTCTCCCATCATAAGGTAGTGTTGATAGACGTTCTTCATTTAATCCCAGGATGTGCAATTACGCATAGAGAAAATGATATACCGGGGGAGGTTAGGTTTACTTACCGATACGTCTCGATGCGCCATCTCTAACAGCCCATGCCGCTAATAGTGCCTATCCTGTCCATTTTGTGTCCGAAGCAGCCACTCCGGGCCGCGGCCCCTTTCTTGGTGTTAGGTTTGTGTCTCCGTGCACTGGGCTGGTCGTTCAGCAAGCGCGCCCACATGCCCTTGGCGCGAGTTTCCATGCGCAGGTCTCGCAGCAATCGTACCCTGGAGCGCAAGTTTTCCATCCTCCGCTCTCTCTCTTCAGATGCCAGGAACTCCGACAGCTCCTCCCCCAACAAACTTTTAAGAGACTGGGACACAGAAACAAGACACCCGCTTTAGATACTACATTCTTAATTGAAACGACTTGGGTAAGCACCTGTCAGCAGATAGCTCATCTGGGAATTTTTCTGATAAATGGCAATACATCTGTGCATTCGGGAAATCAATTGCCTACTTTGGCAAGCAGTAAACTCACTCTCTTGCAGTTTTCACAACAGTTTCGTTTTCAACTGGTCCTATGAAAGTAATTATGTTTATTCCATATCAAACTTTACGCAATTATGCTACATCTAGTATAATGTTAGTGCTGCCTACACTTGATTCGCGTCTGGAGACACCAAAAGACAGGTCAGAACTTGTTGTGTGGCACAGGAGGTTGGTTGCACCTTAATTGGGGAGGACAGGCTCGTGATAATGGCTGAAGCGGAATTAGTGGAATGTTATCAAATGCATCAAATGTGTTTGAGGCCATTCCATTTGCTCCGATCCAGCCATTACTATCAGCCGTCCTCCTCTCAGCAGCCTTCACTGTTAAATGTGTAGCTACTAGCTACTGAATAGAAATCCTATTAAATGCTGCAATTAATTGTCCCATCCTTCAAAACCAAATCCTCAATTTGGGTGTTATCATAGGCTACATTTGCACTTTAACGCATGTGAAACGGTGTGTACATTGGTTGAATAAGGCGATGAACACTGGTCAGAAATAAGTCTCCTTCTCCTGGGGTTTCATGAATGCAGCGGAAAGACAGGTGCGCGTGCAGTGGGATATTAATTACTCACTGCTACATAGTGTTAGGACTATTCGTGCAAAGAATATTCAGTTCCTCGCGCTCACATGACCAAACTTTTGAGAAAATACGTTTTCTGGTTTAAAATACGCAGCACAATGAAATGTATGCCTTATACATCGATATTACTTTTAAGAACCGCAAAAGCTCATTTGGTTATACGTAAAGGCCCCGTCTCCTCATATCCGATGTCCAGGCGAGTGCTTCTCAAGGCGCGCTTGGGTACCAGCATGAATATCAAAATGATGCTTGGAAGAAAGTAGTCTTTAGATTTGTGTAAAACAGAGTAGCATATCACTCCATATATCTCCCTGATAAACAAGCCTTTCCTTCTAGTAATAGCCTATGCATACGTTGAGAAGCATACAATAAAGGTAAAATAAATACAAAACCCATAAACATGAGCAGTGTAATTGAAATGCAATAGTCCTTACTTAATACTAATACATTTAACAATATTATGAATATTAAAGCCCCCGCGTTAAAAAAGGAACAGTAGTCTATAGTTTATGATGAAGTAAAGCCATTATAGCCTGCATGCCAAGATATACATTGCAAGTAGCCTATACACTTGCATTCATTGTTCATGTTCACGCATTCCGCTTACAAATTGCAGAGTGCACATCAATGAAGTGACCTCACCTTCTGTTGCGCCGGTGTCAGAGGCTTCGCCCCTGTCCTCACTGAAAGCAGAATGATCATAAGTCCACAAGCCACCAAATGCGAGATGTTCATTCTGACAAGTTTTGTAAAGGATTCCTCTGTGCAGGCTAAATGATATCGGTTGGTAACCAGTTGGTACTCTATGTCTCTCTGTCTGTCCTTACTCCAAGCTTCCCAAGTGCTACTCTAACTGTGAATTAGTACTCCCGACTTTATAGCCAGCCACTGGTGATGTCATGACCACCTGCATATTGGTCTTCCCTCCCTCCTGTAACTTGCCAATTTCTTTTTTTTACCCGTACCTGCGGCTTGAGGAGCACTACATGATTAATTAAATGATACACATACTGGTCATTGTGGCTTAAATTAATGAGAATAATATAGATTACATTATTGTTATACTATGTGCCACTAGGATTGGTTTGAATCCAAAACAGTACCCAACTGATTGAAAATGAGAAATTATGTATTTCATAACTGTTGAAGTGTGACATTGGCAGACACATGAGACTATATAAAAATGCCAACCGCCCACCGCGATGAAATGAGGTTGGACAATGAGTTCCAAAGAAATCAAGACCTAACTTGTTAGATGCAACAGAGTTTGTGTGGAATGATTACCCACTCAGCATTACCATATTGTGGGGGAAAGTGTATCAAACACCATTCCAAAAGATTTGCTGTCATGGCAGGCCTTAATTATATAATTGTAAAACGAAAATATTTTTTTGTTTTAATTTATAATGATTTATTCGTCTTCCAGCTGTATAGAGTTGAACGCATACCCTATTCAGCCTATGCACCAACATACCCGCTAATTCCTGGGGAAATCATTAATAAGGTGTAACTTTAAAATATGAGCCCCCAAAACTTGAATTAAAAATATATACAACGGCTTTGATTTGCACTCTAAAATTTGCTGGGTTCAAAACAAACAAGCACTGGGTAAATAATGGACAGAACACACGTTGGATTATTTTTGACCGTTGGATTATTGAGTTATAATCCACCGGGTTAGATCAGAAGACTAGAGGTGTGTCTTAGAATTGAAACAGTTATAGGCCTACGCTCAAAAGACCATGGTTCATTCGATTTATCAAGCGTGTCAGGTCCCACAAACATCATTGATGCCACATAGGTGACATAGCGGTCAGCGGATACCACGTATATCCACGTATATCCCTCGCTTGCCTATGCATCCTCCCGGTTACACGCAAGAACACATTGAGTTAAAGAAAGTTGTCAAATCGGACACATGTTAGGGCTGTAATTCAAAGACGGTGATTTGTGAAAAACAACTTTAATTATTCTGTTGGCGTAACACTGTCATCAAATAAACCCGTCATCTTTTGTGAGACAACTGCATACTGCAGTGCACATTTTTCTTAAGAGCAAGTGCCTGCGCTTGACTTCCCTAATGCATTGCTGTGTAGCGATATGCAATGACGCTATCTATATTTGAAACACATACAAAACTCTGCCCGACCTATGGTCTAAGGGTGGAAATGTCTAAAGTTCTATTCACGAGCAATATGATGAGCTTTGGAGAGGTGAATATTGCTACTAAGGCACCATCTGTTTTGAAACACAGAGTGGCAGTATTTGCTGTCTTGAAATACCAAAAGACTAAACATTCATTCGCCAAAAGTTTCACCTCAAATTGTATTTGGTCTTAAAGATTGGCAAGGCCTCACTTCACAACAGTTCCATAATTATCATATCATTCAGGTTGAGGGTAAATTGATTGTTCTCTTTCTGTTAGAATGACACTACTGACCCATGTGATCCATGTTGCCTACAAGGGCTCTAGCCCAGAGAGAGGTTTATTTTGTGTTCAGACATTATGTAAAAAAACGGGAGAACATCAGATCTTTCTTTGGAATTTCAACACAAATCACCAACGTTACCCACTGGGCAAAAACTGGTTGAATCAAAGCTGTTTGCAAGTCATTTCAACAAAAAAAGTAAATGGAAAGTAAATGGAAAACTGATTGAATTTGCAAAAAGTCATCAATGTAAGGGAATTTACAATTTTTTTCACCCAACTTTTAACCGAAATCCATTGTCATCGTGACATTTTTTATTGATTTCATGTTGAATTCACATTAGCTGACAACTCAACCAACTGTAAATAAAAAAAATAGAAGTTGAACTTAAGTCTGTGCCTACTGGGCATCCCAAAAATATCTGTAGTGTGGTGTCAGTTCAATTATCATTTCATGTTGGATAACTCTCACTGTAGGCTACACAATACAACCCCAACAGAACACGACACAATACAAATCTATTGTCCAATGTGAATCCTAAATGTGTGTTTTTGCTGTCTTGCATTATTCCTAATCCCCTGGACATCATATATTCACACAGAGGAGGATGGAAGAAAATTCTCTGCCACAGACATTGTCCATGCAGCTGGTTTGAAGTTAAGCGCTTGGTCAAGGGCACAACAGCAGTAGGTGGCACCTGCTATTCTGTTGCCAGCAGCCCTTCAGTTGCCAGCTCACACCATATTTCCCCCCGTCAGTTCTGGGATTCGAAAATGCAAACCTCCAGTTACTTGCCCGTCTCTCTTCAACCTCGAGCTACTGCTGCCCCAGTGTTCAGCCATACTGAATAGGACCTTGAGTTGGAAGGCCACTGTCACCATCTTATTGATTACTAGAGGGTAAAATGACCCGCACTCTGAAAATGCCCCACCCTCTCTCTCTCTCACTCTCTCTCCCTCCTTGAAATCCAGGCTGGACCGAAAGTCGACACTGATGGATTTGGACAGTGCGCCTGGCTACTGCTCGGGTACCGCACCACGCACGGCGATGACGGACCAGCATGCTTCAGGGCCGTACACTCTCAATACCCGTGAGCCTGCCATACATTGTCTAATTCAAGGACCCATTGTGGCAAGAGAGAAGATCGGTCTTGAACCAGGCCGACAGGAGTGAATGATTCCCTGTCAACAGGTGGTGTGGAAACGCTCATAGTCACCTATTGTCATGCAACTGTCCTTAGGATTGCGCCAACCGGAGGGGATCATAATACTCTCTGCCCAGCCTATGAGAATGAATGGCTTTAAATGTGTGTTAATCTAGTTCATGGATGAGAGCTACATTTCTGAGTAGTTAGCTCAATCACTAGGAGACAGTGGGAGGCAGGGAATCAATTGACCGGGTTCTCATTTTAATGGAAAATTATTGGCAGTCATGCCACTTCAAGCCTTTTTGGTCATTCACCTTCTTATTCATGTTTTTTATCCAGACCCAGCACTTTGGTTTTGAGTACGAAGATTGAGAGGGAACCGGAGTAGAACCAACGGCATGCTTCAGTGACCGTGTTTTTAGTTGCTGGCTGCATGGTCAACCTAACAGCCTAAAAGTCCAATAGTATTGAGACCAATATATTTAAATATATGGTTCCCTTTATTTTAATTAAAAAGAGTGGTGGCGGTTCCGGATTTTCTGGAATCCAACTTGCAGTTCCCTTTGATACGGAGATCTCTGTGCATGTGCAGGATTTTTTTAAAATGTAGCTGCTGGACACTGCTGCCTAAGTAGTTTCGACAGTGCTCCCACTGCTCCACTGCCGCTTCCCCCTCATTGACATGGAGGGGAAACCTTATGTTGTAGGCTACACTAAAGACATGGTCAACATGTTTGTGCAAACTTTGTTGTCTGTTGTAACAGTATATTTAGGCAAGCATACCAAACACAAGCAAGACACATACAGGCAGTCAAAATAGCGATTATATTCTCGTTATCATTGCAAACATTGGCTAGTAATTTTTTCAGCAAATCTCGCTACGATATGGCAGTATAACTATGAAGATTATCATTACAAATAGTAGGCAGTCTTAAGCAGTAGTTGACAAATGACGTAAGGAATAATAGTGCACCGGGCACTAGGCAATGCAAAACCAACTCACCCGTTGTCAGACTTTGGTTACCGCCGGTGTTCATAGGTGGAACAGCTAGGTAGCCTACTTGTGCGGTACTTGCATGATCATTAGGCAGGTTTTCCATTGACCCAGGTTAATTTGACAAAACCAGTGCAGCAAAAAATATCATTGCGAAATGTGTAATGGAAATGGCAGATATAGGAGAAATGTTCTAAAGATTGACAACATTTTATTGCGACAAAAGATGATTTCCCGTTGAATTCACATTAGTTGACCAGGCGTTTTTCGAATGAATGCCTGAATATTTTTTTCTACATTTTTTCCGAATACTTTCAAGAATGGCTGAATTGCTTTACCTTGCTTTTCTGGTTGTTTCATCATCCAATTGTTTCACATCTACAGGAGTTCAAGTTTCACCACGGCATGGACCATGGCAATACGTTGGCACATGAGAATTATTAGAATATGGCAAATATTTGTAAATTCTTGCAATTCTTGCATTCTATCCATGCTGGCTAAGAGATACAAGATCACATCTGATTAATAGTTAGCTCTCTGTCATGTGTATGACTGCTCTCCATCTCTATTTCATGCTCTAGTGAACAGTTGCACCTTCAGTGACTTGTCAATGATCAATGATTAAAAAATGTAGCCTATTAGCAGCGGTGCGAAAAGTACTCAATTGTCATATGGTAATAGAAAATGACTCAAGTAAAAGTTAAAATCACCCAGTAAAAGTCTAAAAGTATCTGTTTTTAAATGTACTTAAGAACAGTGGTGGAAAAAGTACTCAATTGTCATACTTGTCTCATATTTGTTTCTTTAGTCCATTGTTGACATTGTCCCAAAATGTTTTGCTTGTCAGTAAGTTTTCAAGATATGTAACTTTCAAAATACAGAAATCATTCCCATATGATGCATTTTGAATCATATGATGCAAAATTATTTTCCTTTTTTGATTTGTTTTTACAGACAGCCAGGTGCACACTCCAACACATAATTCACAAACACAGTATTTGTTTTTAGTGAATCCGCCAGAGCAGATGCAGTAGGTATGACACCACGTTGTATTGATAAGTGCGTGAATTGGACCATATTGCTGTCCTGCTGTCAGCGATTGGGTGCAGAGTGAAGCGGAGTTAGGTGCAGGACACAGGTATGGAGTAATCCAACTGAGTTTACTCAAAGAATAAAGCAAAATTCCAAAATGGAACATACAACAAAACTCTAACACAAACATAACCACTAACGACATAAACAATCACTGACAGAACAGAAATGTATGTCAGATGGTTAAATGGGGAATGTAATGAGGGAATATAAAACAGGTGTGTGTGTAATCAGACAAAACAAAACGAAAACGAAAAATGGATCAGTAGTGACTAGAAAGCCGGTGACGTCGATCGCCGAACACCACCCAAACAAGGAAAAGGGCCGACTTTGGCGGAAGTCGTGACACCTGCCTTAGCATTCGAAATGTAACTAGTACTTTTAGGTGTCAGGAAAATGTAGGTGTCAGTAAAAAGTAGTAGGGTAAAAGTAAAAGTAGTCAAAATATAAATACTCAAGTAGCTACCCAAAGTAGTAGTAGCTACCCAAGTGTTTTTACTTAGTTACTTTACACCACTGCATATTAGTCATCATTGCATTATGATTGTTACATTGCATCTGTATACTGTGCAACCGGGATATTCACCTACTGGTCCTCAAGGGCCGTAGTCTGCTGTTTTTTTTTTTATACCTGGTAGTTAATTCATCAACTATGTCATTGATTGATCCGAGAGTCCATTTACTTGCTGTTGTAGATCCCTGATTGGAAGGAATACTGAAAACCAGCAGGGTTTTGGCCCTCCAGGACCAGAGATTAGCCCTACTCTAGTCTGCATGCAACATCTTCCTGAATATTCTATCAAATTTCCATTCAACGTCATCACTTACAGTATATGTTGCCATTCATACATCGAGTTAAAAACAGATACCAAGTCTGATAGTCAGATGAAATAACTTGTTCTACTGCTAAGGCCATGCAAGAGTCTGTGCACAACTACATGCACACAACTACATATTCCATGCTCCTTCGCAGTTTCAGCGGCCATGGTGGCCACAGCATATTAGCAGTGGTGATGGAGGGATGTTTGTGTTTCCCACGCTTTGGAAGGACAGACGCAGGCCGCACACACTGAGCCTTCCTATGAACTAATGGAGGGTTTCAGCGGCGGTTCGTTCTGGAAAATCCCACTCACACTCCGGCTCCCTAGTGTGAGAACTGGGGGAGCACAATGGTTCTCATGGAAGGTGACCACTCCATCAAACTAATCAACAGAGTATGCCTCGTACACACGGTGTCGATCCAAAAACCCATCGCGCGTTCTCTCGAAACCTACTCTTACCTCAATGTCGAGCTGTCTTTTTTAATCTACGTAACATTTTTATCCCACCAGCCAATTTCTTTTAAATTTAACAAGCGAGGGACACATTTTTTAGCCATGCTGCAAGTGTGGTGTCACAAGATTTTCTCTTCTCTTCTTTTTCTTTGCGTATATTTTAATAATGTTACAGATTTTTCCCAATGACATCATGAGGAAGATTGGGAAGAGTTTAAGTTTTTTTCTTCACCACAAAATGTTGTATGCTTTTTTCCCCTACATTTCTTAATACGTTTTTCAGCTTTCATGTGGCAGATTTTTTTTTTTAATCGAACTGGTTTGCATAAGGACGCTACGCACATGCAGCCAGGGGAGAGCAAGGGAGAGGGTGTGTGCTGCTTCGCAGTAGTCTCTCTCTGCTGCTGCCACAGTAAGTGTCGATGAGGATTGAGTGTCTCGGTTCCTCTGGGGTTTGTTCAAGACAAACTACAAGGCTGTTCCGGTTCTATAAATAACAGTTTTATTATGCAGTTTTTTGGGGGGCCTTGGCAGCTGCTGCTCTAAAGGCTTTTGCATGTGCCACTGACTGGACAGCCTACCACGGTTAGGGGGCGAGAAGGAGGGGCGGGGAGTGCTGATGCCAGGGGTCTGTGTGTGTGTGTGTGTGTGTGTGTGAAGGGGGGGAAGTGTGGCAGGGAAGCCCCAAGAGAGAACAGATATTGCTGTTGTTGTTCTTGGGTGGGTGGAAGAAGCATCATTGCAATTACATCATAATCACACTACTGATGATTGGCATTCAAGTGACCTCTCACACCAACCCTCACACAGGTGACAATCAAACATTTTGGAGTAGGTGGGCCTCTTTTTGCTAGTACTATTGGTGCATGACTTCCAAAACATACTTTTGGGGTGGCTCCACATAAAATCCAATGGGGATACGGATAGAAGGATGGAAATGTAACGACATTCGTCTGTAGAAGGAGAAGCGGACCAAAAAGCAGCGTGGTGGTTACTCATGTTTCTTTAATGGAAACTGAACGATACATGAAATAACTTAACTCTACAAAACAACGGAAAATCAAGGTCAGAACGTGACAGTACCCCCCCCCCCCCCCCCCAAAGGTGCGGACTCCGGCCGCAAAACCTTGAGCTATTAGGGGAGGGTCTGGGTGGGCGTCTGTCCGCGGTGGCGGCTCTGGCGCGGGACGCGGACTCCACTTTATCATTGTCTTAGTCCGCCTTATTGTCCGCCTCCGTGGCTTTCTCACCATGGCCACCCCTCTCAATGACCCCACTGGACAGAGGGGCTGCTTGGGACAGAGGGGCAGATCGGGACAGAGGGACAACTGCTCGGGACAGAGGGGCAACTGCTCGGGACAGAGGGGCGGCAGCAGCTTGGGACAGAGGGGCGGCAGCAGCTTGGGACAGAGGGGCGGCAGCAGCTCGGGACAGAGGGGCGGCAGCTGCTCGGGACAGAGGGGCGGCAGCTGCTCGGGACAGAGGGGCGGCAGCTGCTCGGGACAGAGTGGCGGCAGCTGCTCGGGACAGAGGGGCGGCAGCTGCTCGGGACAGAGGGGCGGCAGCTGCTCGGGACAGAGGGGCGGCAGCTGCTCGGGACAGAGGGGCGGCAGCTGCTCGGGACAGAGGGGCAGCTGCTCGGGACAGAGGGGCGGCAGCAGCTTGGGACAGAGGGGCGATAGCAGCTCGGGACAGAGGGGCGGCAGCTGCTCTGGACAGAGGGGCAGCTGCTCGGGCGGCCCCTGGCTGACTGGTGGCACTGGCGGCGCTGGGCAGACGGGCGGCACTGGCGGCGCTGGGCTGACGAGCGGCACTGGCGGCGCTGGAGAGGAGGAAGGCTCTGGAAGCGCCGGACTGAGTAGCTCTCGTAGCGCCAAACAGGCGGGAGACTCCGGCAGCGCTGGAGAGGAGGAAGCCCCTGTAAGGATGGGCCGGAGAGACAGCCTGGTACGGGGGGCTGCCACCGGAGGGCTGGTGCGTGGAGGTGGTGACGGATAGACCGGGCCGTGCAGGCGCACTGGAGCTCTTGAGCACCGAGCCTGCCCAACCTTACCCGGTTGAATGGTCCCGGTCGCCCTGCCAGTGCGGCGAGGTGGAATAGCCCGCACTGGGCTATGCAGGCGAACCGGGGACACCGTGCGCAAGGCTGGTGCCATGTAAGCCGGCCCAAGGAGACGCACTGGAGACCAGATGCGTAGAGCCGGCTTCATGGCACTTGGCTCGATGCCCACTCTAGCCCGGCCGATACGCGGAGCTGGAATGTACCGCACCGGGCTGTGCACCCGCACTGGGGACACCGTGCGCTCCACCGCATAACACGGTGCCTGCCCGGTCTCTCTAGCCCCCCGGTAACCACAGGAAGTTGGCTCAGGTCTCCTACCTGGCGTAGCCATACTCCCTGTTAGCCCCCCCCCCCCAATAATTTTTTGGGGCTGACTCCCGGGCTTCCTTGCGCGCCGCCGTGTTTGCTTCGCCAACCTCATTCTCCGATAACCTTCCGCGCACTGCTCCATCGAATCCCAGGCGGGCTCCGGCACTCTCCCTGGGTCGACCGCCCACCTGTCTATCTCCTCCCAAGAAGTATAGTCCATACTGTACTCCTCTTTGGGCTGCTCCTGTTGCCTCCTCTCCTGCTGCACCTTGGGGCGGCTACACTCCCCTGGTTTAGCCCAGGGTCCTCTCCCGTCGAGGATTTCCTCCCATGTCCAGAATTCCTTATTACGTATCTCCTGCTGCCGCTGTTGCTGCTGCCTCTGTTTACCACGCCGCTTGGTCCTTGGTTGGTGGGTGATTCTGTAACGACGTTCGTCTGTAGAAGGAGAAGCGGACCAAAAAGCAGCGTGGTGGTTACTCATGTTTCTTTAATGGAAACTGAACGATACATGAAATAACTTAAACTCTACAAAACAACGGAAAATCAAGGTCAGAACGTGACAGGAAAAGACAAGAGTGGAACTTTTTCTAAACATAGTTTGGATAAATCTTTATTGACTATTTCCAAAACATGCACTTTTTTTGTAACTTTATTATATTTCCATGCCCAGGCATTACAATTATATTCAAACATATTTAGAGGCACACATGAGGGAAACAGGAGGGTTTTTAGACAATAAAACGGTTTATCCATATTAAAATGGTCTGCCTTTATGACACAGGAATCAACAACTCTAAGGGTATTTGCAACACATTTACTAGGTGTGAAACATCAAATGAAGAGAATGGATTTGAGATTTGTTGATCCTGATTAGTTGAACCTGATGCAATCGTAATGTCTGGCTAGTGGCTAGTCTTTCTAGTCTAGCTGTTAGGAGCATTGGGCCAATAACCAAAAGGACCCTGTGTCACGTTCTGACCTTAGATCCTTTGTTTTGTCTTTGTTTTAGTATGGTCAGGGCATGTGTTGGGGTGGGCAGTCTGTTTGTTTTTCTAGGTTGTTATATTTCTATGTGTTGGGCCTAGTATGGTTCTCAATCAGAGGCAGGTGTCGTTCGTTGTCTTACTTAGGTAGCCTGTTTTCCCCATTTTGGTTCTGGGTGTTTATTTTCTGTTCTGTGTTTTGTTGCACCGTTCAGGACTGTTCGTTTGTCATGTATTGTTTTCAGTGTTCATTAAAACTGTTTTAATATGAACACTTACAACGCTGCACCTTGGTCCTCCTCTCTATCTCCAGACGACAACCCTTACACCCTGGTTCAGATTCCCAAGCCAACTATGTGAAAAATTGTCCCATGTGCCCTTGAGAAAGGCACTTAACCCTAATTGCTCCATGGTCAATGACAATAATGGCTGATCCCTAGCTCTGACCGCACTCTCTGGGGGAGTGGGATGTACACATTTCCCTTCTCTAATTTGCACTTGTACATGTGTGAAATAGGACAATTGTAAGCACCCACCTAATAATAATAATTATTATTATTATCCTGCTTCTCCTGGCAATGCCTTATTGCTAAGTCTCAGTTTAATTGAATTATTTTTTAAATGTGCATACCATAAAAGGGTGGGACACCAACAATAAGTCTAAAACACTAAAACAAATGCATTCCATTATATTTTTTGTGAATGCAAATGCTATACATTCCATTAATTACTGGAAATCTTTGAGATTTCTGTGCATAATTTGGCTAATAATGGAAGAAAATGGTCCGGTGTGTAAGAACTGCCCAGGACAATTTCTGGTACCAGTCTGCCCCTAGTGCAGGTGAATCATACTGTGGTACCATCTTAGGATGTTTGTGAAAATACTCGTACATGATCACTTTGTTTATATTTTTCTCATAAATGCGGTTTGATATGTAAACAGGACTGGCGTTATGTGCGGGCCCTACCGTACCTCGTTGCCCGTCCAAATAAAATATTGAAATATTTATCATTTATTTGACCAAGACACACGCCAACAGAAATACGCATCAATCTCAGATAAAGTGTCAGATTAAGTGAAGCAGTGCCTCTCTGTCTCAGTATGTGTAGATGCTGTCTGGACTAAAAAGGTATGGCATGTCATTCTATTTCTGTCCAGACAGCATCAGATACTACATGGATGCTGTTAGGATGCTGGCTTCCCCTAAAGGAAATTGATGTTTTGACAAAATTGTATAATTACTTATAATTACTTAAAAATATTCAAAATACACCAGAGAGCATGACTTCTTCACATAGGATCATTAGCTTATTTAAACAATCTTTTTTAAGTGTGTAGACCTATGCCTATTTGGGAATCCCGCAATTTGGGCAGCGTGCTTGGTAATATCTCTAGCTAATTGAGTTGCGGCTGTCAGTGAAGAGCATCTAAAACGGATGTGAATATAATGTCTTCAGTATAATTTTAAATGTTGCAACAGACGAATGGGAGGGGTGTGTGGCAAATATATGGCATGCCTCTCTCCAGAATGCATGCACTCAGTTCTCCAGAATGCGCTCAGCTGTCGCCCGCCAATTTTTGCCCATTCTTTGTTTTGTTGTGTGAATTATTTTCCCGTTGATGGTTTATTTTTGATCAATTTCTGTACTTACAGTGCATTTGGAAAGTCTTCAGACCCCTTGACTTTTTCCACATTTTATCCTTATTCTAAAATTGATGAAATAGTTTTGTTTCATCATCAATGTACACACAATTACCCATAATGACAAAGCAGAACAGTGTTTTAGATTTTTAAGCAAATGTATTAAAACAATGGTAATATCACATTTACATAAGTATTGAGACCCTTTACTCAGTACTTTGTTGAAGTACCTTTGGCAGATCCTCTCAAGCTCTGTCAGGTTGGATGGGGAGCATTGCTGCACAGCTATTTTCAGGTCACTCCATAGATGTTCGATCGGGTTCAAGTCTGGGCTCTGGCTGGGCCACTCAAGGACATTCAGAGACTTGTCCCGAAGCCACTCCTGTTTTGTCTTGGCTGTGTGCTTAGGGTCCTTGTCCTGTTGGAAGGTGAACCTTCGCCCCAGTCTGAGGTCCTGAGCGCTCTGGAGAAGGTTTTCATCAAGGATCTCTCTGTCATTTGCTCCATTCATTTTTGACTCAATCCTGACTGGTCTCCCAGTCTCTGCCACTGAAAAACATACCCACAGCATGATGGTGCCACCACCATGCTTCACTGTAGGGCTGGTGCTAGGTTTCTTTGGCAATCAGGCCAAAGAGTTCAATCTCGGTTTCATCAGACCAGAGAATCTTGTTTCTCATGGTCTGAGAGTCTTTAGGAGCTTTCTGGAAAACTTCAAGCGGGCTGTCATGTGCCTTTTACTGAGGAGTGGCTTCCGTCTGGCCACACTAACATAAAGGCCTGATTAGTGGGGTGCTGCAGAGATGGTTGTCCTTCTGGAAGGCTCTCCCATCTCCACAGAGGAACGCTAGAACTCTGTCTGAGTGACCTTCGGGTTCTGGGTCACTTCCCTGACTAAGGCCCTTCTCCCCTGATTTCTCAGTTTGGCCAGACGGCCAGCTCTAGGAGGAGTCTTGGTGGTTCCTAACAAATACCATTTTAGAATCATGGAGACCACTGTGTTCTTGGGGACCTTCAATGCTGCAGAAATCTTTTGGTACCCTTCCCCAGATCTGTGCCTTGTCACAATCCTGTCTCGGAGCTCTACGGACAATTCCTTCGACCTCATTGCTTGGTTTTTGCTTTGCCATGCACTGTCAACTGTGGGACCTTATATAGACAAGTGTGTGATGTTCCAAATCATCTCAAATCAATTTAATTTAACACAGGTGGACCCCAATCAAGTTGTAGAAACATCTCAAGGATGATCAATGGAAACAGGATCCACCTGAGCTCAATTTCGAGTCTCATAGCAAAGGGGCTGAATACTTACGTAAATAAGGTATTTCTGTTTTTATTTCAAATACATTTGCAACATTTAAAAAAAAAAGTTTTTTTGCTTTGTCATTATTGTGTATAGATTGCTGAGATTTGATTTTGTTTAATCCATTTTGGAACAAGGCTGTAACGTATCAAAATGTAGAAAAGTCAAGGGTTCTGAATACTTTCCAAATGCACTGTATGTCACTAGTAGGCCTATTAAATGTACCATTAATCCCTCATCATTTGGTTACATACATTTCTGTTAATGAGTTTTGTCAATCTTTTCATTGTCTTTTGTTTGGAATGCTCCGTGACCAATGAGCATGTGTCATGATAAAATAGCGGGAGCATCCATGGCTGAGCATGCATTGAAGTAGATCCTACCTGGCCTGCTGCATGCAAATGTAGGGTTGTTCCCATTTGGCAACGTCTGCTTTCTGATTGTCTTAACTCACCACGTCCACCACTAATAAGCTGAGCTTCTCAGTAATTTTTTCTTGGCCTCACACATTGTAAATAAAGTCTGTATTTTTACATCCATGCTAACGATAGTTCCTCAGTATTTGAAAAGTCTTTCCAACACTTTCCAAAATATCATGGTCTGATGATCCCGTATATCTAGTGGAAACGTCACAGAAAACAGATGTGTGTCCTGAGCTCACTGGCACAGGAACCTCTGAGGGCATTGGCCAATAGGATATCTCTGAGTTCTATGCACTCATCACTCTTTAGTTGCCAATGGACCACAGTGTATCAATGTGTCCATATGGCAGAGGCTGGCCTGCTCGCTGTAGTTACAGTGGGGAGAACAAGTATTTGGTACACTGCCGATTTTGCAGGTTTCCCTACTTACAAAGCATGTAGAGGTCTGTAATTTTTATCATAGGTACACTTCAACTGTGAAAAATCCAGAAAATCCAGAAAATCACATTGTATGATTTTTAAGTAATTAATTTGCATTTTATTGCATGACATAAGTATTTGATCACCTACCAACCAGTAAGAATTCCGGCTCTCACAGACCTGTTAGTTTTTCTTTAATTAAGAAGCCCTCCTTTTCTCCACTCATTACCTGTTTTAACTGCACCTACAGTGCCTTGCGAAAGTATTCGGCCCCCTTGAACTTTGCGACCTTTTGCCACATTTCAGGCTTCAAACATAAAGATATAAAACTGTATTTTTTGTGAAAAATCAACAACAAGTGGGACACAATCATGAAGTGGAACGACATTTATTGGATATTTCAAACTTTTTTAACAAATCAAAAACTGAAAAATTGGGCGTGCAAAATTATTCAGCCCCCTTAAGTTAATACTTAACCTTTTGCTGCGATTACAGCTGTAAGTCACTTGGGGTATGTCTCTATCAGTTTTGCACATCGAGAGACTGAAATTTTTTCCCATTCCTCCTTGCAAAACAGCTCGAGCTCAGTGAGGTTGGATGGAGAGCATTTGTGAACAGCAGTTTTCAGTTCTTTCCACAGATTCTCGATTGGATTCAGGTCTGGACTTTGACTTGGCCATTCTAACACCTGGATATGTTTATTTTTGAACCATTCCATTGTAGATTTTGCTTTATGTTTTGGATCATTGTCTTGTTGGAAGACAAATCTCCGTCCCAGTCTCAGGTCTTTTGCAGACTCCATCAGGTTTTCTTCCAGAATGGTCCTGTATTTGGCTCCATCCATCTTCCCATCAATTTTAACCATCTTCCCTGTCCCTGCTGAAGAAAAGCAGGGGGGTGGGGATGGTGTGTTCAGCTGTGTTGCTTTTACGCCAAACATAACGTTTTGCATTGTTGCCAAAAAGTTCAATTTTGGTTTCATCTGACCAGAGCACCTTCTTCCACATGTTTGGTGTGTCTCCCAGGTGGCTTGTGGCAAACTTTAAACGACACTTTTTATGGATATCTTTAAGAAATGACTTTCTTCTTGCCACCCAGATTTGTGCAATATTCGACTGATTGTTGTCCTATGGACAGAGTCTCCCACCTCAGCTGTAGATCTCTGCAGTTCATCCAGAGTGATCATGGGCCTCTTGGCTGCATCTCTGATCAGTCTTCTCCTTGTATGAGCTGAAAGTTTAGAGGGACGGCCAGGTCTTGGTAGATTTGCAGTGGTCTGATACTCCTTCCATTTCAATATTATCGCTTGCACAGTGCTCCTTGGGATGTTTAAAGCTTGGGAAATCTTTTTGTATCCAAATCCGGCTTTAAACTTCTTCACAACAGTATCTCGGACCTGCCTGGTGTGTTCCTTGTTCTTCTTGATGCTCTCTGCGCTTTTAACGGACCACTGAGACTATCACAGTGCAGGTGCATTCATACGGAGACTTGATTACACACAGGTGGATTGTATTTATCATCATTAGTCATTTAGGTCAACATTGGATCATTCAGAGATCCTCACTGAACTTCTGGAGAGAGTTTGCTGCACTGAAAGTAAAGGGGCTGAATAATTTTGCACACCCAATCTTTCAGTTTTTGATTTGTTAAAAAAGTTTGAAATATCCAATAAATGTCGTTCCACTTCATGATTGTGTCCCACTTGTTGTTGATTCTTCACAAAAAAATACAGTTTTATATATTTATGTTTGAAGCCTGAAATGTGGCAAAAGGTTGGAAAGTTCAAGGGGGCCGAATACTTTCGCAAGGCACTGTATTTAAACTCGTTACCTGTATAAAAGACACCTGTCCACACACTCAATAAAACAGACTCCAACCTTTCCACAATGCCCAAGACCAGAGAGCTGTGTAAGGACATCAGGGTTAAATTGTAGGCCTGCACAAGGCTGGGATGGGCTACAGGACAATAGGTAAGCAGCTTGGTGAGAAGGCAACAACTGTTGGCACAATTATTAGAAAATGGAAGAAGTTCAAGATGACGGTCAATCACCCTCGGTCTGGGGCTCCATGCAAGATCTCACCTTGTGGGGCTCAATGATCATGAGGAAGGTGAGGGATCAGCCCAGAACTACACGTCAGGACCTGGTCAATGACCTGAAGAGAGCTGGGACCACAGTCTCAAAGAAAACCATTAGTAACACACTACGCCGTCATGGATTAAAATCCTGCAGCGCACGCAAGGTCCCCCTGCTCAAGCCAGAGCATGTCCAGGCTCGTCTGAAGTTTTCCAATGACCATCTGGATGATCCAGAGGAGGAATGGGAGAAGGTCATGTGGTCTGATGAGACAAAAATAGAGCTTTTTGGTCTAAACTCCCCTCGCCGTGTTTGGAGGAAGAAGAAGGATGAGTACAAGAACTCCATCCCAACCGTGAAGCATGGAGGTGGAAACATCATTCTTTGGGAATGCTTTTCTGCAAAGGGGACAGGATGACTGCACCGTATTGAGGGGAGGATGGATGGGGTCATGTATTGTGAGATCTTGGCCAACAACCTCCTTCCCTCAGCAAGAGCATTGAAGATGGGTTGTGGCTGGGTCTTCCAGCATGACAACGACCCGAACCATACAGCCAGGGCAACTAAGGAGTGGCTCCGTAAGAAAGTCCGTATTGCCCAGCGACAGCCCCAAAACGGCCTTTGTTGGAAGAAGGTGAGGACCAAAGCGCAGCGTTGTATGTGTTCATGATGTTAATATTTAATGAATCAAACTGAACACTGAAATAGAAAACAACAAAGTGAACGAACGAAACCGAAACAGTTCTGTCTGGTGCAGAATACAAACACTCAACAGAAAATAATCACCCACAAATCAAGGGTGAAAACAGGCTGCCTCAGTATGGTTCTCAATCAGGGACAACGATTCACAGCTGCCTCTGATTGAGAACCATACCAGGCCAAACACAGAAATACCAACTCATAGAAAAACAAACAGACTGCCCACCCCAACTCATGTCCTGACCATACTAAAACAAAGACAAAACAAAGGAACTAAGGTCAGAACGTTACACTTCCCCAAACTTGAAACTCACAAGCTGCTTATGGTCTATAACAACCATAAAAAAATTGCACACATAGGAAGTCATGTGAAAAAATGTGACGTCTATGGATATCAAAGGCCCATCCAACTGATTCGTTCAGGTGCCAGCTCTGTATATAAACATCCACAAAATATATTTGATTGCATGTTCAGTAGTGCCATCTCTCTGAACTCCTTAAGTAAATAATTTTGCCTGGCATATTTACTAGCTACTGTAGTTAATACTTTTTGCCATAAATAGGGGAGACTGGCAATGGTTGTTGTCAAGTGTCAGTGTGCAGTGGTTAGGACGGAGTCAGGCGCAGGACACAGAACTGAGTAAAATACTTACTTTACTCGATAATAACCAATAATAATTTCCATGCAGGGAAAAACATACATCACAGAAGTCTTGAACACTAAACAAAGGACAAACATGCACAAAACCATGTGGGAACCAGAGCGTTAAATAGGGAATGAATTATAACGTAATAGAACCAGGTGTGTACAATCACCAAAACAAATGGAAAAAGAAACGTAGATCAGAGGCAGCTAGAAAGCCGGTGATGTCGACCGCCGAACGCCGCCCGAACAAAGAGAGGCACCAACTTCGGCGGAAGTCGTGACAGTTGTAACATGGGATAGTTGTAACACTTGCAAATCCTCCAATCAGGAGCAAGGTAGAATCATGTGATTCACTGTACACATGTTCAGTTTAGTCCTGAACCCTCATGTGAAAAAGCAAATCCTTGTGATAAACTCTGTAGTTTCTATTGACAGAAATCAGATTTTGAGATAAGAAAGTAACCAAATTTGTTTTTGTGTTTTGTGATGACATCAACTGCTTTGTAGTTCCATTCACCAAACTTATATCAGGTTTATAGCCAGTCTGTGTAGAGATATTTGATCATATTTGAAGGCAATGCAAGTTATTTGATGCAAGTTTTAACATTTAGCTAAAATGAAAGCTAGCTAATGGCTGCAAGGGTAGTTCCATTCACCAAACTTATATCAGGTTTATAGCCAGTCTGTGTAGAGATATTTGATCATATTTGAAGGCAATGCAAGTTATTTGATGCAAGTTTTAACATTTAGCTAAAATGAAAGCTAGCTAATGGCTGCAAGGGTCAGCTGTAACAACTTGTGAGAAAATGTTACAACTAACCCTGAGTTAACATGTACCAAAGACATTCAGTTTTTCTTTTACTTTCAGCATGCCTAGATCATGGAAAAGAAAGACGGACAGGGGAGTACCTCTCCACACTTTCAAATTATGTAGTAAAGCAGGGGAAGTCAGTGAGATCGGTTGCAAAGTTGTATGGCATGTCATGTGACGCTGTACAGATTCTGCAAAGAGAGAAAGAAGCTACTGGAGAAGGGGTCGAGAGTGCTTTCTCATGTTTGGCTACCGTAGTGGAAATAGGGTATTCATGGGTGAGCAGAAGTTGTCATAGTATCTCTGATTTATGCCCACTGCTATTCAGCCTCTCCAGCTGCTTTCCAGACCACCTCTCCAGCTACCTCCCAGCCCAGGAAAATTACAACAAGGGATAGGAAGAGGAGAAAAACTGTGATTTTTGACGGATATACCCATCAAGCAGCCACTGGAAGAAGAGCATAAAAAGTAAAGCACTCAGAAGGCAAAACTAAAATGTCCCTGTCTAAAAATACTGCTGGAAAGAAGCCAAACTACACACACATACTATGGGTTGTGCATGTAACATGGAAAAATTAGAGTTAATCATCTCCACCTCGTGTTGAGATTCAAAGTTCAAACCATTTAAAATGTGCACCTGCAGCTTCACACTTTTCTGGTCTAATGTGTTAATTTCTTAACCCATCATTTATACCTTTGCTCGAAAGGGGCAGTTCCGGCAGGCTGACATGCTGTCTTCAAGGCAAAGGGTGGCTACTTTGAAGAATCAAAAATCTTAAATATATTTTGATTTGTTTAACACTTTTTTGGTTACTACATGATTCCATGTGTGTTATTTCACCATGCATGGTGGTGCAGTTGCCGTACCAGACAGTGATACAGCCCGACAGGATGCTCTCAATTGTGCATCTGTAAAAGTTTCTGAGGTTCTTAGGGGCCAAGCCACATTTCTTCAGCCTCCTGAGGTTGAAAAGGCGCTGTTGAAGGCCTCCCGGGTGGCGCAGTGGTTAAGGGCGCTGTACTGCAGCGCCAGCTGTGCCATCAGAGTCCCTGGGTTTGCGCCCAGGCTCTGTCGTAACCGGCCGCGACCGGGAGGTCCGTGGGGCGACGCACAATTGGCCTAGCATCGTCCGGGTTAGGGAGGGCTTGGTCGGTAGGGATGTCCTTGTCTCATCGCGCACCAGCGACTCCTGTGGCGGGCCGGGCGCAGTGTGCGCTAACCAAGGTTGCCAGGTGCACGGTGTAGCCTCCGACACATTGGTGCGGCTGGCTTCCGGGTTGGATGCGTGCTGTGTTAAGAAGCAGTACGGCTGGCTGGGTTGTGTATCGGAGGACGCATGACTTTCAACCTTCGTCTCTCCTGAGCCCGTACGTGGATACCACGAAATTGGGGAGAAAAAGGGGTAAAAAAAAAAATAAAAGAAAAGGCGCTGTTGAAAAGGCGCTGTTGCTGCACACTATCTGTGTGGATGGACCATTTCAGATTTTCAGCAATGTCAAGGACCTTGAAGCTTTCCACCTTCTCCACTGCAATCCCGTCAATGTGGAAATGGGTGTGCTCCCTCTGCCGTTTCCTGAAGTCCACGGTCAGCTCTTTTGTTTTGTTGTTGTTGAGGGAGAGGTCATTTACCTGGCACCACTCTGACAGGGCCCTCACCTCCTCCTTGTAGGCTGTCTCATCATTGTTGCTTATCAAGCCTACTACTGTTGTGTCATCTCCAAACTTGCAGATTAAGTTGGAGGCGTGCGTGTGCACGCAGTCATGGTTGAACAGGGAGTAGAGGAGGGGGCTGAGCATTCAACCTTGTGGGGCCCCTGTGTTGAGGAATAGCGAAGTTGAGGTGTTGTTTTCTACCCTCACCACCTGGGGGCGGCCCTCCAGGAAGTCCAGAACCAAGTTGTACAGGGCGGGGTTCAGACCCAGAGCCCCAAGCTTAAAACCCCCCTACTTTGTGCAATTTCCACCTGAAGACATACCCAAATCTAACAGCCTGTAGCTCAGGCACAGAACCAAGGATATGCATATTCTTGGTACCATTTGAAAGAAAACACTCTGAAGTTTGTGAAAATGTGAATTGAATGTGGGAGAATAACAATAGATCTGGTATAGATAAAACAATGAACAAAACCATACATTTTTTATTTTATTTTTGTATCGTCATCTTTACAATGAACAATATAAAACAAACATTCAGATAGGATGATTGGGACAATTTCAGGGAAAAATATAAGAGGGCAACAGTACTTGTGCAAAGTTTCAGAATGATAACTTCCAAAATGAGTGTGCTACATGATATTTAGGTATACATTTTGAAACAAATAACTATGTACAAAATACCAAAATGGTGTTCTAACACCCCCCCCCCCCCCCCCCCGCCAATTTTTTTTTTTTTTGAAAAAATAAAAATAAAAAATTGAAAAAAAATAATTATTGATTTAAAATATATGAAATATAAATATATGTACATTTACAAAATAACATGGGTAACTATTTACACACTTTCAATATTTGGAAGACCCTCAGTCCTCTATCAAATCAAATCTATTCATATAGCCCCAGCCTAAAACCCCAAACAGCAAGCAATGCAGGTGTAGAAGCACGGTGGCTAGGAAAAACTCCCCAGAAAGGCAAAAACCTAGGAAGAAACCTAGAGAGGAACCAGGAGGGGTGGCCAGTCCTCTTATGGCTGTGCCATGTGGAGATCACAGTGGTTGTAGAGGGTGCATCAGGACAGCACCTCAAGAGTAAAAATGAACAGTTTAGGGTTCCATAGCCGCAGGCAGAACCGTTGAAACTGGAACAGCGGCAAGGCAAGGTGGACTGGGGACAGCAAGGAGTCATGCCAGGTAGTCCTGACGCATGGTCCTAGGGCTCAGGTCCTCCGAGAGAGAGAAAGAGAGAATTAGAGAGAGCATACTTAAATTCACACAGGATACCGGATAAGACTCCCATTCGGAGTCAGTGTCACTGAAAGAAAATGTTCAGTTAGAATAGTTTCACATATGAGCCCTGTATCAACAGGTATACTAAACAGATATATATAGAGAGTTGAAGGTTGAAGGTTGAATATATTAGGTTGAATATATTATTAGATTATTATTACCTGCTAGATCTACTGTCTCTTTTATATTATGACATTTCAGCTAGATCTACTGTCTCTATTATATTATGACAGACCAGCTAGATCTACTGTCTTTATTATATTACAACAGACCAGCTGTATCTACTGTCTCCATTTCACTTTGGCCATTGATGTGGTCCTGCCCTCTCCTCAACAGCCTCAAATAGGCTATTTCATGTGGGTTGGGTTGGGGCGGCAGACACACGCATCTCACATGTCATGACATTACATGTTTATATATTGCTTCTAAAATAAATAAAAAATCACAAATAATATTTAATATTATTAATTTCAAACAAGGGCATTAGCATGATAAGAATGTCATGACTTGTTGTCTTCAAATCGGTTTCTTTCAGTCAATACGTCCCGCGAATTGGCCCATCAGGTTTGATTGTGTTACAAACAAACCAGTTGATTGCAGTGAAACCAAACATGACTGGAAAAGTCACGTTCTGTGTGGGTTATTTACCTGGAATATGTCGTCGAAAATGGAATGAGACGGAATTCACGACACAAGCGGTTCACAAAATGTTTCATGTTAGGCTATAAAAACGGATTTTATCAAACAAAAGATCATTCATTGTGTAACAAGGAGCATTGGAATTGCAAACAGACGAAGATCGTCATAGGTAAACAATTTATTTTAATGCAGTTTGTGATTATGTTATGCCTGTGCTGGTTAAATAGTTTTTTATGGGGCTCTAATCGCATTGTATTCTTTCGCAGTAAATCATTTTTTAAATCTGACAACGCAGTTGGATTAGCAAGATTCTAGGCTTTCGATACATGTGAGACACTTGTATTTTCATGAATGTTTAATATGATTATTTATGTAGCGATCACAGTATGTTGTGGAATTTCAGCCCGCTAGCGGGTTCCGTGCACAGAGGGGTTCTCAAAGAGGAGCCTCTCAAAGCACTTCAAGATGACAGAAGTGATACTAATTTAGTTCAGTTACCTTTGCTTTCTTAGGTACAGGAACAATAGTGGACATCTTGAAGAAAGTGTGGACAGCAGACTGGGATAGGGAGAGATTGTCCGTTAAAATTAAAGAATCCAGCTTCAATTTGGAATTTTGTCCCTCATTATATCTTCTCCCGTTTAGGTGGCTTCAATTGTGTTACTTTGTAACTATAATATTGCTAAGATTCCTACAAAATTATCTGCTTTTCATGGACAAGTATTGTTAGCGTGGTCGTTAATATAAAAACCACATTTTTCCCCACATAGGTATTTCATTTGGAACAATAAGGATATTTTGCATAGAAAAAGTATTTATTTTTTAAGAACTGGTTCAATAATCAAATCCTGATCGTGAGTCAACTTTTTAATGCAGATGGATTGTTACACAATTATGAGGAATTTGTATCTCTTACAATATCTCTGTTACACCTAGAGAGTTCGCCATAGTCGTTAATGCTATTCCATCTGGAACTCTCATGTTCTTTAGAGGTATAACCAGACCTCACCTTCTTGACCTAACCTCGCTTAATCCAGTTGACTCACCAATAGGAAAAATGTGTTTCTCCTTGCTCCCTCAGAACAACAGATCAATACTTGCTTTATTTCAAAGGGATATTGTATCCATACGTTATGTCACAACTTACTGGAATACTAAACACACAAACACCTGCTTGTTAAAAGGTCTCTTTCAGAATGATCCATAAGTATTACCCTGTGAATCATTACCTGAAGAAACTCAAAAAATACATTAACATAAACTGTACATTTTGTGGTGAGCATCTAGAAATAGTTTTGCATTTATTCTGGCATTGTCTAAATGTTAAAAAAATATGGAAAATTATAATTGTTCATATTCTAGATGACTTTTGTTTTTTATTGGAGAATGTGCTGCTCAGTTTTCTTAACCATAATAAGGATAAAGAAAACAATTTTACCTCATAAATCGAATTGTGCTAATGGCAAAGTGTCATAAAAAAACCTCTTCTGTGTTTTCTATAAGGAATTTGAGCAGTACATTAAGACCATTCAACATTCTTCTAATTTTATTTTATGTTTTATTTTACCTTTATTTAACTAGGCAAGTCAGTTAAGAACAAATTCTTATTTTCAATGACGGCCTAGGAACAGTGGGTTAACTGCCTGTTCAGGGGCAGAACGACAGATTTGTACCTTGTCAGCTCGGGGGTTTGAACTTGCAACCTTCCGGTTACTGGGTCCAACGCTCTAACCACTAGGCTAAAAAGAAAGCTGTTAAAACAATCAATATGCGTGTTTCTTTTAAGGTCTTTGTATAATCTGTCATTTGTTGTACCCCCTAGCATATGTTATCATTGTCTGTTTGTAAACTTCTTTGTATGTATACAGTTTTTTCTGTAATATATATATTTTTTTAAAGTCAACATTGACCAAGGACAACCAAGTTAAATAAATAGTAAGATATTACTCATTCTCGGTCCCAGCCATTAGCTAGCTAGCTAACGTTAGCTAAGGACTAAGTGACACCTGGAATTTAGCTGGTTTACACAAACAGTAGCTAGCTAGTTCTAATTTGCGAATTATTTTTATCTTTACTTGGTTTATTATCTAGCTAATAATGTAGCAAAATGCATGTTAATCATTGCCATAGCAGGATAAGGCAGTTTGCTGACAGTGGTTGTTATGCTAGCCAGTTTAAATTGTCAGCTAACTTTTTGATGGCTAATTACATTATAACAGCATTAGCTAGGAACCTGGCTATAGCTTGGTCATGTTTAGCCATTTGCCATGTTTAGCCTGGCTATAGCTTGGCCATGCGTAGCCGATAAGAAGCCCACTCAAATAGTCTGGATCTAATTTAGATGTCCGTCATAAGCAAATGTAAGGTCACTAGCCTGTACAATAGCCTAGTTAGCTAGCTATCTAGCAACCTCAGTTAATAAGCTAACTAAGGTTAATGTTACTAGCTAGGCTAGTCTACTGTCACTGTGGTGCTAGCTAAGGTTAGCTTAGCCAAACCATTTGCTGGTAGTTACTGTTAACAGCAGATGGCTGTTAGCTGTAGCCATCTCATTAGAAGTTGTTACCAACATTGTAGTTACTTAAGAAGTGATATACCAATTTCCACATAATTAACAACCTAAAAAATATATATACATACAATGTAATACAGTGATAGCTCCTATGTAATAGTATATTTGTAATTACATATGCATTCCCACAGTAATACCTGATGTATTAATATAATTGGCCTTAGAAGTATTATGTTGTATTGCACTTGTAATAACCATAGCTAGAATGAATACCTGCATTTACATAAAAGTACATATTAGTACCTTTTTAGATGAGCGCTCGCTAGACCCTTAGTCATTCTGAAAACCGTGTTTGCATGTCCCACACGTATAATGTATTCCTTCTGAAGTGCATGACAAATTATGGTTGGTTTATACTGAAAAGGTGTTATTTGTTGAACCATAGAATGTCATGTAAAAGGACTTACAAACAATGCAAGACGATGGCCTCATCAGCAGAGGATGATGCCATAACCGAAGTGGTAGATGTCAAGATCCCTCAACAAGAGGTACTGGAGTTAACTGTGGTGGCTGTAGATGATGATATACCTCCCATAGATGGTAAGTATTGCTTGATTCATCATAATTTTTGGTTCCAGTAGAAACAACATTACAATTATTTTGGGGCGAGAGTTACATATATGTAATATACATATAATATACAGTCGTATGAAAAAGTTTGGGCACCCCTCTGAGGCTGCATAATAATTGACTCTGTCTTCACAGAAAATGATCACAGTGGCATGCCATTCATTTTCTAATAAAAACTGAGTACTGTGGTATTGTCCAGACAAATATTTTTAGTGTAGCAATATTAAGTTGTATGAAATTAAATCAGATGTGAAAAATAGGCTATGCAAAAATGTGGGCACCCTTGTCATTCTGTTGATTTGAATACCTGTAACTACTTAGCATTGATTCATTGGAACACACAATTGGTTTGGTGAGCTCATTAAGCCTTGAACTTCATAGACAAGTGCATCCAATCACGAGAAAAGGTATTTAAGGTGGCCAATTGCAAGTTGTTGTTCTCTTTGACTCTCTTCTGAAGAGTGGCAACATGGGGACCTCAAACAACTCAAATTACCTGAAAACAAAGATTGTTCAAAATTATGGTTTAGAGGAAGGCTACAAAAAGCTATCCCAGAGATTTAAGCTGTCAGTGTCCACTGTGAGGATCATAGTGAGGAAATGGCAGACCACAGGCACAGTTCTTGTTAAGGCCAGAAGTGACAGGCCAAGTAAAATATCGGAGAGGCAAAGGTGAAGGATGGTGAGAACGGTCAAAAACAGCCCACAGACCAACAACATCATCTTGCTGCAGATGGTGTCACTGTGCATCGTTCAACAATTCAGCGCACTTTGCACAAGGAGAAGCTGTATGGGAGAGTGATGCGGAAGAAGCCTTTTCTGCACACATGCCACAAATAGAGTCGCTTGAGGTATGCAAACACACATTTGGACAAGCCAGCTTCATTTTGGAATAAGGTGATGTGGACTGATGAAACGAAGATTTAGTCATTTGGTCATAACAAGGGACGTTATGCATGGCGGCGAAAGAACACAGCGTTCCAAGAAAAACACATTTGGTGGGGGTTCCATCATGCTGTGGGGTTGTGTGGCCAGTGCCGGTACTGGGAATCTTGTTAAAGTTGAGGGTCGCATGGATTCAATCAGCAGATTCTTGGGAATAATGTTGAAGAATCAGTCACAAAGTTGAAGTTACGCCGGGGCTGGATATTTCAACAAGACAACGACCCAAAACACTGCTCAAAATCTACCCGGGCATTTATGCAAAGGAACAAGTACAATGTTCTGAAATGGCTATCCCAGTCCCCAGACCTGAATATCATTGAGAATCTGTGGGATGATTTGAAGCGGGCTGTCTATGCTCGGGAACCATCAAACCTAACTGAACTGGAGATGTTTTGTAAGGAGGAATGGTCCAAACTACCTTAATCCAGAATCCAGACACTCATTAGAGGCTATGGGAAGCGTCTAGAGGCTGTTATTTTAGCAAAAGGAGGCTCTACTAAATGTTGATGTGATTTTTCTATTGGGGTGCCCAAATTTATGCACCTGTCTAATTTTGTTTTGATACGTATTGCACATTTTCTCTTATTCCAATAAACCTAATTTCACTACTGAAATATTACTTTGTCCATCAGTTATTTGATAGATCAAAATGTAATTGCTGATCCAAACACCCAATTATTTATAAATGGAAATCATGGAAATTGTCAGGGGTGCCCAAACTTTTTCATACGACTGTATATAACCTGTTCAGCACACAAGTAGTGCTGTTGCACAATGGACATTACTGACTGTGTCAGTGAACACAGATTGACCGATACAGACCAATGGCTCACCCATGTTTTACACATGTTATTAGCAGACATGCAAACTAGTCACCCTTCAGCGAAATTCGCCATTTTGAATCCAACATAGGTAACCTACGTGATTTGTGTAGATCTGATGAGAAAAGCTGGACAGCATCCCGAAGTTGCCTCTTCACTTTTGACGTTGAGACTGGTGTTCTGCGGATACTATTTAATGACGCTGTGAGTTGAGGACTTGTGAGGCATCTGTTTCTCAAACTAGACTCTAATGTACTTGTCCTCTTGCTCAGTTGTGCACTGGGGCTTCCCACTCCTCTTTCTATTCTGGTTAGAGCCAGTTTGTGCTGTTCTGTGAAGGGAGTAGTATACAGCATTTTACGAGATCTTCAGGTTCTTGGCAATTTCTCACCTTCATTTCTCAGAACAAGAATAAACTGACGAGTTTCAGAAGAAAGTTCCACATACTCAACTAGTCTAAAGAAGGACAGTTTTTTTATTGCTTCTTTAATCAGCACACACGATAACATATGCACTATACATACACATGGATTTAGTACTGTAAATATGTGGTAGTGGTGGAGTAGGGGCCAGAGGGCACACAGTGTGTTGTGAAATCGGTGAATGTATTGTAATGTTTTTAAAATTGTATAAACTGCCTTAAGTTTTCTGGACCCCAGGAAGAGTAGCTGCTGCTTTGGCAAGGCTGCCGGCCCAGATGGCATCCCTAGCCACGTCCTCAGATTATACGCAGACCAGCTAACTGGAGTGTTAAGCGCTATGCGCTTCAGGATTACGCAGTCCCATTCTGTGAGCTTGTGTTGTCTACCACTTCATGGCTGAGCCGTTTTTGCTCCTAGACGTTCCTCCTCACAATACCAGCACTTCCAGTTGACCAGGAAGGGCAGAAATATGACAAACTGACTCGTTGGACTTACTTATTTCTTGCTACTCATTCTGAAACCAACTGCAGCTCTTTGTAAAGTGTTGCAGTCATTTCAGCTGCTGTACAGCTGACATGTATAGTGTTGAGTCATCCACATACATAGACACACTGGCTTTATTCAAAGTTGTCGTTAGTAAAGAATTTTTTTTAAATTAAGGGGCCTAGACAGCTGGCCTGGGGAATTCAAACATAATATTGGTAGAATCAGGAGAGGCTTCCATTAAAGAACAAGCTCTGCGTTCTGTTAGACAAGTAACTATTTATCCACATTATAGCAGGGGGTGTAAAGCCATTACACATACGTTTTTCCAGCAGTAGACTATGATCAATAATGTCAAAAGCTGCACTGAAGTCTAACAATCATCAGCCAATCGTCAGTCATTTGTGTAAGTACTGTGCTTGTTGAGTGTCCTTCCATGCTGAAATTCTGTTGTCAATTTGTGTACTGTATAATAGCATTGTATCTGGTCAAACACAATTTTTCCAGAAGTTTACTAAGGGTTGGTAACAGGCTGATTGGTCGGCTATTTGAACCAGTAAAGGGGGCTTTACCATTCTTGGGTAGCGGAATGACTTTAGCTTCCCTCCAGGCCTGAGGGCACAAGCTCTCTAGTAGGCTTAAATTGAAGATGTGGAAAATCACTACTTCCGAAGGGGGCAGCATTCGGAATTTTGGATGAAAAGAATGCCCAAATTAAACGGTCTACAACTCGGGCCCAGAAGATATGATATGCATATAACTGATAGATTTGGACAGAAAACACACGAAAGTTGCCAACACTGTTAAAATAGTGTCTGTGAGTATAACAGAACTGATTTAGCAGGCGAAAACCTGAGAAAAATCCATTCAGGAAGTAGGTTTTTTTGTTGTTGGTTTTTTAGTTTTCTATTCAATGCCATTACAGTATCCATTGACTTAGGACTCCATATGCAGTTCCTATGCCTTCCACCAGATGTCAACAGTCTTTAGAAGTCGTTTCAGGCTTGTATTCTTTTAAATGAGGGAGTAAGACCAGTCTGAACGAGTGGACGCTAACGTGACGCAGAGTTTTTTTCAGGCGCATGTGCATTTCTTGTTTACCTTTTATATTGTCGACGTTATTGTCCGGTTGAAATATTATAGATCATTTAGGCTAAAAAAAACAACCTGAGGCTTGAATATGAACGTCGTTTGATATGTTTCTATGAACTTTACGGATACAATTTGGATTTTTTTGTCTGATTGTTTTGACTGAGTTTGAGCCTGTGGATTACTGAAGAAAACGCGCTTAACAAAACTGATGTTTTTGGATATAAAGAGACTTCATCGAACAAAAGGAACCTTTATTGAGTAAATGAATGTCTTCTGATTGCCACCATATGAAGATCATCAAAGGTAAGGGATACAGTTTATCTCTATTTCTGAGTTTTATAACGCTTCTGCTTGGCTGGTTACTGTTTGTAATAATTTGTAAACTGGGCTATGTTCTGTGCTAGGTATGCTTTCGCCGAAAAGCATTTTATAAATATGACACTGTGGTTGGTTTAACAAGAAGTTCATTTTTAAACCTATGTAAAATATGTTTTGTTATCAGAATTTATATAATGAGCACTTCTGTAATTGAATTTGGCGCTCTGCAACCTCACTGGATGTTGGCCAGATGGGACGCTAGAATACCTAGAGAGGTTAAAGCAAATTTAGTAAATATTCAATCATTACATGTTGATGATTTCATTTCTGTGCTGTTTGTAACTACCCTGGTAGGTTGACTGATAACCGAAACCAGAATCGGAAGTAGTGATTTGCCACATCTTCAATTTAACCTTAGCTAAGGAGCCAGTCAGCTAACATTAGTTAGTTAATAACTTCTTATGGTATAGGGGACGCTTGCTTCCCACTTGGCCAAAAACCAGGGAAAATGCAGCGCGGCAATTTCAAATAAATTGATTTAAAAATCAAACTTTCATTAAATCACACATGTAAGATACTCAATTAAAGCTACACTCGTTGTGAATCCAGCCAACGTCAGATTTTAAAAAGGCTTTTCCTCGAAAGCATAAGAGGCTATTATCTGATGATAGCACAACAGTAAACAGAGGGTAGCATATTTCAACCCTGCAGGTGCTACACAAAACGCAGAAATAAAATATAAAACATGCCTTTCCTTTGACGGGCTTCTTTTGTTGGCACTCCAATATGTCCCATAAACATCACAATTGGTCCTTTTGTTCGATTAATTCCGTCCATATATATCATATATATATATATATCATATCATATATATATATATAAATATATGTGTCAATTTATTTTGCGTGTTTGATCCAGACAAAACAGCTTCCAAAATGCGCATCAAAATATTTCAAAAGTTGCCTATAAACTTTGCCAAAATATTTCAAACTACTTTTGTAATACAACTTTAGGTATTTTTAAACATTAATAATCGATCAAATTGAAATCTATCTGTTTTCAATAGAGGACGAGAGGAAACTAACGCTACTTTTCAAGTCTTGGCCAAATCTCAACAGCGTTACCCTTTTCCAGGATGGCCCTACTTCTTCATTGCACAAATGAATAACCTCAACCAAATTCCAAAGACTGGGGACGTCCAGTGGAAGCGGTAGGAACTGAAAACAAGTTCCTAAGAAATATCGTTTGCCAATGAGAACACAGTGAACAGACAGAAAAATTCTTTTTTTTGCATGCTACATACGTTTTGTTATACTCACAGACATGATTCAAACAGTTTTAGAAACTTATTTTCTATCCAAATCTACTAATAATATGCATTTCTTATATTCTTGGCATGAGTAGCAGGAAGTTGAAATTGGGCACGCTATTTATCCAAAAAGGAAAATGCGGTCCCCTATACCTTAAGAAGTTAAACAGAGGGTAGTGCGAACAGCCCAGTACATCACTGGGGCCAAGCTCCCCACCATCAAGGACCTCTATACCAGGCGGTGTCAGAGTAAGGCCCTAAAAATTGTCGAAGACTCCACCCACCCTAGTCATAGACTGTTCTCTCTGCTACCACACGGCAAGCGGTACCAGAGCGCCAAGTCTAGGTCCAAGAGGGTTCTAAACAGCTTCTACCCCCAAGACATAAGACTCCTGAACATCTAATCAAATGGCTACCCAGACTATTTGCATTGCCCCCACCCTCTTTTACACCACTGCTACTCTCTGTTGTTATCATCTATGCATCTATGCTTTAATAACTCTACCCACATGTATATATTACCTCAACTAACCGGTGCCCCAGCACAATGACTCTGTACCGGTACCTGCCTGTATATAGTCTTGCTATTGTTATTTTAATGCTCTTTAATTACTTGTTACTTTAATTTCTTATTCTTATCCTCATTATATACTTTTTTGTTCCTTTTTATTTATTTATTTTTATTATTTTTTAAATTTCAATTTTATTTTAAACTCTATTGTTGGTTGGGGGCTCGTAAGTAAGCATTTCATTGTAAGGTTGTATTCGGCGAATGTGACTAATAACATTTTATTTTATAAACAACAATGAACACAGTGCCAAATCATGTCATTACTACTCTGCATGGAACTGCTGGGAGCTAACCAACCAGGTTCAATGTTAGCTAGCTAACATTAGGCTCTATCTAGCAAATCAAACGGTTCTGGGATACGAATAATAACATCATACACTTAACGTTAGCTAGGGAGCCAGCCAGCTAACGTTAGCTAGCTAGCTAACAGTACACTTTAGCTTGAAATGAAACCACTTTGTCAAAATTAGAAACGTGTAATGTCTGAAAATGTAGCTAACTAACGCTAGGATGCATCTCCTTGTCATGGATGCCATGCCACAGTTGCCCTTAGTTTGAAGATGTAATCCTGTTTTCTCCATCTCTTTAGCGATCATACTCTAATTCCACTGATTTCAAAACTTGATCCTCCAGAAAGTGGAGAGCAACACTTATACAGCTCTACAACATGATACATTTTTGAAAAAGCAGCGTTTTACAGGATTACCAACACAGACTGACCAGCTCAAATAGACAGAAGCCCTCTATATGGCAGACCAATCCAAACTCCTCTCTCGGTATGTCCAGTCCATTCATTATCTCAGCCAATAATGGCTAGTGGGAAGTTGTCGACTTTGTCTGTGGTTTAACCAACAAGGCTCGTAATTGAACAATTTTTATTTGTATTTACAGATGGCATATAAGTTTGTTATTAAGGCACATGAAAGTTCACATGTTACCATGTCTGCCAAAAAAACGCATTTAGATTTTTAGAGTTTAAAAAAATACAACGTTAAAATTGCTCTCCTGTGAAGTCGTGACTTGCGACATTGTTACGTTCCCCAGTTCCTGTGTTGTGCTTTGTGTATTTGTATGCATGAATTTCAGGAAATGGCTTCCTTAAATCCCCCAAACAGCTGATTGGTCGACTCCATGGCAAATTGGAGCTAACCCCGCCCTCTCGTCAGAGGACGCAGCTGTCTTCAATTACAGACTCCTTCTGAAGCTATATAAGCCAGTGTTCTGTTGTTCAGGGGAGAGAGATGAGTGTGTCCGGTGTTGATTGTTTCTGGGGAGCTGATGGGTAAATTCTGTGTTAGTTGTTGCTCAGTTTTGTTAAGTATTGTGTAGCCGCTGCTTCTGAGGTATGTGTGTTCCAATAGGATGCAGTGGTTTTGATTTTTTAAATTGTTTTTGTTATTCTGTTTTTGTTCCCAGGGCGGTAGGGGAAGGCAACTTGGGAGTGTTTAGGCAAGAGGCCTGCGGGCATACATATACCCGTGGTATATACTCTGTCTATGCACACTAGGTAAGACCTGAGCGGACCATCCCTGTATTTTGGTTAGTGCACCAGGTGGTGCTAATTAGGTAAGTAGTGGGTAGGCAGGTAAGTAGTGGGTAGGCAGGTAAGGTAGGAGAGGGAGATTAGACATTTACTTTCTTTGCTTTGGTTCCGTTCAGCCCCTTTTCCCCAACATTACTGTGTGATGGAATAAATTCCTAGTAAACGGTAAATTCTCTGCCTTTTGTCTTCCTTACTCGCAACTACAGTCCCATACCTCTTTCACTCCACGGGGAGTTGAGTTGTAGCAGGGTGTGCATTCCCTCTTCCTAGAGTCGTACGTAACAGACCTACGTCTAGTTTCCTGAAAAGGGTCACAAATTGTTTTCAGAAGGTGTTACAGCCTGAATTAAAAATTGCTTAAATTATTTTTTTTCTCACCCATCTACACACAATACCCGATAATGACAAAATGAAAGTACATTTTTGAAAAATTAAATACAGAAATATCTCTTTTACATGTTATGGCACTCCAAATTGAGCTCAGTTACATCCAATTTCATTTGATCATCCTTTAGATTTCACTGCAACTTGATTGAAGTCCACTTGTGGCCAAATCAATTGCTTGGACATGATTTAGAAAGAAACACACCTGTCTATATAAGGTCCCACAGTTAACACTGCATGTCAGAGATCGACTTCTTATCCCTGTAGTAGAAGCTGTTCCTGAGATTGGCAGAATGGTGTCCTGGTTCCACCTGTAAACAGAGGTCGGCAGAGACCGTCCTAGCGACATTAACGACACTCAGGTGTATCCTATTTACTCATTTTGAATTCCCTGTTAAAATATGTTTTTTTCTGTTGTCCTTTGCAGAAGCTTGAATTGTTTACCGTGTGTGTTTGTCTCCTGAGTGAGTTTGAGACTTATTGTTTGTTTTTCCAGTGTACTGTGATCCTTTGTCTACCGTGTCTCCGTAAAGTATTTATGTTAAACCACTGATTCCTCGTCTGGTTTCTTCTCTGCAGCTGGGTCCAACCTCATCACGTCTCAAACGGTTGTGTCACTGCTCATGTTCTTAAAATGTCGATGTCCGGAGAAGACACAATTCCGAGGTGAGCAGGATGCCGGGATGCCACTAGGCCGCAAGAAAAGAGGAAGAGGAGGAATATTGGACCAGGGACACAAATGTAGTCTTCAGAGGAGAAATGGAGCGAAAAAGAGATGAGGTCAAAGAGAATGAGGAAAGTATAGGTTGAGATGTTGTTAAAGAAGATTGGTGTCAAGTGCAATCAGAGTGAGCCGTGCGCTAGACCAAGTTCTGGAGATGAAATGGAAGTGAATGAGGGCGAGTTAAGTGATGTAGAAGGTGTTGTGAAGAGCTTAGCGCCTGAGCCTGGCATCGATGGACAAGATAAAGAAGATTCTGCTCCAGTAGGAGTGATATTTGTGGAGAAAGTGGATCCTGCCTTTTGGTAGATCCATTTGTGGTTTCAGGGTGGGTGGGAAATAATTTGTGTGTAGTTAAGTCAGTGAAGGTAACCTGTATTGGACTTGTGATATTTGTTTGTGTTTCTTCTGCCCAGAGGGAGCGGGCGTTCTGTGTCACACAACTTGGGTCAAGATCTGTTTCTTGCTTTTGCACTTAGCAATTGAGGGGAAACTACGAAGTATTTTGATTTGTATGTATTATTTCTTACATTGTTAGCCCAGAAAATCTTAAGTGTTATTACTTACAGCCAGGAAGAACTATTGAATATCAGAGCGACGTCAACTTATCAGCACTACGACCAGGAATACGACTTTCCAGAAGCGGACCCTTTGTTCGAACTGATACCAGAGGCTGACCCGAAACAACTTCGCCGCAGAAGAGGTAGACTGCGCAGCCTTCTGGTCAGACTACAGAGGCGTGCACACCACACATCGCTTCCGGTACTTTACTCGCTAATGTCCAGTCTCTAGGTAACAAGGTAAACTAAATTAGGGCTAGGCTTGCTTTCCAGAAAGACATCCGGGATTGTAACATACTCTGTTTCACGGAAACATGGCTCTCTGGGAACATGTTGTCAGAGTTGGTACAGCCACTGGGATTCTTGCGTCGCGCCAACTAGCGTTAGACTAGTAACCGGAAGGTTGCAAGTTCAAACCCCCGAGCTGACAAGGTGCAAATCTGTCATTCTGCCCCTGAACAAGGCAGTTAACCCACTGTTCCTAGGCCATCATTGAAAATAAGAATTTGTTCTTAATAACCTGTTGTGACTCGGGGGCAGTATTTTCATTTTTGGAAGAAAAAAAATTCAGGACAAGATGCTAGAATATGCATATAATTGACAGCTTAGGATAGAAAACACTATAACATTTCCAAAACTGTAAAGATATTGTCTGTGAGTATAACAGAACTGATGTTGCATGCGAAAGCCTGAGAAAAATCCAATCCAGAGGTGCCCCAGGTTTTGAAAGCGCTGCGTTCCAATGAGTCCCTATTGAGCTGTGAATGGGCTATCAACCAGATTACGCTTTCTACGTATTCCCCAAGTTGTCAACAGCATTGTGACGTAGTTTTACGCATTTATGTTGAAGAATAGCCGTAGGCGGCTACATTGCGCAAGTGGTCACCTGATGCCCCCAGAGAGATTCTCGCGTAAAATACAGAGGTAGCCATTACTCCAATCGGTCCTATTGAAAAACGAATTGTCCCGATGGATATATTATCGAATAGATATTTGAAAAACACCTTGAGGATTCATTATAAACAACGTTTGCCATGTTTCTGTCGATATTATGAAGCTAATTTGGAATATTTTTTGCTGTTTTCGTGACTGAAATTTCCGGGCGATTTCTCAGCCAAACTTGAAGAACAAACGGAGCTATTGTGCCTACAAAAATAATATTTTGGGGAAAAAGTAACATTTGCTATCTAACTGGGAGTCTTGTGAGTGAAAACATCCGAAGCTCATCAAAGGTAAACAATTTAATTTGATTGCTTTTCTGATTTCCGTTTCAAGTTACCTGCTGCTAGCTGGACAAAATGCTATGCTAGGCTATCGATAAACTTACACAAATGCTTGTCTAGCTTTGGCTGTAAAGCATATTTTGAAAATCTGAGATGACAGGGTGATTAACAAAAGACTAAGCTGTGTCTGAATATATTTCATTTGTGATTTTCATGAATAGGAATATTTTCTAGGGATATTTATGTCCGTTGCGTTATGCTAATTCGTGTCAGGCGATGATTATGCGGGATGGGGAGTCAGTAGAGGTTTTAACTGACTTGCCTAGTTAAATAAAAAAAAATAATAAGAAGGCCCTCCCCGCCCTCTGTTCTGCAAATCTAACCATGACTCCATTTTGCATTTCACCTCCCATAGGCAGAAACACAAACAGGATGTACCCGTGACAAGGTTCATTCAATGCTGGTCTGACCAACCGGAATTCACACTTTATGATTGTTTTGATAATGTAGACTGGGACATGTTCCAGATAGCCTCAGAGAATAATATAGATTTATACGCTGATTCGGTGAGTGAGTTTATAAGGATGTGCATAGGAGATGTTGTACCCACGGTGACTATTAAAACCTACCCTAACCAGAAACTGTGGATAGTTGGCAGCATTTGCACAAAACTGAAAGCGCGACCCACCGCATTTAACCATGGAAAGATGACCGGGAATATGGATGAATACAAACTGTGTAATTATTGCCTCCGCAAGGCAATCAAACAAGTGAAATGTTAGTACAGGGAGACACAATTCAGTGGAGGGGAGTCACAATTCACCGGCTCAGACACAATACGTATGTGGCAGGTTCTACAGAAAATCAAGGACTTCAAAAAGAAAATCAGCCATGTCAAGGACACCACTGTCTTGCTTCCAGACAAACTAAACACCTTCTTTGCCCACTTTGAGGATAATACAGTGCCACCGACGCTTCCCGCTACCAAGGACTGTGAGATCTCCTTCTCCGGGGCCAGCTTCTATCTCAAGGCCATCAGACTGTTAAACAGCCATCACTGACACAGAGAGGCTGCTGCCTACATACAGACTTGAAATCATTGGCCACTCTAACAAATGGATCAATAGTCACTTTATTAATGCCGCTTTAATAAGGATATTTACATATCTTGAATTACTCATCCCATATGTGAATACTGTATTTTATACCATCTATTGCATCTTGCCTATGCCACTCGGTCATTACTCATCCAAAAATGTATATGTACATATTCTTATTCCATCCCTTTATTTAGATGTGTGTATTAGGTAGTTATTGTGATAATGTTAGATTACTTGTTACTTGTTGCTGCACTGTCAACTAGAAGCACAATCATTTCGCTACACTCGCAATAACATCTGCTATCCATGTGTATGTGACCAATAAAATTTGATTTGATTTTTGAAAGGAGGGATTTCTGTGGTAGCATTAAGTGTGGAGGTGGAGCAATTGAAGTTGAAGATTATTGGTGTTTATGATGCCCGTTGTTTGGTGTGATGCAGACCCGATGGTGAGCGTGGTGAAACTGAGGAGTCACTGTCAGTCCCTGCAGTTTTTACCCGACAAAGTCATGTTCGGATATAGTATCAGTTATCTTGTTAGAGCTTTTGTGCTGACTCCACTGAAGTGGGAATGTGGGAATGTGTGCAGGAGCACATTGTGTCAACTACAGGGGTGTCCATGTTGCTGGAGATCGGAAGTATCCGGGTACAGGAGAGGCAGGTTAGTTGAGGTGGCCAGAATCAGAGTAGTGCAGAAGGTGTCATATGATGAGGCAGTGAAGAAAGTAGAGGAGGATCTGTCAAGAGTGATGGATCCGGAGAGGATCCCTGTGAGTAGAAGATCTGTGCCAGCACAGAGGGATAGGCCAACGAGTGATATACAGTGAATTCAGAAAGTATTCAGACCCCTTCCCCTTTTCCACATTTTGTTACGTTACAGCCTTATTCTAAAATGTATTAAATAAATACAAATACTCAGCAATCTACACACAATAAGCCATAATGACAAAGCAAAAACAGGTTTGTTGAAATTTTTGCTTAATTATTGAAAATGAAAAAACAGATAAACCTTATTTACGTAAATATTCAGACCCTTTGCTATGATACTCAAAATTGAGCTCAGGTGCATCCTGATTCCTTTGATTATCCTTGAGATGTTTCAACAACTTGATTCTAGTCCACCAGTCGTAAAGTCAATTGATTGGAAATAGTTTGGAAAGGTACACACCTGTCTATATAAAGGTCCCACATTTGACAGTGCATGTCAGAACAAGAACCAGGCCATGAGGTCGAAGGAATTGTAATTAGAGCTCCAGAAACAGGATTCTGTCGAGGCACAAATCTGGGGAAGGGTAGCAAAAAATGTGTGCAGGATTGAAGGTCCCTAATAACAGTGGCCTCCACCAATCTTAAATAGAAGAAGATTGGAACCACCAAGACTCTTCCTAGAGCTGGCCGCACTCTTTGGTCTGAATGCCAAGTGTCAAGTCTGGAGGAAGCCTGGCACCATCCCTAGGGTGAAGCATGGTGGTGGCAGCATAATGCTGTGGGCATGTTTTTCAGTGGCAAGGACTGGGAGACTAGTCAGGATTGCGGGAAAGATGAACGGAGCAATGTACAGAGATCCTTGATGGAAACCTGCTCCAGAGCGATCAGGACCTCAGACAGAGGCTGAAGGTTCACCTTCCAACAGGACAAGGACCTTAAGCACACAGCCAAGACAATGCAGGAGTGGCTTCGGGACAAGTCTCTGAATGTCCTTGAGTGTCCCAGCCATAGCCCGGACTTGAACCTGAGCAGAAATCTCTGGAGAGACCTGAAAATAGCTGTGCAGCAACGCTCCCCATCCAACCTGACAGAGCTTGAGAGGATCTGCAGAGGAGAATGGGAGAAACTCCCCAAATACAGGTGTGCCAAGCTTATAGCATCATACCCAAGAAGACTCGAGTCTGTAATCACTGCCAAAGGTGCTTAACAAAGTACTGAGTAAACGGTCTGAATACTTATGTAAATTAGATATTTCTGTTTTTATTTTTAATAAATGTGCAAAAATGTCAATAAACCTGTTTTTGCTTTGTCATTATGGGGTATTGTATGTAGATTGATGTGGAAAATGTCAAGGGGTTTAAATACTTTCCGAAAGTACTGTTCTTCCCAAGTCAGGTGCTAAAGGCAAACTGGGTCACACTTAAGCAGTGCATGTTTACCTCAGATCTCTTCTCGTGCCGTCATTTGAAAAACTCTGTTACAGTACAGCTTTTGAAAATATCTTACGGTCCAGAGCTACATTTAGAAAGATTTATATCATGCAAGAACTTACATTCTAAAAAGTTAAGTTTTACTGTATATCTGCATCCTGCTAAGACAGTGGTTGAAACACAATGCGCTGCATGCTGTTATGAATTAGCTGACTACGAGGTGTAGCCCAATTCATTTTTACAATGTGCTGTAAGTATGATGTACAAATGTGAGGTCTTTGATTGTTCTTTCGAGTGACTGAACTTTATCTCCTTGGAGACTACTGAGAAAAACAACCATCCTGCCCAAACCATTTACTGTCTGTCAGCTTTAATCTTTTAGTCCCAAATGTACAGCTCATGCACATTTAGCCAGGTCCAAGATCTGTTTCTGATTTACCTCCTATAGTCATTGTCATGCAAGACAGCACAAACCGATCGGAGACCAGGCTATATAATATCCACCGATGCTAGATAAAATGGACTGTTCCTTTTAAAGGCACAACCTGGAAGTCATTTGTATTATCAATACATACCAATTGATTCTAAAATAATTCATTTGTAAATGCGTCAACTTCTTGTTTTATTTTTCATTTGAGTATTTGTAAACAGTCATTTATACAGTAGCTACAAAATATGTTTAGATCTCATGGACTGTCAGTCATTGCATACATTGATTCATAGCTCTGTCTATAAATTTGAGAGCTTTATACCTGAGACGAGGCCATTAAAGCAATTATGCAAAGAAAAACACAATCTTGAGTCTGTAATTTAGCCCAACAGCAGGGACTGCTAATCCCCCCCCCCCCCCCCCCCCCTTGCTGTTGGGGTAAATTACAGTCTCAAGATTGTGGCTTTAATTGCTTTAAATGTATTTTCTAAGTTCAATAAGTTATGAAGTTAGGGGCTACCTGCATAGGGCTACCTGCCTTCACATTATCTGGCTCTGAG
Organism: Oncorhynchus mykiss; assembly: GCF_057628025.1. Lineage (NCBI taxonomy): Eukaryota > Metazoa > Chordata > Actinopteri > Salmoniformes > Salmonidae > Oncorhynchus > Oncorhynchus mykiss. The sequence continues at coordinate 50,791,780 of NC_143026.1, forward strand.
GATCTTCCCTCAGAGACGATGCCATTCCCCAAACTATTTAATAAAGTTTCATATTGCATTCTGTCTTTGTTGTTCATTCAGTTAAGCCTGTGCTCCATTGTACTCCAACTGTAAACAATTTCTGTCTGTATGAAGGGGAAATACAATTCCATTATAGCTCAGCATCTTATGGGACCTGCGACTATGGGGAGCTGAGATAACAGTTGCACACCAGAGCAATTTCCAACCAGACCAGAAGTTTGAAAAGTGACATTCTAGTTATGGAGCTGGGGCCCTTACTGTAAATTAAGCTAGTCTGGTCTGGGAAGTGCCATTAATACTGCAAAGCGTCATGTGCCTCTGATTTAGCAAAGGTCTGTGACGTCAAACTAGGTAGACCCGTGTACAGCCCACACAGGTGTGTAATGAGTAATTTTGTGGTGGGAAAAACATAGAACCACTGTATTTAGTTTTAAAACAGTCATTTTCATGTCACGCAATAAAAACAGTTGTGTTTATTGGCCTACTTTTGAGTAGTGTTTAATCTCAGAGTTGAATGAACGTCAATTTGTATAATTTCTTGTTTTATTGTGTGAAACACTCATCCGTACAGTGCCTTCAGAAAGTATTCACACCCCTTTACTTTTTCCACATTTGTTTTGTTACAGCCTGACATTTCTGAAATTAAAACTAAATGAAAAGCTGAAATGGCTTGAGTGCTCAACCCCTGTGTTATGGCAAGCCTAAATAAGGTCAGAAGTAAAAATGTGCTAAACAAATCATATAAGTTACATGGACTCATTCCATGTTCAATAATAGCGGTTAACATGATATTTTAATGACTACCCCATCTCTGTACCCAATGCATACAATGATCTGTAAGGTCCATCAATTGAGTAGTGACTTTCAAGCACAGATTCAACCACAAAGACCAGGGAGGCACCTATTGGTAGATGTGAAAAAAAGCAGATGCTGAATAACCTCTTGAGCATGGTGAAGTTATTAATTAGGACTTTGGATGGTGTATCAATACACACAGTCACTAGAGTAAGATACAGGCGTTTTTCCTAACTCAGTTGGCGGAAGGGAAGGAAACTGCTCAGGGATTTCACCAAGAGACCAATGTTGATTTTAAAACAGTGATATGTGATATGAGAAAACTGAGGATGGATCAACAACATTGTACTTACTACACAAAACTAACCTAAGTGAAAAGGAGGAATCCTGTAAAGAATTAACATATTCCATTTGCAACAAGGCACTTAAGTAATACTGTAAATACACATATATATATATATATATATATATATATATATATATATATATATATATATATATATATTTTTAACTTTTTGTCCTGAATGTTTGGGGCAAATCCAACACAACACATCACTGAGTACCACTTCATATTTTCACAGGCAAAATCATAGAGGAAAACCAGGTTCTGTCTGCTTTCCAATAGACACTGGGAGAATAATTAAACTTTCAGCAGGACAATAACCTAAAACACAAGGCCAAATCTACACTGGAGTTGACGACAATGAATGTTCCTGAGCGGCCTAGTTACAGTTTTGACTTAATTAAATTGGCTTGAAAATCTATGGCAAGACTTGAAAATGGCTGTCTAGCAATGATCAACAATCACCTTGACAGAGCTTGAATAATGTTTTTGTAGAATAATGGGCAAATATTATACAATATAGGTGTGCAAAGCTCTTAGAGACTTACCCAAAAATAAACAAAGCTGTAATTGCCGCCAAAGGTGCTTCTACAAAGTATTGACTCAGGGGTGTGAAAATGTGCAAACATTTCTAAAAAGATGTTTTCACTATGTCATTATGGGGTATAGTGTGTAGATGGGTGAGAATTGTTTTTATTTTAATCAATTTTGAATTAAAGCTGTAACACAAACAAATATTAATAAGTAAAGGGTTATGAATACTTTCTGAAGGCAATGTGCATTTTATTTAATATATTATGAATTTCATCGTTTAGTACAGTGCCTTGCGAAAGTATTCGGCCCCTTTGAACTTTGCGACCTTTTGCCACATTTCAGGCTTCAAACATAAAGATATAAAATTGTCTTTTTTTGTGAAGAATCAACAACAAGTGGGACACAATCATGAAGTGGAACGACATTTTTTGGATATTTCAAACTTTTTTAACAAATCAAAAACTGAAAAATTGGGCGTGCAAAATTATTCAGCACCCTTCAGTTAATATTTTGTAGCGCCACCTTTTGCTGCGATTACAGCTGTAAGTCGCTTGGGGTATGTCTCTATCAGTTTTGCACATCGAGAGACTGAAATTTTTTCCCATTCCTCCTTGCAAAACAGCTCGAGCTCAGTGAGGTTGGATGGAGAGCATTTGTGAACAGCAGTTTTCAGTTCTTTCCACAGATTCTCGATTGGATTCAGGTCTGGACTTTGACTTGGCCATTCTAACACCTGGATATGTTTATTTTTGAACCATTCCATTGTAGATTTTGCTTTATGTTTTGGATCATTGTCTTGTTGGAAGACAAATCTCCATCCCAGTCTCAGGTCTTTTGCAGACTCCAACAGGTTTTCTTCCAGAATGGTCCTGTATTTGGCTCCATCCATCTTCCCATCAATTTTAACCATCTTCCCTGTCCCTGCTGAAGAAAAGCAGGCCCAAACCATGATGCTGCCACCACCATGTTTGACAGTGGGGATGGTGTGTTGTTTTACGCCAAACATAACGTTTTGCATTGTTGCCAAAAAGTTCCATTTTGGTTTCATCTGACCAGAGCACCTTCTTCCACATGTTTGGTGTGTCTCCCAGGTGGCTTGTGGCAAACTTTAAACAACACTTTTTATGGATATCTTTAAGAAATGGCTTTCTTCTTGCCACTCTTCCATAAAGGCCAGATTTGTGCAATATTCAACTGATTGTTGTCCTATGGACAGAGTCTCCCACCTCAGCTGTAGATCTCTGCAGTTCATCCAGAGTGATCATGGGCTTCTTGGCTGCATCTCTGATCAGTCTTCTCCTTGTATGAGCTGAAAGTTTAGAGGGACGGCCAGGTCTTGATAGATTTGCAGTGATACTCCTTCCATTTCAATATTATCGCTTGCACAGTGCTCCTTGGGATGTTTAAAGCTTGGGAAATCTTTTTGTATCAAAATCCGGCTTTAAACTTCTTCACAACAGTATCTCGGACCTGCCTGGTGTGTTCCTTGTTCTTCATGATGCTCTCTGCACTTTTAACGGACCTCTGAGACTATCACAGTGCAGGTGCATTGATACTGAGACTTGATTACACACAGGTGGATTGTATTTATCATCATTAGTCATTTAGGTCAACATTGGATCATTCAGAGATCCTCACTGAACTTCTGGAGAGAGTTTGCTGCACTGAAAGTAAAGGGGCTGAATAATTTTGCACGCTCAATTTTTCAGTTTTTGATTTGTTAAAAAAGTTTGAAATATCCAATAAATGTCGTTCCACTTCATGATTGTGTCCCACTTGTTGTTGATTCTTCACAAAAAAATACAGTTTTATATCTTTATGTTTGAAGCCTGAAATGTGGCAAAAGGTCGCAAAGTTCAAAGGGGCCGAATACTTTCGCAAGGCACTGTATATTGTTGATATGCTGATGTTTCACACCCATGCCTTGTAAGACAGCGCTGGCATTAGTTCAACTCTACATTTGAGGGCTCCTCAGCGTCCAGACCGGGTGAAAAGTCCTCTCTCTCTCTGCTTTATTCTTTGCTTTATTCTTTCTATCCACTCAAAACTCCACCAAACACGCTAGCTAAGATGTCTGAGCATTTACAGTCTGGAGATAATTCAATAGCGCTCTCTTTCCAGCAAGGGTACTCTTAAGATGAAGCCTCGAAGTGAGGAACAGAGTTTTGCCTGTTCTCTCAGTCTATGGAATATCATTGAGGTGACAGTTACTTGAGTGCTTTGGAGGGGCACTTTGACTGGCCTCGTGATATAACAATTAGGCTATGTCATAGTAACAATAGAAAAGAAAATTGCAAATGCAAATTAAAAGAGTGTGACTTTATTCTTTCTGAACTGGGCTCCATCAAATAGCTTTTCCTACTGCCGCCACCTAGTTCTCAAGTCATCTGTGTTGGATTTCAATGTGGTGCCTTCAGCCTCTGGTGACCTGTTTAGATAGGGTACACAGTAAGAGTAGGAGAGACACAGGGACAGTGTTGTAGAATCTTATTGATATGGACTGAATTACATAGTTTCCTTTAATTGCTGGTTTAGAATCAGTTTCCCCCACCCGAATCATAATCTTAACCATTACTGGCTAATAGTCAACACCCTGAACCAGCGGGTGATTTCTGTAGGCCTGACGAGCCCGTATTGCACTGTGTGAGAGTGGCGTGGTCAGCTAAGGCTAGCATTAGCATTTGGTAGAGGTATTACCCAAGGGAGGGGCAGGGAGAAGGGGAGCATTACTCTGCCCACGGGCCTGTCAAACAGGCTTTTACAGTAGGAAGGAGTGAAGCATCTAGTGGTTAACCACCATGCTGGGATCACCAGTTAATGGTGACTAAGCCGGGACGCCAGTCAAAACCAGGATCTCTTGGCCCTGTACCCGGCAGCCTCATGGGCTACCGGGAGCGTTCCCATGGAAAAGCTGTTAAACTGGCGGCGGCAGCGAGGGATGAGGAACAAATTTCCATCAGATCTACCCGGCAACATGTAGGTTCACATATTGTTGTGCCATATAGACTTGCCGTAAGACAGCCCCATAAATTGTGGTATAGTAAAGCTTAAGTGGTTGAACTGGTAGTTTAAGTGTTTTTGTTTATTTTTTTTATCATTCATACAGGTGTGTCGGTTTTGCTTCAGGTTTTTCCAAATGTTTCGGTCATGCTATGGGGTGGATTCCCCAGGGTTATTTGTCTATCTGTTGTTGTGTCTGCGTCATCGTTGTCTCCAAGTTGCCATGCTAATGTAACTTTTCCACTCACTCCGGCTTTGCCAGCCGTCCGTAAAGACGTCCTGGAGCTGATTGTTTCAGATCGTAAAGAGGAATCAAATTACTGTCTGGTAATGCCAATAAAGTCCTCTGTCTGACAGCATTCTGCTCTGGGGCGTAGGCTACGGCCTCACTTTTCCCATCACTGTATTTCCTCTCCGCCCATATTTTCAAGCGGGATTTTCAGCTTTTTCTCATTACCGGCTAATCTTCGGGATTTATTACTAAAAGAATAAACAGATAAATGGCCAAATCAATGGAAGAACATGATATTCCGCCAATCAAATACATTTTCATAATACACTGCTCAAAAAATAAAGGGAACACTTAAACAACACAATGTAACTCCAAGTCAATCACACTTCTGTGAAATCAAACTGTCAACTTAGGAAGCAACACTGACTGAAAATAAATGTCACATGCTGTTGTGCAAATGGAATAGACAACAGGTGGAAATTATGCAAATAACATCCAGCAGGCCACAAATGTGCATGTGTCTGCTGAAACGGTCAGAAACAGACTCCATGAGGGTGGTATGAGGGCCCGACGTCTTCAGGTGGGGGTTGTGCTTACAGCCCAACACCGTGCAGGACGTTCAACACCAAGATTGGCAAATTCGCCACTGGCGCCCTGTGCTCTTCACAGATGAAAGCGGGTTCACACTGAGCACATGTGACAGACTTGACAGAGTCTGGAGACGCCGTGGAGAACGTTCTGCTGCCTGCAACATCCTCCAGCATGACCGGTTTGGTGGTGGGTCAGTCATGGTGTGGGCTGACATTTCATTGGGGGGCCGCACAGCCCTCCATGTGTTCGCCAGAGGTAGCCTGACTGCCATTAGGTACCGAGATGAGATCCTCAGACCCCTTGTGAGACCATATGCTGGTGCGGTTGGCCCTGGGTTCCTACTAATGCAAGACAATGCTAGACCTCATGTGGCTGGAGTGTGTCAGCAGTTCCTGCAAGAGGAAGGCATTGATGCTATGGACTGGCCCGCCCGTTCCCCAGACCTGAATCCAATTGAGCACATCTGGGACATCATGTCTCACTCCGTTGCACCACAGACTGTCCAGGAGTTGGTGGATGCTTTAGTCCAGGTCTGGGAGAAGATCCCTCAGGAGACCATCCACCACCTCATCAGGAGCATGCCCAGGCGTTGTAGGGAGGTCATACAGGCACGTGGAGGCCACACACACTACCGACCCTCATTTTGACTTGTTTTAAGGACATTACATCAAAGTTGGATCAGCCTGTAGTGTGGTTTTCCACTTTAATTTTGAGTGTGACTCCAAATCCAGACCTCCATGGGTTGATAAATTTGATTTCCATTGATAATTTTTGTGTGATTTTGTTGTCAGCACATTCAACTATGTAAAGAAAAAAGTATTTAATAAGAATATTTCATTCATTCAGATCTAGTATGTGTTATTTTAGTGTTCCCTTTATTTTTTGAGCAGTGTATGTTGTTCATTGATGCGACTTCCTTTGAATACTGACTCTGTCATGTTTTTTTACAATTTACTGTATCCTTTCCATAAGGTATTCTTCACAGAAAAATATTTTCTCTTCTTGCTATGAATGGGTTGCAGGAATCGCTGAGGATCTAGCCACATCAAAGTAATACTCAGCTCAAAATCCAGTATTATATGCATTCGCTTGGCTTTCTTATAATAACTGCGGTCTCAACCACTTGACAGATGATCTTTATCACAATCTCAAACTATTATAGACTGCCGAGTGTGTAAACAGCAGCAACCTTACAGAGCCTTTCCCCACTATTGACTGGTGCTTTTGTTTGGTTGGTTTTATCCTCATTTACCCTACTTGTGGGGTTAAGAACACTACATCTTAGTTAACTCCAAACATAGATTAATAAAAGCTCCCAGACGTCTTACCTGCTGTGAAATATTGGACGGTGTTCCTTTCTCGAAGACCCTTAGGCTTAGATATTAGATTGTGGCTTTGAGCTGGCACAGGCATGCCAGGGAGATATCAATCTTGTCTTTCTCAAAGCATATATCACAATCTGGTGTTTGCCTTTTGATGTGTAAGATTATCTCTGTAATGATGAGCTTGTTGCTCAACACTGAGCAAGCAAGTTCTCGGTTCTTCACGTATTGTGACATGCAGAATTCCAGTTGGCACATATGTACATTTCTGCAATTGATATTACCTTTGTTTACCCTGCTGAGAAAAACAGCATAGACAGGCATTAATTTCACGCAGGTTCATGCTGGTCTATTCTGGTCAGTTCTGGTCGGATGCTGGTCAATCTGGTCTGACCAGCATGGTCTAACTGGTTCTGCTGGCCGACCAGCCTTTATTGTGTTTTCGCTGGTGACTAGCCTTCATTGTATTTTCGGCTGGTGACCAGCCTTCATTGTATTTTCACTGGTGACCAGCCTTCGTTGTGTTTTCACTGGTTACCAGCCTTCATTGTGTTTTCACTGGTGACCAGCTTTTGCTGTATTTTGGACTCTGGTGATCAGCATAAGCTAATGAAAAACCAGCATCAAGTCACATTATGCTGGCTTGCAAAGTGATGTTTAATGTCTATTGGAATCCAGACAGAGTGGACTCCCACAGTCTCCATTCAGAATGAAAGCCAGGGTTAGAAAGCTAAATCTGAGACTACCTAAACCATCTAAACTGGAACAACTACAGTATTTCAGTAAAGTGTGCAATAAGTCCAACTAAAATATTGTATCCGTTTAGAAAAATATATGTTATTTATCTTTGTGTAGCATAAAATAAATGTTTTTATTAATTAATGCAAAAACCGATATTGCAACAAACAATAAAAAACTGGTTTTGCAGGCCAGAGGGGTATCCTACAAAGAACCAGAGGGGTATCCTCCTTCAATTAACTTCACATTCCAGCTCAGGCTTCACCCTTACTCTACGACTGTGGATATTTCTCGTCCTCCTGCAGCTAACTCTAGAAGGTTCGTAACTGCACTTGCATGTCGCACATGGCTAGTCGAACACTGAACTCTTCATTGAGGCAATCCACGAGTCACTGCCACATTTTCATTTGTGCCGAAATCAGAATGAAAGAAAAGTTATCTTGCAAATTCAGCAGGTTATGGTGTGAAAGAAGCTTTTATAAGTGCCATCTTTATTGTATTAATTATCGTTAATGCTGTCTTTGGTGTGCTTATCAATGAACCAACCCTTTTCAACCATTCCTATCATTAGAATTGTTTTATTAAGCAACTTTTTAAATGCATTCTATCATGACTAATTGTGATATATTTTACCACTTCAATTATTTTACACAAAAAACATTTGATTAATAAAATATCTAATCAGTCGTCTTCCTCAAATGAAGAGGATGATGACACAATATTTGCAAGAGGGCGGGAATCTGATTTCATTGGTCCTCAACTCGTGGCTTAGTAATTTCATTCGAGGTAAGGGGAGTTAGCCTGCCCCTGAGCAGGTTAGTTCTGAAGGATTCGTTGACATGTAGATTTACCTGGCGAAAGGGAGGGCAACTTTCGTATGCCCGGTTATCCCGAGTAGACATCAAGGTTGACCAAAGTTACCTCACTAAGTCCTCAACCTGTGTCGTAGGATACCCATCAGTAAAATTCTGATTACTTTTGAGTCAACCTCACTTTGGATAAGAACTCACAACTTCTCGGTTGCTAGTGAATTGAATTTCCTGCTACGCCATTGGATATGTGGGTATGATAAAGATTGTTAAAAGATTAGAACCAATAGATGTTATAGATGTCTTTTGTCCCTATGGGGGCACCCTTTTGGGTGCCACGAAGAACACTTTGATTTGACCTGGGGAACCCTTTGTGAGTTGGATTTATAACCATCTCATGAAGAACCCTCTGGTTCAAGGTAGAACCAATGACAGGTTCTACAGTTAAACTTATAGGATTCTTAAGATGTGCTCATGGCACACACTGTCTGGTGTCGTGGAAATTGCAAGATGATGTTATAATGCTTTTATTGCATTATAATGGCTGTTTTATTCGAAATAATAGAGTGTTCTGTTAACTATTGTGTGTGTGTGTTCTACTGAGGAGTGCCTCTATGAGATAACACTGACCAAGGAGATTTACGATGTCTTTGGGTTATAAAACCTAAAGAACATTCCAGATAACATGAGGTAATGTTTTTGTGCTATACCGTACCAGGGTGAGACGGTTCCAGTTTGGAGTAGGAGGACCAGACACTGGTATATACAATGAAAACTGTTGACACAGCAGTTGATTTCTGCTATGTATTATAGATACCTTTCATACAAATCTTAACCTTGTGACCATTCTATGTATCTGTTGTTTGTCATGTAGGTTGAGAGGGGTGTATCTTTGCTATAAAAGATCTCAGAGCCATTGTGTTGTCACTTTCAATGGTTCATTAGAAATGGTGCATCATTGAAAGTCATTGCTAATGCAAAGCTCTTATTATTAAAGATGTAGCTCTGACTCGTGTGTTAAGTTAAAATCTGCTCATTTGGTAATACAGAAATTAACCACCACATTGGATAAAAGCATTTGTTAACTTCTTGGTGACAGGGGGCAGTATTTTCACATCCGGATGAAATGCATGCCAAAATTCAACTACCTGCTACTCATCTCCAGAAGATAGGATATGCATATTATCAGTAGATTTGGATAGAAGACACTCTGAAGTTTCTAAAACTGTTTGCATCATGTCTGTGAGTATAACAGAACTTAATTAGCAGGCGGAACCCCGAGGAACAACCATTCAGATTAATTTTTTTAGGTCTTGCAATGGAGTTTCTGTCACACCCTGGTCGAAGTATTTTGTGTTTATCTTTATTTATTTGGTCAGGCCAGGGTGTGGCATGGGTTTTTGTATGTGGTGTGTATGTATGGGGATTGTAGCTAGTGGGGTGTTCTAGCTAAGTCTATGGCTGTCTGAAGTGGTTCTCAATCAGAGGCAGGTGTTTATCGTTGTCTCTGATTGGGAACCATATTTAGGCAGCCATATTCTTTGAGTTTGTCGTGGGTGACTGTCCTTAGTGTCCTGATGTCATTGTTCTGTGTTAGGTTACACAAGTATAGGCTGTTTCGGTTTTCGTTAAGTTTATTGTTTTGGTAGTGTTTGTGTTTAGTGTGTTACTTCATTAAACATGGATTGCAATAGACACGCCGCATTTTGGTCCGACTCTCCTTCTCATCAAGAAAACCGTTACAGTTTCATTGGGAATCCAGATTTCTAAGGGACCTTCTTGCAGTTCCTATCGCTTCCACTGGATGTCAACAGTCTTTAGAAATTGGTTGAGGTTATTCCTTTGTGTAATGAAGAAGTATGGCCATCTTGAACATGGGTCACTTGAAGTATACTGTTAAATAGAGGCGCGTGACCAGAAAGCATGCGTCAGTTTGTTTTCTTCCTGTATTGAACACAGATCATCCTGTCTTCAATTCTATCGATTATTTACTTTTAAAAAATACCTAAAATTGCATTACAAAAGTAGTTTGAAATGTTTTGGCAAAGTTTACAGGTAACTTTTGAGATATTTTATAGTCACGTTGCTCAAGTTGTAACCAGTGTTTTTCTGGATCAAACGCGCCAAATAAATGGACATTTTGGATATATATCGACGGAATTAATCGAACAAAAGTACCATTTGTGATGTTTATGGGACATATTGGAGTGCCAACAAAAGAAGCTCATCAAAGGTAAGGCATGAATTATATTTTTATTTCTATGTTTTGTGTCGCGCCTGCAGGGTTGAAATATGCTTTCGGAGGTGCTATCCTCAGATAATAGCATCGTTTGCTTTCGCCGAAAAGCCTTTTTGAAATCTGACATGTTGGTTGGATTCACATCAAGTGTACCTTTAATTTTCTATCTTGCATGTGTGATTTAATGAAAGTTTGATTTTTATAGTGATTTATTTGATTTTGGCGCTCTGCATTTTCCCTGGCTTTTGGCCAGGTGGGACCCACATATCCCAGAGAGGTAACCTGTTGCGACTCTAGGGGCATTATTTAAATTTTTGGATAAAAAACGTTCCCGTTTTAAACAAGATATTTTGTCACGAAAAGATGCTCGACTATGCATATAATTGACAGCTTTGGATAGAAAACACTCTGATGTTTCCAAAACTGCAAAGATATTGTCTGTGAGTGCAACAGAGCTGATGTTACAGGCGAAACCCAGATAAAAATCCAATCAGGAAGTGCCAAATTTTTTGAAACCGCTTCATGCCAATGACTCCTTATGTGGCTGTGAATGGGCTACGAATGAGCTTACATTTTCTACATATTCCCCAAGGTGTCTACAGCATTGTGACATCTTTTTACGCATTTATGTTGAAGAATAGCTGTAAGGGACCACATTGAGCAAGTGGTCACATAATGGCTCCCGCAGAAAATCTTGCGTAAAGTACTGAAGTAGCCATTTTTCTAATCGCTTCTTATGAGAAACCAATTGTCCCAGTGGATATTTTATCGAATAGATATGTGAAAAACACCTTGAGGATTGATTCTAAACAACGTTTGCCATGTTTCTGTCGATATTATGGAGCTAATTTGGAAAAAAGTTTGCCGTTGTAGTGACTGTATTTTCCGGTCGATTTCTCAGCCAAACGTGAAGAACAAACGGAGCTATTTCGCCTACAAAAATAATATTTTGGGAAAAAAGGAACATTTGCTATCTATCTGGGAGTCTCCTGAGTGAAAACATCCAAAGTTCTTCAGAGGTAAATTATTTAATTTGATTGCTTTTCTTATTTTCGTGAACATGTTGCCTGCTGGTAGCAGAGCCTAGCATAGCATTATGCCATGATAAACTTACACAAATGCTTGTCTAGCGTTGGCTGTAAAGCATATTTTGAAAATCTGAGATGACAGTGTGATTAACAAAAGGCTAAGCTGTGTCTCAATATATTTCATTTGTGATTTTCATGAATAGAAAGATTTTCTAGGAAGATTTATGTCCGCTGCGTTATGCTAATTAGTTTGAGGCTATGATTACGCTCCCGGATCCGGGTTTGATAGTCAAAAGAAGCTATTGGACATAAATGGACATAAATGATGGACATTATCGAACAAAACAAGCATTTATTGTGGAACTGCGATTCCTGGGAGTGCATTCTGATGAAGATCATCAAAGGTAAGTGAATATTTATAATGCTATTTATGAATAATGTTGACTTCCCAACATGGCGGATATTTCTCTGGCTGGTTTGGGCTCTGAGCTCCATTCTCAGATTGTGCTTTTTCAGTAAAGTTTTAAAAAAATCTGACACAGCGGTTGCATTAAGGAGAAGTGTATCTAAAGTTCCATGTATAATAGTTGTATTTTTATCAACATTTATAATGAGTATCTCTGTGAATTCATGTGGCTCTCTACAATATCACTGCATGTTTTGTAACTACTGAACGTAACACGCCAATGTAAAATAAGATTTTTGGATATAAATATGAACATTACCGAACAAAACATACATGTATTGTGTAACATGAAGTCCTATGAGTGTCATCTGATAAAGATCATCAAAGGTTAGTTATTAAATGTATCTCTATTTGTGCTTTTTGTGGCTCCTCTCTTTGGCTGGAAAAATGGCTGGGTTTTTCTGTGAGTTGGTGGTGACCTAACATAATCGTTTGTGGAGCTTTCGCTGTAAAGCATTTTTTAAATCAGACACTATGGCTGGATGAATGAGAATTGTATCTTTAAAAACTTGTATGTTTGAGAAATTAGATTTATGAGATTTCTGTTGATTTGTATTTGGCGCCCTGCAATTTCATTGGCTGTTGGCAAGGGGTTCTGCTAGCGGAACGGGGATCCCAGTCCCTGCCGATGAAAAACATCCTCTCAGCATGATGCTGCTACCATCATGCTTCACTGAATGATTTGAAAAGAAGCAATGCAGATAGTGCTGGTCTGTCCGAACCACGCATTAACAAGGGAAGCTATATTCGGAGAGCCTGTTTCTATCCTGCCCTTGACCTTGGCTATGGACATGTGATGCCAAAGCTCCCTGATCTTCTCAAAAATATTGGTTTGTCTAGCTGTGTCCAGTCCAGGTGGTGCTTGTAGAGGTAGACCATCTATGGGGGAAGGATATCAGCGTTGCGCAGCAGCTGAAACCTGGTCCCAACTGAGTACGAACGCTCGTTGGCGACAACAACACCAGGAACTACCCATCCCGGATCCGGGAGAATTGTCATCAACTGACACTAATTAGCATAACGCAATGGACAAAAAATATTACTCGAAAATATTCATATTCATGAAATCACAAGTGAAATATAGTGAAACACAGCTTAGCCTTTTGTTAATCACCCAGTCATCTCAGATTTTGAAATTATGCTTTACAGCCAAGGCAAGACAAGCATTTGTGTATGTATCGATAGCCTAGCATAGCATTATGATCAGCTAGCAGCAGGAAGCTTGGTCACGAAAATCAGAAAAGTAATCAAATTAACCGTTAACTGTCCCAGTTAGACAGCAAATGTTCATTTTGTTCCATAAAGATTATTTTTTACAGCCGTTTGTTCTTCACGTTTGGTTGAGAAATCCACCGGAAACTGCGGTCACGACAATGATGAAAAATATTACAAATTAGTTCCATAATATCGACAGAAACATGGCAAATGCTTTTTTATAATCAATCCTCAAGGTGTTTTTCAAATATCTATTCGATAATATATCAACCGGGTCAGTTGGCTTCTTAGTAGGAGCGAGAGAAACAATGGCCGCATTTGTCTATTACGCACAAATCACTCTGAGATCCCCCACCTGACCACTGACGCAATGTTGTCGCTCACGCTCATTTTTCAAAATAAAAGCCTGAAACTATGTCTTGTAACACTAGACACATTAGGGAAGCCATAGAAAAAGAAATGTGGTTGATATCCATTTCACTGCTCAATAGGGACGCATTGGAACGCAGAGGTTTCTAATAAGAGTCACTTCCTGATTGGATTTTTCTCAGGCTTTCGCCTGCAATATAAGATCTGTTATACTCACAGACAATATTTTTACAGTTTTGGAAACTTTAGAGTGTATTCTATCCTAAGCTGTCAATTATATGCATCTATTACATGGTCCTGACAAATAGCCCGTTTACTTTGGGAACGTTATTTTTCCAAAAATGAAAATAGTGCCCCCTAGTTTCAAGAGGTTAACCTTTCTGGTCTCCCCATCCCGGATCCGGGATCGTGAATACAGACTCAAGCTCATTACCATAACGCAACGTTAACTATTCATGAAAATCGCAAATGAAATGAAATAAATATGCTAGCTCTCAAGCTTAGCCTTTTGTTAACAAGACTGTCATCTCAGATTTTCAAAATATGCTTCTCAACCATTGCAAAACAAGCATTTGTGTAACAGTATTGATGGCTAACGTAGCATTTAGCATTAGCATTCAGCTGGCAACATTTACACAAAAAAACAGAAAAGCATTAAAATAAAATCATTTACCTTTGAAGAACTTCAGATGTTTTCAATGAGGAGACTCTCAGATAGCAAATGTTCAGTTTTTCCTGAAAGATTATTTGTTTAGGACAAATCGCTCCGTTTTCTGCGTCACGTTTAGCTATGAAAAAACACCTGTATCCAGGATTGTGTAAATCTATCAGCAAGCTCATTAGCATAACACAACGTTAACTATTCATGAAAATCGCAAATGAAATGAAATAAATATGCCATCTCTCAAGCTTAGCCTTTTGTAAACAACACTGTCATCTCAGATTTTCAAAATATGCTTCTCAACCATAGGAAAACAATCATTTGTGTAAAAGTAGCTAGCTAGCGTAGCATTTAGCGTTAGCATTTAGCGTTAGCATTAGCGTTAGCATCCAGCACGCAACATTTCAACAAAAACATAAAAGCCTTCAAAGAAAATCATTTACCTTTGAAGAACTTCTGATGTTTTCAATGAGGATACTCTCAGTTAGATAGCAGATGCTCAGTTTTTCCAAAAAGATTCTTTGTGTATTAGAAATAGCTCCGTTTTATACATCACATTTGGCTACCAAAAAAAATCCGAAAATTCAGTCCTCAAAACGCGAACTTTTTTCCAAATTAACTCCATAATATCGACTGAAAACATGGCAAACGTTGTTTAGAATCAATCATCAAGGTGTTTTTCACATATCTCTTCATTGATACATCGTTCTTGGACACATGGTTTCTCCCCTATATCAAATGGAAAAGTACGAGCAGCTGGCAATTGCGCACCGAATTCCACGCAGGACACCAGGCGGACACTTGGAAAATGTAGTCTCTTATGGTCAATCTTCCAATGATATGCCTACAAATACGTCACAATGCTGCTAAGACCTTGGGCGAACGACAGAAAGTGTAGGCTCATTCCTTGCGCAATCACAGCCATATAAGGAGACAATGGAAAACAGAGCTTCAGAAATTCTGCTAATTCCTGGTTGATGCATCATCTTGGTTTCGCCTGTAGAATGAGTTCTGGGGCACTTACAGACAAAAAAACTGTCAAGAATATGCATAGTTGAGCATCTTTTCGTGACAAAATATCGCGCTTAAAACGGGAACGTTTTTTTATCCAAAAATGAAATAGCGCCCCTAGAGATCTAACAGCTTCTGGCAGATTGGCAGATCTGAAGCCCTGATAGTTGAAACTCTGGCACTGCCAGCCCAGGTCTATCCTGGGCTTAGTGCTTGAGATGTGGGGCAGCAGTTTTATCCACAGATTCCTGAGGGAAGACAGACCGACTACACGTACCTCTGGAAAATACAGAAATAATGTGAGATCAATAAAGGTTGTGCCAATCATGTTGGAGATCAATTAAATAATCAAAACTTGTGGGTTATGCTTTACATACCAATTGTTGTCATCGTATATCCTACCAAATATCCTACTAAAACTGTAATATCTTATGTTTCACTGAGTCGTGGCTGAACGACGACATTAATAACATACAGCTGGCGGGTTAAACACTCTATCGGCAGGATAGAACAGCAGCCTCTGGTAAGACACGGGGCGGGGGCCTATGTATATTTGTAAACAACAGCTGGTGCACAATATCTAAGGAAGTCTCAAGGTTTTGCTCACCTGAGGAAGAGTATCTCATGGTAAGCTGTAGACCATACTATCTACCTAGAGAGTTTTCATCTGTATTTTTCATAGCTGTCTACATACCACCACAGAGCGATGCTAGCACTAAAACTGTACTCAATGAGCGGTGCCCACCATAAGCAAACAGGCAAATGCTCATCCAGAGGCAGCGCACCTAGTGGCCGGAGACTTTGTTAAATGTGCAACCAGAGAGGAAAAAACTCTTGACCACATTCACTCCACACACAGAGACACGTACCAAGCTCTGCCTCGCCCTCCATTTGGCAAATCTGACCATAATTGTATCCTCCTGATTTCTGCTTACAAGCTAAAATTAAAGCAGGAAGCACCAGTGACTCGGTCTATAAAAAAAGTGGTCAGATGAAACAGATGCTAAACTACAGAACTGTTTTGCTAGCACAGACTGGAACATGCTCCAGGATTCTTCCGATGGCATTGAGGACTACACCACTTCAGTCACTCAATAAGTGCATTGATGATGTTGTCCCCTCAGTGACTGTACGTACATACCCCAACCAGAAGCCATGGATTACAGGAAACATTTGTACTGAGCTAATGGTTAGAGCTGCCGCTTTCAAGGAGCAGGACTCTAACTCGGAAGCCTATAAGAAATCCCGCTATGTCCTCTGACGAACCATCAAACAGGCAAAGCATCAATACAGGACAAAGATCGAATCCTACTACACCGGCTCCGACGCTCGTCGAATGTGCTATTGCAAACCATTACAGACTACAAAAGCATGCACAGGTGAGAGCAAGCACAGCCGAGAGCCTACCAGACAAACTAAATCACTTCTATGCTTGCATCGAGGCAAGTAACACTGAAACATGCATAAGAGCATCAGCTGTTCCGGACGACTGTGTGATCATGCTCTCCGCAGCCGATGTGAGTAAGAACTTTAAACTCTTATGGATATTGGAGACGCTAGCGTCTAAACTGGCCAATTGCCAGGGGAAATGCAGAGCGCCAGATGCAAATAAAATGCTATAAAATTCTAACTTTCAATAAATCACACATGTAAGATACTCAATTAAAGCTACATTCATTGTGAATCCAGCCAACATGTCAGATTTTAAAAATGCTTTTCGGCGAAAGCATAAGAAGCTATTATCTGATAGCCTGCACCCATCTGCACCAGCAGTAAACAAAGGAGCTAGCGTAGCAGGCGCTACTCAAAACGCTGAAATATAAAATATGCATTACCTTTGACGAGCTTCTTTTGTTGGCACTCCAATATGTCCCATAAATATCACAATTGGTTCTTTTGTTCGATAAATTCCGTCCGTATATATCAAAAATGTCCATTTATTAAGCGCGTTTGATCCAGAAAAAAACAGCTTACAAAAACACAACGTCACAACTAAATATTTCAAAAGTTGCCTATAAACTTTGCCAAAGTATTTCAAACTACTTTTGTAATACAACGTTAGGTATTTTTAAATGTTAATAATCGATCAAATTGTAGACGGGGCAATCTGTTTTCAATACATGAACGAAAAGAAACCAGCTCTGCTTTTCATGTCTTGCGCAACTCACAAAAGTGTCCCCAGTTCCGAGTTGGCCTAGTTCTTCAATGCTCAAAGGAATAACCTCAACCATATTCCAAAGACTGGTGACATCGTGTGGAAGCAGTAGGAACTGAAAATTGGTTCCTATTAAATATCCAATGGCAAAGGCAATATAGTGAACAGAGATGGGAAAAAATACTAATAATCTGAACAGTTAGTCCTCAGGGTTTGCCTGCTATATAAGTTCTGTTATACTCACAGACATGATTCAAACACTTCAGAGTGTTTTCTATCTAAATCTATGAATAATATGCATATCTTATATTCTTGGCATGAGTAGCAGGAAGTTGAAATTGGGCACGCTATTTATCCAAAAGTGAAAATTCTGCCCCCTAGCTTTAAGGCGTTCCAAAGCGCGATCTGGTCCATTCGGATGAAACGTTCAAAAAGTTATATTACAGGTCGTAGAAACTTGTCAAACTAAGTATAGAATCAATCTTTTGGATGTTATCATAAAAGTTCAATAATGTTCCAAACGGAGAATTCCATTGTCTGTAGAAAAGCAATAGAATGAGAGCTACCTCTCAAGTGAAAGCGCGTGACTGAGAACGAGGCTGTAGGCAGACCCCTTAGTCAAACAGCTCCCGTCTGGCCCCCCTTCACACGAGCAGCCTGAAACAACGTTATAAAGACGGTTGACATCTAGTGGAAGCCTTAGGAAGTGCAAAATAATCCATATCCCACTGTGTATTCGATAGGGCTGAGTTCAAAAACTACAAACCTCAGATTTCCCACTTCCTGGTTGGATTTTTTCTCAGGTTGTGCCTGCCATATTAGTTATGTTATACTCACAGACATTTCAAACAGTTTTAGAAACTTCAGAGTGTTTTCTATCCAAATGTACTAATAATATGCATATATTAGCAATTGGGACTGAGGAGCAGGCCGTTTACTCTGGGCACCTCTGGGCACCTTTTTCATCCAAGCTACTCAATACTGCCCCTGTAGCCATAAGAAGTTAAGGGGAAACATTTAAATGTCTTGGAATAGCCTAGTCAATCCATTTGATAATGTCTGATATGACTTAAAGATTGCTGTACACCAGCGGAACCCATTTGACTTGAAAGAGCTGGAGCAGTTTTTCCTTGAAGAATGGGCAAAAATACCAGTGGCTAGATGTGCCAAGCTTATTTAGACATACCCCAAGCGACTTGCAGCTGTAATTGCTGCAAAAGGGGGCTCTACCAAGTATAACCTTTTAACCGATTTTATAGAATTGATTTTAGCATTAAAAGACAACCAAAAAATGGCAGTAATTGTAGGTCCAGTACCAGGTCGCGGGTGTGAAAGATTCAGCAGACTGCTGGCATTACACATCTGGCTAAAAGACTACTGTAGCTCTGCTGAAGTCACTTTTGATAACGTGATAACTTCCTCCTTTTTCCCTCAAAACATAACAAATGATCATTATGGCCAAACAGTTCTATTTTTGTTTCATCAGACCAGAGGACATTTCTCCAAAAAGTACGATCTTTGTCCCCATGTGCAGTTGCAAACCGTAGTCTGGCTTTTTTATGGTGGTTTTGGAGCAGTGGCTTCCTCCTTGCTGAGCGGCCTTTTGGGTTGTGTCAATATAGGTCTCATTTACTGTGGATATAGATACTTTTGCACCTTTTTCCTCCAGCATCTTCACATGGTCCTTTGCTGTTGTTCTGGGATTGATTTGCACTTTTCGCATCTCTAGGAGACAGAACATGTCTCCTTCCTGAGCGGTATGACTGCTGCTTGGTCCCGTGGTGTTTGTACTTGCGGATTGTTGTTTGCACAGATGAACGTGGTACCTTCAGGCATTTGGAAATTGCTCCCAAGGATAAACCAGACTTGTGGATGTCTGCAATTTGTTTTCTGAGGTCTTGACTGATTTCTTTTGATTTTCCCATGATGTCAAGCAAAGAGTTTAAAGGTAGGCCTTGAAATACATCCACAGGTACACCTCCAATCGACTCAAATTATGTCAATTAGCCTATCAGAAGCTTCTAAAGTCATGACATCATTTTCTGGAACTTTCCAAGCTGTCTAAAGGCACTGTCAACTTAGTGTATGTCAACTTCTGACCCACTGGAATTGTGATACAGTGAATTATAAGTGAAATAGTCTGTCTGTAAACAATTGTTGGAAAAATAACTTGTGTCATGCACAAAGTAGATGTCTTAACCGACTTGCCAAAACTATAGTTTGGTAAAAATAAATTTGTGGAGTGGTTGAAAAACGAGTTTTAATGACTCCAACCTTAGTGTATGTAATATTCCGACTTCAGCAGTATACACACTATGTACAATTCATACCACACACACACACACACACACACACACACTACACTGAAACTCACACAAAACCCACAAATTCACATACACGACACACACACTCAGGCACTTTCACACTCATCATATGCTGCTGCTACTCTGTTTTTTATTCATACTCTCATTATGATTTATCCTGATGCTAGTCACTTTATCCTGCCTTTATGTACATCTCTACCTCAAATACCTCGTACCCCTGCACATTGATCTGGTACTGTTACTCCCTGTATATACAGTATTGTTGTGTATTTTATTCCTCTTTTGTTGCTATTTGTATTATTATTTTTTAACTCTGCATCGTTGGGAAGCGCTCGTAAGCAAGCATTTCACGGTAAAATCTATACGATACATGTGACAAATAACATTTGATTTGAATACAGCGAAGTCTGGTTAATTAATAAATTAAATTATATTATGCCACACAAACATAAATAACATACATTTTTCTAAACTAATCCAATCTTTTAGTTGGACGTATTGCACCGTTACTGAAATGGTTATTCCAGTTTAGATGTTTTAGGTAGTCTCATATATACATTTTCTTAACCTTGACAGTCAATCTGAATGCAGATTAAAGATCCAATTGTTAGTTATCCCCACTCAGGTTGAATTCCAATAAGAATTACACATCACTTTGCAAACCAGCATAATGTTACTTGATACTGGCTCTGCATGTTTCCAAAACACAGAGAATGGCTGGTCACCAGCGAAAACACAACTAAGGTTGATCACCAGCCTATGCTGGTCTATGCTGTTTTTTCAGCAGGGTATTTAACTGAAGCTGAATCAGTATCAGCCCATCTTTGCTGTGATTGTGGCCCAAGTACCCAGTAGTGCAGTTAACTGTAAATATCATGGCGAAAATAATCACAAATGTTGATCAATGCAGAGTGTGACAGTGATGCGAAGAGTGTCTTATTGCATATTTTCCCAAACTTGGTCCTCAAATAAGCAAAGTTTGGTGATGAGTTGGTTATTTGAATCAGCTGTGTAGTGCTCGGGCAAAAAACGAAACATGCACACAGGGGAGGCCCAGGGCGGAGTTTGGGAAACCCTGTCTTAGGGTTTGTAAATCTATATCAGTGGTGATTGGTGCCGTTTAAGATGAGGGAGAATTTCTTATTTTATTTTTATGAGCATGGCCTTATTTATTTTACAGCATATTGATGACAGTCATTTATATTCCATTCACCCAGCTCAATGTAACATGAATAAGTTTAGGCTACTACATGATACTCAAATTTTCCTTGTACCCACCATGAGGTTACTACAACCTAGGCTATGAATGAAAGTTCACAACGTAGGTGCACAGGTCAAGAGAATTTTGAGTAATCAAAGTGACAGACAGTGACACATTCAATACCGCCTTGCACACTCTTGCCTGCATCTAGCTGATTTGGGGTGTAATCATTAGCCCAACAGTTGAAATTCAGATACTGTATGTTTATCCCCGTTTCATTCTGTTTGCTTCCATTTAAGATATGTTTTTTAACAGAATCGGCGGAATGAATATACTGTACCCCTGATCACACACAAACAGTTCACTTTCATAGTAGCCACATAAAAACAACATGATCACTTTGCGCTGTATATATAATTTGTTCTTTCAACTATCTACGCGCTCTCCTCCTTTCACCTTTTCCAATTCGCTTGTGGACTTCAGTACACAACACATCAGCTGTCCGTGACCAGGCGAAAAACAATTACTTTCCAAACCTTAATATCATGACCGCTAACCCCTACACACAGCCAAAACCCTCAGAAAGTAGTTTGGCAGTTACACCGGATGGCCCTGGTGGCATTACAGTAATAAAACTAAAACCTTAGAAGAGTTTGAGTGATGGATAGCAATAGCCAGCTAGCTAACATAGCATCCCTCTCTGTTTGAGCCGGGTGATTGAGTCGGCTAAACTAGCTAGTTGCACAAGCAGTTTAGCAGTTACAACTGCGAGCCCCTGTGGCAATACATTTATAAAACCAAAAGCGTACCTTGTCTTGCAAGAGTTCCAGTGTTGGATAGACATAGCCAGCTAGCTAACATAGCATCCCAATCTGTTTGAGTTGGGTGTTTGAGTAGGTTAAACGAGTTAGCTGCATTTGCAAGCTAAGGGAAAGCAAAAAAATACAACCAAATATAGCTAGATCTCTCTTTCTCTCTATTGCTCTCTCTTGCTTCTTCTCAATTTTGGAAATATTACATTTTTTCAAAACTGTTAAACTATTGTCTTTCTCTATTTATGAGCCAACTACTCAACACATTTATCCACTGCAGTGCAGATGGTTGTAGTTTATACTTTCAGTACTAGATTCCTTCTCTGATATTTTGATAGGTGGACAACATTTCAGTTCATGCTGCAAGAGCTCTGGTGGTTGGAGGACATCCTCTGGAAGTTGCCATAATTACTGTGTAAGTCTATGGAAGGGGGTAAGAACCATGAGCCTCCTAAGTTTTGTATTGAAGTCAATGTACCCAGAGGAGGACAGAAGCTAGCTAGAGTACTGCTGATGCTACTATTTTAAGGAATGATTTGATTAGATGTAAATATATTTAGTATAGTTCTATCTAAATTGGGTAACTTTTTTATGTTTCTCTATTTTTAAGGAATTTACTGAGGAAGATGGTCCTCCCCTTCCTCCTCCAAGGAGCCTCCACTGATCTATATGTATATGCTGTATGTCATTCTTACAATATTGATCCTGAATGTCAACTGCCAATCGATATATCATCAGGTGCACACGTGGCTTATGCGATAGAGAGTGAACCAGTGCCTGTGTGTGTGTGTGTCAGGGACACAGTTTAAAACTGGAAAATCAAGTATGGACCTCTAAGCCATGTCATTACAAACCTGAAAGCAAGACAGGATGAGGTTACTCTTTATACAGTGACATTGTCAAAGGGCTCTTAGCCATGTGGTCTTTCACTTGGAAACCCTTTGAAGGTATGACCAGCTCACCAATGGCAAGGACAATGTGAAAGAAGTTAAATTCCACCAACAGAAGGCAGGTAAAACGATACCAAGAAAACATGTCGGTTTTGTCTTAGGCAAATCCCGGAGAACTGGCAGTGCAGTTATTTTGGATAGTATTTCATTTTTCCAAACAATGAAAGAATTCACACACAAGTAAGATGAGACTTTGTCTGTGTTACCTACAGTTCATTTGGAAAGTATTCAGACCCCTTCCCTTTACCACATTTTGTTATGTTACAGCCGTATTCTAAAATGGATTCAATTTTAAAAGTGTTTTGTCATTTGTTAAGTGTAGTGACTGTTCAATAATCACATCACATATGATGAAAGTATTATGCTCTTGGATAGCACATTGCTTCATCATTTAGGTTTGACTCAGGACAAGACAGTGCAATCTATTAATATCACACTGGTTATGAAAAAAATATTTATCTACAAAGACAATATTCAGCACGATGTTACTTTACTCCATTTTGAGTAGCATTATTGATCATAATTAGTTAAGTCTGGAAACTAGAGGTGCTTATGCTCTTATAATTAAGTAGGATTGTCCTTGCCAGAATAGCCCATTAAGGCTTTGGATAGGACGCTAGTCTACCAAATGTTTTTGTGCTACGTTCAACAGTGTTACATTAAATAGTGCTGCATTGTGTCTATGGTGATGTCGCAATTAGTGCTTGGATTCAAACTACAGTTCAAGAGTGTCTGTCAATACCCACTTGAAATAAAGGAAATGGGTTACTGTCCTCTTAAATACGTTGACAGGTGGAGTTTGTATTGTTTCAATGTGGGTTATACTTGCAGCAACCATTTTTAAGGACATGAAGGCATCAAACTGTCAGACATCAGCTAGCACCTTACCAGAAGCCAAAAGAAAATCTCTGCACTTACATAACATATTTAATCAATCTATTTAACCTACCTGTCACGAGAGCGCTTAATCACTGTGAACAGTGAGCATGTGTTTGTGACTTCATGTTCCTGTGAGTGTGTGTGCCTGTATGTTGTATGTTTGTACAATAAGTAAAGTAGGGTATGTATAGAGCATTGGGAAAGTATTCAGACCCCTTGACGTTTTCCACATTTTGTTATGTTACAGGATTATGTCAAAGCACAGATCTGGGGGAGGGTACCAAAACATTTCTGCAGCTTTGAAGGTCCCCAAGAACCCAGTGGCCTCTGTCATTCTTAAATGGAAGAAGTTTGGAATCAACAAGACTCTCCAACAAGACTCTACCTAGAGCTGGCCGCCCAGCCAAACTGAGCAATCAGGGGAGAACGGTCAGGAAGGTGAACAAGAACCTGATAGTCACTCTGACAGAGATCCAGAGTCCCTCTGTGGAGATGGGAGAAACTTCCAGAAGGACAACCATCTCTGCTGCTCTCCACCAATCGGGCCTTTGTGGTAGAATGGCCAGACGGAAGCCACTCCTCAGTAAATGACATGACAGCCCAATTGGAGTTTGCCAAAAGGCACCTAAAGGACTCTCAGACCATGATAAACAAGATTCTCTGGTCTGATGAAACCAAGATTCAACTCTTTGGCCTGAATGCCAAAAGTCACGTCTGGAGGAAACCTGGCACCATCCCTACAGGTGAAACATGGTGGTGGCAGCATCATGCTGTAGGGGTGTTTTTCAGTGGACTGGGAGACTAGTCATGATTGAGGAAAAGATGAATGGAGCAAAGGTACAGATATCCCTGATGAAAACCTGCTCCAGAACCTCAGACTGGGGCAAAGGTTCACATTCCAACAAGACAATTACCATAAGCACACATCCAAGACAACGCAAGAGTGGCTTCGGGACAAGTTTCTGAATGTCCTTGAGTGGCCCAACCAGAGCCTGGACTTGAACCTGATCGAACATCTCTGGAGAGACCCGAAAATATCTGTGCAGTGAGGCTTTCCATCCAACTTCATAGAGCTTGAGAGGATCTGCAGAGATCCAAACACAGCTGTGCCAAGCCTGTAGCGTCATACCAAAGAACACTCAGGTCTGTTATTGCTGCCAAAGGTGCTTCAACAAAGTACTGAGTAAAGGGTCTGACTACTTATTTAAATGTCAATTTTTTTTTAACATATTTGCAAAAAAAAAAACTGTTTTTGCTTTACCAATATGGGGTATTGTGTGTAGATTTATTAGGGGAAATAAACTATTTTTATACATTTTAGAATAAGGCTATAACTCAAGAAAATGTGGAAAAGTCAAGGGGTCTGAATACTTTCTGAAGGCACTGTCAGTGTGCATGTGTGTGTAACAGGATTTCCCAAACTCAGTCCTGGGACCTCCCCTGGGTACACATTTTGGTTTTTGCCCTAGCATTACACAGCTTATTCAAAAACAAACTCAGTATCAAGTTTTGATCATTTGAATCATCTGTGTAGTGCTAGGGAAAAAACAAAACGGGCCCCAGGACCGAGTTTGGGAAACCCTGGTCTATACTGTAGGTCTGTATGAGTGGTTGATTGCATATACACCAATGTTGGCATTTACAAGCAGGCCTGTATTTGTGTTTGTGTCTGTGTATGTATACGTGATCTTTGGATCCTGATCTGGGCTGTCACCGTAAATGGTCACCGTGTCTAAACACATATGGGACACAATTTGAGGGATTTTAATGATATTATTAGTAACCAATCAGATCAGTAAAGGCATAACCAAAAAGTTCCTGTTTGGCCTGGCAGCCGAGGCATTCGCTAGTCCACCAAAGTGTTCTTGGCGGCGGGCCACATTCTCCAGGGCT
This sequence comes from Oncorhynchus mykiss, assembly GCF_057628025.1. Taxonomy (NCBI): domain Eukaryota; kingdom Metazoa; phylum Chordata; class Actinopteri; order Salmoniformes; family Salmonidae; genus Oncorhynchus; species Oncorhynchus mykiss. Next base: position 50,817,368 of record NC_143026.1, read on the forward strand.
CGTGCTGTCTTTGCCCTGTTCTCTCCAACACCTTGTATCCTCCCAGCGAATCATCCCACTTCGCCTAGCCCCTGACTGACAGCCCCTCAAGGCCTTTTCATTTCTGTACAGTCACCATTGTTCAGTATCAAAGCTGTTCAAACATTGCCAATCTTCCCCATTCTCTACTCTCCCCCTGTAGAAAAGCTCATTTATCTAAACAATTTTAAAAAATGATTTGAAAAGTCTCAATTGATTTCTGTGTTTATTCAGGTTTTCGTCATTTGTTTTTGCTTTGGACGAATATGGAGTAATTTTTAAAAAACTTCCCGAAACTCAAGGATTTGTTCTAGTTTCTAGGGGTTTTGTAATTTAAAATGTTCAAACGGTTTAATCTGTTTACAGTAACAGACAACCACACGTGTCAGAGAGAACACTTAGCGAGGACAACCAGAAACAAATCTTCTTGGTTTGATTTTCCCGAAACACTTGATGTTGAGAGAGACCGCTATTAAGGGTAGGAAACCCTAGGAGACCTATGCTCATCCTGTGTGATCTGTTTTGAGAAGTCATCTGAGGTATTTGTTCTGGGTGGAGATGATGGGTGGAAACCGAATAGGGTGCCTCGAGTAGGAAGAAAGTCCTCAGGCATCTGACTAGTGCATATTGGCATAGGATAAAAGGCTGTGTGTCATTAGGATAGACTATTAGTTTAGGTAATGTACTTTTTGATGATACAGCATAAACAGCAATTTGAAAAAGAACAGTTAGAGGAAATGAACACTGTCAGAGACACACATTGAAAAGGCATTGTATCTGCACACTGTGGTTCATTTTTCTTTGTCATGTCACATGAAACCACCAGGGGTTTTAAAATGCACTTAACCTCGCTAGGCTAGGGGGCGGTATTTTCACGTCCAGATGAAAAGCGTGCCCAAAGTAAACTGTATATTGTTAGTAGATTTGGATAGAAAACACTGAAGTTTCTAAAACTGTTTGAATAATGTCTGTGAGTATAACAGAACTTATTTGGCATTAATTATATTTTTATTCCTGCGTTTTGTGTCGCGCCTGCAGGGTTGAAATATGCTTTCTCTCTTTTGTTTACGGAGGTGCTATCCTCAGGTAATAGCATCATTTATTTTCACCGAAAAGCCTTTTGTGAAATCTGACATTTTGGCTGGATTCACATCAAGTGTACCTTTAATTTGCTATCTTGCATGTGTGATTTAATGAAAGTTAGATTTTTATAGTAATTTACTTGAATTTGGCGCTCTGCATTTTCCCTGGCTTTTGGCCAGGGACGCTAGCGTCCCACATATCCCAGAGTGGTTTTTAAGGTGTGTAGGTCGCGGTCTTTATCATAGAGCTATGAAAGTTATGCATTTAGATCCGCCTGCTCGAGACAAATTCTGAGATTGCTTTGCTATGTCTGCCGTGAAGCAGTCGAATTGGATAAATGTTTTTCTAAGGACGTAAGGTTGCAGTGAAGTGATATACATGGATGTAATGAGAGTGAGGCAAATACAAGTTTTTCAACAGAGGACATTGACATGGTCCTAGGAAGGTAAATCATGTTTGATGTACTCTGTATGTAAACATTTTTGCAGAAATGTTTAAACTAGATGATAGGAACACTGTGGACAATTTTCAGCAAGTTGCAACAATGAAATACAGAAATGAACACTTTTCCATAAACAAGGTCTAAATCATGTTTGATGCACTCTGTAAGTAAAAAGGAAGAAAGGCCTTGTTCTATGTGGGTCCAAGTTTTAACTGAAGTTTTAACTGTTCATTTCACATGGTGAGGTGTAGGCTTGAGTTCATCGGGGCATCTGTTGAACGCTCCAATACCTGAATTTTAAAACTAACCCTAACAGTTCTGCCGATGTCACTCAAAACCTCATCAACTCTATGTCAGGCTTCCAGTGAGGTCTACCTTTCTGCAATGTGGGGGGAGGGGGCTAATTAATTAATTGTCATTCATCTTGATTGCGATGTATGGACATAATCATCAACCTAGTGTCACTTTTCTTTTCCCACTTTTCTTTTCCCAAGCATCAAGTGGTTGACGCTCATATTTTCCCATTGGCATCTCAAAGCCTGCTGGGAGCATGGCCAATTGACATAAGTGTCAATTGGTTGATGCCTAACTTATTGCAAAAACGTGACAGTTTGACGTTTTATTAGTCGTATGTACGGGATACACATGCTATACACCATTTAACTAAATGCTTATTTGCAGGTTCCTTCTCGACAATGCAACAACAATAAGAAATAATAAAAGATAAGTATACAAACATAAAGTGATAGAGAAGTAGGTAATAATTAACATTTTAGCATAAGTACGATAGAGGAATGCACAACTTCTAGTCCAATATTTACACGTGTTTTAGGGAAGGAGGGATTGGGGGGCAAGTGTTGAAATTGTGCAGTATTTATCAATTATAATAAGAGTCTAGTAGCATCAGTTGTGATTTGTGTGTGTGCAGCATGGGTGTGTAGCATGTGTGTGTGTGGGTGTGTAGGTGTGCGAGTGAGTGCAAGTATGCTAAAGTGCTGAGAATCAGTGCACATGGTCAGTCCAGTGGACAGCAGTCTGATGGCTTGGAGATAGCAACAGGCTCAGAGACAGTTTCTATCAGACCTCTTGCAGCTTGTGGCTGGGGTGTGATGATGTTGATAGCCTTCCTCAGGCACCTTTCCGAGTAAATGTCCTGGATGGGTGGGAGCACGGTCCCAGTGATGTACTTGGCCGTCTTCACCACCAGCTGGAGGGCCTTGCAGTTGTGGACAGAGCAATTCTTGTGATGCAACCGGTCAGGACGCTCTCAATGGTCCAGAGGTAGTGTTTGGAGAGGACCATTCTCCCTATAGGCTGACTCGTCGTTCTTGGTTATTAGGCCTACAACAATGGTTTCGTAAGCAAACTTGATGATGAAGTTGGTGTCGTGAACAGGGAGTACAGCAGAGGTCTGAGGACACACCCCTGGGGGTCTCTATATTAGGAGTCAGTGTGCAGGAGATGTTGTTTCCAATCCTCACAGCCTGTGGTCTGACGTTTTCCTATGATATCATGTTGCAGAAAACAGCAAGAGTTTTTTTATTTACAATTTCTTAAAATGCCTTCTGATAGTCATGACCTAATGGGTCCCGCTTTAAATGACATGTAGCTTATAAGGGCTCATTAATGTGGCACAACTGTGTGACATAACCACCAATGTCAAACTTGACATAAATCTGTGCTTAATAAAGGGTGGCATAAGCATCGCTTAATAAAGCCTTATAAATCATTAAAATGGAGGCTTCACAAAGCATTGTCATGCATCTTGGTAGAGCATTGCAACGCCTAGATATTGGGTTTCGATTCCTGGGACCAGCCATACTTAAAAATATATTCAGGCATGACTGTAAGTCGCTTTGGATAAAAGTGTCTGCTAAATGTTATGTATTATATTACATTTCACTAAACATTTCTAGGATGGTCCAACCTCTTTGCCGCTTGGGTACACAATCAATATTGGACCTGACCTCAACTTCCCCCCCAAATGTTGTGCTGCAGGATGACACACACACTAAAGTGCAGTTATGCACAGCAAAACACGTTTGTATAGCCTTTTAAAATCCGTTTTTGGCAGTTTTTTCCCCCAAATTCCATTTCCTTGGTTTTGTTGTCACAGGTTTTTTCTTTTTTTCTTCTGGTTTACCCCAATTTTTTCAAATTTTTTCATAGAAAACAAAAACATTGGATTTTCTGTGTTCACAACAATGCTTAAACCACACAAGTGGATGACTTTTGAGGTCTGGGAAAAATCTAAGAAACCTTGATTTTTTTGTGTAGTTGCCCTTTATTCGGTGAGCATGCCCTGGACTGTTTGGTTAGCTGGTTTTCTGTAGCGCAGTAAGCACACGTGATGTGATTCGGAAGCCATTGGAATGGGTGGAGGGAAAGGCCACCAACACTCTATTCAGAGCCCCATGAAATTACACCATATTTACATTATACAGACCCTACCAAGTATTCCCTACAATACCTTTACCGCGGCACCCAGAATAGTTATTGCTCTAAGCCAATATGTATTCCCTTCGTATTGGGGGCATTTATTTGACCTTGGAACATTTTTTCCAACCAAATTATACAGTATATGCCCTAGCCTACCACGCAAATTGACTATGGTTTAATTTCCCTAGTTGACACAGACATGCTCAGGAAAGTGATATAACAACTTAAGCCTTCTACCTGTCTTCTCGATCCTATCCCCACCACCTTCTTCAAAACAGTTTTTAATTGCATATCTGAAGAAGTGCAAGCTATTGTTAAAAAGTTGTTAGGGATAGGGTCTAGTTTCCTGAATTTCTGCCTGACTGACATGCCCAAAGTAAATTGCATGTTACTCAGGCCCAGAAGCCAGGATATGCATATAATTGGTAGCATTGGATAGAAAATACGTTGTAGTTTCTAATAATGTTAAAATAATGTCTGAGACTATAACAAAATTGATATGGCAGGCATAAATCTGAAGAAAAAACAACCAGAATTGGGTTTTTTTAGGTCCCAGGCTCTTATAATGGAAACCTATTGTTCCTATGTAATTCCGTCTCCCAGATTTCAATAGTCTTTATTCAAGGTTTCAGGCTTGTTTTTTTTATATAATTTTGAGTTTTGGTTAGGAGAGCACCGGAATATATTTTATTTTTATTTTGCTTTCCTATTGAACATACTACTTTCCGTATGAAATAGTATAGTTTATTTATATTTTAGAGTACCTGACGATTAAATAGAAATGTCATTTGACTTGTTTGGACGAAGTTTAGCGGTAGCTTTTTGGACTCCGAGTGGATTACTGAAATCGGTGGTGCCAACTAAACAGACTTTTTGATATAAAATAAGAATTTATCTAACAAAACAACCAATCGAGTTGTAGCTTGGGATTGCAAACAGATGAAGATATTCAAATGTAACTGATTTATTAATCTGTATTTATGATTTTATGCAACATGTGCTGGTTGAAAAATATGTTGATGTGGGGCGCCGTCCTCAGACAATCGCATGGTATGCTTTCACTCTAAAGCCTATTGGAAATCGGAAAACGCAGTTAGATTAACAAGAATTTAAGCTTTTAAAAATATAAGATATTGTATGTTCATGAATGTTTAATATTACAATTATTTATTTGAATTGCGCGCCCTCCAATTTCACCGGATGTTGTCGGCTGGTGTCCCGCTAGCGTGACGCCTATTTCATTTTTAATCACTCCTTGTTCAAAGGCACTTTCTTACTGCACTAAAAACTGCTATGGTGAAACCCTGTCTGAAGAAAATAAATATTGATTCTTCAGAATCTTAGATTTTTTTGGCCAATCTCCAACCTTCCATTTTAAGAAAAATTCTGGAGAAATTTGTGTTCAAATAGCTAAATTAGTTTTTAACTTCTTATGGCTGGGGGCAGTATTGAGTAGCTTGGATGAATAAGGTGCCCAGAGTAAACTGCCTGCTACTCAGTCCCAGTTGCTAATATATGCATATTATTAGTATATTTGGATAGAAAACATTCTGAAGATTCTAAAACTGTTTGAATGATGTCTGCAAGTATAACAGAACTCATATGGCAGGCAAAAACCTGAGAAGAAATCCAACAAGGAAGTGGGAAATCTGAGTTTGGTCATTTTTCAACTCATTCCCTATTGGAGATACAGTGGGATATTGGTCATGTTACACTTCCTAAGGCTTCCACTAGATGTCAACAGTCTGTAGAACCTTGTTTGATGCTTCTACTGTGAAGTGGGGGCGAATGAGAAGGGCATGAGTCAGAGGTCTGCCAGAATGCCTTGCGCTCGTGACGCTCGTTCACGTGAGAGTTAGTTTGAGTTCCATGGCATTTCTGAAGACAAAGGAATTCTCCGGTTGGAACATTATTGAAGATTTATGTTAAAAATCTCCTAAAGATTGATTCTATACATCGTTGGACATGTTTCTACGGACTGTAATGGAACTTTCTGACTTTTCGTCTGCTCCTAGTGAACGCGCTTCGTGAGTTTGGATTTGTTTACCAAACGCGCTAACAAAAGGAACTATTTTGACATAAACATTCCACAAACATTTATTGTGGAACTGGGATTCCTGGGAGTGCATTCTGATGAAGATCATCAAAGGTAAGTGAATATTTATAATGTTATTTCTGACTTCTGTTGACTGCACAATATGGCGGATATCTTTTTGGCTTGTTTGGGCTCTGAGCTCCGTACTCAGATTATTGCTTTATTTTTTTTATATTTTTTTTTTTTGTTGCTTTTTCCGTAAAGCTTTTTTAAAAATCTGACACAACGGTTGCATAAAGGAGAAGTGTATCTAATGTTCCATGCATAATACTTGTATTTTCATCAACATTTATAATGAGTATTTCTGTAAAATTGATGTGGCTCTCTGCAAAATCCCCAGATGTTTTTGGAACTACTGAACATAACGTGCCAATGTATACTGAGGTTTTGGGATATAAATATGAACTTTATCAAATAAAACATACATATATTGTGTAACATGAAGTCCTATGAGTGTCATCTGATGAAGATCATCAAAGGTTAGTGATTAATTCTATCTCTATTTCTGATTTTTGTGACTCCTCTCTTTGGCCGGAAAAATGGCTGTGTTTTTCTGTGACTTGGCTCTGACCTAACATAATCGTTTGTGGTGCTTTCGCCGTAAAGCCTATTTGAAATCGGACACTGTGGTGGGATTAACAAGAATTGTATCTTTAAAATGGTGTGAAATACCTGTATGTTTGAGGAATTTTAATTATGGGATTTCTGTTTTGAATTTGGCGCCCTGCACTTTCACTGTCTGTTGTCATATCGATCCCGTTAGCGGGATCTCAGCCCTAAGAAATGTTTAAGTGCCAACTGTATTTTTGAAAAAATCTAATCTGGTTTTCATGCCCACCACAACACAGAGACAGCCTTAGAGCCAACAGAAAGATGCCAAACAGCTCTCTGTCCTTGTACTCTTAGATTGACGTGCTGCATTCAACACAACACTGTTGACCATGATGAATTCTGGACAGACCGGAGAGGTGGTTGGCCTCTCTGGTCCAGTTCTAAAAAATATTAGGACCTATTTAACCAGTCAAGTTTTTTTGTCACCCTTGGTGAACATAACTCAGAGAAAATACACATCACATGTAGCTTTCCGCAAGGTTAGATTTTGGGGCCGATACTGTTCAGTTTAAATATGTTACCCCTTGGCAGCGTTATCAGAAGGCACAGCATTGCTACGCAGATACAAATTTCTGTAACCAGAGGTGCTCCACGATAAATTATTACACTGTATTAGTGATTTAAGTCATCACAAATTCTTCCAGCTATATCAAGACAATACCAAGGTACTTATTGTTGGAGCCAAAGCACAGAGAGAATCTAGCTGCACATTTTAATTCACAGGCAATAAAGATGAAAAAACAGGGCAAAAAACCTAGGTGTTATTTTCGATTCTGAACTAAATTTTTAATCACACATTAGGAATGTGACCAAAATAGATTTTTACAAACTGAGAAACATTGCCAAGGTGCAGCCTTTTCTCTCTCTCAGGCTGTCATAGAGACACCCATGCTTTTATTAAAAGAAGGCTTGACTAGTGTAATGCTCTCCTGTCTGGTCTACCCAAGAAAGCCTTTGGTCAACTGCAAAACATACAGAATGCTGCAGCACGGGTACCGACCAAGACCAGATGGAGAGCACACATTACACACATGTAAGTTCTCTCCACTGGCTGCCTGTGAGTTTTAGAATTGATTTTAAGATTCTTCTATTTTTAAATCAATCCACGAATGTGCACCACAATACATGTCAGACACACTTTTAAGTTATCTACACAGTAGGTCCCAAAGCCTAGGACCAAGACTCATGGAGAGGCAGCCTTTAGTTATTATGGCCCCAGCCTCTCGAATAGCCTGCCAGAGAACCTGAGGGAGGCCTAAACTGTGGACATTTAGAAGAGATCTTAAAACACATATTTTTAGCTCTGCTTTTCCTTAGAGTGCTTTTTAGTTTTTTTGTGAATTAAATATTTCAGGTATTATTTTCATAATTTTTTATATTTTTTTCCTGTAAAGAACGTTATGTTGCATTCCATGTCTGAAATGTACTGTATAAATAAAGCTTCATATTTTTTATTTTTTTATTTCACCTTTATTTAACCAGGTAGGCTAGTTGAGAACAAGTTCTCATTTGCAACTGCGACCTGGCCAAGATAAAGCATAGCAGTATGAGCAGACAACACAGAGTTACACATGGAGTAAACAATTAACAAGTCAATAACACAGTGGAAAACAAAGGGGGAGTCTATATACAATGTGCACAATGATTATTGATTGCAAATTAAATTAGTTTGTAGCAGTTAAGTGTTGAGTTAGATTACATACTGTAGCTACCACAATCGTTATTTCAAATAATTTAGGTGACTTCATAGCAATCGCTAGCTAGCTGAAATTTAGCTAGCTAGCAGGCTCAGCTAAATACAAATTCCCCTAAATACAGCCACACCTCTCATGAGACATGTAAATGAAAGAGGAATATACATTCTTCCCATTTGTGACTCATTTCAGGAAACTAGGCGAATGTCTCACATCACTACTTTTGATCATAAAATATTTATTTTTTTATCAAAATCAGTTTTGGGGCGGAAATGCCTTCTGGAACATGTGAACTTTCATGTGCCTTAATAACAAACGTGTATTCCATACAAGTGACTAGCATCACTACTCTGAACGGTTCTGACTTAGAACATGTGGACAACTACAAATACCTAGGTGTCTGGCTAAATCAGCATCAGGTTTGCTTTTGCTCTCGAATAGAAGGGGGGTACGGCGGTAATCAGGGTAATAGTGGGGTTCTCTGACTTCACGGATGGATGTTCTCTATCATTTCTCTGTCTTTGTCTACGACTTAGTCTGGACTCTGCATAATGTAGCAGGTTGAAATGGATGAGGCTGGGAATAGTCAGAGTGCAGCCGATATGATGGTTCGGTCCACTGAAGAACAGGAAGTCCAGGCCAAGGACTACAGCAAATGCAAGGCTCAAATCTGCAAGAACAGCCACAGGAAGGTTAATAGTCTCATCATGCAGTTTTATTGTTATACCAATCCAGCCCAAGGGGCTGGTAGGTTCTCCATTGGCCAAGTACAATGGTTCCTCCTCCCATGTTCTTAGCTCCTCATGAGGTAATGTCGTGTTTCGCCACAGGGCCTCTTGCATCAGGGTGTAAGTTGCTCCTGTGTCGATTATGGCCTTCCCTCTTACAGTTTTTCTCAATTGCTAAAACACTAAAACCCATTGGCTGAACAAAGTTCTCAGTTGCCTGAAGTCATTTAGCTAATTATGCAGTCTGTCAATACCTTAAACCATTTCACATGATAAAACACAATTTGCAGATCTCACTTAGACTTTTCAGCAAAAGTCTAAACATATTCTCATTCTCAAAACACATTATGCACTCTAATGCATATGTCATCCATACTGGTAAACACAAGTGGCAACAATCAAATACAAATAGAGAACATATGTCATTGATTGAACACAACCACTCAAAATTGATTGAACCTGTTTCAAATGATGCGACACAACCAATATAAGCCAGTTCAGAGAGCAAACAGGTTGTTGAAGGTGGGAAGGAGAAAGTCTGAGAATGGATACTGTAGTACAGTTTTAAGCTGTATACTGTACAATGGATGAATTGTATGGCCCTGAACATTGTGCTTTCCATTTATTAACAGTACTGACTGCTCAATAGATTTTGACTGGTTGCAGGTTCATATCAACAAAGAACAAGAATTACAGTATCACAGAGACAAAGGACAAGTTTCTGAGATGCAGGGTACAGTACTGTAAAAATAGGGGTACAAGGAGGAGGAAGAACAAAAAACAAAATTGCAAAGAGCAAAGAGCAAAGCAGAGTAGTAATTTCTGATACATTTTGAGCTACTATGATAGAACATGTTTTCGTTCATCAAAGGACAATGAGGGAAAAATGTGAATATTTTTTTGATTAAAAATGTACTTCTCCATGAGAGTTGTATGTTTTGAACAATGTGTTTTCTATTTTTCGGTGTATTGTTTACTGACTGCTTGATAGTGTATATATCATTTTGATCACTTTGTTTATGATTTGAGAGCAGTGTTTGATTTCGAACATAGGTAAAACTGTTTTGAGGCGAATGTTTCAATTTGCAAGAGGAGTCAGAGGTTATGTAAATAGTGCTTGAAGATGAGGTTTTGTGTTTAATGTTTTCAGGAAATGGAGCAAGGTTTCAGAAATTGTGTTTTAGCAATTGAGAAACTGTAATAACTACAATGTCAACCCAAATACTTCTGACAGGGCAATAATAGTCCAGCGCTAATGAACATCAAAAGGAAGTGCATTTGAAAAATAGAAAGTCTGCTGCAGTGTAAAGCACAAGAGTGAGAGAGAGCTAGAGAGAGAGAGAGAATATCTTAGAACAACTGCAAGCCTGAAGTCAACAGCTATCTGACCATCTGATGGTTTGTATGTCAAAGCTTCGCAATAATGTTGCTACTAATCAGCGCACGGTGAAGGCTCCATGCAGGATTTCGCCACAACTGTAAACTCTCCTTCCAGACTCATATTATGCATCTCTAATCCAAAATTAAATCTAGAATCGGCTTCCTATTTCACAACAAAGCCTCCTTCGCTCACGCTGCCAAACATACCCTCGTAAAACTGACTGTCCTACCAGTCCTCTACTTCGGCAATGTCATTTACAAAATAGCCTTCAACACTCAGCAAACTGGATGCAGTCTATCACAGTGCCATCCATTTTGTCACCAAAGCCCCGTATACCATCCACCACTGCGGCCTGTTTGCTCTTGTCGGGTGGCCCTCGCTACATATTCGTTGCCAGACCCACTGGCTCCAGGACATCTATGAGTCTTTGCTAGGTAAAGCTTCGCCTTATCTCAGCTCACTGGTCACCATAACACCACCCACCCCTAGCATGCGCCCCAGAAGGTATATCTCACTGGTCATCCCCAAAGCCAATACCTCCTTTGGCCGCCTCTCCTTCCAGTTCTCTGCTGCCAATGAATGGAACGAATTGCAAAAATCACTGAAGTTGGAGACATATATACTGTATCTCCCTCACTAACTTTAAGCATCAGCAATCTGAGCAGCTTACCGATCACTGCAGCTCTACATAGCCCATCTGTAAATAGCCCATCCAACTACCTACCTCATTCCCATATTGTTTTTATTGACCTTTTTGCTATTTTGCACACCATTATTTCTACTTGCACATCATCATCTGCACATCTATAAATAGATTTATCTAATGTGTTATTGACTGTACTTTTGTTTATCCCATGTGTAACTCTGTGTTGTTTTTTGTTGCACTGCTTTGCTTTATCTTGGCCAGGTCGCAGTTGTAAATGAGAACCTGTTCTCAACTGGCCTACATGGTCGAAAAAAAAGGTGAAAAAAGGTGAAAAAAATAATCCATAAATACAAATAAATTACGAGCCTAGTTGGTTTAGCCACGGAAAAACACAGGAACTTTCCCGTTAGCCATGATTGGCTGAGATAATGGATGGGCTGGGCTGGACATGCCGGGGAGATGAGTTTGGATTGGTCTGCCATGTAGCTCACTTCTGTCTATAACGTGAGCTGTTCAGTATTTGTTGACAGTCCTTTCTAACGTGCCATTTCTAAAAGATATAACGTTAGCCATCGAGAACTACATAAACTTTGCTCCATTTCTCAACAACATTGATGCCCTGAATTTAGCGGGTGCTCTCAACAGATCAGTTGGAAAAAGTGATGGGTTACTTTCTGCATTCGCCAGGTCAGTGTGAACCGGAGTGACTTGAGACAATGCTGGCCAAACAAGATGTAGCTACAAACAAAACAGAGTTAATATGGTTCCAGTCTGCAGTGAAGCATTCATCCATGTATGCTAGGATAAGAGTGTAGCTTCATTTTCAGATATAAGTTTCTAGTTTTTTTTGCAAGTTAAAGCGTTCTGTTAGTTAGCTAGCAAACGTTAGCTTGCTGGCTTGCTATATAATCTGTGCAGTAATATTATTCAAATCATAAATAATTTGAATTACTAGTTTTAGCTTAATGTTAACTAACTAAAATGAATCCTAGCTTGTTAGTTTTAGCCACCAGCAGATTCATACTATTTAATATATATATATATATAACCTTTGTTTAACTAGGCAAGTCAGTTAACCTCTCTAGGGTAGGGGGCAGCATTTGGAATTTTGGATGAAAAGCATGCCCAAATTAAACGGCCTACTACCCTGGCCCAGAAGATATGATATGCATATAACTTGGATAGATTTTGATAGAAAACACTCTAAAGTTTCCAAAACTGTTAACATAGTGTCTATGAGTATAACAGAACTGATTTAGCAGGCAAAAACCTGAGAAATCCATTCAGGAGGAGTGTTTTATTTTATTTTTTGTAGTTTTCTATTCAATGCCATTACAGTATCCATTAACTTAGGACTCCATTTGCAGTTCCTATGCCTTCCACTAGATGTCTTATAAATGAGGGAGTAAGACCAGTCTGAACGAGTGGACCCTAACATGACGCATTAGTTTTTTCAGGCGCATGTGCATTTCTTGTTTACCTTTTATATTGACGACGTTATTGTCTGGATGAAATATTCTAGATCATTTAGGCTGTTTCTATGAACTTTACAGATACAATTTGGATTTTTTTGTCTGACTGTTTTGACTGAGTTTGAGCCTGTGGATAACTGAATAAAACGCGCTAACAAAATGGAGGTTTTTGGATATAAAGAGACTTCATCCAACAAAAGGAACATTTATTGAGTAAATGAATGTCTTCTGATTGCCACCATATGAAGATCATCAAAGGTAAAGGATTAAATGTATCTCTATTTCTGAGTTTTGTAACGCTTCTGCTTAGCTGGTTACTGTTTGTAATAATTTGTCAACTGGGTTATGTTCTGGGCTAAGTATGTTCTGGGCTAGGTATGCATTTTATAAATATGACACTGTGGTTGGTATAACAAGAAGTTAATCTTTAAACCTATGTAAAATATGTTTTGTTTTCTGAATTTTTATAATGAGCTTTTCTGTAATTGAATTTGGCGCTCTGCAACCTCACTGGATGTTGGCCAGATGGGACGCTAGCGTTCCCACATACCCTAGAGAGGTTAAGAACAAAAGGAGAAAGGCCTCCTGCGTGGACGGGGGCTGGGATTAAAAGCAGCCTCTCAGCAGGCTCTCTGAGTTAGTGATTGCTGTTTAGGAGTCTGATGGCCTTGAGATAGAAGCTGTTTTTCAGTCTCTTGGTCCCAGCTTTGATGCACCTGTACTGACCTCGCCTTCTGGATGGTAGCGATGTGAACAGGCAAATTTCTTCAGCCCCCTGAGATTGAAGAGGAGCTGTTGCGCTTTCTTCACAACACTGTCTGTGTGAGTGGACCATTTCAGTTTGTCTGTGATGTGTACGCCGTGGAACTTAAAACGTTCTACCTTTTCCACTGCTGTCCCTTCAATGTGGATAGGGGGGGGGGGCTCCCTCTGCTGTTTCCTCAAGTCCACGATCATCAACCAGTGGGTCTTATGATGGGTATACAGAGATGACCAGTTTAAAGAGGAGTATAGAGTGCAGTGATGTGTCCTATAAGGAGCATTGGTGGTAAATCTGATGGCCAAATTGTAAAGAACATCTAGCCGCTCAAGAGTACCCTTACCTGCTGATCTTAAAATGATGTCTCCGCAATATAGCATGGGAAGGATGGTCTTCTGAATCAGGATTAGTTTGGCAAAGTGGGTGAAGGAGGAGCGATTACGATAGAGGAAACCAAGTCTAGATTTAACTTTAGCCTGCAGCTTTAATATGTGCTGAGAGAAGGGCCGTGTACCGTCTAGCCATACTCCCAAGTATTTGTATGAGGTGACTACCTCAAACTCTAAACCCTCAGAAGTAGTAATCACACCTGTGGGGAGAGGGGCATTCTTCTTACCAAACCCCGTGACCTTTGTTTTGGAGGTGTTCAGGACAAGGTTACGGGTAGAGAAACCTTGTTGGACACTAAGAAAGCTTTGTTGTAGAGCATTCAACACAAAATCTGGGGTGGGGCCAGCTGAGTATAAGACTGTATTATCTGCATATAAATGAGAGAGCTTCCTACTGCCTGAGCTATGTTGTTGATGTAAATTGAGAGGAGCGTGGGGCCTAGGATCGAGCCTTGCGGTACTCCCTTGGTGACAGGCAGTGGCTGAGAGAAGATTTTCTGACTTTATACACTGCACTCTTTGAAAGAGGTAGTTAGCAAACCAGGCCAAAGACCCCTCAGAGGCATCAATACTTCTTAGCCGGCCCACAAGAATGGAATGGTCTACCGTATCAAAATCGTTGGCCAAGTCAATAAAAATATAATTGAATGAAGGGAAATTGTGACATCATTGAGGACCTTCAAGATTGCAGTGACACATCCATAACCTGATTGCAGGTCTAAGGCACTGCGTCTCAGTGCTAGAGGCATCACTACAGACCCTGGTTCGATTCCAGGCTGTATCATAACCAGCCATAATTGGGAGTCCCATAGGGCGGCGCACAATTGGCCCAGGGTTGTCCGGGTTAGGTTTTGGCCAGGGAAAACAGATATTGTAAATAAGATGTTGTTCTTAATTGACTAGTTAAATAAAGTTTAAATAAAAATAAAATAAATCAATTTCAAATGTATATCCCTATATTAAGCAAACCAGATGGCACATGTGATACAAAACAAGGCAACAGTGTGGTTTAGGACCATGCAGACGCCTCCAAGTGGTCAGGTAGGCTGTTTGGAGTAATAATTATGTAATAATAATAATAATAAAACCAAAGTTGCGCCCCTGCTTTAAAGTATTTTTAATTAAGTACTTTACACCACCACACTCCAACCTTGTGAAATGTACAAATAGACATTTTAGTCAAAAGCAACTTTATATCGAAGGTGTGCTGTTGATTTGAAGGCCTGCACATGCGTAGTTCGGCATGAGACAACCGTTAGAACCGATGACGTGTTTCTATGCATGATATTTGCTAGCCAACGTCGCTATGATATTGACTAAAAATGTGCTTCTTTATCCTGTACTGTCTTTTGTTCTGTTCTGGGCCTGGTTTCCCAAAAACATCTTAAGGCTAAGTTAACCTTTCTAGCGCAGGGGTTCCACTAGCGGAAAATGCTTTACAGCTAAAACACAACATATTAGATCACCGCCAAGTCGAAAAAACAAACAGCCATTTTTCAAGCCAAAGATAGGAGTCACAAAAAGCAGAAATATAGATCAAATTAATCACTAACATTTGTTGATCTTCATCAGATGACACTCATAGAACATCATGTTACACAATACATGTATGTTTTGTTCAATAATGTGCATATTCATATCTCAAAATCTCAGTTTACATTGGCGCCTTACGTGCAGTAATGTTTTGATTCCAAAACATCCGGTGATTTTGCAGAAATAGTCATAATAAACATTGATAAAAGATACTAACGTTATTCACAGAATTAAAGATAGACTTCTCCTTAACCTTTTTGGAATAGGGGGCAGCATTTTCACTTTTGGATGAATAGCGTGCCCAGAATGAACTGCCTCCTACTCTGTCCCAGATGCTAATATGTGCATATTATTATTAGTATTGGATAGAAAATACTCAGAAGTTTCTAGAACTGTTTGAATGATGTCTGTGAGTATAACAGAACTCATATGGCAGGCCTTAGAACAATCCAACCAGGAAGTGGGACATCTGAGGTTTCTAGTTTTTCAAAGCTTGGCCTAGCGAATACACATTGAGATATGGATGAGGTTGCACTTCCTACGGCTTCCACTAGATGTTAACCGTCCTTAGAAACTTGAATGAGGAATCTACTATAAAGGAGGGGCTCATGAGACCTCTTTGAGTCGGCGGTCTGGCAGAGAGCATTGGTCTCATGACGCGCGCTCCCGACAGAGTTAACTCTCGTTCCAATGCTCCTCTGAAAACAAAGGAATTCTCCGGTTGGAACATTATTGATGTTTTATGTTAACATCCTAACGATTGATTCCATACATCGTTTGACATGTTTTTAAAGGACTGTAAAGGAACTTTTTGAGTTTTTGTCTGGATGAAGTGCCTGCGCCTCATGAAGATGAATTACTGGGCTGAAAACGCTTACAACAAGTGGCTATTTGGACATAAATGATGGAACTTTATGGAACAAATCAGTAATTTATTGTTGAACTGGGTTTCCTGGGTGTGCCTTCTGATGAAGATCAGGTCTGCACATGCGCATTTCGGCATGAGACGGCCGTTAGAAGCCTTCAAACTCAGTGCCTCTGCTTGACATCATGGGAAAATCAAAAGAATTGAGCCAAGACCTCAGAAAAAAATTGTAGACCTCTGATCTGGTTCATCCTTGGGAGCAAATTCCAAATGCCTGAAGGTACCACATTCATCTGTACAAACAATAGTACGCAAGTATAAACACCATGGGACCACGCAGCCGTCATACCTCTCAGGAAGGAGAAATTAACGTACTTTGGTGCGAAAAGTGCAAATCAATCCCAGAACAACAGCAAAGGACATTGTGAAGATGCTGGAGGAAACAGGTACAAAAATATCTATATCTACAGTAAAACGAGTCCTATATCGACATGACCTGAAGGACCGCTCAGCAAGGAAGAATCCACTGCTCCAAAACCACCATAAAAAAACAAACTACGGTTTGCAACTGCACTTGGGGACAAAGATCGTACTTTTTGGAGAAATGTCCCCTGGTCTAATGAAACAAAAATAGAACTGTTTGGCCATAATCACCATCGTTATGTTTGGAGGAAAAAGGGGGATGCTTGCAAGCCGAAGAACACCATCCCAACCGTGAAGCACGGGGGTGGCAGCAACATGTTGTGGGAGTGCTTAGCTACAGGAGGGACTGGCGCACTTCACAAAATAGATGGCATCATGAGGAGGGGAAAATTTGGGGGATAAAATGAAGCAACATATCAAGACATCAGTCAGGAAGTTAAAGCTTGGTCGAAAATGGGTCTTCCAAATTGACAATGACCCCAAGCATACTTCCAAAGTTGTGGCAAAGTGGCTTAACCTCTCTTGGGTAGGGGACAGGATTTTGACATCCGGATGAAAACCATGCCCAAAGTAAACTGCCTGTTACTCAGCCCCAAAAGCTAGAATATGCATATAATTGGTAGATTTGGATAGAAAAAACTCTAAAGTTTCTAAAACTTAAGATTATGTCTGTGAGTATAACAGAACTGATATGGCAGGCGAAACCCAGAGGACAAACGTTCCCCACCAAAAAATGTTCAGCCTACCACTGTTTTCAATGGCTGTCACTTTTATTATAAAGTGAAATCCTCCCAGATTGCAGTTCCTAGGGCTTCCACTAGATGTCAACATTATTTTGAAAGAGTTTCATGCTGTTTTTTGGAAAAATGAGACAGAAATTGTAGTTTTTCTAGGTGGCTCCCATTTTGGCTGAAGTGTTTCCAAGCGTGTGGAAGAGAACGCCTTCTTTGGTATTACTTTCCGGTAAAGACTAACGATTCTCCGTCTTAAATTTGTATTGTTTATTTACGTATTAGGGTACCTAAGGTTTGATTATAAACGTTGTTTGACTTGTTTGGAAAAGTTTATTAGTAACGTTTGGGATTCATTTTGTATGCATTTTGATTATTGACTGAAGCGCGCCAGCTAAACTGAGTTTTTATGGATATAAAGAAGGACATTGTCGAACAAAAGGACCATTTGTGATATATCTGGGACCTTTTAGAGTGCCAACAGAAGAAGATCATCAAAGGTGAGGCATTTATTATATCACTATTTCTGACTTTCCTGCCTGGTTGAAATATGTTTTTCATGCTTTTGTTGGCGGGGCGCTGTCCTCAGATAATCGCATGGTGTTTCGCCATAAAGCCTTTTTCAAATCTGACACAGTGGCAGAATTAACAAGAAGTTAAGCTTTATTTTGATGTATTACACTTGTGATTTTATGAAAGTTAAATGTTTATAATTCTGTAGTTTGATTTTTGCGTTCTGCAATTTCACCGGATGCTGCCCATAAGAAGTTAAGGACAACAAAGTCAAGGTATTGAGTGGCCATCACAAAGCCCTGACCTCAATCCTTGCGAGCAAGGAGGCCTACAAACCTGACTCAGTGTTACCAACTCTGTCAGTAGGAATAGGCCAAAATTCATCCAACTTATTGTGGGAAGCTTGTGGAAGGCTACCCAAAACGTTTGACCCAAGTTAAACAATTTAAAGGCAATGCTAGAAAATACTAATTGAGTGTAAGTAAACTTCTTACCCACTGGGAATGTGATGAAATAAATAAAATATTAAATAATTAATTCTCTCTGCTATTATTCTGATATTTCACATTCTTAAGTTAAAATAAAGTGGGGATCATAATTGAGACTGAGAATTCTTACTAGGATTAAATGTCAGGAATTGTGAAAAACTGAGTTTAAATGTATTTGGGTAAGGTGTATGTAAACTTCCGATACTCATAAAATACAATAAATTAAATAAATATCACCCCTACTTCCCATGGCTATGGTTCCCCCACATGGCTGAGAAGGCTTATTGGTCGATAGCTTGAAACATTCTGTGGGCCTTTTCCAGTTGTGTGGATTGTGGTGACCACAGCTGTTTTCCAGGGTTGTTTTCCAGGGCCGGGGGTGAGACATAAGGTGAAGTGGTTGGAGAGGAGGTGCAGGTATTCATAAAGTGCTTGTTTTAGCAATATGGTGTAAATGTTGTATTTCTTAAACTTTTCTTTAGTTGAGCCCTGATTTCTAGGATTGTCACAGCTCTGGTCAGTGGTCTGCTGGTGCCAGGGGAGAGGTAAGTGACGGTTGAGAGGTTAGTCTTTTTAAAATGTATTGTTACAGCATGGATGAGTTGGTGGTCAGCTGGAGCCAGAAGAGAGGTACACTACATGGCCAAAAGTACATGGACTCCCCTTCAAATTTTGTGGATTTGGCTATTTCAGCCACACCCGTTGTTGACAGGTGTATAAATTCAAGCACACAGCCATGCAATCTCTATAGATAAACATTAGCAGTAGAATGGCCCGTACTGAAGAACTCAGTGACTTTCAACGTGGCACTGTCATAGGATGCCACCTTTCCAACAAGTCAGTTTGTCATATTTCTGCCCTCCCCGGTCAACTGTAAGTGCTGGTATTGTGAGGAGGAACGTCTAGAAGCAACAACGGCTCAGCAGGTGGTAGACAACACAAGCTCACAGAATGGGACCGCGTAGTCCTGAAGCGCATAGCGCTTAAAAATTGTCTGTCCTCAATTGCAAGATTCACTACCGAGTTCCAAACTGCCTCTGGAATCAACGTCAGCACAAGAACTGTTCGTCTGGAGCTTCGTGAAATGGGTTTCCATGGCCGAGCAGCTGCACACAAGCCTAAGGTCACCATTGCCAATGCCAAGCGTTGACTGCAATGGTGTAAAGCTCTCCACCAATGGACTCTGGAGCAGTGGAAACGTGTTCTCTGGAGTGATGAGTCACGCTTCAACATCTGGCAGTCCGACGGACAAAAGTGGGTTTGGCGGGTGCCAGAAGAACGCTACCTGCCCAAATGCATAGTTCCAACTGTAAAGTTTGGTGGATGAGGAATAATTGTCTGGGTCTGTTTTTTATGAGTTGAGCTAGGCCCCTTTGTTCCAGTGAAGGGCAATCATAACACAACAGCATACAACAACATTCTAGATGATTCTGTGCTTCTTACTTTGTGGCATCAGTTTGGGGAAAGCCCTTTCCTGTTTCAGCATGACAATGCTCACGTGCACAAAGCGAGGTCCATACAGAAATGGTTCGTTGAGATCGGTGTGGAAGAACTTGACTGTCCTGCATAGAGCCCTGACTTCAACCAATGAATTGGAACACCTACTGCGAGCCAGGCCTGATTGCCCAACATCAGTGCCCGACCTCACTAATGCTCTTGTGGCTGAATGTCCCCGCCGCGATGTTCCAACATCTAGTGGAAAGCCTTCCTAGAGGAGTGGAGGCAGTTATAGCAGCAAGGAGGGTACCAACTCAATGCCAATGACTTTGGACTGAGATATTCAAGAAACATACTTTTGGCCATGTTGCTTTTTGGATTCCCATCTACAATTTTTTTAATTAATTCTGGGTAAAAATTGGAGTTGTAGGGACAGGAGTGCATATTTTGTCTATGTTTTTGAAGCACTATGGCCTTTTCTTCGTTATTCTCTATAGGTTGACCACAGGAACTTAGGCCTAGATTCAATCATCACTTTACCTTAAGTGTACAACCTCTTCCGTCTACCCCCTCCTTTTTCGAACATTCTGTTAAAAATTGCGCAACATTTCAGCGTCCTGCTACTCATGCCAGGAATATAGTATATGCATATGATTAGTATGTGTGGATAGAAAACACTCTGAAGTTTCTAAAACTGGTTAAATGACGGCTGTGACTATAACAGAGCATGTGTTTCATCGAAAAGCGCAAGAAAAACTGGTCACTGAAAACTGAAAAAAATATCCATGCGCCACTTGCATGTATTGTTTAAGGGACACCAAATTAAATAGGGCCGAGATTGCAATTCCTACAGCTTCCACACGATGTCGCCAGTCTTGTCATTTTCCTGAAAGTTATTTCTTGGTCAAACAAAGGAGAGATTCCATTCCATCCGGTCTCCGACAGGACGTCTTGGAAGAGAGATTTCCCAAACATGATTTCAAGACGTGGAGCTATTGAATACACATCGCCCCGTGTTAACTTTGATAGATTATTAACGTTTACTAATACCTAAAGTTGGATTACAAAAGTATTTCGAAGTGTTTTGCGAAAGTTTATCGTCGACTTTTTTAATTTTAAAAAATGACGCTGCGTTTTGAAACAGTGTTTTTTTTCTGAATCACACAGTTTCCATAGATGGATATTTTGGGTATATATGGACCGATTTAATCGAAAAAAAGACCCAATAGTGATGTTTATGGGGCATATAGGAGTGCCAACAAAGAAGCTCGTCAAAGGTAATGAATGTTTTATATTTTATTTCTGCTATTTGTGGAGCGCCGGCTACGCTAATTCTTTTGTTTACTTCGCCTTCAGGTATTTCGGGGTGTTGCATGCTATCAGATAGTAGCTTCTCACGCTTTCGCCGAAAAGCATTTTAAAAATCTGACTTGTTGGCTAGATTCACAACGAGTGTAGCTTTAATTCAATACCCTGCATGTGTGTTTTAATGAACGTTTGAGTTTTAACGAGTACATTTAGCATTTAGCGTAGCGCATTTGCATTTCCAGGTGCCTAGTTGAGACATCTGCGTCTCAGGTAGGAGCAAGAAGTTAATTAATATATATTGAAATATACTGCGCCCGGCCAGCCACCGGAGTCGCTAGTGCGCCTTAGGAGGCCCTAGGAGCAAGCAACTTAAGTGAAACACATAGTGGTATAACATTTGTAAATACTATGTACCTGCCTTTGAAAAGAGATGTAAGGGTTTATTTCCCTGGCTTCAAAGGTGTAATGACCTGAAATGTGCAACTGGTGATCTAAAATATGCAACTGGTAACCCCAAAAAAAATATATATATTTTTTTTGTTTGTTTCCTTACTTTTTCAAAGTCACTGTGCATTTGCAATATGTTTTAATGGGCAGGTACCATCACGAATTTGTCATGCTATAAAAATCCTGCAGGAATGTGAAATTGACTGGCCCGATGAACTCGGGATGGCTTTGCAGTGATTCTGGGTCATCTCAATCGCTCGATTGGGTTGATTTCAGAATGTCGCTTTTGGTGATGTTTTTTCACTATAGAATCATATTGCAAATGCACGTGCAACTGGTCACCCAAAAATAAAAAAAATGTTGATTTCATTATGTCCATTTGTTTATGTTTCCTTACTTTTTCAAAGTCACTGTGCATTTGCAATATGTTTCAATGGGCAGGTACCATCACGAATTTGTCATGCTATAAAAATCCTGCAGGAATGTGAAATTGACTGGCCCGATGAACTCGGGATGGCTTTGCAGTGATTCTGGTTCATCTCAATCGCTCGTTAGGGTAGATTTCAGAATGTCGCTTTTGGTGATGGTACCTCACTGTTTAAACATATTGCAAATGTACAAGAGTCAAGTGGACAAGAGTCCATCAGTCAATTAGATATCATTCTGATCACCAAACTGATACAAACTGACACCAAACCCACTTTTTCCAACTCGTTTAGTAGCCAACTATTACATACTTCAGAGCTGGCCCAAAATTCACAACGCCTTCAGTTCAAACCATAAAAAAACCATAAAACACGTAGTTACGTTCTAGCTGCGGGTCCATTTCTTATGTTATGTGTTGGCCTAGCTGAGGCGACCCCGAATCCCAAGTTTCGGCTTGATAGGTCATTTGGTGTCCGAGAAAAACCCTAATTGGTGCTGAAAATCCACTATTTTCCATGACTTGCTACGGGGTCCTTGAATGAGCTATCGGGCAGAAACGTTGGGGTCTGTCTATATGGGCCGAGACGTTCGCAATGCACCTAGTCTTGCAACTCTGGGACATTTCTAAATGTCGTCATTTTCGTGATGCAAAAATGAATTGAAAGTATTGCAAATGTACGAGGCTGTTTCTCGGTCCGAGAACCTTCTAGAGCCACGTAACTCACCACGCACCATCGACGGGAGGTCTAGAACAGGTTTCTAAAGTTTCGGAACTCTAGGTCTGACGGTTCTTTTTTAGCTCGAACAAAGCTAACTATTGCAGCCACTGTCTGTCTCTACGCACCCCAATACATCCCTCCTTCCAAGTTGTGTTTTAGTGTGATTTTTTTTTCCTTTGAATTTTTTTGGGAAAAATGACTGATTTACAGTTCATGGGGGTTGCCTAATCACATATATGAAGTTTTGGACAGATCTGACTTTTTTAACCCCTCGAAACAGCCCCTGAGACACCAATTATGGCACTTCCGGTTGGCACAGGAAGCTATAAGTCACCACATATCCTCATTGGGGTATGCTTTTACAGAATCCTGAGTTTTAAGTCTTTACGTTAAGAATTGACTGATTTACACAGGCCTGAATGCACTATGTCTGTCAAACTGCAGGCAGGGTATGGATATACACTTTTAGGGGCATTTTAACCACTTCCGGTTGGTCCAGGAAGCTTAGATTCGACACAGGTAGACCTCATAGTGGCCTGATGGACTGGTACCGAAGACAGGTTCATACGGCATTCATAACCCATATAGGCTTCAGGTTGAATTTTGTGGTGCAGGCAATGTATTCCTATGGGGAGAGATGTCACTGTAATCTGTGAGATCAAAAAACCCTGTTTTACTGTGAATGGTTAATGCCAAACGGTCAATGTTAGGCTTGTTCAGATCGGGAGGACCTTAGGAACATTCCTGTGGTGGAATTTTTCTTCTCACCCTAACGGTTCTCTCACTGTCACCCAAAAGCAAATGACATTGTGGGGCAGGCTTCATTTTGGGCCTACTATTCTAATGGTCGCTGCGCCTAGACCGAGCGAGCTACGGATATCTCGTTGAACTCGGCACGGCCTAGGGATTATGGTAATGCATTGCATTGCCTGCTCTCTGTGTCTTTAAGCACCGCACTTTGTCACTCCATCCTTGCTGTGTGTGTGTGAGAGCTTTTCTTTGACATCTGTTGGGAGAAATGACTGACTTACAGTTTATGGGGGTTGCCTAATCACACAAATGAAGTTTTGAAAAGATCTGACCTTTTTAACCCTTGGAAACAGCCACTATGACACCATTTAAGGCACTTCTGGTTGGCACAGGAAGCTATAAATAAACTCATATCCTGATTGGGGTATGCCTTTACATAATCTTGAGTTTTAAGTCTTTACGTTAAGAACTGAGTTATTGTGTTATTTCAGAAAATCATAGAAAATCACAGAAATGTCGCAGAGCTCCGCAGCACACTTTAAAAAGATTGGTATGAACACCCTGCAACTGGATCTGTAACTGTTGAAAAAAAAAAAAGCCTATTTGTGACCATCACCAATTTGTCATTGTTCCGTTTCTCTTAAATGACGATAGATAAATGGCTGATTTTTTTTTTTATTGACACCGGAGGCTCCTTGACTTTGACCTGAAGTGGAAAAATAATTTCTCTATTTCCATTTTGGACCTTTAATCCCAGAAAAATGGCCATAACTCAAAAACCGTTGAGGCCTAGACGCCATCCCGTTCGGGGCCAACTGCCCATTATGCCAAACCTACGCTCACCAAGTTTCGGCTTCGAAATATTTTCCGTTTTTGAGATAAGGCCCCGTCGTGACTCGTGATGTTTTGCCAAATTGGCATATGATTCCGTATGCCATCTGGTGGGAATTTCCGGGATGGCGGAAAAACGGTCCAAAACTTGTTTATTTTATTAAACGGAAACCGAATGTCCGACAAAGTTGATTCGATGACTTCCCGGTAGGTCCGGCCCTACCGCACGGCCCGACGCCGACCGCGAATTTTAGAAACGATTTCGGACGTCTAGTAAGGGACCGTACATTTGCAATATGGACTTTTTCACTGATCATACACGAAATGCCGAAATGTTCCCTTAAGGTATGTAATCGCAGCAAAAGGTGGCGCTACAAAGTATTAACTTAAGGGGGCTGAATAATTTTGCACGGCCAATTTTTCAGTTTTTGATTTGTTAAAAAAGTTTGAAATATCCAATAAATGTCGTTCCACTTCATGATTGTGTCCCACTTGTTGTTGATTCTTCACAAAAAAATACAGTTTTATATCTTTATGTTTGAAGCCTGAAATGTGGCAAAAGGTCGCAAAGTTCAAAGGGGCCGAATACTTTCGCAAGGCACTGTACTAAACGATGAAATTCATAATATATTAAATAAAATGCACATTGCCTTCAGAAAGTATTCATAACCCTTTACCTTTCATAATATTTCCCTTAATGTTATTAGCTTACATCATCTTTCTCTCTCTATTGTTGCTTCATTCCTTCCTCGCTTTCAACAGTCAAATGAAGAAGGTTTTGTTGTCCTTATTTTCATCATTCTAATGACATCCTTGAATAATGTAGGACTAGAATTAGATGCAGAAGGCTTTCACTTCTCTTCACAAATATTGAATTGTTATGGGTTTGAATAAATAACTGGTATAGCCTACCGTCATCGCACGTTCACTATTCTTTCAAACTACCCGTGAGTTCTATTGGTTTGGTGTATTTAACATTCAGCAAAAAACAGCTTGCATCCTCTTTCAAATAGCCTATTGGTATAAGAAATACTGCATTGCATGCATTACCTGAAGGAGGTAAGATAGGGCATCCATATATAGGGCTATATCATTCTTAAACAGGATTATCTATTTTGGATGCAATTTGAATGGAGCTGTTGGAGAGAAAAATACTGGGAGAGAGTGATCGTGTGTTCACTGATTTAAAGCAACAATATTATTTCCAAAACAATGTGACCCCCGAAAGCCAGATGGGTAAATTAGACATTCAGTTTTATATTACTGTAGCATAGTGTGATAACATTCTTGGTTAACACTCTCACCTCTTGGTGAGAGGTGTAGGAGTCAGGCGCAGGAGAGCAGGGATGTCTGAGAAGCGTGTTTAATAATATAGTCCACCAATACAAAACAGCACAGACAAAAATCCCAAAACTACGCTCTCGAATACTCAGAAACTCGTGCAAACGCACGGAGGAACAAACACAGTTCCAACACTACACGCAGTTAACAGGTGCCGTACATACCCACAGAAATCAAAGCAATTGAAAACCAGGTGTGAAAAGGAACACAGACAAAACAACCAGAAAAAGAAAAAGGGATCGGTAGCGGCTAGTAGCGAGCGCCGCCTGAACAGGGAGAGGAGTTACCTTCGGTAGAAGTCGTGACAGTACCCCCCCCCCCCTGACGCGCGGCTCCCGCAGCGCGACGACGCCGGCCTCGAGGACGACCCGGAGGACGAGGCGCAGGGCGATCCGGATGGAGGCGGTGAAACTCCCTTAGCATAGGTGGATCCAGTACGTCCTCCACCGGCACCCAGCATCTCTCCTCCGGACCGTACCCCTCCCAGTCCACGAGGTACTGAAGACCCCCCACCCGACACCTCGAGTCCAGTATGGACCGAACTGCATACGCCGGCGCCCCCCCGATGTCCAGGGGGGGCGGAGGGACCTCCCGCACCTCATCTTCTTGAAGCGGACCAGCCACCACCGGCCTGAGGAGAGACACATGAAACGAGGGGTTAATACGGTAATACGGGGGGAGCTGTAACCTATAACACACCTCGTTTATTCTCCTCAGCACTTTGTGGAGGGGCAGGTTGAGGGGCAGGTTTCGGGTCGAGAGCCAGATCGCTGCGGTGGCGGTCGGCACTGGCCTTCTGCCGCCCTTCGGCCCGTTTAAGGTACCCGTGGGTGGCCTCCCAGGTTTCCCTTGAGCGTTTCACCCAATCGTCCACCGCAGGAGCCTCGGTCTGGCTCTGATGCCATGGTACCAGGACCGGCTGATAGCCCAACACACATTGGAAGGGCGACAGGTTCGTAGAGGAGTGGGGGAGTGAGTTCTGGGCCATCTCCGCCCAGGGGATGTACTTCGCCCACTCCCCTGGCCGGTCCTGGCAATACGACCGCAGAAACCTACCCACATCCTGGTTCACTCTTTCCACCTGCCCATTACTCTCGGGGTGAAACCCAGAGGTCAGGCTGACCGAGACCCCCAAACGTTCCATGAACGCCTTCCACACCCTGGACGTGAACTGGGGACCCCGATCAGAAACAATATCCTCAGGCACCCCGTAGTGCCGGAAGACGTGAGTAAACAGGGCCTCCGCCGTGTGTAGGGCCGTAGGGAGTCCGGGCAAAGGGAGGAGACGACAGGACTTAGAAAACCGATCCACAACGACCAGGATCGTGATCGTGACGGTGGCAGATCGGTCAAGAAGTCAACCGACAGGTGTGACCAAGGCCGCTGTGGAACGGGAAGGGGTTGTAACTTCCCTCTGGGCAGTTGCCTGGGAGCCTTGCACTGAGCGCACACTGAGCAGGAGGACACATAAACCCTCACGTCCTTGGCTAAAGTGGGCCACCAGTACTTCCCACTAAGACATCGATCCCCGGGTGACCAGAGGAGGGGGATGTGTGAGCCCACCAAATTAACCTGTCTCTAACCTCCAGCGGAACATACACCCGTCCCGCTGGACATTGTGGTGGAGTGGGCTCAACACGCGATGCTCGCTCAATGTCTGCGTCCACCTCCCACCTTACAGGTGCCACTAGACAAGAAGCTGCCCGAATGTACTCTAGATTACGGTGGTCAGTCCAGATGAGGAAAGGGTGTCTCCACACCTTCAGGGCTCTGACAACAGCTAGCAGCTCCCGATCCCCCACGTCATAGTTTCGCTCCGCCGGGCTGAGCTTCCGAGAAAAGAAAGCACAGGGGCGGAGCTTCGGTGGCACACCAAGTTATATGCACTCCTGAGATCCAGTTTTGTGAAAAACCGTGCTCCGTGAAATGACTCAATCGCCGTGGCAATGAGAGGTAGCGGGTAACTATACCCCGCCATGATGGAATTTAGACCTCTATAGTCAATGCACGGACGCAGACCACCCTCCTTCTTCTTCACAAAAAAGAAACTCGAGGAGGCAGGTGAGATGGAGGGCCGAATGAACCCCTGCCCCAGAGATTCCGATATGTATGTCTCCATAGCCACCGTCTCCTCCTGTGACAGGGGATACACGTGACTCCTGGGAAGTGCAGCGCCTACCAGGGGATTTATCGCACAATCCCCTCGTCGATGAGGTGGTAATTGGGTCGCCTTCTTTTTACAGAAGGTGATAGCCAAATCGGCATATTCTGAGGGAATGTGCACGGTGGAGACTTGGTCTGGACTCTCCACCATTGTAGCACCGATGGAAACTCCTACACACCTGCCTGAGCACTCCTCTGACCACCCCTGTAGAGCCTTCTGTTGCCACGAAATCCTGGGGTTGTGACGGGCCAACCAGGGGATCCCCAACACCACCGGAAACGCAGGAGAATCAATGTGGAAGAGACTAATTCTCTCCTCATGACCCTCCTGCGTAACTATACCCAGTGGAGCCGTGGCCTCCCTGACTAGCCCTGACCCTAATGGTCGGCTATCTAAGGCGTGCACTGGAAGGGTTTGTCCAGCTGAACAAGGGGAATCCCTAACCTGTTCGCTAAACCGCGGTCAATAAAATTCCCCGCCGAGCCTGAATCTACTAGCGCCTTATGCCGGGAAAGAGGGGAAAATTCAGAAAAAACAATCCATACATACATGTGACCAACAGGGGGCTCTGGGTGAGCCTGATGCCGACTCACCTGAGGTGTCCGGGCAGTGCTCGGCCTGGCGTCTCGACTCCCGGGGGGACCCCCCAGCACCGGTCAGCAGTGTGCCCTCTGCGACCACAGCTGGCACAGGAAAGGCCCCCTCCTCCGGTCACCCTCGCTGAAGCACCTCCTAGCTCCATGGGTGTTGGAGTGGTGGAGCTGGGAGATGGTACTGACAGAGCCCGATCTGGACGTCCGCGGGTCGCCAGCAAGTTGTCCAACCGAATGGAAATGTCGATCAATTTGTCCAAGGACAGGGTGGTGTCTCTACAGGCCAGCTCCCTACGGACGTCCTCACGCAAACTACACCTATAGTGATCGATCAAGGCCCTGTCGTTCCATCCCGCGCCAGCGGCCAAGGTCCGGAACTCTAGAGCAAAGTCCTGAGCACTCCTCCTCTCCTGCCTCAGATGGAACAGCCGTTCACCCGCCGCTCGACCCTCAGGTGGGTGATCGAACACGGCCCGAAAGCGGCGGGTGAACTCTGGGTAGTGGTCCCTCGCCGAGTCAGGATCGTTCCATACTGCGTTGGCCCACTCCAGGGCTTTACCTGCGAGGCAGGAGACGAGGGCGTTGACGCTCTCACCCCCCGAAGGAACCGGACGAACGGTCGCCAGGTATAGGTCCATCTTGAGTAAGAAGCCCTGGCACCCGGCCGCCGTCCCATCATACTCCCTCGGGAGGGCACTTCCCACTGTGCTCAGGCAATGAAGGAGAGGGTAGTGGTACTGGTTGGGGTGTGGCTGATAACGGTGTGGGAAGGCCACCTCTCTCAAATCTCTCCATCATCGCCATCACCTGATCCATGGCGGTCCCCTGCCGTGTGGTGTTGAACCCGCTCCTCCACGGACCCTGGGAGTGCGTCCGCTTCTGCTGACTCCATAATTATATTGGTGCAGGATTCTGTGATAACATGCATCTTGGTGAGAGGTGTAGGAGTCAGGCGCAGGAGAGCAGGGATGTCTGAGAAGCGTGTTTAATAATATAGTCCACCAATACAAAACGGCACAGACAAAAATCCCAAAACTACGCTCTCGAATACTTAGAAACTCGTGCAAACGCACGGAGGAACAAACACAGTTCCGACACTTTACATACACGTGCGTAATAGCGAAAAAACAACAAACATAAAATACAATCGAGTGCAATACACACAAGTCTAATCCTGCACGAATTACGGCAGGTAACAGGTGCCCTATATACCCACAGAAATCAAAGCAATTGAAAACCAGGTGTGAAAAGGAACACAGACAAAACAACCAGAAAAAAAAGGGATCGGTAGCGGCTAGTAGACCGGCGACGCCATACGCCGAGCGCCGCCCCGAACAGGGAGAGGAGTTACCTTCGGTAGAAGTCGTGACACATAGGCTATGCTGCAACAAGTGTAGGCCTACCTGTCACAAGAAAAAAAGTTTTCATATTGAGATGATAGGTCTACATGCATTGTGAACTGCTGCTCCATACTGAGATTGGCTGTCTGTCCTCACCCTGAGCATTGATTCATCATGCAGAGGCCGTAGAGAAGCCAGATTTAGACATGGCATATAATTTAACAGTTCCATTTCACGCCATGCTGTTCATATAAATAATTTCTTATAATTTACCAGTTTCTCATAGTTATTTATCCTGGGAAAAGGGAGTGGTTTTGGGCGGTAAATCCCGGTAAATCTCAACCCTAAATGTGACAGAGATCAACCACGGTAAGTTACTGTGAATTTTACAAGAACTACTGGAACTAAACTGACAGTAAGGATCGAACACTTTAAAATAAAATCTTTGCCTAAACTGACATACCCAGATCTAACTGCCTGTAGGTCAGGGCATGAAGCAAGGATATGCATATTCTTGATACCATTTGAAAGGAAACACTTAGAAGTTTGTGGAAATGTGAAATTAATGTAGGAGAATATAACACATTAGATCTGGTAAAAGATAATATGAAGAAAAAATATACGATTTCTATTTTTTTTTTGTTCCATCATCTTTGAAATGCAAGAGAAAGGCCATTATATGACTTAGGACTAGGCACAATTTAGAATTTGTCATAATTATGTATAATTAGCTTCTCTACAGAAAAGACACTAACCTTCACACATCTAGATGTTGGGGAAGGAGGGGGGCAGACACAGCAGGATTTTATCAAACAAAACTATGCTACATTTTATCTCTGAGACCCTCAGGACGACAAATCAGAACAAGATTACTGAATGTATAAGTACATTATTTACCTTCAGAGGTGAATGTATCGAAACAGGTGCGTGATGAAAGTTTTTGTTGGTATGCACTCTCCTCAAACAATAGCATGGTATTTGTTCACTGTAATAGTTACTGTAAATTGGACAGTGCAGTTTAGATTAACAATAATTTAAGCTTTCTGCCCATATCAGACATGTCTATGACCTGCGAAATGTTCATGTTACTTACAACATCATGCTAATCACATTAGCACGTTAGCACAACCATCCCGCGTGGGGGACACCGATCCTGTAGAGGCTAACCGTTTGACATGTACGATGCAGCGTGCCATTATAAAAATGTGATTGGAACAGTAGTAACAGAATGTATGATGCAAACAAACCAGCCTAAACAGCATTATTCTTTGAAAAGCATCTAAACAATGTTTTGTACTGATGGGAAATAAAGGTCTTCACAACTTTATTCCTCAATTTCAATTTTTATTGTAAGAGATAAATGCAAACTTCATCATCCATGAATCACACAAAACACATCCACAGTCAAACTCATTCCGTAACCGGTCTAAATAACAGGTTGCGCTGACAAAAAAACAAAACAGAAGTTAGTGACCTAACAGCTAGACTTGTTTACAATGTACCACATCTCTGGTGAGCACAAGGGAGAAATGTAATATTGTTTAGAAAAGAGATGCGTGTCAGAACTCGGAATTCCAACTCGGGAACTCAGGCCTCTTTCTAGAGCTCCGACCATACAACCTGAAAATCACTGAAGTCATGATTTGACCTCATATTGAAAGCACCATAAATCAGTTGAGTGAACTATCCCTTGTTATAACATCTTAAGTCTGACAGATACTTACGTGACAACCAAGAATCAGAATGCATGATTTTTCACCAGTACTAGAAAATGTGAATAAAACAGAAAATACAGTATGCTATAGTATAAACGATAACATGATATACAGAAAATAAGGCACTTACTTTGACAGGAATGCACACATGCCCAATGTCCAAGTAGGAAGGAAAACAACAATGAAGGCAATGCGGGCGCCAGCCAGAAAATGTGCCGGGGGAAAAAGTTTGTGAAAGGCCTGTTCTGACTAGAGATGCGCATATCTTCATACTTGATCTGGGGGAAACTCCTTAATCCCAGAATGCCATTCACTAAAAGACACAACTAAACCATGTCAACGATGGCTGAGCCCATTGACCGAAGAATATGAAGTTAGTTAAGCCTCTTTTCAGTATATTACAAATCTTCAATGTACTTGTTACAGTGTATACAAAAACTGGAGCACATGACTTGACAAGTCATTTACACTTTTTGACAAACCACAAAGCACATAAAATGTGCCTCACAGATCATCATCCCAAATACAAGCCCACTACCTAGCCTAACCGTAGCGAAACAGGGGTTTCCAGATTTGGATGAAATCATTTTAGGGGGGGGGGGTTTGTGGTGTGGTCAAATTATTTGTGGGGGGTTTTCAAGTCCATAGGGAGCATAAATGGGGGACGGTATCATGGAGGGATACAATGCAGAAAATATTACTATGATTACAATGATTAATAAATGGGGGCAAACAAAGGAGAAGTTTACAAGCGAAATACAGATAAAACCCCAGGAAAGGTGGAGTCTGAGCTGGCTACCCTGTGATGTCATAGTTACAATTTGATGGCGCATTCAAAACAACTGGGAAATCTCTGACTTCAGTGCGTTCAAGACAACTGGGAACTCTAGAAAAAACAGGCTCCGACTGAGAAAAGATAGTTTTGAACTGTCATCCAATTTGGAATTCCAACTCAGGAACTCTGGCCTCTTTTTAGAGCTTTCACTTTCCGACCTGAAGATCCCTGACGTAATGATTTGACCTTGTATTTTTCCAAATTCCC
Organism: Oncorhynchus mykiss; assembly: GCF_057628025.1. NCBI lineage: Eukaryota > Metazoa > Chordata > Actinopteri > Salmoniformes > Salmonidae > Oncorhynchus > Oncorhynchus mykiss. Next base: position 50,849,793 of record NC_143026.1, read on the forward strand.
AGTTGTCTTGAAAGCACCATAAATCAGTCAAGTGAACCATCCTTTCACCTCATTTTGTTATAACATCTTTGGTATGACAAGCATTTACATGACACGCAGAAGGCATTGTATAATGTCAACAAACATCGTGCCACACATAGCTGGCAAATAGCTTAGCTTTAGCTCATCATAATCAGTACAACCTTCAAAAAAGCATTTTACACAAATCTAATGTGTCCATTAGAATCAATGCAAGAATCTGAAAGCATGATTTGTCACCAGGATTATATAAAACAATAAATACATCATGCTCCACACATACTACATGCGGATGCTACAGTAGAAAGAACAACACAATATACTAAAATAAGGCATTTACTTTGATAGGAATGTACACATGTACAAAGTTATTATTTGTAAGGAAAACAATAAAGATGGCAATGCGGGCGCCAACCATGAAATGTGCCAGGGGGAAAAAGTTTGTGCAAGGCCTGTTTTGACTAAAGATGCACAAATGTCTACATACTTGATCTGGGGAAACACTGGGGAAGTGCTTGGGCTCTTGTTGTCGGGCTCAGTAAAGCCTCAAACACAAATTGTCTGCAACATCTATGTGAATTAATGAGGAGGCAGAACACAATTCAAACTGTTGTTAGAAAATAATTTGAAATTAACAAATTGAAACACAGCCTATAGATAATTAGCCTATAGATAATTAACTGTCCTGTTGCGTTACAATCACATTTTGGAACAGTGAGTGCATTCTGACATCACTTACATAGAGAAACTCATGTCGGGCAACTGTTAGAGATATTTGGAACTCATGTGTGAAAAGGTCAAGAAAAATGAAACATGAACTTCCCGATGACTAACTGCCATTAAGATACTGGAAACCTCTTAATAATAGGAAGGCTCTTGATTGTCACATGCTCTAACAAATATTGTAGAACTGGGTGTGGACAAATTATAAGTTTAAACTTCATCATCTTCTTCTTTAAATTTGTATTGGCAGATCGCAACCAACGGAAAGATGTGTACACCACCGCCTACTGTACTGGAGTGAGGCTGCCCTATTCATATATTTCTCTTATCTAACTCTGTGTTACCACCTACTGTTCTGGAGTGTGAATTCATTACACTTTTCATGACACTCACGAGAAAAACAAAGAAAAACTGCTCTACCAACTAACCCTACACCAATTAAAACCTCACCACTATTCCACTAATTGACCCTATCTGATCCTACTTTGGCCAGCAGCCTGGGAGGATGGGACACTATCATTCAACACACATTGTAACTCCTCTGCAATACATCTCCTACACCCAAGTACTTCTCTGCAGCTGCCACCACAGCATTTTTTTTTCTGTTATTATGGCTATGAACGCTAAGAAACCAACCTTATTGAAGCACATGTTATTCCTATCACTCTCTACCTACTACAGGGAGCCTTTTAGGATCCCTCGACTTGGACCCATCTTCCTCTTCTTATTACTCTCTTCACTGCCTCAACATACGTCACCTTCTGTACTACTCTGATCCTGGCATCCTCAACCTGCCTTTCTCTCACTGAACACTTTTGATCTCCAGCACCATGGGTACCCATACAGTTAATACACACAACTTTTCCCACTGATACTACACATTCCTTTGTCCCATGCCCTCCTGCACACTTCTTACATCTAGGAATCTCCCACCTACACATGGCTGCAACATGACCATAAGTTTGTCACCTAAAACATAGCGCTCACGGGATAACTGACACATCCTAACTTGACTTTGTGGGTTAAAGACTCTGCATCAAAACTCAGCAGGAGAGACAGTGTCTACTCTGTTTCACCATGCTCTCCACTCGGTCTTTGTTGCACTAAATGGCATGCACCACAAACACTGGGAATCTTACATTTCAGTTGATCCTCCACAGAAATTAACGCCACCCCAGTTAGCACTCCTTTCAACAGTGCCCTATTTCGGAGAGAAAAGCCACTCCCTCTTGATGGAAGAAATTCAAAAAATCATCACGTCCTCTTTCACCGACTCAACAGTCGCCCCCCCGTTGTCGTCGCTCAAACTCCACCATCTTCACCACACCTGCCCACAATCGTCATAAGCATAATGATGAAACCACTTCAACTGGTACAACACATCCACTAAAGGTTGGCACAAATACAACATATTTTGACTATGCCCCCAAATATACTAATGAGCACCCACCAGCACATTGCCCCACCTACATTTCAAAATGCAGTGAAAGTAATGTAAACAACAAGTCATTTTACAACAATAATACTATATACTGTATTCTTACTGCAACTCAGTAGACGGTAACTTACTGTCAAATTACAGGTACATTTTCATTATAGTTATTAAGAGGCCATACAGGTTCAAATTCACAAGGCCGCACAGCCAGATGGATTACCAGGACGTGTACTCTGAGCATGCACTGACCAACTAGAAAGTGTCTTCATTGACATTTTCAACCTCTCCATGTCTGACTTTGTATTACCAACATGACAACCATATTCCCTGTGCCCAAAAACAACGACGTAACCTGCCTAAATGACTACCGACCCATAGCACTCAAGTCTATAGCCATGAAATGCTTTGAAAGGCTGGTCATTGCTCACATCAACATGCCGCCCCATCAGATCCACAGATGATGCAGTTTCTATTGCACTCCACACTGCCCTTTCACACCTGGAAAAAATAAACACTTATGTGAGAATGTTATTCATTGACTACAGCTCAGCGTTCAACACCATACTGCCCTCAAAGCTCATCACTAAGCTGAGGACCCTGGGACTAAACACCTCCCTCTTCAATTGGATCCTGGACTTCTTGACGGGCCGCCCCCCCCAGGTGGTAAGGGTAGGTAACAACAGATACGCCACTGTGATCCTCAACACGGGGGCCCATCAGAGGTTTGTATTTAGTCCCCTCCTGTACTCCCTGTTCAATCATGACTGCACAGCCAGGCACGACTCTAACACCATCATTAAGTTTGCCAATGACAAACAGTGATCACCAACAACAACTAGACAGCCTGTAGGGAGGAGGTCAGAGACCTTACCGTGTGGTGCAAGGACAACAACCTCTCCCACAATGTGAGCAAGACAAAGGAGATGATTGTGGATGACAGGAAAAGGAGGACCGAGCACGCCCCCATTCTCGTTGACGGGGCTGTAGTGGAGCAGGTTGAGAGTTTCAAGTACCTTGGTGTCCATATCACCAACAAACAAACATGGTCCAAGCACACCAAGACAGTCGTGAAGAGGACACAACAAAACCTATTCCTCCCCAGGAGACTGAAAAGATTTGTTATGGGTCCTCAGATCCTCAAAAGGTTTTACAGCTGCACCATTGAGAGCATCCTGACGGGTTGCATCACTGCCTGGTAAGTCAACTGCTCGGCCTCCGACCGTAAGGCACTACAGAGGGTAGTGGGTACGGCCCAGTACATCACCGTGGCCAAGCTTCCTGCCATCCAGGACCTCTATCCCAGGCGGTGTCAGAGGAAGGCCCTAAAAATGTTCTAAGACTCCAGCCACCCTAGTAATAGACTGTTTTCTCTGCTACCGCACGGCAAGCGGTACCGAAGCACCAAGTCTAGGTCCAAGAGGCTTCTAAACAGTTTCCACCCCCAAACCATAAGACTCCTGAATATCTAATTAAATGGCTACCCAGACTATCCCCCTCTTCTACGCTGCTGCTACTCTCTGTTATTATCTATGCATAGTCACTTTAATAACTCTACCTACATGTACACATTACCTCAATTACCTCAACACCGGTGATCCCACACATTGACTCTGTACCGGTACCCCCTGTATATAGTCCCGTAATTGTTATTTACTGCTGCTCTTTAATTTTTTGTTATTCTTATCTCTTACTTTTTTTGAAGTCACTCTGGTTCACACTGTGTGCAATGCCATAAGATTCATCAGATCTCTCTCCATCTGGCACAGATGACATGGTTGCCCTTAGTTGGAAGATGTAATCCGGAGAGAGGTGTTTTATACAACAACCTTCTGTGTTCTCTTTTTGACTCCCTATGCATTTGCCATCTCCTTATCTATTTGCTTCTGCCTAACATTCCACTGATTTTAACATTTCTAGTGCAGGGGTTCCGCTGAAAAGGCAGTGTGCGAAATTCAAAAATATTTTTTAGAAATATGTAACTTTCACACATTAACAAGTCCAATACAGCAAATGAAAGATAAACATCTTGTTAATCTACCCATTGTGTCCGATTTCAATAATGCATTACAGCTAAAGCACAACATATGATTATGTTAGATCACCGCCAAGTCTAAAAAACACACAGCCATTTTTCCTGCCAAAGATAGGAGTCACAAAAACAGAAATATAGATAAAATTAATCACTAACATTTAATGATCATCATCAGATCACATTCATAGGACATCATGTTAAACAATACATGTTTGTTTTGTTCGATAATGTGCATTTTTATATCCAAAAATCGCAGTTTACATTGGCGCCTGTTTTGATTCCCGAACATCCGGTGATTTTGCAGAAATACTAATAATAAACATTGATAAAAGATACTAGTGTTATTCACAGAATTAAAGATAGACTTCTCCTTAATGCAACCGCTGTGTCCGATTTGTCAAACTTTACAGAAAAAGCATAATCTGAGAACGGCGCTCAGAATCCAAAACAGCCAGAGGAATAGCCGCCATTTTGGAATCAACACCATAAATATTCACTTACCTTTGATGATCTTCATCAGAAGGCACAGGAATACCAGTTCGACAATAAATGACTGATTTGTTCCCTAAATTTCCATCATTTATGTCCAAATAGCCACTTGTTGTTAGCTTGTTCAGCCCAGTAATCCATCTTCATGAGGTGCGAGCATTTCATCCAGACAAAAACTCGAAAAGTTACGTTACAGTCCTTAAGAAACATGTCAAACGATGTAGGGAATCAATCGTTAGGACATTTTTAACTTAAAACAACAATAATGTTCCAACCGGAGAATTCCTTTGTCTTCAGTGAAGCATTGGAAGGGGAGGTAACTCTGTCGGGAGCGCGTAATGAGACCGAGGCACTATGCCAGACCACTGACTCAAACAGGTCTCATGAGCCCCTCCTTTATAGTAGAATCCTCATTCAAGTTTCAAAATACGGTTGACATCTAGTGGAAGCCCTAGGAAGTGCACCCTCATCCATATCTCAATGTGTACTCGGTAGGCCAAGCTTTGAAAAACTACAAACCTCAGATGTCCCACTTCCTGGTTGGATTTTTCTCAGGTTTTCGCCTGCCGTATGAGTTCTGTTATACTCACAGACATCATTCAAACAGTTGCAGAAACTACAGTGTTTTCTATCCAATACTACTACTAATAATATGCACAAATGTAACGGTTCTCTTGTTGTGAAGTAAAAGCGGACCAAAAAGCAGCGTGGTGGTTGTTCATTGTATTTTAATGAAGACACGATACATGAACAAACTAACGAAAACAAGAAACGTGAGAACTCAAAACAGCCCTATCTGGTGCAAACACAAAGACAGGAACAATCACCCACAAACACACAGTGAAACCCAGGCTACCTAAGTATGATTCTCAATCAGAGACAACTAATGACACCTGCCTCTGATTGAGAACCATACTAGGCCGAAAACATAGAACTGCCCCAAAACATAGAAAAACAAACAGACTACCCACCCAACTCACGCCCTGACCATACTAAATAAATACAAAACAAAGGAAATCGAGGTCAGAACGTGACAGTACCCCCCCCCCAAAGGTGCGGACTCCGGCCGCAAAACCTTGACCTATAGGGGAGGGTCTGGGTGGGCGTCTGTCCGCGGTGGCGGCTCTGGCGCGGGACGCGGACCCCACTTCGCCATTGTCTTAGTCCGCCTTATTGTCCGCCTCCGTGGCTTACTCACCATGCCCACCCCTCTCAATGACCCCACTGGACAGAGGGGCTGCTTGGGACAGAGGGGCAGCTTTTCGGGACAGAGGGACAGCTGCTCGGGACAGAGGGACAGCTGCTCGGGACAGAGGGACAGCTGCTCGGGACAGAGGGACAGCTGCTCGGGACAGAGGGGCAGCTGCTCCGGGCGGAGGGGCTCTAGCGGCCCCTGGCTGACTGGCGGCCCCTGGCTGACTGGCGGCCCCTGGTTGACTGGCGGCGCTGGTGCTGGGCTGACTGGCGGCACTGGCGGCCCCTGGTTGACTGGCGGCACTGGCGGCCCCTGGTTGACTGGCGGCACTGGCGGCCCCTGGCTGACTGGCGGCACTGGCGGCCCCTGGCTGACGGGCGGCACTGGCGGCCCCTGGCTGACGGGCGGCACTGGCGGCCCCTGGCTGACGGGCGGCACTGGCGGCCCCTGGCTGACGGGCGGCACTGGCGGCCCCTGGCAGACGGGCGGCACTGGCGGCGCTGGGCAGAATTGGCGGCGCTGGGCAGACGGGCGGCACTGGCGGCGCTGGGCAGACGGGCGGCACTGGGCAGATGGGCGGCACTGGCGGCGCTGGGCAGACGGGCGGCGCTGGCGGCGTTGGGCAGACGGGCGGCGCTGGCGGCGCTGGGCAGACGGGAAGCTCCGGCAACGCTGGGCTGAGTAGCTCTCCTAGCGCCGAACAGGCGGGAGACTCCGGCAGCGCTGGAGAGGAGGAAGGCACCCTGGTACGGGGAGCTGCCACCGGAGGGCTGGTGCGTGGAGGTGGTGACGGATAGACCGGGCCGTGCAGGCGCACTGGAGCTCTTGAGCACCGAGCCTGCCCAACCTTACCCGGTTGAATGGTCCCGGTCGCCCTGCCAGTGCGGCGAGGTGGAATAGCCCGCACTGGGCTATGCAGGCGAACCGGGGACACCGTGCGCAAGGCTGGTGCCATGTAAGCCGGCCCAAGGAGACGCACTTGAGACCAGATGCGTAGAGCCGGCTTCATGGCACTTGGCTCGATGCCCACTCTAGCCCGGCCGATACGCGGAGCTGGAATGTACCGCACCGGGCTGTGCACCCGCACTGGGGACACCGTGCGCTCCACAGCATAACACGGTGCCTGCCCGGTCTCTCCAGCCCCACGGTAACCACAGGAAGTTGGCTCAGGTCTCCTACCTGGCGTAGCCATACTCCCTGTTAGCCCCCCCCCAAGAAATTTTTGGGGCTGACTCCCGGGCTTCCATCCACGACGCCGCGCTGCCTCCTCATACCAGCGCCTCTCCGCTTTCGCCGCCTCCAGTTCTTCTTTGGGACGGCGATATTCTCCTGGCTGAGCCCAGGGTCCTCTTCCGTCTAATTCTTCCTCCCATGTCCATACCTCCTCGCGCTGCTCCTGCTGCTGCTTTTTCCGTTGCCCATTACCACACCGCTTGGTCCTGTTGTGGTGGGTGATTCTGTAACGGTTCTCTTGTTGTGAAGTAGAAGCGGACCAAAAAGCAGCGTGGTGGTTGTTCATTGTATTTTAATGAAGACACGATACATGAACAAACTAACGAAAACAAGAAACGTGAGAACTCAAAACAGCCCTATCTGGTGCAAACACAAAGACAGGAACAATCACCCACAAACACACAGTAAAACCCAGGCTACCTAAGTATGATTCTCAATCAGAGACAACTAATGACACCTGCCTCTGATTGAGAACCATACTAGGCCGAAAACATAGAACTGCCCCAAAACATAGAAAAACAAACATAGACTGCCCACCCAACTCACGCCCTGACCATACTAAATAAATACAAAACAAAGGAAATCGAGGTCAGAACGTGACAACATATTAGCATCTGGGACAGAGTAGGAGGCTGTTCACTCTGGGCACGCTATTCATCCAAATTGAAAATGCTGCCCCCTATCCCAAAAATGTTAAAACTCTGTCAACTTCTTCCGTGACAATGTTGATCCCCATTTCTTCCCTATCATTGTCATCAGAACAATGTCTTCTTCAATTAAAATGTTTTTACCTAAGTCAGCGATTTCCTCATTGTCTGATTCATTTTCAGAATCCGAGAGAGTCAGCATGGCATGATCGTCCTCCAGAAAGTAGTCCATGACAATTTTTGCCCACTAACCTTTGTCGGTAGCACCTGGTAAATTCAGGGAAACAATGTTATTGAGAGCAGTAGCAACATATTTGCTCTTCTCCATGGCTAACGTTATATATTTAGAAAAAACTGCAGTAGAAAGGATTATCTACGCATAAAGAACAGCTGATTTTATAGACACAAGATGCTACACCACAGACTGATCTGAAACTCATCTCTCGGCATGTCCAGCCAACTTATTATCTCAGCCAATCATGGCTAGCGGGAAGGTTCCTGTCTATTTCTGTGGCTAAACCAACTAGGCTCATAATTTAACAACTTAATTTGTATTTACAGATGGCATACAAGTTAGTTGTTAAATGTTACAGAAGGCAGTTCTAGCAAAAAAACACATTTTGATAAAAAATTCTGAACATTCAAATGGCTCTCCTGTGAAGGCGTGACTTGCTAGGTGTATGTCACACCTAGTTTCCTGAAATGAGTCAAATATGCTCTGCCATTATAACCAGCTAGACCATGCTGGTCAGACCAAGTAGACCAGCATCCGACCAGCACTGACCAACATAGACCAGCATAGACAAACTTGAAATGTATGCTTGTCAGTGCTGTTGATTTCAGCAGGGTGTAAGTGTGTCACTTGTTTGGTAACCCACAACCTTTAACCACGTAAGTATCCTGTTCCCGTCATATAATGACAAATTGTGCATTTTTGCCTTTTCTCACAGATATTGGGCTAATCTCGTCCCAGACAATGTCGTCCACCACGCTAACGTGCAAATTATCCAGAGGACCCATATAGACACCATATAGACCTTATTGTGAGGGACTAGTTTTACCCTAATACAGGGGCCAGAAACTCATGCCCATCTCTTTGAACTAAAACCACACCCATTATTATCACATTCCTTAGCATGCTCTATTGCAGGTTGGTTTTAAGAATTGTTTGTTTCAATACACTGCGACTCCACCAAACTGGTGTGACAGGATCTAGCCAAAAAGATCCTAGCCAGAATGATAGAAGTGTAAACATTAACATGTGTGTCATCACTGATCTTGGTCCAGGTTTTCACATTTACATGCTGTATGACAGTGATAATCCCTCCCCAAAATATTGGCATGATGATGACTTGACAGGGAGTCATACTGAGACTGTCTATTTAACAAATGAGCTCTGTATCAAACATACACATCAATACACATCAATATACACAATACACCACAATTTATACCGTGGCATTGTTGAATACTCATATCTGATTGGGTTGAAGGGCATTCTAGAGCGCGTATTATTTCTCTATAACGCATGGTATAGCAGTACGGTATAATTCAATGGCTATAGTTCATTCTTACATGTTCTATGTTTGAGCTGCTTTTGAAAGTAAAAGTTGCATTGAAAACATTATATTCACTGAGCTATAGGCTATTATCTCCATTAATAATATCAATCCAGCTCCATCCTAACAGTTGGCATCGAATCAAAGTAAAATCAAACAATTGATTAATAATCATTAAATGTTTTAACAAAATCGATCTCTCAGGCAGAAAACTGAAGGCTAAAAATATTAGTCTCACTCTCAATCTTTCACCATTAATGGCGTCTACCAAGTCTCATTTGAAAGTCATTATCTGACTAAGGCGTTAATAAACCAGTATAATATCACTTCAAATTAGAACTTTATGTACAGTACACCCCAGTTTGTTTTCAAAGCCTTTTCTTTCTTGGTTGAAGAGATACTTTTCAAATCAAATCAAATCAAATGTATTTATATAGCCCTTCGTACATCAGCTGATATCTCAAAGTGCTGTACAGAAACCCAGCCTAAAACCCCGAACAGCAAGCAATGCAGGTGTAGAAAAACGGTGGCTAGGAAAAACTCCCTAGAAAGGCCAAAACCTAGGAAGAAACCTAGAGAGGAACCAGGCTATGTGGGGTGGCCAGTCCTCTTCTGGCTGTGCCGGGTGGAGATTATAACAGAACATGGCCAAGATGTTCCAATGTTCATAAATGACCAGCATGGTCGAATAATAATAGGGCAGAACAGTTGAAACTGGAGCAGCAGCACGGCCAGGTGGACTGGGGACAGCAAGGAGTCATCATGTCAGATAGTCCTGGGGCATGGTCCTAGGGCTCAGGTCCTCCGAGAGAGAGAAAGAAAGAGAGAAAGAGAGAATTAGAGAGAGCACACTTAAATTCACACAGGACACCGAATAGGACAGGAGAAGTACTCCAGATATAACAAACTGACCCTAGCCCCCCGACACATAAACTACTGCAGCATAAATACTGGAGGCTGAGACAGGAGGGGTAAGGAGACACTGTGGCCCCATCCGAGGACACCCCCGGACAGGACCAAACAGGAAGGATATAACCCCACCCACTTTGCCAAAGCACAGCCCCCACACCACTAGAGGGTTATCTTCAACCACCAACCATGCTGATACAAGGATAAGTATAGCCCACAAAGATCTCCACCACGGCACAACCCAAGGGGGGGGCGCCAACCCAACCCAGACAGGATGATCACATCAGTGACTCAACCCACTCAGGTGACGCACCCCTCCCAGGGAGGGTATGAGAGAGCCCCAGTAAGCCAGTGACTCAGCCCCTGTAATAGGGTTAGAGGCAGAGAATCCCAGTGGAAAGAGGGGTACCGGCCAGGCAGAGACAGCAAGGGCGGTTCGTTGCTCCAGAGCCTTTCCGTTCACCATCCCACTCCTGGGCCAGACTACACTCAATCATATGACCCACTGAAGAGATGAGTCTTCAGTAAAGACTTAAAGGTTGAAACCGCGTTTGCGCCTATGACCTGGGGCGGCAGGGTAGCCTAGTGGTTAGAGTGTTGGACTAGTAACCGGAAGGTTGCAAGTTCAAACCCCCGAGCTGACAACGTAGAAATCTGTTGTTCTGCCCCTGAACAGGCAGTTAACCCACTGTTCCTAGGCCGTCATTGAAAATAAGAATTTGTTCTTAACTGCCTAGTTAAATAAAGGTAAAAAAATAAATAAAAATGGAGCTCTATAGGAGAAAGCCTCCAGCTGTTTGCTTAGAAATTCTGGGGACAATTAGGAGGCCTGCGTCTTGTGACCGTAGCGTACGTGTACGGCAGGACCAAATCAGAGAGATAGGTAGGAGCAAGCCCATGTAATGCTTAGCAGTTAGCAGTAAAACCTTGAAATCAGCCCTTGCTTTGCCAGGAAGACTCTTTATTGGAGGCTAGCACTGGACACCTTGGGGAAAACGTGGAAAACGTAAGCTGACTCCTAGCTCCTTCACAGCCATATAAGGAGTCATTGCCATGAGGCGGTTTCAAAAAATACGGCACTTCCTGATTGGATTTTTATCTGGGTTTTTTCTGAAACATCAGTTCTGTGACACTCACAGACAATATCTTTGCAGTTTTGGAAACGTCAGAGTGTTTTCTTTCCAAAGCTGTCAATTATATGCATAGTCGAGCAACTTTTCGTGACAAAATATCTTGTTTAAAACGGGAACGTTTTTCATCCAAAAATTAAAATAGTGCCCCCTATATCCAAGAAGTTAAGATTAATTGTCAGATTCAACAGAAGATCTATTTGTTTATTGGGACCTAGAACAAGCATCTCTGTTTTGTCCGAGTTTAAAAGTAGAAAGTTTGCAGCCATCCACTTCCTTATGTCTGAAACACATGCTTCTAGCGAGGGCAATTTTGGGGCTTCACCATGTTTCATTGAAATGTACAGCTGTGTGTCATTCGCATAGCAGTGAAAGTTAAAATTATGTTTTCGAATGACATCCCCAAGAGGTAAAATATATAGTGAAAACAATTAGTGGTCCTAAAACGGAACCTTGAGGAACACCGAAATTTACAGTTGATTTGTCAGAGGACAAACCATTCACAGAGACAAACTGATATCTTTCCGACAGATAACATCTAAACCAGGCCAGAACTTGTCCGTGTAGAACAATTTGGGTTTCCAATCTCTCCAAAAGAATGTGGTGATCGATGGTATCAAAAGCAGCACTAAGGTCTAGGAGCACGAGGACAGATGCAGAGCCTCGGTCTGACGCCATTAAAAGGTCATTTACCACCTTCACAAGTGCAGTCTCAGTGCTATGATGGGGTCTAAAACCAGACTGAAGCATTTCGTATACATTGTTTGTCTTCAGGAAGGCAGTGAGTTGCTGCGCAACAGCCTTTTCTAAAATTTTTGAGAGGAATGGAAGATTCGATATAGGCCGATAGTTTTTTTATATTTTCTGGGTCAAGGTTTGGCTTTTTCAAGAGAGGCTTTATTAAGGCCACTTTTAGTGAGTTTGGTACACATCCGGTGGATAGAGAGCCGTTTATTATGTTCAACATAGGAGGTCCAAGCACAGGAAGCAGCTCTTTCAGTAGTTTAGTTGGAATAGGGTCCAGTATGCAGCTTGAAGGTTTAGAGGCCATGTTTATTTTCATAATTGTGTCAAGAGATATAGTACTAAAACACTTGAGCGTCTCTCTTGATCCTAGGTCCTGGCAGAGTTGTGCAGACTCAGGACAACTGAGCTTTGAAGGAATACGCAGATTTAAAGAGGAGTCCCTAATTTGCTTTCTAATAATCATGATCTTTTCCTCAAAGAAGTTCATGAATTTATCACTGCTAAAGTGAAAGCCATCCTCTCTTGGGGAATGCTGCTTTTTAGTTAGCTTTGCGACAGTATCAAAAAGGAATTTCGGATTGTTCTTATTTTCCACAATTAAGTTAGAAAAATAGGATGATCGAGCAGCAGTAAGGGCTCTTCGGTACTGCACGGTACTGTCTTTCCAAGCTAGTCGGAAGACTTCCAGTTTGGTGTGGCACCATTTCCGTTCCAATTTTCTGGAAGCTTGCTTCAGAACTCGGGTATTTTCTGTGTACCAGGGAGCTAGTTTCTTATGAGAAATGTTTTTAGTTTTTAGGGGTGCAACTGCATCTAGGGTATTGCGCAAGGTTAAATTGAGTTCCTCAGTTAGGTGGTTAACTGATTTTTGTCCTCTGGCGTCCTTGGGTAGACAGAGGGAATCTGGAAGGACATCAAGGAATCTTTGTGTTGTCTGTGAATTTATAACACGACTTTTGATGTTCCTTGGTTTGGGTCTGAGCAGATTATTTGTTGCAATTGCAAACGTAATAAAATGGTGGTCCGATAGTCCAGGATTATGAGGAAAAACATTGAGATCCACAACATTTATTCCATGGGACAAAACTAGGTCCAGAGTATGACTGTGACAGTGAGTGGGTCCAGAGACATGTTGGACAAAACCCACTGAGTCGATGATGGCTCCAAAAGCCTTTTGGAGTGGGTCTGTGGACTTTTCCATGTGTATATTAAAGTCACCAAAGATTAGAATATTATCTGCTATGACTACAAGGTCCGATAGGAATTCAGGGAACTCAATGAGGAACGCTATATATGGCCCAGGAGGCCTGTAAACAGTAGCTATAAAAAGTGATTGAGTAGGCTGCATAGATTTCATGACTAGAAGCTCAAAAGACGAAAATGTATTTTTTTTTTGTAAATGGAAATTTGCTATCGTAAATATTAGCAACACCTCCGCCTTTGCGGGATGCACGGGGGATATGGTCACTAGTGTAGCCAGGAGGTGAGGCCTCATTTAACATAGTAAATTCATCAGGCTTAAGCCATGTTTCAGTCAGGCCAATCACATCAAGATTATGATCAGTGATTAGTTAATTGACTATAATTGCCTTTGAAGTAAGGGATCTAACATTAAGTAGCCCTATTTTGAGATGTGAGGTGAAAACGGTGTGATCATGATCTCTTTCAATAATGTCAGGAATGGAGGTGGTCTTTATCCTAGTGAGATTGCTAAGGTGAACACCGCCATGTTTAGCTTTGCCCAACCTAGGTCGAGGCACAGACACGGTCTCAATGGTGATAGCTGAGCTGACTACACTGACTGTGCTAGTGGCAGACTCCACTGTGCTGGCAGGCTGGCTAACAGCCTGCTGCCTGGCCTGCGCCCTATTGTAGAGCTAGAGGAGTTAGAGCCCTGTCTATGTTGGTAGATAAGACGAGAGCACCCCTCCAGCTAGGATGGAGTCCGTCACTCCTCAGCAGGTCAGGCTTGGTCCTGTTTGTGGGTGAGTCCCAGAAAGAGGGCCAATTATCTACAAATTCTATCTTTTGGGAGGGGCAGAAAACAGTTTTCAACCAGTGATTGAGCTGTGAGACTCTGCTGTAGAGCTCATCACTCCCCCTAACTGGGAGGGGGCCAGAGACAATTACTCGATGCCGACACATCTTTCTAGCTGATTTACAAGCAGAAGCTATGTTGCGCTTTTCTCCCTACTTTTTTTTTTTTTTTTTACTTTTCTCCCTACTACTGCCTTCTCATAGTCTGTTTCAAGGTGGTCCAGCCTTGAGAGAATAAATTCCTGTTTTTTTCCTCCCTTGTTGTTAGGAATGGGTATCTATGCTTTGTATCAGCTCTGTTTCCATGTACCTGTTTTTGCGCAGCTTGACGCGCAGCTGTGTTGCCCTCCCTCCACTCTGTACAGCACACTATGTTAATCCGCTACAAAGCATAGTGATCAACTCCAATTATGTTTAGTGCTGCTCTGTGTGTTTCCCCCACCACCACCACCATGGTGCGGGGAACTCTGTTACTGTTTTCCAGAGCAGGCCGCAAATGAGACCAGCCATCTGTAGTACAGTCTACTCGTGCATCCGACCAGAGCCCCAGTGGAACAGGTTACCTGAGCTGGCTTGCCAGGCACACAACGGGCTTTGAGGAAGTTCAAAGGTGAATGTCTTTTGCAAGACGTGGTTGTGGATCCTGGATCGGATCAGTGGATGGGGTAATTGTAAAGCAAAAGTTTCATGTTGATTCGGATCAGATCCAATCTTCTCCAATCTCCATGAAGGCAAGTTAATGAGCGCTTCTACTAAATTATATTTTTCACCTTTTAGATGTTTTTCTTTCTATGGGTACGGACACTCAGATATTTTGTGTTTGAAAATTATGGATTTGAGCCATTTTTTTCAATGGGGTAATCATTGATGGATGATTGACAACGGAGATGATTGTCCGTCAAAAATCATACAATATGTCAGCCTTTTGACGTGAATTGAACTTTTCATGGACAAAAACAGAAAATGGATGAATCCATGTTCATCCGTCTCTGTGTGGCCTCAGCCTAATTGGATACTTACAAGGATAGCCGGAGGGAAGTGACACATGGTCAGCGTCCCGTAAAACACTTAATGAAAGTGAACACACACACTTAACCTGACTTGATAAGGTGGTCATTTTGCACTGGGAGTGGTACAACTATGATTTGGGACACAAAAGAAGTGGAGGGTGTGTCTGCCTGCTATCAAGGGGCGGGAGGGACAGTTTAGTGGGTAATGTCACCATGACTGGCTTCCTGTGCACTAAAGCATTACAACAAAGTCTTTGGTCATACAGATGTAGGATCTTCATTTGTGCCAGTTTTCTACAGCAGGAAAATATTCCTGGATCAAAAGAAAATGTTAATTATTTTTGTGGATTATAATTTTTGTAATGGCTTGATGTAATTTTCTTAAGGGAAAATCAAGTCTGACATTTCTAAGTGAAAATAAAAATCTTCAATTTTTACCCCCCTTTTTCCTGCCTACAATCTTGTC
The DNA here is from genome assembly GCF_057628025.1 of Oncorhynchus mykiss. NCBI lineage: Eukaryota > Metazoa > Chordata > Actinopteri > Salmoniformes > Salmonidae > Oncorhynchus > Oncorhynchus mykiss. The sequence goes on from NC_143026.1 coordinate 50,865,423, forward strand.
TCATCACCGCAACTCCCAAACTGGCTCAGGAGAGGCGAAGGTCGAGTCATGCGTCCTCCGAAACATGACCCGCCAAGCCACGCTTCTTAACACCCACTTGCTTAACCCAGAAGCCAGATGCACTAATGTGCCAAAGAAAACACAGTTCAACTGACGATAAAGTCAGCCTGCAGGCACCCAGCCCACCACAAGGAGTCACTAGAGCTCGATGAGCCAAGTAACGCACCAAGTAAAGAGGAACAAAGAGGAGGTGTGGAGAGAGGTGTAGAAGACAGAAGAGGAAAGAGGTAAAACAGAGGAGCAGGGAAGACAGCATATGATTAATGATTTATAGTGCTACGCTAATATTATCTCAGTTCATCACAATTACATAGTAACTCTAGCGGTGTCTCCTAACCAGCCTTGGGCTCCCAGTCGGCCCAAAGGTTAAGAGCAGGTGAGGTGGCAATGACAGGACTGGCTTCCTCTCTCACATCAACACATACCTGAAAATGAGAGACAGATGGATAGAGAGAGCATGAGTAAGCTTTGTTTTTTTTTATTCTAACACGGTCAGTTATCACAGTCATCAGGAGGTGAAATGCAAAACTGACCTTGGATCATTAACTCTGGGATTACTACATCTCTATCTGTATTTCAATGTAAAGCATCTCTTTAATAATACGACCAAGTGACCTCTCACCTATGATCATGCTGTGCCCTCTGTGTCAGCCAGTTCAGATGCGGGAGGGGTTCACCAACACAGCTGATTTAACTGTATGTGTGTAGTCTCACCTGGTGTCCACACTATGTGGCTACAGAGTACTTTATGTTGAAAAACAGACACATGAGGAGAAACAATAGAAGGTAATGTCATTATTAGACTTTTACATTAATAACAGATCACACATTTTTTTTCACCTTTATTTAACCAGGTAGGCACATTGAGAACAAGTTCTCATTTACAATTGCGACCTGGCCAAGATAAAGCAAAGCAGTTCGACACATACAACGACACAGACTTACACATGGAGTAAAACAAACATACAGTCAATAAGACAGTAGAAACAAGTCTATATACGATGTGAGCAAATGAGGTGAGATAAGGGAGGTAAAGGCAAAGTAAAGTAAATACAATATAGCAAGTAAAACACTGGAATGGTAGATTTGCAGTGGAAGAATGTGCAAAGTAGAAATAAAAATAAATGGGTGCAAAGGTGCGAAATAAATCAATAAAATAAATACAGTAGGGAAAGAGGTAGTTGATTGGGCTAAATTATAGGTGGGCTATGTACAGGTGCAGCTGCTCTGACAGCCGGTGCTAGTGAGGGAGATAAGTGTTTCCAGTTTCAGAGATTTTTGTAGTTCATTCCAGTCATACAGGTTGGTGATGCTATGGTGACCAGCGAGCTGAGATAAGGGGGATCTTTACCTAGCAGGGTCTTGTAGATGACCTGGAGCCAGTGGGTGGCGACGAGTATGAAGCGAGGGCCAGCCAACGAGAGCGTAGAGGTCGCAATTGTGGGTAGTATGTGGGGCTTTGGTGACAAAACGGATGGCACTGTGATAGACTGCATCCAATTTGTTGAGTAGGGTATTGGAGGCTATTTTGTAAATGACATCGCCGAAGTCGAGGATTGGTAGGATGGTCAGTTTTATGTTTATGTTTGGCAGCATGAGTGAAGGATGCTTTGTTGTGAAATAGGAAGCCAATTCTACATTTAACTTTGGATTGGAGATGTTTGATGTGGGTCTGGAAGGAGAGTTTACGGTCTAACCAGACACCTAGGTATTTGTAGTTGTCCACGTATTCTAAGTCAGAGCCGTCCAGAGTAGTGATGTTGGACAGGCGGGCAGGTGCAGGCAGCGATTGGTTGATGAGCATGCATTTAGTGTTACTTGTATTTAAGAGCAATTGGAGGCCACGGAAGGAGAGTTGTATGGCATTGAAGCTTGCCTGGAGGGTTGTTAACACAGTGTCCAAAGAAGGGCCAGAAGTATACAGAATGGTGTCATGCATAAAATACATAAATACACTTGAAGCTTGAAGATGACTTGATCAGTTGAATCCTTTGTGTAGTGCTAAGGCAACAGTTGATGAGGTGTTAGGTTAGATCCCGTTAACGGGATTGATATGACAACAGCCAGTGAAAGTGCAGGGCGCCAAATTCGAAACAACAGAAATCTCATAATTAAAATTCCTCAAACATACAAGTATTTTACACCATTTTAAAGATAAACTTGTTGTTAATCCCACCACAGTGTCTGATTTCAAAAAGGCTTTACGACGAAAGCACACCAAACGATTATGTTAGGTCTGCACTTAATCACAGAAAAACACAGCCATTTTTCCAGCCAAAGAGAGGAGTCCCAAAAAGCAGAAATAGAGATAAGATTAATCACTAACCTTTGATGATATTCATCAGATGACACTCAAAGGACTTAATATTACACCTAATCTCCCTAACTCTTCTCCATTCTACATGATGGCCCATTGCTTGGAGACTTCCTTTGTCCATTCTAAAGCCCGCATGGTGCATCCTTGCCTTAATGGCCCAGACTTTCTGGTCAAACTCTTCATCGGACATATCAGAATAGCATTCCCTGACAGATATATTGTGTTCTTTCATCCTTCTGTAAAAAAAAAGCTAACCGTTACACTGTCATGAAATATGAAATATGGTTGCCATGAAAGAAAGTTAACCTCTCTGCGCACGGAGCCCGGGCTGAAATTCCACAACATACGGGGATCGCTACATAAATAGTCATATTAAACATTCATGAAAATAAGTGTCTCACGTGTACCTAACACAAAACATTTTGTGAACTGCTTGTGTCGTGAATTCCGTCTCATTCCATTTTCGACGACACATTCCAGGTAAATAACCCACACAGAACGTGACTTTTCCAGTCATGTTTGGTTTCACTGCAATCAACTGGTTTGTTTGTAACACAATCAAACTGATGGGCCATTTCACGGGACGTATTGACTGAAATAAATCGATTTTAAGACAACAAGTCATGACATAATTTTGCACCAATGATTTGCCTGCTGTTTCGTTGATTGACTGTCTTTTAACCCAATGACCACTGATCGTCTTGAAATCTAGCTGGGTAGATAGCCAATGAGCTGAGCTAAACGGCAATACGCCATGTTTATGTGTTGCAAGACCAACCCATGTAGTAAGCTTCAGCGTAAAGTGAGTAATTCGCTATTGAAGTTTCAAACCGGAAGGAGCTACGCATATTACGCACTGCATTGTTTGGTGAACGCGCAGATTCAACTGTTTATATATCAATCATTATGCCGACTAAGTCAGGGAAAGCTAAATCTAAGTCTAGATATACAGCTGTACACACAATTTTGGAATAAATTGATTGGGAAGGTGAGACAGAGATTGTTGTAGGACGCTTCATTTAGCGATTGTGGAGGAATATTTTTTGAACGGGAGAGGACATCGTTTTGGACTGGTAAGTTCTTATCATGCAATTGCCCTTGTTTGAAATTAATAATCTAAAATATTATTTGTGATTTTTTAATTTTATTTAGAAGCAATATATAAACATGTAATGTTATGAAATGTGAGATGCGTGTGTCTGCCGCCCCACCCCAACCCACATAAAATTTAGCCTATTTGAGGCTGTTGAGGAGAGGGCAGGACCACATCAATGGCCAAAGTGAAATGGAGACAGTAGATACAGCTGGTCTGTCATAATATTATAGAGACAGTAGATCTAGCTGAAATGTCATGATATAAAAGAGACAGTAGATCTAGCAGGTAATAATAATATAATAATATATTCAACCTTCAACTCTCTATATATATCTGTTTATTATACCTGTTGATACAGGGCACATATGTGAAACTATTCTAACTTGAGCCTTTTCTTTCACAGTGACACTGACTCCGAATGGGAGTCTTATCCGGTGTCCTGTGTGAATTTAAATATGCTTTCTCTAATTCTCTCTTTCTCTCTCTCGGAGGACCTGAGCCCTAGGACCATGCATCAGGACTACCTAGCATGATGACTCCTTGCTGTCCCCAGTCCACCTGGCCTTGCCGCTGTTCCAGTTTCAACTGTTCTGCCTGCGGCTATGGAACCCTAAACTGTTCATTTTTACTCTTGAGGTGCTGTCCTGTTGCACCCTCTACAACCACTGTGATCTCCACCCGGCACAGCCAGAAGAGGACTGGCCACCACTCATAGCCTGGTTCCTCTCTAGGTTTCTTCCTAGGTTTTTGCCTGTCTAGGGAGTTTTTCCTAGCCACTGTGCTTCTACACCTGCATTGCTTGCTATTTGGGGTTTTATGCTGGGGCTATATAAATGGATTTGATTTGATAGAGGACTGAGGGTCTTCCAAATATTTAAAGTGTGTAAATAGTTACCCATGTTATTTTGTAAATGTATATATATATATTTTTTTTCATATTTTTTAATCAATAATTATTATTTTTTCCATTTATTTATTTTTTCATGTATTTTTCTCAAAAATTTTTTTGGGGGGGGGGGTGTTAGAATACCATTTTGGTATTTTTTAAATAGTTTCAAAATGTATACCTTAACCAATTTGGCCACTTGAGTACATTTGGGCTTCTTGTGTGGGACACCTGGGTTACTTTATGATAAATGTCATGTAGCACACTCATTTTGGAAGTTATCATTCTGAAACTTTGCACAAGTACTGTTGCCCTCTCATATTTTTATCACTGAAATTGTCCCCATCATCCTATCTGAATGTTTATTTTATCTTGTTCTATTAAAGATGATGATGTCTGCTATGACTTCCTTTGTGTCAGAAAGAAAGTCTGCACAGTATTGTTTGTAGTCAAACTGACACTCAAAAAATTGCCAAAATGAGGGTGGTTGTAACGAAATTAAGTTTGGATATCAAATTCATTTTTCTTCTCAAAATGTTTTTGGGTGAATATAATGCATAAAGTTTTGCGCAAATATTTGAATGCAACATTTATTTTTTTTTACTTCGATTCGCTCTCAACAAAAAGACACAAATGTACCTCCATAGAATAAAACATTTGCCTGTGAATAACCATGCAAACCTTCATGCAAACCTGCTATGCAGAATTCTTGACGCACAACTAAAGGTGCTGCCATATCCTGCCAGCACGCCCACAAGCTAGACACTCAGGTGGAGAATGACGCGTGGAAGAGGGCGATGAAAGAGATGGGAGTAACAACAATTTGTTGCATGTTGGGGAGGGGGGCTAATAGCTGAACATTAGACTATTCAACCTTTACTAAAGAATAATCTAATAGCCGAGCTAGGAGTGGAAAATCACAGACCAGATTTGCCCTAACGAACAAGGGGGATTAGAGCACTGATTATGCTTTTGGGTCCCAATGCCCCACTGTGTCTCAAACTGACAATGAATGGGCAATATAAACCAAATAATAAACTGATAATTGTGCACGACTTCAAATGAAGCAAGTAGGGAGCAGGTTTCAAACCTTCAAACTTCTTGCCTGAAGTCCAGCGGGCTATCGATTCTGCACCAAAAGCATGCTCAAGCCGCAGGGTCAATAGAGTGCCTCCTCGTGGTAGCTTGCTACTCAATGTAATAAAGTAATGACATTTCAAATATGTTACCCTACACGTTATGTTGGCTGACAATTCGTTAGCTACGTTGTCCTTATGAACCACATAGCATATCATTACAGCATTAAGTACCGGTATGTTAGCTATCTACCTAACGTTAGTAGTTATACACCAAACTTACCAGTATATTAACTTGTCATGCGCTAACTCAAACATTGTTTGATGATCTCAAAAGGTCTTTGAAGCCAACTTGATTGGTTAGGTCTCTAACCTTCTTACTGATTGTAGCTGGACTGACTGTTGCTGGTATTGGTACTGGTACTCAAGGGGACCAGTTATCCTACCGATTTATTCTGAAATATTATTCTACCGGAACACATGATTGGAGCATTTTACTAGTTGTATTGGTTGGTTAAAAGTGGAACGATGCGACACTACCCTACGAGAGGTCACTCAGACTACCTCGCCTCTCAAATTGAGAGTCATGCTGAAACTACACTTCCAGGACGTATAGCTCGTTCACCCTGTGTATGTTACCAGCCTCCAAACAGTGAGGAGCAGACAGGCCCCTAGACAGGGATTATCTTAGAACACATCTAAGATAGTACTGAGGTGTACCACACTGGTCGTAAAGGAAGTCCAGTGGACTTGTCCACCTCCAAAACAAATGGCAACAATAATCATTCCTTGCCATGTGTAGGTTCAACTACATTACAACTAGTAAAATGCTCCAATCATGTGTTCCGGTAGAATAATATTTCAGAATAAATCGGTAGGATAACTGGTCCCCTTGAGTACCAGTACCAATACCAGCAACAGTCAGTCCAGCTACAATCAGTAAGAAGGTTAGAGACCTAACCAATCAAATTACCCTTGACAACAGCGACATAGGAGTCACTCAGAGAGCAACACGTGGTAGGGAATCTCCATTGCACTCTTCCAATGGTTAACACATGTCACTAATAAATAGAATCCTCCGTTCAGGAGGTTATTACAAGTCATGATCCATGATCACAACATGTACGACTGGTCCAATACTTGTGAGGTTAGCTCCTCCGTGGAGACTTCTTCATACCTATCGCCACTACAATAGTAGAAGACACAGTGACTTGTAGTAAAACCACTACAGACTCCTTCGACACAAATTTTTTGACTGACCTCCAGGTACTGACCTGAAAATTACCTGACTACGTCAGACTCATTCTGAACGAGTTGTAATCTGCCAGGATACTTGGTTTTCTTCCCTTGACATGCACGCTCGTGTAAGCATAAACGCACATGCACAACGGAACATCCAATTGGGATTTATGCTAGGATCACTTAAGTATCCAAGCAAAATACCAGCCTTAATAAAGTTGAACATTTACTTAGAGGCCTTTGACTCTACAGCACTCACCAGTTTTCTCCCCAGAAGTCCATAGGTCATCCCTGTATACTTCCCAAAACTAATGCCTTACAGCTGTAGACTTCATATTGTTATCAACTTAGGATAGTGCCTAAACAACACCCGCAAATTAGGAAAGCCCTAGATATGACATTATACAATGCCATGATAGTAATAGTAGTAGAATACAGTCCAATTAGATTATTTTTGTGTGAGAACTATATTTTTTTAATGTTTTCATTCCTTTTCGGTGCAGTTCCTTTGACACTTAGGAAGTGATAGAGCCGTAAAAAAAAGTGTGTGTGCTTTGTTAACATCTGCCTAAATTACTACCCAGATCTTCCAGTCTGGACAACCAGACGAACGGCGATCCCAAATCCGGACACCCACTGCCATCCTTGTGGCGGAATGCCCCGCTGTCAGAGAGCCTACTAAGGTAAACCACCAGAGGGGACTGCAACAATGATCCACAAACAAGACATCACAAGGTCATTATTTTTATTTGTATTTGTAACTTGCAGGATAAACAAGATCCAAACCACCAGGGAGGGAATATAATGACGTTGCCCTCTTTGGGTACAGTGAGCACCATTCCCCTCTCTCTGCACCATCCCCCCCTCTCGCTCTCTCCTACACCCAGGCTGCTGTTAGGCAGGTCACACATTCCTGGAGGAGATTCTTCCTGATGGCCAGACAGTATAGAGAGAGAGTTCATAGAGAGAACAAAGGAACTTCTTCCACCTCACAGAACTTGAGAACTGAACAATATTCATGTTCTGGAGAATGTACGTATAAAAGGTCGGTGAAGTAGCCAGCTACGAACTGGTCCATTTGGTACAATTTTCAGGCGATTGCTGAATTCTTAACCATACCACGTGGTTAAACTCTGAGACTATCGAACCGACAGAATAAGAACAAATCTTTGATACTAATTACTAGTCTGCAGCTAGGAATTTGGTACATTGAACGCGAAGACCGACAACCGCCGAAACATCTATCCTATAGCAACATTGCTGAATGTTACTCTGAACTATCCATTCTAACCACGGCAGAGAGAGAGAGGGCGGACAAGCTCTCAAACAGAAACAAACTTTCCAACAGAGAACACGATGACACACTGAGCGTAAATATATACAGTGCCTTGCGAAAGTATTCGGCCCCCTTGAACTTTGCGACCTTTTGCCACATTTCAGGCTTCAAACATAAAGATATAAAACTGTATTTTTTTGTGAAGAATCAACAACAAGTGGGACACAATCATGAAGTGGAACGACATTTATTGGATATTTCAAACTTTTTTAACAAATCAAAAACTGAAAAATTGGGCGTGCAAAATTATTGAGGTCTTGGCTGATTTCTTTTGATTTTCCCATGATGTCAAGCAAAGAGACACTGCGTTTGAAGGTAGGCCTTGAAATACATCCTCAGGTACACCTCCAATTGACTCAAATGATGTCAATTAGCCTATCAGAAGCTTCTAAAGCCATGACATAATTTTCTGGAATTTTCCAAGCTGTTTAAACTTAGTGTATGTAAACTTCTGACCCACTGGAATTGTGATACTGTGAATTATAACTGAAATAATCTGTCTGTAAACAATTGTTTGAAATTACTTGTGTCATGCACAAGGTAGATGTCCTAAAACTATAGTTTGTTAAAAATACATTTATGGAGTGGTTGAAAAAGGTTTTAATGACTCCAACCTTGGTGTATGTAAAATTCCTACTTCAACTGTACATGTTTGAAGAACCAAAAGTACATTTCTAAATTAGTATCAAACAGTTTGTTTTGTTATGAGGTGTAATGGATCATGATGAACGGATATCAAAACCGTTGGCAAATTGACATTCAATGGTGAACATTAGTAAGGTCATGTGTGCCCCACTTGACAGAGGCAAATACATAAATCGACAATGCTTGCAGCTTTACCTGCAGTTATTGCTACAGGAATGAATACTGCCCAACAATTTCTACTCAAGTGGATAATAATATCAAGCAATGAAATACATTATATCAATTTTTAACACTATAATATTCATGAAAGTACCTAATCAAAAAGATTAACTAGTTCTAATGTACAATAACAGTTCTAGAGTTGTTCGAATTAAGTTGCGTCTGCAATTTTTTTATGCTGGATTTTAATATATTAGTGTTTGTGAAACATTAAAAGTTAAGTATACTATACGTAAAAATACATACTCAAAAAGTTGATGCAGATAGTCTAGCAGAATATTCTTTACAGTGTAGTAGTATGTATCATGAATAGAAAAAAAGCTGAGAATACATTGTGCCTTTCAGCACATATTAAAAGCATGTTTTAAAAAATATATTTTTTTGGTTTCAGAATTCCTACAGATAAGCTGATTGCAGTGATAAAGTTCTACAAGGAACATGGTGTGGCTCCAAGGGAGAAGAAGTGTGGTTGTCATCTCGCCAGCAAATGGGTGCTGTCCTATGAGGACATTCAGCGAATCGTTCACTTTGTCAACAACTTCGCTGATGTCCACGCGATGCTACTCCCAGGACGGATCCCTGGATTTAAGAGGGCAGACATCCTGGTGCTACTGACAACTAAGACGAAGTCCTCTCTGTGGCGCAAGTATGAAACCTGTGTGATCATGGTGATTGTTTTCCTAAATCTTGATATTTATATTTGCATCAAATGTTTGTCAGCTCAAGCAAGTGGGCCAGCGGAAAGAAACTAAACAAAGCCCAAACAAATTGGATCCGACGAGACTGTCAGTACCTACTCTGGTGACTTGTGTGTGTGATCACACTTTCTTTAACATTTCTCATTTTAGTTGCTGCTTAGAGATACCCAAGCTTACTCTGACCCTTTTAGCTCTCACCCCCTCCATCCCCTTCCCTATTTTAAGCTCTTTTCAGATGTCGTTTATAATCTGTGCCGAGGGACATGTCAGAGGGAAAAAAGTGAACATGTGCAGTGTGAATATTTCTCTGTCATACATACAGTATGTATGTGCATGTACATGTACAGTGCCTTCTGAAAGTATTCAGACCGCTTGACTTTTTCCATAGTTTGTTACGTTACAGCCTTATTCTAAAATGGATTAAATAAAAAAAATCCTCAGCCATCTCTGCAGAACTCCACCAATCAGGCCTTTAGAGTAGAGTGGCCAGACGGAATCCACTTGTCAGTAAAAGGCACATGACAGCCCGCTTGGAATTTGCCAAAAGGCACCTAAAGACTCTCAGACCATAAGAAACAAGATTATCTGGTCTGATGAAACCAAGATTGAACTCTTTGCCCAGAATGCCAAGTGTCGCGTCTGGAGGAAACCTGCCACTATCCCTACGGTGACGCATGGTGGTGGCAGCATCATGCTGTCGGGATGTTTTTCAGAGACAGGGACTCGAAGACTAGTCAGGATCGAGGCAAAGATGAATGGAGCAAAGTACAGAGAGATCCTTGATGAAAACCTGCTCCAGAACGCTCAGGACCTCAGTCTGGGGCAAAGGTTGACAGGAGTGACTTCGGGACAAGTCTCTGAATGTTCTTGAGTGGCCCAGCCAGAGCCCAGACTTGAACCCGATCTAACATCTCTGGAGAGACATGAAAATAGCTGTACAGCGACGCTCACCATCCAACCTGACAGAGCTTGCTTCAACAAAGTAAAGGGTCTGAATACTTAAGTAAATGTGATATTTTTTTTATATACATTTGCAAACATTTCTAAAAAACTATTTTTGCAGATTGTAGATTGATGCGGGGAAAAAACTATTAAATACATTTTAGAATAAGGCTGTAACCTAACAAAATGTGGAAAAAGTAAAAAGGTCTGAACAATTTCTGAAGGCACTGTATGTTTGTGCAGTTGTGCGTGTGTGTGCACGTGTGTGAAAATAGGTGAATGTAGCCAATCATTCTCTTGCTTGTATGTGTACACGTGCACATGTATGCATATACGTGTGTGTGTGTGTCCGACAACGATGTCTGTATAGTTAGAGCAAGAAGTAATTTATTTGTAACCTGTATGTTTGTGTGTGCATGTGAGTGAGAGAAAGAACAGGGGCACTCATGTCAAGGAATATCATGTATTTTTTTTGTATTAAGTAAATATTTCATTCATTATTTGAATAAATGTCTTAAAAGTAACTGTAAACTTTGACTGCACTTTTTAAAATACACTCAGCGTTTAATGGGTAAAGAGATCATGTTGGTCTCATTAGAAAGCTAACATTCTCCTCTTTCCATCACTGTATAAAATACCAAATGGGTTTTAGGGTCAATATGACTGATTATGATAGAGCAAGTCACACTTATGTCTGAAACACCCTCTCATCACTCATAATTATGTAGGGAGACTAGAAAAACACCCTAACAGTGTCTGTGGTGAAGTTTCCCTTGAAACATTTGTACAGATTCAACTAGATACAGTATGTGGACCATACTTTTCAAACTTTCCAAAAGTTGTTTTATTTTTGAGGGTTTGGCTTGCACATAATCATACAACACTGAACAGCATCTGCTTTGCTGAGATGACACTCAAAGTCTGTCCCCGTTCATTCGCTTCCTACAGACGTTGATGGGGTATCTTGGGCATCCCTGCCTGGTGCCACAGTCTTCCACTTGTAACCAGCTAATTGGTCCCCTTGGACCTTTATGAGTCAGGCTCCTTCCACAATCTCCTCAGAGCAGCTTGCTGTGCAACGCTGGAGTCATTCTCTCAAAAAGTCAGGCTTTGTATGTCCAAAGATAACCTAGAGTGGTATGGATACAGTGGGGCAAAAAAAGTATTTAGTCAGCCACCAATTGTGCAAGTTCTCCCACTTAAAAAGATGAGAGAGGCCTGTAATTTTCATCATAGGTACACTTCAACTATGACAGACAAAATGAGAAATAAAATCCAGAAAATCACATTGTAGGATTTTTTATGAATTTATTTGCAAATTATGGTGGAAAGTAAGTATTTGGTCACCTACAAACAAGCAAGATTTCTGGCTCTCACAGACCTGTAACTTCTTCTTTAAGAGGCTCCTCTGTCCTCCACTTGTTACCTGTATTAATGGCACCTGTTTGAACTTGTTATCAGTATAAAAGACACCTGTCCACAACCTCAAACAGTCACACGCCAAACTCCACTATGGCCAAGACCAAAGAGCTGTCAAAGGATACCAGAAACAAAATTGTTCCAAGTCTAGGTGGAGTTAAGGTACCATAGTCACTTGGTATGAATCACTGTGCTCTACTTTTCCTCCAGAAGAACTAAGGTTCATCTTTAGTTTTCTCATTGACTCATCACAAGAATGGCCACTGTGTTTCCTGGAACAGGACTTCCTTCTTCACAGTGGTGTAATGAACTTGAAGATTTTTTTCGTCCTGCATAAAAGTGCAGTAAAGCTAGGCTGGGCTCAATGGAAAAAGTAGCCTACGGTTCCGTTTGCTGACGATTGTAATTTAAAACCCCAAAAAAACTCAGCATCAAAAGGTCACTCCAGCATTAAGCTGCTGCAAGTTGATGCAGATTTCACTGATGTCATTGGCTTGCAGAGGTCCAATGGTAGTTTAAAAGATTCCATTTGGACATTTCAACCACAGGTCTTTAAATACATTCAAGAGTCCATCACAGTTATTCAATCTTAGCCAGAATGGATAAGGACCACCTATTTTCAATGTTTTATCCCACGATAACAGTATTTGTCATCTGCTCGCATTATTCTTTAAAAAAGCAAGAATTTTGAACCTGAAAGTTATGAACCACAAATTAGTGGGGAATCGAAGAACTCTGGAGTTCCTCAAGGAAGCATTGCGAGTCAATGGTTCATATTTGCACCTTCGGTTAGTTGAGGAGTTCTTGGAGGAAACTTTAATGGTTCAATGTAGCAACAGATTCCTGGAGGAACCCTGGGAATGGAGGCATGGCTTAGTAGGTTGGAGCGTGGCTTTAAGATTTGTATTTCTAGAGTGTAATGTCATTGATGTTCATCTGTTCTGTTGTATTGTCATCACATGTTACGGTTGAAAACTGAAAGTTTTGTAGCTTCAATGAGGCTAACAGAGGTGTATTAGTTTCTCAAGAGCCTACGCTAATCCCAAAGTTGGGATAGTTACCACTTTATTACTGTATGAAATCAGCAATGTTAATATTATTAATATTATATTAGAATACATAGTATGCATAAATATTCAAGAAACATTTGTATAACAAGTGATGACCAGGAATGAAAATTACTCTCACGCCCTGACCATAGTTTGCTTTGTATGTTTATATGTTTTGTTTGGTCAGGGTGTGATCTGAGTGGGCATTCTATGTTGTATGTCTAGTTTGTCTGTTTCTGTGTTTGGCCTGATATGGTTCTCAATCAGAGGCAGGTGTCAGTCGTTGTCTCTGATTGGAACCTTATTTAGGTAGCATGTTTTGTCATTGTGGGTTGTGGGTGATTGTCTATGTGTAGTGTTTGTGTCAGCACGATTATTCATTAGCGTCACGGTTGTCACTTTGTTGTTTTGTAGTGTTCCGTTTTTCCATTAAAATGACGAACACTTACCATGCCGCATCTTGGTCCTCCTCTCTATCTCCAGACGACAGCTGTGACAACTCTAATGGATGACCTCAAATCTGAAAGCCATGCCTCCAATCTGATATGCTGGCACCTCTACAATGTATTTTAAAAAAAAAATCTAAATTGAACTCCTCCCATCACAAACAGGTTCCGGTTTCAACCTTTGCACAGGGGTTCCTCAAGGAACCTTTTCAAGGTTTCGCCGGTGTGGCAATTCAAAAGGTTCCTCAAGGCACCACTTATTCGAAGAGTGAAGGAAGCACATGATACATTTGAAGCCTAGGCTGCAATTTGGGGAGGGAAACCACTAGAATTGTTTGGGTAGCAACCTCAGCATCATTCAGCTTGTCATGGTTGATGTCGGCATTCAAAATCAATTTAATCCTATCAAAATTAACTTTGCTTCCGCACCTGCAATGCTGTAGACACAGTTAAAATAGTTACAGATTAAGATTTTTATAGTCTCAGCTATACATTGAGCTATATGGTATGTGTTTCATGTTAGAACTTGTCAGTGGGTCTGGAAATGTTAAATTGGAGAATAAATGGAGCAAATGGTGATGTACACAATGTTTGCATGTTACAAACATTATTTGAATAGAAATAAAAATACACATCAACAGTTATAAACAAATGAAAGGCGACATGATTCAATGAAATTTACTCTTAATAATAATGCTTGAATGTTATTACTGAAGAGCCCCTAAGCCAAACACCACAGAACTATACAGCAAGCATGTTTGTGTCTAGGATTTTTCTAAATGCTGCAGTTTTGTATGCCTTTGTTTTGTTCTTGGGATTTTTATGAATGAATTAGAAGTACTTGGCACTCATTGGTGGCCTGCTCATATACAATTGGTACTAAACTGAAACATACACCTGTCAGACACTTGCATAGAATTGCACCTGTGGGTTTGCACGGTGATGGATTGTCCTATTATGTGCTCAGTAAATGCATACGGAGATGCCTTAAGGTATAGAAGGAAAGGACCTGAGTGTTCAATAAAATGGCTTTTCATGAAGATGTGCTAATGGAATCTGAGGGAAGTGGTGCATGCTAAACTGCCTGTTGTGATTCTTGACTTGATGAGATAAGATAAAGACACAGTATGTTTTCTCCCTCCATTACATTCACAATAATGGCAATGGCTTCCAAAGATCTCATTATACCTTCGCTCTACTGCATTCTCCTACTTGGGGAACCTAGCAAAATTATGTCAATAGCAGGTCTAACTTACCAGATTCTCTGAAGATACATTTTCTTAACCCTTTTTTCTAAAATTGAAACAATACAGACACCTCCTTAGGAGATATACAGACACCTCAGGAGTTACGTTAAAGTCACAAAAGATTCCTACATTTGTTAGTTACTCTTAATTTGATAGCCTTGATGAATTGTTCTTCACTACAGTAATACAAAGTCTAATTACAGAGAACAGTTTTTTTTCTCTCTGAAACTAAGAGGTTGAAGAAAGGAGGGAATCTTAGCAGACCGGTGAATTAGCTGAACATTTCTATTGCTTGTTTTGGCGGCGGACCACTTCCTTTAGCAGTGTGTGCTGTGTCCCAGCTGTGCTGTTGTCGGCCTCAGAGCACTGTGTTATTAAAACATATGAGACAGACCGTACCGGGCAGCAGCCACAATGAGGTTTAGTGGCTCAGTGCGAACCATTTGCATTTTTCTCTCTCTCCCTCTTTCTCACCAGTTTACAGACCCTAGTCAATATAGGCTTCATTAACAACCTAGTGCATAGTTCAAATGTTTGGGTTTCTATGTTTTATTATGAAACGTGTACTACGAGGCATGTCCTGTGAGATTAACTTAAATAGACTGATCTTGGAAGAGAGTGGCGATTTTAAAAGATGTCGCTTATGAGAACCTATTCCAAAACAAAAATAAGTCCGATATTTTTTTGTTTATGGCTCCTTCTCTGTCCCCGTTTCTTGCATATCGTCATGTTGGAGGCTGAGGTGGCAATGGAATGCAGTTGACCTGAAAGATGTGAAAGTGTAAGTCGGAATTAGTTTAGAATTATGAATTTGTTTCCATGGCGCTGTATTTAATATATATATTGTTATCAACAATAAAAAATGTAAATAACTTGTTGACAGATTAACTGAAATATCTGGCTGTGACCAACGGAATTGCAGGACTGATCATGGCAAGTCAGTTTATATTTGCCTAGCTAGCTTACTAGTATGATTTGAATGGCGCAGCAACACCAGATCAACAGTATCAGCTTTTTGGCAGCCTGCTCAAGTCCCTTAGAGGGAAGGGATTGCGGTGTGAGGGAATGCAGAGGCTCGCTTCATAGGGGGCTTTTCTGGACCATTGATAAGGTGTGGTCACCTTACTGCTGCTTTTACAGTCACCAAAGCCTCACCCAGGTGGGTGCTACATTTCAGTAGTGGATGATCCAGCTAACCTACAGACGAGGAGCTGTGACTATCAAAGACCCGTGGCCTGTCTGTCAGATGTTTCTCCCTGCTTGGCTCTACCATTTATGGTCCCTTCTCTCAAGATACTACCCTACTGAACTGCCTATCAACTAAAGCTGTGGAATAGCATTGACCAGGAACTGCCAGATTCCTACATTTTGTTTTTTGTTAATTTTGTTTTTAAAGCAACTTTGATTCTACTTGTAATGGAAAGCCCTATATACAGTAAAATGTGTTATTATAAAGTATACCTTAAGTAAACCTCATGCAGATCCATCTAAAGTAGACCTAAATCACTGATATGTAATGGAAAAAGAATCTCCTTTCTGGTGAATCCTTGTAATTTGTGAGATTATTAGGGGGTAGTTGGCAGATGATAAAAAAATAAATAGAAAATATCATCCACTTAAGCAACCTTTGTGACAACTGAGCTCCAGGGTTAACTCGCCAATTCGGAGCCAGTCCAAAATAATCATGTTTGTTTAATGCTTTTTACAAATCCAATCGGAATTTAGTGACTGACTGTGTTTTTCCTTTTGGAGGGGACATATGCTTTAACTTTGTCACTTTGACTAAAACATAAGGACTTGTGTCACCAGTGGACACTCCCATTGTAATATGAAATCCAGATTTCCATGATGCACACGGAGAAAGTTAATTATTATTAACCCTGGTCACTTGGAGACAACATTTGTTCTGCCTGTTGGTGTCAGCACGCGCTAAACCGGAGCCACGGGAGGTTCAGGCGATCACATGCATAGCTAGTGCCCCTCTGTGCCAAGCTCCACCAATGAAAGGCACCAGGGTGATGCTTCAAATCCCAGAAACCCCAAAATAGGTATTGCAACTTCTCTTAAAAGAATGCAGCAAAAACATATTATTTCTATGTTGACATTTCGATGCGCATAAGTATGATTAATCCTTACCAGAAATACGTCCATTTGTTCATGGCAGGAAGTCAATATGCATGTCTGAGCGGGCTGGCTCATCCTGAATTGAAATTCTACACTATCATTGTTTATCACTGATAAAGGAAAACATTGTCTCAGCCTAAACAGAGGGACTTTGTTTATGGTTACCATTCATGCCATGGGCTAACTAACTCTCATTTGAGAGTTACTTTCACAGCAAACGTAAACCCATGAGATAATCGTACGCCTGATTCACCATGGAATAGATATGGGAGGTGTGGTTCTAAGTATGTCCTTGTGTTTTGGAATGGTGTATCGTCATTGGAACTACGTATCATCCTCTTCGTCTGTGTCGTGTTCCTTTGGCTCGTCGCATCAGTCGATTCTGTAATATGGCATTTGTTGGAGATGTAAAACAGACACAGCCTCACACTGACGACCTTTCCAGGATTGCCTCCCGAGCTTCCGTTCCTAGCTGTCTCTTATTAATGATGTTTTAATGGGAGAGCAGAAATGCCTCAGTGCCCAAGGAGCGCAGGAAAGTGGGAGTCCCTTTTATTAAGTATGGGGAAGGTTTTCATCTACATCAATAAAGCAGCCTGAGAGCCCATGCTGGAGTCTTATCTTGGGCTAAAGGCCTGCAGTTGGCCCGGGCAGACAGGAAGGAAACTGAGACACAAATCCTCTGCCCTCATTCCCATGACGAAAGTTTCATACTTGCACAAAGAGAAACACTGCCCAAGCTTCCCTCCCAACAAACCAGAGGAGAAATCTAAGAGCTATTTTTACTTCAATGAGCGACTCGATATGAGCAATCTGTGTAAAAAAGAGATAATAATCTTTATTGACTTCTGTTTGTAGAGGAAGTGTGTCTGCAGTTGAATAACTTGTCACAGCTTATTCAGTGGGACATGAGCAACTCTCATACTGGTGTTTGGTGTTCATTGTTAGATGATAGAGAAAAGTGGTTGACCAGTCTCAGCCAAAGAGATGGCTGCAGTCCACAACATATGAGGATTTTTTCCCAAAATTAAAAAAGATACTCAGTCTGGGTCTCAACCTACTGTTCATGGTTAGAATAGAGAATTACAGTGTTTTTTTGTTAAATGTAACTTACACTTAAATGTAACTTCTATCATAGTTTTGGAAGTGCAAAAGGTATCAAATGAGGGTATGAGATCAGCTCTGGTGGAAGTATTTAACAAGTGCTACTTTTCTTCGCTTCAGCAGGCTGGGGAGAGACTATGTTTGAACTTGTATACTAAAAACTCCACATAGTTTGAGCGTATTTGATTAATGAATCAGTAGTGACAGCCACAGCATAATTTTGAAACCGATCCCAAAGTGTCAGCTCTAATTTAGAACAAGAAACGATTGAAAGAATACAGCACTACTGGCACGTGCCAAATTAACATTTCAAATCTGACTCGAGGCTCTCAGATTATAACTATTTAGTGGTGTTCCAAAAATAATCTGAATGTTTAAATATTCCAACAGTCATCACTATTCCATACTACTTACTATGAATTTATAATTAAAATTGAAGCAACATTTTAGTAGAATGTTCCCTATTTCCTACATCAAATCAAATCAAATGTTATTTGTCACGTGCGCCGAATACAACAGAATCAGGAGGATAGATTTGTGGTTGGATTTACCAAATGGAGGGCGAGGGAGAGCTTTGTACACGTCTCTGTGTGTGGAGTACAGGTGATCTAGATTTTTTTCTCCCTCTGGTTGCACATTTAACATGTTGATAGAACTGATTTAAGTTTCCCTGCATTAAAGTCTCCGGCCACTAGGAGCGCCGCCTCTGGGTGAGTGGTTTCCTGTTTGCTTATTTCCTTATACAGCTGACTGAGTGCGTTCTTAGTGCCAGCATCTGTCTATGGTGGTAAATAAACAACCATGAAAAGTATCGCTGAAAACTCTCTAGGCAAGTAGTGTGGCCTGCAATTTGTCACAATATACTCTACTTCAGATGAGCAAAATCTAGACTTCCTTAGATTTCGTGCACCAGCTCTTGTTTACAAATATGCACAGACCACCCCCTCGTCTTACTGTGTGCTGTTCTATCTTGCTGTTCTATCTTGCCGGTGCAGCGTATATCCGGCTAGCTGAATATCCATGTCTTCATTCAGCCACGATTCCGTGAAACATAGGATATTACAGTTTTTGATGTCCCGTTGGTAGGATATTTGTGATCGTAGGTCGTCTAATTTATTGTCCAATGATTGCACGTTGGTGAGTAGTATTGACGGTAATGGCAGCTTTCCCAGTCGCCTTCTCTGGGTCCTGACCAGGCATCCGGCTCTTTGTCCTCTGTACTTGCGTTGCTTCTTCTTGCAAATAACGGGGATGTCGGTCCTGTGGGGTGTTTGGAGAATGTGCGTTGTCTTCGTTGCAGAAAAAATCTTTGTATAATCCGAGGTGAGTGATCGTTGTCCTGATATCTAGAAGCTCTTTTTACGGTCCAGACCTGAATCCAATCGAGAATCTGTGGAAAGAACTGAAAACTGCTGTTCACAAATGCTCTCCATCCAACCTCACTGAGCTCGAGCTGTTTTGCACGGAGGAATGGGAAAAAATTGTCAGTCTCTCGATGTGCAAAACTGATAGAGACATACCCCAAGCGACTTACAGCTGTAATCGCAGCAAAAGGTGGCGCTACAAAGTATTAACTTAAGGGGGCTGAAGAATTTTGCACGCCCAATTTTTCAGTTTTTGATTTGTTAAAAAAGTTTGAAATATCCAATAAATGTCGTTCCACTTCATGATTGTGTCCCACTTGTTGTTGATTCTTCACAAAAAAATACAGTTTTATATCTTTATGTTTGAAGCCTGAAATGTGGCAAAAGGTCGCAAAGTTCAAGGGGGCCGAATACTTTCGGAAGGCACTGTATATCCAAAAATCTCAGTTGACATTGGCGCGTTATGTTCAGTAATGTTTTGCTTCCAAAACATCCAGTGGTTTTGCAGAGAGACCCATCAATTTACAGAAATACCCTTAAAAGACAGCCCTGACCTGGGACCAGACCAAATCTGAAACAATTCTAGATGTCTGTGTTTGGTTCAGATTTGGTCCGGTCCAGCCTTGATTTGGCCCAAACATAGATATCTATGATTTATTCAGATTTGGTCCGGTACAATCATAGATGTCTATGTTTCACAAGTTTGGACACCACAGTCAAGTAGAAACAAAGACCCCAAAATGTACTATTTTCAACATTCGTAAAATATGTATTTACAACGTACGGTTGAAATAATATTTTCAAATTTCATTCAGAAGCAAAAATGATCCTATTTTGAACATAATTTTGCCCACTGGAATGGGACAGAAGGACTTCCGACTGGTTGAGGTTTACGTTCTCTCTCTATTGTGGTGAGTGCTTCTCCAGATGATATAAGTACAAGTCTAGGGGAATGGCAGGGCAGTTCAGAATGAGCAGTGACCAACTCTGCTAAGGGCTGAAGAGTTATCAGGTATGATGTTGTGACTGACCTGGTTTGAGCCAGGGTCTCATACACATCACAATATTGGGGAAGCTAACAAGTCTTCAGGTCGCACGCAAGGTTACTCATCATGCAAGCGTGATTCATCAAACTACCTCTTTTCCACTGTGGGATAACCAACAACCACATTTGAATGATCCTGCGTTGCCTTAGATTCTGTTCCTTGTGTTGGAGTTTAAAAAATAAATGTTGGCCAATATTCAATCGACATCGCAGAAGATCAGCTTTACAAATATATCAGCATATAAACTGCATTCAGGTTAAATGCTGTATGAAGTATGTCGGCTCAATCTGAAATTAAATGAATTTTACATTTCTAAATTTCCGAGTCTGTAACGCTTTAGTTTTACAAGTTAAAACTTGTTGAGGATAGGGGGCAGTATTTTCACTTTGGATGAATTGCGTGCCCATAGTGAACTACATCAAACTCTATCCTAGATTGATAATATATGCATATTATTATTACTATTGGATAGAAAACACTCTGAAGTTTCTAAAACTGTTTGAATTATGTCTGTGAGTATAACAGAACTCATAGGGCAGGCAATCTTCCAAACAAGAAGTGAAATTCTGAAAGTTAGGGCAACTTTGACGTCATCGCCCCCTCCTTTCCCAACAAAATATGGATCTGGAAGCACTTCCTACGTCTTCCACTAGATGTCCTCATTCAGTAGAAAGTGGAATGGAGCATTTGCTGTGAACTTTGACCTAATGGAAGGGGAAATAGTCAGTGTCCCGACAGAATGCCATTTTCCTGTGGCGCATTTCTCTGTGGGTGCTACCGCTGTTCCATTTGGCTCCAGATGAAAACGTATGATCCGGTTGGAACGTTATTGGATATATATGATAATAACATCCTGAAGATTGATTCTCTAATTAGTTTGACCAGTTTATTCGACCTGGAATGTATCTTTTGGAAGTTTTTGTGCGAGTTATCTTGGACCAGCAGTCAGTTTTTGGGCACGTGAGCTGAAAGTGATAGCAAATGCAGCTACTTGGACACTAGTATTGGATATTATGGAACAAAACAACAATTTATTGTGGAACTAGGACTCCTTGCACTACATTCTGATGAAAGATCATCAAAGGTAAGGGGATATTTATGTTGTAATTTCGTATTTCTGTTGACTCCAACATGGCGGAGAAATACTGTTACGTCTGAGCGCCGTCTCAGATTATTGCAATGTTATGCTTTTTCCGTAACGTTTAAAACAAATCTGACACAGCGGCTGCATTAAGAACCAGTGTATCTTTAATTATATGTAGAACATGTATCTTTAGTCAAAGTTTATGATGAGTATTTCTGTTATCTGGCGTAGCTTTCTATAATTCCTCCGGATATTTTGGAGGAATTTCTGAACATGGCGTCAATGTAAACAGAGATTTGTGGATATAAAAATGCATATTATCGAACAAAACATAAATATACTGTGTAACATGTCATATGACTGTTATCTGATGAAGATTTTCAAAAGGTTAGTGATTCATTTTATCTCTAATCCTGCTTTTGTGATTTTATCTTTGGCTGGAAAAAAATTGCTGCGTTTTTCCTTTGATTTGGTGGTGGTCTAACATAAATATATGTTGTGTTTTCGCTGTAAAACATTTAAAAAATCTGACATGATGGGTAGATGAACAAGATGTTTATCTTTCATTTGAGGTATTGGACTTGTTAATGTGTGAAAGTTAAATATTTCTAAATAATATTTTTGAATTCCCTGCGCCACCCTGCGCCACCTTTTCAGCTGAACGGGGGGGTGGAGTTCCCCGAACTCCTCGCCATAATTAAATAGAGTCATGGAATATATCAGATTATTAATAAACAAGGATCTCAAAGCGCAATTTTTTGACAGATTATTTTTTTTATCTGAATTCAAAATTCAGAAAAACTGTCCCCTTTATAGATGTTACAGCAGAATTTAGAGGAATACATCATTTGTGAAAATGGTTGAATTACAGTAAACTTTGGTTTAAAGTACCACAACAAAAGATGATACCAAGAGCTTACCCATGATGTGGTACAACGATTTAAGTCATCGTTTTAGTATAATGTGATATATTTGGGGTTGAAGTGGAAAATCCAAAGTGGAACATTCGTGGAAATCCTTGTCAAAACTACAGTGGGGAGAACAAGTTTTTGAGACACTGCCAATTTTGCAGGTTGTCCTACTTACAAAGCATGTAGAGGTCTGTAATTTTTATCATAGGTACACTTCAACTGTGAGAGATGGAATCTAAAACAAAAATCCAGAAAATCACATTGTATGATTTTTAAGTAATTCATTTGCATTTTATTGCATGACATAAGTATTTGATACATCAGAAAAGCAGAACTTAATATTTGGTACAGAAACCTTTGTTTGGAATTACAGAGATCATACGTTTCCTGTAGTTCTTGAGCAGGTTTGCACACACTGCAGCAGGGATTTTGGCCCACTCCTCCATACAGATCTTCTCCAGATCCTTCAGGTTTCGCTGGGCATTACGGACTTTCAGCTCCCTCCAAAGATTTTCTATTGGGTTCAGGTCTGAAGACTGGCTAGGCCACTCAAGGACCTTGAGATGCTTCTTACGGAGCCACTCCTTAGTGTCCCCGGCTGTGTGTTTCGGGTCGTTGTCATGCTGGAAGACCCAGCCACGACCCATCATCAATGCTCTTACTGAGGGAAGGAGGTTACTCCAGGACCTTGAGATGCTTCTTACGGAGCCACTCCTTAGTTGCCCTGGCTGTGTGTTTCGGGTCGTTGTCATGCTGGAAGACCCAGCCACGACCCATCTTCAATGCTCTTACTGAAGGAAGGAGGTTGTTGGCCAAGATCTCACGATACATGGCCCCATCCATCCTCCCCGCAATACGGTGCCGTCGTCCCCAAGGAATGATGTTTCCACCTCCATGCTTCACGGTTGGGATGGTGCTCTTGAGGTTGTACTCATCCTTCTTCTTCCTCCAAACACGGCGAGGGGAGTTTAGACCAAAAAGCTCTATTTTTGTCTCATCAGACCACATGACCTTCTCCCATTCCTCCTCTGCATCATCCGGACGGTCATTGGCAAACTTCAGACGGGCCTGGACATGCGTTGGCTTGAGCAGGGGGACCTTGCATGCGCTGCAGGTTTTAATCTATGACGGCGTAGTGTGTTACTAATGGTTTTCTTTGAGACTGTGGCCCCAGCTCTCTTCAGGTCATTGACCGGGTCCAGCCGTGTAGTTCTGGGCTGATCCCTCACCTTCCTCATGATCATTGATGCCCCACGAGGTGAGATCTTGCATGGAGCCCCAGACCAAGGGTGATTGACCGTCATCTTGAACTTCTTCCATTTTCTAATAATTGCACCAATAGTTGTTGCCTTCTCACCAAGCTGCTTGCCTATTGTCCTGTAGCCCATCCCAGCCTTGTGCAGGTCTACAATTTTATCCCTAATGTCCTTACACAGCTATCTGGTCTTGGCCATTGTGGAGAAGCTGGAGTCTGTTTGATTGAGTGTGTGGACAGGTGTCTTTTATACAGGTAACGAGTTCAAACAGGTGCAGTTAATACAGGTAATGAGTAGAGAACAGGAGGGATTCTTAAAGACAAACTAACAGGTCTGTGAGAGCTGGAATTCTTACTGGTTGGTAGGTGATCAAATACTTATGTCATGCAATAAAATGCTAATTATTTACTTAAAAATCGTACAATATGATTTTCTGGATTTTTGTTTTCGATTCCGTCTCTTGCAGTTGAAGTGTAGCTATGATGAAAATGACAGACCTCTACATGCTTTGTAAGTAGGAAAACCTGCAAAATCGGCAGCGTATCAAATACTTATCTCCACTGCATGTTTTCTTATGAGATTATGTGCACGACTGCAAAGTTCCTTAACTTTGCAACTGAGCTGAGCCAAAAAAGTATTGCGTCAACTGAGCCATGAACATTATTATTATTTTTTTACAAGACTATTTGAATAATCCATTCGTAATTTGTCAATTTGCACTTATTTTTTAGCTAGTGTGCATAAAAATATCTGATAATTTTTTAAATGGTATAATTGCATGATATGATTGCATTTTGCAACCCCACTTCCCCCATCGCCCCAAGATGAATGGTTTTTGACTAGTACAGTCGTGGCCAAAAGTTTTGAAAATGACGCAAATATAAATTTTTACAAAGTCTGCGGCCTCAGTTTGTATGATGGCAATTTTCATATACTCCAGAATGTTATGAAGAGTGATCAGATGAATTGCAATTAATTGCGAAGTCCGTCTTTGCCATGCAAATGAACTGAATTCCCCAAAAACATTTCCACTGCATTTCAGCCCTGCCAGAAAAGGACCAGCTGACATCATGTCAGTGATTCTCTCATTAAACGTCCATGGACGTCAGCGTCGCACCATTTCACCGAGTTAAGACAGGCGTCTGCACAAGTTCTGCAAATTTACCTGATCAAGTCAATGGTCAATCACTTCCTAGGGTCACACCACTCTCCCCTCAACACTCAATCTGGGAGATAGGGAGGGAGGTAAATGGTGCCTTTCTGAGCACTGTGACCAAGGCAAGCCAGCCCTAGGTGACCCGTGTGTCACCTTCCATCGCAGAAGGAGTGGAACGGGGGGACAATAGGGACAAGGTTGGGATCACTTACCTCTCCACCTTGCCTCTGGTGCCAAATCAGACAGGCTAGCCAGGGCATACCACTGGTACAACTCCGATGTCGTAAAAAGAGAGAGCACTAGATTTAAGATAAGGAAATAGTGGAGAGAAGCAACAACAGTGGAATCCATAAAACATGTGGTGGCTGGCTAATCTTAATTTCGGGTAATAACGGCCAAGAACTTCAACTCAAGCGCCTGATGAAAAGGGATATTACAAGCAAGGACAATCAAACGGGAGCTCAATTTAGATTTCCCATCACAAATATAGTGGGGAAAGGTTTGGACGAAACCCTTCAAAACAAATGTACCCTTCACTTTCTAAATGTAACACTGCAGAAAATGGTTATGTTACAGTGATGCAAGCACAGGGACTATGTTCATGTGACTTGTCACGTGACCATGCTGCCTTCCGTTGTATTGTAACTTCAAGCATATGTTTTTTACTATTATCTAGCCTCGAAAGCTGACAATCAAATAGAGTCACACTGTGTTCCTAGGTTGATCAGCTCATGGGTGATATTCCGTTGCCCTGTGTTATTAAATCTTTGTTCTTCTGCTCTACAGTGAATGGACTGAGGACTTGAGGTTGATACCAGGCCTGGGACCTGGGTTCTTGAAGGGGAATTTCACCCTGGGGGAATCTAGGCTTGTTTTCATCATGTCAGTGAGATGTGTTTCACACATAATTGCCAAGGAGGAAGCCAGGTCTGGGCTTCACGCACCGAATCATATTACGTCTTACGTTAGCTAATGTTAGCCAAAGATAGAACAAACAAACACACGTGATTAATCTGCTGAAGGTACCAGTCTAGAAGTGACTACCATGGCATATGCGTAATTGATTGAAGGTGTGTATCCAAAGATGGCTACCCTTATAAAAATGGGTTTTTTTTGTGGTTAACTTTCCACAAGTGTGTGCTAAATTTGCTGCAAACTAAATAGAGTGAAACAAAATGTTGCCAGAAGTTTTGCAAAAGTTTGCCCATAGTGGTGAGTCTGCAGCAGGCCTTTGGCAACAATAATATGTATTGCCTCCAGTGGCAAACAGTTAGCCAGAGTTCCATTTCTGGCATACAATTCTCTCAAGATTCTATTTGAATCTGTGGCAACAGCATTTATTGCCACTAGTGGCCAACAGTTTACCAAAAGCCACTTCTGGTGAACACAAGTTCCAATATCAGTAAACGTTGATGACCAATCTTCATTGGTCATCAACATTTACTGATATTGGAACTTGGGGATTAGAAGCATATGTTGGAGAATAGAAACCAAGCTATCTAGCTAGCTACCTACCAATGTTGTCTGGTGAGTGTTTAACTTATTAATAAAATGTCTTAATAAACTTTAACAAATTTTGATGCCCAGTTAGCAATGTCATTCTTTATTGGATAGAGTTAAACACATTTTGTTGATAGCAGTTTCAACCTGTCAGTGCTACTGACTGACTGGCTAGCACTTAGCTAGCTAATGTTATTTATCATATTTTTCATGTGATAGCTAGCTAACTAATGATTTGCCTAAACACTTATATTTTAGGTGAATATGTTGCTCTCTTTAAATCTCAAAACTGCATTTCAATATGCTAGTTTCACAGTTCAGTAGTATGTTAGCTAACACAACAGCTAAGGTAGCTAGTTAGCAACATTATGAGTTGACTTGACATCAAAGCAAAACTTCCCGTAGGGGAAGTATCCACAAACACCCTGGAATGCATCAACAACCCGGAGGACCCATCAATAACTTGGAAATATTTTTGTGGTGCACTCATAATACTTTATTTTAATGATAAATGAGTTTATCGCCTTCAAAATTGATAAGGTAAGAAAAATATATGCATTATTCATATAAATGTAGCCCATACATTCATTATTTGTAACAATTAGATCTTTCATGGCTTTAAAGTAGTAGCTTGCTCATCTTGATCATGTGGTGTTCCTTCTCTCTTTCTAGAAGCAATAAGTTACAAGGCAAAAGTACAGATTGAGGCCTTCAATCAAACTGAGGACAGAGAAATATGTGTGCACCAGACAGACAAAGGCTTCTTGCGTGCATGACTTTGAGATGTAAGTTAGACTTGTTTGGATGACCAAATTGCTGGGATGCAGGCATTGGGTCAATAGTTGGGTTGTTTTCTGTAAAAACAGCAAGGTTGGGTTGTTGGTTGGGATGCTCAATATAGAGGTAAGCATATCGGAATCGGGCGATATTAGCTAAAAATGCAAACCTCGGCATCGGCCTGATGTCTAGTTTAAGCCAATGTGCCAAACTGATGTCAAACTGACATGCATACCTATATAACGGAAGTGGATGACGTAATGATGCCACAAAAAATATAGCGCTATACGTGCAACACAGCATTCTTAACCTAGCCTACATTGTTTGCTGTGTGGATAGAGCAGTCAAGAAGTCGAGCAGTCATTTGAAAGAGTAAGAATATTTCAGCGAGACAACTCAAAGGCAAAATCCATTAATGCCAAGATCATGGAATTCATTGCCATTGACAATCAACCGTTCTCTGTCGTAGATGATTTTGGCTTTCGCCGACTGGTCGAGCACTGGTACACACTAATAAGTAGGCGCTATTTTTCAGATGTTGCCCTTCCGGAGTTTCACAGTATTGTTGAAACTCACATTCATGAGCTACTTGCTATGGGCGTCACTGCTATTAGCTTCACGGCTGACATTTGGACCAGCAATGTCAGCCCCATGAGCATTATGAGTCTGACAGCACAGTGGGTCGATGAGGATATCGTACAGAGGAAAGCCATATTGCATGCTCAAGAATGTGCTGGTTCTCATACCGCTGCTGCCATTTCAATGGCATTTGAGAACATACTTGGAAACATGAACACTTCTAGCTCCATTCGAACAACTAACTCGAGAAATAAGCTCAACTGCTTCTGCAGCAGATGTGATACCCTGCCATGGCATTGAAATGCCTGCTCAACAAAAACGCCAACACAGACCGTCGGTTTAACTTTCCCATTCTTTGTGCACCAACATGGGAATTATTACAGACCATGGTGTATAGCTGCCAGGAACATAATCCCCTTGCATTAAGACTGTTGTGAAGATGTCTTTTTTTCTACTGAACAATAGTGGATAAGTATTTGCTCTTGTATGTTGTGTGAGAAGTGACAGCCCTCTGGCTGATGTGTTCCTGTGAATTGATGCATTTCAATCCTCTTAAGGCACTATTTATAGCTCTGTTAAATGAACTTTTAGTTTGTTTTTTAATGCATGTGTGCCTGCTTTTTGCCTACAGTACGGTATGTGGCTCGTTTGCTTTTAGTTCAACTACCGAAGCGCGTTCTGGTACGCTTTCATTCTATCACAACTTATTTTAAATACAAATGCTACATTTTGGGGCTTGTGAAAAGTGCTTTATGAATGAAATACAGTCATTACTTAACTTCACTCGGGTAGGGGGCACTATTTTCACCTCTGGATGAAAAGCGTGCCCAAAGTAAACTGCCTGCTACTCAGGCCCAAAAGCTAGGATATGCATATAATTGGTAGAGTTGGATAGAAATCACTCCGAAGTTTCCGAAACTGTTTAAATAATGTCTGTGAGTATAACAGAACTGATTTGGCAGGTGAAAACCTGAGAAAAATCCATCCAGGAAGTGGGATTTTTTTATGTTTGTAATGCCATTACAGTATCCATTGACTTAGGACTCAAATTGCACTTCCTATGGCTTCCACCAGATGTCAACAGTCTTTAGAAATTGTTTCAGGCTTGTATTCTGGAAAATTAGAGAGTAAGACCACTCTGAATGAGTGGACCTTACAGTGTCCCAGAGATTTTTCATGCGCACGACCGAGAGTGCGCCTTTCTTGTTTACCTTTTATATTGACGACGTTATTGTCCGGTTGAAATATTATCGATTATTTAGGCTAAAAACAACCTGAGGATTGTTATTAACATTGTTTGACATGTTTCTACGAACTTTACGGATACTATTTGGATTTTTCGTGTGACGGCGTTTGAGCCTGTGGATTACTGAACAAAATGCGCGAACAAAACGGAGGTTTTTGGATATAAAAGAGGGACTTTATCGAACAAGACAAACATGTATTGAGTAAATGGGAGTCTTGAGAGTGCAACCATATGAAGATCATCAAAGGTAAGTGATTCATTTTATCTCTATTTCTGACTTGTGTAACTCCTCTACTTGGCTGGTAACTGTTTGTAATGATTATTCTGCTAGACACTGTTCTCAAATAATCGCATGGTATGCTTTCGCCGTAAAGCCTTTTTGAAATCTGACACCGTGGTTGGATTAACAAGAAGTTAATCTTTAAACCGATGTATAACACTTGTATGTTTCATGAATTTTTATAGTGAGTATTTCTGTTTTTGAATTTGGCACTTTGCAATTTCACTGGATGTTGGCCAGGTGGGATGCTAGCGTAAACATAAATTGTATAGTCTTGTACATTGTGGACAATTCATGTTCTGAAATATAGACAATAGAAATTATTAAATCAAAATTCAACATTGTGTCATTATTGTGTGTGTGGGAAAGGGAGGGATTGGGATGGTGGAAACGCAAAAATATGCAAGCAAAATTGAAATTTGGATGACACTGAAAATAACCAAAGTATTACTTAAATTACCCAGCTACTGGGTCAATCCCCCAATCTTATGTCACAACCCAACACACTGAGTTGTTTTAACCCAGCAATATGGTCTAATTTACCCAGTAGTTGGGTCAAGTGCTCAATCCAAGGCGCTGGGTTAGAAGCACAACCCAAACCCGCTGGGTTGAATCAACCCAATGCTGTGTTTGACCAATATTGACCCAACGCTGGGCTGTCAAAATTAGGCAAATTCGTGTATTTTTCACCGAGCATTTGTTTTGTAACAATAATAACTACATTTTGACCTTTTCAGATGCCAAAATATAAATAGATTTCGGTAATTGTTTTCGTTTTTGTGTTTTATAATTTCTTCAGTGCATGCATTCAACAAACTTTGGACGAAGGACTCCCACCGCCATCTCCAAATTTCACTCCAAAAGGCAATATTTCTGAATTGGGTTTGATAGTTAGTTTTAGTTGTTTTAATTTTAAAATGCTGTTCTTTCTTTCAAACTACTATTGGTGTATGTCTTTTGCTCAGTTATCACTTGGCTCATGTAAATAATTCTGTAGTTGTACCTTTAAAACCTCTACTGGATCAGCGTCCTGAAATCGTGACAGTTGTTCCTCAATATGCGATATTTGATTAGAAAGGCATTGTAAACAACAACTAACTTTCTCGGGACATAGACATATCTTATATTGTCAGAAAGCTTAAAGAGATAAAATGTAGCACATTTTTGTCTAATAACAACCATTTTTATATCCTAACATGATCCATGTTGTATACAGCGGTTTGCATGAATTCTGACTCTTTCAACTTGCAACAGAACAATTTATGAAATCTAATCGCCAAAACTTAACCCGGTCAAGTTCAGTTCCTGTGCAATCCTCAGACACTCTAGATGGCAGCAAAACTTGTTTCATCATTCTACATTGCGTATTGGCCATCATTATGCACCAATGGTGTTTACTTGATTGACAATGTCTTGGTCCAATGATCACCTATTGTTTTGAAACATAGCTCGATAGCCAATGAGCTGGGCTTTACAGTGGTATGTGAACTCCCTTTGTACGAAATGCTCTGCGTCAACCTCTCTTTTGAATCTAACTTTTAATGGATTATGAGATGGAAGCTTTCAAATCATTCTGAATTATTTACGACATCCCAGAAAAGACAGTCAAAAGTTTGATATATTCAGCAAGTAAAGCATCGTAACTTGTAATTACCTCAGCAAGCTCCTTGTAGTTGCCCTTGTTAATTAACGGAACTTTCCCTCTCTTCTAAAAGAAAATTATTGTTTTTTCATTTAGCTGAATGATGGATGTTATTCAGGTTACTGTACCCAGCTTTCGACCAAGGCTCAGACTTTCCAAAAAGCAGGTAAGGCCAGCAATACAGACGGCCTGATGTTAACCAGATATACAGTACTTTGATACCAGTTGGTATTGAATGCCCTTACCTTTTCAATCTTCATGAAACTGATCTCATGGTGAGTTTGACCGACGCTTTTAATTTGCACTTTTTCCGTGCATCCCAGAGAACAAAAGGGGTTCCTTCAACAAAAAGTCCAACATTTTTGGCAGCGTTGGCTACTCTACCATTCTGGCGGAGAAAACTGCACCCTCGTGCTGGTAGCTAACTACTGGAGATAGCAAGGCAAAAAATTTAAATTACACTATTTACCATGTTGGTCTATGGAAGGGGGTGGGGCCTACGAGCCTCCTAGGTTTTGTATTGAAGTCAATGTAGCCAGAGGAGGACAGAAGCTAACTGTCCTCCGGCTACACCATGGTGCTACCCCCAGACAGTGCTGTTGAAGTTACAGTAGACTTTCATTGCAAAACAATGTATTTTAATCAATTATTTGGTGACATATGAATATATTTAGTATAGTTTTATCTAAAAATTATAACTTTTTTATATTTCACTTCCTCCTCTGATATATATATACGAGAGAGAGAGACTTTTGTCTTTCTTTACTGAAACTTTCTCATTTCATAAAAAAAAACTCACCCCCTTAAAAATAAAACAGTAAAATTTATCCTGTACTGCATACATGTACCATACTCACCTTTCCATCTACCACATGATGTAAACCAACATCACAATACCCCAAATAATACTCACTTCTACAACCGTATATCAAAAACATATTCCCCAGCTATACAGACAGCCCCCCCAACACACCATATCTCCTGAAACATCTGCACACTTTTTATCATTCTATAGTACTCAAACTCAAACCTAAGCTTTGCAGAGACCATCCCATTAAACAATAGTAAAGGGTCTGTTATCCCTCCACCTTTGACCCTGTTCCTCCTTGTTAGCCAAATAGCCAACTTCGCCTGAGCAAAAAATCAACAAAACACATTCGGCCTTCTCCTTAATCGAATACCTGTATCTCATTATAAACATCCCAACAGTAAAAACCACCCCCAACCTCTCACACAGACATTCCAACAGAGACATTAATGGCATTAACCTGGTGCACACAGAAAGCACATGAATCAATTTCTTTCATTACACAGAAAGGACACCCGGCCCGAATCCCGGTTCAACCCGTGCCAACCAGCTGTTAGTGGCCAGGGCTCCATGAAGAACCCTCCACTGGAGGTCCCCTGACCTCTTTGGTACTGGGGGTTTGTAGAGCCCCCTCCATCTAAAACCCACCATACTCTCTGCCCCACATACCCCCTGCCACTGATGTGCCTTCGCTCCTAATGTTCCTAACCTTAACGCAGAGGTTGTAGAGGGCTTTACCTCCCACCCCTTCAAACTCCCCCAGGCTCGGAGTGTTAAAATCTAACGAATCCTCCAGACCCCCTTGCCAGTCTCCAGTCTCTGCCGTCACCTTCAGTGGCGGAAACATTGGTGGCCCCTCACCCTTTGGCCGCTCAAATACCCCCCTTACAGGCTCGGACAGTGCCTCCTGGACCTCCTCCAGGAAACTCTCGAGCAGCCTGAGACATTATTCCTGTTTGTTGTGCCAAGACTTCCGGGGTTTTCCACCCCTCCTCTCCCAGCAGTCTCGGGTCACCCAGCCTTTGTAAACCCGCTGCCATCAGTTGCCTCTGCAGGGTGGCCGACTGAACCGATCTCAAAGGGATGGCTGGGTTGTTGAAGATAGGCTCCTCCCACGGCCCAGGCTCCACACCCCCTTCTCGTGTGGGCCTTAGCAGCTGCCAGGCCCTCAGCACTGCAGAGTAACAATCTGAGAGACCTGCTGTACTCAGCCTCTCCAGCTTCATGAGGAACAGCTGCCGGTCCAACCCTAATCCGCCAGCTCTCCTCAGCAGCGCGCATGCTGGTTCCCTCCAGCCAACATCAGTATGGTACAGCAGTCTCTGCACCGCCTTTAGCCGGAAGCAGCCATCCTGCTCTCCAGTTCCACCAGGCCCTATCCTCCTTCGTGGATGGTCATGTACAACACTGCTGCCCTCAGCCAGTGATGGCCCGACCAGAAAATGTCCACCAGCTTGCGTTGCAGGTCTGCGAGCAGACTGGCGGGGGGGTTGAGGACAGCCAGTTTATGCCACAGGGAAGATGCCACCAGGTTGTCGATTATCAGCACCCTCCCTCTATATGACACTTGGGACAGGAGCCACCTCCACCTGGCCAGTCTTGACACCACTGCCTGTGACAGCCCCTTCCAGTTCTTCCTGACGCACTTCCCCGAGCCCCGGTACACCCCCAACACTTTAAGCCCTTCACAACCCCACTGCAAACCCCCTGGAAGCAGAGGAGGGGCCCTATCCCCCATGGGGGGCCCTAGCCCCAATGGGCTTTGCTCTTGCCCCACTTCACCTTAGCTGAAGAAGCTCCCTCGTACACCTTCAGACTATTCTCTAGTGCCTGCATATCCTGACCATCACAGAAACATCATCTGCATATGCTGACACTGCTATGCCTGTCACCACATCCATGCCTGTCCAGCACACTCCCTTCAGTCTCCTGCGTAGCAGTCCCAAAAAAGGCTCAATGACTAGTGTGTATAACTACCCATATAGAGGGCATCCTTGTCTAATGCCCCGTCTCACCCAGACTGGCCTACTGAGCCCCCCTCCCACTTTGGCCATACATGATGCCCCAGCATACAACAGCTTCACACAGGTCAAAAAACTCTTTCCAAACCCAAACACAGACATCACATTAACCTGTTAGAGCGCTATTTCATTTTTGGATAAAAAACGTTCCCGTTTTAAGCGCGATATTTTGTCACGAAAAGATGCTCGACTATGCATATTCTTGACAGTTTTGGAAAGAAAACACTCTGAAGTTTCAGAATCTGCAAAGATTTTGTCTGTAAGTGCCCCAGAACTCATTCTACAGGCGAAACCAAGATGATGCATCACCCAGGAATTAGCAGAATTTCTGAAGCTCTGTTTTCCATTCTCTCCTTATATGGCTGTGATTGCGCAACGAATGAGCCTACACTTTCTGTCGTTCGCCCAAGGTCTTAGCAGCATTGTGACGTATTTGTAGGCATATCATTGGAAGATTGACCATAAGAGACTACATTTCCCAAGTGTCCGCCTGGTGTCCTGCGTCGAATTCGGTGCGCAATTGCCAGCTGCTTCCACTTTACCATTTGATTCAGGGGAGAAAGCATGTGTCCAAGAACGATGTATCAATGAAGAGATATGTGAAAAACACCTTGATGATTGATTCTAAACAACGTTTGCCATGTTTTCAGTCGATATTATGGAGTTAATTTGGAAAAAAGTTTGCGTTTTGAGGACTGAATTTATGGATTTTTTTTGGTGGCCAAATGTGATGTATAAAACGGAGCTATTTCTAATACACAAGGAATCTTTTTGGAAAAACTGAGCATCTGCTATCTAACTGAGAGTATCCTCATTGAAAACATCAGAAGTTCTTCAAAGGTAAATGATTTTATTTGAAGGCTTTTATGTTTTTGTTAATGTTGCGTGCTGGATGCTAACGCTAATGCTAACGCTAAATGCTAACGCGAAATGCTAACTCTAGCTAGCTACTTTTACACAAATTATTGTTTTCCTATGGTTGAGAAGCATATTTTGAAAATCTGAGATGACAGTGTTGTTTACAAAAGGCTAAGCTTGAGAGATGGCATATTTATTTCATTTCATTTGCGATTTTCATAAATAGTTAACGTTGTGTTATGCTAATGAGCTTGCTGATAGATTTACACAATCCTGGATACAGGGTTTTTTTCATAGCTAAACGTGACGCAGAAAACTGAGCGATTTGTCCTAGACAAATAATCTTTCAGGAAAAACTGAACATTTGCTATCTGAGAGTCTCCTCGTTGAAAACATCTGAAGTTCTTCAAAGGTAAATGATTTTTTTGAATGCTTTTCTGTTTTTTTGTGTAAATGTTGCCAGCTGAATGTTAATGCTAAATGCTACGTTAGCCATCAATACTGTTACACAAATGCTTGTTTTGCAATGGTTGAGAAGCATATTTTGAAAATCTGAGATGACAGTGTTGTTAACAAAAGGCTAAGCTTGAGAGCTAGCATATTTATTTCATTTCATTTGCGATTTTCATGAATAGTTAACGTTGCGTTATGGTAATGAGCTTGAGTCTGTATTCACGAACCCGGATCCGGGATGGGGAGATCAGAAAGGTTAATAACCTCTTACAGCCACCGAGACGCCAGCGTCTCACCTAGCCAAC
This sequence comes from Oncorhynchus mykiss, assembly GCF_057628025.1. Taxonomy (NCBI): domain Eukaryota; kingdom Metazoa; phylum Chordata; class Actinopteri; order Salmoniformes; family Salmonidae; genus Oncorhynchus; species Oncorhynchus mykiss. The sequence continues at coordinate 50,900,612 of NC_143026.1, forward strand.
AGGAAATGGAAATGCGTAGCGCCAAATGCTAATAGTACTCGCTAAAACTCAAACTTTCATTAAAACACACATGCAGGGTACTGAATTAAAGCTACACTCGTTGTGAATCTAGCCAACATGTAAAATTTTTAAAATGCTTTTCGGCGAAAGCATGATAAGCTATTATCTGATAGCATGTAACCCCCCGAAATACCTGAAGGGGACGTAAACAAATTAATTAGCGTAGCCGGCACTACACAAAACGCAGAAATAAAACATAAAACATGCATTACCTTTGACAAGCTTCTTCTGCTTTCCAAAACGCAACGTCATTTTTTTAAATTAAAAAAGTTGCCTATAAACTTTGACAAAACACTTCAAACTACTTTTGTAACCCAACTTTAGGTATTTGTAAACGTTAATAATCGATCAAATTGATCACGGGGCGATCTGTATTCAATAGCAGCTACTCTTGAAATCATGGTCCATATTCTCTCTTCCATAAACTTCCTCCTGTGTACTGGATGACAGGAAGTGTCTATTTCTCATTTCACCAAGGATTAATTTCAACCCAATTGCCAGTACTGGCGACATCGTGTGGAAGCTGTACGAACTGTAAACTGGCCGCTATCTATTTTCCCTTGCCATAGACAATTCAGAGCCTGGCGGATGGATACTTTTTTTTTTTTTGTGAACAGGTTTTTCTTGGGATTTTGCCTGCTGTTCACATTCTGTTATAGTCACAGACATGATTTAACCAGTTTTAGAAACTTCAGAGTGTTTTCTATCCACACATACTAATCATATGCATATACTATACGCGATTTTTAACAAAATGTTGAAAAAATTCAAGAGAGCTCTAATTAAACAGATACTCATGGTCCACTCTATCAAAAGCCTTCTCTTGATCTAAAGAGACCGGTACAAAGTTCACATTAGAACCTCTCGACAAGTCCAACATGTCCCTGATTAAGAACAAGTTGTCCGTGATTGAGCGTCCCGATACACAATATGTACTATCGAGTCCAAATGGGACTTCAGTCTGTTAGAGAGGACCTTGGCAAATAGCCTCCAGGCCTCCAGTTCTTATGTTCACACAAGTCCCCTTTTTTGTGTCTGAGAGTCAGAGCCGCCGGCGGTAGCTCATCGGCAACTCTCCTAACCCCGACACATTCACACAACACGCAAAAGAACTCCTGTCCAATTATTCCCCAGAATTTTTTATAAAACTCCACTGGGAGTCCATCGACCCCCAGTGCATGACCGGGTTACATCCTCTGCCAGTTCATGGCACACCAGAGGAATGTCCATTTCATCCCTCTGTGCCAGAGAGAGCTTAGGGAGTCATGCGAACAAGACCCGAGCATTCATAGGATCACACACTTCTGCCCTATACAACTCAGTATAAAACTCCACAGTCTGCTCCCGCATCTCCCCCACCACAGAGGTCACCTGCCCATCAGACAGCCGTAGACAATGCATACCCTTGGCTTCACCGCTCTGTCTTTCCAAACCAAAGGAGGAGGAGCTGGGAGCATTCATTTCCTTGAGCATGGAGAACCTAGCTCTTACAAGTGCTCCCTTTGCTTTAATCTGGAAAAAACTACCCAGGTCCTGATAAGGAAATGTGTTTTAATACATTATTAGAATGTTACAGTCCTGAAACCATAGGTCTGAAACCATGTGATTGTATGAAATTGATTTGAATCATTAGATTATTATAATACATGTGTGTAAGTGTTAGAATCATTCGATGATTATATTATAATACTGTGTGTGGGTTTAGTCAGAATCTACGTTTTGGGAACAATGTGTCTAGTGTTTTGAGAACAGACTGTCTGTCTGAGCCAGATTCGGGGCGACCTTGGCTGGGACACTGAGAACTTCCCAGTCCCAGTTCTCTCCCTATCTTAGGGGAGAGTAGGAAGACATTATTCTCACGTACTCCCCTAAGCTCTATTGGCGGGCGGATTTGATGGTTTGTGTGGAAGTATGTGTGTCACTATAAATTGAAGGTCTTGTACTCTACACGTCAGAACGTTCCATGAATAAACATTTAACTTTGGTAGACTGGGCCTCTGTCTGTTTTCATTTCTATCAGTAACTTATAAATCCTGATATAACAGACTGAGGATAACATAATTGAATTGGTAAATGAACAGGAGTATAGAATTCTCCTGACAGGTCCCTACGTAATTCAGCTAAATTAGCCTGAAGGCCTACATTGCCTTGCCCCACCATCTCTACCTCCATTTCACTAATAAAACGCTCTAGTTCCCCCAATACTCTCCTAGCCTCTGAGGATGAGAGAGATGTGTACTGTTGACAGAAATGCAGAATTTTGACTTTTCCCACATCCTACCATTGACTCAGAGACTCATACTCCTCTCTTCGCTGCCCCCACCTTTCCCAAAAGGTCTGGAAAACTGAGCAAAAAGTGGCATCTTGTAAGAGTTTTACATTGAACTCCCAATAGGATGCCTGCCGGGGCCCTGGTGAAATAGACAGCCAAGTCATGATTATGTGATGATCCAAAAACCCCACCGGGAGAATGGTACCGCCCAACAGCCTATTGCTCCGATTCCTAGACATGTAAAACCGATCAAGTCGGGGTGCACTTACCCTAGCCCCAAAAAAACTTCACCCATGTATACTGTCTTGTGTTGGGATGTTTAGTTCTCCACACATCCAATAGGTCAAACTGATTAATGATGTTCCTTAACACCCCCACTGACACTGAATGAGGCGCTTCCCCATTTCTGTCTTTCGTAAAATCCATTGTACAGTTCCAGTCCCCTCCGACCTCCAGCGTCTCCTCAAGCGCTACCTGTGAGAGTTCCTGTCTAAGACTCCCAAATAGAACCCCCATCTCTCTCCCTGTGTTAGGCGCATACACATTTATAAAGACAAAACCCATGTTGTTAATTTCTGCTTTTACATCAAGCAGCCTACCCCTACACACCTCCTTTGAGGAGAAAATTATTACAGCTACCCCACCATCTCTAGCCTGACTAGACCCAGCCTCCGCTACACCACCATCCATAGCCTGACTAGACCCAGCCTCCACTACTCCACCATCCATAGTATGACTAGGCCCAGCCTCCGCTACCCCACCATCTCCAGACTGACTAGACCCAGCCTCTGCTACACCACCATCCATAGCCTGACTAGACCCAGCCTTAGCTACCCCACCATCTCTAGGCTGACTAGGCTCAGCCTCATCTACACCACCATCTCTTGCATGACTAGGCCCAGCCTCATCTACACCACCATCCCTGGCATGACTAGGCCCAGCCTCTGCTGTCTGCATCTCATTACCCCCTGCACGTTGACTTCGATTTCCCCCACTGGCGCTTGTACCCTCACCTTGTCTACGGCCTGTATGTGGGCATGCAAAGCCCCAAATCCCCACACTCAAAACACCGTAGACTAATTGTGCTGGCAAACCCTGCATAGAGCCCCTCACCATGCCTCACTTTAAAATGCACATTTAGCTGTTGCTCATTGTTATTCAGAAACAACATGCTTAACGGCATCTGGCTGAAAACCTGCCGACAGTACACGAAAACCGCTAGCAAACTTACCAAAACGACTCAGCTCTTTCCTGATTTGATAATTCGTAATAAACAAAGGCAAATTTGCAGCTACCACACTTGTCGAAGGGGTTGAGAGAGGTGAAATTGGCCCCAACACACCCCTTACAAACACACACAGAGAGAGAGAGAGAGAGAGAGAGAGAGAGCCACTGCAGAATGTAGCCTACGTTGTCCTCGTGTTGGGTGTGTTACACAGTTTAGCAACATATGTGTTTTGTAATTAAGCATGGTGGTCATCCAGTCTATTCCTTTATTTACACCAGGATAGTATGTTTGATAGTATGTTAATATGTTTCATTGTCCTCTCTGGAATCAGTTCTTTGAAGTGATGCCAGAGGCCCATTACATTGCATTCGGGGGTGGAGGAATTGTTGAATCACTCAGCAGCAATCTTTACTGACAATGTTCTCAGGTGAGTAACCAGAAGTTGCTTTAAGCAAATATTTCACAGGATGTGAGCGTTCAAAAGTTTTCAACTTACGTGAACAGGCGCCCTACTACAAGTCATGGGATGGGTAAGGGTAAAGAGCTTAAAGAATGCAATGAAATGCAATGGAGCCTTACATTCCCCACAATATCACATTGCTGTGAGAGAAACAGTGAGCAGGCACTTTAGTTGTGGTGCATGTCAAGATGGCACCGGAGGGGAGGGCTGCCATCTTATTGGCTCTTAACCAACCTTGCTATTTTGTTTGTTTTTTCGCATTGGCCGTAACTTGTTTTGAACATAATGTTGCTGCTACCGCCATCTCTTATGACTGAAAAGAGCTTCTGAACAATAGAACTGGGATTACTCACCTCAAATTGGATGAGGAGTTCTTCAATAAGTTGGATGCGGAGATATACTACAGACACCCGACCAGGCCCAGATCCCTGTATATTCGCTGGAAAAGGAAATGTAGGTTTTGCGGAAAGAGATCAGGAAGCATTGTGAGGATCAGGCGGCGAGTGGATAATCTGCCCTTGCCTTCTGTTCTGCCAGCTAACGTTAAATTGCTGGAAAATAAATTTGACGAACTGAAAGCACGTATATCCTACCAACAGGACATTAAAACTGTAACATCTTATGTTTCACCGAGTCGTGGCTGAATGACGACATTAGGAACATACAGCTGGCAGGTTATACACTCTATCGGCAGGACAGAACAGCAGCCTCTGGTAAGACATGGGGCAGGGGCCTATGCAAAAGTGTAAACAATAGCTGGTGCACGATATCTGAGGAAGTCTCAAAGTTTTACTCGCCTGAGGTAGAGTATCTCATGTTAAGCTGTAGACCATGCTATCTACCTAGAAAGTTTCCGTTTTTCGTAGCTGTCTACGTACCACCACAGACCGAGGCTGGCATTGAAACCGTACTCAATGAGCTGTATTCCGCCATAAGAAAACAGGAAAATGCTCATCCAGAGCCTGCGCTCCGAGTGGCCGGTGACTTTAACTCCTCTAGGGTAGCATTCAGAATTTTGGATGAAAATCAAGCCCAAATTAAATGGCCTACTCGGGCCCAGAAGATATGATATGCATATAGATAGATTTTGATAGAAAACACTCTAAAGTTTCCAAAACTGTTAAAATAGTGTCTGTGAGTATAACAGGATTGATTTGGCAGGCGAAAACCTGAGAAAAATCCATTCAGGAAGTATTTTTTGGGGGGTTTGGTAGTTTTCTATTCAATGCCATTACAGTATCCATTGACTTAGGACTCAATTTGCAGTTCCTATGCCTTCCACTAGATGTCAACAGTCTTTAGAAATTGTTTCAGGCTTGTATTCTTAAAAATGAGGAAGACCAGTCTGAATGCACAGAGCTTTTTCATGCACAATCCTGAGAGAGTGCATTTCTTGTTTACCTTTTATGTTGGCAACGTTATTGTCCGGTTGAAATAAGGGATTCATTTTATCTCTATTTCTGAATTTCTGAACACGAGCATACCAGACGAGCTAAATAACTTCTATGCTCGCTTTGAGGCAAGTAACACTGAAACATGCATGAGAGCATCAGCTGTTCCGGACAACTGTGTGATCAAGCTCTCCAGAGCCGATGTGAGTAAGACCTTTAAAAATGATGTTCCGCTGGGCCAGATGGATTACCAGGACGGGTACTCTGAGCATGAGCTGATCAACTGGCAAGTGTCTTTACTGACATTTTCAAACTCTCCCTGTCTGTTTCAAGCAGACCACCATTGTCCCTGTGCCCAAGAACACTAAGGTAACCTGCCTAAATGACGACTGACCCGTAGCACTCCCGTCTGTAGCCATGAAATGCTTTGAAAGGCTGGTCATGGCTCACATCAACACCATTATCCGAGAAACACTTGACCCCTTTCAATTTGCATACCACACCAACAGAACCACAGATGATGCAATCGCTATCGCACTCCACACTGCCCTTTCCCACCTGGACAAAAGGAACTCCTATGTGAGAATGCTATTCATTGACTACAGCTCAGCGTTCCAACACCATAGTGCCCTCAATTTTCATCACTAAGCTAAGGACCCTGGGACTAAACACCTCCCTCTGCAACTGGATCCTGGACTTCCTGACGGACCACCCCCAGTTGGTAAGGGTAGGAAAAAACACATCCGAAATGCTGATCCTCAACATGAGGGCCCCTCAGGGGTGCGTGCTCAGTTCCCTCCTGTACTCCCTGTTTACTCATGACTGCACAGCCAGGCACGACTCCAACACCATAATTTAGTTTTCTGATGACAACAGTGGTAGGCTGATCACCGACAACAATTAGACAGCCTATAAGGAGGAGGTCAGAGACCTGACCGTGTGGTGCAAGGACAACAACCTCTCCCTCAACGTGATCAAGACAAAGGAGATGATTGTGGACTACAGGAAAATGAGTGCGCCACCATTCTCATCAACAGGGCTGTAGTGGAGCAGGTTGAGAGCTTCAAGTTCCTTGGCGTCCACATCACCAACAAACTAACATGGTCCAAACACACCAAGACAGTTGTGAAGAAGGCAGGCCAAAACCTATTTCCCCTCAGGAGACTGAAAAGATTTGGCATGGGTCCTCAGATCCTCAAAAGGTTTTACAACTGTACCATTGAGAGCATCCTGACGGGTTGCATCACTGCCTGGTATGGCAGCTGCTCGGCCTCCGACCGCAAGGCACTACAGAGGGTAGTGCGTACGGCCCAGTACATCACTGGGGCCAAGCTTCTTGCCATCCAGGACCTCTATACCAGGCGGTGTCAGAGAAAGGCCCTAAAAAATGTCACCCTAGCCACCCTAGTCATAGACTGTTCTCTCTGCTTCTGCACAGCAAGTGGTACCAGAGCGCCAAGTTTAGGTCAAAGAGGCTTCTGAATAGCTTCTACCCCCAAGCCATAAGACTCCTGAACAGCTAATCAAATGGCTACCCAGACTATTTGCGTTGCCCCCTACCTACATGTACATAATTATCACAATTACCTCGACACCGGTTCCCCCGCACATTGACACATTGACTCTTTACCGGTACCCCCTGTTTATAGCCCCGCTATTGTTATTTACTGCTGCTTTTTAATTATTTGTTATTCTTAGCTTTTACTTTTTCGGGGGGAATTTCCTTAAAACTGCATTGTTGGGTAAAGGCTTGCACACCTGTTATATTCGGCACATGTGACAAATACAATCTGATTTGAAGAGGCGTGTGGATGATAAAAAATGTAATTAAAGCCTGGTGTCAACTGCCTTCCTGGCGATCCTGTCTGTCTGCTGGGGGTTGCTGGGAAATAGACAGGTGGGGAGGTACCATAGGAACAGGAGGGATCTAATACAAAGCAGTTTGTATTTGAAATTGATTACTCCAACAACTGCTCCCAGTCTGTCAGGTGTGGTGAGGTCTGGGCATTCCTGAGGTATCAGCGAACTGCCAACCAATCTGGTAAACAGGCCTAGCACCTGCCACAACACGTCACTGCCACCCCAAATTCCCCAGTCAGGGAAGTTATTATTCATCATCATATTCACCTGGAGGTAAATGTGCCAACATAGCGGCTTCTGGTTACTCAATTGAAGTTGGTGCCAATTTGGTTTTCTTCATGTAACTCTTGTAGAGGCATGTTTCCAGGAACATTGGTCAAACGATGGGAATATTTTATGCAGGCATCTTCCTCTTCTTCTACCAACATTTGGAAAGGGTATTTTTCACTCTCATTGAACCTCTCCTACACATAAACATATTTTGTGTAGAGAGGTCCAAGTTTGTGTGGAGAGGTGTAGAGAGGTCCTTTACAATACATATTTATGAAGCTGTCCAAGCCAAATGCCTTTACAGTCAAAACAACCCCATTTAACTTCATAAATATCCAAATAAGGAGTGAGAAAACAGTGCTTTAGCAAATATGATTAATCAAGACTAAGTTGTGTTTGTATGATTTTAAATGCTCAGCGGTCAAATAAAGATATTAGCTGACAGATGGGGGCACTTCCCTGTACCTTTTCACAGGCCTACACTCTTAGAAAAAAATATTACAGCACAAAATCAAATAACTGAAAATCTCACTGCATGCTGGGAAATAATTATAAACTCAGCAAAAAAAGAAACATCCCTTTTTCAGGACCCTGTCTTTCAAAGATAATTCGTAAAAATCCAAATAACTTCACAGATCCTCATTGTAAAGGGTTTAACTTCTTATGGCTGCAATCCCGTTAACGGGAGCGATTTGACAACAGCCAGTCAAAGTGTAGGGCGCCATTTTCAAAACATCAAAAATCTCATAATTAACATTCCTCAAACATACATGTGTCTCATGCCATTTTAAAGCCATTCTCGTTGTTAATCCCACCAAAGTGTTCGATTTCAAATATGCTTTTCAGCAAAAGCACTACAAACGATTATGTTAGGTCTCCACCAAACCACAATAAGCACAGCCATTTTCCAGCGAAATATAGCATTCACAAAAAGCAGAAATAGAGATAAAATGAATCACTAACCTTGAATTATCTTCATCAGATGACATTCATAGGACTTCATGTTACACAATACATGCATGTTTTGTTTGATAAAGTTCATATATCAAAAAATCTGAGTTTACATTGGTTTATTAGATTCACTAGTTCCAAAAACATCAAGTGATTTTGCATAGCCACATCGTTTCAACAGAAATACTCATCATAAATGTAGATGATAATACAAGTTATACACATGGAATTATAGCTATACCTTTCCTTAATGCAGATTTCAAAAAAAGTTTACGGAAAAAGTCAGCCATGCAATAATCTGAGACGGAGCTCAGAACAGAAGCCAAATTAGCCGCCATGTTGGAGTCAACAGAAACCAGCGTTTGGTAAACAATTCCAAAGTCACAAAGCGCGTCCACTATAACGTGACGAAATGTCCAAAAGTTCCGTAACAGTCAGTAGAAACATGTCAAACGATGTACTGAATCAATCTTTAGAATGTTGTTTACATATATCTTGAATAACGTTCCAACCGGAGAATTAGAATGACTTCAGATGACCGGTGGAACGCAGGTCCTTCCCCTGTGAACGTGCATAGTGAAAGCATAGTCAACTCATGGCAGTGATGACTATTTCCTGTCTCATTCGACCCCCCTTCACATTAGAGTCATCAGACAAAGTTCTATTGACTATTGACATCTAGTGGAAGGCGTAGGAAGTGAAAACTCACCCATATCTCACTGTAATTTCAATGAGAGTTTGGTTGAAAATCTGCCACTCCCAGAAAAAAAAACAGGAAGTGGAATTTCTCAGGTTTTGGCCTGCAATATGAGTTCTGTTATACTCACAGACATAATTCAAACAGTTTTAGAAACTTCAGAGTGTTTTCTATCCAATAATAATAATAGTATGCATATATTAGCAACTGAGACTGAGGAGCTGGCCATTTACAGTGGGCACCTTTTCATCCAAGCTACTCAATACTGCCCCTGCAGCCATAAAAAGTTAAACATTGGTTTGCATGCTTGTTCAATGAACGGAGCTCATTGAACAGAACAATTAATGAACATGCACCTGTGGAACGGTTGTTAAGACACTAACAGCTTACACTGTCACAAAATAGGGAAGAAAGAAAATCAACACTTATTTTCCCGGGGACCACTGGGAACGAGTAGAACAAGGAGCAAGGACTAATAAAAAAACAAAGCCAAAAAGGAAGGACAAGGGTTAAAATCCAGAGAATGGGGGGGGGGGGGGGATAAATGGCCATTGAGAGGTTGTTTGGAGTTTTTCGGTGGCAACAGCAGGGGTAGACTCCCAGTAACGACCGAATCAGGTCGCATGCTTCAACCAACAACTGAGGGACCACAGTGGGGAAAAGGGGCCAAAGCAGGGCCTTGAAATTGACACTCCAGGTCTTTGAAGTCAAAGAAAGCCACCTCATCGATCATTAATTCACAGGGATTTTTCCCCTCCTTTCTCCTTCACTTTCTTGTCAATGTGTTGGCGGCTTTCTTTATTATCCAAATGAACCTGTTTTGTTGTACAAGCCTCCACTTCTCTCCAGAAAGGCAAAACACCAGCATTCAGATTTTCTGAATTCTTCCAAGTGAAGTAACAGCATTTGGATATCAAAGAGAGTAAGTTTTATTTTGCTTAAGTATACATTTATATAAGGTGAAATACATGCATATTTTTACATATTCAGCTTTTTGGGGCATATTCAGGGCTATACCACATCTGGAAATGAAACGCTACCAAACAAAACAGAATCCAATTGAGATTCAGACTATTTCAACTGCTGCTATCATGATGATAACGCATGTGTGTGCCAATTGTTTCTTTTTTTTAAACAAGGAAGCACATTAAAGTTCTAACAATGTTAAAATAGGTTTAATATAGAACAATGTCAATCACGTAGGAAGGTGGAAGCTGTGACCATGTCTGTACCATCAGGTTTCAGGTACCAGTGTACCAGTGTTGCTTTAATGACATATTAAATGATTTACAAAACCACCCCACAATAACGGATTACAGCTGCCATTCTGCTACAGTATGACAACAACCCTTTAGTAGGTAAGAGGGCAACACTTTCTTTAAAGGTATAATAACCTGCAGGTATAATACATTATGAGGCAGTTATAATGCAATACAAGACTTGCCATGAACATGCTTATTCATCTCCCAATCCATAATCAAATCAAAGCATCCTTCACTCACGCCGACAAACTTACCCTAGTAAAACTGACTATCCTACCGATCCTCGAATTCGGCGATGTCATCTACAAAATAGCTTCCAATACTCTACTCAGCAAACTGGATGCAGTTTATCACAGTGCCATCCATTTTGTTACCACCCACCACTGCGACCTGTATGCTCTAGTCGGCTGGCCCTCGCTACATATTCGTCGCCAGGCCCACTGGCTCCATATAAGTCTATGTTAAGTAAAGCTCCGCCTCCGTTCACTGGTCACAATAGTAACACCCACCCGTAGCACACGTTCCAGCAGGTATATCTCACTGATCCAAAGCCAACACCTCATTTGGCCGCCTTTCCTTCCAGTTCTCTGCTGCCAGTGACTGGAACGAATTGCAAAAATCGCTGAAGTTGGAGACTTTTATTTCCCTCACCAACTTTAAACATCAACTATCTGAGCAGCTAACCGATCGCTGCAGCTGTACATAGTCCATCTGTAAATAGCCCACCCAATCTACCTACCTCATCCCCATACCGTTTTTATTTTATTTACTTTTCTGCTCTTTTGCACACCAGTATCTTTACTTGCACATCATCATCTGCTCATTATCACTCCAGTGTTAAGAACTACCTATCCCGGATCCGGGAGAATTGTCATCAACTACACTAATTAGCATAGCGCAACGGGTCAAAAAATATTACTAGAAAATATTCATATTCATGAAATCACAAGTGAAATATAGTGAAATATAGTGAAACACAGCTTAGCCTTTTGTTAATCACCCTGTCATCTCCGATTTTGAAATTATGCTTTACAGCCAAAGCAAGACACGCGTTTGTGTAAGTTTATCGATGTCCAGCTAGCAGCAGGAAGCTTGGTCACGAAAATCAGAAAAGCAATACAATTAAATTGTTTACCTTTGAGCTTCGGATGTTTTCACTCACGAGACTCGCAGTTAGACAGCATTACTATTGGCCTTGTTTTGGGTTAGGGTTAGGTTTAGGGTTATTATTTGGGTTAGGGTTAGGGTTAGGGTTAGGGAAATTATTCTTATAAGCCCCGAACCCAAAACAAGGCCAATAGTAATGCTGTCTAACCCATTGTGCTTTGCAACCTTTACATATTGCTAATTTTGCCCACTTACAGTCAAACAAATTCAATCAAATGTATTTCTAAAGCCCTTCGTACATCAACTGATGTCACAAAGTCCTGTAAAGAAACCCAGCCTAAAACCCAAAACAGCAAGCAATGCAGGAGTAGAAGCATGGTGGCTAAGAAAAACTCCCTAGAAAGGCCAGAACCTAGGAAGAAACCTAGAGAGGAACCAGGCTATGAGGGGTGGCCAGTCCTCTTCTGGCTGTGCCGGGTGGAGATTATAACAGAACATGGCCATGATGTTCAAATGTTCATAGATGACCAGCAGGTCAAATAATAACAATCACAGTGGTTGTCGAGGGTGCAACAGGTCAGCACCTCAGGAGTAAATGTCAGTTGGCTTTTCATAGCCAATCATTCTACCGCTCATGCTGTCTCTAGAGAGTTGAAAACAGCAGGTCTGGGACAGGTAACACGTCCGGGGAAAAGGTCAGGGTTCTATAGCTGAAGGCAGAACAGGGGACAGCAAGGAGTCATAAGGCCAGGTAGTCCTGAGGCATGGTCCTAGGGTTCAGGTCCTCTGAGAGAGAGAAAGAACAAAAGAAAGAGAGAGAATTGGAGAGCGCATACTTAAATTCACACAGGACACTGGATAAGACAGGAGAAATACTCCAGACATAACAGACTGACGCTAGCCCACCAGCACTTAAACTTCTGCAGCATAAATACTGTAGGCTGAGACAGGAGGAGTCGGGAGGCACTGTGGCCCCGTCCGACGATACCCCCGGACAGGGCCAAACAGGCAGGATATAACTCCACCCACGAAGATCTCTCCCACGGCACAACCAAAGGGGGGTACGCAAACAAGAACATCACGTCAGTGACTCAACCCACTCAAGTCATGCACCTCTCCTAGGGACGGCATGGAAGAGCACGAGTAAGCCAGTGACTCAGCCCCTGTAATAGGGTTAGAGGCAGAGAATCCCAGTGGAGAGAGAGGAACCAGCCAAGCAAAGACAGCATGGGCGGTTCATTGCTCCTGTGCCTTCCCGTTCACCTTCACACTCCTGGCTACACTCAATCCAGACTACACTCAATCATAGGACCTACTGAAGTGATCAGTCTTCAATAAAGACTTAAAGGTTAACATGAAAAGCTTATTTCTCTCAAATTTTGTGCACAAATGTGACCCATTTCAGGAAACTAGTTGTTGTTCGCATGTCACAGGAGAGCTATTTTAACGTTGTTTAAAAAAAAACATATTATCAAAATGCGTTTTGGGGCAGAAATGCCTTCTGGAACATGTGAACTTTCATGTTCCTTAATAACAAATGTGTATGCCATCTGTAAATATGAATATAATTGTTAAATTACGAGCCTTGATGGTTAAGCCAGAGAAAAAGTCAGCAACCTTCCCACTGGCCATGATTGGCTGAGATAATGAGTGGGCTGGACATGCTGAGAGAGGAGTTCGGAGTGGTCCTGCAAGGCTTCTGATCCTAGAAGGTTTCTGTCTATTTGAGCTGGTCAGTCTGTGTTGGTAATCCTGTCTGACACTGCTTTAAAAAAAATGTATCGTGTTGTGGAGCTGTACAGTGGGGCAAAAAAGTATTTAGTCAGCCACCAATTGTGCAAGTTTTCCCACTTAAAAAGATGAGAGAGGCCTGTAATTTTCATTATAGGTACACTTCAACTATGACAGACAAAATGAGAAGAAAAAAATCCAGAAAATCACATTGTAGGATTTTTAATGAATTTATTTGCAAATTATGGTGGAAAATAAGTATTTGGTCAATAACAAAAGTTTATCTCAATACTTTGTTATAAACCCTTTGTTGGCAATGACAGAGGTCAAATGTTTTCTGTAAGTCTTCACAAGGTTTTCACACACTGTTGCTGGTATTTTGGCCCATTCCTCCATGCAGATCTCCTCTAGAGCAGTGATGTTTTGGGCCTGTTGCTGGGCAACACGGACTTTCAACTCCCTCCAAAGATTTTCTATGGGGTTGAGATCTGGAGACTGGCTAGGCCACTCCAGGACCTTGAAATGCTTCTCACGAAGCAACTCCTTCGTTGCCCGGGCGGTGTGTTTGGGATCATTGTCATGCTGAAAGACCCAGCCACGTTTCATCTTCAATGCCCTTGCTGATGGAAAGAGGTTTTCACTCAAAATCTCACGATACATGGCCCCATTCATTATTTTCTTTACACGGATCAGTCATCCTGGTCCGTTTGCAGAAAAACAGCCACAGACGTTTCCACCCCCATGCTTCACAGTAGGTATGGTGTTCTTTGGATGCAACACAGCATTCTTTGTCCTCCAAACACGACGAGTTGAGTTTTTACCAAAAAGTTATATTTTGGTTTCATCTGACCATATGACATTCTCCCAATCTTCTTCTGGATCATTCAAATGCTCTCTAGCAAACTTCAGATGGGCCTGGACATGTACTGGCTTAAGCAGGGGGACACGTCTGGCACTGCAGGATTTGAGTCCCTGGCGGCGTAGTGTGTTACTGATGGTAGACTTTGTTACTTTGGTCCCAGCTCTCTGCAGGTCATTCACTAGGTCCCCCCATGTGGTTCTGGGATTTTTGCTCACCGTTCTTGTGATCATTTTGACCCTACGGGGTGAGATCTTGCGTGGAGCCCCAGATCGAGGGAGATTATCAGTGATCTTGTATGTCTTCCATTTCCTAATAATTGCTACCACAGTTGATTTCTTCAAACCAAGCTGCTTACCTATTGCAGATTCAGTCTTCCCAGCCTGGTGCAGGTCTACAATTTTGTTTCTGGTGTCCTTTGACAGCTCTTTGGTCTTGGCCATAGTGGAGTTTGGAGTGTGACTGTTTGAGGTTGTGGACAGGTGTCTTTTATACTGATAACAAGTTCAAACAGGTGCCATTAATACAGGTAACGAGTGGAGGAGAGGAGCCTCTTAAAGAAGAAGTTACAGGTCTGTGAGAGCCAGAAATCTTGCTTGTTTGTAGGTGACCAAATACGTATTTTCCACCATAATTTGCAAATACATTTTTTCATTTTGTCTGTCATAGTTGAAGTGTACCCATGATGAAAATGACAGGCCTCTCTCATCTTTTTAAATGGGAGAACTTTTTTGCCCCACTGTATGTAGGAGTATGCATGGGAGAGAGAGAAACTTTAAAATGGCAGCTCATCAGTTGCCTATGGATTATACCCTAAAATGGGCAAATATGTGATCCGTTGCAGGAAGCTAGGCATATGTTAAATATGTTTATTATTTTTTATCAAAATGCGTTTTTTGGCAGAAATGTCTTCTGGAACATGTGAACTTTCATGTGCCTTAATATGAAACTTCTCTTCTGTCTGTAAATATGAATAACATTTTAAAATCACAAGCCTAATTGGTTTAACCACGGAAAAAGGCAGGAACCTTTCCGCTAGCCATGATTGGCTGAGAAAATGGATGGGCTGGACATACTGGGAGATGAGTTTGGATTGGTCTAACATGTATCACGGTTCTGTCTACAACGGTATGTGTTGATAAGCCTTTCTACCGCGGCGTTCATGAAAGTTATAACCTTAGCCATCAAGAAATACAAACGTTTTGCTACTTTTCTCAACCACACTGGATTTATCGACAGATCAGTTGGAAAAAGTTGTGATGGGCTACTTTCTGCACACACCACGGTCAGTATGAACCGGAGTGACTTGACACAACGCTGGCCAAACAAGATGTAGCTACATGCAAAACAGAGTTAACATTTTGTCAAAGTCATTTTCATTGCAAGTTAAAGCATAATGTTAGGTAGCTTTTGAACGTTAGCTTGCTGGCTCGCTAACTAACGTTATGTGTAGGAATTCTATTTGATGCAGAAATCCATTTGCATTGCTAGTTATAGCCTAATTTTAGCTATCTAGTTAACATTGAACCTAGTTAGGTACCTGCAGAGCCATACTACAGCTATGACAATCAGTTTATATTGGTAGTAGTATGAGTTGGGATTATTCCGGTTCATTGTTTAGCTAGCTATCTCAACACTTTCTGTCTTTGATATTGCTACTTTGCAAATATGCAAGTAACCATTTCACTGTACTGTTTACACCTTCTGTATCCTGTGCATGTGACAAATAAACTTAGACTTTATTTGATATAGTGTGTGTTTACCAGAGATGGTAATGTAAAGAACAACATGACCTGCACCAAAGCCAGATTAGGATATAGGCCAAGGACTAGATAAAGTGTATTTTTATCTGGAGATTTTCTTAATTGTAGGCTAGTACTTTTACCACTTTTAGTCTTGAAATCTTTTGGTTGTTTACTACACTACTCACTCTGTTTGGCACATGGCATCACATGTGAATCCTTAAAGAGATGTGTGGGGCTATGTCTTAAGATGGTGTGAACGATGCTGAATGGGTGTAGACAAAGAAGAGCTCTCAAGCAGGTGTATCAAAACATTCACAGGCCATTTTCTAAAAAGTGTGGTTACAAGTTTATCAACTTTGAAAGAAGATCTACTTTCTCAATGTTCCTCAGCTGCAGTGTATGATATATCACTTTCTATATCTTAAGTCTCCACTTTTATCCAATGTAAAAACCACAATTTTGCTACATAGGACCAAATCCAGGTGGTGGGTCACATATGCTATCTTGTTACATTGGTTTTCAGAGCCTTTTTTAACTGTATCAAAATAAAACACTAAATACTTTCGCAAAATATTGTGTTTAATCAAAATACAATTATTTTATGTTTTCAATGTAAATATGCAAGTACTTATGCCTTCACTAAAACAATATTTTCAATAACGATAACCAAAGCGTTTTTTATTTGTAATATGTGGTTGTTCATCTACCTTATTTGAATGTAATATCTGTAAGTCTCTCTGAATAAGAGTGTCTGCTAAATGAGCAAAATTTAAAAGTTTATGTAAAATTTTCGGGGGCTGAACTCATTAGAATAATGATCAGCTTGCTTAGCTAAATTGTGAACCGCTAGAATTATTATTTTTTAAATGGTAAAATATTGTTGTATTCTACACACAACATTTTAAAAAATGAGAGGTTTCAACATTTTCTTGTTACAAAATGCATTGGATTGTTCAGGCCAGTAAAATATTAATGACAAAATACTTAAAAGTAATTGAAATAGTGCTAATTTCTGATTATACCTGTCATGTTGATCAGTATGATACAATAGGGGTTAGAAGGTCCACTGCCGAGGCTGCTCAGTGTGTCCTTCCAAATAGGTTTCTGTGTGTCTGCCTGTTCTTAAGTAGATTAAATGGCTCAGGCGAGTGGATGAATACAAGACCATTAACAAGGATAAGGGGAATGATTATTTTCTGTTTTTACACTCCTCAAAATGCAAAGAAGCATGATCATTTCCACCTGGTTATTGAGAAATGCTACCAAGAGTGAGAGAGCGACACCTCACACATGGACATACCCACAAGCATGAGCACACACGCACCTACAGTTGAAGTCAGAAGTTAATAATAAGTTAAATAATGGCACGTCTGAGATCTTTTATTTCAGCTCATGAAACACTTTACACGTTAACGTTCAGTATACTTTTGCAAAGTATTGCATTTATTTAAAAAACTTTTATAACGTATTTTGTAAACTTGCAAGTACATACCTTCACTATGACTATGATATGTGTTTGTTTATCTACCTTAGTTGAATGACCTCTGCAAGGACCTAGGATCAAGGGAGACACTCATGTTTTTTAGTACTATATCTCTTGACACATTGATGAAAATAATCATGGCCTCTAAACCTTCAAGCTGCATACTGGACCCTTTTCCAACTAAATTACTGAAAGAGCTGCTTCCTTGGCCATCCTATGTTGAACATAATAAACGGCTCTCTATCCACCGGGTGTGTACCAAACTCACTAAAAGTGGCAGTAATAAAGCCTCTCTTAAAAAAGCCAAACCTTGACCCAGAAAATATAAAGAACAATCGGCCTATTTTGAATCTCCCATTCCTCTCAAAATTTTACAAAAATCTGCTTCAGTCTGGTTTAAGACCCCATCATAGCGCTGAGACTGCACTTGTGAAGGTGGTAAATGAAATGTTAATGGCGTCAGACCGAGGCTCTGCATCTGTTCTCGTGCTCCTAGACCTTAGTGCTGCTTTTGATACCATCGATCACCACATTCTTTTGGAGAGATTGGAAACCCAAATTGGTCTACACGGACAAGTTCTGGCCTGGTTTAGATCTTTGTCTCTGTGGATGGTTTGCCCTCTGACAAATCAATTGTAAATTTCGGTGTTCCTCAAGGCTCCGTTTTAGGACCACGATTGTTTTCACCTCTTGGTGATGTCATTCGGAAACATAATGTTAACTTTCACTGCTATGCGGCTGACACACAGCTGTATAATGCGATGAAACATGGTGAAGCCCCAAAATTGTCCTCCTTGGAAGCCTGTGTTTCAGACATAAGGAAGTGGATGGCGGCAAATGTTCTACCTTTAAACTTCGACAAAACTGTCACGGCTTCTATGAGTAGTGGGTGGAGAAGTCAGGCGCAGAGAGCAGGGTAGTTCACAAGATGTGGATTTTTATTTTACAAAACCCAGAGAGACGGTCACGCCACACACACAAGGGTGCGTAAAAACCCAGTCCAAACAACAGGACGCAACTGACCAGAAAAATAAATACCACAAAATAATCACACACTATAAACAGAAAAACCTACTGGGTTAAAATAGCCCACAATCAAAACCAAAACACAAAACAGGTGCAACTAATCAGACACAACTAAATGAAACAGAAAAGGGGATCGGTGGCAGCCAGGAGGCCGGCGACGACGATCGCCGAGCGCCACCCGAACAGGAAGAGGCACCATCTTCGGCGGGATTCGTGACAAAAACAGAGATGCTTGTTCTAGGTGCCAAGAAACAAAAAGATCTTCTGTTGAATCTGACAATTAATGTTGATGGTTGTACAGTCGTCTCAAATAAAACTGTGTAGGTCAGCATTAGTCTGGAAACTGATCTCTCTTTTGATGAACATATCAAGACTATATCGAGGACAGCTTTTTTTCCATCTATGTAACATTGCAAAAATCAGAACCTTTCTGTCCAAAAATGATACAGAAAAATGTATCCATGCTTTTGTCACTTCCAGGTTAGACTACTGCAATGCTCTACTTTCCGGCCACTCGGATAAAGCCCTAAATAATTTCAGTTAGTGCTAAACATGGCTGCTAGAATCTTGACTAGAACCCAAATATTTGTATCATATTACTAAAGCGCTAGGCTCTCTACACTGGCTTCCTGTTAAGGCAAGGGCTGATTTCAAGGTTTTACTGCTAACCTACAAAGCATTACTGTTTGGCCATGTCCGGGGGTGTCCTCGGATGGGGCCACAGTGTCTCCTGACACCTCCTGTCTCAGCCTCCAGTATTTATGCTGCAGTAGTTTATGTGTCGGGGGGCTAGGGTCAGTTTGTTATATCTGGAGTACTTCTCCTGTCCTATTCGGTGTCCTGTGTGAATTTAACTGTGCTCTCTCTAATTCTCTCTTTCTCTCTTTCTTTCTCTCTCTCGGAGGACCTGAGCCCTTGGACCATGCCTCAGGACTACCTGACATGATGACTCCTTGCTGTCCCCAGTCCACCTGGCCGTGCTGCTGCTCCAGTTTCAACTGTTCTGCCTTATTATTATTGGACCATGCTGGTAATTTATGAACATTTGAACATCTTGGCCATGTTCTGTTATAATCTCCACCCGGCACAGCCATAAGAGGATTGGCCACCCCACATAGCCTGGTTCCTCTCTAGGTTTCTTCCTAGGTTTTGGCCTTTCTAGGGAGTTTTCCCTAGCCACCGTGCTTTTACACCAGCATTGCTTGCTGTTTGGGGTTTTAGGCTGGGTTTCTGTACAGCACTTTGAGATATCAGCTGATGTACGAAGGGCTATATAAATAAATTCGATTTGATTTGATTTGATTACATGGGCTCGCTCCTACCTATCTTTCCGATTTGGTCCTGCCATGCATACCTACCCATATGCTACGGTCACAAAATGCAGACCTCCTTATTGTACATAGAATTTCTTAGCAAACAGCTGGAGGCAGGGCTTTCTCCTATAGAGCTCATTTTTTATGGAATGGTCTGCCTATCTATGTGAGAGATGCAGACTTGGTCTTAATGGGGCAGCAAGTAGCCTAGTGGTTAGAGCGCTGGGCCAGTAACTGAAAGGTTGCTAGATTGAATCCCCTAGATAACAAGGTAAAAATCTGTCGTTCTGCCACTGAATAAGGCAGTTAAACCACTGTTCCTAGGCCGTCATTGTAAATAAGAATGTATTCTTAACATACACCTTAGCCAAATACATTTAAATTCAGTTTTTCACACTTCCTGACATTTGATCCTAGTAAAATTTCCCTGTCTTAAGTCCGTTAGGATCACCACTTTATTTTAAGAATGGGAAATGTCAGAATAATAGTAAAGACAATTATTTATTACAGCTTTTATTTCTTTCATCACATTCCCAGTGGGTCAGAAGTTTACATACACTCAATTAGTATTTGGTAGCATTGCCTTTAAATTGTTTAACTTGGGTCAAACGTTTCGTGTAGCCTTCCACAATCTTCCCACAATAAATTGGGTGAATTTTGGCCCATTCGTCCTGACAGAGCTGAGTCAGGTTTGTAGGCCTCATTGCTTGCACACACTTTTCAGTTCTGCCCACAAATTTTCAAACGGATTGAGGTCAGGGTTTTGTGATGGCCACTCCAATACCTTGTCCTTAAGCCATTTTTGGAAGTATGCTTGGGGTCATTGTCCATTTAGAAGACCCATTTCCGACCAAGCTTTAACTTCCTGACTGATGTCTTGAGATGTTGCTTCAATATATCCAAATCATTTTCTTTCCTCATGATGCCACCTATTTTGTGAAGTGCACCAGTCTCTCCAGCAGCAAAGCACCCCCACAACATGATGCTGCCACCTCTGTGCTTCACGGTTGGGATGGTGTTCTTTGGCCTTTTTCCTCCAAGCATAACAATGGTCATTATGTCCAAACAGTTCTATTTTTGTTTCATCAGACCAGAGGACATTTCTCCAAAAAGTACGATCTGCAGTGGCGGTTTTAGAGCAGTGCTTTCTTCCTTGCTGAGCGGCCTTTCAGGTTATGTCGATATACAGTGCCTTGCGAAAGTATTCGGCCCCCTTGAACTTTGCGACCTTTTGCCACATTTCAGGCTTCAAACATAAAGATATAAAACTGTCTTTTTTTGTGAAGAATCAACAACAAGTGGGACACAATCATGAAGTGGAACGACATTTATTGGATATTTCAAACTTTTTTAACAAATCAAAAACTGAAAAATTGGGCGTGCAAAATTATTCAGCCCCTTTACTTTCAGTGCAGCAAACTCTCTCCAGAAGTTCAGTGAGGATCTCTGAACGATCCAATGTTGACCTAAATGACTAATGATGATAAATACAATCCACCTGTGTGTAATCAAGTCTCCGTATAAATGCACCTGCACTGTGATAGTCTCAGAGGTCCGTTAAAAGCGCAGAGAGCATCATGAAGAACAAGGAACACACCAGGCAGGTCCGAGATACTGTTGTGAAGAAGTTTAAAGCTGGATTTGGATACAAAAATATTTCCCAATTTTTAAACATCCCAAGGAGCACTGTGCAAGCGATAATATTGAAATGGAAGGAGTATCAGACCACTGCAAATCTACCAAGACCTGGCCGTCCCTCTAAACTTTCAGCTCATACAAGGAGAAGACTGATCAGAGATGCAGCCAAGAGGCCCATGATCACTCTGGATGAACTGCAGAGATCTACAGCTGAGGTGGGAGACTCTGTCCATAGGACAACAATCAGTCGTATATTGCACAAATCTGGCCTTTATGGAAGAATGGCAAGAAGAAAGCCATTTCTTAAAGATATCCATAAAAAGTGTCGTTTAAAGTTTGCCACAAGCCACCTGGGAGACACACCAAACATGTGGAAGAAGGTGCTCTGGTCAGATGGAACCAAAATTGAACTTTTTGGCAACAATGCAAAACGTTATGTTTGGCGTAAAAGCAACACAGCTGAACACACCATCCCCACTGTCAAACATGGTGGTGGCAGCATCATGGTTTGGGCCTGCTTTTCTTCAGCAGGGACATGGAAGATGGTTAAAATTGATGGGAAGATGGATGGAGCCAAATACAGGACCATTCTGGAAGAAAACCTGATGGAGTCGGCAAAAGACCTGAGACTGGGACGGAGATTTGTCTTCCAACAAGACAATGATCCAAAACATAAAGCAAAATCTACAATGGAATGGTTCAAAAATAAACATATCCAGGTGTTAGAATGGCCAAGTCAAAGTCCAGACCTGAATCCAATCGAGAATCTGTGGAAAGAACTGAAAACTGCTGTTCACAAATGCTCTCCATCCAACCTCACTGAGCTCGAGCTGTTTTGCAAGGAGGAATGGGAAAAAATGTCAGTCTCTCGATGTGCAAAACTGATAGAGACATACCCCAAGCGACTTACAGCTGTAATCGCAGCAAAAGTTGGCGTTACAAAGTATTAACTTAAGGGGGCTGAATAATTTTGCACGCCCAATTTTTCAGTTTTTGATTTGTTAAAAAAGTTTGAAATATCCAATAAATGTTGTTCCACTTCATGATTGTGTCCCACTTGTTGTTGATTCTTCACAAAAAAAGACAGTTTTATATCTTTATGTTTGAAGCCTGAAATGTGGCAAAAGGTCGCAAAGTTCAAGGGGGCCGAATACTTTCGCAAGGCTCTGTACCTGTTTCTTCCAGCATCTTCACAAGGTCCTTTGGTGTTGTTCTGCGATTGATTTCTAATTTACGCACCAAAGTATGTTAATCTCTAGGAGACAGAACGTGTCTCCTTTCTGAGCGTTATGATGGCTGCATGGTCCCATGGTGTTTATACTTGCGTACTATTGTTTGTACAGATGAACGTGGTACCTCAACGCGTTTGGAAATGTCTCCCAAGAATGAACCAGACTTGTGGAGGTCTACAATTTTTTTTCTGAGGTCTTGGCTCATTTCTTTAGATTTTCTCATGATGTCAAGCAAAGAGGCACTAAGTTTGAAGGTAGGCCTTGTAATATATCCACAAGTACACCTCCAATTGACTCAAATGATGTCAATTAGCCTATCAAAAGCTTCTAAAGCCATTACATAATTTACTGGAATTTTCCAAGCTGCTTAAAGGCACAGTCAACTAGTGTATGTAAACTTCTGACCCACTGGAATTGTGATACAGTGAAGTGAAATAATCTGTCTGTAAACAATTGTTGGAAAAATGACTCGTGTCATGCACAAAATAGGTGTCCTAACCGACTTGCCAAAACTATAGTTTGTTAACAAGAAATTTGTGGAGTGTTTGAAAAACACTGACTCCAACCTTAGTGTATGTAAACTTTCGACTTCAACTGTACACACACACAAAAAGCCATTTCAAACCACCCCACTTTGCTCATACTGCACTGTCAGAAGAATTGTAATTCCCCACTCATTCCCTCATTCCAGAAACGTGGGCGGTGTGGTGGAGGCTGATTTGGGTTGGTGTGAGGTTGGAGACAATAGTGTCAAACCCAAATCATCCAGAGACAAACACTGACCCCTCCAGGAGCCCCATGGGCCCTGCGGCACCATTGTGCCTGCAGACGTCACTGTGACCAAATACCACTGTGTTTCAATGCAAGGCATCGTGGGAGTGATTTATGTTTTCACTAACAACATATCTTGTTAATATCGCATAAACAGTGCCATTCTGTCGGTCATCCGTTGATTGATTAGTCTGCAGTTCAATAGAATGGTCGCAACACTTAGCGTGGAGCTCTGATTCCGGTATCACCATGTACGAAAAATGTCACGGCAGAGGAATTGTAGGCTACAGTGACTAAATGGTCTGGCCCCAGAAGACAACCGGGGTAATTCTTTCTTGCAGCAATTCCTTTTATCTTCGGTAGACGGCAAACAACTCAGCTGCCAAACAGCTTCCATTGACTATTCCCTCCTTAGACTGACAAACGTCCGACCAACCTCTACATGTGAGTTGGTGATGTCTTCTGCCACTGACTCACCCAGTTTTTTGCCATGTCCTTGTGTCCATTTTGACTGTGATCTCCTGGGAAAACCAAAGGGGGTCAATGCCTTGGATTTATATTAGTGGCTTCACTGTCATTCATTCTCGCTCATCCCAAATTGGTGGCCTTTTTAAAGGTTAATTGTGCCATCTAAATGCTCTCTCTCCCTTTAACTAATGAGGGTCCTTTCCTAAGACGACGTCATCGGTGGGGCAAAGCAACACACCTCTCTGGCTACCTTGGCAATAGCATTACACTTCAGAAGGGCACAGGGAATGTCTGTGAAGTAGGTCCATCGGGGAAGTTGTGACTTAGCAGTTGGCAAACAGAGTGCATTTAAATTATAGATTCTCATTGACTAGCCTTGCTCAGTAAATAGGCACTACGCATTCATACTATCTAGATTAGTTTGCCACAATCTGATATAGGTATATGAGATCTGTGTCGATTCAGAGTACATTTGGGAAGACTTTTATCAAAGTAATCACCCCAACGACCGGGCAAACAGAAGGACTGAATGGGGTGCATTAAACACTCTGTCACCTTCAGTCCTCGGAGAGAGAACATACACGTCAGATAGTGGGCCCTCCATCTTTCCCTCCCTTCATCTCTCTATCTATCCATCCCTCTCTCAAACCCTTCAATCAGAAGTCAAGCACAATCGAGACAGCTTTCATGCCAGGGAGCACTTATTTTCAAACCATTCCAGTTGAATAGCAGGAATATCACAAATCTGAACCATATAATGCATGTTCTAACCCTGGGTTGTCCATTTATACATGCTCAACAACTATTAACTATCATAAACGTTGCATATGCATGTTTGTACTCTGATTTGGATTTTTAAATATACTATATATACAAAAATATGTCGACACCCCTTCAAGTTAGTGGATTCGGCTCTTTCAGCCACACACGTTGCTGACAGCTGTATAAAATCAAGCACACAGCCATAGACAAACATTGGCAGTAAAATGTCTCGTACTGAAGAGCTCAGTGACTTTCAACGTGGAATAGGATGCTACCTTTCCAACAAGTCAGTTTGTCTAATTTCTGCACTGCTAGAGCTGCCCCGGTCAACTGTAAATGCTGTTATTGTGAAGTGGAAACATCTAGGAGCAACAATGGCTCAGCCGTGAAGTGGTAGGACACACAAGTTTACAGAACAGGACTGTCGAGTGCTGAAGCGTGTAGCGCGTTAAAATCGTCTGTCCTCAGTTGCAACACTCACTACCGAGTTCTAAACTGCCTCTGGGATCAACGTCAGCACAAGAACTCTTCGTCAGGAGCTTCATGAAATAGGTTTCCATGGCCGAGCAGATGCACACAAGCCTAAGATCACCATGCGCAATGCCTTGCATTGTAGGGAGTGGTGTAAAGCTCATCACCATTTGACTCTGGAGCAGTCGAAACATGCTCTCTGGAGTGATGAATCACGCTTCACCATCTGACAGTCCGACGGACGAATCTGGGTTTGGCGGATACCAGGAGGACACTACCTGCTCAAATGCATAGTGCCAATTATAAAGTTTGGTGGAAGAGGAATAATGGTTTGGGGCTGTATTTCATGGTTCAGGCTATGCCCTTTAGTTCCAGTGAAGGGAAATCATAACGCTACAGCATACAATGACATTCTAGACCATTCTGTGCTTCCAAGTTTGTGGAAACATTTTGGAAAAGGCCCTTTCCTGTTTCAGTACGACAATGCTCTCGTGCACAAAGCGAGGTCCATACAGAAATGGTTTGTCGAGAAAAACTTGACTGGGCAACCCCATCGAATACCCTTGGAGTGAATTGGAACTACTGCGAGTGCTTGACCTCACTAATGCTCTTGTGGCTGAATGGAAGCATGTCCCCGCAGCAAAGTTCCAACATCGAGTTATAGCAGCAAAGGGAGGACCAACTCTATATAAATGCCCATGATTTTGGAATGAGATATTCGACAAGCAGGTGTCCACATACTTTTGGCCGTGTATTTAAAAGAGTTCATAAATTATTTGGGTAACACTTTTGATGAAGTTGCATTAAATGTAATGCCAAAATGTAGATTTTCTGCAAAATAGGCACACCCAGAAGTAATTATTTATCATAAGAGGGCCATAAACAAAACCTAGTAATGCTTATACTGCCAGAAAGATTCAAATCTCACCTTCCTGGTAAAATTAGTTAGAAATTGCTGAGGTGACTTTTGAGGACACTTTTGAGGACACAAGCTCAAATACAAAGTTCAAATATGAAACATTTGATATTTTATGTATTTACTATTCAACAAAGCTTAATGTATAATCCATGTATAATGCATGAAATTATATTTTACAAGATACAGTAAAATATAATTATGAAACAACTAACAATAACATTTCACCTTCATTATAACTGTAAAATACATATTTGTGTGTTTAGTGTCAGAAAACATTTGCATATTTTCTAAAGGTCTCGCTTATGCCCCCACCTAAACAGGGCTCTAGTTTGGCTTCCTGAACTCGTTAGCAACTGACTTTTCATCTTATGTTAATCGTGACCATCTATAACAAACAGAAGAAGACATTTGTTTAAAGTCTTTTAATTATTTTAGATTACTTTGATAAAGTTGGCTATAAATCAATCTCTGAATCTACTAGAGCGACAAAACCACTCTCCCCTGTTGCCCTAGGATCTATCATGCTGACTACACTGGCCACGCAGTTGTGTCCTTTTGCGCCATATCGTGCGCATGTTGATTTTATCTGTGTCAGACACGATCATGTCACGCAGGATAAAGTACAAAAACCATCTGTAAATCAATTATATTAATTTTGGGGCAGGTTGAAACACATACAACTTTCATGGATATTTACCTAGTTTGTCCTGTGAGATGAACATTGGGTTATTATTTAACATGACATGAATATGGTCCTCTTTTAACTGGTTCTTTGTAGAATTCTGATTCTTAATTTTTTGTTAGTTATCTTTAATTAATCTCTCCTTGTTTGTCTTTCAATGATCCACATATGGTTGTTTCTTCCCGATATCCAATAAGGAGGGGACTTGCAGTATGTGAAGCATCTTTAAATAGAACCAAGTTTTATTTTAGCGCTTGGCTACGTAGACGTTCGTTCAAGTGCACATGCGCTGGGGGTGAAATGATTGAATAACTTCTACGTGTACATTTATTTTGCAAAGCTCTTGCCCGCAACGTGGCCTGTGTGGTTTGCTTGTAAGGATTGCAGGCATGTGTTTTGTCAGTGGCTGTGATGTTCGGTCAGGACTTGGACAGTCAGATGAGCGAATGACATGGTAGGTGGGACATCCCAGCTTGAAGTGGTGTCAGATTTCACACAGGGGGAGGAGATATACTCCAGAGTCCATGTGAATTAGGGCTATTGCTGAATACAAGCTATTTCAATCTACGGTGTCACTGTCCACCAATCGATTTGTATGCGAAAATGATGGTCGGAACCGGTACCAGAACCACCTTACTCCCCTCTTTAGGGGACTTTACATAAAATAGGATGATTTTATGTAATTAACATAATATCAACAGACAAACTGTCCACCCATACAAGACACAACAATATTAGTTTATAGCCATGTTATTACACATACTTACACCATTTGTATCACAGGAATGAAATGGAATGTAATTACAATTATACAGCACAATTCAGACATGGAATGCAATGCAAAATGGGCTTTACAAGAAAAAACAAATAAATAACAATGAAAATTAGAGCTGAAATATTTATTACACAACAAACATAAGATTTAAAAAAAACTAAAGAATGACACAAAGAGAACTAAGATCTCTTTTAAATGGGTCCACAGTTTCAGCCCCATTCAGGTTCTCTGGCAGGCAATTCCAGAGACTGGGGGCATAATAACTAAATGTATTCTAAAACTCACAGGCAGCCAGTGCAGAGACTTTAAACCCGATGTAATGTCTGCTCTCTGACTGGTCTTTGTCAGGACCCGTGCTGCAGCATTCTATATGTTTTGCAGTTGACCAATGGCTTTCTTGGGTAGACCAGACAGGAGAACATTACAGCTGTCAAGCCTGTTCGTAATAAAAGACTCATGGATGAGTCTCCCTGTATCAGCCTGAGAGAGAAATTACCACACCTTGGCAATGTTCCTCACATTCCTAATGTGTCATTCGATATTTAGTTCAGAATCTAAAATACCATCTAGGTTTTTTTTACTGCTGTTTTAATTGACATGAACATTGAACAGCATTCAACATTTTACATTTACATTTTAGACATTTAGCAGACACTCCTATACAGAGTGACTTAAATTCATCTTAAGATGCACTCAGAAAAAAAGGTGCTAAGTAGAACTATGGAGTAGTGATGGGTCGTTCATGAACGAGTTGGCTCTAAGAACGTTGGGAGCCGGCTCGCATATCAGAAGAGCCGAATCTATTTATAAAAATATTTAAAAAATTAAGATGTGACTAATCAAAAGATTTAAATGAATAGAATTAACTCAAAGAACAATTTAAAAAATAAATAAATAACAGGCCTAAATGCTCAAGCGCACACATTCGTTCTGACTGTCTGCTCAGACTAACAGCCTCACCTGTTGTTTCTGTCAATCAGAAACGCAGTGTCAACTATTGAACCGAAGATGCGTGACGGAGAGCCGAGCAACTCACTCAGTCACACACTTAGCAGCCAAGGAGAGAGAGGAAGGACGACTGCGAAAACAACAGCTGGAAAATGAATCGGAAGCACAGTAGCATTTGGATGCATTTTAATAATGTAGACAATGTTAGAGCACAGTGTAGAATTTGCCAAAACAAAATCTCTTATAAATCCGGTTCTACGCACAACCTACACAGGTATATGCGAATTGTGCACCCAACTGTGAAGCTAGCTGTAGCGGAGATTCGAGAAACTAGCAGGCCTGTTAGTGATAGTGGTGGAGCCATCACCTCCACACATGGAGATGTATCCACTTAGTCAAGTAGGCCTACTCCGCAACCCACAGCAACGCAGTCTTCTATGGACCAGTTTATGCCAAAGTCTATGTCTGTAGCAAAACAAGGCCAAATTGATATTGCATTGGCTAAGACGATTGCCACCGATATCCAGCTATTTTACATCGTGGAGGACAGAGGTTTTAGAAATTATAGCAATAGTCTAAATCCAATGTACACAATTCCAAGCAGGAAAACCCTTTCAAAATTACTTATTACACAACTGTACGAGAGCACACAGGCTTCAGTGTTGAATGAGTCCAAAAAGCTACTGCAGTTTGCCTTACCACTGACTGCTGGACATCAAGGGTAACCACTTCTTACATGTCAGTTACATGTCACTTCACTGAAGATTTTTCGATGTCTACCGGTCTTCTGGACTGCTTAGAGTTCAGCGACAAACACACCTCAGAAAACTTGGCAGAGTAACTGTTGAGAGTGGCCAAAGAATGGGAAGTAGATGGAAAAGTGGTTTGTTGTGTTAGCGACAATGCAGCTAACATAACCAAAGCCATGAAAATGTTCAAATGGACCCATCATCCATGTCCACACAATCAACCTGATTGTTAGAGATGCTCTGAAGGTGATGAAGCCCACTGTGGATAAAGTGCAGGCAGCTGTGGAATACTTCTACAGGAGCACAGTAGGTGCTGAAAAATTAAAGTCTACACATCGCCAGATGGGGATGCCTGAGCTGAGGCCTAAACAAGACTGCACTACAAGGTGGAATTCGATTTTAGCCTTTATATGTTGAAGCGGTTTCTTGAGTCAAAGAGTGCCATCATCTCTACCCTGGCCATTGTCAATGCACCTGTTGATGCTCTGACCCAAGAGGAATGGGAGGTGGTGGAGGAGGCATGCAGAGTCCTGGAACCCTTTGAGCAGCTCACTGTGGAGATCAGTGGAGAGAGGTACTGTAAGCAGTTATTAATCTATCATGATTTAATCCAGTATTATATATGTATATGAGCAGTAGATGAGAATGTAGTATCAGTAGACAAAACATGAACCTGAACTATTAAGTTACTGTTCTCTCTTTTCAGTTATGTGACAGCCTCAAATATGATACTCCTGTGTCAGGGTCTGCAGCCAATCACAGCCAGCCGCCAGAGAAAAGCAAATGTAACCACAGGACATGTGACAGAGTTAATGGACACTATGTTCATCAATGGACAGAAAGTTCCACAGAATGGAATATAATCATGTGCTATCAGAAACCGCTGCAGTTGACCACAGGTTTAAGAAGTTAGCCTTCAGTGATGCCAGAGCGATTGATGAGGCTCTTCAAAGAATAACCCCAGCAGCAGGGAGGGACAGCCCCAGCAGACAGCTGGCTCAGGCACCAGGGCAACAGGAAGAAGAGGAATCAGATGGAGCAGAAGCACCAGCAGTAGTGCCACAAACGTCTGCTGTTTGGATGCTGTTTGACAAGAGAGCAACTGGGGATGCAGCACGAAGGAATCCTTCAGCAGATGCCATGATGGAGGTCCGATCCTATTTGGAGGAGCCCCTGTCTCCCTGTCATGACCCCTGTCATGACTCTACTAAAGTCATGACAAGGAGACTGTGGCCACATTCGTTCCCTCTGAGATGGTCTTCTCGGAAATGGGACAAATAATTTCTGAGAGAAGAAACTGCATCAACCCCTCGAAAGTGAGGCATCTTGCATTTCTGAATGCAAATCTATCATAAAAGCAAAATATGGTCCGCATTGCTGTGCGCTGCTGGTTATAACATGGCAATAAAAAACAGAGAAAAAAGAGGGACCAGTTTAATGTTTTAAGTGGGATGCTGAAATTTTGCACATTGTTATATATTTTTCTTTGCAAACCAATGCATTTTTAAATACATTGTGGTTAAGGTAGAGTATGATTTAATTTAATTATAATTGTTTTAACACCAATCATAGTCAAACTATCGCAAACTGTTTGACTTAAAACAAATATGTTTTTAAAGAACCATTTGGGAGCCAAAAGAGCCGGCTCTTTTTGGTGAGCTGAGCTGAACGAGCCGGCTAGCTGAAGAGAGCCAGTGTAAGGGTTTTCTTGAGGTGAAGGAGAGTCGGACCAAAATGCAGCGTGGTATTCTTGATACATATTTAATGATGATGAAAAAACGAACAATACAAAAACAACAAACGTAACGTGAAAACCTATACAGCCTATCTGGTGCAAACAAACACAGAGACAGGAACAATCACCCACGAAACACTCAAAGAATATGGCTGCCTAAATATGGTTCCCAATCAGAGACAACGATAAACACCTACCTCTGATTGAGAACCACTCCAGACTTACCTAGAAAACCCCACTAAGCCACAATCCCAATATGTACGAAAAAACCCCCAAGACAAAACACACCACATACAAAACCCATGTCACACCCTGGCCTGACCAAATAAATAAAGAAAACACAAAATACTAAGACCAGGGCGTGACAGAACCCCCCCCCCCCCCCCCCAAGGTTTGGACTCCGGGCCGCACAACTAAACCCATAGGGGAGGGTCCGGGTGGGCGTCTGTCCAGGGTGGCAGCACCGGCGCGGGAAGTGGACCCCACTCTAACAAAGTCTTAGTCCATTTGCCTTGCGTCCTTAGATAGGCGACCCTCGCCGCCGACCTTGGCCTAGTAGCCCTCACCAAGGACCCCACTGGACTGAGGGGCAGCTCGGGACTGAGGGGCAGCTCGGGACTGAGGGGCAGCTCGGGACTGAGGGGCAGCTCGGGACTGAGAAGAAGCTCGGGACTGAAAGGAAGCTCAGGCAGGTTAATGGAACTGGCAGATCCAGGCTGACTGGTGGTTCTGGCAGATCCTGGCTGACTGGCAGTTCTGGCAGATCCTGGCTGACTGGCAGTTCTGGCAGATCCTGGCTGACTGGCGGATCCTGGCTGAATGGCGGATCCTGGCTGAATGGCGGATCCTGGCTGAATGGCGGATCTGGAAGATCCTGGCTGACTGGCAGCTCTGGCTGCTCCATGCTGACTGGCTGCTCTGGCTGCTCCATGCTGACTGGCTGCTCCATGCTGACTGGCGGCTCTGGCGGCTCTGGCTGCTCCTTGCAGACTGGCGGCTCTGGCTGCTCCTTGCAGACTGGCGGCTCTGGCTGCTCCTTGCAGACTGGCGGCTCTGGCTGCTCCTTGCAGACTGGCGGCTCTGGCGGCTCCTTGCAGACTGGCAGCTCTGGCGGCTCCTTGCAGACTGGCAGCTCTGGCGGCTCCTTGCAGACTGGCAGCTCTGGCGGCTCCTTGCAGACTGGCAGCTCTGGCGGCTCCTTGCAGACTGGCAGCTCTGGCGGCTCCTTGCAGACTGGCAGCTCTGGCGGCTCCTTGCAGACTGGCAGCTCTGGCGGCTCCTTGCAGACTGGCAGCTCTGGCGGCTCCTTGCAGACTGGCAGCTCTTTGCAGACTGGCAGCTCTGGCGGCTCCTTGCAGACTGGCAGCTCTGGCGGCTCCTTGCAGACTGGCAGCTCTGGCGGCTCCTTGCAGACTGGCAGCGCTGGCGGCTCCTTGCAGACTGGCAGCTCTGGCGGCTCCTTGCAGACTGGCAGCTCTGGCGGCTCCTTGCAGACTGGCAGCTCTGGCGGCTCCTTGCAGACTGGCAGCTCTGGCGGCTCCTTGCAGACTGGCAGCTCTGGCGGCTCCTTGCAGACTGGCAGCTCTGGCGGCTCCTTTGCAGACTGGCAGCTCTGGCGGCTCCTTGCAGACTGGCAGCTCTGACGGCTCCTTGCAGACTGGCAGCTCTGACAGCTCCTTGCAGACTGGCAGCTCCTTGCAGACTGGCAGCTCCTTGCAGACTGGCAGCTCCTTGCAGACTGGCAGCTCTGGATAGGCGGGAGACTCCGGCAGCGCTGGAGAGGAGGAAGGCTCCGACTGCACTGAACAGGCGGGAGACACCGGCAGCGCTGTAGAGGAGAAAGGCTCTGGCAGCGCTAGATAGGCGGGAGACTCCGGCAGCGCTGGAGAGGAGGAAGGCTCTGGCAGCGCTTGACAGGCGAGGCGCACTGTATGCCTGATGCGTAGTGCTGGCACTGGTGGTACTGGGCCGAGAACACGCACAGGAAGCCTGGTGCGGGGAGCTGCCACCGGAGGGCTGATGCGTGGAGGTGGTACTGGATAGACCGGACCGTGCAGGCGCACTGGAGCTCTTGAGCACCGAGCCTGACCAACCTTACCTGGTTGAATGCTCCCGGTCGCCCTGCCAGTGCGACGAGGTGGAATAGCCCACACTGGGCTATGCAGGCGAACCGGAGACACCGAGCGCAAGGCTGGTGCCATGTAAGCCGGCCCAAGGAGACGCACTGGAGACCAGCTGCGTAGAGCCGGCTTCATGACACTTGGCTCGATGCTTACTCTAGCCCGGCCGATACGCGGAGCTGGTGTGTACCGCACCGGGCTATGCAGCCGCACTGGAGACACCATGCGCACCACAGCATAACACGGTGCCTGCCCGGTCTCTCTAGCCCCCCGGTAAGCACAGGAAGGTTGCGCAGGTCTCCTACCTGGCGTAGCCATACTCCCTGTGAGCCCCCCCCCCCCCCAAGACATTTTTGGGGCTGACTCTCGAGCTTCCATCCGCGTCGCCGTGCTGCCTCCTCATACCAGCGCCTCTCCGCTTTCGCCGCCTTCAGTTATTCTTTGGGGCGGCGATATTCTCCAGGCTGTGCCCAGGGTCCAATATCTCCTCCCATGTCCAAAAGTCCGGATTTCGCTGCTCCTGTTGCCGCTGCCTGTCACCACGCCGCTTGGTCCTGTTGTGGTGGGTGATTCTGTTAGGGTTTTCTTGAGGTGAAGGAGAGTCGGACCAAAATGCAGCATGGTATTCTTGATACATATTTAATGATGATGAAAAAACGAACAATACAAAAACAACAATCGTAACGTGAAAATCTATACAGCCTATCTGGTGCAAACAAACACAGAGACAGGAACAATCACCCACGAAACACTCAAAGAATATGGCTGCCTAAATATGGTTCCCAATCAGAGACAACGATAAACACCTGCCTCTGATTGAGAACCACTCCAGACAGCCATAGACTTACCTAGAAAACCCCACTAAGCCACAATCCCAATATATACGAAAAAAAAACCAAGACAAAACACACAACATACAAAACCCATGTCACACCCTGGCCTGGCCAAATAAATAAAGAAAACACAAAATACTAAGACCAGGGCGTGACAGCCAGAATGCCCTTCAGAAAGTATTCATATCTGTCACGTATACTCCCTCTCCGGCTACTGATTATCCAGCACACCTGTCCCAATCAATTCGGGCACCTGCGCCTCATGCCACTCACCTGGACTCCACATCACCTCCTTGATTATCTTCCCTATATGTGTCACTCCCCTTGGTTCTTTCATCAGGTGTTATTGACTCTGTTTTCATGTCGGGGTGGCAGGGTAGCCTAGTGGTTAGAGCGTTGGACTAGTAACCGAAAGGTTGCAAGTTCGAATCCCCGAGCTGACAAGGTACAAATCTGTCGTTCTGCCCTTGAACAGGCAGTTAAGCCGTCATTGAAAATAAGAATTTGTTCTTAACTGACTTGCCTAGTAAAAAAATGTAATAAAACATGTCGGTGTGTTCATTGTTTATTAAAACACTCACTCCCTGAACTTGCTTCCCGACTCTCAGCGCACTTGTTACAGTATCCCTTGACTTATTCAAAATGGATTGAATTGATTTTTCCCCCGTACTCATCAACACACAAAAAACACATGAAAATATGTTTTTTTATGAAATCTTTGTAAATGTATTGAAAATGAAATACAAAAAAAAATCTAATTTAAAGAGGTATTCACAACCTGAGTCAATACTTTGTGGAAGTATCTTTGGCTGCGATTACAGCTTTGAGGCATCTTGGGCATGTCTGTATCAGCTTTGAACATCTGGATTTGTGGATTTTCTCGCAATCTTCCTTGCAGATTTTCTCAAGCTTTGTTAAGTTACTGCGGCGGTAAAAAGCAATATTCAAGTCTGTCCACAGATTTTTAATGGGATTGAAGTCTGGGCTATGGCTGGGCCACTTTCACATTCTTGTTCTGAAGCCATTGCAGCATTGCTTTAGCTGTAAGCTTGGTGTCATTGTCCTGTTGGATCATAAATCTTTGCCCTAGTCTAAGGTTGTTTGCATAAACATAACGCTCCCGGCTACTGTCCCATCAAAGCCAAATGTACATTATCCCACTCCTGGTTAGCTACTATTGGTTTTAAAAGCCATACAATATCTGCCAATTAATTTCCAGCAATATTGCCCCTCTGTTTGGTGTGCGCGTTTGACTATCAGTCAGTATGCAGCCAGTCAGCGATGCCAATGATAACTGTCTTGTGGGTAGACAGAAAGACGTTCCCCAAAAACCTTATCAATTAAATGTTAAACGCAATGTAGAACAATATTATGATTATTTGTATCAATTGGGTGGCTATTATTTTGTAAACTCTGCCATGACATGTGCTGCAGTAGCAGGCCTCATGCAACAGCATGAACATCGCTAGACCAACACATTACTCTCTTGCTAGATGCTCAACTAAAGGGGAATTACACAAAAAATCTAAATGTTTTAGTTTTTTATCCAGACCTCAAAAGTAGTCTTCTGATGGGAAGATTGAAGCATTGACATGGACTCAGAATATCAATTTGTATGGTTTTTCTATGAATAATTTTAATATTGAGAGTAAAAAACTGAAACCCAAAACTGAATTTGGGAAAATACAAATATAATTGTATGTGCCTGTCGTGCCAAATACGGATTATTAACCATTCCTTTACTAGGCTCCTGAGAGGCGCAGTGGTCTAAGGCACTGCATCTCAGTGCAAGAGGCATCACTACAGTCCCTGGTTTGAATCCAGGCTGTATCACATCCGGTTGTGATTGGGAGTCCCATAGGGCGGTGCACAATTGGCCCTGCATTGTCTGGATTTAGCCGGGTTAGGCAGTCATTGTAAATAAGAATTTGTTCTTAACTGGCTTGCTTGGTTAAATAAAGGTTTTAAAAAAAGACATCTCTTAGACACAAAGGACCCGGGGAAGAGTTAGGAAGGTAGAGGAAGAGAATGTGCCTATTCGAAAGCAATGGAAAAAAATAGTAGCTTGCAACATGTTACATTTTTTAAAGGTAGCTCTCATGCTAGAAAAGGTTGGAGACCCCTGCATTAGGATATCTCCAGCTTTGGAGTCGGGTATCTTCTGTGTTGCTTCTAAGTGGTGCTTGACTCCTTCACCTTAGACACACACACACTCACTGTGATTACTGCACAGCCATCTGCAGTAAACCTCACACTGTACTAAGGGCCTATCCCAATTGGCACTCTATCCCCTATAGGGTGCACTTTTGTAGTAGTAAAAGTACTGCACTATATAGGAAAGAGGGTGCCATTTTAAACGCACACATTGATTTCCTATAGCGAGAGAGAAACCTTGGCTGAGTTTGCTCTGATGTCATTGCAGACATAGATGTTATAAATGCATTACGGTAAGAATAACACATCCTCAAAGACATACAGTATATCCACACTACTGCACGACTAAAGTGCCATATAGTGAGATCACCGGGCCATTGTCTGGAGAAAACACACACACACACACACACACACACACACACCTACCTTCCTTGGCAGGTGGTGTTGTTAGCTTCTTATGTAATAACAGATATAGGGACATTAAACAGAGATGTATAGTATAGTACTCGCTAATGTTCAGTCCTTGGACAATAAAGTAGACGAGCTAAGGCAGAGGATCTCCTTCCAGAGAGATACCAGGGACTGTAACATACTCTGTTTCACAGAATCATGGCTCGCAAACGGATATACTGCCAGAGGGGTTCTCCGTCCATCGCATGGACAGGAAGAAAGAACTCTCCGGGAAAAAGACAGGTGGCTGTGTATGTTTGTTTAACTACTGTGATTGTGGTAAGGTATAGGAACTTGTGTCCTTTTGTTCTCCCGATCTGGAAAACCTCACCATCAAATGCCGACCGCATTACCTCCCGAGATAATTATCTTCTGTCATCGTCTCGGCCGTGTATATTCCTCCCACAAAGCCGTTACTAAGACGGCTCTCAAGGAACTACACTTGGACTTTGGGCAAACTGGAAACCACATATCCTGAAGCCACATTTATTGTAGCTGTGGAGAAAGGCCCTCCTTTCGGCAAATCCAATCACGCCTCCATTTTGCTCCTCCCCTCCTATAGGCAGAAACTAAACAGGAAGTACCCATGGTAAGGGCTGTTCAACGTTGATCTGACCATTCGGAATCTATGCTTCAAGAGTGCGGGATATGTTACATTACAGATATGTTACATTACAGCCTTATTCTAAAATGGATAAAAGTTTTTTTTCCCTCATCAATCTACACACAATACCCCATAATTGTATTTATTTTTTTATTTAACCTTTATTTAACTAGGCATGTCAGTTAAGAGCAAATTCTTATTTATAATAACGGCTTACCAAAAGGCAAAAGTCTCCTGCGGGGACAGGGGCTGGGATGAAAAAATAAAATCATAATAAATATATGTGTCACGCCCTGGTCTTAGTATTTTGTGTTTTCTTTATTAATTTGGTCAGGCCAGGGTGTGACATGGGTTTTGTATGTGGTGTGTTTTGTCTTGGGGTTTATTCGTACGTATTGGGATTGTGGCTTAGTGGGGTTTTCTAGGTAAGTCTATGGCTGTCTGGAGTGGTTCTCAATCAGAGGCAGGTGTTTATCGTTGTCTCTGATTGGGAACCATATTTAGGCAGCCATATTCTTTGAGTGTTTTGTGGGTGATTGTTCTTGTTTCTGTGTTTGTTTGCACCAGATAGGCTGTTTAGGTTTTTGCACATTTATTGTTTTGTTAGTTTATTCATGTATAGTTTTTCTTCATTAAAAACCATGAATAACCACCACGCTGCATTTTGGTCCACCTCTCCTTCAGATGAAGAAAACCGTTACAGAATCACCCACCACAACAGGACCAAGCGGCGTGGTAACGGGCAGGAGCAGCGTAATAAGGACTTCTGGACTTGGGAAGAAATCCTTGACGGGAGTGGACCCTGGGCAAAGCCAGGGGAGTGTCGCTGCCCCAAGGTGCAGCAGGAGAAACGGCAGCAGGAGCAGCAAGAGGAATGGACATGAGAGGACGAATTGGACGGAGAAGGACCCTGGGCTCAGCCTGGAGAATATTGCCGCCCCAAAGAAGAACTGGAGGCGGCGAAAGCGGAGAGGCGCTGGTATTAGGAGGCAGCACGGCGACGCGGATGGAAGCCCGAGAGTCAGCCCCAAAAATGTATTGGGGGGGCTCACAGGGAGTATGGCGAGGCCAGGTAGGAGACCTACGCCAACTTCCTGTGCTTACCGGGGGGCTAGAGAGCAAGGAGTGTTCCTGTCTCTGTTTGCACCAGATAGGGCTGTTTTGAGTTTTCACATTTCTTGTTTTGTTAGTTAGTTCATGTATAGTTCCTTTATTAAAGAACATGAATAACCACCACGCTGCATTTTGGTCCGCCTCTCTTTCAGATGAAGAAAACTGTTACAATACGACAACACACATCACGACAAGCGAGACAACACCACACTACATAAAAAGAGACTTAAGACAACAGCATAGCAAGGATGCAACACAACACAGCATGTTAGCAACACAACATGGCAGCGGCACAACGTGGTAGCAGCACAAAACATCGGACAAACATTAGTGAGCACAGACAAAGGGCAAGAAAGTAGAGACAACAATACATCTCGCAAAGGAGTATAGAGTGCAATGATGTGTCCTATAAGGACCATTGATGGCAAATCTGATAGCTGAATGGTAAAGGACATCTAGCTGCTTGAGAGCAGCCTGCCTATCTATAAATGATGTATCCATAATTTAGCATGGGTAGGATGGTCATCTGAATCAGGGTAAGTTTGTCAGCTGGGGTGAAAGAGGAGTGATTTTGATAGAGGAAACCAAGTCTAGATTTAACTTTAGCCTGCAGCTTTGATATGTGCTGAGAGAAGGACAGTGTACCATCTAGCCATACTGTACTCCCAAGTACTTGAGACTATGTCAAGGTCTAAACTCTCAGAGCTAGTAATCACACCTGTGGGGAGAGGGGCATTCTTCTTACCAAACCACATTACTGTAACTGCTTTCCTCCTGGGAAGGAGAGGCGGACCAAAATGCAGCGTGGTTATAGTTCATGTTTTTTAATAAGAACTCGAACTCAACATGAACATAATACAAAACAATAAACGCGGAAAAACCGAAACAGCCCTATCTGGTGCAGCAAACAAAGACAGGAAACAACCACCCACCAAAACCCAACACAAAACAGGCTACCTAAATATGGTTCCCAATCAGACAATGACTAACACCTGCCTCTGATTGAGAACCCTATCAGGCCAAACATAGAACTAGACAAACCAGACACAACAGAATGCCCACCCAGCTCACGTCCTGACCAACACTAAAACAAGGAAAACACAAAAGAACTATGGTCAGAACGTGACAATTACCTTTTGTTTTGGAGGTGTTCAGAACAAGGTTAAGGGCAGAGAAAGCTTCCAAGAAAGCTTTGTGGTAGAGCTTTAAACACAAAATCCGGGGAGGGGATTATAAAGCAATAACCAGTTTTTCGAAATGTTAGCAAATTTATTCTAAACAAAAAAATTGAAAAATATCACATTTAAATAAGTATTCAAACCCTTTACTCAGTACTTTGTTGAAGCACGTTTAGGAGTGATTACATCCTTAAGTCTTCTTGGGTATGGCGCTAAAAGGTTGGCACACCTGTAATAGAGGAGTTTCTCTGTAACGGGATTCTTCCTGTGAAGAAGAGGCGGACCAAAATGCAGCGTGGTTATAATTCATGGTTCTTTAATAAAGAAACTATACATGAAGAAACTACAAAACAAGAAACGTGAAAACCCGAAACAGTCCCGTGTGGTACAAACACTGACACAGGAGACAACCACCCACAAAACCCAACACAAAACAGGCTACTTAAATATGGTTCCCAATCAGAGACAATGACTAACACCTGCCTCTGATTGAGAACCATATCAAGCCCAAACACAGAAACAGACAAACTAGACATCCAACAGAATGCCCACTCAGATCACACCCTGACCAAACAAAACATAGAAACATACAAAGCAAACTATGGTCTGGGTGTGACATTTTCCAATTCTTCTCTGCAGATCCTGTCAGGTTGGATGTGGAGCGTCGCTGCACAGCCATTTTCAAGTCTCTACAGAGATGTTTGATTGGGTTCAAATCCGGGCTCTGGCTGGGACACTCAAGGACATTCAGAGACTTGTCCCGAAGCCACTCCTTCAGAAATCAGAAATGTTTCTGTACCCTTCCCCAGACACAATCCTGTCTCGGAGCTCTAAGGACAATTCCTTCCTGTGCTCTGACACACAGAGTCAACGGTGGGACCTTATATAGACAGGTGTGTGCCTTTCCAAATCATGTCCAATCAATTTAATTTACCACAGGTGGACTCCAAGGAAGTTGTAGAAACATCTTAAGGGTGATCAATGGAATAACGATGCATCTGAGCTCAATTTTGAGTCTCATAGCAAAGGGTCTGAATACTTATGTAAATAAGGTATTTCTATATTATATTTCTAATACATTTGCAAACATGTATAACAAACCTGTTTTCACTTTTTCATTATGGGGTATTGTGCGTCGCCCTATGGGACTCCAAATCATGGCCAGGAGTGGTACAGCCTGAAATCGAATCAGGGTCTGTAATGATGCCTCGAGCACTGAGATGCAGTGCCTTAGACCACTGCACCACTCGGAAGCCCTAGGGCATCTCTTGAAGCAGGTTGAGAGAATGCCAAGAGTGTGCAAAGTTGTCATCAAGGCAAGGTGTGGCTACTTTGAAGAACACAAAATATTAAATATTTGTATGTTGAAAACCTTTTTGGTTACTTCATGATTCCGTATGTGTTATTTCATAGTGTTGATATCGTCACTATTATTCTACAATGTATAAATTAGGAAAAATAAAGAAAAACCCTTGAATGACAAGGTGTGTCTAAACTTTTGACTGGTGCTGTTTATATTTATATCGGGGCGGCAGGTAGTCTAGTGGTTATAGTGCTGGACTAGTAACTGTAAGGTTGCAAGTTTGAATCCCCGAGCTGACAAGGTAGAAAAATCTGTTGTTCTACCTGTGAACAAGGCAGTTAACCCACTGTTCCAAGGCTGTCATTGAAAACAATACTTTTCTCTTAACTGACTTGCCTAGTTAAATAAATAAAAAATATTCTGTACTGATATTTCTTGATTTATTTTGTTACATTTTTGTATATTTTTTTGTGTTGTTCAGTATTATTGCAAAAATATAAATGCATTTCGCTTCACCTGCAATAATGTCTGCAAAATATGTGTACTGTATGCGACCAATAAAATGTTATTCAAATTTTGATTTGTTGGTTTAGTCAGAGCGTGCACCCATACTGTATGCCACTGACTGAACAGAACGTACTCGCGCACCCACACTCACAAACCTGATGAGATATATTTTTTTTTAATTACCCAACTGCTCTTTTTCAGTCTTTTAATAAGCCCTGACTTTGTAAGAAGCATTCAATAATCAAATCCAGGTGAGGGAGGTGTTCTACAGCATGTACTGTAACATGCAAAAGACTAAGATCAGACAATTTCCCATGGTTTAGATGTCCCGGCCAGACTGGTGCATGGGTGTAGCTCTGGCACTCCCTCTCTACATGCTTATCAGCACTCCACTTCCACCTTCAAAAGCCCTCTACAAATGCTTTGCGGACACAGAAAGCTGATAAAGGGGGAAAGAGGAAGCCGGGCACCTTGGAAACTACTGGAGTGATCTTTAACATGTCGGTGAGCCGCTCTGTTGATTTAGCAGCACGTGTGTCCACTCCACCACACCCCCTATTATGGCCTTGTCATTAAAAAAACAGTGAGTCAGGGGCCCCGGTTTTGAAGTCGTCTGTTTATATGGACCAATATCTCCAGATGACAGGGGAAAGCAAAATAATACATCACCATCTGACATTAAAACCATGTATCCCTGTCCGAGAGGAGGAAGCCAAAGGAGCCCTGTTAGGTAGGTGCATCATGGGATATGAGTGTGCAGTTAGTATCTCAGTTATGACAGTCATTAAGAGGATGAACCCTGATGGACTTTCCACCCAGGGATAAGGTTATCCACTATTAATGCTCACCACATCTTTCCTTTAGTCTACAGCAGCTTCTCCCTGTGGTGACAGCAGGAAGGAAGTGGTTTGGATGCTTGACAAGACAGGCATCCCCAAAAATGGCACTTGTCGCGCTGCTGCTGGAAAACTCAAAGCCAGCTCAAAGGAAGCTCAAGGACATAGCGACCAGAGAGAACGGTACTGTGTCTCTCCCTGCTTTGAGAACCATGTTCCACTCTTGTGTCCTTTGTCTGCACTGTTCCTTTACTTCTGTCGAGCCACTCAGATTTTTGCATTTCGTGTGGTCAAGCGTGCGGAAAAATAAACAAAATGGAGTCAAATTTCAAAATTGGGTTTTGTTCCTGTGTCTAGGTGTTTTAGCGAGTGAACGTTGTCGACCTATGCATGCAAAGCCTTTCAACAGCTGTTCAGTGTTTATTCACAAGGCAGAGCAGAACTCATTTAGTGTCATTTGGTGTCTTAGCTTGCTTATGGGAAAAAAAATATATATATATATATAGCTTGTTATTTCAAATGCTTGTTATTTCAAATGCGTACGTAAATACAATAACAATACGTAAATACAATAACGGTGAGTATGTGGCTGAGT
This sequence comes from Oncorhynchus mykiss, assembly GCF_057628025.1. Classification (NCBI taxonomy): domain Eukaryota; kingdom Metazoa; phylum Chordata; class Actinopteri; order Salmoniformes; family Salmonidae; genus Oncorhynchus; species Oncorhynchus mykiss. The sequence continues at coordinate 50,943,170 of NC_143026.1, forward strand.
AAAACTGTGGCAAATGGTAATGAAAAGTTTAAGTTTACACACTTCCAGGAATGTCATACATGATGGATAATTAGCTTCCCTACATAGGTACTGACTGTAGACACTGATCCAATGCCTCCCAACACAGAAGTGAACTATTTAAGGGCCAAGTTAGCAGCCAACACTGATCTAATGTCATAACTGCACCCACCACAAACAACACAGAGTGAAAAAAATGAACAATTTACACAATATTCATAATTAGAGTATTTAGAACACCCACCGTCCTCTACACAAGATTGTGCTGCTGATGCCAAGTCCCATAGCAGTCTCTTTCTGCTGTGAAGAAGAGGGTAACAGCACAAGAAGTGCAGGTGATGGAAGATTTCTTGTGAGAGTATAACCATGCCTCCCTGCTGTGCTCTTTTATCCCTGAGGCGCATTCAGGTCTGCAGTATTTTGGCCTGGCTGGGGTTGGTGTGGAGCCAGAGACAGCAGAAGGGGTCAGACTGGAGGAACCAATTCCTACTTTTGAATGAGTAAGGGATGGAGGACTTGAATGTGGTCTCTTTGGAGTTGGCTCCCAGAGGTAATCTGAGTCTTTACCACTATTGAGGATTAAAACAAATTCAGTTAGAACTCAAGTTTACTATTGCTTATTTATCCTTTATTTTAGCAGTGGGTGAACCCTACATCAATACTTTTACCCGGGATCAATACATCAAATACACAACACATATCTATAAACATATATATTATACGGGGAACATAATCACTATAATGAAATATGTGGACCAATAGGCAATAAGACACTCATTAACCACAGCATGTCATAGCCAACATAACGTACACATAGGGCTAATCTAATTCATTGCTAACTCTCTCGCACTCTCTCCTAAATCAATCACAGACAAGCACTTCCACACATCGTATCTCCTCCTAAATGCTTCACAGTGGCAACCACACACGCAGAGATAATCCGTTCACCTACGCTGCGTCTCACAAAGACACAACGGTTGGAATAAAAAATCTTACATTTAGACCAAAGGAGAAATTCCCACCAGTCTAATGTCCATTGCTGTTTCTTGTCCCAAGCAAGTCTCTTCTTCTTATTGGTGTCATTTAGTAGTGGTTTCTTTGCAGCAATTCGACCATGAAGGCCTGATTCACACAGTCTCCTCTGAACAGTTGATGTTAAGATGTGTCTGTTCATTTTCCGTATTGACTGACCTTCATGTCTTAAAGCAATGATGGACTGTCATTTCTCTTTGCTTATTTAAGTTGATCTTGACATAAAATGGACACTCGGTCTTTTACCAAATAGGGCTATCTTCTGTATAGCCCCCTACCTTGTCACAACACAATTGATAGGCTCAAACGCATTAAGAAGGAAAGAAATTACAAAAAAATTAACAAGGCACACATTCCAGATGACTACCTCATTAAGCTGGTTGAGAGAATGCCAGGAGTGTGCAAAGCTGTCATCATGGCAAAGGGCGGCTACTTTGAAGAACTTTGAAGAATATTTTACTACACGATTCCGTGTGTTATTTCACAGTTTTGATATCTTCACTATTATGCTATTATACTATTATTATACTATTATACTATTATTACTATGTGTAGCAGTCAGATGTATTTGTCCTTCGTCTTGTCGTGTCCCATGTATATATATTTTTATATATTTTTCTTCGCATATCTTTTTATATTTTTCTAAACCCTTATTTCAAAATACTCTCCTGCAACCCGCCCCACCCAATGTGGTGTGGACCTGCTTTTTCTGTAACGTATTTTTCTTTGCCTCTTACTGGAATCTCTCCAACATAAACTAGCCAGCTAACTAGCCAGCTAACGGTCATCAGTTAACCTTAGCTCGGAAGTTTGTGCAACGCGATTCAACCAGAGCATACCGGGCCTATTTTTTTTCTCTCCATATCCCCTGATTCCTATCGCAAGCTCTGAACCTTCTCACCTTCCCACCTTCGCAGCTAACGTCCCCTGAATGCTAGCTGTCTAGAGCACAATGGACTGTTGGCTTAAGATGGCCATCGAATACATTCCGAAGCCACTAGCTAGCAGTCAGCTATCCTTTGCTAGCGGTCATCAGCTACCTTTATACCGGACAACTATCGCCAGTCTGTACAGCGTGACTCAAACCAGAGCTAGTCGGACTTATTCTTCTCGATATCTCCGGATTCCTACCGCAAGCTCTGAACCTATTTTTTTATACATTTAAAAAAAAAATGTATTATGATATTTTTTTATATATTTTTTTTCCACCTGGAATTATAGCAGCTAACGACCTCTGAACGCACAGCCTCTAATCTGCGGCCTGCTAGCTATCTTAAGCACATTGGACTGCTGACTTAAGAGGCCCTTGGGACGTATTTCTTCAGCCACTATACATATTTTGCCAATATGCCTCGTTTACCACACGGAGCCCTGCTGATCCGTTCGCTGATGTAACTGCACGAAGGGGGCACAACAGACTTTCCTCTGTCGCGTCATCCCTCTAAGGCCTTTCTGTTCGCCTGCTAACCCCGTGCCGTTAGCTGCTTGAAGCCACGGACTGGACTTGTATGATCACCCGGCTATGCATGCTTTTCCCTAACGTCACCATGCCGTGTCGATTGCTGTTCTGGTTTGTAACTATTATTTTATTTCACTGTAGGGCCTCTAGCACTGCTCAACATGCATCGGCTAACAATTTAGTTCCACCCCCCACACACGCAGTGACATCACCTGGTTTAAATTCTATTTCTAGAGACAATATCTCTTTCATTATCACTGTATGCACAGGTTTACCCCCACTGTATTCACATCCTACTAAAGCTTTGTCTGTACATTATGCCTTGAATATATTCTACCGTGCCCAGAAATCTGCTCCTTTTACTTTTACTTTTACTCCTTTTACATCAGCTGATATCTCAAAGTGCTGTACAGAAACCCAGCCTAAAACCCCAAACAGCAATTAATGCAGGTGTTGAAGCACGTTGGCTAGGAAAAACTCCCTAGAAAGGCCAAACCCTAGGAAGAAACCTAGAGAGGAACCAGGCTATGAGGGGTGGCCAGTCCTCTTCTGGCTGTGCCGGGTGGAGATGATATAACAGAACATGGCCAAGATGTTCAAATGTTCATAAATGACCAGCAAATAATAGGTCTGGGACAGGTAGCATGTCCGGTGAACAGGTCAGGATTCCATAGCCGCAGGCAGAACAGTTGAAACTGGAGCAGCAGCTTGGGCAGGTGGACTGGGGACAGCAAGGAGTCATCATGCCAGGTAGTCCTGAGGCATGGTCCTAGGGCTCAGGTCCTCAGAGAGAGAGAAAGCAAGAGAGAATGAGAGAATTAGAGAGAGCATACTTAAATTCACACAGGACACCGGATAAGACAGGAGAAGTACTCCAGATATAACAAACTGACCCTAGCCCCCCGACACATAAACTACTGCAGCATAAATACTGGAGGCTGAGACAGGAGGGGTCAGGAGACACTGTGGCCCCATCCAATGATACCCCCGGACAGGGCCAAATAGGAAGGATATAACCCCACCCACTTTGCCAAAGCACAGCCCCCACACTACAAGAGCAGTCCAACTCATCCCAAAAAATCTCAATTGGTTTGAGGTCGGGTGATTATGGAGGCCAGGTCATCTGATGCAGCACTCCATCACTCTCTTTCTTTGTCAAATAGCCCTTACACAGCCTGGAGATGTGTTGGGTCATGGTCTTGTTGAAAAACAAATGATAGTACCAATATGCGCAGAATGCTGTGGTAGCCATGCTGGTTAATTGTGCCTTGAATTCTAAATAAATCACTGACACAATCACCTGCAAAGCACCCCCACACGATCACACCTCATCCTCCTGCTTTATGGTGGGAACTACACATGCAGAGATCATCCGTTCACCTACTCTGCAACTCACAAAGACATGGCGATTGGAACCAAAAATCTCATGTCCATTGCTCATGTTTCTTAGCCCAAGCAAGTCTCATATTTTTGTGTCCTTTAATAGTGGTTTCTTTGCAGTAATTTGATTCGCGCAGTCTCCTCTGAACAGTTGATGTGTCTTTTACGTGAACTCTGAAGCATTTATTTGGGCTACAATCTGAGGTGCAGTTAACTCTAATTAACTTATCCTCTGCAGCAGCGGTAACTCCAGGTCTTCCTTTCTTGTGGCGGTCCTCATGAGAGACAGTTTCATCATAGGGGTTGATGGTTTTTGGGACTGCACTTGAAGAAACTTTCAAAGTTCTTGAAATGTTCCGTATTGACTGACCTTCATTTGTTAACGTAATGGACTGTCCTTTCTCTTTGCATATTTGAGCTGTTCTTGCCATAATATGGATTTATTTGGTAAAAGACCATCTTCTGTATACCACCCTACCTTGTCACAACACAACTGATTGGCTGAAACGCATGAAGAAAGAAATTAAGTACACCTTAAATGAAATGAATTCCAGAATTATATAATCTTCATCCTTCATCTTCTGCAGTTTGAAGAAACTAATTTGAATTGAATAATATCCCAAAAATGCTCAACTATCACGCTTCACTCTTAATCTCTATCGAATATGTCACCAACTCAACTTAACACATAGAACCCCCATAATGCTCTGTGACACAACGCCAATACACCACACTAGGTTCGTTGTTTGATCCTAATCCTTTGATTGAATGGACAACATATCAGTTCCTATTGCAAAAGCATTGATTGTTTGGAGGACGTTGTCCGGAAGTGGTCATAATTATCATGCAGGTCTATGGAAGGGGGTAAGGCCTACGAGCCTCCTAGGTTTTGTATTGAAGACAATGTAGCCAGAGCAGGGCGGGAAGTAGCTGTGTTCTGGCTACACTATTGTGCAAAGCTAGAGTGTGTTGAGACTACTGTAGAACTTCATTGCAAAACAGTGTGTTTTAATCAGGAATTTGGTGACATGAATATATTTAGCTTTATCTAAAAAGGATAACTTTTTAAAATGTTTAATTATTTAAAACATTTCTGAAATTCCCTGAGTAGGATGGTCCTCCCCTAAAACGTCTATACAAGTTGAGGCGTCAGTTGGGACAGAGAGAACGAGTCATAAATTGGAAGCACGTCACCGGTACGTAACTTCCGTATCCACTTGCTGCTCTAGCTAAACATGAGCACAATTCCCACCTGCATTTTAAGCCCTGCCTACCCAAACTCGTGATTTGTTGGGAGAGTTGTCTGTAATTTGGAAAAAAAGTATTTGGTCACCTACAAACAAGCAAGATTTCTGGCTCTCACAGACCTGTAACTTCTTCTTTAAGAGGCTCCTCTTGTCCTCCGCTCATTACCTGTATTAATGGCACCTGTTTGAACTTGTTATCAGTATAAAAGACACCTGTCCACAACCTCAAACATTCACACTCCAAACTCCACTATGGCCAAGACCAAAGAGCTGTCAAAGGACACCAGAAACAAAATTGTAGACCTGCACCAGGCTGGGAAGACTGAATCTGCAATAGGTAAGCAGCTTGGTTTGAAGAAATCAACTGTGGGAGCAATTATTAGGAAATGGAAGACATACAAGACCACTGATAATCTCCCTCGATCTGGGGCTCCACGCAAGATCTCACCCCGTAGGGTAAAAATGATCCCAAGAACGGTGAGCAAAAATCCCAGAACCACACGGGGGGACCTAGTGAATGACCTGCAGAGAGCTGGGACCGAAGTAACAAAGCCTACCATCAGTAACACACTACACCGCCAGGGACTCAAATCCTGCAGTGCCAGACATGTCCCCCTGCTTAAGCCAGTACATGTCCAGGTCCGCATGAAGTTTGCTAGAAGAAGCAGAAGATTGGGAGAATGTCATATGGTCAGATGAAACCAAAATATAACTTTTTGGTAAAAACTCAACTCGTCATGTTTGGAGGACAAAGAATGCTGAGTTGCACCCAAAGAACACCATACCTACTGTGAAGCATGGGGGTGGAAACATCATGCTTTGGGGCTGTTTTTCTGCAAAGTGACCAGGGCGATTCATCCGTGTAAAGGAAATAATAAATGGGGCCATGTATCGTGAGATTTTGAGTGAAAACCTCCTTCCATCAGCAAGGGCATTGAAGATGAAACGTGGCTGGGTCTTTCAGCATGACAATGATCCCAAACACACCGCCCGGGCAACGAAGGAGTGCCTTCTAAAGAAGCATTTCAAGGTCCTGAAGTGGCCTAGCCAGTCTCCAGATCTCAACCCCATAGAAAATCTTTGGAGGGAGTTGAAAGTCCGTGTTGCCCAGCAACAGCCCCAAAACATCACTGCTCTAGAGGAGATCTGCATGGAGGAATGGGCCAAAATACCAGCAACAGTGTGTGAAAACCTTGTGAAGACTTACAGAAAACGTTTGACCTCTGTCATTGCCAACAAAGGGTATATAACAAAGTATTGAGATAAACTTTTGTTATTGAACAAATACTTATTTTCTAACCATCATTTGCAAATAAATTCATTAAAAATCCTACAATGTGATTTTCTGGATTTCTTTCTTCTAATTTTGTCTGTCATAGTTGAAGTGTACCTATGATGAAAATTACAGGCCTCTCATCTTTTTAAGTGGGAGAACTTGCACAATTGGTGGCTGACTAAATACTTTTTTGCCCCACTGTAACTAGGCAAGTCAGTTAAGAACAAATTCTTATTTACAATGACGGCCTACCAAAAGGCCTCTAACGGGGATTGGGATTACAAATATAGGACAAAACACACATCACGACAAGAGAGACAACCCAACACCACAGAGACCTAAGACAACATAGCAAGGCAGCAACACATGACAACACAGCATGGTAGCGACACAACATGACAACAACATGGTAGCAACACAACATGGTAGCAGCACAGAACATGGTACAAACACTATTGGGCACAGACAACAGCACAAAGGGCAAGAAGGTAGAGACAACAATACATCACGCAAAGCAGCCACAACTGTGGGTAAAAGTGTCCACTTTGAATGAAGAGATTGAGATAAAACTGTCCAGTTTGAGTGTTTGTTGCAGCTCGTCCCAGTCGTTAGCTGCAGCAAACTGAAAAGACGAGTGACCCAGGGATGTGTGTGCTTTCGGGACCTTTAACAGAATGTGACTGGCAGAACGGGTGTTGTATGTGGAGGATGAGGGCTGCAGTAGATATCTCAGATAGGGAGGAGTGAGGCCTAAGAGGGTTTTATAAATAAGTATCAACCAGTGGGTTTTGCGACGGGTATACAGTGATTACCAGTTTACAGAGGAGTATAGAGTGCAGTGATGTGTCCTATAAGGAGCATTTGTGGCAAATCTGATGGCCGAGTTGTAAAGTTAATCTAGCAGCTCGAGAGCACCCTTACCTGACGATCTATAAATGATTTCTCCGTAATCTAGCATTGGTAGGATGGCCATCTGAATCAGGGTTAGTTTGGCAGCTGGGGTGAAAGAGGAGCGATTACGATAGAGGAAACCAAGTCTAGATTTAACTTTAGCCTGCTGCTTTGATATGTGCTGAGAGAAGGACAGTGTACCATCTAGCCATACTCTCAAGTACTTGTATGAGGTGACTACCTCCAGCTCTAAACCCTCAGTGGTAGTAATCACATATGTGGGGAGAGGGGCATTCTTCTTACCAAACCACATGACCTTTTGTTTTGCTTTGTTCCGAACAAGGTTAAGGGTAGAGAAAGCCTGTTGGACTCTAAGAAAGCTTTGTTGTAGAGCATTAAACACAACATCTGTGGAGGGGCCAGGTGTGTAAAAGACTGTGTCATCTGCATATAAATTGATGAGAGAGCTTCCTACTGCCTGAGCTATGTTGTTGATGTAAATTGAGAAGAGCGTGGGGCCTAGGATTGAGCTTGGGGTACTCCCTTGGTGACAGGCAGTGGCTGAGACAGCAGATTTTCTGACTTTTTACACTGCACTCTTTGAGGGAGGTCGTTAGCAACCAGGCCAAAGACCCCTCAGAGACACAAATACTCCTTAGCCCACAAGAATAGAATGATCTACCGTATGAAAGCTTTGGCCAAATCAATAAAAATAGCAGCAAAACATTGCTCAGAATCAAGGGCAATGGTAACATCACTGCGGACCTTTAAGGTTGCAGTGACACATTCATTTCAGAGAGAAAACTATAGACATCAAGAAAGCCAGTCAGTTGATTGTTGATAAGTTTTTCCAACACTTTTGATTAACAGGGCAAAAAAGAAATAGGCCTATAAGAATTAGGATCAGCTTGATCTCCCCCTTTAAATAAAGGACAAACCGTGGCTGCCCTCCAAGCAATGGGAACCTCCCCAGAAAGGAGAGACAGACTTGGCGATAATAGGGGCAGCAACCTTAAAGAAGAAAGGCCCTAAACCAACTGCCCCAGATGTTTTTTTGGGGTCAAGTTTCAGGAGCTCTTTTAGCACTTTGTTGCGGGGCAAGGGAAAAAGAGGGAGAAGCATCGGAGATAGTTGCATTAGAAAGGGTGGGAGATGAGGAAATGTTGTACGGACAAGGAGGCATGGCTGAGTAAAATATAGCCTATATTATGTTTTCTACTAAGTTAAAAAAAATAAAATATGCCTCTTTTATAATGTCCACTTACACAGTGAAAGTACTCATACTCTTTGACTTTTTCCACATTTTGTTGTGTAACAGCCCGAATTTAAAATACAATGTTGTGTCACTGGCCTACTCACGATACCCCATGATGTCAAAGTGGAATGATGTTTGTAGACATTTTTACCAATGAATAAAAAATGAAAAGCTGAAATGTATTTAGTCAATAACAATCAAACCCTTTTATGGAAAGCCTAAATAAGTTCAGGAATATAAATGTGCTTAGCAAGTCACATAAAAAGTTGCATTATTTTTGAAGGACTACATCATTTTTGTACCCCACACATACAAATAATTGTAAGGTCGCTCAGTCGAGCATTTAATTTCAAACACAGATTCAACCACAAAGACCAGGGAGGTTTTCCAATGCCTCTCAAATAAGGGCACCTATTGGTAGATGGGTAAAAAAAGCAGCAGACATAGAATACCCTTTGAGCATGGTGAAGTTGTTAATTACACTTTGGATGGTGTATCAAGACATCCAGTCACTACAAAGATACAGGCGCCCTTCTTAACTCAGTTGCCGGAGAGGAAGTAAGCAACTCAGGGATTTCACCATGAGGCCAATGGTGACTTTAAAACAGTTAGAGTTTAATGGGTGTGATAGCAGAAAACTGAGGATGGAGCAACAACATTGTAGTTAATTCCACAATACTAACCTACATGACAGAGCGGAAAGAAGAAAGCCTGTACAGAAAACAAATATTCCAAAACAATGCATCCTGTTTGCAAAAAGGCACTAAAATAAAACAGCAAAACAATTGGCAAAGAAGTGCATTTCATGTCCTGAATACAAAGCGTTACATTTTGGAAAACACAACACATCACTGAGTACCAATCTTCATATTTTCAAGCATGGTGGTGGCTGCATCATGTTATGGGTATGCTTGTCATCGGCAAGGACTAAGGGAGCATTTTATGCTAAAAATAAATGGAATAGAGCTAAGCACAGGCCAAATCCTAGAAAACCTTGTTCAGTCTGCTTTCCAATTGACCTTTCAGCAGCACAATAACCTACAACACAAGGCCAAATATACACTGGAGTTGCTTGCCAAGACAACACTGAATGTTCCTGAGTGGCCTAGTTACCGTTTAGACTCAAATCGTCTTGAAAATCTATGGAAAGCCTGTCTTTGATTACAATTCATCAGGCCAGTATGAGGTCTACCTGCGTCGATTCTAAACTTCCTGGAGCAACCGGAAGTGATTAAATTCACCCTAAAAGTGTTTTGATATACATAACCTGCAATTGTGAAAATCACTGCATTCAACCCTGTGTAGATCAGTCAATTCTTAACATGAAAGAGAGACACACACACACACAGCAAGGATGGAGTGACACAGTGCGATACTTAAAGACACACAGAGCCTGCAATGGAATTACCATTATCTCTAGGCTGTGCCGAGTTCAACGAGATGCCCCGCGTGACCGTAGCTCGCTCGGTCTGAGCGCAGCGACCGTGAAAAAAAGTAGGCCCATAATGAAGCCTGGCCCTAAATTTCTAGTGCTTTTGGGAGACAGCGCCCAGGTCAACAGCCAATCCCTTATCCCCATAGGAACTTAGGTGCTCTCAGGAGAACAGGTAACAGGTGCGTGTTCCCTCAGATAGAACCTTACAGCACAAAGTTCAAATGTGTATACGCAGATAGAACTTTCTAGTTGTTTTTGTATATTTCACTTAAAATGTACTTTAAAAAAAATAGAACTTAACAGAAATGAAGAACCATCTAAATATCTATTAGATGTGACCAAGTTTGGACAAAAACGTCAGACAGAACCTAATAGTCCCAAGGTATCGATTTGTAGTTGAACAAGTCAATGTATGGATAGATTTTTTGTTTACTTGACTTGGAAAAACGTTTGACCTGCTCTTAGAATGCACAACTTGGACTTGACTCGACCCGTCTACTTGGGACTCAGGGCTTCGTAAGGGAGCTATTGCCAGACGAGGGATTCTCCAGGGGTTCTCCTCCAAGCCCTGCCTCCTTCTTCACCACTTCGCTACCATGGACCTAGTTTCCAGAGCTTGAGTGGAAAATTAGGCTGTTTTAATGAAACTGAGACCACACAAGAGACCCACGCGTATTCAACTTTCCACTAAAAGTTGATTGAGTTATTTTTGTTGCAGATCTCGATGCCAGGTCCAATTTGTTCCCTAAAAATAGAGCCGATGTAGTTGCTTAACATGGGTCTCTCACCATAAAACCACTCATTGAAGTGATGGGTGCCGCGCAGGTAAAAAAGGAGCGAGATTCTGAGGATATTCCACTGAGCTGGATTTCCCATAATTCAGGAAGTGGAGAACCCAGGGGTGTGTCTACTCTAATCTGCCGTTTGGCTGGCAACACTAAGACTTTCACATAGCCCATCTGTACATAGCCCATCTGTAAATAGCCCATCCAATCTACCTCATCCCCATACTGTATTTATTTATCTTGCTTCTTTGCACCCCAGTATCTCTACTTGCACATTAATCTTCTGTACATCAATCACTCCAGTGTTCAATTGGTATATTGTAATTATTTCGCCACCGTGGCCTATTTATTGCCTTACTTCCCTTATCTTACCTCCTTTGCACTCACTGTATATAGACTTTATCTACTGTATTATTGACTGTATGTTTGTTTATGCCATGTGTAACTCTGTGTTGTTGTATGTGTCGAACTGCTTTGCTTTGTTCTTGGCCAGGTCGCAGTTGTAAATGAGAACTTGTTTTCAACTAGCCTACCTGGTTAAATAAAGGTGAAATAAAAAAATAAAAAAATCGCAGCTCTTAATGATGGGAAAGCACTGGGGAATCACGCATCCCCTCTTGATGATGGGCAGATGGGTAATAGAGAGCTATAATCAGCTGGGGAACCCTTAAAGGGTATGCTAGGACAGTATCTGTCACACTGCAAACTCAAACACGGGACTCTTTCCTTGTCACCCTCAAACTTGTCCGGGGGGGGGGGGGGGGGCAAATGGGAGAGATGTCAGATGTCACAGGCAGGTTCCACAGGCACATCAAAGTCACCTCCCTCGGGATGGAAATCCTTGACATGGACATTCTCACCAGGAGGTCTCTCCTTAATCCCCATCCCACGACTTATCAATCAAATCCCCATCCCACGTTAATTATCAAACAGATTTAGTTGAGAATGTCGCATTACATTATCTTTTCTAAGTTATTGTTGAAAGTGAATTATAGATAGGATATGAGTATTGTTTTTAAAGATGTTGTCGATGCCCAAATGTTGTATCATTGGATCCCCTTTCTACCAAGATCAGCAATTCAACAGTTTGGAAGACTCTTTGAGAATAGAGAGGGGGGGTTGGGGATAAAGCCAGGGGTGCCCCCAAACTGCAAATGAGAGGATAGGGATTTATTGTGGTTGTTGATTTCCATTTGGGAATCTGCTTACCCCTTAAATAGAACGTGGTTGGCTGGCCTGCCTATCACTACACCATTCAGCTGTATTATTTAGAATCAACCCACACACGCTACTTTCAGGCTTTCACACTTGTTATGTGATATAACAGCAATGTGATCATCTCTTTCTGCATGAGAGACTGTGCCTCCTATGAAAGTACATGACCAGGTATACCATGAGTTTCAGCATGTTTAAAGGATAAAGTAGGAGATTATGTCACAAAATTGGTCATCTTGGCATGACACACAAACACAGTCTTTCGTGACTGTCTATAGTTTGTAATATGTTTACTTGACATTGATGAGAACTCCTGTCTGAAAGTTGTGCCGGGAGCACAATCAGTGAATCTTTAAGGTGTTTTCAATATTATTATATTTGTATGCAAGAGATTTACTGATTGTGCTTAAAGAATCAGCCTTCCAGGAAAGCAAATTAGAGAGCATAACCCTGTGTGAAAATGGCTTCCAAAATATTAATTAAAAGTCCTGCTTTCACAAACAAGGGGAGCCGCTGGTCTTGGTTTGGCCCCCGCCCCAGTTAGATGTAAAAGGACCATGACCCCACCTCAGAGTGTGTGTTGTTAATATGTGTGTGTGTATGCACATGTGTGCGTGTGAGTGTCAGCAATCTAATGAAAGGGCAAAAACTATTTGAGTTTGTCCCTTATATTCACTTTATGAATGTAATTCCATGAATAAAAAATGTGTTGTATTTGTTTCACTTTTCCTGAACATTTTGGCCAGTTTATAGTGTGTGATTATGTCAGCGGACAGTCACTACTCAGCTACAGCGCTGTCCTTGCACTGGTACTCCACTGAATCCTAAAAACCCAACAGCTATCTGAATACATCTCTGCCTAAACTACAGTATCTTGATATTACTATTTCACAATAATTTCATGAGAGAGAAAAAACAAGTAGGGTGTGAGGCAAAACATGGCATATGTGAGCATTGTACTGTGGCATGGTCTGTTAGATGTTCACCTTTATACCATAGGGCACATCTGAGTCCCCACTGCAACACTTCCTCTCTCCAACTACAGTAGCAAATCCTAGATTTGTCTAGTTCCTCTAGTATTTTTTTTGTGTGTTAATGTTAGGTGGTCCTCAATGGGCCTTTTGACACCGTGTTGATGTCAAAGTACACCCAGCTGCCATCTCCTCCCTTTGAGACCCCATTGTTTTGAATATATTCATCCCTGTTTCGGTTTTAGTCCACTCTGTTCTCTGACCCGTCCTTGGTGCAGGGTCAGGAGAAACGACCTCCGTGTCTTGGCACATGTCGGTGGTTGTGGCCCTTTATTTCCTATATGCATGGCGGATCACACGCAAATGTCCTCTGGAGTCAGAGCTAGCCCACCCAATGGACCAATCAAGGACTGCCATTGACCTTCCCTCACACCCTGTAGCACCGTAGCGAGTCTTTTATGGGTGGGAGTCAGTACAGGTCAGAACAGGGGAAGAAATTCCTGTAAACGTTCACTTCCGTTCAGGTCAGACAAGGGAAGCGGGGCAAACAGTGAGTATCGTCACGCGAATTGGGAACGTCCTGCTCATGGGAAAGACTGACTGTGAAGAAGACGAAAGGCTGAGAACTTTCTCTCCCTGCAAGAGTGCAGAGCCTGGCACACGTGGGCCACATTCACGTCAAAGTCGTCATATCACCTATTTACACAGAAGCTGTCACATTATGTTTTTGACTAACAGGAGAGTGTATTTAATCTTGGAATTCTGTGACGTAGGCACTAATCGCTTCTAGATAATCACACCCTCTGTCTATTTTTGTTTACAACTGATTTAATAGGAGGTGACAGTCATATCCGTGGCCTACTGGATGCTGAGATTAAAGATCATGGATCTTTACCCTGTCAAATGGTAGAGTAATCTGGGCTCTCATTCTCTCTTTTTTCAGTTGCTTTGCAGGGCAAATTGTCTCAACTCAGCCCTTTTGAAATTCACTTAGATGAATTAAACTGGTGCTTTGTAGGAAGCAGCTATAATTGTTTGGTTCAGGTATCCATCTGTGAAAGTAAATGAAATACTAGCGGCATGATTCAATCTTCGGAGACGATACAGTTTCTGTAAGAGAAACCACCTGTGTGACATGCACATTTACGTCACAAACTCAAAAGGTTTGGGGGTTTGGCTCACCAGAGGAAGAGGGCAGGAAAAATAACACACCATTCTCTACAAACAAAAGCGTGTCCAGCGCTTCAATATAAGTTTACCTAGAGAGAATAACCTTTTGAAACCGCAAAGTCCGCTCAATAGACAGCATTTCCCATTACCCCCCCCCCCCCCCCCCCCCCCCCCCTTGACAAATAACACAGTAAGGCTGTCCAATGTCACTATTTTATTTTCCTTTGACTCTTTATCTAATGTGCTCTAAAGGGCAAGCCTCAACCGGAGGAGGAATGGAGTGCGTTGTAGCGAGGCCGACTCGGCAGTGACTATCAGAGCTTGCTGTGCCAGCGCTGAGGCATCAACCTCCTCTACAATGCCAGCCCAGCAGGGTAAAGGCCGACACAGTGCCACAGCAACCGTCATGAAGGGAAAGAACACAATAACCCTCCCTAACTACATCAGACATGCATTACCCCCATCCTCCTACCTACCTTCCACTCCACTCTTTTCCCAATTTCTCACGCTTCCTTGTACATGGGTAGAGGGTCACAATTGATGGAGACATGGCAATAGAGGAGAGGGAGAATCATTTTAGTTTGTAGTGTAAATAGAGATGATGTAAACCAGCAGCCCTTTTGCCCCTGCTCGGCATCAAACCAATGTTCTAAAAAGGTAAGGGCAGTTGATAAGGCTTGAAAAGAAAGTAGCTTGACCATGGAGAACAAGAGGTTTCCCACTTTTCTGCTTTCAAGAAAGATTTGACAGAGTAAGCTTCAGATTGACTTCAGACTACAGTACCCATAAAGGGGTGGAGTATCCTTTTTTGCAGCAGTCTGTTTTGGTGTATTTCATTGAGTTTGAACCAAAGGTCACAAATGAGAACATACAGATAGCAAAATGTCATACTGTATGTTTGTCAAGATAGACATGCCATTTAGACATCCGACAAATTTGTCAAAAGCCCAGTATTTTGGACTATTGCCAAACGGTGCCCTAAACCCAATAAAAAATTATTGGCCAGTGTCAAGTTAAACTGCTTTGATCACTGACGTTCTGACTTTCCCAGAGAAAGAAAGCAGACAGTGTTTTGGACTTACTTACCACCTTTCCCAACTATGTAATTCTCCAGTGGATGTCGCAGTTCCCAACACGCTTCTCTCCCAGGCCATGACCATCTTCTGCACAGATAAATCAAAACAGCACAACACAACCTCCCAGGACCAGGCCCACCCTGGTCTGTTGAATGGGCTTCCCATAGTGCACCTGACACAGCCCTGTCATGGCTCCAGGCTACCACCCAGCATCTCCCCCTATCCAGGGATCAACAAATATTAATTTAGTTTAAAATACTTTTTTCTGGGTTTGCACTTATGGGACTATTCCATTGGATGTTGAATAGTCAGACAAGTTGAAGTGCAGCTAAAGTATTTTAACCCTGGTCTGCCCCTAACTTAAACTGTCCCTTTGCAATTCAATAAAAACACACCTCTTGCTTCACATAATTCATGCTTTCTTTGGTATAGCTGATTCAAAATACATCTCTGTTGCTTCAGTGAAAAAGTCCTTGTGCATGTTCATCCAAATGAAAGAGATGTACAATAACATTGCTTTAACTACCCCTTTGTTGTAAGTTCTCCCCAGAGCACCCCTATAGTCTCATACTCAAAAGCCTCTCCCCACCACCATTTTACCCCCACCCAGAATGAGTCTTCTTTCGGCTCACGGCTGTATAGAAAATAAAGCCAACAGGCTCATTCTCCCACTCAAAATCTGCCTTGTACCCTCCACTCTCATGGAAAATGGGCTACCAAACCTGCAGGCTAGTCTCCTGAATAATTAACTTTTCATAAGCATCTCATTTCAGTTCCTGCATAAACATGTTCAACTTTTGTGTGATCCCTTTAATACTGATTACCTCAAACATAGTGTCATGTATTGTCATGTTGTGTCTTTCTGTCCTTTCCTTTCACCCTGTCTCCCTCTGCTGGTCGTATTAGGTTACCTTTTCTCCCCCGCTTTCCCCCAGCTGTTCCTTGTCTCCTCTGACTACCTCATCCACCCCTTTTCCCACCTGTTCCCTTTTTCCCTCTGATTAGGTCCCTATATCTCTCTCTGTTTCTGCTCCTGTCTTTGTCGGATTCTTGTTTGTTGTGTTTCATGCCTGAACCAGACTATCGTCATGTTTGCTGTAACCTTGTCCTGTCCTGTCGGAATCTGCCGGTCTATCTGAGCCTACCTTTGTTTTGCTATTAAAGAAGCTCTGTTTACGTTAAGTCGCTTTTGGGTCCTCATTCACGCACCGTAACAGAAGAATCCGACCAAGAATGGACCCAGCGACTTCGGATCCTCTCCACTCAGCCGTCGAGATCCAGGGAGCGATGCTAGGCAGACACGAGCAGGAATTGTCTGCTGCTCGACATGCCGTTGAGACCCTGGCCACCCAAGTCTCCAACCTCACAGAACAGGTTCACCATCTCCGCCTCGATCCACCGGCCACTTCCAGGGCTTTCGAATCTCCGGAGCCCAGAATCAATAACCCGCCGTGTTACTCTGGGGAGCCCACTGAATGCCGCTCGTTCCTCACCCAGTGTGATATTGTGTTTTCTCTCCAGCCCAACACTTACGCCAGGAGCACTGCTCGTGTCGCCTACGTCATATCTCTCCTTACTGGACGGGCTCGTGAGTGGGGCACGGCAATCTGGGAGGCAAGGGCTGAGTGTACTAACCAGTATCAGGACTTTAAGGAGGAGATGATACGGGTTTTTGATCGATCTGTTTTTGGGGAGGAGGCTTCCAGGGCCCTGTCTTCCCTATGTCAAGGCAATCGACCCATAACAGACTACTCTATTGAGTTTCGCACTCTTGCTGCCTCCAGTGGCTGGAACGAGCCGGCCTTGCTCGCTCGTCTTCTGGAGGGTCTCCGCGCAGAGGTAAAGGATGAGATTCTCTCCCGGGAGGTTCCTTCCAGCGTGGATTCCTTGATTGAACTCGCTATTCGCATTGAGCGACGGGTTGATCTTCGTCACCGAGCTCGTGGAAAGGAGCTCGCGCTCTCCGTTGCCCCCCTCTCCGCATCACTACCATCTTCCTCTGCCGGCTCGGGAGCTGAGCCTATGCAGCTGGGAGGTATCCGCTTCCTCTTATGTCTTCAGCCTTCGAGATCCTGCAGGGAGCCAGGTTTTTCACTAAGTTGGACCTTCGTAACGCTTACCATCTCGTGCGCATCAGGGAGGGGGACGAGTGGAAGACGGCGTTTAACACTCCGTTAGGGCACTTTGAATACCGGGTTCTTCCTTTCGGCCTCGCTAACGCTCCAGCTGTCTTTCAGGCATTAGTCAATGATGTCCTGAGAGACATGCTGAACATCTTTGTTTTCGTTTACCTTGACGATATCCTGATTTTTTCACCGTCACTCCAGATTCATGTTCAGCACGTTCGACGTGTCCTCCAGCGCCTTTTAGAGAATTGTCTTTTTGTGAAGGCTGAGAAGTGCACTTTTCATGCCTCCTCCGTCACATTTCTCGGTTCTGTTATTTCCGCTGAAGGCATTAAGATGGATCCCGCTAAGGTCCAAGCTGTCATTGATTGGCCCGCCCCTAAGTCACGCATCGAGCTGCAGCGCTTTCTCGGCTTCGCGAACTTCTATCGTCGTTTCATCCGTAATTTCGGTCAGGTGGCAGCTCCTCTCACAGCCCTTACTTCTGTCAAGACGTGCTTTAAGTGGTCCGTTTCCGCCCAGGGAGCTTTTGATCTCCTCAAGAATCGTTTTACATCCGCTCCTATCCTTGTTACACCTGACGTCTCTAGACAGTTCGTTGTCGAGGTTGACGCGTCAGAGGTGGGCGTGGGAGCCATTCTTTCTCAGCGCTCCCTCTCTGACGACAAGGTCCACCCATGCGCGTATTTTTCTCATCGCCTGTCGCCGTCGGAACGTAACTATGATGTGGGAAACCGCGAACTGCTCGCCATCCGGTTAGCCCTAGGCGAATGGCGACAGTGGTTGGAGGGGGCGACC
This sequence comes from Oncorhynchus mykiss, assembly GCF_057628025.1. NCBI lineage: Eukaryota > Metazoa > Chordata > Actinopteri > Salmoniformes > Salmonidae > Oncorhynchus > Oncorhynchus mykiss. The sequence continues at coordinate 50,961,304 of NC_143026.1, forward strand.
GTTCCTTTTGTCGTTTGGACTGACCATAGGAACCTTGAGTACATCCGTTCTGCCAAACGACTTAATGCGCGTCAGGCGCGTTGGGCGCTGTTTTTCGCTCGTTTCGAGTTCGTGATTTCTTATCGTCCGGGCTCTAAGAACACCAAGCCTGATGCTTTATCTCGTCTCTTCAGTTCTTCAGTAGCCTCCACTGACCCCGAGGGGATTCTCCCTGAGGGGCGTGTTGTCCGGTTGACTGTCTGGGGAATTGAGAGGCAGGTAAAGCAAGCGCTCACTCACACTCCGTCGCCGCGCGCTTGTCCTAGGAACCTTCTTTTCGTTCCCGTTCCTACTCGTCTGGCCGTTCTTCAGTGGGCTCACTCTGCCAAGTTAGCCGGCCACCCTGGCGTTCGGGGTACGCTTGCTTCCATTCGCCAGCGTTTTTGGTGGCCCACCCGGGAGCATGACACGCGTCGTTTCGTGGCTGCTTGTTCGGTCTGCGCGCAGACTAAGTCCGGTAACTCTCCTCCTGCCGGCCGTCTCAGGCCGCTTCCTATTCCCTCTCGACCGTGGTCTCACATCGCCTTAGATTTTGTCACCGGACTGCCTTCGTCAGCGGGGAAGACTGTTATTCTTACGGTTGTCGATAGGTTCTCTAAGGCGGCTCATTTCATTCCCCTTGCTAAGCTTCCTTCTGCTAAAGAGACGGCACAAATCATCATCGAGAATGTTTTCAGAATTCATGGCCTTCCGTCAGACGTCGTTTCGGACAGAGGTCCGCAATTCACGTCTCAATTTTGGAGGGAGTTTTGCCGTTTGATTGGGGCTTCCGTCAGTCTCTCTTCCGGCTTTCACCCCCAGTCTAACGGTCAAGCAGAACGGGCCAATCAGACTATTGGTCGCATCTTACGCAGTCTTTCTTTTCGCAACCCTGCGTCTTGGTCAGAACAGCTCCCCTGGGCAGAATACGCCCACAACTCGCTTCCTTCGTCTGCAACCGGGCTATCTCCTTTTCAGAGTAGCCTCGGGTACCAGCCTCCGCTGTTCTCATCTCAGTTCGCCGAGTCCAGCGTCCCCTCCGCTCAGGCTTTTGTCCAACGTTGCGAGCGCACCTGGAAGAGGGTCAGGTCTGCACTTTGCCGTTATAGGACGCTGACTGTGAGGGCTGCTAATAAGCGTAGAACTAAGAGTCCTAGATATTGTCGCGGTCAGAGAGTTTGGCTCTCCACTCAGAACCTTCCCCTTAAGACGGCTTCTCGCAAGTTGACCCCGCGGTTCATTGGTCCGTTCCGTATTTCTCGGGTCATTAATCCTGTCGCAGTTCGACTTCTTCTTCCGCGATACCTTCGTCGCGTCCACCCGGTCTTCCATGTCTCCTGTATCAAGCCCGTTCTTCGCGCCCCCGCTCGTCTTCCCCCCCCCCCCCCCATCCTTGTCGAGGGCGCACCCATCTACAGGGTCCGCAGGATTTTGGACATGCGTCCTCGGGGCCGTGGTCACCAGTACCTCGTAGATTGGGAGGGGTACGGTCCTGAGGAGAGGAGTTGGGTTCCCTCTCGGGACGTGCTGGACCGTGCGCTGATCGAGGATTTCCTCCGTTGCCGCCAGGTTTCCTCCTCGAGTGCGCCAGGAGGCGCTCGGTGAGTGGGGGGGTACTGTCATGTATTGTCATGTTGTGTCTTTCTGTCCTTTCCTTTCACCCTGTCTCCCTCTGCTGGTCGTATTAGGTTACCTTTTCTCCCCCGCTTTCCCCCAGCTGTTCCTTGTCTCCTCTGACTACCTCATCCACCCCTTTTCCCACCTGTTCCCTTTTTCCCTCTGATTAGGTCCCTATATCTCTCTCTGTTTCTGCTCCTGTCTTTGTCGGATTCTTGTTTGTTGTGTTTCATGCCTGAACCAGACTATCGTCATGTTTGCTGTAACCTTGTCCTGTCCTGTCGGAATCTGCCGGTCTATCTGAGCCTACCTTTGTTTTGCTATTAAAGAAGCTCTGTTTACGTTAAGTCGCTTTTGGGTCCTCATTCACGCACCGTAACACATAGAGTAATATTAGAATGACCTCCGGTGTGGGGGATGTCTTTAATGCCTCAATGGTTTATCTTATAATATGATACTTTTGTTATTATGTTTCTTGACAGGTGACATGCGAAAAAGAAAGTCAGAAGTTATTTCATCTGAAGGGATTTTGAACTGTGTTCTATTCACAGCAGTTTTCATAAAATCGCCCCCAAGAAGAAGAAAAAAGAAAGAAAAAACTTGGCACGTTGAAGTGGATATTTTGACTTCTTAATAGAGCATACAGTAAATATGGCAGCACTTCCCACTTACACTTCTAAAGTGTTTCAAATAACCAGTGGTGTAAAGTACTTACGTAAAAATACTTGAAAGTACTACTTAAGTAGTTTTTTGGGGGGTATCTGTACTTCATGTTACACACACACACACTATTTTTTGTTTTACTTTTTACTCCCTGACACCCAAAAGTACTCATTACATTTTGCACGCCCAATTTTTCAGTTTTTGATTTGTTAAAAAAGTTTGAAATATCCAATAAATGTCGTTCCACTTCATGATTGTGTCCCACTTGTTGTTGATTCTTCACACAAAAATACAGTTTTATATCTTTATGTTTGAAGCCTGAAATGTGGCAAAAGCTCGCAAAGTTCAAGGGGGCCGAATACTTTCGCAAGGCACTGTATTTAGAAGCAAATACTTTTACTCAAGTAGTGTTTTACTGGGTCACTTTCACTTTTTCTTGAGTAACTTTCTATTAAGGTATCTATATTTTTACTCAAGTATGACAATTTGGGTCCTTTTTTTCACCACTGCAAATAACTCGTTGAAACTTGTTGATGGCTTACTTACTGTTTATTTGTAGATGTACCTTGAAACTGACAGCAAGCATGTTCTCAAATATGATACATCATGGTAAGATATCATTAGATAAGCTGACAAAGATAAGGGGTCATAGTTTACAGTACTGGATCTGAAGGAGGAAACCAGTGCTCATAAAATACACTCAATGCTTCTTTGAAGTTCCAAAGGTCAAATTTGGCATTTTCTTGATTGGGCAGACACAATTTGGGATACAAGTTATGTTAAAACACCCCCATAAAAGAAGATAACTTGCATTTGTGCATGCAGCTTCTGATGTGTATTTCTGATTCTCAAACAAAGCTTTGACCAAAGTTTTATTATAGTATGAGGAACTTTCAAAAAATTTGCTGGGAAAAATACACTAAAGTTGTGGAGAGAAATTGCATTCTACATTGCCCTACTTGGAATGATATGAAACAGCAATCACTAGTATTGCCCAAGTACCCAGAACTCACCAATTCTTGCTGTAACAGATCCCAGAAATGTGTTCTAAACCCACCAGAAATACTAAAAACTCTGGATATGATTCTCGAAGTTGTAATTCCAGAGCATTCTGAAACATGGAAAGCCGGTATTGAATATACAACAAAATCCTTCATTTTCTACATACTAAAAAATGATTTTCCATCTAATATGAGTATCCCATGTATTGATGTTTCTTATTATAGGATCTGATGTTATGACAAAATAATCAAGTTTGTGATGTTTTTACTTTACCCAGTGCGATACTGTGACTATTCTCTCACCACTGGTCATTTTGTCTCATCTCTGCAGTTACTTAGTAGCCATATTAGGAGATGCTGTGAAGTTCAGAGCGTCAGGACCTGCCCGCGAATTGGTCAGATCACTAATCGTGATGTCTCTGTCCGCTCTTTTTATAAACTGTATGTGCGCTCCTTTGCATTGATAGAACGTTTGTCATTTTAACAGACAGATTACCGGATTTGACAGTTCTTTGTGTTCTTGACACGTGCAGTACAAGCCCTCCCCATCCCCCAAGCCTAAAAAAAAACACCACTTTGAAAAGCCACAAACTGTCAGGGATCCATTAAAACAACTCTGGACATGTAAATTAAGGAGTTTAGAGGAAAGGCCAACATATTGTTTCTCTTTTGGGATTAAATAAGTGCCTGAATCTCATTTGTCAGAGGCAGACAGTCATTAGCATACAAACAGTGCATCATTCACCGGAAGTCATGCATTTTACAGCTTGTGGCAAGGATACAGGGGTTGAAGATGCCGCACATTACAATTTGCTGAAAAAGGCTGTTGATGCAGATCACTAACCACTCTCTTCATTGCAACGTGTCTTTAGACTTTGTTCAAACCTGTTGTTTAAAATTAAAATGTAAATACAGCTACATCTTCTACGAGATGTGTATTTCCATACAAAAAGTAATGGGGTCATGTGTCTTGTAATGTTTAACCTGATTTGTCCTGTCACAGACGTAAGGATGTGTCCTGGCCTTCATAAATGTATGGTTGATACTTGATGACTAAGTATCCCCTTTACCTAATTCACATGACCCTCACGTTGCAAGGACAGTAAGAGGTCATAGCCCCCCATTCCCACAGAAACGTGCTGTTGCCAGTAATGCTTTTATATTTTTTTGGTGTACAGTTGGATCACAGAGGTTCTAAACCCAGAGGCGTAACATTACAAAACTTCTGGGAATACTTGCGAAACAGACCAAACAGACCAGGCCGAGGTTTGGTGTTTGAGAAGTCAATGAGAGAAGTGAACTTTTTTTTCCCTTAGTTTAAAATGTTCTTGAAATCTAAAGGTACAACCTAGATTCGAGACAGTAGTTGTACATGATATTACTCCAACCTTGTGAAAGTGACATTTTGACATTCATTTTCATCACAAACAACTTTATATTGAAGGAGTGCCTTAGTGCTGACGGATTGCACATGCGCAGGTCGGCACGAGACGACCATTACACCCGATGACGTGTTTCTACGCATGAGCTTATCTAGCCAACGGTTGCCATGACATCGCCTACAAGTATGATCAGGGATTTCTATTGAAGATGCAGTTTCTGCCTATCTTCATACTGTACTGTCTTTGGTTGGATTCTGCTGTCTCAACTCTGACCTTTGACACAGTGCATTTTTGGCTTAGGATTGTATTGAGGCAACACAATTGTATTGGTTAATGAATTTAGGATCATCCTATGGCCTTATATGACATACTGTATGTGCACCTGTACTAGTCTGGAGGTTGGAGGAAGGGAGGGGGTTGGGGTTAGTTGAGGATGAAGTCAATGCATAAAGGTTATTATCTCAATTCCTGAGCTGCTTCAGTTGAATAAGGCTGTTCAATTAGTGTGTAAACAACTTTATGAGACCTGAATGAGGGTCTTTGGAGAGTCTGGATGATAAAACTAATTTCACTTAACTGCTTGTTATTTTATGACGCATTGCTCATAGGACATGTGTGTACACAGCGAACCTACCTACTCTTAAACATAGATGGTGGTCCTGTTAAAATGTCTTATGTAGCTGTTATGAAGGCTTTAAGAATGTATACATAAAGGGGTTTACTGTACAGTAAAACACAACCAACTTTTGCAGCACCAGCCGTAGTGTTATTTCTGTACGGGATCAGAGGTGGTTTGCCTCTGTGTCCCAGTATTAAACCTGGGGGAGTAAAACCTGTTTCGTCTGATGTAAGTTCAACCCTCCAAGTCGGTCTCAGTCTCTCGTTCCCATGCTTGGCTGGTGCGGTAACGCAAACCCAAAGGGAACCACTGTAAAAACATCTCCAGTTACCACCATCTCTGTGGCTTTGTTCCTGTACAGATTTTAACGATTGAAGCGTTTGAAGTTGTGAATGAAAAATGACAATACACTAGGCCTGACCTGAGAAAAGGCCAGTGAGAGCATTTATTCGCAATTACAAACCGCACAAGGATAATAAAACACAGGGAAACGGAGCAAATGCCCCAAAGGAATGATGTAATACAGAGAAGTAGGCTGATTCGCCAGTTTCTGCTTTTTATGCAACTTATACTGACATGGCCATTGTGTGTGCATGCTGTCTCTGTCTGTGTGTCTGAAAGAGAAAAAGGATTCAAATTAATGCCTGGAATATCCTCTCCTAATAATATTAGATACAACCTGGTATTTGTGAAGTATTTGAAAGTATTTTCTTTGTCCAGAAAAGAACAGACGTGACATCCCAAAGAGCGTAGATGTCAGTTTACTAAAAGGACAACCTCTGGCTTGTGGTGATGAAGCCCAAAGCCTCTTGCTCCCTCTATGAATGCATCATTTGAAAATACACAAATACAATGGCTCATCTGACGTTCTGCATTCTATTAACTGGGCTAATGGGTAATAGACTGCCTGCATTAACATATGTTGATGTTCAACAGGAAATGAAGGCAAAGGATTTTTATGCTCTGGCACTGGCCGCAGTGCTACAGTAGTGTGTCAGCAAACTCAGGACACACACATGTACTGTACACGAACAGACACGCACACACACACTCTTTGTCTTTCTCTCCCTCTATTTATACCTTACACGGGCTCTACTACCTAGACAATTACATATGCCTGTATGTTTTTGCCTTGGAAATAGTAGACACTTTATTGGCAAGATACTGCACTTAGAAATAAACCATTTAGTATGCCCATGAAAGCCTACAGAGATTGACAATAAAACACTGGTGTAGATATCCCAAGCCCTTCACCTTGAAATTCATGTTTAGCTTTTTCCATTTGTAAATGTTACTCTTGCACTAGTCATTGTATTTGTTTACGTTAGAGAGAGAGAGGTTTTTTCCTCTTCTTTCACCATGTTTTGTCTATTTCTCATCAGTGTTGTGGCAATGAAAGCCACAGGAGTGGGACACCCCTCTTTCTCCTATTACACCACCATAATAGCAAACACCTCCCTGGCCCATTAAAAACTAGGGGAGCGTAAAAAAAGTGGGCAGGTATAAGAGCACTAATCCTGTGTTTACACCACTGGGGGTCGCTCTGCTATTCACAGCCAAGAGGTGGAAACTGGATGGAATTCAAAGGCAACTCAGGGTCATAACCGTATCCCCAAAATGGTGCTCAAAGGTGTAATAGTGGAATAGTTACTGCTGTATAGCAGAAAAGGCGGTGAAGGCTACCATTTGGGTGAAAAAATGAACAGCAGATTGTGGATTTAAGGCCAATGTTCAGGGAGTCTCTCTATTCTGTTTTATTTTTGTAATCGTCAGTATGAGACATTGTTTAGGGTCCGACATGACGAGAACATTCAAAAATAGACCTTTCGGTAATTTCGAAGCGATGTTAAACTCCTTGGCTCTGTTTAGTGGATTTACAATAAAAGGATGACAACGCCTCCATCAGAAGAAAGCATCCATAAAACATCCCTCTGTGTGGAAAGAACACTTATTAAGATGACCAGATGTGCTATACATGGAGATGACACCATGGTGGCCATTTTGGGCCTCCCATCAAAAGCCACATGTGTTTTGTTGTCAGATCTGGGTCTTCACAGACAGCAGAAGTTTTTGCAGCAGGCGTCTATGGCCAATACGAAAGCCCAGCAAGAACAGAGGTACGTGACAACCTGATGCTCTGGTGTCTAATACTTTTTCCAAGGACACTCTAGTGCCACTTCTGCCATCTTCTGGAGCACCGGGTGAAGGTCTGTCATGTTATGAAGAAAAGGATGGGGAAGAGGTGGACATAAGCCTTAAGCGTGCGTGTGTGTGTGTGTGTGTGTGTGTGTGTGTGTGTGTGTGTGTGTGTGTGTGTGTGTGTGTGTGTGTGTGTGTGTGTGTGTGTGTGTGTGTGTGTGTGTGTGTGTGTGTGTGTGTGTGTGTGTGTGTGTGTGTGTGTGTGTGTGTGTGTGTGTGTGTGAAAAGAGCTCTGGGTGGTTATGCATAAGATTGCCACTAGCGAAGTCACTCTCTCTACACTACCCAGACCACCCACTTATCACCCCTTAATCAATAACGCAACGTTGCAGCAGTATCCAATTAAGTCTGCTGTTTTGGAGTCGAGGGTTAGGAGAACGTTGCATGTTAGTCAGGTTGTGCCTACAGCTCTGTGGGTGGGAAAGTTGGCAGCCGCTTCAGACAAGCTCCAGCTCCAGTCTGGTCTCATCCCTGTCACAAAAGAGACCACGGCGGCATCGTCATGTCGGGAGCGCAGCAGCTAAATGCTTCAGGGGTGACGCCACATTAGAACTATTTACTTATATTGTCACTTAAATGCTCACAAACTGATGCAACATCAGACTAAGCCAGAGGATGACATGGTGTTTTGTAAGCAATGCTATTAAAAGCGAGGATGTTCTGTGTAGGCTACAGCTTTTCCACTGTGTCTGCTAAGTGGATTGAGGCCGTGAAAGCCGAAACACATTTGTAATGTTTCTTTCAAATAACCCACTTGATCATGATAATGATGTCCCAGGATGTGATATCATGATATTGCTTATGTGGTTAAAATAGCTGGATTTGGTTTGGTTATAAAACAGATATCTGGTCTTAAATATTGGGCTGTATGCTGAGAAAATAACTTAATTTTAGCAAAGTGACACACTTGAAGGGATATCTACTAATACGACATCCAATGCCTTATAAGTATGTATGATGGGAATCTAAGAGGCATCCTGAGTACTGTACTGACCCATGTTCCAGTGCCAGGAAAGAAGTCCTCACCACCGAGTCTAGGTCCCGGCCAACCCAGGTTAGAGAGCGGCTACTGGTCCTTGTCCAACGCGACCCTGCGCTTATTCTCTCGTGAAAGCCACCCAGTCGGCCCCATGAACCCTCAAACCTCAAGGTTTATGTGAACAAGCTTCGTTTTGAATGGGAATCCAGAACACCAGTCATGGTAATAATAGACCTATCTAAAAGGTTGACAAGAAAACAATGAACAGTTCAAAGAACAGAGGAAAAGACCCACCTCGTTTCCCCTCTCCTTCCTCCCTGCAGGATTTGTGAGAATGTTGAACACAGTCCCTGTATTCTATTTATTTATTTATTCTTTGGTCCATTTTGATTATAGGGGTCATTCGGCTCAACTACTGTTTGTTCTGGAGGTCATTTGTTGTGGTATGAGCTCATTTTGGAGCTAGAGAGTAACACCAGGCTTAGGACCTAAATTAGGACCTAAATTAGTAGCAAATGTATAGCCTCTCGCCTGTACCTTACCTAAAAGTATTTGGAGTGAGCAACATGCTCCAAGATGCACGGCCCAGGGGCGGCTTCTGAAATAATATTTATACAGCAGTTATGGACACAAAACGGTGCTGGCCTCACATCTTCGGTTGTTCCCACGAAAATGCAGTGTGTTTTTTTCCCACTCTTTGAAGGTAGCAAGCATAGAAGTCAAGGATTATTATGAGCCTGCCATTTCCTTTGGACAGCTGAGAGGCTAGAGTGATGCCTCAAGGAGATATAATTGCTGGGTAGCCATTTTGTTTTCCCATAGTGATTTCTGTCATGAGTAGGATTAGTTGACCCTAGACACTGATCTTGGGTCAGTTTATAATTTTCCCGACTAATTGTTAAGATAAGAATTGGGGGAGGGAAAGTTGATCCTAGATCTGTACCTAGAGGAAACTTCATCACGGAGCTTAGGGGTACCTGGGAGATCACTCAACATGCCTCACAGCTTCAGAATGCGAAAGAAGGGGCTGAATCAGCATCCCAGCAGCATTAGAGCATCCATGATGAATTTAATAGTCTCATTCTCATTTAAATCAAACCCATTCTCTCAACTTAACAATGCAGCCCAAAGAGCGTAGTAAAACTAATGAGCTGATGAAATAGACAAACATTTGTCGCCATATGCAAATGGCATATGTTTTCCTCACTGCGATACAGCAGCCTTCAGAGTTAATTTCTTATTTTTGGCTGTCCTTTTCACAAAGTTGGCAAAGTTCACTTTCAAGACTCTAGCTGTTGTCTGCGCTGTTGTAATGGTAGAGAACTGGTGCTAAATTATGTTCTGTCACCTTAATTGATCCGGAGTTGTTTTCCGTTTGACAATGTACTTCATTCATCATCTAGTCTCTGCTCTCACCGGACTGGCAATGTCTTCAGCTAGTCAATCAGAGGAAGTATGTGTGTAGTTTGACAAATCCTGCCCTGGACCATCTCAGAGCCTGGATGCTAGCGGGATATGCCATGTCATAATTCAGAGTTGTTATTGCCAGCCATCAGGATGCTGCTGATGTTTATAGACCGAAGTCTACAAAACCAAATGAAAATGCATGGTGCAATTGTAAACAGCTGTCACAGAGAACGGCTTGAACAAAGCACCAGGAGTTAACGAATGAACACCTTGTCTGACGCTGAAAGTTTTGTTTCGCTGATGCAAGACATTTTGGAACGGACACGTAGGCTTCGGGTTCCTCCAGGTAAATGGGTGCTGACTGTGTGGAGGCACTGGTTGGACGGGAGAGGATAATTAAGTTGACTGCTTGTGCGGCTTCCCCTGCCTACCCTTCGGCTTGCGGAGCGCAGAGGCCTGTCGGCGCCTGCCTGGGCCACAAGCTCTTGTTCCCAGAGGAAATGAGTCAGCACAGCCCAATCAGCCCACAGTGGGATTACCTCAAGAGGCTTCTGTGGCCCTCAGCTCCATGGTTGTCAGTGACTGAGACTTCATCACCAACTGCAGCTTTTTCTCCTAGATAAGGCATCTAAGAAATTTGGAGGGAAAAGCATCCTGGCTGGCTTACCTCTTCCACCCTGTAGCATTCCTTTCGCATGTTCCCCAGAGGACCGTGTGTGTGTGTGTGTGTGTGTGTGTGTGTGTGTGTGTGTGTGTGTGTGTGTGTGTGTGTGTGTGTGTGTGTGTGTGTGTGTGTGTGTGTGTGTGTGTGTGTGTGTGTGTGTGTGTGTGTGTGTGTGTGTGTGTGTGTGTGTGTGTGTGTGTGTGTGTGTGTGTGTGTGTGTGTGTGTGTGTGTGTGTGTGTGTGTGTGTGTGTGTGTGTGTGTGTGTGTGTGTGTGTGTGTGTGTGTGTGTGTGTGTGTGTGTGTGTGTGTGTGTGTGTGTGTGTGTGTGTGTGTGTGTGTGTGTGTGTGTGTGTGTGTGTGTGTGTGTGTGTGTGTGTGTGTGTGTGTGTGTGTGTGTGTGTGTGTGTGTGTGTGTGTGTGTGTGTGTGTGTGTGTGTGTGTGTGTGTGTGTGTGTGTGTGTGTGTGTGTGTGTGTGTGTGTGTGTGTGTGTGTGTGTGTGTGTGTGTGTGTGTGTGTGTGTGTGTGTGTGTGTGTGTGTGTGTGTGTGTGTGTGTGTGTGTGTGTGTGTGTGTGTGTGTGTGTGTGTGTGTGTGTGTGTGTGTGTGTGTGTGTGTGTGTGTGTGTGTGTGTGTGTGTGTGTGTGTGTGTGTGTGTGTGTGTGTGTGTGTGTGTGTGTGTGTGTGTGTGTGTGTGTGTGTGTGTGTGTGTGTGTGTGTGTGTGTGTGTGTGTGTGTGTGTGTGTGTGTGTGTGTGTGTGTGTGTGTGTGTGTGTGTGTGTGTGTGTGTGTGTGTGTGTGTGTGTGTGTGTGTGTGTGTGTGTGTGTGTGTGTGTGTGTGTGTGTGTGTGTGTGTGTGTGTGTGTGTGTGTGTGTGTGTGTGTGTGTGTGTGTGTGTGTGTGTGTGTGTGTGTGTGTGTGTGTGTGTGTGTGTGTGTGTGTGTGTGTGTGTGTGTGTGTGTGTGTGTGTGTGTGTGTGTGTGTGTGTGTGTGTGTGTGTGTGTGTGTGTGTGTGTGTGTGTGTGTGTGTGTGTGTGTGTGTGTGTGTGTGTGTGTGTGTGTGTGTGTGTGTGTGTGTGTGTGTGTGTGTGTGTGTGTGTGTGTGTGTGTGTGTGTGTGTGTGTGTGTGTGTGTGTGTGTGTGTGTGTGTGTGTGTGTGTGTGTGTGTGTGTGTGTGTGTGTGTGTGTGTGTGTGTGTGTGTGTGTGTGTGTGTGTGTGTGTGTGTGTGTGTGTGTGTGTGTGTGTGTGTGTGTGTGTGTGTGTGTGTGTGTGTGTGTGTGTGTGTGTGTGTGTGTGTGTGTGTGTGTGTGTGTGTGTGTGCAGACGTGATATGCGCTCCTCTCTCTCTGTTTATTAAATTGTCCAGCACATTTACTAAGAGAGATTGATGTTTGACACAGTTGACTGTGCCATTTATAAACCATGCCAACTACTGTTGTAAACTGTTCATAATTATTGTCTCACACTCAAGATATAATTGTCAAGCAGTTTTGTAATAGTCTTCCAAGTGAGGTGATTTTCCCCCCACAAATAAGTCTATACTTTAGAATCCTTATAGAGATCATTGGTGCAGCTGCTTTTGGAAATACATGAAGTTACTTAAACTGAGTGTATAAAACATTAAGAATATCTACTCATTCCATTACATAAAACCTATTTGGACAGGATACGTTTTACTGGGGGAGCTCAAGTAATGTAATTATGTGCATGCGCACAAATCACCACATCCGCAATTTTACTCCTGTCCAAATCTGCCATGTCAGTAATTTTTCTTGGTAGGAAGATTATTATCCCAGCCCTAAAAATCTGCTGTTTTTCAGCAAACTCCCAACTCTGATAATACGTATCCTGTACAAATCATAATCTCTGTGTTTGCACCCAGTTTGGGTTAGAACATAGGAACAAATGGATTCTTAAAACAAAGTGATATATGCACGTAGGCTACAGATTAATTAACTATTTTGTCACATATCAACTTTCCTTGTGCCATACTTCTCTTTTAAAAGATGAAGTGGATGATATTGTGCCAATGAATTAATAAATTGCCAAATACGTCAGGAAAATTAAATGTCTCCAAAGGTTTCATGGTTCTTATGCATTATTATTTTGACACAGCTAGAAGGGCATCCAGGCTTTCGTCATAATGGTACATTTTGAATGAGGAAAAAAATTAATTGCTTGAGCAGTTTGGTAAAAACTAATCCCGTCCGAATCTTCCACTGGAAAAAAGGACGTGTTGGGGTAACAATTACATAACCAACGTTCTATAGTAATACTAGTCCCGTGTGAATAGATTTATAGACTGTCCAGGTGAAAGCTTTGATCCCTTATTGATGTCACTTGTTAAATCCACTTCAATCAGTATAGTTGAAGGGGAGGAGACAGGTTAAGCCTTGAGACAATTGAGACATGGATTGGGTATGTGAGCCATTCAGAGGGTGAATGGGCAAGACAAAAGATTTAAGTGGTTTTGAATGGGGTATGGTAGTAGGTGCCAGGGGCACCGGTTTGTGTCAAGAACTGCAATGCAGTTGGGTTTTTAATTGGTCCACCACCCAAAGGACATCCAGCCAACTTGACACAACTGTGGGAAGCGTTGGAGGAGGGTGTTCTTAATGTTTTGTTCACTCAGTGTATAAGTTCATGTGTGTTCCACTAGGTGGTATTCAAGTCTGTTGAATCGATTGGGACTGAAGTTAAAGGTTGTTTAAATTATATACTGGTACACTGATATTCCAATTCCAAATCTCTTCAATTATTTTCAATGAGGAACACCTGGAATTGAATTTGGTATAGTGTCTGAATTAACTGGAATTTAAATGGATTTGGCCCCAACCCTGCTGGCTATATTCACATTTAACAGACATAAAGCTACCTTTTTGAAAGGACAATAACTCAATTTAGTCAGCTAAGGGTCCAAAGATTTTATATAATGCATTTGCAAATTGGAATGCTTTGGATTTAAGCCTATGAATCTGTCAAAATATTTTAATTCAGCCTGAGTTCTGACTGACTATTGTAGTAATGTAGTGTTCTGTACTGAAATATGAAAAGGATATAGGATAATTCTGAAACATCTTCATAGCAACACCAGAGAGCGCCACAAGAGCTCCTGATGATGCTTCAAAGCCAATAAATTAGCTGTATTTCCAGTAAAGCCAGAGCTGTCGTCTCTGTGAGGGGTTAATTAAAGGCAGTGTCAGACAGGCAGATAAAAAGTGTTGACAGATGTGAGGTCCCCAGACGTGCTCTCATCCTGTCTGTGACGCCGACACGGTGGGCCCCATGTGCCTGCAGTTAGTGACAAACCAGCTTCTGGTACTCCCTGCGACAAGGACATGTGCACACACACACAAACATGCACACACGCACACACTCACACGCACACACACACTAACTCATCAATTACAGACAATTGCATATACTTAAGGCTGGATTATGTGATATTGTACATAGACGGCTTATATCCTTCGGCTTATGCCCTTATGTAGCAAAGGGTGCACCAAAAGGAGATTCATAATTTGACAGAGAAGTCACTATGAGTCAATGAGATGATATGTTCACAATTTTATGGTAATGATGACGATGTTCATGATCATTGATTTTAATCATAGAGGTACTTTTATCTTGAAATTGAGTCCTTTCCCAGAATCAACTCAGTTTAAGGACTTTTCTCCACCACATTTCCCCTTGCCCTCTTACTCCCCTACACTGTACACCCCAAGGAATGTTTACCTCAAATACTTCTAGTAAGTTGAACTCGAAGTCAATGAAAAGTCGTTATTATTATTAAAATATTTGTGATACTGACTCAAAACGAAATGAGAAGTGACATCAACTCTAGTTTTTAAGTTAGAATAACAAACTAACTTTTTACCCAGCATGCTCTACTGCAGGTTGATAAAATAAAATACATCTGTTTTTTTGCATGTACATTGAGTGATTGATCGATTAATCTTATGCTACACATAGATAAATAACATACATTTTTGTAAACCAATCCAACCATTTAGTTAGATTGAAATGGTTGGTCCAGTTTAAATGGCTTAGGTCATTTCCTTATAATGTTTCTTACCCTGGCAGTCATTATGAATGCAGGTTATGGTTGAATAAAAATGTTAACTGTTGGCTAGTCTAGCCCTGTCTGGATTCCAATAGTAATTAACCATCACTTTACAAGCCAGCATAATGTGACTTGCAGGTAGGGTTGCAATATTCTGGTATATTTCCCAGGTTATCCAGAAATCCTAATTGGAAGATTCCTGGAAGTCCTTCAACAAGGATGTTTTATTATTATGGGAATTTTGAGAATGTTACTGGAATTTTGCAACCCTACATGCAGGTCTGATGTGGCATGTAAACCATGAGTTTCAGGCCACTGTATTAGCGTAAAGCTTCAAAATAAGGCCTTATGAGATATGTAATGTTTTGTCATAAAGCTAAATAGTATATATTAGGATCCCACAGCTACTCTTCCTGGGGTCCAAACACAGTTAAAACAGTTGCTTCAACACAAAAAACAGCATATATCAGAAATCAACTATACATCATACAAGACATTATTACATTCTTACTCTAATATTACAAATTCACAATACCACAACATTGCAATGTGTGTGTATGTGTGTGTGTACAGTGTGTGTGTGTGTGTGTGTGTGTGTGTGTGTGTGTGTGTGTGTATGCGTGTGTGTGTGTGTGTGTGTGTGTGTGTGTGTATGCGTGTGTGTGTGTGTTTGTGTCTCTTCACAGTCCGCATTGTGCTGTGAGGTGTTCTTTTATCTGTTTTTTAAAACTGATTTTGATGTGGAGACAGTTCCATGTAGTAATGGCTTTATGTAGAACTGTGTGTTTCCCAGAGTCTGTTCTGGACTTGGGGGCTGTGAAGAAACCACTATGTCTTGTTGGGTATGTATGGGTGTCTGAACTTTGTGTCAGCTGTTTGAACAGACAGTTCAATGCTTTCAACATGTCAATACTTCTTCTAGTAGTGCTGTAGTCAATGTCTCCTGTACTTTGAGCCAAGAGATATTGACATGAATGTTATTGATATTAGCCCTCCGTGCACATTTAAGGGCCAGATGTGCTGCTCTGTTCTGGGCTAACTGTAATTTGTCTATGCTGTTCTTTGAGGATCTTGACCATATAACTGGGCAGTAGTCCAGATGTGATAAAAACAAAAGCCTGTAGGACTTAATAAATTGATTGTGATGTCTAAAAAGCAGAGCAGCACTTTATCACGGACAGACCTCTCCCCGTATTAGCTACCGTTGCGTCAATATGTTTTGACCATGTCAGTTTACAATCTAGGGTTACACCAAGCAGTTTAGTCTTCTCAACTTGTTCAATTAACACATTATTAATTACAAGCTTTAGATGAGGTTTAGGGTTTAGTGAATGATTTTGTCCCAAATACAATGGTTTTAATTTTTTATATGTTTAGGACTAGCTTATTACTTGCTACCCATTCTAAAACTGTCTGCAGCTCTTTGTTAAGTGTCCACTTTCTGTGGTAGCAGACATCTATAATGTTGATTCATCAGCATACATAGACACACAGGCTTTACTCAAAACTAGCTCTAGGTCATTAGTAACAATATAAAAGTAAGGGGCCAAGATAGCTATCTTGAGGTATGCCAAATTGTACCTGGTTTACGTTAGAGAAGCTTCCATTAACTTCTTGACGCTACCCATCCCTTAAGCGGGATAATTGTCATCAGCAACCGCTGAATAGCATAGCGCCTCAGTCAAATAATATTACTAAAATATTCATATTCATGAAATCACAAGTGCAATATTGCAAAACACAACTTAGCCTTTTGTTAATCCACCTGTCATCTCAGATTTTGAAATTATGCTTTACAGCGAAAGCAATCCAAGCGTTTGTGTAAGTTTATCAATCGCATGACAAAACATTAAGTACACTTAGCATCAGGTAGCTTGGTCACGAAAATCAGAAAAGCAATCAAATAAATTGTTTACCTTTGATTAACTTCGGATGTTTTCACTCACGGGACTCCCAGTTACACAACAAATGTTCCTTTTGTTCCATAAAGATTATTTTTATATCCAAAATACCTCAGTTTGTTTGGCGCATTGTGTTCAGAAATCCACAGGAAACAGCGGTCACGACAACGCAGACAAATTCCAAATAATTGCAGGTTTTTTTTTACAATTTACATCCTTTTGTCCAATCTGTAGTCACATTTTCAAAACTCTAAACACAATTAGCACAACATCCATTAATTAACACAATTTGTTTTCACAGAATATGCAGTCAATCAACATGTTTCTAAAATGCTTAAATTGTCTTTACATACAAGCTTACCCAATACCAAAATGGTGGATCTTTCTTGTCTTATTTACAAATGCTTGCACACAGTATGCCAGAAATGAAGACCTAATGTTCAAAACCTTAAATATAATATAAAGCCTATACTTCTGCAACAACAGCAGCTCAAAAGCTATATTAAAACAGCCGATAAGCATTTTTGAATGAACAGATCTTTGAAACATTGAGAAATGGCTGATTTACTGTAAGTTGATTAAAATAGACCAACCACAGCTGATTCCAATCTCAATCAGAGACATAGCCAGGTGTTAAAGTTATTTCAATTACATGGACATGCACAGTAAAAAGGGGACTCTGGATTAATTTTGTTCAATATGGACACAAAACAACACAGAGGAGCAGAGAGAGAACAAATTATGTCTGGACAAGGGAGAGGAAAAGTTGGACCAGGCAGAGGAGTAGTTGGACCAGGGAGAGGAGTAGCTGGACCAGGCAGAGGAGTAGTTGGACTAGGCAGAGGAGTAGTTGGACCAGGGAGAGGAGTAGCTGGACCAGGCAGAGGAGTAGCTGGACCAGGGGGAGGAGAAGCTGGACCAGGCAGAGGAGTAGCTGGACCAGGCAGAGGAGTAGCTGGACCAGGCTGAGGAGTAGTTGGACCAGGACAAGGGAGAAGGCAAGGTAGGGGGAGAGGATTAAGAATGTGTGGTGGTGTTCAAAGGAGAGTAAGAGCTGTTGTCGCTGATGAAATAAGAGCCACCATCATAGACCATGTGATAAACCATGATCTATCACTGAGAGAGTCTGGTGAAAGAGTCCAGCCTAATCTCAGACGATCAATCCGTGGCTTCCAATATCTGGAATTTTCAACAAACCAACAGGTAAGTAATGCATTTCACAAAGGCTTCTTCTATCATTACTGTTGCTATGTACCACAGTAACTGTAGGCCACCAGTCCCAATGTAAATACATATGTTGTATTTTTGTTCCTCTAAAGGATGCAACGTCTTCCTCCCTCTGGGGGAAGAGGAAAGTTCCTCAGTGAAGACCATTGTAGGATTGGTCAATGCTGACAATGCAAAAAACTGAGAGATATTTAGACGATAATTGTAGAGGACAACCTGGTATTTCACAATGTCGAAGGCATCAGCCTGACTACGTTTGCTCGGACTCTGGTCAAACACAGAGTTCGAATGAAACAGTTGTACACAGTTCCTTCTGAAAGGAACAGTGAGCGGGTCAAGGAACTCCAGCACCAGGTATGGTGTCTATCCAATATGTCTTGTTCTATAATGAGTTTTACTACTCTACATGTAAATACGGGTTACAGTACATACTGTACACTAGGACATACTGAAAAGAATTTACAAATACTGTTTGATTTTGTTCAGAGAGTCATGGAGTTGGAGGCTAATCAGAAACCCACATGAAATCATTTATGTAGAAGAGGCAGGGTTTAACCTGGCAAAAACACGTCGGCGGGGAAGAAAAGTAATCGGAAAAAGGGCCACCGTTGATGTGCTGAGTCAGAGAGGAGCAAATATCACAATGTGTGGTGCAATTTCGAGTGCAGGTTTGGTCCAGATTGGTTCCTACAACACTGAGCGCCTTCTTTTGTTTTTAGATGACATCCACCAACAACTGGTGCCAGAAGCAGAAAGGGAACAGGTGGGAGGAAACATGAGGACATTTGTGATTGCATGGGACAATGTAGCATTCCACCATTCAATCACAAACTGGTTTGCAGCCCATCCAAGAATGGTTTCCCTTTTCCTCCCCCACTACTCACCTTTCCTCCCCCTCTACTCGCCTTTCCCCCCCCCTCTACTCGCCTTTCCTCCCCCCTACTCGCCTTTCCTCCCCCCTACTCGCCTTTCCTCCCCCCTACTCACCTTTCCTCCCCCCTACTCGCCTTTCCTCAACCCCATTGAGGAATTTTTTTCTGCCTGGCTGGAAAGAGTATGATCATCGGCCACATGACCAAATCCCCTCCTGGATGCAATGGATGCCGGCTGCAGAGACATCTCAGCTGAAGACTGCCAGGGGTGGATAAGGCATGCTAAGCGGTTCTATCCAAGGTGCATAGCGAGAGATGACATAAGATGTGATGGACGAGAACCTGTGGCCAAATTCTGAAGGACTGTGCATTTTTGTGTTTTTTCCCTTCTGTGCCTTTTCTTTTTACTGCAATTGTGTTTTCTTTTTACACATTTGGAACCAAAGGCCATGTATGTTGGATATTTTGTTGATCACTGGCAGCAATTTTATGTTGCTGGCAGCAATTTTATGTTGCTAATAGCTTTTACTGCAGCCATTCTGTCACTTACAATGTTTTTCTACTGTACATTCTATAAAGAAAAGATGACTCATTTCACTTTTAGATAGTATGTGGCCAAAAATGCATACATTCGACACAACCAATTTCTTTAGAGTGATTTAGAGTAAAAGGAAACTGAATTGCAAAAAATAATGGATTTCATATTGTCTATTGTATGCAGGTAGAACTGAAACATGAAAAGTAATGCAGTTTTTGAAATGCCATCAACTGTTAGTATTTTGAAAGTTGTTGTGCTGTGATTGACTGTATGTTCCTCTTGGATAGAAAACATGTGCTAGTGCATGTGCTTTTGACAGGATGATAGAAAACATGTGCATGTGCAGAACACATAGAAAACGTGCATGTGCTTTTGACCGAATGATTAGAAATTGAGTTGGGTTTGCCATGCTTTGATAGAGTTAGTGTATGTACAGTGCCTTGCAAAAGTATTCAACCCCTTGGAATTTTTCCTATTTTGTTGCATTGCAACCTGTAATTTAAACAGATTTTTATTTGGATTTCATGTAATGGACATACACAAAATAGTCCAAATTGGTGAAGCACCACCAAGCAAGCGGCACCATGAAGATCAAGGAGCTCTCCAAACAGATCAAGGACAAAGTTGTGGAGAAGTACAGATCAGGGTTGGGTTATAAAGAAAAGATCAGAAACTTTGAACATCCCACAGAGCACCATTAAATCCATTATTAAAAAATGGAAAGAATATGGCACCACAACAAACCTGCTAAGAGAGGGCCACTCACCAAAACTCACGGACCAGGCAAGGAGGGCATTAATCAGAGAGGCAACAAAGAGACCAACGATAACTCTGAAGGAGCTGCAAAGCTCAACAGTGGAGATTGGCGTATCTGTCCATAAGACCGCTTTAAGCCGTACAGAGCTAGGATTTACAGAAGAGTGGCCAGAAAAAAGACATTGCTTAAAAATAAAAAAATAAGCAAACACGTTTGGTGTTCACCAAAAGGCATGTGGGAGACTCGCCAAACATGGAAGAAGGTACTCTGGTCAGATGAGACTAAAATGTAGTTTTGGCCCATCAAGGAAAATGCTATGTCTGGCACAAACCCAACACCTTTTGTCAACCCCGAGAACACCATCCCCACAGTGAAGCAAGGTGGTGGCAGTATCATGCTGTGGGGATGTTTTTCATCAGCAGGGACTGGGAAACTGGTCAGAAATGAAGGAATGATGGATGGCGCTAAATACAGGGAAATTCTTGAGGGAAACCTGTTTCAGTCTTCCAGAGATTTGAGACTGGGACAGAGGTTCACCTTCCAATGACCCTAAGCATGCTGCTAAAGCAACACTCAAGTGGTTTTAGGGGAAACATTTAAATGTCTCAGAATGGCCTAGTCAAAGCCCAGACCTTAATCCAATTGAGAGTCTGTGGTATGACTTAAAGATTAATGTATACCAGTGGAACCCATCCAATTTGAAGGAGCTGGAGCAGTTTCGCCTTGAAGAATGGGCAAAAATCCCAGTGGCTAGATGTGCCAAGCGTATAGAGACATTCCCCAAGAGACTTGCAGCTGTAATTTCTGTAAAAGGTGACTCTACAAAGTATTGAGTTTGGTGGGGGGTGAATAGTTAAGTTTTCAGTTTTTTTTCATATTTTTTTGTCATGCCTACAGTAAATCTGCTAATCATACCAATGTAAAATTCATTAAAGCAGTTAACAATATCAGATGGTTTGGTGATAGATAAGCCACCTGATTTAATAAAGGATGGAGGGAGTTCACCCTTTTCCACAATATTTCATTTAACGTGCTCCAAAGCTTTTTTGCAATCATCCTTTAATAAATGTATCTTTGTTTCATATTACAGTTTCTTATTCTTTTTGTTTAGTTTAGTCACATGATTTCTCAATTTAACGTACGTTGGCCAATCGGCTGTGCAGCCAGATTTATTTGCCATTTCTCTTGCCTCGTCCCTCTCAACCATACAATTTTTCAATTTCTCATCAATCCACAGGGATTCAGTGGTTTTTATAGTCTGTTTTTCAATGGATGCGTGATTATTAGCAACTGAAGAATCAATTGCATAAATACGTGACATCTGGTTGCTCCTCATTACACAAAACAAATATTCTTTACATTCTTAACATAGGAATCACTACAGAACCTCTTGTATGATCTATCATACACAATTGTAGGCCCAGTCTTTGGAAGTTTCGCTACTATATCATAATCACTACATCCGATGGGTGTGGATACTATAGTACTTTGGATTTCTGCAGCATTAGTAAAGATGTGATTAATACATGTGGATGATTTATTTCCTGTGCTGTTTGTAATAACCTGGTAGGTTGACTGATTACCTTAACCAGATCGCAGGCACTGGTTACAGTTTGAAGCTTTTTCTTGAGTGGACAGGTTGATGAAGACCAGTCAACATTTAGGTCACCCAGAAAATTATACCTCTCTGTTGATATCACATACACCATCAATCACTTCACACATTATATCCAGACACTGACTGTTAGCATTTGGTGGTCTATAGTAACTTTACACAAGAATAAGCTTTAGGGCCTGCAGGTGAACCTGAATCCATATTACAGTTTTTCTCAATTGCTAAAACATCATTTCTGAAACCATGCTCCATTTCCTGAAAACAGTAAACACAAAACCTTATCTTCAAGCACTATTTACATAACCTCTGACTCCTCTCGCAAAATGAAACATTCGCCTAAAAACAATTTTACCTGTGTTCAAAATCAAACACTGCTCTCAAATCATAAACAAAGTGATCAAAATTATATACGCTCTCAAGCAGTCAGTAAACAATACACCGAAAAATAGAAAACACATTGTTCAAAACATAGAATTATCAGGGAGAAGTACATTTTTAATCCAAAAAAATATTCATATTTTTCCGTCATTGTCTTTTGAACGAAAACATGTTCTATCATAGTAGCTCAAAATTGATCAGAAATTACTACTCTGCTTTGTTCTTTACAATTTTGTTTTTTTGTTCTTCCTCCTCCTTGTACCCCTATTTTTACAGTACTGTACCCTGCATCTCACAAACTTGTCCTTTGTCTCTGTGATACTGTAATTCTTGTTCTTTGTTGTTAAGAACCTGCAACCAGTCAAAATCTATTGAGCAGTCAGTACTGTTAATAAATGGAAGGCACAATGTTCAGGGCCATACAATTTGTCCATTGTACAGTATACAGCCTACAATGCACTGTACTACAGTATACCATACTAAAAGGGACAAAAATCAAAGGAGTAAACATGTGATCAATGTGCTTCTTCTTGTCTTTGGGCTGGGTCAGGCCAGAGCACTTCGTCGACATCACAAGCCATATTGTCCTTTCTGAGGCAACGGGGGAAGATGCCTCTTGTGTGCCGTATCCAGCCCTGACATGATTCCTCACCTATATCACCACAGGCTAAATCCATGGCTTACAGCAGATTTACTCTGGTGTAGGGTTGTCTATCATACACTTTCCATCTCCAAGAGGAGAAAAACTCCTCAATCGGATTCAGGAAAGGCGAGTATGGAGGGAGGTACAAGTTCATAAACTGCCCATTGATGTTGAACCATTCCCTTACCTGAGCAGCTCGGTGGAAACTGATATTGTCCCACACTATCACATAGGTGGGAATGGGATTCTCATTTAGCTCTTGACCCTGCTGCTCTTGTAAATAACAAGGCTCTGTAATTTGCTGCTCAAATAAAATATCTCTTAGATTGGCAATAAATCTTAGAAGGTGCTGGGTGTTATATGACCCGAGTGTAACATGGTGGTGTAGAACACCATGGTTGCTGATAGCAGCACAGATTGTGACATTGCCACCTCGTTGACCAGGGACTTCAACAATGGCCCGCTGTCCAATCATGTTTCGGCCTCTCATTCTCCTCTTCGTTAGATTGAATCCTGCTTCATCGACAAAGATGAACTCATGGGGTCTGTCCAAGGATTCCAAGTAAAATATTGTCTGTAGAAATACAATATACTGTATGTAGGATTTTGTAAGTCGTACAGAGACAGTGCTATACTGTAGAGTACAATTAGGCTTCTGATTCACATTCGTTGTATGTACTGAAGAGTAATGTCATTCACATAGTATGTGGTAGTACTGTAGACAATCTGGATTACAGTAAATATTTCTGAATGTACACTTACTTGCACATACTGAGCTCGCAGTTCTTTCCCCCTTGGTGAGTTGCGCTCAAAAGGTACTCTGTATACTTGTTTCATTTGCATCCTGTTACGATGGAGGACACGGTCAATTGTGGAAATGCTCACACTGTCGATTCACTGGAAGTGTGTGTTGTCATGTATCACTCGTTCCTGGATTTCTCTGAGTCGTATTGCATTATCTTGAAGGACCATGCCAACTTAACGGCCTCTTGCTCCCGAGTGAATATAGCTGTCTTTCCACCTGCATGTGGCAGCCTTGCAATTCTACAAAAGGTAGTTGTGCAGTTACAAAACATATTCATGCAGTACAATACATACATTGATTAAATCTTTGGAGGGTGTTGAAAGTCCGTGTTGCCCAGCAACAGCCCCAAAACATCACTGCTCTAGAGGAGATCTGCATGGAGGAATGGGCCAAAATACCAGCAACAGTGTGTGAGAACCTTGTGAAGACTTACAGAAAACATTTGACCTCTGTCATTGCCAACAAAGTGTCACTCCCTGGTCAAAGTATTTTGTGTTTATCTTCATTTATTTGGTCAGGCCAGGGTGTGGCATGGGTTTTTGTATGTGGTGTGTCGGTATTGGGATTGTAGCTTAGTGGGGTGTTCTAGTTAAGTCTATGGCTGTCTGAAGTGGTTCTCAATCAGAGGCAGGTGTTTATCGTTGTCTCTGATTGAGAACCATATTTAGGCAGCCATATTCTTTGAGTGTTTCGTGGGTGATTGTCCTTAGTGTCCTTGTGCTGTGTTTATGTGCACCAGTATTAGGCTGTTTTTGTTCCGTTTATTGTTTTGTAGTCTTTGTATTTAGATTCGTGTTGCTTCAGTTTAATAAACATGGATCGCAATCTACACGCTGCATTTTGGTCCGAACCTTGCTACACCTCCTCGTCAGAGGAGGAAATAGAAGAAAGCCGTTACAGAATCACCCACCACAACAGGACCAAGCGGCGTGTCAACAGGCAGGAGCAGCAGGAGAAGCAACAGCAGCAGCAGGAGATACGAAATAAGGAATTCTGGACTTGGGAGGAGATCCTTGATGGAAGAGGACCCTGGGCTCAGCCAGGAGAATATCGCCGCCCCAAAGAAGAACTGGAGGCGGCGAAAGCGGAGAGGCGCTGGTATGAGGAGGCAGCACGGCGACGCGGATGGAAGCCCGAGAGTCAGCCCCAAAAATGTATTGGGGGGGGGGGCTCACAGGGAGTATGGCTACGCCAGGTAGGAGACCTGCGCAAACTCCCTGTGCTTACCGGGGGGCTAGAGAGACCGGGCAGGCACCGTGTTATGCTGTGGAGCGCACGGTGTCCCCATTACGGGTGCATAGCCCGGTGCGGTACATTCCAGCTCTGCGTATCGGCCGGGTTAGATTGAGCATTGAGCCAAGTGACATGAAGCCGGCTCTACGCAGCTGGTCTCCAGTGCGTCTCCTTGGGCCGGCTTACATGGCACCAGCCTTGCGCTCGGTGTCCCCGGTTCGCCTGCATAGCCTAGTGCGGGCTATTCCACCTCGCCGCAATGGCAGGGCGACCGGGAGCATTCAACCAGGTAAGGTTGGGCAGGCTCGGTGCTCAAGAGCTCAAGTGCGCCTGCACGGTCCGGTCTATCCAGTACCACCTCCACGCATCAGCCCTCCGGTGGCAGCTGCCCGCACCAGGCTTCCTGTGCGTGTTCTCGGCCCAGTACCACCAGTGCCAGCACCACGCATCAGGCCTACAGTGCGCCTCGCCTGTCCAGGGCTGCCAGAGCCTTGCTCCTATCCAGCGCTGCCGGAGTCTCCCGCCTGTTTAGCGCTGCCAGAGCATTCCGACTCTACAGCGCTGCCGGAGTCTCCAGTCTGCATAGAGCTGCCAGTCTGCAAGGAGCTGCCAGTCTGCAAGGAGCTGCCAGTCTGCAAGGAGCTGCCAGTCTGCAAGGAGCTGCCAGAGCTGCCAGTCTGCAAGGAGCTGCCAGTCTGCAAGGAGCTGCCAGTCTGCAAGGAGCTGCCAGTCTGCAAGGAGCCGCCAGAGCTGCCAGTCTGCAAGGAGCCGCCAGAGCTGCCAGTCTGCAAGGAGCCGCCAGAGCTGCCAGTCTGCAAGGAGCCGCCAGAGCCGCCAGTCAGCATGGAGCAGCCAGGGCCGCCAGTCAGCATGGAGCAGCCAGAGCCGCCAGTCAGCATGGAGCAGCCAGTCGGCATGGAGCAGCCAGAGCAGCCAGTCAGCATGGAGCAGCCAGAGCAGCCAGTCAGCATGGAGCAGCCAGAGCT
The DNA here is from genome assembly GCF_057628025.1 of Oncorhynchus mykiss. Classification (NCBI taxonomy): domain Eukaryota; kingdom Metazoa; phylum Chordata; class Actinopteri; order Salmoniformes; family Salmonidae; genus Oncorhynchus; species Oncorhynchus mykiss. Next base: position 50,986,870 of record NC_143026.1, read on the forward strand.
GCCAGTCAGCATGGAGCAGCCAGAGCTGCAAGTCAGCCAGGATCCGCTATTCAGCCAGGATCCGCCATTCAGCCAGACTCTTCCAGATCTGCCAGTCAACCAGACTCTTCCAGATCTGCCATTCAACCAGACTCTTCCAGATCCGCCAGTCAGCCAGGATCTGCCAGAACCACTAGCCAGCTTCTGCCGGATCCAACTACCTGCCGGGCTTCCTCTCAGTGCCGGGCTTCCTCTCAGTGCCGGGCTTCCTCTCAGTCCCGGGCTTCCTCTCAGTCCCGGGCTTCCTCTCAGTCCCGGGCTGCCTCTCAGTCCCGAGCTGCCCCTCAGTCCCGAGCTGCCCCTCAGTCCAGTGGGATTCTGGGTGAGGACTACTAGGCCATGGTCGGCGGCGAGGGTGGACTATCCTAGGACGCGAGGAGGAGGGACTAAGACATTGATAGAGTGGGTCCACGTCCCGCGCCGGAGCCGCCACCATGGACAGACGCCCACCCGGACCCTCCCTATTGTTTTGATGTGCGTCCGGGAGTCCACACCTTGGGGGGGGGGGGGGGTTCTGTCACGCCCTGGTCGAAGTATTTTGTGTTTATCTTCATTTATTAGGTCAGGCCAGGGTGTGGCATGGGTTTTTGTATGTGGTGTGTCGGTATTGGGATTGTAGCTTAGTGGGGTGTTCTAGTTAAGTCTATGGCTGTCTGAAGTGGTTCTCAATCAGAGGCAGGTGTTTATCGTTGTCTCTGATTGGGAACCATATTTAGGCAGCCATATTCTTTGAGTGTTTCGTGGGTGATTGTCCTTAGTGTCCTGATGTCCTTGTGCTGTGTTTATGTGCACCAGTATTAGGCTGTTTCGGTTTTCGTTACGTTTATTGTTTTGTAGTGTTTGTATTTAGATTCGTGTTGCGATCCATGTTTATTAAACTGAAGCAATCTACACGCTGCATTTTGGTCCGACCCTTGCTACACCTCCTCGTCAGAGGACGAAATAGAAGAAAGCCGTTACACAAAGGGTATATAACAAAGTATTGAGAAACTTTTGTTATTGACCAAATACTTATTTTCCACCATAATTTGCAAATAAATTCCTAAAAAATCCTACAATATGATTTTCTGGAGAAAAAAAATATCTCATTTTGTCTGTCATAGTTGAAGTGTACCTATAATGAAAATTACAGGCCTCCCTCATCTTTTTAAGTGGGAGAACTTGCACAATTGGTGGCTGACTAAATACTTTTTTTGCCCCACTGTATGTATATATACAGTATATACACAGAACATTAACCAAGTGTGTTTTGTACTGTTCTGTAGTTTCGACCCAAGGATTTGTCTGACAAACAAAGAACTTTGCATGTTGCAGGCCCAGACATGGATCAACGCTGGTGAGACATTCAATGACATCATCAAGAGATATGCTGGACCCTACGTCAGAGAGGTGTTTTTGTGACCATATCATGTCTATTGTCCTTCTAATAGCCCGTATGAAAAACAAGTGGTTGAAAACATGTTATCCAGTATCTAAGGGGCTTTTACATAATTATAATGCAGGGTTAATAATAATCATTGGATAACAGATCGGTTCTCAGAACTCATTAAGAGGCAGCTTCTACTTTCAATCATATAATTATTAATTCAAAAGGTTAAACCCTTAGGTTTTAGGCCTGCAGTAGGTTATAATAATCCATGCCTTCTGTGAATTTTAAAAAGTTAAAAAAGTTATGGAGTTAGAATTTTGGCTGTCCGAAGTATTCAAATCAACCAATGTCAGCCTTTAAATTCTTTATCTAAATGTTTAAAGTGTGTGTGGGCGATGGAGAGAATGCATTTGACTGTTTTTAATATTGCCCATCAACCAAAAACACAGCATCTACCATGGTAGAAATACAGTGCCTTGTGAAAGTATTCGGCCCCCTTGAACTTTGCGACCTTTTGTAAGTATTAACTTAAGGGGGCTGAATAATTTTGCACGCCCAATTTTTCAGTTTTTGATTTGTTAAAAAAGTTTGAAATATTCAATAAATGTCGTTCCACTTCATGATTGTGTCCCACTTGTTGTTGATTCTTCACAAAAAAATACAGTTTTATATCTTTATGTTTGAAGCCTGAAATGTGGCAAAAGGTCGCAAAGTTCAAGGGGGCCGAATACTTTCGCAAGGCACTGTATTTCTACCATGGTAGATGCTGTGTTTTTGGTTGATGGGCAATATTAAAAACAGTCAAATGCATTCTCTCCATCGCCCACACACACTTTGGATGCCTTCTTTTGTATTCCAATGTTTTGAATGAATGTATTAATTACAGTTTGCAGAGTTCACAATCTAATTTTCTAGTCCTAACCCTTCCCAACTATTCTGCAATCTATACGTCACAGCTGTAAATGTTTTGGTCCTTAAATGAAACTGGTATATATTTTTATTTATCACAATTTTCATTCACCAATTTTGGTGTTTAATGCAGGGCCGACAGACAAGTTCCATACATTTTCCCCCTTCAACTTAAAGTTTTTTTTGATCAATTAGTATATTTGAGTTTAATAACAATATTTGCTGTATTATTTGTTCTGTATTTTCTGGTGGATTCAAATGATGTGGAACCAACTTTCTATGGCTTGTTTAAAATTATTAAAAAATAACTATATTTTGGAGATTATTTCGTTTTCAAATAACCGAAAGTGAGCGATTGTAATCTGAATAAAGGGGAAAAGGACATTTTTGAACATGGGGTGAGACATTCTTACTAATTTGTAAGTAAAGCCAGTTTGTTATTTAGAATTATTAATTTATGTTTTTAGATGGAGAGAAACCAAAAGACCACCGTGCCTATTTTTCAAAAATCACCAGTCCACATGTCAAATGAAATTGCCCCAATGTATCTATCCAAGTTCTCTCTTAACTCCAGGACCACTGACAGTTTTTTTGTTGTTGCCTGATGCAGGACTCTAGTGCCAGAGAAGACTGAAAACACCTCAATTCATTTATGAATAGATAATCAATTTGTGCCACAGTTTAGACTACCGATAGATCAGCATTCTAACTCCCCCTTGTGATAGTGTGGTGCAATGACAGAATGCCACCATCTACCACTAACAGTAAGCTAATAACTTTTAAAGGAAGAACCGCTGTGTATTCGAGCTGAAAGTGCAGGGTGAAATGCTAACAGTGGGCTTCCTACTAGGGTAGACTGCCTCAGTGATGCAGTGTAATTCAGTTTTATAGATACATGATAACTGCTGACAATAGCTGTCGGAATCATAAAGGCATTCAGGGGAGTTAGATTAGCCTAAATCAGGTTACTTACATTGACCCTACTAACATTTCTACAGGAGTTGATATGCTTTCCACGTCCTCTGTTGCTGATTATGACAAGGAGGTCTGGGTGAACTTGGTCGGTCCACAGATTGTAGGTAGGCCAAAATCTCTCACCATCGAGCTGCCCACAATGACGGTGGTTGTGATGGAATCCGAAGGTGAAGAAAGAGTGGGAACGGGACTGCCTCGGGCAGGGGGGGATACTGGCTTCGAGGCAGGCTAGCCTTATTCTCCGCATCGGCATCAACGGATGGCCCGGGAAAGTGGAGGGGGACCCAGAACCTTGCCTTCTTGAGTCATCGACCTGCTGAAAAGCAAGTCGGCTGCCGGCTGTTGGTTCACTCCCAGGATCAGAGCTGATTCCCAAGGCAGAAAGATCTGCCTCCATTGGGGAAAAGCTGTTAAATAACTGGATCGGATATTCTAGGATAGATGGAGGCCAGCTTCTACGCTTTACCAGTGTCCAGTCTCCCATGAGCCGCGGAGTTGTGCTTACCATCTGTGCAAGGGAATTAGAACAGATCCATGCCACCCGACTCAACCAACACCTTCACTGTAGGAGGCATTCAGAACTGAGATACGTTTTGCCTAAACTACAGCAATGTCAGTGCAATTAGAAAGCATTTCCTGCTGTTACCGCATTTGAGCTATCAGCCGGAGAATCTATTCCCCAAGCTTCTTGACGGTGGTGCATTTAGGGCAGACGAAACTCTGTCAATTAATCAGTTCCGTATTTTTTTCCCTCCTCTTGCATGGACATAAACTTGCGGTCCCAGTGCAGCGGAATCCGCAACTATACAAATTTCACTTTGATTGAAACTATTTAATAAAAATAACAAACTGATTGTAACAAGCAATCATTGTTCAGCTGCCAGCTCTGACGATATCAGATGTTTGTGGGAGGTGAAAGAGGAAAGATGACATTCACCTAGGAAATCACTTGGTAAAAGCCACAGAACATCCATGTCTCTGTATGGGTGGTAACTCTACAATTCTCTCAAAGGCAAGGCACACCGGGAAATTATATTGGCGCCGTGGCTTAGTGTGGGTGTTACTCAACATATTTAAGCTAATTAAACTCAAATCTAGACCCCCACCTCCAGGGTAACAGTGACTCTATCTGTTTGTGTAATGACTACAAAATCACTTTAAACAAATCCAAATATATTTTATATTTGAGATTATTCAAATCGCCACCTTTTGCCTTGACGACAGCATTGCACACACTTTTCATTCTTTAAACCAGCTTCACCTGGAATTATTTTCAAAAATCTTGAAGGATTCCCACATATGCTGAGCACTTGCTGGCTGCTTTTCCTTCACTTTAGGCCAGCATCCCGGAGTCGCCTCTTCACTGTTGACATTGAGACTGGTGTTTTGGAGGTACTATTTAATGAAGCTGCCAGTTGAGGATTGTGAGGTGTCTTTTTCTGAAACTAGACACTCTAATGTACTTGTCCTCTTGCTCAGTTATGCACCGGGGCCTCCCACTACTCTTCCTATTCTGGTTAGCGCCAGTTTGCGCTGTTTTGTGAAGGGAGTAGTACACAGCGTTGTACGAGATCTTCAGTTTCTTGGCAATTTCTCGCATGGAATAGCCTTCATTTCTCAGAACAAGAATAGACTGATGAGTTTCAGAAGAAAGTTCTTTGTTTCTGGACATTTTGAGCCTGTAATTGAACCCACAAATGCTGATGCTCCAGATACTCAACTAGTCTAAAGAAGGCCAGATTTATTGCTTTTCTAATCAGAGGAAAAGTTTTAAGTTGTGCTAACTTAAATGCAAAGGGATTTCTAATGACCAATTAGCCTTTTAAAATGATAAACACAACGTGCCATTGGAACACAGGAGTGACAGTTGCTGATAATGGGCCTCTGTACACCTATGCAGATATTCCCTATAAAAAAATCTGCCATTTTCAGCGACAATAGTCATTTACAAAACTGACAATGTCTACACCGCATTTCTAATAAAAAATATATATATTTTAATGGACAAAAAATATGCTTTTCTTTCAAAAACAAGGACATTTCTAAGTGACCCCAAACTTTTGAACGGTAGTGTATACGTAAACTTAGGAAAAAAATACATGTCCTCTCACTGTCGACTGCGTTTATTTTCAACAAATTTAACGTGTAAATATTTGAATAAACGTAACAAGATTCAACAACTGAGACATAAACTGTACAAGTTCCACAGACATGTGACTAACAGAAATTGAATAATGTGTCCCTGAACAAAGGGTTGAGGTCAAGATCCAAAGTAACAGTCAGTATAAGATGTGGCAACCAGCTGCATTAAGTACTGCAGTGCATCTCCTCCTCATGGACTGCACCATATTTGCCAGTTCTTGCTGTGAGATGTTACCCCACTCTTCCACCAAGGCACCTGCAAGTTCCCGGACATTTCTGGGGGGGAATGGCCCTAGCCCTCACCCTTCAATCCAACCGGTCCCAGATGTACTCAACAGGATTGAGATCCGGGCTCTTTGCTGGCCATGGTAGAACACTGACATTCATGTCTTGCAGGAAATCACGCACAGAACGGGCAATATGGCTGGTGGCATTGTCATGCTGGAGGGTCATATCAGGATGAGCCTGCAGGAAGGGTACCACATGAGGGAGGAGGATGTCTTCCCTGTAACGCACAGCGTTATTGCCCTGGCCACATATGCAGTCCACATGCTTCCTTGCAGCATGCCTAAGGCACGTTCACGCAGATGAGCAGGGACCCATGGCATCTTTCTTTTGGTGTTTGTAAGAGTCAGTAGAAAGGCCTCTTTAGTGTCCTAAGTTTTCATAACTGTGACCTCAATTGCCTACCGTCTGAAAGCTGTTAGTGTCTTAATGACCATTCCACAGGTGCATGTTCATTAACTGTTTATGGTTAATTGAACACGCATGGGAAACAGTGTATAAACCCTTTAGAATGAAGATATGTGAAGTTATTTGGATTTTTACAAATTATCTTTGAAAGACAGGGTCCTGAAAAAGGGACATTTCTTTTTTTGCTGAGTTTATATACATTACATTACATTACATTACATTTAGATATATATTATAGATTTTCATGTATTATTCCCCACAAACCCTACCACCCCTCCCACAATTGGAATAGACAAATTAACAGTGGGAGGGGGCTTCTGATTTGGGTATGGTAAGCTCTGAAACTCTCCTTCCATTGTTGGGCTACAGTCAGATATGTTCTGTACTAGCAAGCATGGTAGCCTTAACTTAGCATTCAGTCATTATAAAGTAAAATGTATCATTGTAATGCATTTTTCTTCTTGTTGTAAAAGTAGCTTCAGACTAAACATTACTAACTCAGTTCCAGGTTGGATCGTATTTTTTGGTTTGTGTTGTTTTTTTGCCAGAGCATTCGCTGTATAGCTTGGAAATAATAATATTTGGTAGTTGGAATCCTTCCAGGTAATCTTGTCCAAAATCAGGTTGTAGGTTTGGAGTTTGATCTGGGAGTATGCACACACACAAACACCCTCTGTTTCATTATGTTGCTCTCCATCTGTCTTTTCATTGCTCTCTCTCTAGATCTCTCTCACTCTTTCTCTATCTCTCTCTCTCCCTCCATCTGTCTATCCTGCTTTCTTTCTTTCCAAATCTCTATTACCTGATAAACAACACAAAATCTAATCTCCCTTTGACAATCTAATTCAAAAGAAGATGAAAGGATTTGCCCCATTGAAAAATGGATGTGTAGTTTGTCTGTGCTAACATATATGATGCGTCGACAAGCTGAAACGAAACATTTTCCTGAGTTGTAACAAATGAGCATAATCTGGCCAACCACTGTAATTCAAACGACCATAGGCCAGTACACTTTAATGTGTCAATTTTCCCCAACTTTGTAATTTTCCCCAACGTTTAATGGTGTCTACAGGGCACTGAGTTACTGTAATGGAGTTGTTATCAAAATAAGTGTGATAAGAAGTATGATAATAAAGTTTGTGTGCGCGTGTGTGTGTGTGGGCGCGTGTGTGTGAATTACTATCAATACAGAAGAGAACAAAAAATCAACAAGAATTCAGTTAGCTGACGCTAAACATCACCTTAACTTGGGCTTCTTTTGTTGGCACTCCAATATGTCCCATAAACATCACAAATGGTCCTTTGTAAAACAAATTTAGGTATTTTTTTACGTAATTCATCGATAAAATTGAAGACGGATGATCTGTGTTCAATACAGGAAGAAAACAAACTAAAGCATGCTTTCTGGTCACGCGCCTCTATCTAACAGTATACTTCAAGTGACCCTCGTTCAAGATGGCCGTACTTCTTCATTACACAAAGGAATGACCTCAACCAATTTCTAAAGACTGTTGACATCCAGTGGAAGCGATAGGAACTGCAGAAGGTCCCTTAGAAATCTGGATTCCCAATGAAAACCCATTGAAAAGAGAGTGACCTCAAAATAAATAATAATAATCTGAATGGTTTGTCCTCGGGTTTCGCCTGCAAAATAAGTTATGTTATACTCACAGACATGATTCCAACAGTTTTAGAACCTTCAGAGTGTTTTCTATCCAAATATACTAATACTATGCATATCTTATCTTCTGGGGATGAGTTTGGGCATGCATATCATCCAGACGTGAAAATACTGCCCCCTGTCACCAAAAAGTTAACCTCTCTAGGCTATGTGGGACACTAGCGTCCCACCTGGCCAACATCCAGTGAGATTGCAGGGCGCCAAATTCAAATACAGAAATACTCATTATAATAATTCAGAAAAGATACAACTATTTTATATAGGTTTAAAGATTAACTTCTTGTGAATCCAACCACGGTGTTAGATTTCAAAAATGCTTTATGGCGAAAGCATACCTTACAATTATTTGAGAACATAGCCCAGCAGACAAATCATTACAAACAATAACCAGCCAAGTAGAAGAGTTACACAAGTCAGAAATAGAGATAAAATTAATCATTTACCTTTGATGATCTTCATATGGTTGCACTCAGAAGACATTCATTTATTCAATAAATATTCCTTTTGTTCGATAAAGTCTCTTTATATCCAAAAACCTCCGTTTTGTTCGCACGTTTTCTTCAGTAATCCACAGGCTCAAAAGCAGTCACAACAGGCAGACAAAAATTCCAAATAGTATCCGTAAAGTTCGTAGAAACATTTCAAACTATGTTCATAATCAATCCTCAGGTTGTTTTTAGCCTAAATAATCAATAATATTTCAACCGGACAGTAACGTTGTCAATATAAAAGATAAACAAGAAAGGCACTCTCTTGGTCGCTCACATGAAAAAGCTCTGTGACACGGCAGGGCCCACTCATTCAGACTGCTTTTACTCCCTCATTTTTCAGAATACAAGCCTGAAACAATTTCTAAAGACTGTTGACATCTAGTGGAAGGCATAGGAACTGCAAATTGAGTCCTAAGTCAATGGATACTGTAATGGCATTGAATAGAAAACTACCAAACCTCCCAAAAAGTCCTTCCTGAATGGATTTTTCTCAGTTCTGTTATACTCACAGACACTATTTTAACAATTTTGGAAACTGTGTTTTCTATTCAAATCTACCAATTATATGCATATCCTATCTTCTGGGCCTGAGTAGAAGGCAGTTTAATTTGGGCATGCTTTTCATCCCAAATTCCTAATGCTTCCGCCTACCCTAGAAAAGTTAAGGAGAAGTGTATCTAAAGTTCCATGTATAATATATTGTAGTTGTATTTTCATCAACATTTATTATGAGCATTTCTGTGAATTCATGTGGCTCTCTGCAATATCACTGCATGTTTTGGAACTACTGAACGTTACACGCCAATGTAAAATAAGATTTTTGGATATAAAAATGAACTTTACCGAACAAAACATACATGTATTGTGTAACATGAAGTCATATGAGTGTCATCTGATGAAGATCATGAAAGGTTAGTGATTAATTTTATCTCTATTTGTGCTTTTTGTGACTCCTATCTTTGGCTGGAAAAATGGCTGGGTTTTTCTGTGAGTTGGTGGTGACCGAACATAATCATTTGTGGAGCTTTCGCTGGAAAGCATTTTTTAAATCAGACACTATGGCTGGATTAATGAGAATTGCATCTTTAAAAACTTGTATGTTTGAGAAATTTGATTTATGAGATTTCTGTTGATTTGTATTTGGCGCCCTGCAATTTCATTGGCTGCTGGCGAGGGGTTCCGCTAGCGCTGTGTCAGATTTTAAAAAGAGACCAAAACAACCCAAACAGATATTCGCCATGTTGTGTAGTCAACAGAAGTCAGAAATAGCATTATAAATATTCACTTACCTTTGATGATCTTTATCACAATGCACTCCCAGGAATCCCAGTCCCACAATAAATCTTTGATTTGTTCGATAAAGTCCATCATTTATGTCCTTAAAACCTCAATTTTTTTGCGTGTTTAGCCTAGTAATCCAAATTCATGACGCGCGATCACTAGGTGCAGACGAAACGTCAAAACGTTCCGTTACAGTCCGTAGAAACATGTCAAACGATGTATAGAATCAATCTTTAGGATGTTTTTAAAAATAATCTTCAATATTGTTCCAACCGGAGAATTCCTTTGTCTGTAGAATTGCAATGGAACTTAAGCTAACTATCACGTGAACACGGGTGGTCAGCTCATGCCTCTCTGGCAGACCTCTGACTCATTCCCCTCTCATTCGCCTCAACTTCACAGTAGAAGCATCAAACAACATTCTAAAGACTGTTGACATCTAATGGAAGCCTTAGGAAGTGCAATTTGTCCCCATAGACACAGTGTATTCAATAGGCAAAGAGTTGAAAAACAACAAACCTCAGATCTCCCACTTCCTGGTTGGAATTTTTCTCAGGTTTTTGCCTGCCATATGAGTTATGTTATACTCACAGGCATCATTCAAACAGTTTTAGAAACTTCAGAGTGGTTTCGATCCAAATCTACTAATACTATGCATATATTAGCAACTGGGCATGAGTAGCTGACAGTTTACTCTGGGCACCTTATTCATCCAAGCTACTCAATACTGCCCCAGCCATAACAAGTTAAATAACAAACAGCAATTCAGCTACTGCAATGAAGGCTTAGAGTACAAGTCAAAAGTTTGGAGACACCTACTACATTGTAGAGTAATAGTGAAGACATCATGAACTAACACAATGGAATCATGTAGTAACCAAAAAAGTGTTAAACAAATATTTCAGATTCTTCAAAATAGCCGCCTTGATGACAGCTTTGCACACTCTTGGCATTCTCTCATCCAGCTTCATGAGGTATGGAATGCATTTCAATTAACAGGTGTGCATTGTTAAAAGTTAATTTTGGGAATTTCTTTCCTTCTTAATGCGTT